>NC_085844.1:111784003-113006503 GCF_035594765.1 Anolis carolinensis
ATAGCAATCATCACCCTTGAGTGTAATTTTGACCAGAGTTCACTTTGAAAGTTAAAAATACGAGTTGGATATAGACTTAGGCTGCATTCACACTGTAGAATTAATGTAGTTTAAACCCCTTGAACTGATATGGCTCAGTGCAATGGAATCATGGGAGTTGTAATTCTACAAGGTTTTTAGCCTTCTGTGCTAAAGAGTGCTGGTGCCTCACCTGACTATCTCTCTTATGATTCCATAACATTGAACCACAGAAGTTAAAACGAAGAAGAATTGCATTAATTCTATAGTGTAGATATACTGCTATTCCTATTTAGAGTAGATCCTTAAAATGAGTTGGATTTATTTTAGTTTAGGCTAACAAGACATTTTTGTTCAGCAGATCTAAGTATGAATGCAATGAATTATGTTTACAAGTAAATTCAGTACCAAAATTGATGAAGCATGTCATTTATAATGAATTTTTTAAAAATGAAAAGTCTGTAGCAAATGCCCCCAAAAAGCAAATCTACAGACAAACAAACCCATAGTCCTGGTTGTTCTAATATGAAAGCAATGTGCTTAGAATGAAAAGGTATTGGCCATAAAGCAAAACATAAACAGAAGAAATCAATTTTTTGAAGAAAAAAATGACCAAAATCGTAATACAAAACAGGAAGAAAGAAGAAGCCCAGAAACAGAATTATCCAGATAAGAAACCCGTTGCATAAATTATTCAGCAGCAAGCAGCTGCTGAATAGTTTCAGGCCAAGGTATTCATGCTAGTTTTTGGAAAATATACACATTCATGTTCCTACCATATTTTTTTGACAAAGTGACAGTCTAAACATGGAACTGTTGGGAGTTATAAACATAATGCTATATATATTGGTACTTTAAGAAAATAGTCTTATAGGTCAAATCTTAAATTGAAATTTGTTGAATTGCAACCATTGTCTGAAATACAGTAATGATGTAGTACTAACCAGCCTCATATATACCATATCTAGGGAGTGAGTAATTTGTGTGGTTGAAATGTGCACTTGTGTATATTGCTTCATTTAACCAGTTTTCTTGATGGAATGAAAATGTTGGTTGTTATCATTCAATAACCATTGTAACTCAATTTAAGTAAGCTGTAAATACAACGTAAATGTATTCTTCTGTTTTATAGATGTCTGTTACTTATAGATATATATGTTGTCAGGCTGTAAAACACTAATGATTGTGCACTCCTCAAAAGAAGAAGAAAAAGGAGGAGAAGTCAACAGCAGTGGCAACAGCAAGAGCAACTATAGATTGAAACGTGGCTGGGAGTTGAAATTTTCTGCTCAAAGGAATGCTACAGCTGAAAATCTCAGGTTTAGTTTCAACCATTTCTGTTTATGTAACTAAGACAAAAAATTATACAGAAACACCTATTTGAGTCCCAAGGGGGCTGATCCTTATCAGCATATACCATACTCATAAATTTACAAGTATCTTACTTTTCTTGTAACAAAAGAACTTATCTTACTCCTTTGGTTTCAAAAGACAAAGACCAGGGACAGGGTCAACTTTATCATGCAACAGAGGACAATTTTACAAAGGCACTATAATGCAATTTGAAGCCACCTTGAGGTCAGAGTGTCCACAAAATGTACACCACAATGTGTGTTTCAGTGTACATTAAGCAGAAACAACACAGTGAAAGAATCACCAGAAAGAAGCCAGAAATCCACTGCAGCTGATCAGAGTATATCCCATGCAGGATACTGCTAATGTTGGCATACTTTCAAAAAACCCCGAAATACAGCTTGCCAGAAAATAAACAGTTTTTCCCCTGGGAGAGGAAATCACATCCTTTCCATGGAAACACTCACCTTATTTTTCTTTGTTCCTATTTCCTATGCTCTGTCATGGTCTAGCACTGACCCTCAGCAGACATGGATATGTTCATCAGTGCATCTTGTCAGGGATTAATTCGTTGTTGGGTGGAAGGGGTTATTTTTGGCCAGGAAGGATAGTCACCGGGCAATTGTGTTAACTGCCCTGAGGAATAATGGGATTAATCCTGTGCCCCCCCCCCCCCCATGGATACATGTAAAGGGCACCTTTGGATGTCAGCTGGACCGTGTTTCCAGGGGAAAAGCTGTATGTAGACGTCAGCCAGTGAGACTTTTCTTGGCCATGGGTTTTTGGGGTCCCAGGTTTCGATAACATTATCTGGTGCACTCTTGTTATTTTTATATAGGACTTCTGCAGTCACTGCCAAAATTTAAATCAACCAGCTTGTTCTTTAAATTGAAAGTGTGTGTGACCTAAAGCCAGATCAATAAAGCCACATGATAAATGCTCTACCAACTGAGTTGTGATCTTCCTCTCTGTGGTTTAGATACTGGTGATGTGCATTTATTGGGTGATCTTTGCAGGCAGGCCCGGTTTGTCATGGACGCCGCTGAAGCCCTCGCCTCAGGTGCAGTGGCTTCCTGGGTGCACCCGAAGCGGTGGCGGCGGGCAGCGGCGGCGGCAACCACTGGGTCGCTCGCCGCAGAACCAGGAAGTATTTTTGTATTCTTGCGAGATTTCTGCGAGATCTCGTGAGATCTCTAGAAACTACTTCCTGGTTTTGCGGCGAGTGACCCAATGGTCACCACCACCACCGCCGCCCGCTGCCGCCGCCGGTAAGTTTGGGATGAGGGAACAATTTCGGGTTGGGGGCGCGCGGCCCTAGGTTGGCTTACCACCTGGAAAAACCTGTTTGCAGAATATCCTATACACTCTGATGACAATGTTCCTATGGGAACAGCTCTTTCCTAATAACTCTCCCTTCTTATTTAAATCAATAGGAGGAAAATGCCAGTGTATCTCAGTGGATGGGAAAAAAATCTGGGTTTGGTTCTGATCCACAATTAGCTGATACTGTGGCCACTATTCCAGACTCAAACTGGTTCTTGTGGTGATTGAGTAGTCTCACCACAGAAAAACTGGTTTAAGTGCCTAACAACTTCATTATACTTTCAAAAATAATCATCCTAGGATGTTTCAAGCCTTCTTTGGGGTTCACACAATGCTGTGTGGCTTCCAGTAGAAGCTTCACTCCTAAATCAGGGTGGAAGCATCCTTGGATGCTTCTCTCCAAACATGGAGGCCTTTCCGTGTTATGCTTGCTCCAATGAAGCCAACACACTTCTGTCCTGTTTGAGTGACACCTCCCCCGTGTGATGGGGATGTGTTACTGTGCCTGCCCTTTTGTCACACTTGCAGGGAGAGGGAGGGCTCCTCTATGTAATAAGGTGTTTGGTTTAAGTGTCTATGTAAAACCACCCAGAGTGAACGAGCCATGTGAAGCAGAATTTTTCGTGGTACCATGAAGATACTGATAAGAGCCACCTGATTATTCATCTTTATTGGAAGAGGCCACTTTGTATCCTGTGCAGCCTGCCCCTGAATACCCTGAGCTAGACTGACATAGCAGAAACCAATGTGTGATTCCACTGCTGGTACAGCTGGCTTCTCTGGAAAAAATGCAGATAAAATATACTTTTTTTCTCTTACAACTGGACTGAGAGCCAAAACAAGAAACAAAAAAAAGCCTAACTAGGCCAGTCTCTCCAACTCTTTTCCTTCCCCCGTCACCTTTCAGTTGGCAGACCTTACCAGCAGCTTACTAACAGAAGAACAGGCGCCTGTGCTCATACATCACTGTGCAGCCAACTCTAACCTCTGGCCTGCCATTGGGAAGCCAGGCAATATTTTTACCTATTCATGCTCATGACCCACTTGAGTTTCACTAAATCCAGTGCAGCTCGGCTGGCTGGGTAACAAATGGACAGGCTGTAAGCTAAGGCCATAGAGGTTTGCACTTGTCAGTGTGGTGATAAGCGAGTGCTTTATCATCAGAAACTAAAGAGTGCTTAAATGACACTGGCTATAGTTGTGGTCATAATTTATTGGTCTCAAATGACCACTTGCCGCAGGATGCCCCTTGCTGCTCTTTCTTTCTTATTTCTGTTTTGCTGGAGTTGCCATTCTAAACTTTCTGTGATTGTTTTGCACAGTTCTTTCTTTTGTATGGCATAAAGTAAGCAAAGATAAGGAATAAAATGTGCTATGGTATACATGAAGAGAATGACAGATGTGCATGTTACTGGAAAAAAGTATTTAAACCATTTGCAAAAAAAACACTGATTTATGAAAATCCACAGTTCCCAGCCACACTCATGTCCCATTAGCCATCAGAAGTAATCAGAGCATTTTGTAAGAACATATAAGCATCCTTTGGCAGTAATCCTCCCCCTTTTTTGATTGCCACTATTAAGGGTGCCCAGGAGATTCCTATTGACAATACTATGTATCCAGCCATGAAACTTTGATTCCCAATTCCCTCTGCATCCTTGTAGTAGCTGCACATTTGATGTCTATGCGAAACAAACCTGTTGAATTGCATTGTGTGAAGGGTGAATGAGAAACAATGAAAGAAGATTTTAAAAAATGACAAATTTCTGTGGTAACAGGTGGTTTCCATGTTAAGGGGTGTGGTGAATCAGTTTTTGTTGTTATTGCAGCCTTTTAAAAAGCTATCCGACGTGTTGAACCTAATTAGGGATGAGTTTCAGTACCTTGGATAGTTTATGAGAAGCCTAGAATAAAACATAGGGTGAATGTATAACTTTATTGCTATGAAACCCATTGATTATCCTTTGCAAAACTTACAGCATCTGTGAGAAGAACATATCTTTTGAATATTGCCTCCAATCAGTAGGTATGTAACAGTGTTGCAATGAGAGAAAGTTAATGTCTTCTAGAAATACGCATAAATGACACACCAACATTTTCCATTGCAGGTGAGAGACAAAAAAGAAAAAGAAGAAAAGCATTCCCACTCATTTTTTGCCTTATTTGGGCTTTATTTGTGAATTGTACAGACATAGCTTGTGATTGTATATCTTTAGTGTTAACTTGAATAAGAATGAAAGACGTGTTGGCAAAACAAGCTTCTTTTTTCATTTCAGCCAAAGCACTGGTGTTTGAACTATTGTACATTCTGTAGACAGAGACGGGATTTTTGGATCAAGTTTGTAACCAGACCTTTCATCAAAGAGAGTTTTCCATTACTGAAGGTAAAATAATCAAAGTCCAAAAGATAAAATAATGTAGTTGCTGTTCCTTTGCATAAACAATGTCAAAGTTGCCACAGTCATGCATGCTTGCTCAAATAAGAGGAATTCTGTAGATAAAGACACCTGGCTATCTCAGTAGATCAGCTAAGTTACTGATATATTTCATTTCATTTTTTTCATTATTCAGCAATTTCTAAACAGCAGAGGAAGAGACTGCTGACCCTGCCACTCTTTTCTAGTTTAGTGTTCCTTCTTTTATGCTTCTGCCTGAGAGATATTTAGTTGTTTTTCTCTCATGAAAATATGAATAACCATGGAATGTGCACTGATTTTTAAAAACAAAAAAACAAAGTCTCCTACTACAAACCTCTAATGGCATCCATGTGTTTCATACACCATTGGCTCTTATGCAGCTTTGCTGAAGTCATAATACTATAAAGAGATTGTCTACTCATTAGTGTTGTTTTCTAGTTCACTTGTTTTCCATTTGCTATTTTAAAGACATTCAATTGAGCCAGTGGGGGAATGAGTTTCATGGCACCCTAAAGACTAAAAGAGTTATTGTGGGGTGAATGTTCATGGATTACAACCTATCTTGAATATAGAAAACTCATCCATAGGAAAGATTATGCTGTTTTCACATATACACACTAGGCTTCAATGTGGATCCCTTTTTAGTCCTTTCTTTCGGCCAATCCGACTTCTTCAGTTTGTTCAGGTGTCCATAATGGCAAGGGCCCAGCTGTCACGGATTTCCGCTCATAACTGGACCACATGGCAACCAATATCAGTTCCTCCTCCCCTATTTGGCACCACTTTTTAATCTTTTTGATTTTCATTTATTTTCTTGATTCTTTTTATTTAGTGGGACTGACTGGGAGTTGGGGACATGTGAGGATGTGTGGATGTGGTGCGCCCTTTAGGTTTTTTTCTCCTTCCCTTCCTCTCCTTCAAATACTTCTAAAAGATAATAATTATTATTATTAATCCCAGCAAACAAAAAGGAAACCCTCATTCTCTGAAAACTACTACCACCTAGTTACCTCTCCTCTAGAGAAGAAAATAGAAACAGCTTTAAGGAAGTATTAAACCTGAAGCAGAAAGGAGATTGAAGTGTACCCACTCCAGACAGGGTCTGCAGTAGAGAGAGAAAAGAGGTTGTTTTGTTTTTTTTAAAGGATAGCTCCGGGTTATCACTCTTCCTTCCCTGGGACTCCTTAAAATGCCTTGAAAAGCTGCATGATATGCTGCAGGGAGAGAAAACATGTATCTGCCCTGCAGCACCTCTCCTCTAGAGTAACTGTAATGAAGAATTAAACTGTCTTCTCTAGCAGAAAAAGTGATATCTTAACTCTGATGCTTTTAATCCAGGTCTTAATGATGGACATGGAAGGGGAGCCTATGGGAAGTCCCTGCCCACATAATGGGCCAGATAGGGTGCTTTCTTAACTCCGTTGCTCACACCCAAGCTCCCTTGAAGGAAAAAAGGAAAGACTCCAAGGAAGGGTGCTTTCTTAACCCCATTGCTGACATCTGAGCTCCCTCGAAGGAAAAAGGAAAGGCTCCTGAGAATGGAAAGGGGAGGCTCGTAAGTTCCCTATAGCCGCCAATGGATTGGATATAACCAATTTTTCAGCTACAGACTGAAAATGGCTATCCTTCTACCCACCGGGAGGCTTGCAAAAACTGATTTGGGAAGCTACTGGTATCTGGCCAGCAGAAACAGATCAATGTTCATCGAAATACACAACTTAATACACACACATTATACCCATACAGTATATGCATGTGAACATACGTTGTTAGAACTGAGAAAAAGTGAACTGGCTGGTCTAGTATCACATTTACAAGCCTTGGGCTCTGTCACTTATCCTCCCCTTTTATTCTTAGAGACTCTCCCTGGTTCTGGCACTGGGACCTCCAAGTGGCTGTTATTTTGGACATGTGGTTATGTTGATCAGTGGGCTCACTGTGGTCAAGAATGATCAGATCTTCCTTTGACATCTTAAATGGAAACAGTCAGACACATTTGCAGAAAATTAAAATAGTAAAGACTTGGTATATTACAAATCAATCAAATATCTAGCCTCATACTGATTCCACCACTATATGCAGTAGCCCTTCTATTTCAAACCAAGGAACATTTTGTCCACATTCTCAGCTCCCCAAAATTCAATTAAGATCTTCTCCTATCACTCCTCCTAAGTAGCCCTCTCATTCCACTTCTGGCTCCCTAACACTATTTCATCTTGCTTCCCCCCTCTAACAGATAAGCCTTCATAGCATCGCAGAGACTGTGATTGGTTAAGTCTACCTAGTTTCTCACTCTTCAACATCATATCCGTAAAATCACTGAGACATCACAACAAGGATCTTGTTTATTCTCACCATAAACTAATTCCAACTCAGTGCGGCTACCATAGTCTAGATCAGAGAGAGTATAGAAATGATAACAGTGGAACCCACTGCCTTAGTATGGTGGTGGCCCCTTCTTTGAGGGCTTTTAAGTAGAGACATGATGGCCATGTATTAAGGGTACTTTGATTGTACCTTTCCTGTCTGGCAGGTGGTGGATAACCCATGAGGTCTATTCCAACTCTGCTATGATTAAATGGTAAAGGTAAAACGTAAAGGTTTTCTCCTGACGTTAAGTCCAGTCATGACCGACACTGGGGGTTGGTGCTCATCTCCATTTCTAAGCCGAAGAGCTGGCGTTGTCCGTAGACACCTCCAAGGTCATGTGGCCAGTATGACTGCATGGAGCACCGTTACCTTCCCGCCAGAGCGGTACCTATTGATCTACTCACATTTGCATGTTTTCGAACTTCTAGATTGGCAGGAGCTGGGGCTAACAGCAGGCGATCATTCCTCTCCCAGGATTTGAACCTGGGACCTTTTGGTCTGCAAGTTCAGCAGCTCAGCGCTTTAACACACTGCGCCATCACCAGGGGCCCCATGATTAAATGAGAAAAGTGCAATTCATAAAAAGGCTTTGATTTCCCTGTGTTTCAGGCTATATGCCATTATGATTCTGCAGAATTGTATTTCAGGTGGTGGTGGTGGTGATCATCGTCATCATCGTCGTCATCACCATCACCATATTCATTTATCCCACCTTTCTCCTGATAATGGGATTCAAGATGACTAAAAACATATTTAATCCAATATAAATGAATACATAAAAATACACGAGTCCTATAATCTCTTTCACCTAGGAATTTACTGAATTTACTGAATTGTGGTGCTTCTCTGTGAAACAGAACTCCAAAATCATAATTCAAATCTGCTAGAAAAAGTTGAATGCCAGTCTTTATAATTTGCAATATTATTGTTGTATTGTTCTTGTTGCATTTGCCCCTATACAGAGAGAAGTTATAATGATGCTTCCAGTTCAGAGATGGATACAAACACAGCATTTTACTGCAATTAGCATTTGAAAGGAAAAGGGTTCAGTAAACATGGTTTGAGAGGGAAGAAGTATAGGTCAAAGAAGAGAGAAATGCTCCTTTAGGCAGATGGCTGCCTTTTTAATTTTTCTAGAAAAACCCATTCTAAGGAAGGATTGTGTGGAAATGATGAGCTGCATCTCACCAAACATTGCAGTTAAGTTTGGCAGATATTCTCCTTATCATGTTGTTGTTGCTGTTTGTCTGAGAGACATAATTTCAAATTACCAAATATCTGGCAGGCAGGTAAAATGTGTTTTCTCAATTCAAGAAATAATTGCATCTCTTGACGTCAGTTTGTGTTCTGCAAGAACTGCAGGTCAAAGATGCACTGCTCCTAATGCTATGGAGAAAGATATGCTTTATAACTAATATCATCCTTGAAACGGTTCAACCCTGGGGACATCAAAATATCTTATATTGAATTCCACAGTTCTGCACTAGGAAGAACTTTTGCTTCCTTAGATGGTAACAGTTCTAATGCTTGAAGAAAAATGCCTCCATAGTTCATTATACACACCTAGCATGACTTGACTTCTCTACACAGTTGTTATTGCTGCAATACTTTGAAAACAACATTCAGTACAATAGACTTTGAGAGAGGTGTGTGGTATGATCTGCTAAAAAATTGTGAAATCAATTCAGAAGACCTTTTCAACTATTGAACAAAGTATTTTCCCCCAAAATGGTCAAGGAGCTTGTCATGAAATACCATTGTGCTTTTTTTAAAAAAGCAGAAAGGGTAAAAACCCTCACAAATGTGATTTTAGTGTTTTATTTTTGAGTTCTATCAGCTGTTTCCCATTTATATACTATTTGAAGTAGATGAAGCACATACCTGATGATCAATGGGAGACATACTTTCAAAAGAGATTAAATCGCAGTTCAGAAAAGAACAGGATTAACACTACTTATCAAAATTACAGAACAGAGCTGAAAATGAATAATAATAATGATGATGAACACCCAAATCAAGGAATTATGAGCAAAATGAAAAACAACAAAAGCGAAGCTGTTGGATCTAAACTGGATGCAAATCCCAACTGAAGCATCAAAGATATTTGGGGCAAAAAGGGTCAACTATTTATTGACTCTGATGAGTGATATCATATGGCAGGAGGTAAAATGCCAGATGTGTGGCTAAACAGCACAATGACTGCTATTTATGAAAATCAAAGAGGAATAGAAAAATGTGGGAGCTGTCAAGAAATAAAACAGATGTAATATGTGATGAAGTGTTAGGGAAAATAACTGCCCAGAGGATGAAGGAGAAAGAATTGATCTCCTATATATCTAACTGGCTTCAGGCCTACAGGAAGGTCAACAGAAAGTCTTTTATATCTCCACTTCAGCAGAGGAACCCCTGCCTCTTTTCATGGTGATACAGTGGCCTGGTTTGTCTCCATATCACAACTTCTTAAATAGAGACACTGATGGAGAGCCTTCACCGTGTACAATAAATGTGTGTACACAGGGCTGTAGTTGAAACTTTTTGTGTTACTTCATCCTCTAGCCTGCAACAGTTAATATTCAATCTCTGATACAATGCAAGAATTGTCCACTCATATGGGCTGCCCTCAAATTTGAGACTAATGGTTGGCAGTGAGGAGAAAAAAAAACAACTATTCAAAACGAAGAATTATGACATGAAGAACTACGAGTAGACCTTAGAGCAGTAGTGGCCAACCTATGACACGCGTCTCAGCACTGACACGCCTAGCCATTTTTGCTGACACGCTGCTGCATGCAGATTGATTGGATGACTAATGCCTTTTGTTGCCAAATTTGGTGTGATTTGGTCCAGTGGTTTTGTATATTCATTCTATTATTATTGTAGTATATTATTATATTATTACTATTATATTATTCATTATTCATGACTACATTGAAACTACAATAGAGAGAAATCAGCGTGGAAACTGCAAGAGGTACCATAGATTGTTGTACATTGAAATAATGGTAGTAAATAGTTTTTGATTTATTAAATACAGTTATATATTACAATTATATATTTCTGTTATTTAAAACTATATATATTGTGAAATTACTTTTTTTTTTCTCGAAGTGACACACCACCCAAGTCATGCTAGTTTTTTTGGTGAATTTTGACACACCAAGCGCAAAAGGTTGCCCATCACTGCCTTAGAGCAATAGTTGCAAGTGCCCCTTGAATAGAGTCCATGTTTTTAAAAATTCCCTTATTTCCATCCGGTGCATCATCCTAATGCTTTCTCTCTAAGCAGATGATAGATGTTCTCTTCTTGTGTTGTCTATGCTTCATTTTTTCCTTTGCATTCAGTTGTGTTAATGTCGAACTAGGGCTGGCACTTTTTGTTTCCTGAAAGACTTCTCATCTTTAAATGCTGCATGGCCAGTGCACAGGACGTTTTCTGAGAAGGGTAATGCTTATTAAATTTAGCTACTGTAAATAGGAAATAGTTTCATTCATTTGTTGGTGGAAAATTAAATTTGCAGTTTCCTGCATATTTGGGATAGAAAAAATGAAGTTTAAACATTCAACTTAGGAAGAAGTAATGCTGATAAGTTTTCCTCTCTTTATCTGAAGTACAATATAAACATCTCCTCAAGTTTTACACTGAGGCAAAAAAAGAAAAGAAAGCCCAATTCAATTGTTTTTCCAACCCTCATGAAACTGGAAGAGAGTTTGAGAGTAGTTATGTAAGTGCAGAAGGAGAATTGGAATTTTGTACGTGGCTTTTGGGTCAGGAGGTAGACCAGATGGTTGGGGAAGGATTAAATACTATTGTTTATTTGACCAGGAAAATCTTCCTGATCATTCAAATACAATGGAACCTTGACTTAAGAGCATCCCAACTTGAGTATTTTGAGTTAAGAGCCATCGCTCAGCCTGATTTTCACTTTAACATACAAGCAGTGTTTTAAGTTAAGTGCTAGTGCCAGAGGGGGCACTAGCATGAAAGTACAGGGTTTTAGGGCTTCAAGGGGACAACCTCAGTGCCTCGTGCCCCCTGTCTCTGTGCCTTCGTGCCTCATGCTCTTGTCCACTTTGGGAGATTGCTGTCTGCTTTGGTCTTGTTTACTTTGAGAGACTTGAGTTAATTGATTTGTGTAACTTTTATTCTCAGTATGTTTGGCTTCGTGAAGAAAAGGCAGGGGGGAGAGCAAGAGAGCAAAGGAGGCTGGAATGAGTACAGTATGAAGAAAATGATGCTTCTGCCTCTTCACTTTGTACTTTGTGCTTCCTTGCCAAAACTTGGTGCTTCTACCATTTTAAAGTTGATATTTCTGTTTATTGTTCCATGTGAATGTGCAGGTTTTGCCTTGCTGTTACACTGGCCAAGACACATTCAGTTGCCTCAAATGTGCTTCCTTGTTACAACTTTGTTCTTCTACCATTTTAAAGTTGATCTTTCTTTTTCATTGATCCATGAGAATGTGTATTTATACTTTATTTGTTATTTATAAAGTACATTTTCTTATTTAAAACGCATTACAAAAAATGAGGGAGTGGGGTCCCATGGGGCTGGAACAGATTCATAGCATTTCAATGGGAAAATCTGTTTTGTGATAAGAGCGATTTCAGTTAAGAGCTTTGTCACGAACTGAATTAAACTCTCAACTCAAGGTATCGCTGTATACTATGGAGAGGATTTCAAGTTCATCCATGATAGAAGAGAATAATGCATGCAAATAGTACAATAAATTTAACTTCTGTTTATGGGTATCTTATATTTGTGGGCATCTTATATTGTGGGTATCTTATATTGTTGGTATATTAGGGGCCACAGTGGCACAACGGGTTAAACTACTGAGCTGCTGAACTTGCTGATTGGAATGTTGGTGTTTCAAATCTGTGGGATGGGGTAAGCTCCTACTGTTGGACCCAGCTTCTGCCAACCTAGTAGTTTGAAAACATGCAAATGTGAGTAGATCAATAAGTGCTGCCTTGGTGGGAAGGTAACGGCACTCCATGCAGTCATGCCACATGATCTAGGAGGTGTCTATGGACAATGTAGGCTCTTCAGCTTAGAAATGGAGATGGGCACCACCTGTCAGAGCTGGAGATTAACATGACCTAGAAGGTGTCTATGGAAAACACAGGCTCTTCAGCTTAAAAATTCAGATGAGCACCACCCTCCAGAGCTGGAGATGAACATTACCTAGAAGATGTCTATGGAAAACACAGATTCATCAGTTTTAAAATGGAGATGAGCACCACCCCACAGAGCTGGAGATGAGCACCACCCTTCAGAGCCAGAAGGGTAAGCCTTTACTTTTGTTTTATGGTTGTTTCTAGGCATTGAATGTTTGCCTTTATGTTTGTGTATGCTGGAATCCACCCTGAGTCCCCTTGGGAGATAGGGGGAATATAAATAAATTATCATCATCATCATCATCATCATCATCATCATCATCATCTGTGCATAGCTGTATTGAGGGACCGGACTTTCCCTTTATTGTTAAAACGGACAATCAAAAGCTGCCTTAATGCTACTGCATTGAAGACAATTACTGAAATAGTAAGAATGACTGCCCACATCCACCTTCTCTTTCAATGTCCAATGTTTATTGGCAACTTGAGAAGAATAGAATAGTACTTTCGGTACTTTACTTTTGGTGAAGTGAAAAAATAGTCTTGAGTTAATGAGCCCCTTTACTAGATGAAGATGAAAAAACTATACAGAATATTGGATTTTTAAGCATTTACCCAATCAAATAGATAATTTCATGAATAGATCATTGAAGTATTTTTTTAAGGTATGTGTTTTTCATGGAAATAATATAATCTTAGCAGGGTTTTTCAACCCCTCCCCCCATATCTGGATTAATAGATCACTAACTTTCTCCCAATATGGATCTTGTCAAAGGTCATCGGGAGAAGCTGCATATATGTGATCCAAAGCAATGTGGCTCATAATATGTTTCTTTTTTAAGTTCATAAAAAATTATGATGACCAACAATGTGATACAGATCTTATTGTGGGTCATTGGTGGAGAAAGCAAACAGCTCTTCTGGGAAACATAAATATGACAACACTGAGATAGATGGAGAATATAAGAGGCTGTCATTGCCAATTTCAGGCCCCTTCTGCTTTGAATAAGTATGAGCTGTCCGGAAAATGTATCATCTTCTCTCACAAGAGTTCTCAGAAGTCTTCAGCTAAATGGTAGATATAAATATCGTCCCATGCATGTAGGCTTCGAGGTGCACATTATGGGAATCAGGGATGAATGCAAAAGAAACTGGAAACATCTGATAAAAAAGAAGAAAAAAGGTTCTTTGGCCTGGGAATAAATATTTGTATAGCCTTCTTCAGGAAAAAGTTGTTTGAAAATCAACTCATATATGTCTTCAAATCTTCTGAACAGTGGTAGTTAGTGTGGTAATATTATATGAAGCCTTACTGCCCATTTCCTTTTGTGCAACATAATGGCTGGCATCTTATTAATAACATATACAAATGTAAATCCAACAAATGGCTGCATGTAACTTTTTGTGGTTGTAGAGGTTTCCTCTTTCCTATACAATTATCAAAGTCTAACATCTGGATTCACCATTTAGACCCTGAAGAACCCCCATGACCATTCAGTGGGTTATGAAAGGGGAGACTGGAGAAACATCTTTGTAATGGAGTATATCATTTACAAAAAACTCTTGAGATGGCTATAGAGACTTCTCCAAATGCTTCTCCAATTTCTCCCACTTTCTACGAGCCACTGAACGGCCATGGGAGGACTGCAGTGAATAAATGATGAGTTTTGGAGTAAAGAGAAGAGATAGTTAATAATAATAATAATAATAATAATAATAATAATAATAATAATAATAATCCTTGCAGCCCAGGAGCAAGCCATCAGAACAAATGCAATTAAGGCCAAGATCGAAAAATCAGCTGATGACCCATAATGCAGACTGTGCAAGGAAACCGATGCAACCATTGATCATATCCTCAGCTGCTATAAGAAAATCGCACAGACTACAAACAGAGGCACAACTATGTGGCCCAAATAATTCATTGGAACTTATGCCTCAAGTACCACCTCCCAGCAGCAAAGAACTGGTGGGATCACAAACCTGCAAAAGTATTGGAAAATGAGCATGCAAAGATACTGTGGGACTTCCGAATCCAGACTGACAAAGTTCTGGAACACAACACACCAGACATCACAGTTGTAGAAAAGAAAAAGGTTTGGATCATTGATGTTGCCATCCCAGGGGACAGTCGCATTGATGAAAAACAACAGGAAAAACTCAGCCGCTATCAGGACCTCAAGATTGAACTTCAAAGACTCTGGCAGAAACCAGTACAGGTGGTCCCGGTGGTGATTGGCACATTGGGTGCCGTGCCAAAAGATCTCAGCCGGCATTTGGAAGCAATAGACATTGACAAAATTACGATCTGCCAACTGCAAAAGGCCACCCTACTGGGATCTGCGCGCATCATCCGAAAATACATCACACAGTCCTAGACACTTGGGAAGTGTTTGACTTGTGATTTGGTGAAATGAAATCCAGCATGTCTATCTTGTTTGCTGTGTCATACAACAACAACAACAACAACAACAACAACAACAACAACAACAATAACAATTTCATTTTTATATCCCGCCCCATCTCCCCGAAGGGATTCAGGGTGGCTCACATGGGGCCAAGCCCAACAACATACAATAAAATACAGCAATATAAAATACACAATGTAAAATACAACAATATAAAATACATAACAATCACAGTTCTGTTTGTGAAAACGTTATGTTACACTACACAACACAGAGTCTCATTCAATGTATCTGGATGCTCTGGTTATGACAAATGTACATATTATTGAATTGTAAGTACGATTTAAGCATCACCGTTAGGTGGTATAATGGTGGGACAAACCCGCGTACTACTTGAAACCTTTTTGTTTATAGAGCTATAAAACTTGCATGGACAGGAGGGGAAGCTCTCAAGACTTTGCTTAAAAATTCTTCAAAGCAAAAATCCATATGATCTGCAGTGTCATTTCTTATCTTTAAGAAAACTTTCTTTTCATATAAAGTTGGGAAGGGGAGAGCAGGAAGGGTTTTTATCTGATGATCTTTAATTTCACCCCCTCAATTTACCTTCCAATCTGTCTCTCTCCATTTATTGTTCTGTCCCAGGGAGAATCTCTGGTTACACTTTCTGCCAAAGTCTGTGATAAAATACTCTAATACACTCCTAGGCTCTTTCTTTCTTTCTTAGCCTCTTGAATTGTTTAGGCTGCAGAAAATAGTTCCTTGGCAACAGGCTATGACAGCAGTCAAAACTGTATAATCTTCCTTTATAATTACAAATTGTATTGCAAAAAGAAAGACTAAGGAGTGGAACCTTTTAAAAGAAAACTTTCCACTCCTTTATGTTTTCCTCAATTTTGGAGAGGCAGAAGAAAGGAAAGTCATTTTTTGTGTGTGTTGTGTTGTTCTGTGATTTGAAATCATTCCTGACTTATAAAGATGCCAATGTGAATCTATTATGGAGTGTTCTGGGGTTGTATGGTACTCACTAAAGTTTACCCTGTGGATTTCCATAGACAATGAAGATCTCCAAAGTCATAGTCTAACACTCAAACCATTGTACCATGCTGTCTCTTTACTGTGTGTATGTGTACAGTGTTATGCAATTTAATACATTAGTTTCATCTATTTAGAATTCTCACTGAGCATCCACCAAACCTACAACATCCCTGTTATATATGTGGCCACTATATATAACATAAGAGCTTTAATGGTGTTTAGGGTCACACTGTGTTCTGAGTCCTTACCCATAACTGTTTTCCTGGCCTTGCAGTTTTAAATAACAAGTTTTGAAGGAGAGTTTGATTGCTGTTCAAATGAAAGGGAATATGACCTTACACACTGTTGAACTTTTGGAAACAGAATGAAAGCAAATTGATATTTGAAGCTCTCTAACAGTCTATAGCTAACATCTTCTAGGGTCATAACCATGTCTCATTTACATCTGCAGACTTCTTTGTCAAAGAATTCAGGTGCCTCACAAAGACCAAGATTTGATTTTACAGCGTAAATGTACCCTGAATGTCATAATTTCATGTGCCTTTATGTCTGGGACCTCTCTGTACAACATACACATTTGAATAGTAGAAAACTGCAATTTACAAATACATGCATACTGGATTTGAGATTTTTAGATTTAAATGTCTGGGATTTCATTTATTCTTATTCAACTTTATTACTTAGAGCTAAATTAGCGATGCCACCTTTATTGGTTTGTTGGTGGGGATGGAAAGGATAAAATCAATTATTATCATTATGTAAGGGAAATAACATACCACCATGGTGCACACATGCATGTGTGCACTGAATTTGAGCTGTGGAATTTGTTTTAGTCTAGTACTATTAAAAACTTGTCAAATGTGCCAAATTGTTTCCTCTTCAAGATAAAATGAACTTGACATTTTAAAAATCAGCATGCCAGAAAAAGCAAAAACCTCAGCTTTGTCCAGACTTACTTACTGCAACACTAAATATTTCCCCTTTATTCTCCACATGCAATTCTGCAACAGAAGTAAACTAAGCTTACAACAGGTAGGTGAGCCAAGTAAAAGGAGCTGAATTGGTTGTTTACATATTGTTATCAATAGTGGATAGTCTGATAAAGCAACTTTTATCTTAACTTGCTGTCGCATATGGTAATCTTGCTGCTAAGTATGGTGATCAACCGAAAGAGGCAAATACAAAGCATTTTGTTAAAGAAAGATGATATATTCAAGCTATCCATTAGGCTTGCATGAAAATTTCTGAAGTGTTATTTGTCATATCAAAATTCATTAAATCTGTACTTCCGAAGTGATGTCCAACACGTGGGTGTGGCCTGTGCCTAAAACTTAAGAATCAAAACTTACCCAATCTTTCTTCGTTTTAATCTTTTAATGCTCAGTAGCCTCCCAAAGTCAGTTTCATATTCATAGCAAGCAGCCAAAAATGCTCCTAATCCTCTTCAAATTAATGGCCTCTCGCCATTAGAAATTGAAAAGCAGGGAGAAAGCAGAGTTCACTGGGAAAGAAAGCACTGAACTCTGGGAAATGTAGTTTGGGAAGGCAAGGAGCCCTATGGCAGAGAATTCAAAAGGCCTTACCCTAAACTACATTTCCTAGAATTCTACTTGCATCAGAAAACCCAATCAAGAGATGGGAGAGATTTGTCCCTCTGTAGCAGCAGCCAGACAGAGTTCCAATGAATGGTTGAATATACAAAGAGGATGACTGGCTGATACTTCTAGTAAGTAAGTAATGATGATGACAATGACGATGATGATGATGATGATGATGATGATGATGATGATGATGATGATGATGATTATTATTATTATTATTATTATTATTATTATTATTATTATTATATTTATTTATTTAAATCAGTACTGGGCTGGGAAGAAATCCCTAAATGGATATTCCTTGCAAGTCCCTTCCAACTCAATAGGGGAAGCATATTAATTGGTTTAGAGGCTGGATGGCCATTTGTCAGGAGAGTGTTGATGGTGCCCTTATGCCTGGAAGAAGGGAATTAGATTAGATGGCCCTTGGGGAGTCCCCTCCAATTCTAGAATTCTATGAAAATGTATAATTGGTTAATATTGGTTTCTATTGGTTAATATGAGAAACATTAAATAAGATAGCTGTTGTGGCTTTTTTTTTAAAGTGTCAAAATTTTAAAAAATCCTCTAAAATCAGTAAATGTATGAATATTTCCAAAAGTTGGGGGAATGATCCCCGGTTATCTTATGTCATTATAGAAAATTCAAGGAGATAGTTCTTGTAGTTTTTTAAAAAAATGTTGTTTATAAACACTTCAAAAATTTCCCAAAAATTCACAGATAAGTGAAACATCTGAAAACTTGATGAGCTAACAGTGGTAAATATGTTCTATACTTGTAGCAAGTTTCATGCCAATAACACTAACTATAGGGGAGAAAGGCACCCCTGAAGTTTCCCTAATTAGAGTGATTATGCACAATTACTATAATGAAAAAGTAACAAAATTTAATTACTCTTGTTATAGTAATGAAATTGTCACTAACTATACTTCAGAAACACTTTAGAAACTAAATGCCAGTGTCCCTAATTTTGTAATGACTTTTGATTTTTTTTAATCAATTGCACATGCCTACTATCCATCAAACAGTCATGATAAATACTCAATAAGCAGCTGTATATTCCCTAATCACTGCTACAAATTCTAAGGAGCAGAAGCATGTTTAGTCACCAGGGTTTAGTATTCAATCAAGAGTAGGGTGTACATAATAATAGTATTTTATTTGCTATGGGGATGTAATCATTTAGTATATTCATTCTTGAAGGAAGCCATGGGTTATTTTAGCCATTTTCTTCCCACTATGATAAAGTCTGAAATTTTCAGTTTTTCAGGATTATTTGCAGTTTGGTATTTCTGTGCAAAATTTGCAATTTCGGGTCATTTTTTTCTAAGCATGAAACATCATTTTCTGGACAGAAAATTCTCTTTCCTGTGCAAAATAAACATATGCAAAGTTTCTGCAGAACAGGTAATGGGGAAAATGTCATCAGTTCAGGAATCTGTGAGAGCGATTCCTCCTTTTTCTCTCCATCCTGCAAGCATTAATACAGATGCTGTGTGATGTCCACCACCGGTTTCATGCCTTGTGGTTGCTGCTAAGACTAGATCCACTGATGGTAATACTTTCATTGTATCACAGCATAGCAACCATTTGCTGTTCAGTCATTGCCAGCATTGAGACTTAAACTGGTTGTATTTGAGGGTTCTTTTAGCCCCAATTAACATTGCTTTGGGAGTGATATAAATATTACCAAGTGTTTGTTTATGTTTTTGAAAGAGAAATAAATAAAAATGTACAACCTTTAAAAATATGCAGCTTCTCCATAAGGGAGATGGTGGTAATCAGTTAGAAACATTGCTGTTTCTAAACTATAATGCATTGTCCACTTCCTTTAAATACTTTCACTAGCATTTCATATTGTCCTGGTTTTGTTTTGTTTTGTTTGGTTGTGGGGCATTTCATTTTGTCTCATGCAATGCTTTCTTTTTCATTAATTCACTTTCAAAAATGCTTTTAAACCATTTTTTTAAAAAACAAAATTATTCCAGATGCTCCCCCACATTATTTGAATATGCCCTTCAAAAACAATACTTTCCATAGCTTCACAGTCATGGTGGAATCAGAGGGTTTTTTTTTTTAACCTCCTCTTGCCACAATGCTCTCTCAAGACAAAAAGCTAGTCCTAGTCAAGATGGAGATTTTAAGGCATCCATGAAAAGAGGCTTCTGTAGGAACCACATGAGGCTGGCATGTTTGGTCTGAAAGAGGGATATGGCTTAACCTGTTTAAAAGAGCCTGCCCCTCTCAACAGCCTCTTTTTCACTTTGTGAAAAAGTGAAAAAGAGGCCCACGGAGCAGTATAAGCAATATGCTGATTATGTTAGGTGCTGGTTAGGAATTCCCCTCCTCTTTAAAAGAAATAATTGTTTGCCCTCCCCGTACTGGAAGGTATTAGCATGGTGTCTTGTAGTTAGGTTACCTTTGGCTGAAATTTGGGGGGAATGACAGCTGGTATTCATCCTGGCACGAAATTTGGGGTGAAGGATGGGTGTCTGGAATAAACCTCGCTAGGTTGTGGGGCTTGGGGGGCTGAGGAAGGGGCTATCCTTAGGTTTTGAATGGCCTTCTAGTATGCTCATGCTGGAGTAAACAACCCAGTTAAGTTGTGTTTACACTCAGGATCTGGTGATTTCCCCAGAGTGTAGCGGAGGTGGTCACTGGATTAGACATCTGTCCCTCAGCAGAATACCCAAATTATTGGGTATCTGTCCCTCAGCAGAATACCCAAATCCTTGCAAATAAATGGTAGCTGAAAAAATCAGTTTGCAAGTTAAGGTCAATAAAATGGCCAATTATTTATGCATACATCTGTGTCTGCCATTGTTATTTCACAGAGGGGCTGCAGTGTGCATGCGTGGATCATCAAAGTGTCTGTCCCTTAATCAGTTTTGCTTTGCAATTTTTTCCCCTGTGTCAGGAGCAATTTGAGAAACTGCAATGTGGTTTACACATAGGTGTGCTCACATTATGGACTTTATTTCAGAGTGTGCCCCAATTTTGCTTATCCTGTCTTAAAGCCCCTGAAATGTCTTGCTGTTGGCCTCCAATTCAGATCCTAAAACTGAACTTGGATGAATATATCCATAAATTACTCTTCTTCTTTGTCTATTATATTGGATCCAGCCTACAATCCTGCGTAATGATTTTACTGTGTCTCCTGGCTTGTGCATGCTCTGATGAGCTTTGCATTATACCTTCTACAGATGTCTGTGGTTCAGAAACTGGCTGCTCTTCAGCTTTAATCAAGCTCATGTACCATGCCTTCATAAACATTGCAGTTCCTAGAAGGGCTTAATTAATTAGTTAATTAATTTTGGCTAATGAAGAGGAAATGTATCATTCACTTTCTTCCATATTGAGATTGGTGACACCTTTAACATGAAGACACTTGTAAAATTTGGTAAATTTATCATAAACTTGACTATTCAACTTTCATATTTACAGCTGTTTCCAGTACGGAATGAGTATGTTTTGTCTTCCTGACATATAGAAGCAATAAATAATTAAAATGGTAACAACCATAATTTAGCACGAACATTGTTGAGGATTCAACTACAGACTTTTAGAAAGCTGTCCATACAAGTTTTATAGCTCTATAAATGAAAATGTTTCAAGTAGTACACTGTGCAATGAAAGCTTGAAGTCTGAATAGGGCACTGTTAATTTCTTCACACATTTATTTTTTTTAAAAGGAAATTAATGACTATCCCAAACTCCAGACAAATACTTATTTAAAAAAATAGAAATGAAATTGTCACCCATCTCTATATGTGGCCTTTGGTTTCATATGGGTGAAAAGTAAATGATGAAAAAAATAGATCCTTCTAACACTGCGACCAAGTTTGCTGCATTAATCCTGCTTAATTGGAATGGCTGAGAAATTTTGAAGACAAGAATGCACAACTGCAACATCAGTTGAAATGTATAAAGAGGTGCATGAAGATCTTCATGACATCCAATTAAATATTGATACAGATTTAATTAGTAAAGAATTCTATAACAACTTACAGCAAACTTTCTGAAATATTTAAATAGAAGAATATCCCAGCTGTTAAGTGTATGATAGATTATGGTAGGCATCCTCAAATTATGGCCCTCCAGCTGTGAGGACCTTCAACTCCCAGAATTCCTGATCATTGAACAAGTTGGCTAGCTCTCCTGGGGGTTGGAGTCCAAACAGCTGGAGGACTGCAAGTTGAGAATGCTTGGATTAAGGAGTTAAAGGTTAGCTCATCCATTGTGGTGTAACTTTCTCTGGTACATGATAAATGTGCCACTGTATTTCACTCCATAGTGTTTTCTGACTAGAAATAAATATGACTCCACCTTTGCAATTAATTGACAATAACGTTCTATTGTGCATATAATTTGCCTCTCACCATCATCCACAGGCTGGAGGCATTTTTCCCAATTTATTTATTTTTTTGCAGCATCAATATTGTAGTATACATTCATTCCAGCCTCTTTCTGCATCAGTTTGCCAAATTTTATTTTGCTGTTAAGGAGTGCCAGGAAAAAAAATCATATGCATTTCAACACAGTTATACTAATATAGGAATTTTCTATGTAATTTTACTTAATAGAAATGCCTTATTAAATGTGTTTTTGTATCCAATTTTCTCCAAAGTATGTATTTTACAAACATTCTAAACCAAAGAGGCATGTTTTATATCTCAGAGTCTGAAGTGTGAATAATGTCAGTTGATATGAAAATGTGAATGAAACTAATTAGTCCTCCATTCATATGTGAGGCTGAGGAATTTACTAGCCAAGTTAATAAAACTGCCGAATAAAGTAGCCCCTGATATTTCATAGTAAACCCAAAGGTGAGTCTTCAGATTTTTTATGGAGAGCCAACTATAACAACAACAACAACAACAACAACAACAACTTTATTTTTATATCCCGCCTCCATCTCCCTGAAGGGACTTGGGGCGGCTTACATGGGGACGAGCCCAACATCAACATAGGCTAAAACACAGTCCATGAATTAAAACAATATGACAAAATAAATATAAAACAACATAAAACACATCAAATGCTTTAAAAACCTAGACATAAAATACATGTGCAGAGAAACTTATGCAGAACTCTGGATAGGGCTCATAGATAGTATAAAGGGGATCAGGAAAGAGCAAAGAGACAGTCTTATTAAAAACCTGCCGGCCTATAAAAATGAGGAGTAGTGATAAAGTGTAATGAGACATTGTAAACAAACTGGGTATCTGGCGGGATTGTTCACTCAAAATTGCATTGGAACATCCACGTTTTAGGTCCTTACGGAATGTGGACAACTAAGGTGCCAGTCTGATCTCCCTGGGGACAAAGTTCTAGAGCCAAGGGGCCACCACCAAGAAGGCCCTCTTCCTCGTCCCCAACAACCTCACTTGAGACAGAGGTGGGAGTGAGAGAAGGGCCTCCCCAGAGGATATTAAGGCTTGTGTGAGTTCAAAGAGTTTTGAAAAAACAGATTAGTTTCTCAAAATGGGGAAATTCACTTCCATTACGCTGGCAGTAATGAGCATTAGACTTGGGCCTGAATCAGTTTGAATGAAAATGATTTGTAGTTTTCAGTGAGCCATATCATATAATATCTGAAAACACAATTGGGAGGAGGGAGACAAAAGCCCGGCAAAACAGACTGAGAGAGCCAGATTTTTTTGGTTCTGGAGAGGAAGAAGCTAAGTCTGCAATATACCTGAGGCAGGGATCTCTGCCACATTCCATGGCAGAAGCAGTGTACTCCATTTCATCTTGGAAAGTTCCCTCCTCATCCAGAAAGAGCCCTGGGAACTCACTTTCCCAGCAGCAATTTCATGGGGCAGGCATTGAATAGTTGATGAGTTCCTCTCGGAGCATGATGCAAGTTAAAGTTTTTCCCTTTCTGTTTCTCAGCCAATAAAAATCCTGGTGGTGTCCATATTCTGATTGGCTGAGAATGGAAATAACTGATGACTACAATTTTCAGAACCCTCTCTTGCAGTTTGTCTTATTTTTTAAAAAAATGTTTTGGTTCAAACATAAAATAATTCTGAAAAAGTAGTAGATTGGTGAATTGTTCTGAAACTTAGCAGGCCTGCAGTTGTATAGGGTCTAAAACAGAAGTAGGTTTCATGCAGTAAGGCCTTAAAATGGCTGAGGATTGAGCCTTTAAAGTTTCTCATTGTAGCTAATAATAATAATAATAAACTTTATTTTTATATCCCGCCCCATCTCCCCGAAGGGACTCAGGGCGGCTCACAACAGGGACAAGCCCGAAACAACTACACAACATATTTGACAAAAACTTAAAACATTTCAACGATACACAAAATAAAATGATTAACAATACATTAAAATCCAAGCAGATAAAATCAGAGTAATTAAAAGCCGTAACTTTGCCGAATGAAAATGGCAAAACCCCTCCCCATTTGAGGAACTTTCCAGTAAACAGAATGAGGGGTCAGCTGATAATGGACCCCAAAATGGCATGACTTTTGACCGAATTGCACACCTCTAATGGGCACATGGGAAGGAAAGTGGCTTTTCCCCAATAATTGAGACAGCGTGGGTGGGCATAAGCTGAAAACAAACCTGTTATTACCCCCAGTTAAATATATTTGACCTTTGCAAATTCCATGTAGAAATCCAAACATTTTTCTATCTAGATTGTGAGGTTTGCTTTTCTTCCTCCTGCTTCAAACATTTATTTACCTTTTCAATATTTTTCCAGATGTTCTCATTTATTTAGCATTTTTACTCAAATAGGTAGATTTCCCCCCCTTTTTTTCTTTTTCTTTTTTTTTTTACTAAATCATAATTATGAGTTGTTTTGTTGATGGTCCATATTGGATTTCTGAGCTTTCTGAGCCCACCCCTACACTACAACACGTTCTTACAGTATATACAATAAACAAAACAACATTAAAAACACACACACAGGAAGGTGGATAGCATTCTGCCCATAACACACACAATCCTGCTCGGTCACTTCACTCACCAAGAGATGGATCAACAGCAAATACTTGCCACCACATGCACAAGTTGCGGCATGTTCACCTTCTTTGCACAACAACTACTCAACTACACCTGCACCAAGTGTAAACAGATTACTCTGATGGAGCAGAGGATCAAACAACTCGAGGCCCGCATTAAGACCCTTAAGGACATTCAGGCACTTGAGCTCTTTTGGACACTGCACAACACGCTGCTGTAGATCTGCAACCTGCATCACACCAACACCACCATGATCAGGAACTTTATGGGGAGATCAACTCAAAGGTAGACAAGTCTCAGGCTTGGAAGGAGGTCACCCATAGAAAGAGACACAGGACCAGGCAGCCTCCACAGAACTCTGCTCAGCTGCATTTGCACAACAGATTCCAAATTCTCACACCATTAACAAACAATCAGGAAACACATCTTGTGGAGGACCACAGTCACTTAGATACCACTCAGTGGGCCACTCTTGATCAATGCGCAGGGGATAGCCCTGACGGGGACAATACATCGCCACATTCAAACTTATGTAATCATGCAAATGCTCCATCCCCAATTGTAGACGAGGCACAGCAGGAACACCCTTGGGAGAGTGATGGGCTCTTGGACGCATCTCAATGGATTGTCATTGATGAATGCACTGGGGATGTCGAGGAGGAGGGCAACACTTTACACTTACACAATTCACTCCAACAGGAACACACTTCAGGGGACATACACACTGTCTTGCACAAAAGGGACCCTGTCAATCCTCAAAGGAAACAGGTCTTGGTAGTAGGTGACTCCCTCCTTAGAGGAACGGAAGCCATCATTTCCAGACCAGATGGGATGGCTCGAGAAACATGCTTCTGCCCGGGGGCAAAAATACACCATATCACTCAGAGGCTCAGCAGGCTCCTAAAGCCCCATCACCCTCCCCACCTTATGTTGATTCATGTAGGTACCAATGACACCGCTAGGCATACTTTTCAAAAGATCACAAATGATTTTCGAGCCCTCGGAAGTAAGCTAAAACTGTGTAATGTACAGGTGATCTTTTCATCCCTCCTCCCCGTTGTAGGACATGGCTCTACAGGGGCCGGAAAAATAGTACAGGTCAATAACTGGCTCAGAAAATGGTGTCAAAAGGAGCATTTTGGCTTCCTTGACCATGGTCTACTCTTCCAGGAGGATGGCCTACTGGCAAGTGATGGGGTGCATCTCACACAAGTAGGAAAACATCTTTTTGCACAGAGACTCACAAACTTCATCAGGCGCACTTTAAACTAGATCCACTGGGGGAGGGGAACAACAGCCTGGCAAACACTATATTACCCACGACCACAGGGAACTGCCAAAAGGCTAAATGGAGGGCTGCACAAACACAGCAAGGACCAACTACCGAGAGCACAATAATCCCAAATAAACAGCTCAAGGGGAGGTCACAGGGGCTTACATGTCTTTACACTAATGCACAGAGCATGGGAAATAAGCAAGACAAACTCCAACTTTTAACACAGCACCACATGTACGACGTCATAGGCATCACTGAAACCTGGTGGGATGACTCCCATCACTGGAATGTAGCCATTGAGGGCTATAACCTCTTTCACAGAAATAGAACAAAGGGGAGAGGAGGGGGAGTAGCTTTATATGTCAAAAACAGTTACGTTGCAGAAGAAATGCAAGACTGTAATCTGGGAAACCAGCTTGAAAGCATCTGGATAAGAATCAAGGGAACCAGGACTCAAAAAGATCTCGTCGTGGGTGTCTACTACAGACCTCCGAACCAGGATATAGAACTTGATGAAGCCTTTTGTCAACAGCTGACCAAACAGGCACAAAGAAAAGATATAGTAGTCATGGGCGACTTCAACTATCCTGATATCTGCTGGAAAACAAACTTGGCCAAGAGCACAAAGTCCAATAAATTCCTCACTTGCCTTGCAGACAATTTTATGGTCCAGAAGGTAGAGGAGACAACAAGGGGATCAGCAACTCTTGATCTAATCTTAACAAATGTGGAAGACCTGATCAATACAGTAGAAGTCGTCGGATCCTTAGGGGCAAGTGACCATGTGCTCCTGCAGTTTGTGATACAATGGAAGGCTGAAACTAAGACAAGTCAAACACGCATTCTGGACTTTAAGAGAGCTGACTTCCAAAAAATGAAGGAAATACTGAGCAGCATTCCATGGATGCCAATATTAAAAGACAAGGGAGTTAACGATGGATGGGAATTTTTTAAAAAGTGAAATACTCAAGGCGCAAATGCAAACAGTGCCAACAAAGAAAAATAATATGGCACATGCGAAGAAGCCAGAATGGATGTCCAAAGAACTTCTAACTGAGCTAAAACTCAAAAGTGACATGCACAAGAAGTGGAAAAGGGGAGAAATCACCAAAGAAGAATTCAAACGTATAGCCAACTCCTGTAGGGAAAAGGTTCGCAAGGCTAAAGCGCAAAATGAGCTCAGGCTTGCCAGGGACATTAAAAACAACAAAAAAGGCTTTTTTGCTTACGTTGGTAGAAAAAGGAAGAAAAAGGAGGCGATAGGGCCTCTGCGAGGAGAAGATGGGGTGATGGCGACAGGGGACAGGGAAAAGGCAGAACTGCTTAATACCTTCTTTGCCTCGGTCTTCTCACAAAAAGAAAGCCATCTTCAACCTCAGCAACATGAAATGGACGAAGGATTTGGGGAAATCCAACCCCAAATAGGGAAACAAGTTGTCCAGGAACACCTGGCCACTCTAAATGAATTCAAGTCACCAGGGCCAGATCAACTACATCCAAGAGTACTGAAGGAACTAGCGGAAGTTATTTCAGAACCACTGGCGATCATATTTGAGAGTTCTTGGAGAACGGGAGAAGTCCCAGCAGATTGGAGGAGGGCGAATGTGGTACCTATCTTCAAGAAGGGAAAAAAGAACGACCCAAACAATTACCGTCCGGTCAGCCTCACATCGATACCAGGCAAGATTCTGGAAAAGATCATTAAGGAAGTGGTCTGCAAACACTTAGAAACAGATGCAGTCATTGCTAATAGTCAACACGGATTTACCAAAAACAAGTCATGCCAGACTAATCTGAACTCTTTTTTCGACAGAGTTACGAGTTGGGTCGATAGAGGGAATGCCGTAGATGTAGCGTACCTGGATTTCAGTAAGGCCTTCGACAAAGTCCCTCACAACCTTCTGGCAAACAAACTAGTAAAATGTGGGCTAGACAAAACTACGGTTAGGTGGATCTGTAATTGGCTAAGCGAACGAACCCAAAGGGTGCTCACCAATGCGTCGTCTTCATCTTGGAAAGAAGTCACGAGTGGAGTGCCGCAGGGTTCTGTCCTGGGCCCGGTTCTGTTCAACATCTTTATTAATGACTTAGACGAAAGGTTAGAAGGCACGATCATCAAGTTTGCAGATGACACCAAACTGGGAGGGATAGCCAACACTCCAGAAGAAAGGAGCAGAATTCAAAACGATCTTGACAGACTAGAGAGATGGGCCGAAACTAACAAAATGAAGTTCAACCGGGACAAATGCAAGATACTTCACTTCGGCAGAAAAAATGGAAATCAAAGATACAGAATGGGGGACACCTGGCTAGACAGCAGTACATGTGAAAAAGATCTTGGAGTCCTTGTGGACAACAAGTTAAACATGAGCCAACAATGTGATGCGGCTGCTAAGAAAGCCAACGGGATTTTGGCCTGCATCAATAGGGGAATAGCGTCTAGATCCAGGGAAGTCATGCTCCCCCTCTACTCTGCCTTGGTCAGACCACACCTGGAATACTGTGTCCAATTTTGGGCACCACAGTTGAAGGGAGATGTTGACAAGCTGGAGAGCGTCCAGAGGAGGGCAACTAAAATGATCAAAGGTCTGGAGAACAAGCCCTATGAGGAGAGGCTTAAAGAACTGGGCATGTTTAGCCTGCAGAAGAGAAGGCTAAGAGGAGACATGACAGCCATGTACAAATATGTGAGGGGAAGCCATAGGGAGGAGGGAGCAAGCTTGTTTTCTGCTGCCCTGCAGACTAGGACACGGAACAATGGCTTCAAACTACAGGAAAGGAGATTCCACCTGAACATCAGGAACTTCCTCACTGTGAGGGCTGTTCGGCAGTGGAACTCTCTCCCCCAGACTGTGGTGGAGGCTCCTTCTTTGGAGGCTTTTAAACAGAGGCTGGATGGCCATCTGTCGGGGGTGCTTTGAATGCGATTTCCTGCTTCTTGGCAGGGGGTTGGACTAGATGGCCCATGAGGTCTCTTCCAACTCTACTATTCTATGATTCTATGATTCTATGTCATTCACGTGTCCCAATGTGTACATTTCTTTGTGTGCATTTTTCTCATTCCCCCCCCCGCCGCCCCCCCCCCCCCACACACACACACAAAATATATTCTTTATACTAAAATCTTCTTGGAGGGCATGAAAAAGCTACTTTTGCCCTGGCTGACAAGTTCATTGAAATTCCTTTCTATCCAAAATTCAGCACAAATTGGTCTAATCCTTTCCTCCTGGACTCGTCTGAGTATTAGAACTATCCATCAGATATTCTATGGTCCAAACATGATAATATTTGAATATGAATCTAAAAGAACATTCAAATGCAATTTTATGTGAAGCACAATTAAAAACAAATAAATAACATGTTAATATAGAACAAAAGTACAAGGAACTCATGGGTATGCCAATAGACCATGAATTAAAAATAGTTTGTCCCATTCATCTTTGTTCTCAGTAGACATTGAAAATGTCTCCAATCTTGCAAAAAAGAGGCTTAAATGACTTAATTTTGAAAATTGTAGTGCTCCGTTCCATATGTCACTCTCCACTGTGACTATTTTTATTCACTTGAAAGAGTTTTCAGAGTTTTAGCCCCTGTGGCCCAGCTGCTTGAAGAGAAGGAAGGAGAAAGGCTCTCTACAATATTTTCTATGCATAACTGAGATGAAATTAGTCAAGTGTAATTTTTAAACTCTTTAGTATAATAGGGGCTGTGAAATTGTTCCTTACCCGATCCCTTTAAAATGACTACAGTAAATGCTTTAAATTGTCTCATGGAACACAATGTGGTTTTTAAGTGCTTTTTAAATGTATGAAAATCTAAGCAATTAAGGAGCAATTACGCAGGAATTAAAGTGCCAGTGCAATTAAAATGCATATAACACATAAGTCTGTCAACAATCCTTGATTTCTCTGTCCGTTTGCACTTTTTTATGTGGATTCCCTAATTCCTATTTGTGAGATGCCGAACTGCAGGAAAGTACTCATTGTGTCTATTGTGAAGTTCCGATCTCTTCTGAAAACCAATTACGTTAGTATTACACAATTATATTTAACATGAAAAACTATTATATTTAATATGGAGAAAAAATAACAAATTTACTTCAAACTTGCAATCATGCCACACTTTGTTCAATTAAAATGAGATCAGATTCAATCTCAATTAGATTTGGTGGCAAAAAAGCAATATAGATTCTGTTTTTAGATCATAAGATAGGAGACAATTTTGCATTGCAATAACATAAAGAATAAAGATTATTGAAAGCAGGAAAAATTAATCAATGGTATAGCAAAGCAGTTCAGACACAGAAATACATCACTCACTGGCTTTCAGGTGAATTAGATTAACTGGTAACATTAAAAAGCATTGTGTTTTAGGTAAGCATCTCTTCAATGAGCCTCTAAGAGCTGACTTGTGAAAAAGCTGCAATTGAAAATTTCTGCACACCTAATTAGTTACCAGGTCAGCTTGGGTTTATTTATTATTTTATTTTTTAAAGTATTTCTCACAGCCCACAAGGATTTCCTAGCTGATGAATAAAATTTGTTTTTCTATGGAGTTGAATATATTGGACATCTGTCTGCTAAGAATGGGGCTTTTAATTTGTGAATGCTATGAATTTTTTATTGATAGGCCTTTTATATATTTATTGGATATTGTATATGTCACCTAATGGTCTGTCAAGTGCAATAAACACTATTTTTGATATTGTAAGTTCCTTAATTATGTTTTATGTTGTTGTTGTTTTCATCTTCCAGTGAGCTGCCTGCCTTGACTCATTCTCTATCATCCTCCCTTTTTATGTCACATTCTTCTTTCTTTGTCCTCAGCTTATTTCAATTATTGCAAACTGATTTCAAAGTACAAAAAGTAGTCTGCATTCAATGAACATACCAGGAGGCTATAGTCTGAGGCAAAGGCGAACTTCAGCACCCTCTCCTAGTTTTTATGATTTCCTCTTTAATATTTCTTGTCATTTTGAATACATGATGTTTTTTGATCACAGTAAAGGTAAAGGATTTCCCCTGACATTAAGTCTAGTCATGTCCAACTCTGAAGGTTGGTGCTGATCTCCATTTCTAAGCCAAAGACCCAGCATTGTTCATAGATACCTCCAAGGTCTTGTGGCCAGCATGACTGCATGGAGCACTGTTACCTTCCCTATTGATCTACTCACATTTGCATGTTTTCAAACAGCTAGGTTGGCAGAGGCTGGGGCTAACAGTGGGAACTCACCCTGCTCCCTTTCGGTCAGCAAGTTCAGCAGTTTGGCGGTTTAACCCACCGAACTGCCATTTTGACTACATTCTGATGTTGTTTATCCATATGTCTCCCTAAACCAAATCCCTCAACCTCACCATACATTTATTCCTTTTTCAACATTAATCAGTTGAATGGACCTTGCTTTCTTTCTTATCTCTTAACTTTTGCATCCAACACAGTCCTTTCTCATTTCCAAATTATGGGGATCTTCAGGCAAATCTATTGAAGAGGGTTCTTAGCAAGATTTCTTCATGAGTGATATTGTGTATGCTTTACTCTGATACGAAGATAATGTGATTTGCCAGGTCACCCTGTTTCCATGGGTGACCTGGGTCCATGAAAACCACTAGATCATGCTGGCTCTCACCATTAAGACTAGGGCCATGTCTACATTGGGTAGATTACCCTGGTGTATATCTGCATTGAAACAACCATGGTCCAATATTTATGTGCTGAATCCAAGACTAGTGCCCAAATACAGATTAGGACTATATTGGCCCCACTGGAACATCATCAGACAGCCAAGAAGTATGGGGTAGATCAAATCTCACTCCAGTTTTGCATCAGCACATGGAACCACTTCGAGCTCTGTGGTGAGCAAAGAGCAATAGCCATGAGATGAAGCTAAGCCATTTCCTTCTCCTGTGATAATAAGTGAAATGAAGGTGTGATGGTTGGTAATGTCCATCTGAACTGGAGACCGGGACAAAACAGATCCAACCCAGCTATTCAAACTTGCAAAGCTTGCAATTTCCAGAGAATCATCTGACTTTCCAGAACAAAGTGAGGTTAAGGCCAGGCAATTTGGGATACTTATTTACCATAGGATCCTCTGTGTTGTGAAAACTGATGCCAATGCTAGAGTCAAGATAGGTCTGGGTTTTTTTTTTCTTCATCTGTATAGACAAGTTCCACAGCAAGATTATTTAAAAAAAGCCAAAAGTCTCTATAACCTGTGATTTTCATCACCATCACCAACCTGGACTGAGGCTAAAAATGACAAATATTATGATGACTTCAGAAAATTTTGCTTAGAAAAAGCAGGAGCATTCATCACCTTAGAAAGGCAAGACTATAGTTTATTAAAAGAAGAATTATTATACCATGAGTTTGGACTTGTATATTAAAACAAATGTCCATAAAGTGATCCATCAAGCACACTGGTTTCTTTCAAGTGAGACAGGAATTGGCAACTTCAGTTGTAAAGTATGGAATGCCATACTTAGGGACATCTTATTACAAACCTTTAAATCCAAGTGACCAATTTACTTTTAATAGTGTATTGTTCTGTTTTGTATTTTGTCATCAAATTTATTTGTTTTATTTTTTTATTTTATGGATTATTTAACTATATTTTCACAGAAATCTTTATAAAAGTTTATTTTGTAAGCTATCTTGGAACTCAGTATTGGTGGAAAGCTAAAAAATGACTATATTTGTACTATTACAGAGAGGGAGGAGAGAGTAATGAAGTCCATCTCAGTTTATACCCACAAAATATCTCAAATAGTTGCCTTCATGAGATTCCTTATTGTGTCTGCGTTGCCTAGGTACTACCCTGTTTTCCCGAAAATAAGACATCCTCTGAGAATAAGACCTAGTAGAGGTTTTGCTGAATGTAAATGTACATACCATTGTACATGAAAATAGTGGTAGCAACAAGAAATTCTTGATAGGATTCACAGTTTGTCTGGTCATGCTGGTTTGTGATGACAACTACTGGTTCAACAATAAATGCGAATTCTTCATGGAAAAATAAGACACCCCCTGAAAATAAGACCTAGAGCATCTTTGGGAGCAACAAAAAATATAAGACACTGTCTTGTTTTAGGGAAACAGGGTATCTTGTTATAGAGATGAAAGTCCCCTCCCCAAAGCAGTTAACAGGACTGAAAACTCATAAACAGCTAGAAATGTTGTGAGATATTTGGAAGATGGAAATTCATACACTGAAAGGTTAACAGAGCAGTTGAGGTTGCCAAACTAGAAAAAAGAAATACATAAATAAGACAGAGTGTAGAGCTTCATTCTCACCCTGTTTCCCTACCCTGTGATTTATTTACCTGCTGAGGGCATGGAGTGCTCTCTGGCATAATATGCCTAAACCCAGAGGTGTTTTAGGTGCCTGCGGTGCCCCAGGGCTTAATTTATTCCCTATTATGTAGTAGCCTAAAGTGTCCAGAGAAATATATTCAGAAAATGACCTCTAATCACTAGATTACCTATAATTTCCTTCATATTCTAGGTAAGAGTCATAAACACTTGTGTTAATGTATTTTCCCCCTTCCCTTCCTTGAGTTTTTAATCTTCTTTATTATAATAGTCACCATGGGAGACCATCTATTTCAGCTACTGATGGGCAAGTTCCCCCTTCCCTCTGCTCTCATTAGATTGGCTAGGGAGTGAGCTGAATAATTTCTCTGCAAAATCAGAAATAACTTGGTCTTTTTCTTCAAGCCAAGCCAACATTTGAAAGTTGCTCATATAGTCCCCTGCTTCCTGACGTCTCTTTCTAGTTCCAAAATACTCTTTGCTTCTTCTGGAATAAAATGTTCATACCTACCCAATGACTCAAATTCCAACATGCCAAGATTCCCCATATGAGCTCTTCCTTAGAATAATGGAAATGTAGAGGCAGATGAAGTCTGGGGCATTTGTGGTTTAATTGCTACCACTTACTGAATAGGTTGACTCTTCAGCAGCCTAGATGTGAATTTGAGGTGTGTGGAGTGTCACCAGGATAATGCGATTTCCTTAGACTGAAGCATGCAAGGACTATTTCCCAAAATTGGTAAAGTAAATGTCTGCTCCTGGAAGTTTCCAATACTAGGGATTTTACTCAGAGCCGGTCCAACACTGAGGCGAATTAAGCAGTAGCTTCGGGCGCAAAACATACAGGGGCGCAGTCGAGACTGCTTTTTCTGTTGATTTGTTGTAAAACATGATGATTTTGATGCTTAATTTGTAAAATCTTAATGTAATTTGATGTTTAATAGCCTTTTCCTTAATCCCTCCTTATTATCCAACATTTTCGCTTATCCAACGCTTTTATTTTTCAGTGATTGGTTTTTTTTGGGGGGGGGGGGGGCGCCAAAATTCTGTTCGCCTACACTTGAAAAATACCTAGGACCGGCTCTGATTTTACTGTAGAGCAAGCTTTGCCCCCATATCTTGTTCTAGCATTAAATCTGGCTACCTCGTAAACAGTGAAGTGCTGTTTTCATCCCACTTCCATGTTTATGTGGGGAGAAGCCTTCTACACACTCTGGTACTTGCAATAATTCCCCTTGAAACCCAGACTGTGCCCAGTTTTGTCTGAAACAAACTGCTGCTGCTGCTGAGTCGTTTAGTCATCTCCGACTTTCCGTGACCTCATGGACCAGTCCCTGTCAGCCATCGCCACCCCCAGTTCCCTCAAGGTCAAGCCAGTCACTTCAAGGATACTGTCCATCCATCTTGCCCTTGGTCGGCCTCTCTTCCTTTTTCCTTCAATTTTCCCCAGCATCGTGATCTTTTCCAAGCTTTCCTGTCTCCTCATGATGTGGTCAAAATACTTCAGCTTTGCCTCTAATATCCTTCCCTCCAGTGAGCAGTCGGGCATTATTTCCTGGAGGATGGACTGGTTGGATCTTCTTGCGGTCCAAGGCACTCTCAGGACTTTCCTCCAGCACCAGAGTTCAAAAGCATCTATCTTCCTTCGCTCAGCCTTCCTTATGGTCCAGCTCCTGCATCCATAGGTTACTATGGGGAATAACATTGTTTTGACTATGCGGACCTTCGTTGCCAGTGTGATGTCTTTGACTTTCAGTATTTCATCGAGGTTGGCCATTGCTCTCCTCCCAAGAAGTAAACGTCTTCTGATTTCCTGGCTGTAGTCTGCATCTGCAGTGATCTTCGCGCCTAGAAATATAAAGTCTGTCACTGCCTCCACGTTTTCTCCCTCTATTTGCCAGTTATCAATAGGTGTAGTTGCCATGATCTTGGTTTTCTTGATGTTTAACTGCAACCCAACTTTTGCACTTTCTTCTTTCACCTTGGCGATAAGGCTCCTCAGCTCTTCCTCACTTTTGGCCATCAGAGTGGTATCATCTGCATACCTAAGGTTGTTAATGTTTCTTCCAGCAATTTTAACTCCGGCCTTGAATTCCTCAAGCCCCGCATGTCGCATGATGTGTTCTGCGTACAAGTTGAATAGGGAGGGTGAAAGTATGCAGCCCTGCCTCACTCCTTTCCCAATCTTGAACCAGTCTGTTGTTCCATGATCTGTTCTGACTGTGGTTACTTGGTCTTTATACAGATTTTTCAGGAGACAGACAAGGTGACTTGGTATCTCCATACCACCAAGAACATGTCATAGTTTATTATTATAAACAAACTATTACATTACAAAAACATACAGAATGGCAGTCATTTCCGACTTGCTTTAACTGCTGAACCTGTCACGAAGTCTTAATGCAGAGAGACTTTAAATCTGTTTGTTCTGCAAGTGTAGAGGGTACTGGAATACATACACCCCTTTATTTCATGGATAAACATAGAGTTTACTTAGTTTCGAATATCTTTGTTATTAAAGAAAAAACTGAACGAATCAAAATATTTTTTGCAAACACTACCAAGATAAATGAATAGCATAGACTTCATATAGCAGCCCACTAGGGATAATAACCTTTGGGACAAGATCTGGTTGAACTTTGCCTGTGCAAGTAACTCAGGGGTCTACCTAGCATCTGGATATTGGTAGGATGAACTAAAAGTGCATGCCTACTCAAAAAGGAAGAAGAATATGCAAGGAGCTTTAAGGCCTTGTTAACTGGGTTGAAATAAAGTTGATCATTAGAAAAAGTATGGCATTGCTATATTTAACCATCAAGTCTCTAACTCACTGTGATGATATTTCTTCTTCTACAGGGATTATGCCCTTTGGTCAATGAAACACAACTGTAGAGGGGATATGGCCCATTTTTCAGGTAGGTAATTTTAGGTTAACTGTCCAACTGGCAGTTACTATTGCTTTTGATTTCTGTGTTTTAGAAGCATTTTAGACAAGAAAATTGGGAACCTATTAAGCCCATGGACCACCCCTTCCCAACCTCTGGGCAACATGAGAATGGGCCCTTAAAAATATTTCACTCTTAGTTTTTGTTTTTTTTTTAAAAAAAACCAAATATTTATGGATCCAGCCTCACACTGACAATAAAGTACAATTAGTAGTACATGCACTCTTGAGGATAGGTTTTATATAACTCTTCATTTTCATAACCTGTCATCTACCTACTGTATGGTGGTACCAAAATATTTACAAGTGCTTCTGGAATTACTCATCTAGAATTACCTGTCCAATTAAGTCGGGAAGCATTCTTTTTACAAAATTATTCACATGTTACTTTTTTATTCAGCCAGCTGTGATTGTCACTCAAAATCACTATGTCCTGGCATTTATCAGTCTGTCAGGCATTTCTGACAAGAGATAAGAAAATGATTTACAGGTAAAAGAGAATCTCATCACATGCCTCTACTTATTACCTCTACTCATTTCATATCAAATGTGCATTTGAAATAACAGGTTCCTTGTGCATTACTCACAGTAGGATACTTCCTTATACCGAAACACCCAATGAAACATCTAGGTCAGTAGTGTCTACATGTGGGACACAAAGAATATTTGCATTATTTTTATTGTTAAAACGCATTTAGACATTTTGTCAAATAAATTATCATGTGTTCTAAGAATGTTCATCCTCAAGAAAGAGTAAATGCATTCCCCATATCTTATTTTTTAAGTTATTTTCTCGTACAGAATATTGATTTGTGAAAAACGTTTTACACAAATTCCAGTCTTTTGATACAAAAATAATCTTTTGCTAGAAAGTTTCCAAATTTTGAAAATCACTGGAAAATCAGCACATCCTCTCTTAAACATGCCCAGTAGAGATAAATAATTTGAAACCTTTCTCATGTGTGAGAGAAAAAATAAGAGCAGATTTACAATCCTAGAATATAGTCACTGAGAGTGACTATGTGGTTTCAAACATGTGTAAATCCTACTTAGAGTGCTAGGGATTGACTCTGAAATCTGCATTTAAAGAATGCACTGTACTACAAAGCCAGCTAAAACTTGATTCACAGAAGACCTTGAAAAGATTACCTTGGGCTACAACTCTTACAATTTCCTAGTACTTTGGCTAATGATTCTGTGAGTTGAAATCTAAAATGTGACTTTTCTAAATATGGGTTCACTGAAATTTTGAGTTGACATATGACATAGCCCAAAGCTGTCCAGATATACCATATACATGCAGCCCCCGAGCTATGAACATTCAACTTACAAATGACTCATAGTTGAGAATGGGGATGAGACAACAGGAAGTGAGAGAAATCTACCCCTTGGAAGGGTTTCAATGGTTTCGTGTAGATATTGAACAACATGGGAGACAAGATAGAACCCTGTGGAACCCCACAGGCTACAGGCCAGGGGATTAAACATGATTCCCCCAGCATGACTTTGAGTCCGATCAGCCAGGAAGGAAAAGAATCACTGTAAAACAGTGCCTTCAAAAGGTCCCAGGTTCAAATCCCTGGAGCGGAATGAGCACCTGCTGTTAGCCCCAGCTCCTGCCAACCTAGCAGTTCGAAAACATGCAAATGTGAGTAGATCAATAGGTACCGCTCCAGCGGGAAGGTAATGGCACTCCATACAGTCATGCCAGCCACATGATCTTGGAGGTGTCTACGAACAATGCTGGCTCTTCGGCTTAGAAATGGGGATGAGCACCAACCCGCAGAGTCGGTCACGACTGGACTTAACGTCAGGGGAAAACCTTTACCTTTACCTTTACCTAGTTCCATCCCAGAAAGACTACTCAAAAGGATACCATGGTTGATGTGATTGAATGTCACTGAGAGGTCCAGAAGAACCAACAGGGACACGCTGTCTGTGGAGGTCATCCACCAAGGCGACCAAAGCTGTCTCCGTTCCATAGCCAGAAGAAACCTACATAACATATCTTGTTCGTAACTTGGAAACTGTCTATTTACCTGTTTATACACCACCTTCATGCATAAGTCAAGGGTAGATTTTGGGGCTAAGTTAATGGAATTCGATATGACCTGTGGATAAGTCTAGGGTCATTTTTCAGATAAGGGGAAATGGCAATGCTGCCTTAAGAGACCAGCTACCTTTGGCTGCCATCACAATTTTCCTGCCATGACAGAGAGAGTAGTGCTTCTTTTACATTCTCCTGGAATAGACTGAGCTCTTGCCATTCCTCATTCTATTTAGAGAAGAGGATGAGTTAAACTACACTATCTGTGGATAAGTTGACCTATGTTTTTGGAGTTCATTTTTATTAGAATTTCTAGATTTACACACGAGTATAGAGGGTTTATGGCCTTCTCTGATAATCTTCTGGCAGTGGGTGTCCCTGTTTATTGGAATATGTTTGAATGGTTTAACCGTGCTTTATTCTTTGTTGGGGTGAGGAAAGTTGACATTATAAACTGTCCTTGTCTCAGGGAGACAACAACATTGCCAGTTTCTTTGTTTCTTCTTCTTTGTTTTCTTCACTGGTCTACTGTAAAAATTAAGAGATGGAAGAATACACCAAGAATAATATAACTGCTGGTGTCATCTCTCATAGCAAAATAAAATATATCTATGAATAGGGTCTAAATTAGCTTGCATTCTTTCTTTCACTTAAGGTTAACAGAGTTGTGAATCAGCCTGAGATATTTACACTAATGATTTTTATGACAAACCATCTATTTCTTTCCTTTCCTTGGTCAATCATTGTGTTTTTACTATTTCTTTTAACTTTATTGCATGATGCCACTATCCCATACCATTTGCATGATCAGGGTTAGGGGGAAAACTCACCCCCCCCTTTAATTCTGTCATTCTGTTTTTTTCTTGTTCTTCTTCTTCTTATGATACTTCAATAAAGCAACTTTGCAATTTCAGCAAGGTTTAGGTAAAGGTAAATGTTTCCCCTGACATTAAGTCCAGTCATGTCTGACTCTGGGGATTGGTGCTCATCTCCATTTCTAAGCCAAAGAGCCGGTGTTGTCCGTAGACACCTCCAAGGTCATGTGACCAGCATGACTGCATGGAATGCCGTTATCTTCCCGCCGGAGCGGTACCTATTGATCTACTCACATTGGCATATTTTCGAACTGCTAGGTTGGCAGAAGCTGGAGCTAACAGCGGCCGCTCACTCTGCTCCCTGGGTTTGAACCTGGGACCTTTCGGTCTGCAAGTTCAGCAGCTCAGTGCTTTAACACACTGAGCCACCGGAGGCTCCTTCAGCAAGGTTTAGTGAGGGAAAATTAACAAAAGAAAAATCCCTAAGTCTAGAATTGCTGCAAGGGTAGAGTGAGACACAAAGATAACCCCAAACTCTGATGTTACTTCTGTGTGTGATAACATAGAAACAGATTGGCTGTATCATAAAAAGCAAATGCTTGGGCTGTGGCACAGGCTAGAGTTTTTCCATCAATCGCAGAGGATAGGCTTGTTGCAGAGTAGGAATGGGTTGCATATGACATCGTGAGATAGGAACCATTGCCAAAGGTGATAGTCCTTCTTCAATACTCATGCTACCTCCAAGCAATAAAGTCATTTGTTAAACACCAGTCTCACTTTCTGCTTTAGTATCAAAGTAGCAGCAATCTCAGAGACAGAACACAGAGTATAATATTATAGCTGTCAGACCATTTTTATTTTAACATCATAAAAATTGTTGTGATTATCAGCCCTACTCATGCTCAACCTGATATCGTATGATAACCAGCACTTTCTGTGTTTTTCATACACGTCCTTCTATTTTAGACACATTCATAATAATGCATTTTGAGATTCCTCCATTCCCATTCTTCAGTGTTGATTCTGATCAAATCAGTTTGAAATCCTCAAAGGGTTACTCACTTAGCAATATTCTAATGATGTGAGTGCATGGCAACTAGTGGTATAAAATGCAATTTAAGCCAGCATGCCAAAAAGTAATTGGTGGAAGCATTCCAGAAATAATTAAATTCAATGAATAGCTGTTAATAAGGTTTTTACTCAGCGATTCACATCCCTCACCACTTTCCCCCTTCTCTGTTAGCAACAGAATTCTCCCTAATGAATTAATGAAACAGACAAGATAAAACAATATAAATGGAACAGAGAAAGATTCCTATTAAGTGATACCAGTTCCAAAGACTTTGCCCAATAATCTCATTAAAAAAATTCTTTTTCCCTTTTTAAAACTTTCCCTTTTTTGCCAATGTATTTTAAACTGAGAGCACATAAAAAAGGACAGGGGAGAAACTGTTGATATGATATAGAAACACTTGTTAAACTTTCAACAGAGCAGAATAAATCTTGCCTCAGAAATCCATATATTTATTAACTTTGCAATTCATTTTGAAAGGGAAAATGTGGATTAAATTTCATGCAAACTGTAAAGGTGTGCACAACTGAAAGAGATGCATAACCATATTCTAAACAATGCAAAGTTGGTTTTTTAAATAAAAAGTGTACAAAATGTGCATTGGGAGGGAAAATAGGAAGGAAAAGGTAGAGAAGGGCCTCATAGAATGAACAAGAATACCAGGGTGAAATTGAAAAACTCCAGAATAGCAATGCAGACAGATTTGTGGATCTATGTCCACAACTCAGTGAAGTCAAAATAGTTGATTCTGAGTGAATTGAGGATGGAAAGATAAAATAAGTATTTATTATTACACTCAAGAGGGGCTCATACCATCAACTCTGTCCTCACATACCCAAACTGACCATTTTCCTCAAAGGATTCATATAACGTAGATGTTCATGAAATCAGGCATCAAATATCCTCCATGCTCAGTGTGTGAACATCTGTGTGATATTGATTCAAGCATGTGAAATTGAGAATGGAGTCAGTTGCACAGCTCCACTGCTACTTCAATATGTGAATACTGGACACATTTACAATGTATAAATCTATATATATAAAAGAGTGATGGAATTCGAGCACCGAGCAAAACGACAAAATTAAACACCCCCCAACATAGAAATTTAACCACACAACCCATCATCCACGCCTTAAGGTTGAAACAACACAAAATCACGTCACGCACCTCCACATCGGCAGAACCCAGAACCCACCATCGGGAGCCATGCCAGGGAGGGAAAAGAGAAGCCCTCATGGCCGCCGGCTAGAGGGAAGGCAGGCAATGGGAAAAAGCTGTCCCCTGGGTCCTAGCGCCCGCCCATCCTCCGAATTATTTACAGTAGAGCCTCACTTATCCAAGCCTCGCTTATCCAAGTTTCTGGATTCTCCAGGCCGGCAGGGAAAAGGAAAGGCAGGCAATGGGAAAAAGCTGTCCCCTGGGCCCTAGCGCCCGCCCATCATCCGAATTATTTACAGTAAACTCTCACTTATCCAAGCCTCGCTTATCCAAGTTTCTGGATTCTCCAGGCCGGCAGGGAAAAGGAAAGGCAGGCAATGGGAAAAATCTGTCCCCTGGGTCCTAGCGCCCGCCCATCATCCAAATTATTTACAGTAAACTCTCACTTATCCAAGCCTCGCTTATCCAAGTTTCTGGATTCTCCAGGCCGGCAGGGAAAAGGAAAGGCAGGCAATGGGAAAAAGCTGTCCCCTGGGTCCTAGCGCCCGCCCATCATCCGAATTATTTACAGTAAACTCTCACTTATCCAAGCCTTGCTTATCCAAGTTTCTGGATTATCCAAGCCATTTTTGTAGTCAATGTTTTCAATATATCATGATATTTTGGTGCTAAATTCGTAAATACAGTAATTACAACATAACATTACTGCATATTGAACTACTTTTTCTAACAAATGTGTTGTCTAACATGATGTTTTGGTGCTTATCTCCACAATCTCCACCATAAAAATAATAATAGAATCCTACAGTCACACAGATAGGAGAGACCCCTAAAGGCCATCCAGTCTAACCCCTTCCTGCCATGGAGAACACAATCCAAACATTCCCAACAGATGACCATACAGCCTCTTCATAATAATAATACTAATAACAATATCACGGAATCCTCATGTTTCCAGACAGCCCTAAGAATCATCCAGTACAACCTCCTTCTACCATACAAGACCACACAATCCAAACACTCCTGACAGATGGCCATCCACCCACTATACAATAATAATGATGATAATAAAGATAATAATCATGATGATAACAGCAACAATAATAATAATCATAGAATTATACCATCCAATACTTTGGAGAGACCCCTAACGGCCATCCACCCCGACCCTTTCTACTATGCACCAAGACACAATCTAACCATTCACAACACTTGGACAACGTATGCATACTATACAATACTACACAGCGACCAAGACCCCCTCTACTCTCACCAATTTCACAGTACACAAACAACCAAATACATACTAAACATAAAGACAACTATACAACACACATTCAATACCACCACTAACTCAAATTTCTCACCAACACCACCAGACAAGGCCACAGCAACGCGTGGCCGGGCACAGCTAGTATATATATATAATGTTCTGAGCATTTCTGCCTTAAAATAAACAGCAAAACCAAACACCCAAAACCCACGAAACTTGGCCACAAAAGACATGGTCATCCCCGCTGTGTTTAGACATAAAAAAACAAGAAAAATAAAGTCCTAATTGGAGGGAAAGGAATATTTGGGTTTTTTCCCCATTGCTGCCAGTTAGAAGGCTAAGCTCCGCCTACTTTGTCTCCTAGCAACCCACTCAACCAATTAATGGCGCCCAGGGCCGCTTCAATTGGGCCTCTTCCATACTGCCTATAAAATACAGACTATCTGATTTGAATTGGATTATATGGCAGTGTAGACTCAAGGCCCTTCCACACAGCTATATAACCCATTTATAATCTTATATTATCTGCTTTGAACTGGATTATCTTGAGTCCACACTGCCATATAATCCACTTCAGTGTGCATTTTATACAGCTCCAGTTCTAAGCAGATAATATAAGATTATAAATATAAGTAGAGTCTCACTTATCCAACATAAACACCCCGGCAGAACGTTGGATAAGCAAACATGTTGGATAATAAGAAGGGATTAAGGAAAAGTCTATTAAATGTCAAATTACGTTATGATTTTACAAATTAAGCACCAAAACATCATGTTATACAACAAATTTGACAGAAAAAGTAGTTCAATGTGCGGTGATGCTATGTAGTAATTACTGTATTTACGAATTTAACACCAAAACATCACAATGTATTGAAAACACTGACTACAAAAACATTGACTACTAAAAGGCTGACTGCGTTGGATAATCCATAACATTGGATAAGCGAATGTTGGATAAGTGAGACTCTACAGTAATATGAAATAATTACTGTGGTATAATAATACAGAACAATATAATCTCTAAAACCAGGACAGTAAATAAAGAGCAACACTCTGAAAGCAGGGAAATTGGGAATTCCAGAAAGGAAACAATCAGGGCCAGCTAACACTTCCCAACAAAGGATTCCCCCAGGCAGGAAGCAAACAGGCTTTGAAGCTGCAAGGCCATTAAATGCTAATCAAGGTGCCTAATTGCTGCATTCATACCTGCCACACCGAGGCTATTCATTGCTATTCAAACTGGCCAACAAGGTAGAAAGTGGCCAGGCTTGCAAGCAGCAAGGCTATTCAGTACTATTCAGCCTGGCCAACCAAGATTTCCCCTAGATAGAAAACCCCCAAACTCTGAAGCCACGAGGCTACTCTGTCCCATACAACCAGGCCTAGAAAGGATGTCCTATGTAGAAAGCGGCCAGGCTTTTAAGCTGCAAGACTATTCAGTGCAGTTCAAGCTGGCCAAACAAGAATTCCCCTACTAAGGAAGTAGCCAGGCTTCAAAGCGGCTCTTTGATTGAGGATGTTACTCCAGCTACTCCAGAAAACGGCCAGGCTTTGAGGCTGCAAGGCTATCCACCTGGCCAAAAAATGATTCCCATAAGCCACAGCAACCCGTGGCCAGGCAAAGCTAGTTTATCTCTAATAACATTTGTTATCTTATTACCTTTCATTTCACCATCTTGTTTCTGAAGCTATACACCTATTAAAGAGCATGCACATACAATTTAATGCAATGCCAGTTTATTTTCAAGAGTCTAGTAGCTCATTTTGCAGAGAATTTCTTCTTAGCCTGACACAGTTCATAAGTCAATCAGTGTTTCTACATTGATAAGATTAAGTCTCACAGATTATGTTGCAGACATTAGCTTACCTGAAGTGGTTATTTGCTCAGAGATTAAACCATGGCTCTCACAGTCAAAGGGCGAGTGTAGTTGATACTTTAGCTAAAGAGGCAATTGATGGGAGCATGTAACTCTGAACTTCGATGGGCTACCACAATATTAAACAATGTATTCTCTTTTTAAAAAAATTGATGGAAAAAAACATGCTCATAGGGGAAGTATATTAAGATGACCTTGCTATGCTATAGCATATGTTTACTGCACTTCTCTATTTGCCTGCCACTTTTCTTAGCTTTTTTTCTTATGCAGACAAGTTTTTCTTTGAAAGCTATGCATTCTGTCAATTGCATTGGAATAATATAATAGATAAAATATCATTGTGTGACACCCACTATTATAGAATAGGGTACAATGTAAGGTTAGACTTTGTAGAATGGGTTGAATGTTGTAACCAATATTATAAAAATTGTTTGTATTTGTATGTGGGGGGGGGGGGGTAGTTATTTCTTTCTTTTATTTTGAATACACACACATACACACACACAAATACACATATATTTGTATTGCTGTCATTCTCCATGAGTGTCAGTTGTCTGTAATCATCATAGTGAGATCTGAATTGTTACAGAAGATCATGATAATAACTTTTTACTGTGTAATTGTTGATTGTTTCTATCTCTGGATTAGCCACATCAGTATTGTGGCTAATCCAGAGATAAAACCTCCCTCATCAAACAACTCTATGAGAAATATTGGGCACCAATATGTTAGCAACATGTATGTGAATAAATATCACACATACACACACACACACACACACACACACACACACACACACGAGGGTTGAATCAAAAGTAATGCCTCCACCTTCGTTACTTGGTTTTGCATGGTAATATTTTAATAAATCAAATGTAGAAATAATCCTTAAAATGTGCTCTTTACCACTATTCACTTTTCCACATAATCACCAGACAATTGGATACATTTCTGCCAACGATGAACAAGTTTTCTGAAGCTGTCACGAAAGGAGTCAACACTCTGTTTCTGCAACCAGCGTCTCACAGTACCCATCGTGCACAGATCTTCCGATAGCCAAGCAAAGCAATAATGTGACCCACACGTTCTTGTGTAATATTGATTATGCTTGAAATTTCTCTCTGAGTGATACGACGATCGTCCTGAATCAATTTGTCAACCTTTTGCTTGTGAAACTTGGTGGTTGCTGTCATAGGACATCCAACTCTTTGTTTGTCATGCAAGTCAGATGTTCCCACCTCAACATCTTCCACCAGACTGAAATCAAGGAAGGGCTTCATGAGGACCACCACTCCTCTTGATGTTCCTCCAGCAGCAGCAAGGGTGTCCCTCTGGGCAGCTAAACCTGGCAATTCCAACTGGATGGCCCTCCATGAGGGTCTTCCTCCTGGGGCAAACCAAGAATGGGCAACTTGGAAGTCCCTGAACAGACTCAGAAGTGGAGTGGGCAGATCTAAAGACAACTTGGCAAGATGGCATTACCTGGAGGAATCCTCCACCTTGTGTGACTGTGGAGCAGAACAAACAACTCTGCATATGTATGCTTGCCCACAATGTCCTGCCTCATGTACAGAGGAGGAGTTGCTTAAAGCTACGGACAATGCGGTTGCTGTTGCCCGTTTTTGGTCTAAAACTATTTAGTTGCTTGTGATTTCCTTTTTTTTCATCATTTTAAAATGTATTTGTTATGCAATGCTTTTGACACGAAATAAATAAACCTCAACATCTTTAAACTTACTCACCCAACGATGCGCAGTACTCACATCAACACAATCACCATAAACAGCTTGCATTCTCTGATGAATCTTCTTTGGGGTGACACCTTCTGCTGTCAAGAATTCAGTGACTTCACGTTGCTTAAGTCGCGCTGACTGACTGTCTGCGCAGGGTTCCATACTTTGCATTTTAACAACACAACCGCTCAATGCTAAGGCTTCCTGCCAAATAGAACTGTAGAGGAGAGTGTACTGAACAAGCCAGTACCTGCCGCATACCAGTACTACCATCTGTTGAGGAGTTACAAAGGTGAAGGAATTACTTTTCATGCAACCCGTGTGTGTGTGTGTGTGTGTGTGTCATTTTGGATGGGACACAAGAAGCTATTATATAACTCGTTGTACTATGTTGATAAAATATCCTGCAGCAACTGTTGAGTTTTAGGCGGAATAGCTGGTACTGCTGTAGCTTATTGATGTTTTGGGCTCCTAGGGGAAGGAGAAGGAGGGAACATTCTATATGTTCACTGGGCTTCCAGGAGACTCATCTGTAGCACACCCTTCTTTATTCTCCTTTGGGACCAGCTATTTCTTTATCATCTACATTAACTACTCCCTCTCCCCATCACTAAGTACCATCAGCAGGACACCCTCTCAGGGTTTGCCAACTATTGGGGATGGGGGAGAGATAGATTTGTACAGACAGAACACTATTTTATGACTGTTTTAACTGTTTTAATCATTGTAGTTTATTGTATATCAGTGTAACGGCATCAATTGCCACTTGTAAGCCGCCCTGAGTCCCCTCGGGTGAGAAGGGCGGGGTATAAATAATTGAAATAAATAAATAAATATGCTCAGCCTATTTGACGTAGGATCTCAGACATTGTCACTGGAGGATGGACACATCCATGGTTTTTCATTGAGGATATATATCAGCGAAACAGATATTACTAACAATGAAACTGATGAACCAAAATTGTGTTGCCCTAATACTGAGATTTTACTTTTATTATTTAGAAGGTCTGAACATTGATATGACAGAGCTCCAAGAAACAAGCTATTATCTTTATGCAGAAGATAATTGGTTAAGTCTACAGAATTTTCAAGTAGGATGAGGAAGAGAGAGTTGCTTCCAGTCAGTGCCAGGAAGTCTTCCTCGACATGGAGCTCTTGAGATGTTAGGACTACAATCAAAACTACAATATTTCTTACCATAGGCCACACTGGCAGAACTGAAAATTAAAATATCTTGAAGTCACTGATTAAGCGATGTTGCTATAGACAATATTAAATGATCTGGACAATGGCTCAATTCAATCTAAGGTTAGATCACTCAGCTAGATAATACCAACTAATCCATCCTTGCCTCTGCCACAGTTTTAGCAAAAGCTGGTCACATAAACATATTCACACTGAATCTCCTTATTAGCTTCCACTATGTCATCAGCTTATTCTCTTTGAAATAACTTGAAATAACTTGAAAAAGTCACTTTTTGGGCCACAGTTTCTAAAATTTCAATCTTTTATTGATTTTCCCAGCTCTGGAATAATATTCTTGTTGTTGCTGCTGTTATTATTGTTGTTATTTCTTTTCTTATTGGGCGCTATCCACTGGGTTGAAACCCAATCAGAAACGCACTGTAAAATAAACAATAATTTATTTTACTGTAAACGATTCTGCAATAAATCAAACAAACATAAATCTATCTTAATCCTTCTAATCATGCAGAGATGAAGCCACAAAGCTGTGTGTTTCTGGGTTTTTTCCCCCACTTCCCGTTTCTTCTCAAAATACATTGGCCCTCCTCCAAGTAAACAGCATATTCTGATGCATGAAGATCAAACTGTTGTGGTGTATGATTTTCTTCTAAGGAAGATATGACACATCTCTTTCAGCAGGATAACAGACTTTAGAAAAACAAAGAAACTTCTCACACTGGTTGAATGAGCAGGATCTCCATGTTCAGGTTTCTAGCCGTTTTCTGCCCTCAGGCCAAAGTAGCTCAGGTCTGTTTTGTTCACCAGATAAAAGACAAACTAACAACAGTTTCCTTACCAAACTTGAACCATTAAGTGTCACTGTGGTTTTGATGCTAAAAGAACTGGGGATCAAATCCAACAGTTTCCAAGATACAAAATAGTGGGGATTGTAAAGTTCTCTTCCTATTTGTTTTCCTTTGGATAGCAGAGTTTGGAAAAGTTATGTCTTCGAATTACTTTTCCCAGGATCTTATATGGTAACATTTTTTGGTTCTTCTAAAAAAGATTATGCATTGATGTTGGCTAATTTCTATAGTTTGGGAAGAATTTTTTTTTAAAAAAGTAATTAATTGTCTGGGTTTCTTAATGCAGTCATGTAATCTATTGTCCAACTATTACATAGTATTGGTATAAAGCCCTCCCCCCACCCAAGGCAAATCACAAAATAAAGTATAGAGCAAGAAAAGAAATATTCTTAACCATGTGTGAAGTTTAATTGTTTTCAATCACCAGCTCTGTCTTTTGGGTCGTGAATCTTTGTCTCACACAGAACTGGACACTTGAGTTGATCAGACACTCATCAGCATATCTACGCCATTATTTCTTCATGGACTGTGCCTTTCCAGGAGGCATCTCTGCAATTGATTAGTTCTTTAAATCGACCACCAAAAGCTGTGATTCTTCCCACCACGGGAATCTCCTCCTGCAGGTTGTGGCATCACAGGAACCCCGGCCAAACCAGCTGCAGATCCTAGCCTGCTTCTTTTTCAGCCAATCAGGGGAGAGAGAAGGAAGTTTGAATAGTTGTCAGCACTGTATAAAATGTCATGTATTTCTCTGTGAGTTTATGCTTGTACCTTTCAAAGCAAATTGCTTGTACTTGCATCTTTTTTGGCCAAATTGTAATACACCTCTGTGACATTGCCTTCAACCTCGAGAGCTGTTTTTCTGTCCTGGCCGATCTGGTTTAGTGGATGCTTACAGGGCACGGACCTCTTAACCATGGTCCTAGCTGAAGTCAGTGCTCATATAGAGGATGCAATAATTTGATTCACATTTCCATTCCAAAATGCACATTTCACATATCTGAAGACTATCAAGAGAACTGAATGTTTCGTGACTTAGAAATCCACATATTTGCATGGTCATGAGTGCATTTACAAAATGTGCAAAATTAAATAGTTAGGCTTTAAAAATGCACAATAATTTTTAGCCCAATATACTGAGGTGGGAGCAGGGGTAATCAACAAAATATTCCCTTTTTAGGCAGGGATGCTGTTATTGTGTGCCTTGGATTCTTTTCTGACTTATGGCAACCCTACGGCAAACATATCAAAGTCTTTTCTGTGTGACTTGCCTGAGGTCAGTGGATTTCATAGAGAAATATACATGAATTCCATCACATCCCTATAATGTCATGTTTCTAGGTGTTCATTCCTAAACCTTGCCTACCCTGCTTCTATGTTAATCTGAGGGTTTTGTTTTTTTTAAAAAAAAATTCTACACAAAAACACATTTTGTGTTTTGCATATGATCTTAAAATATGTGTGTATGATTATGTGTGCATTTCTGTATGCATTTTGTGGTAAATGCATATTCTGTATGCAGTTTGAAGCATTTTATAACCAAACTGCATTGCAAAAATTGAAAAAGTGCAGAATTCAAATTGTGACTATTCCAATCTACTGCTAAGCATGTGAGAATTATGAGGGAAGGGAAAATAATGAAAAGTTTAGGATAGGCAGATTCCACTTCTGGGATACTTGACTCCTCTCCAATACCATTACTCTAGAGGAGACCCAAGACACCTTTCTTAAGAGAGACACCACTTCTGGGATACTTGACTTTGCTTTCCAATCCTGTTATTATTGAGGAGACAGGAGGCATTGTTCTTAAGGCAGACACCATTTCTCTGTATGGGCTCCTCTGCTCTTCCTCTCAATTTGCTTACTTCAAGAAGACAGGAGGCATAGTATTTAAGGCAGACATCATTCCTCCCCATCCTTTCCTTTCCTCCCAATCTCATTATTCTCGATCATGGAGCTTCAAAACTTCAAAAGCTAACAGTAGTGCAATTTTGAAAGCCAAGATTACTATGAAGGAGAAATGACAAGAAAAAAGTGCTGATACCTTGAAATTTTGGTATTAATAATGATTAAATTATTTTTTTTTTTAAAAAAAAATACCATGTCAGGCAGAATGAAGCAGAATTTTAGGAGAGGAAGTTACAATGCTTGGTAGGAGAACAATCATAGGAACACCCATTACTCCATGTCACTGAAGTGATTGAACATGAACAAATTTGACAGGTCCCATTGTATGTGCTTTCCTCCACTTTCTCCCTTTTCCACTCAAATCATGAGGTCGGAATATGATTACTTCTCATCTCCCCCCTCCCCCATTTCTTAACATTTTTTAAAACAGTTCCCTGATGAAGCATCATGGTCTGACAGGTGGAGGTCTGTGTCATTTGATGGTGACATGTGATGCTTCATTATGGAACTATTTCAGAAGTGTTAAGAAATGGGATGGCAGGACTGCATGGGGTAATGTCCTTAGTCATCTAATTTCTAAGATTACAGAGAGAGAAGAGGACGTGATAAAATTGTCCTTTTGGAAAGATGAAAGGCAGCAGGAGAACAAGAAGATAGATGAACGTGATCTAGGAAATCATTTCTGTTTTCAGTCTACAATACCTGAGAAAGTGGCTGAAGGAAGAGTGACTTGACTATCTCTCATTCATAGGAACACCATAATCAAACTTAATAGTACTTAAGAACAAAAGCAGAATACTTAATATTTCATTGTTCAAATTGCTTTGATTTTGTTGCCTGCCCTTCTTCTTTGCCTTTATTTACAAACATAAGGCTTGTGCAATTTGGGTGAATTGCTATCCGTTTCTGCCTGCTGGATACCGAAAGCCCTACATATCAATTTTCCAGTGGCTCTCAAAAACGGGTGCTCTGCCAGATGGGCGTTTTCATTTAGCATCCCCCCAAAAATAGTTCTTTTAATCCCATTGGAGACAATGGAGAACTTAGAAGGCTCCCCTTTTCCCTGGTAGCTTTTCCTTTCTTCCCTTCAAGGGAACTTAGGTGTCAGCAACAGGGTTAAGAAAGCACTCTTCCTTGGAGCCTTTCCTTTTATCCTTCAGGGAGCCTGGGTGTTAAAAATGGGGTTAAGAAATCATCCCATTATGGGGGGATTTCACACAGGCTCCCCTTCCATATCTTTCATTAAGACCTAGATTTTAAAAAGCATCAGAGTTACCACTCTCCAGATCTTTTCCCTTCTGTTTGTAGAGGAGGAATTGGGTTTAATGCTTCTTAAAGCTGATCAACTCTAGAGAAGAGGCAGGCATGCACTCCTCTCTACCAGGGCCAGCACCAGCAATATGCCATGAGACTTTCCAACTTAGGCATTTTAAGGAGGCCCAGGAAAGGAAGAGCAATGACCTGGAGTTCAGCAGAGCTCTGAGCTATCCTCCCTGGACTAAATTAAAAATCCCCTCTCTCTTGCCTCCTTTCTGCTTGGGGCTTTGCTTCCTTAAAGTTGTTTCTACTCTCTGCTCTAGAGGAAGGGTAGGCTTCTCTTTTTGTTTGCTGGGGTTACTATTATTAATTATTATTATTATATTTGAGAAGTATTTTCTGAAGGAGAGCAAAGGATGGAGAAAAAGAAGCTAAAAGTTTGAAAGCCCCCCCCCCCCCCCACCCACAGTCCCCAAATCCCAGCCAGTCTCACTAAATAAAAAGAATCCGGAAAATAAAGAAATATCAAAAAGATTCGACTATGATGCCAAATAGGGGAGGAGCCGCCAAGATCAGCTCCCACTTTCTTTCGTATCGGGAGGGTTTTTGTACTGGGAGGACCCTTACCTTAACGAGTTCCCAAAGTACTGAAGGTACCAAAGGAAACAGAGGAAACAGAGGAAACGAATTCAGTGCACAACCCTAATAAATATTCAACAGAAGTTTTAAGTGTTCCATGAAGCAGAATGTAGATCTATCCTTGGATTCAGATTGCCATGATTTTGTTTCATATAAGGGTGAACCATCGGCATGGGATATCTTGATATAAGGCATTCAGTTGCCAGCACATTTGAAAAAAAGTGTGAGAGAAATATATTCTGGAAATCCAATAAAATAATACACATTATGGAAAAGGTGCATACAATTAATTTTTTCTCCAAACCTTTGAAGTTGGGATCATAATATGATGTAATAAACGTCAAAGGTAGGACAGAATAGAATAGAATATTTGAACAATGCATTGTTAAATTGTAGGATTTGCTGTCATAAGATACAGTGATGACCAGTGGTGCAAATGCCTCTAAGAGGAGATGTTATCAAGACTGCACATTTAGAAGTTATAGTTCACTGAATCACATTACTGGGGAACACAGTGGATTCATTATTTTACCCTTAAGTGTTGCTTATGGTTTCCCATATGTTGGGATTCATCCTGGACTACTCAAGTCTAAATGTAGTCAGATAGATGATAGAGTTAGATTGAGGGAATCCTTTCCCTGTATCCAAAACATGCCTAGATAGGATTCACCATTGTTTCCTGCTTCCCATCCGATTTAGGTCAGCCCACCTTTTGATGTTCCTAGAAATGCAATCTCTCCTAGGGCTTTGACGTAACTTCCCCAATTTGGTCCTTTGGAATGTTTATGGCCCTAGAGAGGAAGCGACAAGACCCACGAGGCTGACCGCCATTCCAGCTTCCTGCTTTGTTCCAGAGAGGACGCACCTTTGTCCTCTATTAGTCAAGATGTAGCTATCTATAGAGCTTTGTTATTTTAATCCGTCTATGTGTATTAGATCAGGATAGACTAGCTAGATAGGTCCTAACCTTTTCTATCCTTCAATGGATTTATTTTTACCTCAATAAATGCTTTGAATCTTTAAAGCTAACTTTGCATCCCTTTTGCCTTCCTGATGACGCAGAGGCCTTCCAAACTCACACCCGTAAGTCTCACGCTGCTGCAATTCTTTACTCTGCTATTTTAATGGGAATTTGTCTCATAAAAGAGGGTGATTAGAGCTTAAAGGCTCTTCCATTCCCAACACCATAGACATTTAGCTAGCCAGTATTTGAAAGAGGAGGTTGGATCCAGAGCTTTGAATAGAATGTCTGCAAGTTGTAGTGAAAAAAGTAACTTTTCCAAGATCTGGCTGGATTACATAAATCAGCAACATCCTTATTTATGAGCTTCAGATGATTGCTGTGCCTTTAATTCAGAAGTTATCAGCATGCATATCAATCCCATTCCATACTATATGATGAGGAAGAATTCATTCGAATTCTCCTCATGTCTCATTTTCTCTTTCATAATCTTTCTGAAACATCTTTAGTGCACCTAACTTTTTTAAAAATTTTGTCTTTTTTTTTTTGCTTATCTTCTAAAATTAAAATGCTCACTTTTTAGTTAGCATAAAAATTCTTATTGGATATTCTGCCTTCTGTTAGAATAATCTCGAAGACACCCATTTACACAGTGCCCCTAAAAAATGTGCAGTGCTGGCTAGATAGATTTTTCAAGTGCTGTGCTGCCTCTGTGCTTGCTGCCCAGAAAAAAGTCAGAGATTTTTATTAAAAAAATGAGAGTCAGATTCTTTATTTTTGACCCAGGCATTAAACCTCAACCAACCAAAAACCAGCATTTTATTTACTTCAGCTAAATGGGATTTTGCTTTCAACAGACACTCGATAAATCAGTCTGCTGCCCCATTGATACCTTTGGTGTTTTCCAACCATCTGTGAGCTCTGCTGCTCTCATCCTCACTGGCCCAAATGAGATTTATTGACTCTATGTGGGCCTGTGCAGACATGGATATGAATAAAATAGAATAGAAAAGAAAATTCATAGGGGAAGAGGAGGGGGAACTAGCTTTACATGCCTTCTTGACTGAATGTCAAGCTAAAGGCATCAATTGACTCAAAGAGATCCAAGTATATTACAAGGTGCCAAGCAATTATACAAGCAGTATTAGGCCATTACTTACAATGTCTGTGCAGCCATGAATGGCAATGTCAGGATAAATACGGACAAATGAAAGCAGGCCTCCAATTTATAATATCCCAGAGAAGTGTTGTGCATGGCAGCTAAGTAAACTACTAATACTTGGTCCAGTGGCTGCTCATTTCCAATGGAAAATTACCACCTGCTGTTCTCAGTGACAGTGAAGAAGGGGAGTTAATAGGAGGGTTCCCGAGACAAAGCAATAAAGTGGCAGCCAACATTGCTCTTTGCTCTGCATCTTTTCAGCAAGGTAACGGATGGAGAAAATTACAGAAGCATCCTCTTAAGCAGAAAGCTCTTGTAGTCGGCAAATGCACTCCTTTATCAGGGAATTGTGTAATAGTGGTTTTGCAACGCTTAACTGTGCTTGCCTAAATTGGTCCGGGTTTATTCATTTACAGAGCAGATATCAAAGTCTTGACAGCTTTTTCCGCCATATTAAAATGGCAATGTGTGCGCCAGCTCGGCTTCTGGTAAAAGGCAGGGAGTTGATACAGAAGAAAGCTTATTAAGCAATAAGAAAATATTCCTGCTTCACTCAAGTCATTTTTCATCACCAAAGAAAACAACATTGCTACTTTGTACATAGCACAAAATCAGCTATTCTCTGGCTTGTCCTTGAAAAATGCTAACATATGACCATATTGATATATCCGTTTTCTCTAACATCATCAGCTGAATGTCCTTTCAGCCTGAGTCCAATAGTATCATTAGTTGTAGTGCTATTTTTTCCCCTATTTTTACACATTTATTGGAAAAGTGCCAGTATAGAAATGGCTTCAGATGGCTCCTCTTGGGGTTTTGAAGTTCATCCCTACAGTGGGCTGTGTAACCTGCAGGTTGGACAAGCTGCCAAAATCCAGCAGCTTCAATATCTCCTTTGTATCAGGGTCCACTTCAATGATCTCCTGATCTAAGGCAGAGACCTCAGGGACATAGTTGTCCCTTCTTTCTCTTTCGTCTTCCTGAAGTTTGATGGAGATGCCTCTGACCGGCCTTCGTTGAATGCGCTTCATTAGATGGGTAACATACCCCGCAATCTTATTGCGCAGCTTTTTGCTAGGGATGATGGCAAAATAGTTGTAGTGCTATTTTTATTATCCTCTACCCCTCCCCAGTATCTTGATGAATACCTTCTGACCTGGAAGTTTTATCTTCTGTTACTATTGTTGTTTCACTTTGGACTGCCTCATCACATGATTTAAAAATTTTTAGACACTCAAAAGATCAGGGGTCCCCAAACTAAGGCCCGGGGACCAGATGTGGCCCTCCAAGGTCATTTACCTGGCCCCCGCCCTCAGTTTTATAATATAATATTTTTATATCAGTTTTAATAATATAATATATTGTATATACATATAATATTGATAATAATAATATGTTCTACAATATAATTAATAATAATACCATATAATAATAATAAGAATTATATATTATATATTCCATATTATATAATAGTATAGTGGTATAGTTCAATATAGTAGTATATAATGCTATTATTGTGCTATGATAATAATATAATATATTGTATGTACATACAGCTGCTCTAAGTCCCCTTCGGGGTGAGAAGGGTGGGATATAAATGTAGTAAATAAATGCAGTAAATAAATAATTTTAGACTTAGGCTCGGCCAAAGTCTGAAATGACTTGAAAGCACACAACAACAACAATCCTAATTAACTTGACTATCTCATTGGCCAGTAGCAGGCCCACACTTTTTATTGAAATCCTGATAGGTTTAAGTTGGTTAAAATTGTTTTCATTTTTAAATATTGTATTGTTCTTTCGTTGTTGTTATTGTTGTACTACAAATAAGACATGTGCAGTATGCATAGGAATTTGTTTGTATTTTTTTTCAAATGATAATTCAGCCCCTCCACAGTCTGAAGGATTGTGGACCGGCCCTCTGCTTCAAAAGTTTGAGGATGATCCTTCTGTACAGTAACATGTGTTAGCTATCACTGTCATTGTCTCGAGAGATCATTTACGGGTATCACCTTGCTACTGCTGCTGTTCAGGAGGTGTTTGATACATTTAACCTGGATCCTAAACAAAACATTGACTAGAATGGGAGGACCCACCTGCAGCACTGCTACTATTAACACAGGCACTTGCCTCTCGGGGGCATTCAATCCCACAACTGTGGAAAGGCAACCTCCCCAATCAAATTTTCCTTTTGTCAAGTTTCTAGAATTTTACTAATTTAAAACTTCAGCTGAACATTTAGAAATAGAGTTGAGACAGCCAAAGAAATGGGACAGGCAAAGTTATCAAGGGAACACAGCAAACATATTAACAATTTTCAGTCTCATTATCTGCAACGTTAGATGTTTGGAGAGGGAAATATCACTTGGGGAGCCAGAATTCTTAGGATAGGAACAAAACCCCCATGCCCCCATAGCTACATCCCTCGAGGAACCCATAAGTTGATGGACTGAGAAACATAAAACAATGTCAATCAAGTGGAAAGGAGAAAGAAACAGAGTATCTTGAACTGAAAGATAAGGGTAAGACAAATATTGACCTTATCACAAAGGCCAGGTGAAGTGTCCCACTTTGCCTGGCTTCACAGAGGAAAGAGAGTGGCAGCAGGGCGAATCCATCGCCCTATGTGCAAATCCCTCTTGGCGATGCTTTCCCCATCACACATGGGAAGCATCACCTTTCTGGATCCACTGGAGCCAGCACAACACACAAAGCCTCCCGTGTTGTGAGACAGGACCTTTGCCGGACATAACGCGATGTTGTGTGATGGCCAGCATGGGGCTATGTCTGCAAAACAGGCTGAACACTGAATTTGGTTGATGTGATGTCAATACACAAAGAATAGGAATGCAAAACTAATTCTCCATAGTCTCTCATTTTTTAAACAAATTGTGTTTCAAAAATGAATATTTTTTTCTTCAAGTCAAACTGAACTGCTGTACTTCTTGCTTCTGATGAATTCCTAAATGAATCTCATTAGCTTTACATAGATATATCATCTGTTTGCTTCTTTGTTTTCAAGCCAACCAGTAGCAAGCTATATGTTTTCTCACCCTCCAGCTAGTTGGTAGCCTTGCTCTTTTCTCCGCTTTCTGTGGACAGTCTTAATGAGGCCTATTCTAAGGGATTTTTCTTCTATATTAAAAGAACATGTAAAGCAAAAGCATGAGCACTAGAAAATCATTCTCTCTCCATCGCCAACATCACTCTCCATTAATCACAGGGGTAAAATTTGGAGTAGGAAGACTTTTCTGACTGTGCAGGTTCTCTTTGATTTGTATCACATGAAAAAACCTCCATGAAGAGAAAAAGTCTCCCACATTCAAAAGATACATATCATTTCACCCTATATAAGTTGTTGGAATAGTCAAGGAGGGGAAGAACAAATGGAATCATCCTTGATATTTCTCCTCACATGTTATTTCTAGACAGAAGAACAATATTGTTTCAGTAGAATAAACCCCGACATGCAAATTCAAGTCTTCTTGAAGGGAAATACTTATCAGGTGACACATGTGCATCAAGAAACTACATTCTAATAGTTATGTCTCCCAATGCTGTTCCGTTTCCTCCAAAACTCTTAACCATGCAAGCAATATCTATCCTCATTCTCCAACATGTAAATTTCTATTTTGTCACAAAGTGGAGGGATCACAGGGATGGGTCCAGCTATTTTCCTGTAACTGAATGTGTTGCAAAGATATTATATTCAAGGACCTCCAAGGACCTCCAGTGATCTCTGTGGAAGGCTGACACATCATGTTGAGAGACAGGAAAACAGCTTCTCCCCTTGCTCCATGCAGATATGGAAATTGTTTCAGGAGGAGCTGTCTTGCTTTCAAGTTTTTGAGGAAATTGTGCATAGATGAAACAGAATCTCAACCTACGCAATAACCATAAAGGTGAAATGTGATGGTGCCAGTCCAACTTACACCATGCAGTTCATTAACAGGATGCCAGTCAATCATATTATTGATCAGTATATCTGCAAGGAGGCCTGGATTCCATACCACAGGGATGTAACATAGAATTTCTGTATGCGGAACTGTGCTATGTGCTCCACCTCTGCCCCGCAAGCCTACCTTTTGACTGCAGGAACCCCCATGTGATATCATTGATCTGCACGTGTTGAAAGAAACACAGCAAGATATTTCTCCAATGTTCTCTGATCTCCAATGGTAACTAAATGGCTGTAATGAAAAAGAGTTTTGAGTAGAAGGAATTTTTGTTGAAATTGTATTCATTGTGCATACTTTGTTGAAAATTCTGACCCCGAAACAACCAAAAAAACAATTTAAGGGCACAAGTTGGACTTGTGTTATCATATATTCTTCAGACTGACAGTCAGATATATGCATTTTGATGAATGCTCTGCACCAAAACTGTGAAGATTTTTCATTGCTCTGAACTTACATTTTTAATATCTAAAATATTCATTTGTTCATAACTGGAAGAATATTTAATCAGACTTTCAGAACCCTTTATAAAACATTGATTTACATCAGATCACAATAGGTCATTATTTTAATAATTGTAGAACCATTACATCCTTAAAATAATTTAAAAATAAAATTCATTACATTTCTGTATATTCTAGAAATATGACTCAGAACTATCTCTAGAAACTTCATTTCTCTTTCACACACATCAGAACTCAAGGAAAGAGGACTGCACCAACTAGCAGAAAGGAGAGAAAGCATAACCAATGGAGTGAAGACAGATTTATTAATGCATGTTCCAGATTTTTCAATGGATTTAGAACAAAACGAAACTGCTTTTAGAGAAACTATTCAATATTTAATATTCAATATTCTGGTAGAATGCAGACTCGGGTAGAATGCAGACTCTTCCAGCTTACACCATTGTAAAGGCTGATATAGCAGTTGTACATTAAAAGTCATTATGCCTTGGACCGCAAGAAGATCCAACCAGTACATCCTCCAGGAAATAATGCCCGACTGCTCACTGGAGGGAAGGATATTAGAGGCAAAGTTGAAGTATTTTGGCCACATCATGAGAAGACAGGAAAGCTTGGAGAAGATCATGATGCTGGGGAAAATGGAAGGAAAAAGGAAGAGAGGCCAACCAAGGGCGAGATGGATGGACGGTATCCTTGAAATGACTGGCTGGTCCTTGAAGGAACTGGGGGCAGTGACAGCCGACAGGGAGCTCTGGCGTGGACTGGTCCATGAGGTCACGAAGAGTCGAAAACGACTGAATGAGTGAGACGAAAACAACGACATAGTTGCTCTCTTCACAACTACATGTATGCATTGCTACCCTTCCTACGTCCTATTGTTGTACACCAAACTAAGCACAGCTTCAAGATAATAAAAGCCACATTTCTTCCAGGCATCTCCATTCCCAATGGCCCAAAGTCCAGTGCACATGCTACATAGTCCATGATGACTTCTCATTTATCCCTGTCATTTGTGTAGATGTGTGGAAAAACAGCATAGATGGAAGTTCATGGTCGGTGTCTCTGTAGCTATGTAATTTGTCTTCTGCAGTACCAACTGACATGAAATGACTCTGACTTGAAAACCTTGGTGACTGATTAGGAAAAATCACTCATCTAAACATTGGTCCCCTCTCTCTGTGTCTCTCTCTCCCCCCCCCCCCCAGGGTAAATGTTTGAGCTCACAAATCACTTTTCTTATGTATCATAAGTAAAACTCTCAGTAATCCTGAATACTAGTGAAGGAAATGTGGGTGTGGGTGTGTAAATGTGTGTTTAAGCAATATTGCATAGGCAATATAAAGACTGTGTGGCTATTTGGAAACAGATTGGTTTTGCACACCCCCTCCTCCCAAATATTATGTGGAAAATAATTCCTGGTTAAAAACATTAGTGTGCAAATAGTAGGAAAAACTGCACGGAAATATATATTTTTCTACAAAAATTATTTGCCTTCATTTCTGGGAATGAAATAGGTGCATAGTTATATTCCTAATCCTGAACAGGGTCAGCAAGATGGTTTTCACTTTACATGCATTATGTGGGTTTGAGATTGAACAGGGATTATTTAGTCACTAGGTAATTTTGCATAAGGAACAAATAATTTTAAAATGGTGCCACCTGGATTCGGGGAGCTAGAGTATGGTAAACCTAAAAACAAGAGATTGTTTCTTCCTTGCTTCATTCTTAGACATCCTGTTCATATACTGGTCTTTATATTTACCCTGAGAAGCCCGTGGTGGTGCAGTGGATTAAACCACAGAGCTGCTGAACTTGCTGACCGAAAGGTTGGTGGTTCGAATCTGGGGAGTAGGGTGAGCTCCTGCTGTTAGCCCCAGCTTCTGCCAACCTAGCAGTTTGAAAACATACAAATATGAGTGTATCAATAGGTACCGTTCTGGCAGGTAGGTAACAGTGCTCCATGCAGTCATGCTGGCCGCATTACCTTGGAGGCATCTACACCAACTCTTCGGCTTAGAAATGGAGATGGGCACCAACCCCCAGAGTCGGACATGACTAGACTTAATGTCAGGGGAAAACCTTTACGTTTTCCTTTATATTTACCATGGTTTATGATAAGATAGAGAATTGTGTTCTGACAGGCTGCCCCAGCATCAGGCCTGCAGCTGGGGGGGGGGGTTTGAACCCTTTACCTCTGGCTATTAGGCTTGCTCAAATAATTCAATTTCCCCGTTACCCGTTATTAATTCGTTACTTTCGTTACTTGTGAAGCAATATACGACCTTGACTGTCCACACGTCTGGATATCGCGGTTTCGAACCGCGACAGGCCGTTTTTTCTTATGTCGTCGTTTTTTTTCGTTGGGAAAAAAAGCTTTTGCAAATCACCCAAACTTGTTTAAGTGCACTGGGGCAACCTAGTGTGTTGTTTGCACCTTGTGGCCAATCAGAGAGCACGTTTAACCCGGGGGAGGGGCTGGTAGTACGTCCTGAATGAAAAGACGGTGCACGGGAGCCTCGTGGCTCATTTCGGGATCTGCAGAGAGAGGGTGGGTTGGGAGCGAGATTCCGCAGGCACAGGCAGGCAAGATTGCTGCATCACAGCTTCCTTGGCTGAGCTAGAGCTAGGCTACAGATTAGAAGACCGGGAGAAAAGGTTGGGTGGGTGAGGTGGGGTGGGGTGGGGTTGGAAACTGTTGGGTGTTTTTTTTTTTTTCCAAAGGGCCTGTGGGCTTTTTTCCTCACAAGATTGGCGTTTGCCATTTTCCCACCCGGCCTGCAATTTTTCTGCTGCGCCATTTTGCCTGTTGCGGGTGGGGTGGGCTTTCGTTTTGATTAGGATACTTTTCTTTTTTCAACGCTAATAGCAAAGTCTGGCAAAAGGGTTTTGTGAAAAAAGGGAGCCTGTTTTTGCCTCCTTTCCTTCTCAGCTGCTCAAGCAGGGCTTTTTGTCTTTGCCAGGGCCGCAGTGAATCAAAAGCCAAGTTTGGCAAAAGGGTTGCACGTCCCATCGTCCTTTGTAGAACAACACCTCCTTTTTGGGAAATAAGGGAGCCTGATTTTGCCTCCTTTCCTTCTCGGCTGCTCAAGCAGGGCTTTTTGTCTGTGCCAGGGCCGCAGTGAATCAAAAGGAAAGTTTGGCAAAAGGGTTGCATGTCCCATCGTCCTTTGTAGAACAACACCTCTTTTTTGGCAAAAAGGGAGCCTGATTTTGCCTCCTTTCCTTCTCGGCTGCTCAAGCAGGGCTTTTTGTCTGTGCCAGGGCCGCAGTGAATCAAAAGGAAAGTTTGGCAAAAGGGTTGCACGTCCCATTGTCCTTTGTAGAACAACACCTCCTTTTTGGGAAAAAAGGGAGCCTGATTTTGCCTGATTTTTTGCAATTGGTAAATAAAGTTTTTTTATATGAACTATAAAATTGCGCAATAAATCTTAGGAAAGGGCAAATGCTCTGCAATTTAGCGAACAAGCAGGGTGGATTGTGTTCTCCCACTGTACCAAATTTGATCAGTATAGCTGAAAAATGAGTGCAGGAGAACCCCCTAACTCCCCCCCCCTTGGGCTGTTTTTGGGGCACTGCGCATGCGCGTCCGCCATTAACGAATTAATTTTGAAAATAACGAATTTTCGTTAATTTTGAAATTTTTCGGGGGCTAAATTCGGAAATGACTTCAGAAACGAATCGCCACCCCCCTCTACTTTTGAAACGAGTTTAGAATCAAATTTTTCGTGGATCGCTCAAGCCTACTGGCTATTGGCCTGCTCAGAATGGAACAATAATAATAATAATAAAAAAACTTTATTTATATACCGCTCTATCTCCCGGATGGGACTCAGGGCAGTTTCCAATCATAAAAACAACACAAACATTACATAGCAACATAATAACACATTATTAAGCAAAGTAAAATAATACAATTATAGCAATAAATAACACTTACATGACCTGATCAAGGGGATGCGAACCATAAACCCAATATATTAAAATGTATCATTTTAGGCTAGAGAAATCTTGTGCTATATATTCAGGCCCAGAAATCGGCAGTATTCCAATGTAATTACTCAAAAACCTGCCGACACCACCAAGTTTTCAGTTCCTTACGGAAATTGGATAATGTAGGGGATTGCCTAATCTCTTTTGGCAGTGCATTCCAGAGCCGGGGGGCCACTGCCGAGAAGGCTCATTCCCTCGTCCCCACCAGCCGCACTTGAGACGGTGGTGGGAGCACGAGAAGAGCCTCCCTGGATGATCTCAAGGCCCGCACTGGCTCATAGGAGGAGATGCGATCACAGGGATAGGTACGGCCCGAACTGTATAGGGCTTTATAGGTCAAAACCTGCACCTTGAATTGGGCCCGGCAGTTTATCGGCAGCCAGTGGAGCTGCTTTAATAGGGGCATTGTGTGCTCCCTATAGCCGGCTCCAGTTAGAAATCTAGATGCTGATCTTTGAACCAGTTGAAGTTTCCAGGCCGTCTTCAGAGGCAGCCTCACGTAGAGAGCATTGCAGTAATCCAGTTTGGATGTAACTAAGGCATGGACCACTGTTGCCAAGTCAGACTTCTCAAGGTATGGTCGCAGCTAATAAAGAAGAGAGCAAGTGCCGGGGGGAGGGGGGGATAAAGATAAAAAGGATGAAGGACTCATCTACATGGGCATTAAAACCCAGATCCACACTGAGCTGATTCCTAGCTGTTCCCATGAAATTTATTCATTACCAGTAGATATCATGGATTGAAGTGGGTTAATCTGGTTTAGCCCCACATTAGTAAAAGTCGATGAATGCTCCAAAGTACTCATGATTTTAGAATAATGTGGACAGCAGGATCATATCATATTCAAATGGTACTCTGTCCATATGGGGCACCTTCATCGTCCCCTATTCCCTGTTCTGATCAGCACAGGAAAAGGGTGACAGATTATGCCTATGTCACCACCATCACCAGGCCAAGTCAGATGTGTGAGCTTCAAGCTACCATCGTCAGTTGGCATTCTGTTCTGACATAAACAAAGGCACCCTGCAACCAGAAAGACAGTGGGGTTATTGGCTTCTTCCCATAGGTAATGAAGTTATAATGGCATGGAGCTCTTTGGTCAGCTAGGACACAGATGGTCTAGTGTGACCAACATACTTGACCTGGCTGGACTATGTAGATGCCAACTCACCCTCACAACAGGTTCAGGGGAATGTGTTCAGGGTTGAAAAAACAGAACTGTAATATTATGTCGGGAGGAGAGAACTTATAGCCAGAAAAATCTGGATATTTTCATTAGTAATAAATTAAGGACTTTCAGAAAGAATTTTAAATATTTATTCTGTTTACCAAGCTCCTAATAGCAGGTTGTTCTGGAGAAACAATCCTGATTAAATTGGGCACACTATAGTTTATTAATCCAAGAATCAATACTATCAGTTATTTGCATAAATAGAGTTCATTTAAAATATATTTCTTTTGGATAAAGTTATTTCTTTTGCAGTATGGCAATGTATAACTACAGTTTAACTACTTGATCAGGATGCTTCGTTGATATCTTTGAATTCATGAATATAAAGTGCCATGGCTTTTATAGTTTTAAAGTTCAATAAATGCTCAATTTGACAACATTCTTCATTAAATCTAACTGGCATCTAATTTGGTAGGACAGAGGATGATGGTTTGGTGTAAAAGAATTAAAATATCATACAAATTTGAAATGGAGCCCTTCTGAAACAATGAAAGAAAAGAAAGGATACAATGCTAATCACTGATATAAATAAGGGTAAAATAAGAATTATCCTGCTCTAGGAAAAAGGGTAATAAATAAGCTAAAAGCATGACATGTTTCCATATGATAATTGGAATTTTCAGACTACCATAGGGAGGGGATAAGATAATATTATTTATGTTTAATGCGTGTGGATATGTGAATTGTATTAGCAAATCTAAAATATTAATCTATGAAGACAGTATACAATACACATAAATAGAGTAGGACACGTTAATGCAATAAACCCATAAACCATTACAATAAAAATAACACATCTAAAGCAAATCAAAAACCAAAATGCACTGAGCAATATAGATATAAACCAACTTGTAAAATATCCGAGCAAATAAGTATGTTTTAACTTTGTGTATAGCAATATAAGTGCTGGTTTACTTTGGCAAGAAGGAGGTTCTACAGTTTGGTGCCACCATAGAAAATGTATTCTGCCAAGGTTTTGCACAATAAAGTTGTTGTTTTTCCTGCCCAGAGAACCCTCATTTTGTTTTAATGTGTAGGCAAATTCTTTATTTCACAGTATAACAGATTTCATGCATATTGATGTGAGCCTTCAAGTCGTCCTACCTTCGGGTGATCCTGAGGAAAGTGTATCACTTTTTTTTTTGGTAAGATTTGTTGAGAGAAGAGTTGCCTTTGCTTTCTTATAAGACTGAGAGAGCACAACTTCTTCCAAAGATGAGATTGTGCATGATGTGGAGAAAGGTAAAGGAGGTAAAGGTTTCCCCTGACGTTAAGTCCAGTCGTGACAGACTCTGTGGGTTGGTGCTCATCTCCATTTCTAAGCCAAAGAGCCGCTGTTGTCCGTAGACACCTCCAAGGTCATGTGGCCGGCATGACTTCATGGAACGCCGGTACCTTCCCACTGGAGCAGTACCTATTGATCTACTCACATTGGCATGTTTTCAAACTGCTAGGTTGGCAGAAGCTGGAACTAACAACGGTCGCTCAATCCACTCCCGGGGTTTGAACCTGGGACCTTTCGGTCTCCAGCTCAGTGCTTTAACGCACTTCGCCACCGGAGGCTCCGATGTGGAGAAAACAGATAGATATTTTCTTCTGGCTCACAATGCCAGAAGCTAGTGCTTAATGAAGCTGAAAGGAGTATCTCATAATGCAAAATCAAACTACAGGATCTTGAAAAGATGCTGGAGAAAGTTATGCAAAGTAAAACTATCAATGGCTATCAAGCATGACCACTGGAGCCCCCAGTGGTACAATGAATTAAACCCTTGCACTGGCAGGACTGCTGACCAACAGGTCAGCAGTTCGAATCTAGGGAGAGCGGGATGATCTTCCTCTGTCAGCTCCAGCTCTCCATGCGGGGACATTTATTTTATTTATTTATTTACAGTATTTATATTCTGCCCTTCTCACCCCGAAGGGGACTCAGGGCGTATTACAATGAACACATATATGGCAAACATTCAATGCCAACAGACAAACAACATTCAGTTTTAGACAGACACAGAGGCATTTTTTTAACATGAGAGAATCCTCCTATAGGATGGCAAAACATCAAACATCCGGGCGTCCCTTGGGCAACATCCTTGCAGATGGCCAATTCTTTCACACCAGAAGTGACTTGCAGTGTCTCAAGTCACTCCTGACACAGAAAAAAAGACATGACCACTATGTCATCTGAGGTAGTATGTCTCCAAGTTCAATTAGTGTCATGCAACCAATATTAGAGATAACGATTCTTTACCCAGCATAGTGTGCCAGCATAATTGCAAAACTGACACGGAAGCAAAGAGCATAGAAAAGATATAGGAAAGAGGTAAAAGAGGCAGGCAATCACTAGGGCATAATCTTCTCTAAGGCAGTTACAAAATGCTAGAATTCCGACAGGAAGGAAGGCAAGGTACGTTGAGAGCTTGAGATCAGCATTTTAAAATCGTATTAAAACTTTGCATTTGTCTATGTACCTGCGCAGTATTATGTAGCACAAGTGGCCTTGTGGATGCCAAGGGAGACCCATATGTAGGATATGAAAAAAGCAGTGTCCCCCCACTCAATGTTTCCAGAAAATGAGATTATTGCTAATGTATATGTAATGAAGGAGCCCCAGTGGCAAAGTGTGTTAAAGCGCTGAGCTGCTGAACTTGCAGACCGAAAGGTCCCAGGTTCAAATCCCGGGAGCAGAATGAGCACCCGCTGTTAGTCCCAGCTCCTGCCAACCTAGCAGTTCAAAAACATGCAAATGTGAGAAGATCAATAGGTACCGCTCCGGCGGGAAGGTAACGGCGCTCCATGGAGTCATGCCGGCCATATGACCTTGGAGGTGTCTACGGACAATGCCGGTTCTTTGGCTTAGAAATGGAGGTGAGCACCAACCTCCAGAGTCGGTCACAACTGGACTTAACGTCAGGGGAAAACTTTTACCTTTACCTATATGTAATGAAGGAGCCCCAGTGGCGAAGTGTGTTAAAGCACTGAGCTACTGAACTTGCAGACGGAAAGGTCACAGGTTCAAATCCCGGGAGCGGAGTGAGCGGCCGCTGTTAGCTCCAGCTTCTGCCAACCTAGCAGTTCGAAAACATGCCAATGTGAGTAGATCAATAGATACCGCTCCAGCGGGAAGGTAACAGCGCTCCATGCAGTCATGCCAGCTACATGGCCTTCGAGGTGTCTACAGACAATGCTGGCTCTTCGGCTTAGTAATGGAAATGAGCACCAACCCCCAGAGTCAGACATGACTGGACTTAACATCAGGGGAAACCTTTATCTTTATATGTAATGACTATAATGATCCTTGACTGTGCATACAATGCAATACCAGGAAGATTTCAATATATGATCCAAATCCCAAATTACAGTAAAACAGGGAAGAGTAAAGATGCTTGGAAAGATGTGGTTCTGCACTGTGTTCTATAATGGGAACACAAAAATTATCACCCCCATTCTCCCATCGATCATGGTGATTTGAAGTGCAATGCATAACTAAATGGGTCTTAGGCCCTTCTACACTGCCATATAATCCAGATTATCAAAGTACATAACACACATTATCTGCTTTGAAATTGATTAGATGAGTCTACACTGCCATATAATCCCGTTCAAAGCAGATAATCTGGATTTTATATGACAGTGTTGATGGACCCTTAGAATAAATCAGGCCTGGACCCTTTCTAGAAACCAAAATGACTAAACTGAGGCTGTTGTGCTCTGGCCATACTAAGAGAGTAGATAACTCATCAGAAAAGATTATAATGCTTGGTAAAATGGAGGGCAGTAGGAAAAGAGGAAGACTGACATAGAAGTAGATAGACTAAATCAGAGAAGCCACAGACCCAAATATGCAAAACCTGATCAGGGCTATTGAGGAGAGGGTAACTTGGAGGTCTCTCATTCATAGGGTCTCCAGAAGTCCAGATCAAGATAAAGGCAATTAACAAGAAATGTACCTGAACTCATTATTTTTTCCCCTCCGGTTTATCTTAAACTTCCTAATTCAGTGTATTTTTCCTCCAGTGCCTATATAAAACATTTGATAAGTTAATATCACTTTGTATTAAGCAAGATCCAGCTGGTTATTTAGAGTATTGCTTCCCTTACCCCTCCATTTAGTTGACTCATTAGTGTGGTATTTATAAACAGCTTTTACAAACATGGAAGAAAAAGAAATCACATCATTTGCTGACATAAAAAGGTTAATCATGGAGAGGGAACAGGTCTATGAAATAGAACATGTTTGGGTCTCTAATTATAAAAATAAAATCTGCCAAAAATTTCACTCCGTTAAAAAAAAATCTCAGTTCTAATTTATGTGTCTAGTCTTTCTTCTATGAGGGTAGGTGCTCCATAGACATAATAGAATTACAACAAAAGATAAGAATAGGGAGAAATTTGTTGCTGATTGTTTTTGATATGAATTTATCAGAAGAAGTAAGACTATTCATATTCAGGATGGAAACAGCATGGGATTCTTAAAAATGAATGCAGAAGAAACTAAACTATAGAAGAAATGCATTCATCCATCATGACCAAGGATATTGAATCTTAGAATCAGGATTAACATTTTTCCTTCTTTGGCCATGTTAGGGTGCAACACAGATTACTGACCCTTTGTTTTCAGAGGGACTACTTATTTTTAACATTTATTTCTGTGGCAGGAAGATGCAGTATGGTCATGCCTGTTCTAAATATGGCTGTTTCTTCTTAGGGCCCTTCCAGACAGGTCCGAAATGCAGGACCTGTCTCACTTACCTGAGGTGTCCAAACAATGCTTTATGTAAAAGCAAATTAATGCAGATTAAATAAGGTTTTCCCATTTTACTTGACATTATTTAAACACCTCTAAAGATCTGGACCTTAAAGTCTGGATCTTTAGAGGTGAGGCTCCTGTGGGAACTGATTCTTGGGACTGTTTCCACAGACCTGGGGTCACTCCCCACAGCCATCTTACTTCTTTGGATTCCCCAAAGCCCAGATAAGGGAGATGATGTCCCCTCCCCTACCTCTAGAAAGTGGTACATCAGGAGTAGGGGGGAGGAGGAATTTCCCTCCTCCTCCACCCCCTACCTCCTGGCATCATTTTCTCGCCTCAGGGAGAACTGTAGGGAAAGGCCTGAGTTGCTGGCAGGCCTCTCCAGTATGTTTTGGGGGGTTAAATGAGGGGCTGGATGGTATTCCAGGTCAATCTTTGCCCCTCCCAGGAATGCCCAGGGTTTGGGTTGGGGATGGGGGCTAGAAACCGAGAGGAAGTGGGTTGTTTTAACCTGCTTCCACTCAGGTTTTAGGATAGTGTAGAAGGGCCCTGAGTTTGATCAAAGCAAATAGGAAAGTATTTGAGTTCAGTTTCTTTCTGGAGAAATTATAGTTGTCGTCACAATCTTTGTCATTTTCGACTCTTTGTGACCTCATGGACCAGTCCACGCCAGAGCTCCCTGTCGGCTGTCACCGCCCCCAGTTCCTTCAAGGTCAAGCCAGTCACTTCAAGGATACCGTCCATTCATCTCGTCCTTGGTCGGCCTCTCTTCTTTTTTCCTTCCATTTTCCCCAGCATCATGATCTTCTCCAAGCTTTCCTGTCTCCTCATGATGTGGCCAAAATACTTCAGCTTTGCCTCTAATATCCTTCCCTCCAGTGAGCAGCCGGGCATTATTTCCTGGAGAATGGACTGATTGGATCTTCTTGCGGTCCAAGGCACTCTCAGGATTTTCCTCCAGCACCAGAGTTCAAAAGCGTCTATCTAAATTATACAATTTTAAAATTCAATATCCAAGAAAGAAAGAACAATTTTAAAAATATTAGATACGGAAAAAGCAAAACTCAAATGTCCCAGTTGGAGATCAGATTTTTCTGTGAGTTGATGCATGGAGGGATATTGTTCAGGAGATTCTCAGCATAGCTCTGAAACAGCAGCAGCTGTTCTGAAATGTGTGTTAAGTCAGTTTGTTTTCACTTCCCTGTTCTTTAGCAAACTTTGAAGCAGAGCAAATATTACACTTGTGTCCATGGAATTGCAGTATGGGGGAAAAGGACAAAACTCAATGACAAAAGAAACTCATCCATCCTTTTGGATAATTGTTGAATCCTGCCAATTGAAGAAAGCAGCAGGAATACTTCAGAGACTGGCAGAGCCTAATTGGTTTTTGATTTTATGGGCTTTATTATCCTTTTTCAGGTAACTGGGGATAGAGAAAGCTAATCAGAGCTTTTGTAAAAGTGATTCTATAAAGCAGAGATGAGATCAGCAACATCTTATGGTTACTAAGTTGGCTATATTAACGTAACAGAATACCTCCATACATATGATTCCGCATCAACCATTAACCTAAATGCTCTGGATCTTGGATGGTCAGATTAAATGCCTACAGGACTTGTTTTGTTTTGCACTTGAACAGTTAGATGCACCAGGTACAAAAACATGGCTGTGTATGGTAACATAAAATGAAGTACAGTAGAGTATTACTTATCTAACACTCGCTTATCCAACATTCTGGATTATCCAATGCATTTTTGTAGTCAATGTTTTCAATACATCATGATATTTTGGTGCTAAATTCATAAATACAGTAATTACTATGTAGCATTACTGCCTATTGAACTACTTTTTCTGCCAAATTTGTTGTATAACATGATGTTTTGGTGCTTAATTTGTAAAATCATAACCTAATTTGATGTTTAATAGGCTTCTTCTTAATCTCTCCTTATTATCCAACATATTCGCTTATCCAACGTTCTGCCGGCCCCTTTATGTTGGATAAGTGAGACTCTACTGTAACAGCAAACTCTGAGAACATGATTAGAAGTTGTCTTTATTCACACTGGCTCACAGACTTGTCACACCAAAATTTATTCCTTGCCAAGTTTGATTCCATCTTGGCAACTTGATTTTGAGGTAGGATGCTAGACTGGTCAGTATTTTTAACACTGTGATACCACTGGGAATCAGAAACAGTTGCTAATCTTTTACAATTCACACACATTTCAATCAATGCCAATATCAGCCAATAGATCCCAATTGGCTTTTTGTTCATTCTTTTCTTTGTTTCTTAAGAAACGGATGCCCAGAGGGAGCAGAAAAGTACTGGAGACCACAGGTGCAGAAAGTCTGGATATTGAGAAGAGGCCAACCTGGCAGCAATTCCTATTATTATTGGTGGGGGGGGGGGGGGTAAAGAGAAACTGTAGAACAAGATCAAGGATTGTTATAAAAGCTTTGTTCTGTTGTATGTATGTGTATAATTCCCAGATCTTGTGTGATTTGCAGCAGCTAAACAGAACTCCCAAATTAATTCCAGACTAACTAGTTTATCACACAAAAGCGATGAAGTACAATTATAACAGGATAAAGATGCTTTTGGCTGAAATTTACCAATTATTTTATTTTGTGTCATGAGCTACTTGAGAAACTGCGAGTTGCTTCTGGTGTGAGAGAATTTGCCGTCTGCAAGGACATTGCCCAGGGGATGCCCGGATGTTTCTGATGTTTTACCATCCTTGTGGGAGGCTTCTCTCATGTCCCCGCATGGAGCTGGAGTTGATAGAGGGAGCTCAACCATGCTCTCCCCGCATTGGAATCGAACTGCAGCAACCCAACCTTCAAGTCATCAGTCCTGCAGGCACAAGGGTTTAATCCACTGCACCACCGGGGGCTCCATTTACCAAATAATATTAAGTCTCTTGTACTTACATTGTACATGAATTGTGATTTGATTGTCTCTTTTCATTGATTTTTTTGGGGAAGAATGATTATTGATGAATACAATTATTATTTTTTGTGTTGCTCTTCCTTGTGGAATAATATTATCATTCTTCAATCCCAATATGAAGCCAATGCCCAATAGGGGTAAAAAGTGTGCTGGGGTAGGGCAAACCTGAGTAGGAAGTGTAGCTGTGCAGAAGATTGATCATGGGAATCTCCATCAGCAAAATGCCAGCAATGCACAATTGTGTGAGAGTAATCATTCTCATAATTATGTCTTTCCATTAATTGGGATAAGAAATTTGCAATAAAAACAGGTTGGTGTGGTAAAGTCCTTAAGTCCCATTCCTAGAATAGTTTGCTTGTTCATTAAAGCTAGGACTATGAGAGTTTGCGAGCCTGATAAAACTTATTGTACTCAAATTACCATAACATATTATATCAAGAACTACAAGGCACAGAGTTCCTTGTCAATAGTCGGGAAGGAAGGAATCCTTGTGGGGAGGGCAAGACAAAACACTATTAGGCCATAAGAGCAGGTGTACCAAATTACTGTCTATTTCACTTACAGTCACAGTTTCAATGCCAATTTGGACAGATCCAAAACAAACAACATTTGTTTTATATTCAGATCAGTCCTAAAACCCTAGAGCTTGAAGAACCAAGAGAAGCTTCTAAATATATATTTCACAAGATCCACCGTTCTGTCAGAGAGTTTTTCTTCTAAAACTTTGAATAAGGGGGGAAACTCTTTCTCAAATTTTATGGAAGAATATGAATTAACTCTTATTATGCAATTAAATGTGATGTACAAGAAGCAACCACCCAGAGAAATATGAACAATCCTGCCTTCTTTCCTTCTTTCCTTCTTCTTTCCTTCCTTCCTTCCTTCCTTCCTTCCTTCCTTCCTTCCTTCCTTCCTTCCTTCCTTCCTTCCTTCCTAATAATAATAATAATAATAATAATAATAATAATAATCTTTATTTTTATACCCCGCCTCCATCTCCCTGAAGGGACTCGGGGCAGCTTACATGGGTCGAAAACCCAAACAAATACAGTGAGGAACATAAAATACATCAAACAACAGCAAGCTGCACGCCAAAGGAATAAACATTAACATAGAAATAGCAAAAACACTGGTAAAAACATGTTAAAATACAGTGATAAAATCATAAAAACTGGCGAAAGTGCACTACGTGTGTTTTGTAGACATGAGGTAGTTAATAAATTGCTACAAAGTCGTAGAGGATTTGGAGTGGGATGGACCCTGTGAATATACCAGAAAATTGGCAAAGCAAGATGCACCAATCAGAACGAGGAACCAAACCAACATTTTATCATACAGATGGGGCTGTTATCCAAAGGCCTGAGTAAAGAGCCATGTTTTAAGGCTCTTATCCTTCTTTCTTCATTGTCAGTTACTATGGCTGAACCTGGAAGAGGTTTATCAAGTCAGCATGTATCGAAAGCTGCAAGACGTCTTCTATATTAGGGTAAGAACACTTAAACCATTTAGTGTTGGCTTGTCTATTGAGTATGAGCCTGCAAGAGACATTGATTTGGTAGGTGAGTCATGATTTTTCAATGAAAAGGGTTACAAAAAGAGAAAGCTTTAAAATTGATGGGGCTAATGATTGTAGCCACATGTGTCCATTAGAATGCTTAAAAAAAAACAGAACCATCTCTTTTTTAAATTTGAGAACACAGCAATGCTGGGCCACTCTAACAACTACCATATCAGACTACACAGAGAAGCCACTGAAATCCACAGGCATGTGGACAATTTCAACAGAAAGGAGGAAACCATGAAAATGAAAAAAATCTGGCTATCAGTATTTTAAAAACCTTCTAAAATCAGAACAGTAAATAAAGAACAACACTCTGAAAACAGAGAAATTCCAGACATGAAACAATCAGGGACAGCTAACACTTCCAAACAAAGGATTCTCCCAGACAGGAAGAAGCCAGGCATTGAGGCCACAGGGTCATCAAATGCAAATTACAACATCCACACCTGCCTCCAACAGACAAGAGTTGTATAATAATAATAATAATAATAATAATAATAATAATAATAATAATAATAATAATAACAACAACAACAACAACAACAACAACAACAACAACATTATTTTTATACCCCGCCCCATCTCCCCGGAGGGACTCGGAGCGGCCTACATGGGGACAAAGCCCGACATATACAACAATAAAACAGTGAAGCGAATATTTCAACAATAAAACATCAACATCAATAAAACCATCATAAAAAAACTCCCACTCTGGACCTTACACAGATATATAAACCTCCCTTGCCTAGTTTCCAATATATCTCACAATCTCTGAGGATGCCTGCCACAGATGTGGGTGAAACCAGAGTGGTACCTATTAATCTACTCACATTTGCATGTTTTCGAACTGCTAGGTTGGCAGAAGCTGGAGCTAACAACGCGCGTTCACTCCGTTCCCGTGATTTGAACCTGGGACCTTTCGGTCTGCAAGTTCAGCCACTCAGTGCTTTAACACACTTCGCCACCGGGGCTCCATACCATCTTCAAAGAAGATGGAAAATGTACTTATCCCCATCACACAGTATTGCCTCCTTCGACTTCTAGCTCAACCATCCACTTAGAGGATGCAGAAAGCATCGTTCTTAAGACTCCACTTGTATGGAGTCCTTTGTCTCCCAGCCACTTACTCGAGAGGAGTCAAACACTTTTTAACAAAAATACACATCTTTCAATGGGACCCACACAGTCTTTAAATCACTAATGCTCAGAAGGATCATGGAGAGGCACATCACAAAATGGAGTGTAATGGAGAGATCCATCACTTTTCTATCCCATGGACAGATACCCATTGTTAGCTATTTCTACACACATGCAATGGAGTGGAGTCAAATTTTGCCCAATTTCGAAATCCTCCCATTTCTACACACTGCAGAGACAGAATCCCATGCTGGGAGATAAGCAACCATTGGAAGTAGTCCTGCGTCATTTGTTGGGCTCTGTGGGATTCCGTCTTTGAATCATCTTTGAAGGATATAGAAATAGAGGAGGAAAACCATCTGATGAAGTTGGTTAAACTATATTTATTTACAGTATTTATATTCCGCCCTTCTCACCCCGAAGGGGACTCAGGGCGGATCACATTACACATATAAGGCAAACATTCAATGCCTTAACATAGAACAAAGAGAAGACAAACACGGGGCTCCGAGCTGGCCTCGAACTCATGACCTCCAGGTTAGAGTGATTCATTGCAGCTAGCTGAAGCTGGTTGCTCAACAGCCTGCGCCACAGCCCATATATATAGTAACAACTTTTGATTTTTGTCATAAATCATGTGACTAGAAATATATCAGGAGGTATCCATGTGAGAGGGACATGTGTTACAATCAAATCAATATTTTATTCATGAGATTTACAGCCCTCTTACCCACCACTCCTAAAATGCTTGACATGAAATTTATTCAGCACCTACCTTGTTTTGCTTCAGGACCTACTTTGACCTCTTTCTTCAGCAATGATTATTTTTCTTTCCTCTGCCGGAGACCTAAAAACAATATGAAAGGCATGATTGCTTATGTTATGCAGTTTCAGAATAAATATATATTTACAGATCTTGTCATATAATGTGTAGAGACACTTTATATAACAATGGATTTCCAGGTGATATCTTGGTAGCTACGGTGTTAAAATAGCTGCTGTGCTTTGCCCTAGTTAAGAGGATTGGGCTTCTTGTTTGTTGACAGATTTTTTAAATGATAAATGTTTGCAATCAGGTGTGGATATGCACATTAGTCAACAATATAAGCATGACCTCAGTAAAACTGACCAGAACCTAAGACAGATCATTAATCAGTGGTATCCAGTTTTCATCAATGATAGTTTAATGCCTTACAAACTGTTAGGACTCAGCTACAAAATTATTCAGTTTCTCATTCTTCCTACCCACATGTGCTTTGGCTTACTTGTGTGTGTTGTCCACACTATTTGCCAAATTGATTCCTGGGAAATTTCTAGATACCTTAAATAGAGGAGCCAAAATACATGTCATTTTGATATAACCTGACTGGCTAATATACTCTCTATGAAATTTATTTCATATGTCGTGATTCTTCAAGATTTTGTTATTTTGCAAAAAGTATATAAAGATACAATGAGATTGTCGATAGCGCAAAGAAAAGATACTGCTCTCTTTGCTCTTGCTTTTTGTGTGGTTGAAGGCAATGTTGAGTGAAGGTACAATGGAAAGAAATTGCTTTATAAAAAGAGAGAGAATCTAATTTGCAAAAGAAACCTGGCACAAGGAAACATATTTCAGCATAAAATGTTGATGGAGTCCCAGGAGCCATCGTAGCTTTGGATAAGTTTGTGTGGTAATGACAATGTATATGACTGAATTTTAATTAAATTAGTGGAATCACACTGTGCTATAGCAGCACACTACAGATTTTAAGCCAACTATTTTCTCTCTTCTGGAGCAAGAGTCCTTTTCATGAGCGGCATGTAAATAGAAAAGAAAAATAGTAACAGGAGTCACATAAATTGCTCAAAACATTATGTTTAGTAGTAATGGCCTATAGCTAATGTAGAGGGATATATTATGCATAATTCATAAAACACCACATTTCAAGACACAACTTCAGGTGTTTTATGTGTAATCATGAGCCAATCTACATGTATGAAGGCCAGTTCCCTGTATTGTCAGTGTTAAAATTCATAAATAGGTGCAACATGTGGATGCTGCCTGTTTATTCAGTATTCCAGGCTGATGAGAACACTGTTGGCACATGTCTGATCATTGTTGATTTTAAAAAAATATATTATTTTTATTTATTTTCAGTATATTGTTCTATTTTAAAAAAATTAGGAATGGAAAAGCAGATAGGTAACAATGTTCATGGGTACAGGCAATTTCACATTATGTTCTCAATAATGTGTTGTCGAAGGCGTTCATGGCCGGGATCACAGGTTTGTTGTATGTATTCTGGGCTGTACGGCCATGTTTCAGAAGAATTCTCTCCTGACGTTTCGCCCACATCTATGGCAGGCATCCTCAGAGGTTGTGAGGTTGTCATGCCTCACAACCTCTGAGGATGCCTGCAATAGATGTGGGCGAAACTTCAGGAGAGAATACTTCTGGAACATGGCCATACAGCCTGGAATACATACAACAACCCTGTTCTCAATAATGTTGGAAGATTTTTTTTTCCAACAATTGTTGTTTGACTTGAATCTTTGGTCAGTTCAATGTAATGTATTCAATTTAGAGGAACAGCCATCTCCAAGTACAGTTAATGGTTTCTAATATTTTTTTAAAAAGTATTTGCATCCTGATTCTGTGGCCACCTAGATGGCTTGTCCGTGAGCTTAATTTTCCATTTTTTCACAGTTGGTTTGTCTGTTATCTCCAATATATTGCAAATAATATCCTGGTTGCTGATACCATGTATTTAAAAATTCTCTCACATTATTTTTACATGTGTTTATGAATACCTAATAGAAAGGTTTTGGGCTCTAAAATTATTCTGATGTTTAATATATTTTCCATTATTTTGTGTATTTTTGTCCAATATTTTTTTAGTTTGTGGGCATAATCACCACATATAGTAAAAGGAGCTAACCACTGCATTACATTTCTAACAAATATTCTTTCACTTAGGTTGGATTTTAGCTAGTTGTTCTGGTGCCAAGATGAGCAGAGAAGACATGAGTATTATCAGAAAGAATAGGGGAGATTGAATGGAATTTCTCCTGCCTTCATCTTTATCTTCCATCTTAGAGCTAGAAATATTATTCTCTATTATTGATCTTATGGTCAAATAATGAATTTTCAAACAGTTTGCTAACAATGTTGGAAATAGGAATAAAGCAACAAGACTTTAATACAATTTTCTCCCAATATATGTATCAATTAAAATGTTCTGGTGATTTTTCTATACAGAAAGACAAGGGCAGGACTCATATTTTTCCATGCAGGAATCATGGGTTTTGCATTGTAAAAAGTGGGTTTTTTTTCTGCACAGAAAGATGCTCTGAAATATTTTAGCATGTTCAAATATGAGGAAAAATTGTGCAGACATATTCATTTCCTCCCACAGCTGGAAGAATTTTACAATAATTTTACACCCTTGTATTCAAACATGAAATCCTTGAGTTTACATCCTTACTCTATTCTGTATTTCAGCCCAGTTTTCCCTTTCTTACCTAGGTATGAACAATTGAACTAGTCAGTCACTACTGTTTTATGATCTCAGGACTAGCCTACTGTACTCTTTGACCATCAATAACAAACTCTTAATGAGAAAATGTTATTTGTTCCTGCAATTATGTTCTACTTATCTTAATTTACATGAAAGTAGAGAATTCCAGTCCATGTCCTGCTGCTTAAACTCACGGTTCAGGTTTCTGCTGAGAAACCACACTCTCGCTCATCAACACTAGGCAGACACAGTGCTGAAAAGGGCAACCAAAATGATCAATGGGATAGAGCAACTCCCCTATGTGGAAAGGTTACAGTATTTGGAACTTTCCAGCTAAGGAAGAAAGTGAGCATGGGAACATATAATAGAGATCTATGGAATTATGCATGGTGTGGAGAGAGTATCCAAGGTCATCTATTGAAGTTGAATCATAGGAGATTCAGAACAGTTGAAAGGAAATACATCTTCATAGAGCATATACTTAAAGTATGGAAATTGGAACACCAAGTTATAGTGATGGCCATCAAGTACAAAAGGCTGAAAGTGTTTTTCCCCTTTTTTATAAAAAGTATAATATTTTTAAAAAATCAAAAACAAGTACAGATTAATTGAACTCCTTCTCTTGCATAAATTGCATCGCAAGGAGAAAAATCAATGGGGAAAAAAAATCATAACCCAATATGAAACAAGGGCAGTAACAAAATGTTGGTGAGATTTGGAGGAATACAAGAAAGTCAGACTTGATCACATTTCACAACCACCAATAGTACATGTATGATGAGGCCAAATTCAAATGCTGGAACTGTTGGGTACCTTTAAGGCCCAGGACCTTTGCAAAGGATTGACTAGCAAATCCTTAAATCATCAGATCCTGCTTCCCTTACTGCTTATCTCCTCTGAATAAGCAAGTGTAATGAAGTACGAATTTTGGTTTACAGATGTTATGTTTAATTGTGTGTTTATGTTTTAAAAGGGTAAGTATTACAGTTATTGCATCTCAGCACTCAGAGGCTGGTTGCCATGGAGAAGTAGGCAGAGCCAACTGCCATTTAGTGGAAAAAGTGCAGAGTTTAAAGGAGAAAGTCAGCCTGTGCTCTGATGAGGCACAGGGAAGATTGATTCTAGGTTGATGGGATCAAGGAGACTCAATTGTTCATTTTGAGTCGGTCTTAAATAAGTTTGGTGACTTATTTAATGTAATCTGTGTCCTGGAAAGGCACAGAGAATCTGTGATAGTATATCACAGGGGTGACTGGTTTGAAGTCACCGGATAGTCCAAGTTTCAGACTTTGGGAACCAATCCCAGCTGGACTCACAGAGATCCATTGAAGTAACAGTTAGAAAGGAGCAGAGGAATAGGTTTTAACTACTTTAAGCTAAAGAAGTGATACTTTAGAGAGTTTGATTTATCTCATTCTAGTATTGTAACTGTTAATAAGAATACCTCTAAGTGAGAAACAACATTGTAACCACGAAGCTCTATGCCTGAATAAACTTGGTATTGTTCTTCAATAACCTTTAGAATATATGTGACAGAGGCTTACCTTTTACCTTAATTGGTTCTATTTCTAGTTGTCCCTCCTGCATTGGAAAGAAATCTCCCATTTGTGGTAGGTGTTTAACTTGAAAATGACTAATTCCAGAACTGTGACAAGAAGAGTTGCCCCAACATTGGGTTACTTTGCTTCATTTGGGACCTGCTTGCACCCACAGTTCCTGACATTGCTATTCTTTATGTCTTCTGATTTTACAGGTGAGTTTGGGACCTTTTCCACATTTTCCTTTATGGGCCATTAAATTGATGTGGAAAAGTGTCAGAGGAAAACACATTGACTTCACATTTACACATTCTCCCACAAGTCACAGGACAAAATGAAAACAAAAATGGAAAATGGCAACAAAATGCCCTACCCATCATGGGAGTTTGGGGAAATTTCACTAATATACCCCAGTTACAGCCAGAGGAGGCCTTTTCTTTTTTATCATGAAGTGACCAAATTGCCAATTTCTGAGTTACTTCCTCTTGGAAGAAATCTTTACTGAATCTAAAATGACTACAGGAGTCAAAGTATAGCAAAAGGCCCCCATTCTTCCATTGAATTGTTTTCAGCAACCTAGTTGGGATACTAGAGGACCCTGAGCACCACTAAAAGGTCTCAGCAACCAGGCCTTTCACATACTTATACAGTACTATGTCCTCATACAATGGGGTTGATGGAGCTTTACTGAGATTTCAGATATATCTGGAGCAAAGTATGTAGGTCACTCATGGCATTTGAAATTTGCAACAATAAGATTTTCATTGTAAGAGGAATAATGTTGTCTGGGCTCTGGATCAGGCATTGCCAGAGAGGCACAATGAAATGGATCTCAAACATCCTATGCTCAAACCTCTGCAAAAGCAGAGAGTCAACTGTCTTCACTTTTTCAGCAAGAACAAAATGTTTATGTTTATTCAAAGGTGCTGTACACCTTGAAAAAAAATTAAGAAAAAAAGGAAAAATGGGGAACACTTAAAAATTCCTCTTTCATTGATTTTACCAAAGAAACAAGAACACATAAACCAGAACTCCAAAATCCAAGCAATAAATGGATAAGAAGTGATATGATATGTCTATGATGTGTGCTCCACATTGAAATTTGGGCATACCAGTACTCCAATATGAGTGTAATAAAAATATTCTGATAATTCATTAATCTGAATGGATAATGATAGGTAGTACCCTAAAGTGAAGATATTGTAAACCCAGGCTTTGCCATTTTTAGATATAAATGCCTCAGTATATAAATATTTTGCAAGTCTTATATATATATATATATATATATATATATATATATATATATATATGGGGGTTGTCCAAATATTCGTTATGTTTCTCGTTTCGTAATTATTTCGGATTGTTCTCGTTTTTTGAAACGAGTATTGAAACGTTTTCCCTGGGCGCAACTGGCAATGTAATTCGAACCATCGTTGGCCCATTCTCTAATTGTTCCTTAAAATTTTCGTTAATTTTTTTCCTTCCAAAAAATTTTTTTAATATTTTTTAAAAGTTATTTTTTATTTATTTTTTTGTTTCTGCAACCTAACATGAATGGGAGCCTAGCGCAGCCTAACATGGCCGCTCCCTGGCCAATCAGAGTCTTCCATGATGGCTGCCAAAGGTGGGGGCTAGCGTCCTCCGTGTCCACGTGGAGGATCTCTATAAAAATCCCCAACCACAGCCGACCCAAGCCATTCTGGGTTGGGATACCGAGGAGAGAGGGTGTTTGGCGCGCGCTGGGAAGCTGCTGCTTGCTTGTTTGGGGGAGAGAAGGCTAACTGGGGGTAGAGTATTTCTGTTGTTGCTGGTTTGATATTGTGTTTTTTGGGGGGGGAAATTGGCTGGGGGCTTGGGGCAGAGTCCTTGCTGTGGCTGGCTTTAGGGAACTTTTTTTTTCCAAAGGACATCTGCGTCCCTGCTAGTGCTGAGCTTGGGGTGCTTTCCATCTACTCCTGAGGGAGATCTTTTGCCTTTCTGTTTTCTTTTTTGGAATTTGGCAATCACCACATCAGCCCTTCTTTGCAATCCTGAAAGGGGGGGGGGGGGGAACTTGAAAATAATAGTTTCCAAAGGACGTCTGTGTTCCTGCAAGTGCATTGCTTCCCTCCCGCTCCGTTTGTAATCCCAAGCCCCTGGGCTGAGTGTCATTGCAGCAATCACAAAGACACACATTGTTTTCAAACCTAAAGGGTACATTGGAAGAAATAGTTTCCAAAGGACGTCTGCATTCCTGCAAGTGCATTGCTTCCCTCCCACTCCGTTTGTAATCCCAAGCCCCCGGGCTGAGTGTTATTGCAGCAATCACAAAGACACACATTGTTTTCAAACCTAAAGGGTACATTGGAAGAAATAGTTTCCAAAGGATGTGGGGCACCCGCCAAGGCATTGCTTCCCTCACGCTCCATTTCTATTCCCAAGCCTTGGGCTGAGTTTTATTTCGCAATCACAAAGTCAGACATTGATTTGATTCAATAGAGGGTCCACAGCAATTTATAGTTTCCAAAGGACGTTGCCAATCCTGTCAAGGCATTGCTTGGCGTGTGCTGCATTTCTAATCCAAAGTCTACACAAGTAGAAGAGGGACTTTTACAGTGATAAGAACCCAATTGAACAGGAAATAAGACTTTCAAACCAGGAACAGGTTTCTTCAAATATTGAAAAATAGTGTATTATAAAAAGTTATGAAAATTCGCCAAAAATCATAGGAGACAAGAAACATTCTGCAATTTGTTGAGCAAAGAGTGTGGAATGTGTTCTCCCACTGTACCAAATTTGATGAGAATAGCTCAAGAAATGAGGGCGGGAGACCCCCAGAAAAGTCCCCCCCAGTTTCCTGTTTTTTGGCGATTGCGCATGCGCGTCCGCCATTTTAGAAACATTTTAGAAACATTATGAATTTTCAGAAATATCCGAAAATTTTGGGTGAAACATTAAGAAATAATTTCTATATCGAAGAGCCGGCACCCCCTACTTTAGAAACGAGAATTGAAACATTTTTTCCATCGATCGGACAAGCCTAATATATATATATATATTAAAAAAGAGTAAGGTAACAAGTTTCCCTGTTTGATCTGTTTTGGAGAATTTGTACACAGTAATGTTTAAAAAGACCACTTCTCAAATAACTCACTCCACAGGTCACTCTGTCATAGTTTGAAGGTTCTAAATACCATGTGGTGGAAGGTGACATTTGAAAGAGGCATTTGGCCTGAATTTGATTGCAGACAATGAGGAATTCATGTCCACCACCTCTGACCATCTGTTTAACTGGCATTGTAAATCTGACCTGGTTCCAAGTATTCTACTAAAGCAACTAGTATAGAAACACAATTTTTGTGTTCTTAGGAACCACCTGTTGGAACTTTTGCTTTTTAAAAACAAGCCTTTATTGTTTCTAGTAAAGTGGAGAAGTGTGTCTGTAAGTCCTAAAGGCTTTGACTGGTGAAAAGTCTCATTTACTGCTTTTGAGTCATTGTTCTGACTCTGAAATTCATTCTACACATTATACAGGCTGAAAAGTTTGGTTGTACATGGTTGATCATCATCTTGGATACTTCCAACTCAAGTAGAGTCATTCACAATAAGTTCTAGCACAGTGACTCAACAGAAAGATAAATTGATTGGATTCATTGGCTCTACCCTGCTCAGGGGAAAAGGGGAATTTAGGCCATTGGTTGCTATATCACTTCAGAATGCATATTTTTAGTTCCCTCGGGTGAGTTCTTGAATTCAGTAAGAACAGATAGGAGAAAGGTGTGGTGAAGATGGGACAAAAGTTTTTTTTCAATAATTTAGTCTGTAATGTCTGTACCATTTTTCTAAAAATGATACAATATAACCTCTGGCATGGTAGTTGACGAATCTATACAACTAGGTAGGTAAAGGTAAAGGTTTCCCCTGACGTTAAATCCAGTCGTGACCGACTCTGGGGGTTGGTGCTCATCTCCATTTCTAAGCAGAAGAGCCAGCGTTGTCCATAGACACCTCCAAGGTCATGTTGCTGGCATGACTGCATGGAGCACCTATTGATCTCCTCACATGTGCATGTTTTCGAACTGCTAGGTTGGCAGAAGCTAGAGCTAACAGCGGCCGCTCACTCCGCTCCCGGGATTTGAACCTGGGACCTTTCGGTCTGGTAGTTCAGCAGCTCAGTGCTTTAACACACTTTGCCACCGGGGCTCCTTATACATCTAGAGTAGATGTCTATTACTCTCTGCAAGCCTTTTCAGTTTCCTGCTGCATTCTGATTATTACAATTTTTGATCAGGGCCCACTCAAGACATTTGGTTGCCTGAATCTGAGAAAAAAATCCTACCCACCTGCCACTCAGCCAAGTCAAGTAACACAATGCATCCAGACCAGGGTTGGAAAGAAGATTCAAACTAGGAACATTTTTCTTTATTATTATTATTATTATTATTATTATTATTATTATCATTATTATTATTATTATTATTATTATTATTATTATTATTATTATTATTATTATTCAGAGGCTGGATGGCCATCTGCCGGGAGTGTTTTGATGATTTCTACACTATGGCTTCGTTCCTGGGTTATAAATATCATTTCCTAATTGGTTCTATCATAAGGTAAGGTTCTAATTGGTTCTATCATAAAAACACATTTTGCTGTCCACCAATTTAACATCATCATCCAAACATTTAAGAAAGTTTTTGGCAACAAAACAAAATTCCTAGATAAGAACCACTACTTTTAAAGTAAGAACTACACAATTAAACAGGAAATAACACTTTCAAACTAGGAACATTTTTCTTTATTATTATTATTATTATTATTATTATTATTATTATTATTATTATTATTATTATTATTCAGAGGCTGGATGGCCATCTGCCGGGAGTGTTTTGATGATTTCTACACTATGGCTTTGTTCCTGGGTTATAAATGTCATTTCCTATTTGGTTCTATCATGAAAAAATGGTAGAAGTTTATTACACTGTAAAAAAAACTTTGTCTTTCCACAAGGGACATTTAACATTGTCATCCACACATTTAACAAAGTTTTTGGTGCTAAATAAGGTTCCCAGAGTAGAATCACTACTTTCAAAGTAAGGACTACACAATTAAACAGGAAGTAACATTTTCAAACAAGGATCATATTTTCTTTATGATTACAAAAATGTTGATTATAAAAACTTTGAAAATTCCCCAAAAATCCATGGATAAGTAAAACATTCTGGAATGTGGTGAGCTAACTGGTAAATGTGTTCTACCAGGGAAGCAAATTTTACCCCAATTGCTGTAAAAATGAGTGAGAAAGAAGTCCCTGAAATTTCCCCAATTGTAGTAACGATTGAAATAGTAACTATATTGAAATAGTATATCGAAATAGTAATAAAATTTTATTACCCTCATTATAGTAATGATTTTTCACTAACGATACTTTAGAAACACTTTAGAAATGAAGCACCCCATTTTGTAATGACTTTTGAAACTTTTTTTACCAATTGCACATCCTATTAAGGTATATAAAATAGGCATGAAATCAAACATTTACTCATTTGCAGGACTTGCTAAACAGGTTGATTTTCATCTTTTGTTAAGTCCAGCTGAAGCATTTTCCGCAGAATCCACCAAAAACTTTGCATGTTGTTGTTAACAAATTTGTGTAAGTGGGTGGCACTTAGAAACCTTTTGCTGTTGCCAAATTTTTTTGACCCCAACATTGAGCTAAGGTCAGAAGCCACAGATTAATAAGTGCTCCAAACCAGCCAAATTAATTTCCCCTCCCTCCACTGTGGGGGATCCTACAAGCAGTTCTATCTTTTTTGGTAAAATAATGCCTTTTTAAAGTCCTAACAATTTGAAGCTCTGCCTAATATTATAGCTGACCCTGGTAATCATCTTAAAAACCTATGTATTTTCATGTCAACAGATATGAAAGCTATCTTTCTGACCTCAGCAGCAGAGGATACATACTAAAATAAAGTATAATTGAGGCACAACCTCATGGGCTTTTTTTGAAAGGCCTCCTTACCTAATGACCTCATATCACGATGTGCTGCAAAGAAGGAGAATTTAAAACCAGAAATAGGTAGAAACCCAATTTATGCCAACATTTTTTAAAAAGTAGTTCACTTGCTGTTTTGTTCTGCTAAAACTCTTTTGTAGCTGGTTGTCTTTTTTTAAAACACACAGAACATTTCAAAGTTAAGCTTTGAAATGCTGGGAGGATATTTCGCTTGTTCTTATTGTCTGAGATGCAACGACAGCACATTTTATGTGACACAGCATGGCACCAACAACCAAAGGGTATATCAAATGTTTCAGATGCTTCCAGCATATTGCCTGTCTTGAAATGTTCCTCCATCGTTGCAAGTTTTTAAAAAATGAGTGTTGCGAACCCTCAATGAGCTGATTTGGCACACATTCTTGACTGCTGTTTCACAGACCAGATCTGTATTTCAGTTTGCATTTCTACCCAAAAGCATTTGTCTTTATGGTGCCTTCTTTCAAGCTGTCCTAACATTCTGCTACTGTTCTTTCTTTATGCGATTTGCCTGGAGCTATGGAAAGCAATCTCTTTGGCACAAAAATGTAGGTATGGAAAATTTCTGTTTTCCAGACTTGTTTCTCTCCCCCCCCCCCCCGCCCCAATTTATATACTCACCAAAGACAAAATATGAAGTGGATCTGAAATTTTAGATTGGAAAAACTTATCTCCAACTGTCCTGATTTGGCAGTTACAGTCCTAATTAATTTCTATTCATTCCACTTTTAAAATATCAAAGTTTCTCTCTTCTTCTATTGCTTTCCCATTTTCTTCTTGGCTTACTTTAATCCCTGCAAGCTGAGTTCAAAATGTAAAAGCAGACTCTATATGATTAAATCAATACAAGCAAAGGAAAATAGGGGATGGAAACATGCTCTTCCTAGTAGAGTTAGGCCAAAGCAAACTGCTGCAGCATTTCTAGCTGGAAATGACTTTTGCATAAAAATATGTTAGTTGAATATGTGTGTACACTGTGCATTTTGTGCAGTAAATCTCATGATTTCAGTGCAAGGAACTTCCATGTATTTCTGCACAGAATAATTCCACAGAACACGTTGGGACGAGCATATTCCAGGTGAACGCTGCAGAAAAATATTTAACTTCTTCTACAAATATGGGGAGAACAGTATTTTTCTTCTTTGTATGCAAAGACAAAATAGTTGAAGATTTATATGTATGGATTTCCCAAAACTGTTTTAAATCAGTAGGAATTATAGTTAAGCCATAGAAGATGCGCAGTTTGTATTTAGAAACAATTAGCCATGGGATTAACTCAGAGCTGCATGTGTGAGCAATCACACTTGCAAATGAAATGAAAAACAAATAAAGAAAGCTCATTTGAAAGGTACAGTTGGTGAAAAAAAAGGCATGTGGCAATGTAATTACACATTCTTTTCAACACTCCTTTTCAATTTAAATGAACTTCAGATTAATGCAAGCTGATTAATAGGCTTGATCGATCCACGAAAAATTTGATTCTAAACTCGTTGCAAAAGTAGAGGGGGGCAGCATTTCGTTTTTGAAGGTATTTCCGAATTTTGCCCCCCAAAAATTTCGAAATTAACGGAAATTCGTTATCTTCAAAATTAATTCGTTAATGGCGGACGCGCATGCGCAATTCCCAAAAACAGCACAGAGGGAGAGGACTTTACAGGACTCTCCCACCCTCATTTTTAGTGATCTTCTTCAAACTTGTTACAGTGGTAGAAAACATTTAACACTGATAGCTCACCAAAATTTGGAACGTTTCCCTTATCCTCTGATTTTTGGCGAATTTTCATAGCTTTTATAATAAACCATTTTTTAATAATTGCAGAAATCTGTTCCTGGTTTGAAAGTCTTATTTCCTGTTAAATTGGGTTGTCTTTACTGTGAAAGTCATTGTTCTACTTCAGAAACTTTGTTTTTGTGGCTGAAACTTTGTTAAATTGGTGTGTGTGTGATATATACTGTGTATATATATATATAGTCCCTGCATATGTGTGTGTGTGTTTGTGTGTGTGTGTGTATAGGTAAAGGTAAAGGTATCCCTTGACGTTAAGTTCAGTCATGTCTGACTCTGGGGGTTGGTGCTCATCTCCATTTCTAAGCCCAAGAGCCAGTGTTGTCCATAGACACCTCCAAGGTCATGTGGCCGGCATGACTACATGGAGTGCCATTACCTTCCCGCCAGAGCGGTACCCATTGATCTACTCACATTGGCATGTTTTCAAGCTGCTAGGTTGGCAGAAGCTGGAGCTAACAGCGGGCACTCACTCTGCTCCCGGGATTTGAACCTGGGACCTTTCGGTCTGCAAGTTCAGCAGCTCAGTGCTTTAACACACTTCGCCATCGGGGCTCATGTATATATAATATACATACACATACACACAATGTGGAGAATATGTGGAAAGGTAGATAGATAGATAAGTTGGGAGCCACAGCGAAGGCACCTTCCTGGGAGCAAGGTCTAATAATAATAATAATAATAATAATAATAATAATAATAATAAATCCCTTACAATATCCAAGATGGGTACCATTATTGGCAGAGAAAGCCAAGCTGTAGGAGTTGAAATCCAATCATTTATCCTCCCTATAGAATCAATTTTATATGCATTTTTAGCTACAGAAAAGCTAAAATCAGGACAGTAAAAGAACAACACCCAGAAAATGGGAATTCCAGACAGGAAACAATCAGGGCCAGCTAATACCTCCCAACAAAGGATTCCCCCAGGTAGGAAGCAGCCAGGCTTTGAAGCTGCAAGGCTATTCAATGCTAATCAAGGTGACCAATTGCAACATTCACACTTGCCTCCCACAGACAAGAGTTCTTTCTCCCACCCTGGACCTTCCACAGATATATAAACCCCACTTGCCTAGCTTCGCACAGATGTCAAAACCTCACCGCCGGGCCCCTCTCTGTCTCTCTCGGTCTCTCCATTCCCGGCTCCATCCGCCGCCTTCCCGCTTCACAGAGAGACACCAGGCCTGAGCTGAGGCGAGGCGGCGGCGGCCATTTCCCCCCTCCGTCTTCCTCCTCCTCTTCGGCCTCCTTCCCCCTCGCCCCCTCCCATTGGCTGAGCCCGTGACGCCCCTTTTGCTGAGGGGCAAAAGGAAAGGGCCTGAATGGTGGGAGTTTGGGTGATTTGCAAAAGCTGTTTTTTCCTAACGAAAAAAACAACGACATAACGAAAAACGGCCTCTCGCGATTCGAAACCGCAATATCCAGACGTGTGGACAATCAAGGTCGTATATTGCTTCAAAACAAACGAAAATAACGAATTAATAACGGGTAACGGGGAAATCGAATTATTTGAGCAAGCCTACTGATTAATGTAATTTAACCAATACTTTTCTATTTTTGGGAGAAGGAAACCAACTATTCGGTGAAAGGGAAATATGCACAATTGCACCATGTGTGCTATAATAGTACTAGCAACTGCGGCACTTACATGATTTTTAGATTCCAGATGAACAAAATCAAAATGATTTTGGAGTTCCCATTGTTCACGAAGGAACCCCTGGTGGCGCAGTGAGTTAAACCACTGAGCTGCTGTTCTTGCTGACCAAAAGATGAATGGTTTGAATCTGGGTCAGTGGGATGAGCTCCTGTTGTTAGCACCAGCCTCTGCTAACCTAGCAGTTCGAAACATGCAAATGTGAGTAGATCAATAATACTGCTTCAGCAGAAAGGTAATGACACACCATGCAGTCATGCCAGCCACATGACCTTGAAGGTGTCTATGGACAACACTGGCTCTTATGGGTTTTTGTCTTTGGAAGGCCGGCGTATAAGGCGTTACAATAATCCAGCCTATTGGTGACTGTTGCATGGATTACCATTGCCAATGCTTCTGTCGAAAGGTAGAATGCCAACTTCCTTGCCTGGCAAAGATGAAAAAAGGCCTGCTTACTTATGGCAGTGATCTGGGCCTCCATTGTCAGCGATGAGTCCAACATCGCACTTCGCCACCAGGACTCCTTCAATGTACAATGTTAGGGCCTGAAAAATAGGCTTGTGTTATTCACTTCCTAGGAACGATTTCTCATGAGCCGAGAGTCATTGTATTTGAGTGTGTTGAAGGCTGCATGCAAATGTTAGAAATGAATTTTATGTGACATGCAATACTGGACAATAGTGAGCTTTCCTTAGTGCTATTGGTATTAGGAGTTGGTGATTGGTTAGATTGGTTGTATTTAACAAGCAAAAAATCAGAATCTCACAAATCATCTTGAAAACTAGTATATTCCTTTAAAGATGCACTGGCATCCTATGGGAATCCTCAAAATAAGCCACAAAGCAATGTCATTTTCTCATTATTATGTCCCCAAGGTCTGAAACACACTTCTTCTGATAACACTCACCTCTTCAGATAACCACATAATAGTCACATTCCCCCCTTTTCCCTTTTCAATAAAAGAGGGTACAATTGTTATACAGTGAAAAATGTAGAGGCCTATAGGGTCTCACCTGACTGACAGCCAAGGAAGGCACTGTATTTGTTTATTGTTAGTGTACTCCCGTGGGCAAGAGCTAGGAGGTCACCAGCTGGCAGAACTATGATGCAATTTCAACTATTATGTGATGAAATATAGTAGCTTTCATTCATACTTTCATTCAGTCAATAGTCATCATGGCAAGTAAAGACTGAAAGCTGGTTTCCTCCATTAATTGGTATTGATATGAACTGTGCATTCCTATCAGGTCACATGGAGACCAATGTGTCCCCAACCTCTAGCAGCTTTACATCATAAACCCCTTATTTACCACTTACTCACCCTTTCCCTTGTATCATACAAGTCAATAAATGTCAACAACCCTCAACCTAAACTTCAATTATATTAGTTAGAACCATAATGTTGACATCTGAAGGTCGTGGCTTTTCTCTCCATGACTTTATGAGATTATTTTAATATCAATAAGTATGAGTATTTTATATTTATGTCAATTTTCTGCTTCATTTCTCACAAATACCTTTACTAAATTATTAGGCAAACTTGCAAGGTGGTTTAAAACAGCCGCTGTAGTGCAATGTCAGCTCTGTGTAGGCTATAGGTTGGTGTTTTCCTCAAATTGAGTAATTACGTTAGATCTGCAAAATTGAATGTTGGAATATTGCTTTCTCGTTATAATTGTGTTAACCCTTGCTTTGAAGAATGGTCTTTGGTGAAACTAAATGGCAAACCTTGTTTGTGTTACTCTCTTATTGACAATCTGCCCCCACCCATATTGTTTTATAGATTTACAGTCAAGCAAATAGCAGCAAGCAACCTCAGACAAATTGGCTCTAAGACCAGTCATGCTGAAAGAAAGGTGAGGGAGTGTTATTATTGAAGTCATTGAACAGTAGAAATTCTTATGGGCTCCACTGCCAAACAAATGTATTATAAAGACAGTCCTAGTCACAGTGCATGAGAGCATTGTGATCCTCTCATGCACTTAAAAGTAACATACATCATTGTTGGATTCCTCTTGGAATTTATGGATTTGGCTTAAAATAGGTGACTAATATGGCTAAGTCATATCTTTCACTGTGTATCTCAATCTTCATTTACACTGGCAGGAAATGCAAGTGTTTTGCCATCCCATTACTGTAATAAGAGACCAGACAACAATGTGGATTGAAATATGGACAACTTTTATTTAAAACATTACCTGAATTAACTTTTTGTGACTTGGAAGATATAACTAAAGGGGCATGAATCTGGTGTGTGTTTTAAGTCGAGGCAGCAGCCCTTGCAGACTGACTTCTCAGCTAAGCTGGGCAAAACACCTGAGTCCCTGGATATAATCAACTTTAATGTCTCCAGTGTGACCGTTCAGGAAAATGTACAAAGAATTTTGCCCCAAGTCCAAAGTATTTTACGGAACCAGAACTCTCCCTATTTCAAAGTAATTTCCATTTGCCCAGGTAAGGAATTCCATTCCTGGCCTACACCACAAAGGGGTGCATTATTTATTTATTTATTTATTTACAGTATTTATATTCCGCCCTTCTCACCCCGAAGGGGACTCAGGGCGGATCACATTATATACATATAGGGCAAACATTCAATGCCCATATACACATAGAACCGAGAGAGAGAGAGACGCAGAAGCAATTTAACCTTCTCCTGAGGGGATGTTCGATTCTGGCCACAGGGGGGAGCAGCTGCTTCATCATCCACTGTGATGGCACTTCCTCATTCCAACATCGTAAATTAGTTAAATTTGCCTCCCCACTTTATAAATGGTACCTTATTTCCTACTTGATCGATGCAACTATCTTTCGGATTGCTAGGTCAACAATGAGCAGGGGCTATTTTTTTATTTTTTTAATTGATGGCTGCTCACCCCACCACGGGCTGGCCTCGAATTCATGACCTCATGGTCAGAGTGATTTATTGCAGCAGGCTGCTCACCAACCCGCGCCACAGCCTGGCCCCTTAAGTGTATACCAAATGTAAAGCTATGGCTGATTTCCATGGGATGGTCTATTTAAAGCCCCCTGCTCGCAATTTGCCCTTGTAAGTAGTATAGGGTAGGCAAATCCCCCCCCCCCCAGAACATAGGGGGGGATTCCTACTCGGCCCCAATAAGCAAACAATTTATTATACTGTTACTGGATGGTAGGGTGGGTCAATGTAAAGATCAAAGTGAGCTAAAAGGGGCGAGCTGCTCCCTAAGGCAGGTCTGGAAATATTTCCGACAGACTATTTTCAACAAGGCTGGTCTCGGTGGGGTTGGCAAAAATCTTCCCAATGCCAGCTGCACTGGTTTGGGAATCAAATTCTTCACTGCAGCAAAATTAAACATTTTTATGAGACATACCGTGGTTCTGTAAATCTTCTTCCTCTGTCCTTTGTCATCTTTCCAAAAGAATCTAACAACATTATATGCTGATATCACCATGCTGGCAATCTCAGCATACTTTATGCCACCCACTGCATGAATACTTTTTGAACTTTAATGTTCTGTTTTCAATGGGACAGAGTGCATCAGGCACTTTCAGAGAAAGAAGTAGACACAAACTGCAGTACTGGGTTTTATAATAGCTATACTGGTTGCACAGAAAAAAGGGAGGACATAATATCAACATTGACTCATAATCCATTCCCTCACTAGTTCATACTCACTATCCTATTCAGTCCATCTTGGAAGGAGGAAGGTTTTATATTATGTGGGCACCAGCATGGCATAGAATTTAGGCCAGTAGTGAAAAACAAATGAACTTTTCCCTAAAAGGCCAGTGTCAATCTCTTTATTTGTTTTTTTTTCTTTTTGGAAAGGGGAGGAGGATGTATATTTTGGCAGTAGAGTCTCACTTATCCAACACTCACTTATCCAACGTTCGGGATTATCCAACACATTTTTGTAGTCAATGTTTTCAATATATCATGATATTTTTGTGCTAAATTCGTAAATACAGTAATTACTACATAGCATTACTGTGTATTGAACTACCTTTTCTGTCAAATTTGTTGTATAACTTGATGTTTTGGTGCTTAATTTGTAAAATCATAACCTAATTTGATGTTTAATAGGCTTTTCCTTAATGCCTCCTTATTATCCAACATATTCACTTATCCAACGTTCTGCCAGCCAGTTTATGTTGGATAAGTGAGACTCTACTGTACTACTATTTATCCAAAAATCATATTTTGAGAATATCCAGTGCAACTACAAAGTAAAAAACTTCCTGACAATGGTTGTTCCAGACTTCTCTACCAGTGAGATCAAAAGCAGAGTATCTTAATGAAACACTTATTTACCCTCATATGGTTGCATACTGTTGTTGTTGTTGTTGTTGTTTACCCTAATGTTGTTTCTGAAGTATAAAACCTTTAAAGTGAATTTGCCATGAAGTTTTCTTGGCAAGATTTGTTCAGGGCTTCCTGGTTTCTAGAGTTTTAGTCCAGCACTCAAATCACTACACCATACCGGCTCTCTTATATCAAATCTGTAATAGATAAAATTGTATGAAGAAAAAAGTAGCAAAATCTTTAAAAGAGAATAACTGGAATTTTCCATACTGACAAACATTTGGGAGGAGTGTTTTTCTAAACGTATTTCCTCTCTGATGTAATTATCTTTTCATCCTATTGGGAATATCATATTTTACCTCCATAGTTTTCTGAAGTTTCCAGCTTGATAAGAAATGCAAAGGCATGTTTTTATGAGAAATCTGATCCACAGTCATTTTAATTCTGAATTAATACTCTTTGCCTGGCACTCAACATTCATTCAGACACTCTGACAGGTTCACTTTGTGAAGCTCTACTAACCAAGCACTTGCTGGCTTTTATTAAATTCCTGTAATTTTTTTTCCTTTCACTCATAGCATATCAATTTTAAAAAAAAGTCCCCACAGAGTAGCCATATGCTTCAAAGCAGTTTAGTTGTCTCTCTAGCAGACAGTACCAGAAAACAAAACAGAAAGGGTGAAGTGTAATTTTTTTTCTGTCTTGCTGTTATTCAGGTCATGTGCTTCTATTTTAATACTAACCATATCTGTAGAGATTGAGGGGAACAGTTTCATGCAAGCAAACCTAATTTATACTTCCCATATGAATAAACAAACCAGAATGCAATTAGCCGCTTGTTTTCACACTTCTACACATTTTGTGATACAGTCCTCAGGTTTTTCTAATGCATACACAAAATACATTTGTTAGGGCAGTTAGTACAAAAATAGCAAAAGTAGAAATGTTTATGAAAATGCATGCAAGTGTTTGTGTAGACTTGTTTTTATTTAACAACCTCTTAAAATCAATAAAGAAATTATTAAAAATCTATAACCAATGCTGTCTCTGACTGTCAGTCTTTTTGTCAAAATAATGATATGTGGTTTGCATATTTTAAAGTGTACTGAAATGTAACTTTATGTGTCTACAGATTTGAACCATGTAGTTCAAATGCCAGTCACTAGGTAGCAGACTTTCCCAATCAGTGCATAAGTTTACAATAGGGGCTGGGCTGTGGCACAGCTGGTTAAGTAGCCAGCTGCAATAAATCACTCTGACCAAGAGGTTGTGAGTTCGAGGCCAGCCTGTGCCGGGGTGAGACCAGATAATTAAATTAAAAAATAGCCCCTGCTCGTTGTTGACCTAAGCAACCGAAAGATAGTTGCATCTATCAAGTAAAAGTTTAGGTACCGCTCTGCAGGGAGGCAAATTTAAGTAATTTATGACACCATAAAACTCATCCAGCTCCCGTTTGGAATGAGGAAGAATCCATCAAGATGCCACAGTGGATGATGAAGCAGCTGCTCCCCCTGTGGCCGGAATCTAGCATACCCTCAGGAAGCTGAAATCTGGAGAATTTTAAATCACCTCTGCATCTCTGTCTCTGTCTCTATGTTTATATGGCATTGAATATTTGCCATTATATGTGCACATTGTGATCCGCCCTGAGTCCCCTTTGGGGTGAGAAGGGCGGAATATAAATACTCTAAATAAATAAATAAATAAATAAATAAAATAGTTGCAACCTGAAGTCATGATAGAATAGTCTAATTTTCAGAGCTATAGGATTGTCCCCAATGCTTGTAAGGACATGAAAGAAGCACACCCTTTCCTTAGTGAGAGATCATATCATAGTACAGATTCTGTGGACATTATTGCATGAAGGTACAGTAGCCTTGGCGGCGAAGTGCGTTAAAGCACTGAGCTGGAGACCGAAAAGTCCCAGGTTCAAACCCCGGGAGCGGCGGGAGCGGCCTCGATTAGCTCCAGCTCCTGCCAACCTAGCAGTTCGAAAACATGTCAGTGTGAGTAGATCAATAGGTACTGCTCCGGCAGGAAGGTAACGGTGCTCCATGCAGTCATGCCGGCCACATGACCTTGGAGGTGTCTACGGACAAGCTGGCTCTTCAGCTTAGAAATGGAGATGAGCACCAACCCCCAGAGTCAGACATGACTGAACTTAACGTCAGGGGAAACCTTTACCTTTACAGTAGTGCTGTCATTGAGAGAGGATGTATACCAGATTGTGCACCTTTGATATCTCCATCTACACTCATAACTCAATCTTTTCACACTATCACTGTTCTAGATTTTTTTTAAAAAAAAATTAAAATGTCGATTTTAGAGTAATTTTGCAATTCCAGCTTGGAAAAGGTAAGAAAAAGCACATATAGCAGAAATGAAAAGGAGACCGTTTTGGATCAATGAAGGAGAGGTGGAGAGGAGGAGAAGCCCATCCCCTAATTTATTTATTTATTTATTTACAGCATTTATATTCCGCCCTTCTCACCCCGAAGGGGACTCAGGACGGATCACATTACACATATAGGCAAACATTCAATGCCTTTTAACATAGAACAAAGACAGACAAACATAGGCTCCGAGTGGGCCTCGAACTCATGACCTCCTGGTCAGAGTGATTCATTCCAGCTGGTTGCAGCTGGCTTGCTCTCCTGCCTGCGCCACAGCCCGGGCCACGTTAATGCCACGTTACTGCTGGCATACTGATATAAAAGCAAAATTGGTCCATTGTACCAAGATAGGTGATAAGAACATTGTAGGAGCTATTGATAGCTTTACCCACCAACTTCTAGGAGTGAGATAATCACAGGAAGGATGCAGACCAGTTACAGAATACATATGGCAATGTGCGATAGGCATCATCATCATCATCATTTAATTACTTATTAATCGCCCTCCATCCAAGATGCTCTAGGCGATTTACAAGCTAAATTGTAAAGGATAAAAATACATAGATACAAATATTGATAAAATTAACATAGATTATCATTACCAAAATTATCATTACCAAAGGGACATTCCAGCTGCAATGCCAATTTGTCTGTTTCACGTGATGAGGCCCTATGCCAAAATAAACAAACAGACATGACTTCACTCAAATGTTATATCTCATATTTTTAATTCTAGCAGATCTTCATTTTTTTTCAAAGTTAGAGGAAATTTATAAAAAGGAAAAGAAATTTGTATTTCATAATGTCAAGCTCTAACCACAGCAAATTAAAGGCTATTGATAAGGAACTAACTTTTCCTGCCCTGGGATATTATTCATGGAAAAAGAGTTTTAATGTGCAGCCTGCCAATAATTTACATGGAATATTAGTTCTGATATGAAGACTGGAAAGGTTTTGTCTCTGAGGTATAAGTTAGAAAAGTTTTGAAGGCGAGTATTGTGGGTTAAAGACCCATGGCCTCTTTGAAATGTAATTTTTAATATATAAATTTAAGTTTCTCTCCATTAATGCTGCCAACAACAAATAATTTTTGGAACTCTATAGCAATTAAATAGCATTTTAAAGGTAATATTTCAAGGTTTCATTTCCAGCATCTCCAAGGTTAGACAGGAAAACTAGGGCCTAGCTACTTGGAGGAGGTGGAAAAAATGAGATCATTTGTCTGCTCCCCTAAATGAATTTTTTCCCATTTCCCCAAATTTCTAGCATACAAAATGTGATCATCCACACCTAGAACTCTTATATATATTGTATAGTAACAGCCTGTCCTTTTTCTTTGGATGCCACGACTATTTTTAAGGGGTCAACTAATGTTTCAAATCATGACAAATTTGCAGAATGAAGGATAATTTCAGTGGGAAAGGTGTCAAATATTTTATTTGGCCAGTGTGGACTCATTTTGTGCTCCTTTAGCTACACTCTTGGTAAGCCACCTTGCCTGAAAACTCAGAGAGCTGAGGCCAAGAAGATTAAGCCGGCTGGAAGACAAGACAGCTTCATTTCTTTTCAATAGTTATTAACATTTCATGAATAGAAGATGGCTCATGTAGTGATTTTTGAATTTATTCTGATCTTTCAAACACCTTACCTTCCTCCTAGTTTCATCACTATGCACATAGAAACCTGTAATTTTTGATATATGGGAATACATTAGGGGAACACTAGCTATTCACTTTTGTTAATATATGTAAAACTATTTTAAAATTCATGACTGGGTAATTTTTTTTACACCTAAAATACTTTAAGATGCATATCTGCCATATTTGATAGCTATTGATGGAAATGTCAGAAAGAAGAGGGCAGTATTTTCCCCTATGGTGCAAGTGGGAAAAAGGACTGGAAGGAAATCCAAGTTGCTATAAAGGAAATAACTCACATAAAATTAGATTTCAGCCCATTAATTTTTATATTAAATCACATTAAAGATATACTAGCTCAATGTCATGAAACAATTTCTTATATGATCACAGCTGCAAGGATTTTCTATGCCAGATATTGGAAAGTACAGTCGATTCCTACCAGCTCAGAGTAGGAAGCTAAAATATATGAATGTGTGCCACTATGTCTAAATTGACAGATTATATCATAGTTAATGAAGTGAGCTGATACCATAATCAATTTATTTAGTATTGAAAATCCTTGTGTGGAAAGCTGGTAAAATTGAGCACTTACTTGTGCACAGGCCAAATCCATTTGCCACTAAGTTTCTTTGATTTCGTGTGTGTGTGTGTGTGTGTATGATGATAATTAGATTGAACCCATGAATTGGACATTTCTTTTCTGGAAGTCTTGGGGAAAGAATATCTTGTCAACAACTGCAGAATACACATCCCAAAGGATAGCTGCCTTTTGAGATGCACATTTTGCCAAGAGGTACAAATCAGTCAGTTCATGTAGAAAGGATTCATCAGGCATCCTTAATTTTCTTCAATTTCGCTTAGTATCTGCCTTTACAATTGAACTATCAGAGGAACAGGCCAGTGAATCAAATATTGTTTCAAGCTCACCAATGATGCCCCACTCCTTCCTTCAGTACAATTAATGTCCCCAGCTGAATAAAGTTTCCTTTGGGACTACATACAATTCTCCCATATCCAAGAGTAAACTCCATGGAACATAACAGAACATATTTCTACGTGTAACATGTATAAGGTTTCATGGTCCAGCAATATATTAACTTTTATTTACTGAAGTAAAGATGTAGTGAATAAATGAGAAAATGAATTGAGGAAACTTGAGTTATTAAAGAAATGTTTTGAAAAAGTTTTTTTTCTAAAAGTAAACTGAAATGTGCACCAGTTCTTCAATCAGTTGTTGTTTTGTGAGGTTTTGACACCTAACTGAGCAGAGTCAGCATGATTCCCTGGGAACTAAACCATCATCCTGTCATCGCTCAGTAGAGATTGGCTTCAACATCTCACTGTTTTCATTCTTGCTCAAAGTAATTTCCCAAGCTGTGGGATATTGTAGCCAATGGTTTCCAAAAAGATTGATGTGTTAATTTGTGACAGCATAAGAAGAAAAAATCGGGGAGGTAGGGAAAAATGGAATCTGGTAGCACCTTTGAGTCTGACTTGTTTGTTTCAGCATGAACTTTTGTAGTTATTAATCTACTTTTTCAAATACACTGTGAATTAATATTTATGAATGGTCTTTCTGTTCTAATACAGTTACAGTCTTAAATATGTTTCCAGATTTCTTCTTGCCAACACTTCCATTTTCATTGTTGTATATATATTGGTGTATTCCAGGCCATCTGAAAAAAAGAAAGGATGGGTAGAGTGGTCGATTCACTTTCTTATCTGAAGATAAAACTGTTGAGTAGATAGATCAGGAGTGGTCCTCCAAAAAACATTAAACTGCAAGACCCAAATGCCCCAGTCAGCATAGCCAGTGGTGAATAATACTGAAAATTTGAGTCCAGCAACACTTGGAGAGCCCCGATTACCAAATCTCAGAAAGATAGACCAAAGATAGACACTTACAATCAAAATATTCTAAATAGGCTGTTCAAACCACATATTCCACTTTGCACTAAATATACAATATCTGAAACAGACATTCATCCAGGTGTGCATAGATCTCCAGAAAACTGGTATTTATTTATTTATTTATTTATTTCCATCATTTCTATGCCACCCTTCTCACCCGAAGGGACTCAGGGCGGCTCACAGTCTGGCAAGATTTAATGCCAATATATACTACAAAAGATAAAACATAAGCAATTGAAACAATTAAACAGTTTAGCATAATACAATAAATACATTTAAAACAATACAATATAAAATACGTAAACCATTCATCTGTAAAACCTTGCACATGAACCTTAATCCGGACCGGGTCATAACCAACACAATTCACTCATTAAATGCTTGCTCACAAAGCCAGGTCTTCACCTTTTCCCTAGAACTCAGAAGGGATGGTATCTGCTGGGCTTCCCCCTATACTAGCAGTTCCCTAACAATATGATTACATTTTATTAGTTTTACCTAATTGGGGTATCAGTGGAGATTGGAGACCCAAACCTAATTCCTACTTCCTCCAGTAATATTGAATCATGCTATATATTTTTAAACTAAGCACTTTCTAAAAAAAAAATCAATATAAAAATTGGATAAAAAAGGAAAGTTGCATGAAAACATATATACATTAGCAGAAAATGCATACTGTGGTCAACATCTAATAGGGTAGTAGAAGTCCCATGAGACAATGAAGGAAAAAGAGATTTCCTTATTCACACAGCTCCAGCAGTGAAACACCATTCTTCTGCCTCTTTTCCTCTAATAATGTGAACTGTGTGATTCCCTCCTTTATTATTAATTTTAATTGCAGAGGAATGTTTCTGGAAATGAAGTATTGTATTCCACTTTAAGAAATTGAAATGTTCCTTCCTGAGCACAACTTTCCAGGGTTGGTTTGGATCTAAGAATATTATGCCACCGTGCTGGAGAAAGTTGAGGAAAAAATCCCATAGTTCAAACCACAGAAAGTAGAATTTTCTTGCCGTAGCTTGTGATGATGGCTACCAAAGGAGATGCCTAAAAGAGGATTAGACAAATTGATGTCACAAAAAGACTACCAACGGCTGCTCATTATGCTTTACTGACAAAATCATAGGCAGCTTACCAGTGAATGGCTGTTACTTGTGAGACAAAAATAGGGCACTGTTCCATTATTCGGGTGGACTCCAAAAGGGAGCCTAGACAGAGAAGGATAGTTCATTTTAGGGGGAAGAGTTTAAAGAGGAAAGCCATTTTTCCTGTTTTTGCTGGTTATCTCCCCCAACTTCCCATATAATAAATGATGGTTGTTTCAATGACAACGACAAGGGTGGGGAAAATAACAGGAACAGAGGGAGAAATGGTTTAACTCCTTCAATCCCCTTCCACCCATAAAACGGACTATCCTGCTCTGACTAGCACTCCCTTGTGGCCTCCGCTCTGATAATGAAGCAGCACCAAAATAGAAAACACTTCTTGCTTTCATGCTCTGTTTGTGGACTTTTTATAGACATAGAGCTGGTAACCAAGTGATCAGAATGCTGGAATAAAAGGGCATTTGGTCTGACCCAGTAAGATCCCTCTTATGGACTTAAGCTCTTCTATCAACTTTGTGGACATGCTTGCAGTCATGTCTACAAAGTGCATTTTGTCTCCAGGATTATTCTTTTTAGCCCATGGGTCAGAAAAATCCTGTGAATTCCAGCATAGCCAATGGTGAATACTTTTGGGAGATACAACACAATATCTGCAGTTTTCACCTTTGGACAGAGTCAACATGTCGAGAATGCACAAATAGCTAACACTGCAAGGTTTGTTGCTACAGCTTTATGTTTTTCCCTCCATATTTCTCTTTTTTTCAAAAAAAAAATATCAAACAACACTAATAATAGCCTTAAATAAAATGATTGATTTGAGTGGTTTGGTTTAGAATGTAAACACCTGCAAGTTAGAAAATAAGATAAATGAACATGGAAGATTCAGAATGCACTGGAGAATATTAGCATTCCCATTAGGATAATAAGGACTCTATAGTATTTCACAGCTAAACTTATTTATGAATAATACTTGGAATATAAGTATTACCCTGGACAGGTAGATTGGGGGTGGGGCACACACTTAAATGTCAGTTTTTTGGCCCAGATACAAAAAACTTTGCATGGAACATTGAAGTTTTCTCAGCCTCCACTTTCTCTATAGCTATCATGTATCCCACAACATTTGCACCATTTGAGGGATGCTTTAAGGGTAAGACTTAGGGTGCATCCACATGGTCTAATTAATGCAGTTCAACTCCACTTAAATTGCCATGGCTCAATGGTGTGGAATCCTAGGATTTGTAATTTGATGAGGCACCAATACTATTCAGCAGATAAGACGAAACACTTTGTAAGACTGCAACAACATAGCATTGTGCCATGACTATAAAAGTGGTGTCAAACTGCATTAATAAACCTTTAGTTACAATGTGGTGATGCTTAAAGGGGTGCAAAAGAAAATCAGGAACTTTTCACCAGTGTTTTCCATGTTGACAAACTCATATTTGAACAGTTACAGCAAAACACTGTGATTCCCTATGACACCTGCACAGTTCTGCATCATGGTAATCCAGATTCATCGGTAAGAAAAATACAGAATTTGTTTCTGGTGATGTGAATAATTTATACAGGCTATTTTGTTTTGCAGCCCTATCATTTATTAGCCTGGCTACATTCTCTTTTCTGCTTCTTTTAGTCATGGAAAGCTCAAGCAGTTATATGAAAATTCTGTTTTATAAACATGATTTCACAGTCATGCCTCTATTTTCTAAAATGCCACTAGGCACTACCTACCCCTCTCAAATATCACAACCACAGGGGCTAGTAACCTAGCTGAAATTATTTTGCAGCACTTAATAGTGACATGTATTTATTTATACATGAATGCAACTAGCCCATTTGATCTATGCATTCATTCATTCATTCATTTAATTGATGTCTCATTCAATTGACAAATGTTGTTATGATTGCTTACTAAACAACAGCAGCCCACAAAGCAAGCAATCACATTTTGGTAAAACCAAACAAATACCAGCACTCAAAGTTTAAATTCTTAGGGCATTGAAAACCAATGATCTAGTTTGAAAAAGAGTATGAGATAGAAATAAAGATAAAGGGATCAATGTATCCTGGAAAATGAAAGTCTTTGGGGGTATCTAAATGTATATAACGGGGATGTCATTTCTCTTAGGAAGACATTTCAGACATTGGGAAGGAGGAGCATTGTTGAGTAGGCTTTTTTATAGTAGAGCCCTATTTCTCCAATGTGAGCAGCAATGACACTCATCAAAGACAATTTCCTTCAGCGTCTAAGTCATTTTTGGTTTTAATTTCAGTTTGTGACAGCCCAGTGTTAGTCACATATATAACTGAAAGCAGTGGGTAAACTAATCTATGTTTGTATGTGTGACTTCAAGTCATGTATTGACTTATGGAGACCCTCTGTATTTCACAGGGTTTTCTTAAGCAGGGAACACTCAGAGGTGGATTGTCACTGCCTTCTTCCGACATATAGCCCACAATACCAGGTATTAATTGGAGGTCTCTCATCCAAATACTAACCCGAGCTGGTGCTATTTAGCTTCCAAGACCAGACAGGATATGGTGCCTTTACCATATTTCGCTCAAGTTCTGAAGTTAATTGTCACAAAACATTATAGCCTAACTCCTATTGTTAGAGGTAAAGAAGTCTATCAGTTTATTCTATTTGGCATAACCAATGGGATTCAGGCCTATATGTGTAATGGGAGGTGATACTGGAGACTGAAAGCTCACTCTCAGTCTATGAACCAGTCCTCCAAAATGGCAAACACAAACATAAATTAAATAATTGGATGGACTGTACCAACAAAATATGTCATTTGACATCCATCCCCCAAAATAACGAGACCAGACAACAAATATGAGTTAAACTATGGGCAACTGTAACAAAGTGTGATTTTTTTTTTAGTTTACAGATGTCATGTTTAATTGCATTTTAAAAGGGTCAATATTTCAGTTACTCTGCACTCATGAGTTGGTTGCCATGGAGAAGTGGGTGGAGCCAACTGCCGTTTTGGTGGAGAAGTGCAGGTTTGTAAAAGAAGCAGTTAGTCTGTGCCCTGATGAGGTAAGTGAAGACTGACCCTCAGTGGAAGGGATCAGGGAGACTCAAATGCTTATTTTTGAGTCAATTTAAAATAAGTTTGGTGACTTATTTTAAAGTAGTCTGTCTCCTGATGAGGAACAGATAATCTGTGATTGTAATTCACAGGGTGACTGCAGTTTAGAGCAGTAAAGAAAGAAGTGACATTTTAAGAAGTTTGAAACACCTCATTCTAGCTTTGCAACTATTAACCAAAGTGTCTCTAAAGAGAAAGTTACTGTAACCATTAAGCTTTGTACCAGAATAAACGTGTTATTGTTCTTTTAAGCATCTCAGCTTCTGTCATATATATATTACCATCAAAAACAAACAAGAAGAAAGAAGAAAAACAAAAATTAAAAGGTCTCCTCTCTAAGTAGCTAGTGGCTATATTTTCCCATAGTGGTGGCAAGCGTGGATAATCCCCTTTACATCTGGTGGCCGCATTATAAACATCTTTACAGCAACTTTTATTAATGTTACCAAATAAACTTTATGACTTGCAAATAATTCTAAAGGGTGGCATGAACTTGGTGTGGATAAAGCCGAGGCAGTGGCCATCCTGGACCTACTCCTTGGCTAATTTGGTCAAGACATCTGGGTTCCCAACTGAAATAATCCTGGATGAACACTAAGGGAAATTTAATGGAGAACTCTGCCCCAAAGAGTTTCCCTGTTCCTAGGCCATTTCCGTTCACCCTCACCTCGGTTATTTGAACCCCCAGCTGCGTGGGAGAGGAAAGTTAATTCAGAGTATGGGATAACAAAGTTTGTAGCTGAATTTTCCATTACTAACTATCTGAACAGAAGGGGCTGCATTTCACTTGAATTGCAGCAGGATGATAAAGCCTAATTAATGGCTGAAAGTTAAAATGAAGAACAAATGAAACAAAACCTATTTGGGAACAGAGGTCCCATGCCAAGAACTGTTTGATGTTTTAGTGAGAAAACTGCTCTCACTCTGAGTTCTGACAGTGTTTATTCAAAGCAAAATGATTTTCTTCACTAGACCGGTCATGACTTTAATATGCAACCTCTGTCAACATTTTGCCATGCCGAGAACAAACTTGGTGTGAGGCGGGAGGCCAGCTTTCAGCTGTCTTTCTTTTGTTCAGTGTCTCAGATTTATATTTCAGGGTGGAAACTCTGCTTTTCATCATCCAGCTACTCAAATCCTATAAATCAAACCCTGATATTTGACAGAACTGCATTCCTAGACTGTCAGAGAGGGCTGAGGCCGTGTAACTTGATGAAACTCTGGTCCTTTAATATTTAACAAAGTAAACTGAAGTTGTACCTTAATTATAAATAAGAGCAAGTTGCCAAAGCTGCAGTGGTATTGGAAACCTATTACAGCATAAAAGAACTTCAGAGCAGTAGAGGAGATAATTTAAACACACTTACTTCAGAAAGGACACAGACATCTATAATATTACTCATATTTTTATATGTTTGTCCATCTGTGGATAGAGGAAGTACCATTAGTAAGCTTAAAGGGAAAAGATATTAGAAGAAATTTCAACCTTTTCTGAATGCCTTTGACCAGATCAGCTTCAATGGACCTCTCAGTGAGTTTTCTCAAGACTATTTTCTCCAGATCTTCTCCTTTCCATTATTTCTTGTCTGGCAGAAAGTCAGTAAGCAAGAAGCTAAGGGAATACACCATTCTTACATCTCTCAACTGTGTGAGGTGTGTAAGTAGGAATGAGAAAATGGGTAAGCAGGTTGCAAGAGTGAGGAGTGGGAGCTATTTGTATTATTTATTTCCTTACTTCATTTCTATCCTGCTTTTCTTCACCCCAAAGGAGACTCAAAGCGGCTATTTGAAATAGTTATTGTCAATAACATGGGCTAACAAAAGGTGACCAATTATGCTTATCTTAATCATAGCTTTAATTTAACTGATAATTAAGCTTCAAGTATCTATTTTCCTTGGTATAAACAGAATAAATGCATGGAAGGCTTCAACTTTAAAGATACACCAGTCATTGTCTATATGACCCAAGCAACTATTATTCCAGTGTGAGAACTAATCTCAAATTTATATGAATTTAATCTGAATTGTTTTTAATACAAATGAAGTTTAATACTGTTTTAACATTTGAATATTTTAAATTGTATTGTAATGCTTTTAAAGTTAGCTGCTTTGAGTCTCCTTATGGAGAGAAAAAGTGGGGTGTAAATAAACATAAACAACAACAACAACAACAACAACAACAACAACAACAACAACAACATCTCCCTATCTAGCAAGGAATGCTGAATGAATCCCCGTGGGTTGTTTTCATTTTAAAAAATAATGTACAACTGTTTCCAGGCCCAGTTACTAGTTCTCTTTGGAAGCTTACTTGTCCCGGATGTGCACCAAACCTTTCTAATTTGAGAGGTACCACTAAATCTTCTCTTATTTAATTTTTGGCCATCACAATGAAAAGAAAACAAAAATGTTCACTTTGCTAGCAAGATTATATTTCATTATAATATTTTTTCATAAACACACACACACACAAATACAAATGCAACATTATTGTGCAAAACATTGCTGAACAACATACCACTTTTTGGCATTTTTTCCTATTGATAATGCTGATTTCTAAATTATTTGTCAGTTCATTCTTGGACAAAGGTGAAAGTTAAGGTGACTGACATTTTTATATGTGCCTTGAAGTGTGGAAACAACTCTTCTCATTCAAGATGTGTACATATCTATTCCTGATTCTCTTTCCTTAGTTGGTCATTGATTTGATGACAGCATATGTGGCAACTATTTTCTTCTCTGACATATGTGGATACTCTGGGACCAATTCTTTCCTAGGGATGGAAATAAAATTCAAAAAAAGTCAAAAACTAGTTTTCAAGTGTTGAAAACCTTTGGGTGCATCTATACCCAAAGGGGAATTAAGGCAACTTGATACCACTTCAACTTACAAAGCTCAGTGCTTGGAAATATTACATTTGGAATGAAAACTCCCTAATCTTCAAACCATCATAATCAGTGGTGGCCTTCCTAAATGAAGGATTATGAAAGTTGATTTTAAAAAAATTAAACTGATGATGGTTGATAAAAATTATCATCATGTATTTATATAGCACCCATCAAGTGCACATGGTGATTTATGATAAAACAACCCAAGGTAGTGGTTCCTGCCAAGGGCATGCAATCTAAAATATACATGCAAACATATACACACATAGAGGGAAAGAGGAATAAGAAAAACAAAATAGTGCCATATATTTGAAAAAAAAAACCCTGTAATGTAAAGCAATAACCAATACATTAAATCAAAATATGTATACACAGCACATTGCCAAATAGGTTCTGTAGGTTTGTTCTTAAGTTAAATTAGTATTTAAGTCAGAAGAGTTATGTTTTAAGTGTAACTCCAGCCACACACACACACACACACACACAAAAGCTTTGGATAGCATAGAGAAGAGTTAACACCTCTGTGGGTGTTTGTTTTGCTATCCTGCTCAGAAGATTTCATCTCACTTTCTGTCCCTGTGAGAATTGGATTTTGAAAAATTTAGCTTGTTGTGGAAACAAGGATTGGCAATTAAGCTTCAGTTGAGCCACCTTTCACCATGCTAACTCTTTCAGGAGTGAATGTCCCTTCCTAGGGAAGATTTCTCTCATTTCCTATTGTCTCGCCCCCATTATAAAGTATGAGTAGTTTGTGAGTTGGATGTTCGTAACTCGGGAACTGCCTATACTGGATTAAGGCTCTTGCACAAGGTCTGATGGATGACTGGCATATATATTCAGCTTTGCACTGTGTTAAACCTTTTATATATTGTATTTTACTATGTTATTTAACTATTTTAATTGTTTTATTCTTTTATTGTATTATGATATACTGATAGTGATCCTGCCAGTTGTGTAAGCCGCCCTGAGTCCCCTCGGGGAGAAGGGCGGGGTAGAAATATTGGAAATAAATAAATATAAGACTACAAAACAAAACAAAAAAAAATTAAATTTCAAAATATTTAGGAAATAGTTGAGCTTTAACAATAAAGGCCAGAATAGTCCACAACTGTTCAAAGAGGGGATTCTAAAAATAAGGGGCAGCAAAGTGAGAAAACATGAAGCCAAACCAAGGGAATGTAATGTCTTGGTTAGGAGACAAGCACAGACTTACTAGAATGTTGAATGGAAACCAGAAGATTAATGTGAGAAAATGGAAGACAAGTCAAAAGAAGATTGCAACAATCAAGGTGGGAAATGATTAAGGCATGAAATAATGTCTTAGGTGAGGAAGCAGAAATAAAAGATCTGATTTTGGCAATGTTATAAAGAAAAAATCAGCATGACTTTACTACAGCCTTGATGTGAGGAACAAATAACAAAGAAGAGTCAAAAATAAATCCCACAACTTCATGCTACCTTTCCAGGTTGAATAAGAACATTATTAACAATGATGGAAAATGTATGGCATACAGAAGATGTTGAGGAGAAGAAAGTAGTTCGATCTTTGCTATGTTAAGAATTTTGACGATGAAGCATCCATTCTAAAATAGCTGAGAGAAATAGCAATGTAAAGTTACATGTCAGAAAAAAGTTCTGGAGTGGAGTAATACAGATGAGTACCATCAGCATAAAATTGAAACTAAAATGACACATACTGGTAAAATTACCTAAAGAAAGTATAAAAAGAAAAAACAACAAAGGACACAGAACATAGCTCTGTGGAACCCCAACTGAAAGGAGAAAAATTTACAAGATCTCTAGCTACCACATTAAATGACCAGTCTAAGAGATACATTGTAAGCCAATTAATGACTGAATCACTAAATACTACGTTATGAAGTGAATCTAACAGAAGAGTGTGATCAACTGTATCAACAGTTACAGAGATATTTGGGAGAATAAGGACAGACTCCTTTAAGCCCTTTTGACTTTGCCTAAAGGAGATCATCTATGATTTTTGTAAGACCTGTATGTGTAGAGTGCAAAGGACAAAATTGCAAATAATCCATTTAAGAAATGCAAGAAAGAAAGTTGAGACCATTTAGGTAAATAGCACAATCCAAAACTTTTGAGAGGAAGTAAAGGTAAAGGTTTCTCCTGAAGTTAAGTCCAGTCATGTATGACTCTGGGGGTTGGTGCTCATCTCCATTTCTAAGCCAAAGAGCCAGTGTTGTCCGTAGACACCTCCAAAGTTATGTGGCCGGCATGACTGCATGGAATGCCGTTACCTTCCCACCGGAGTGGTACCTATTGATCTACTCACATTGGCATGTTTTCAAACTGCTAGGTTGGCAGAAGCTGGAGCTAACAGCAGCCGCTCCTGGGGTTTGAACCTGGGACCTTTCGGTCTGCAAGTTCAGCAGCTCAGTGCTTTAACACACTTTGCCATCGGAGAAAGGCAACAATAAAAGAGAATTAAAAGAGAATCTGGATCAATTGACGGTTTCTTAAGATTTGGAGAAATGGTAGCATGTTTAAGCTCAGAAGAAAATGAGCTAGTAGAAAAGAACAGATTATAATATGGAGAATTAAATTGAGAATGACAGGGGCAAAAGTAATAAAGAAGAGAGAAGGAGCAGGATCAAGAAAGCAGGTAGGAGGATTTGAAGTCTTCAACATTTTGGATAGTTCATCTAACAAGACAAGGTGGAAAGTGGAAAAAGTAGAAGAAAGAGACATTTGGTAGGTTAATAATAGGGAGGTTCAGAAGCAGCAACATCAAAATGGATAGTTTCAATTTAGTATTAAAGAAAGCTGTGAAATTATCAGCAGAGAATGATGGAAAGGGTGGGTTTTAAAAGAGAATTAGATGTTGCAAAAAGACTCTGTGGGTAACGATATGAAGAGAAACCAGTAGGTAACATATATTAGCATGAATCAATGAAGTATAATATTCTTATCTGGCCAAAGAGACAGCACAAAAAAGATGAAAGATTCATTAATGTAGTCTGTCCACTTTCTAGTCTTGCTCCACAAATGTTCAGCTGGATGAGAACAGTAATGAAAAACCGCATGAAAGAAATAAGCTAAGGCTGGGGTTTGGTAGCAGGAACCATGTTTAACCATGTTTAAGATAAAGATGAGTAAAGAAATAATTGAATCCAAGGAAGCAACAGAATTAAATGAAGACAAAGTATTAACAAAACGAAGCTCTTGAAATAAACAAGTGATGAAAATTGGGAGGTAGATTATGAACAAGCACAAAAGAAATAAGATGATGATCAGACAAAGGAAATTCAGGAACTATCAGTATCAGAAGAGGAGGTGGCTTTGAAAATTGTTGACTATCCATTCAACCATCCGATATCAATGTGGCCTGATCCATGCTGTTCATTTTTACCCAGGAGATGGAAAGCAAAAATGAAGGATTTGTTAGCAGACAAATACTTTTTTCCCCTCTGTATCAGTATTTCCATAGGACAACAACTCAAGGACGATGGAGAAGGAGCTCTTTGCCCATTCACAGTTTGACAGCCTCTTGCAGGATAGATTTGTTTGCCAAGAAATGAGCAATCAGATTGTAGATGCAAATGAGGTCAGAATTAAAACTCTGTATCACTATGTTCACTGTATCACTAATGAGGCCCCAGAGGTTCCCAGGTCTAAAAGAATACATTTATTTCTGATGGATGTGGTCCAAAAGAATGTTACAGACACAGGCGCCTTGAAGCTACACATTTATATTCCTGGAAATGCCACATGCCTGAAACTCTTAGAGATCATGTTGAGCTCAACTGCAGATCATAAACTACCCCAGATGAATGAAAAAGAAAATTATCTGACATTTTGTGTCTACATCACCCTGTCCTTTCTACCCTGGGAGATGTATGAGCTCAGTTTTTCCCCTTTGCTGCTGTCCTTCTATCATCATTTCTCTCCTACTCGTCTGTCTTTTCTCTTTCCCTCTTTCTGATTGAAAGTTTGATAGTGTAGGCAGAGAGTCTATCAGACGTTGGACTTTGTGGCTCAGAAAACCTAAAGAAGAAAGAGCACTACAGCATCAGTGAGCTGCAAACTTGTCAAATGACAAATAGCTTCATTAGATCACAATGAAAACTGAGGGGGGAAATCAATTGTAAGAATGCAATGGCACAAAAAAGAATTCTCTTCAATGAAAATATTTCCAACTGGCTTGCAAATTCTTGTTAATCAGATATGTACAACCAGACTTTTTTCATGGATGACATATAGTTGTACCAGGTTGAATATTAAGGTCTAAAAACCTAGATTGTAATCTTATAGCTATGGTGACTTCTTCAAGACACCATATCAACATATGATAGTTTTGAAACAGGATAATACTAATTACACTGGCCAATGCACATTCTGGTGCCTCCAAAGAATTTTGAGTTATATTTGACATCTTGATTCCAAAAACGGTACCTGTTTCCCCATACCACTTGTTAGTATCAGCTGTATCACTTACAGACCAACTGCCAAGACTCTATCCTTGGAAGAAAATCATACCCTGCCATGAGTGATCACCTATGATGTGATCACTGATCAGTTGTAGTTTTTGAGATACAGAGCACGTGCCATATACCAGTCTTCACTCTGCTCACCCATAAGAAACAGGGATATTTTAATACAGTGTTTAAATTAATATCTTTTAAGCATGAAGGAAACATATTAAAAATTCAACAAAAAGTGTGCTATATGAAAATCATCTTATTTCATACCAAAATAATAGATTTATGATACAAAATTTCCAGTCATTAAACGTACTATATCTAAGATATCAGAACTGATGTGATCTATCCAATATAATTTTCTAAATCAGTGCTCCAAGTAACCTCAGGAACAAGCCTAAAATTGAAGACATCAATGGAAAAAATGTTTGGCTGTAAACAATCTTTTTTCACCAAATTACTGAAATTTACACTTCTGATGAAGCATATGATATGGAATTGGACTGGATTGTCCTTATGGTCTCTCCCAACTCCATGCTTCTGTAATTCTTGAGAAGGAAACAGCACCGTAATTTCCATAAACCCATCTTGTCTCTAAAGTTGTCTAAAATAGATATTTTGGACCTTAGGAAATTTGTTGTTGTTTTTTTGAGGGGGGGTTGAAATGTATTGCATTAACATATACAAGGGGAAGCAGACAATGTTGCAAGCTTTTGGAGGCTTTTAAACAGAGGTTGGATGGCCATCTGTCGGGGGTGCTTTGAATGTGATTTCCTGCTTCTTGGCAGGGGGTTGGACTGGATGGCCCATGAGGTCTCTTCCAACTATACTATTCTATGATTCTATGATTCTATAAGCAGTTGCAAGACAAAGGGCTTGATTATGAGATAACAATATAGTTTCAAATAATTTCCTAATTGTAAGAGAAACAGCAACTAAAGGCCAGGGACACATGATTCTTAAAAAAAGTCATCATAAAACAGACAAACAATTTGATTCAATTGGAGGCCATCAGCAACAATCTGGGACTTTGACCATCTGGATGTTTGAATTAAAAACCCATAATCCCTTACAGTTAGACATGCAATGAGGATCTCTATGGGACCAGAGACCAAATTATCTGGAAGGCCAGAGAGTCCCCACTTACCTCGACCTGAGGTAAGCGGGAAGTCATGCAAACTATCCACTGCCCTAGAGACTAAATGGAGCTGTGAACTTAATTTTGTTCATATCATGTCTGTTAAAGTGGTCTTGATTTTTGCAGGGGAAGGCAAGAGACTGAGAACTAGTGATCTGCCCAAGGCCATTCATTGAGTTTGCAGTTCAACAGGTCAGGGCTGGCTGTAGCCTCCCCCCCCCCCATTTCTGAAGCACACAGATAATTTTTTTCCATCTCTATCAAGCCAAAACAAAAAAACAAAGCAACAACAACAAAAAACCTGGAAGCACCTTTTCCACGTGTCCCTGATAGTGAACCAAAAGTAACAAAGATAGTAAATATGCATCCAGAATTCCAAAATCTGAAATATTCTAAGATCAAAAATTGTCCAATTGGCTGAGATAATAACACTACTGCTTTCCAATGGTTCAATGTATACAAACTTGATTTCCTTCAGAAAATTATTAAAAATGTATAAAATTACCTTTAAGCTGGTGGCACAGTGTGTTAAAGTGCTGAGCTGCTGAACTTGCAGACCAAAAGGTGCCAGGTCCAAATCCCGGGAGCAGAATGAGGACCCGCTGTTAGCCCCAGCTCCTGCCAACTTAGCAGTTCGAAAACATGCAAATGTAAGTAGATCAATAGGTACCGCTCCGGCGGGAAGGGAACGGCGCTCCATGCAGTCATGCCGGCCACATGACTTTGGAGATGTCTATGGACAACGCCGGCTCTTTGGCCTAGAAATGGAGATGAGCACCAACCCCCAGAGTTGGACACGACTGGACTTAATGTAAAGGGAAACTATTATCTTTACCTATAAGGTGTAAATGAATCATATGTCATTCTTGTGTTTAGACTTGGGTCCCATCCCCTAGTTATCTTATTATGCATGTGTATGCAAATACAGAATTTCCAAACTCAGAAAATCCAACGGAATGTTGGTCCCAAGCATTTGGATGCCTTTTAAAAGACATCCAAAGTTTGCTACCAGAGCTACCCACTCAAATGCCCTTAATGGTAGGGCCTTCTATACATCTGGGAGCCAAGGACAGATCCATTCCTAACTCCTGAACAGACTTTATAAAATACCTTTCAGCCAGTTTGGCTACATTGGTTTCTTGGGAGTTATAGTTCAAAAATAAGCTCATCAATTTCTACATTTGGCCATGGGATCCAAGTTCATGAAAGCCAATGATCTCCAGTTATGTTCTTGCAGCATTTATTCTTCTGTCCTGAACCTTGGAAAATACTGAGCAATTGCAAACTGTGCATTATGTATGTGATTTTTTTAAACAAATGGCTAGATCAATTTGCAAACGACTTTAAGAGACAGACTTTCCCTCGAGGGCAGTCTCTCCTGTGGAACACAATGTGTGGCAAATAACCTGATGGAATAACTTTGAACACTTGTCTGATGGAAGCATGCCCCAGAGCCCCGAGGGGAAACTGAATGTTTAGCTGTATTGTTAGATCTGGAAAGGAAATCTGATGTGCCAAAATTTACCTTTTCAGTGATTCCCATTACCGCATTTTAACAAGATGCATAAGAAAGAAGAAGATTAATTTTGGATGAAGAAGATATGCTTTGAATGAAATATTCTGTAATTATGTGTGTTTAATTGCCTCTTGTACAGGCCTCAAAACTAAGATATGACCAGAATTAGTATCTATCTGTTTAGAAAGTATTGGGAAGAATTCTTAAAGGCAGCTATTGCTATTTCAATTCTCATGGTGTTGGGAAACCAGGTGGGTGTGACATTTATGGTATAGTTTCACAAGTCACTTTATAATTACAAAAACGTAGGCAGGGCAAATAATAAGTATATGAACTGCTGGGACGCAGGGGAGAAAATACAAATGAATCCTAATTTAGACTATAAAATATAATGATTAAGGGGAGTGCTCTGCCAGTATGTTTTGTAAGAAACCACACAGTATGTTTTCTTTTTCTATTCATGGAAGGGGAAGTGTTCAAAAGCAACCAAGATTATAGATGCTAAACAAGTAGGCTGCTGACAATGGATTTTAAAAAAGTCTGATGAATGTTCTTGTTCCCCATAAAGGCAGTGGTAAATATACAGTATCTATATTTGTGTGTGTCTATCTATCTATCTATCTATCTAGATGAGAAAGAGAGTGACTGGGATGCCTGGAGAATCTGATCTTCAGAAATTCCTATACAAAGTATGGGCCCTATCATCACATTACACATTTTAGCACTATTATCCCACTTTAACTGCCACAGCAACATTGTATACAGTGCTGGGATATGCAGCAGCATTTAGAATTCTCAGAGAGCTATAGGTCTTATTAAATGGCATACTCCACAATTTGATAAGATGCAACCATGGCAGTTAAATTGGTATAACAATGCTATAATGATATAATGACAAAGTTCCCTAAATTAATCCTCACTACTCAGACAAGTATTCGTTGCATTGCACTCTAGTCCAGCTACATTTCATTCTCTAAATGAAATGTAGCAAAATTTTGAGACCATTTTCTCAGGATCAATACAGTACCCCAGTCACATTTTCTTATGACTTCATTGGATTTTTGCACTATGTGGCAGGTGGCAGTTATAGCTACAGTGGCCATCAGCAAGTGTGATGGGCAGTGAAGAACAGAAAGGAAGAAGAAGAAAAAACACAGAAATTCCGCAGTGTGCTGTTTTTTGATGTAGGAGATATGTATAAGAAAGGAAGGCCATCCTGCACAGAGAGTGAGAGAGGAAGAAAGTGGCAGATGAGTCAGAAGGAGAGGAAGGGAATGGAAAAGAGAGGCATACTGAGAGAGAGCAAGAGGGAATCACATGAGACCAGAAGCATGTGGAGAAGGGGAGACGGTACAGTGAAGAGGGGGGGGGGGGAGCACAAAACAGAGTAGCTGAGCAAAAAGACATAGATGAGTGACAGAAAATCTAAAATCTGTTGTGAGAGTGGCAAGACAAGAGAAAAAGGGCATTAGACATGAAACCAGGAGGATATAAGACTGAGGACTTGCTCACACCACCAAAATAATCCAAATGTAATTCAGAGTATTCAGTCCTGGAGTATTCTCTCATTAGAGCCACACCTACCTGTAATATACTGTAATTAAATTGTATTGCTGTCCACATCTCAAATTTGAATCAACATTGCTTTCAGTAGTTCACTTGAGAGTAAGCAATTTATTCTGGATTAAGTAGTTTGCTCATGAATTAGTGTGGGGAAATCACTCTTCATCCCAACACACTTGCCTAGGTTAGCTCCTGCCTCACCTAATGCTGAAGCTGCATCGGTTGCCACTATAACCTCCACTCCAGTGAAGACTTGTGCTCTTGATCCTATTCTGGGTCCTTGTGCAGCTCTGGTCATGGCAAGACATTGAAGACAGTGGTATGCTCCTGTAAGGATGCAACCACCAAATACGCAGGGAGATGTTTACTTTTACTTTAAAAGGTAGCGTAACTTAGTTTAGAATATATGCGACAGAGGCTTAGATGTTGGAAGAACAATAACAAGTTTATTCAGGCACAAGTGGTTACAAAAGATGTTTCACTTAGAGGTATTCATATTAACAGTTACAATACTAGAAGGAGATGAATCAAACTCTCTAAAGTATCACTTCTTTTACTTAAAGTAGTTAAAACCTATTCCTCTGCTCCTTTCTAACTGTTACTTCAATGGATCTCTGTGAGTCCAGCTTGGATTGGTTCCCAAAGTCTGAAAAAGGGAATATCCAGTGACTTCAAACCACATATACTATCACAGATTCTCTGTGACTTTCCAGGACACAGACTACATTAAATAAGTCACGAAACTTATTTAAAACCGACTCAAAATGAACAATTGAGTCTCCTTGATCCCATCAGCCTAGAATCAATCTTCCCTGTGCCTCATCAGAGCACAGATTGAGATTTGAACTTCCCTGTGATTCTCCCGATCACAGACTGACATTTGAACTTCCCTGGTTCCAACCACCTCAGAACCAGTCTTTCCCTGTAATTCCTCCGATTACAGACTGAACTCTTTTTAAAACATTCCCTCCTTTTTCATCCAGCTAGCTCCGCCCCTTTCTTGCTAGCTTCGAAATAGTTACATTTCTACAGAAGCAGCTACATTTCTATGGCAACCTGCCTCAGAATGCTGAGCTGGCTACCATCCCCCACGCACTGGTAACTCTAATACTTACCCTTTCCAAACATATACACACAATTAAACATAACATCTGTAAACCAAAATTCATACTTCATTACACTCCTATCTTCCAGGCCTCTTCCAGCTTGTCTGGCTGCTCTGAAGCCAAAGCCACTACTGTTCCTCTCCATATCTTTCTCTTTTCCATTCCCTTATTCTGTTGCTGCCTCATCTGCCACTGTATTCTCTTCGGATGTGGCTGCCACCACCATCTATCAGGCCCTCTGAGAGAATATGCTTTCAAAATATGTATATTGGAGGAGCATAAACCCAAAATGTGCATTTAATGAAACATTTAGATCAGAAATTTCATGTAGATTTTAACTTGTTTTTAAATCATGCATTAATGCAGAAATGTATTTAAGTAACGAGCTTATGCTGGAATGGACTAATGTAGAGTTGATTTATGAATGAATGAACACTTGAGCAATACAGGCTGGAAACAGAAAAGTTATGGTGATTTAATTCAGATAGTCTTGAATGTGCAAAGAGACTATTTCTTATTTCCCTTTTTATTCTGAAATAAGCTAACATAGCCTATTTTAAGGCCCTTCCACACAGGGCCCATATTGTGGGAACTCTCGTGGTTTTATTGGAGGTGTCCAGATGACGTCTCCAGTAAAACCAAATTAATTTGGGGCAAAGCAGGAAAACCCTGCTTTGTGCTGAATTAATATGATACTGCCTTAGACCTGGATCTTCCTGAAAGACCCAGATCTAATGCAGTATAGGCCCTGCAGGGACTGATCCCTCAGTGGTCCTGGGACTACTGAGTGGTCAGTTTGCAAAGCCCCCTTGGATTTTCTGGGCTATATAAGCCCTGAAATCCCCAAGCGCATCAACCCCCTCCCCAATCCCAACCCCCCAAAAACTTTTTAAATAAAATTACTTACCCGGCCACCATTAAACTGCTGCCTGAGCTCTCCTGGAACATAGAAATGACATGCCAGGAGCGGGTGGGTAGGGTTATTCATTAAAGTATGCATACAATATGTATGCTGTTATTATTTTGCCTTCAACTTATGGAGGCCCTAAGTCCAGGGATATCATGAGATTCCCTTTGCAAGATGTATTCAAAAAAGGTTTACATTTGCCTTTCTTTCAGGTAAAGAGAATGTGACTCATCCAAAACCACCTACTGGGTATCCATGGCCAAGCAGGGTTTTAAGCACTGGTGTTCATAACACTACACAATCTCCCATGCATCATCTTACACATTTTAAACCAAACTACATTTGCTATTTGGATGCTCATAATCACTGCTCTATACTGAGATTTTTTTTGGCAAGTCTTCACTATCCCTTTCTTGTTTGGGTCATCCTAAATAATTTGGTGTCACCCTATGCAGCAGAGAAAAATCTAGAACCTAGACTTTTGACTCACCCCAGTTTCTTTTTTAGATTACATATAGAAACAAATGCGGTCATCACTAATAGTCAACACAGATTTATCAAAAACAAATCATGCTAAACTAATCTGATCTCTTTTTTTGATAGAGTTACGAGCTGGGTAGATGCAGATAACGCCATGGATGTAGTCTATCTGGACTTCAGTAAGGCCTTCGACAAGGTCCCCCATGACCTTCTGGCAAACAAACTAGTCAATTATGGGCTAGACAAAACTACAGTTAGGTGGATCTGTAATTGGCTAAGCGAACAAACCCAAAGGGTGCTTACCAATGCATCTTCCTTCATCCTGGAAAGAAATGACAAGAGGAGTGCCGCAAGCTTCCATTCTGGGCCCTGTTCTGTTCAACATCTTTATTAACAACTTAGATGAAGTGTTCGAAGGCATGATCATCAAGTTTGTAGACGACACCAATCAGGGAGGGATAGCAAATACGCCAGAAGATAGGAGCAGAATTCAAAACTATCTTAACATAGAGATGGGCCAAAACTAACAAAATGAAGTACAATAGGACAAATGCAAGATACTCCACTTAGGCAGAAAAAATGAAATGCAAAGATACAGAATGGGGGATGCCTGGCTTGACAGCAGTACGTGTGAAAAAGATCTTGGAGTCATAATGGACAACATGTTAAACACGAGCCAACACATCTCATGCCGTGGCTAAAAAAGCCAATGGGTTTTTGGCCTGCATAAATAGGAGTATAGGGTCTAGATCCAGAGAAGTCATCCTACCCCTCTATTCTGCCTTGGTCAGACCACACCTTGAATATTGTGTCCAGTTCTGGGCACCACAATTTAAGAGAGATGTTGACAAGCTGGGATGTGTCCAGAGGAGGGCAACTAAAATTATCAAGGGTCTGGAGAACAAGGCCTATGAGGAGCAGCTTAAAGAAAAGGCTGAGAGGACACATGATATATGAGGGGAAGTCATAGGGAGGAGGGAGCAAGCTTGTTTTCTGCTGCCCTGCAGACTAGGACGTGGAACAATGGCTTCAAACTACAGGAAAGGAGATTCCACTTGAACATCAGGAAGAACTTCCTCACTGTGAGAGTTGTTTGGCACTGGAACTCTCTGCTGCAGAGTGTGGTCGAGGTCCTTCTTTGGAGGCTTTTAAGCAGAGATTGGATGGCCATCTGTTGGGGGTGCTTTGAATGTGATTTCCTGCTTCCTGGCAGGGGGTAGGACAGGATGGCCCATGAGGTTTCTTCCAACTCTATAATTCTACGATTCTATACGTAGCAAAGAGGAATTAAAATAAAATGTACGCACTCCATTTGGGGAAAGCACACACCCACAAAAGTCAAACTATCATTAACATTCTTCCATGTAGTTATAGTTCAACCATATGTGGACTCACTCCATTGAGCTTCTAAAAAAAAGAAAACATATATGCATTAACAAAACAAGCAAGTAAATGATAGTTGCACTAAAATAACCTTAACATGTAGAAGCTGGCCAATTATCATCCTATAGAAGGATTCTACTGAATGTATTCACAAAGCCTATGCCTGACAGGGCCACCCATAGGATTTAAGAAGCCAAGGGCAGTTGAGAGGGGGACTTGGCAGTTGTTCCCAACAGGGATTCATGTGCGATGGAGATGCTCTGATGAACCATGTAACATGGCCAAGAAAAAGGCTGCATCTAAGGGATCCTCTTGTTTTGTGGAGATTCAGGTCACTTCCAAAGTTGCCCCCTCCTATTGTGTGCCATAATATATCAATCCCAGTTTTGTGGCCTAATTATTTGCCAGAATGGGGAAAGCCCATGATAACTTTGCACAAAAGCATTTATTTCTTTATGTGACTATGAGAACTTCCTTTCCAAATCTGACATCCTATAGATCACTGCTTCTTAAACTGTGGGCCCTGACCTCAAATGGGGTCCACGTAGCTCAATGTTGAAGGCCAAAAAATAAATTGGCAACAGTAAATGTTTTATTAATGTCACCTAGTTACTGTTTTAGATATTTACATAAATCTGGTGTGCAGTGTTTAACAGCGGACTATGTAGAAGATGCTTAAGCTGTACTTTATAAAAATGAAAATCAACTTGTTTAGTAAGCCTTACAAATGCTGATTTATTATCAGTAAATGTTTGATTTTTTATACTCATTTTATTCACCTTTATGCCAGGTTCATATATAAATTACTTTGGCCAAAAGGGCTTGCCAGTAAAAAAAGTTTAAGAATCCCTGCTCTAGATGGCTTGTATTATAGCTGCCACAGGACTATTCATGCTGGCTGAAGATGGTGAGTGTTGTATTCAAACATACGTGGAGAATGTCAATTAGATTCTTGGTATCAGATCTGCTTACTTATTTATATTTTGTATAGTTACTTCATGCAGAAGTCAAAATTTTTGACTATTGAGTGTTCTTTTCTATACTCTCTATGAACTTACAACAGCCAAAGAAGCAGGAACCAAAAGCAACACAATGAGACAAACCAGAGACCTGACAGTGAAAGCTTTTAATCTGAAAAGAGCACTGTTCTTCCCACAAAGTGTAAGTCTTATTTGGCCTCAATATCAGCTGCCTTGTGCCATGATCAGTTTCATTCTGTCAGCACCATTGTAAAAAGGATGTTACGGATCATGTGCAATAAAGGAGTATTAGGTCTTCAAGCCATCTGGGATTAAGCCATGGACTTCACTTCTTTACTGAGAACTCATTTTTTGTCGGTCAGGTCTGATTACAGGCTGAAGAAACCAATTTCATTCCACTTTACTTTCCTGTGTTTCTCATTGTTTATTTCATTAGCGCAGTGTCTAGGCCTGAGGCTCTGGCATTGGTTTACAAGAGTCGCAAGTAGCTCATCCCTTCAATGATTGATTGCACCAATGCAAAGCAGTACAAGAAACAGCTTCAGAAAGCAGAGTCAAATATAAGCAATTTCTTTACAAAGATTCCTATATCAAAGATTCTACAGAGAGGCATAAAACTTTGAAAAGCTTGAAAACAACAGAATGGGCATGATTCTGGTTAGGTAGGCTAAAAAAAATGTAGGTTAAATGTTCAATAGGGTTTGGGGTGGGTGTCCATGATCCTTCACCTCTTAACCCAGTGGACACAACCTCCATAGACCTTGGTTTATTAGTGCCACCTGTTTTGTGGAGAGTCCTATTCAGGTGCACATGAACCCAACGTGGCAAACCCTGAGGAAAGGAACAAAGATAGCATAAAATAGAGGCAGCTCATAATTTCCTTGTTTCTAGGTGGTGAATCCACATGGGTTAGTTTCCATAAGACCTAGTGTGGTTCATCATCCCAAAGCATTGGTTGCTTCTGGTGCAAAAACTACACAGAGAGTAGGATCAATGTCTCATCCATATGCTTACACCATCCTATTTCTGCCCAAACAATATTTGATTCAGGCAGTCTGACTTCATCAAAATTCAGCCACAAAGTGCCTTAAAATAGGGCAAACCCAAAAATATAACTTGAAAACAGAAAGGATGGGAAGCTTGAGTAGGTGTGAAAAGCTCTTTAAGTGCTTTTTTCTCTTTTCATTTCCTTATGCTTGCATGCAGCAACAGTGTTTTCCCCTTCACGTTTTTATGCCTATTTATTTATTTATTTGTTTGTTTGTTTGTTTGTTTGTTTACAGTATTTATATTACGCCCTTCTCATCCTGAAGGGGACTCAGGGCGGATCACATCTCTCTCTCTCTCTCTCTCTCTCTCTCTCTCTCTCTCTCTATATATATATATATATATATATATATATATATATTTATATAAAAGGGTAATAGAATCACGGCACCGGACAAAACAACTAAACTAAATGCCCTACAACCTCAAAAATTGACAGCACAACCTCTCATCTACGCCTCTACGTTCATACAACAAAAAGAAAAGAAAAATAAAGTCCTAGCCACAGCAACGTGTGGCTGGGCACAGCTAGTTACACATATAAGGCAAAAATTCAATGCCTTAACATAGAACAAAGACAGAGACAAACACAGGCTCCGAGCTGGCCTCGAACTCATGACCTCTTGGTCAGAGTGATTTGTTGCAGCTGGCTGCAGCTGGCTGCTCACCAGCCTGCGCCACAGCCCAGGCCTTTATCTTTTCCCTCATTGGCCGATCTTTGCCAATTAGAGCTTACATGGCAAGAGCAAGATTACATGACCTCACCTGCAAAGTTGATCACTTTTTGCTGTAATGCAAGGATAAAAGAAGGAACAAATGGCTGCCTAAGGCAAATGATTGGCTGGACAATGCTTCTTCCCCCTATCGTGGTCATGGTTTCCATTCTTAGTATAAAAGCCAGAAGAAATGCAGTGTTTCCTAGATGTGTCTCACCACCAGTTGATTTCTGGCTTCATCACTTTCACTTTTAACATTTCGACTCAGCATTCCCAAAAGCTATCTCATTTATTGTATAGCTTACTTAAAAGATATGTAACATCCACTTAACATAGGAAAAATGAGGTGAGAGTTCGCAAAACTCTGAAAGACTCCCCAAGGTTAGTCATCCCGTTAAGTAAGGTGAAGGGCCTTCTTCAGGTGGTGAAACCCAAAGAATAATAATGTTACCCTTCCTGCCACTACAGACACTGCGAATATGTCAGAGACCCTCACTGATTGCTCTCCAGCAATGGAAAACATGTCACCTGGGAAACAAATAATTGGGTTTGCTAGGAGGTCTTGTCAACTGCTTTCCTGCTGCAGTGACTCACCAGAGCCAGCCAAATTCCAAATTTCTTTCTCTCAGGGAACCTCAGAATCAACTGTCATTGTCAGGACAGTGATGAAAGTACATGTACTTCCAGAATACCACAGCACTCCATTTCTAAGTATGGTGCTTGGTTAATGGAGGAGAGAGTAGGGTAAAAGCAGATTGTTGATAGTTTTGTGTGGTGCATTTATCTGCACATAGATGAACACACACACACCTCAGTATTCAGGACAACTTGTGTCAACTCTGAAAAATTGTGAGAATCAGCTGGTACTAGATTTCCCAGGGTTTCAGAATACTCTGAGAATCATTCTGCAGAACGTTAGGGGCATGACAAATCTGCAACGTCTTGGAAACCTCTGGAAGTGCTCCCCCCCTTCACTCATGGACATTGGGGAATGGAGATGGAGTAAGGAAGTCAAGCAGGCACAATCTTGACTAGTGTTTGGATGGGAGACTGTCAATGAATATCTGGTGCTGTACACTGAAGCCAGGAAATCAGAAGATATTTACTTCTTGGGAGGAGAGCAATGGCCAACCTTGACAAAATACTGAAGAGCAGAGACATCACACTGGCAACGAAGGTCCGCATAGTGAAAGCAATGGTATTCCCCATAGTAACCTATAGATGCGAGAGCTGGACCATAAGAAAGGCTGAGCGAAGGAAGATAGATGCTTTTGAACTCTGGTGCTGGAGGAAAATCCTGAGAGTGCCTTGGACCGCAAGAAGATCCAACCAGTCCATACTCCAGGAAATAATGCCCGGCTGCTCACTGGAGGGAAGGATATTAGAGGCAAAGCTGAAGTATTTTGGCCACATCATGAGACAGGAAAGCTTGGAAAAGATCATGATGCTGGGGAAAATGGAAGGAAAAAGGAAGAGAGGCCGACCAAGGGCAAGATGGATGGACGCTATCCTTGAAATTACTGGGTTGACCTTGAAGGAACTGGGGGTGGTGACGGCCGACAGGGAGCTCTGACGTGGACTGGTCCATGAGGTCACGAAGAGTCGGAGATGACTAAATGACTGAGCAGCAGCACACTATATTTCAAAAGAAAAAACTGGCAAAATCATCTCTGAGTATCCCTTCCCTAAGAAAACCTTATAATTTCAATGAGGCCACCATAAGTTGACAGGCAACTTGAAGGTATACATAAATTTGGAGTGAGGAGAGAGCACTTCCCATTATCCAACTCTTTCTTCTATTCTTTCTCATATCAAAAATATAATTAAGTAGAGGAAAAGGAAATAGCTTTAGAATGCCTTTTCATTAATAGTACAATGAGCCCTCTGGTAGGTAGCACTGGGAATATAAAGAATATTTAAAAATTGATTTTTCACTGAGACTGTCTCAGCATGTGGTGGGCTGTGGCTCAGGCTGGTTAGCAGCCAGCTGCAATAAATCACTCTGACCAAGAGGTCATGAGTTCGAGGCCAGCTCGGTGCCTGCGTCTGTCTCTGTCTCTGTTCTATGTTATGGCATTGAATGTTTGCCTTATATGTGTAATGTGATCTGCCCTGAGTCCCCTTCAGGGTCAGAAGGGCGGAATATAAATATTGTAAAAAAAATTAAAAAATGTCTCCATACATTACTGGGTGGTGTTTGTTTGAACATTCTCTTTGCAATTTTTAAACATTTCAATACTTTGATTTATCATTTTATTGTTTCAGGTGAAAGCTATGACAGATTCATGGGAGATCAGGGCACTTAAAACAACCTTGTGAGTCGTATCTTACTTTACCTCTCCCTACACTACCCTGTGTTGACTTACAAAGGTTCTCAGTGGTGGATTTGATATTTATGGGTCAGCGCTGTATATGTCTATGACAAATGGACTATATGTATATGTCATCAATGATGCCTTACAGCATCTTGAGCTATCATTAACAAAATATCAGTAGAAAAGAAATAATGCAAACAAAATATATCATTACTGGAGTACTCAGTTCAGCAGAGATACTTCTGCTAATATAATAAGCTTTGGTCATATTTCAGACACCCGTCTCAACCCACTTAAGGCAGTCTTTGTCTGATGGACACTAAATGGGTTATTTGCTGGAATGCTTTTGCTGAGATTAATAGATATGGACAGCAGCATCCTTTATGAGGCAAGAGTGAAGTTTGGGTCCCAAAAGATTTGTGATGGAGACTTGGCACAGCTCAGATTCCACTATCACTATTAGCTGGGATTTTCAGCAGCCAGATGGTTGGGGAGAATATTGAATTTCATGTGCGCTTCTTAAAGATTATTGATATGTGAAAATGGATGTGACTACCTACACATTACCCAAAAAGGAAAGGGAGAATTCAGTCACATAAGACTAAAATATTTTTTATATAAAGTACTTTGCTTTACTGTTGCTGTCATTATCACCTGTCTAATTTGCCCCATGAAGGTTTATGTTTTCACTTCCAGATGGTGCAGCTGGATGAGGATTCTGTTGCACGAGCAGAGGCAATGACCACAGAGACAAAGATAAATGTTTATATCTTATCGTTTATGGATCTGTATGGAAAGAAATATCACATTGAATTAGAATACACAGAAGTAAAGGCAGATCAATTAGATTAAAAAGCAAGAGTATCAATATCCATTTGAAACAAGCAGAAATAAAACATTATTCAAAGCACAGGCAGACATGTTTCTCAACTAATATCCGGGATATGTGGTACTCTTACACTGAGGAGGAGGAGGAAGGGGAGGGAGAAAAAGGAAGAGTAGTAGTAGTAGTCGTCGTCGTCGTCGTCGAATTTGTCTAGTTTGTGAGAGGAAACCTATGGAGATTTCAAAAACCTAAACAACTGATTCTAAAATTACAAGGGACTGTCTATTTAAGTCACTGAGACATTGCTTTCTCAAAGAAAGAAGGAAGGAATTATCTAGATTACATTTATGTCAAACTAGACTCTCTGGTGGTGGCCCAGTGTGTTAAAGCACTGAGCTGCTGAACTTGCAGACCGAAAGGTCCCAGGTTCAAATCCCGGGAGCAGAATGAGTGTCCGCTGTTTGCCCCAGCTTCTGCCAACCTAGCAGTTCGAAAACATGCAAATGTGAGTAGATCAATAGGTACCGCTCTGGCGGGAATGTAACGGTGCTCCATGCAGTCATGCCAGCCACATGACCTTGGAGGTGTCTACGGACAACGCCGGCTCTTCAGCTTAGAAATGGAGATGAGCACTAACCCCCAGAGTTGGTCACGACTGGACTTAATGTCAGGGGAAAACCTTTACCTTTACCTACTAGACTCTCTAGGGAGCTCTGGCATAGGCTGGTCCATGAGGTCACAAAGAGTCAGAAGCGACTGAACAAATAAACAACAAAAGACTTTTTGCTGCCAATTCCTGGTAGAAGTTGCAATATAGTTTTTCACATTCAAGTGGGATTTTTTTCTTTTTAAAAAAACCGGACATATTGCCAAATAATATTTCCTCCTCCTACTCCCCATCTACACTGACCATTTAATGTATTTGGAAACTAGCTACAAGCTGTAGCAGCTAAACAATGAACAACTACAAAAGAATGTAAAAGAAGGAGCTTGATGCACATCCATGTTCCGTGGTTTATGTCATCACCATCTTGATCTCAAACTGGTGCTAGGATTTCCTATGTAATCACCTGAACAACGAAACAATTTTCTTCAATGCCCATTTAAAACTGACAAGTGGTCAGCGTAGATGTGTTTTCTAACATGTCAGCTATTGGAGGCCTGGAATGGATGGATTGAGGGAAGTAACAGTTCCACACTTTTTTGGCTTTGGTCAGATCTTATCTGGAGTGCTGTGTTCCATTTTGGGCACCACAATTCAGGAAAGATATGGACAAATGGGAATGTGTCCAAAGGAGGGTATCCAAAATGGTCAAATGTCTGGAAACCAAAACATTTGAAGAGTCATTTAGGGACCTGAGTATGTTTAGCCCAAGAGGTGACATGGCATGTTTAAATACATAAAATAATGTCATACTGAAGACAGGGGAAACTTGTTTTCTGCTGCTCTAGAGACATTAGTAATGGATTCGAATTACAGGAAAAGCGATTCCACCTAAACATTAGGAAGAACTTCCTGATGGTAAGAGACGCATGACAGTAGAATACACTGACTTGGAGTATGGTGGAGTCCATTTCTTTGAAGGTTTTAAAGCAAAATCTGGATGGTGATTTGTTCAGAGTGCTGTGCCTCCATCTTTACTGATGTGTATTCCTGTATGGGAGAGTTGGACTGGGTGGCCTCTGTCGTCTCTTCCAACTTTATGGTTCAGTGACAATCTTCCAATTCTCCTTGCTCTTTCTCAAGCCCCTTTCATACAGCTGAATAAAATCCCACATGTTCTGCTTTGAACTGGAATAAGTGGCAGTGTGGACTTTGATAACCCAGTTCAAAATAGATTTTGTGGGATTTTCTGCCTTAATATTCTGGGTTATATGGCTGTGTGCAAGGGTTCTCAGTAATTTCCTTTCCACCTTGTTTCAAGTTAACTGTGGAAAAAGCTCCAACCTTAACAATTTATATATAAAGCGTAGATGTATATATAATGACTTCATATAAAAGTACAGCTCATTGCCTTAAGAGGTAATAGTATGATTCTGTAAAAAGAATAACAATAGTCACTTCCATTAGTAAAAGTGCCATTATGTGTATGTAGATGGTAAACAGGAAATTCCTCAAACCCAATGTGTCCAATGCATAAGCTTGCTGAGTGAAAATAAATGTTTGATATGGAACTATGTAAAATACATCTGTATTTTATTTGGCAAACTGCTCTGATTTCATACATTAACAGAGCAAGTCTCTATATGTTTACTCAGAAGTATCCCCTACTTTAAATGGAACAAATTTCCAATGAATCTACTTCAATTTTTTCTAGTCTCCAAGTACGATAAGTTACAACAAAGGGTTAACTTGCTAGGATTGATGAAATCAGTCATCCTTCCCATATGGAAGGACCAGGTTATGGAACTTTGGTCTTTGTGTCTCTGGGGCCAAAGAGGCTTTACACAATCCCTGCATAGAACCAGCTATATTCAAATTATTCAATTTAATTATCATAACCTTAGGTTGGAACTATACTGCCCATTAATGCAGTTTTAGAATGCAGTTTAGCTGCATTGAACTGGTTTATATGACAGTGCAGACTCATTATTAGACAGTGTAGAGTCAGCATTTTAAAGCAAGACTATTTAGTATAAAGCATGGCAAATTTACTTTTTAGACTGTAAACCACAGAATTCAGCTTAATCAGTGGAAGCTTCAGTTAAATCCAAACTATTTTTTCTACTTCTACCCTGATTATTTTATCCCGTTGGTCAAAATCTGCCAGAATCCCCAATAAGCCCTCACCCCATAAACTAAACTTAGCATTATGTAAACTGGTAAGTCTTTTTTATCCTTTAAAAGACAGTATGAGTGGGTGGGTAGATAGGTAGGAACAGAGAGATAGTAGGGGTGTGCAATTTTTCATTATGCAATGTCAGTAGGATCAAATTTGTTAAAGTTCTACTTATGACAATTGGGTGTGGCCTGCCCCAAAAACTTATGAATATAAACTTTATAAGTTTTTATTCATTAACATCAAAAAGCCCCAATCAGGATAGGGGAGATAGCTAGCCAGAGTTCCAATAAATTGTTGAATCCACAAAGAGGAGGACTGACTGATAGTACTAGTACGTAAATATCTGTGCTGGACTGAGAAGAAATCCCTAAATGGAAGTTCTATTGGTTAATATGAGAGACATTACATGAGATAGCTGCTGTGGCTTTTTAAAATGTTTTTATCAAAACTTCAAAAAAATCCCCAAAAATCAGTAAATGTATGAATATTTCTGAAACCTCATGGGAATGATCCACTGTTATCTTATGTCATTGAATACAAAATTCAAGGAGATAGCTCTTGTAGTTTTTTTTTTTTTTATAAATGTTGTTATAAATCCATGTATAAGTGAAACATTTGGAAACTTGATGGGCTAACAGTGGTAAATATGTAGTAAGCTTCACCCCGATAGCTGTAAAAATGAGGGAGAAAGGAGCCTCTAAATTTTCCCACTTGCGCAAGGTTTTCACGAAATTTAGAAAGACCAGTCACAGCTATCTTAAAAAACAAGGTAAGGGTGACATTAAGATAAAGTATTGTAACTAACAAGTTCAAATAAAAATACAGCAGTCTTTAATCACAATGAGTCACAGGGAGCCATTCTGTTACCTGTTCAATAGGCATCCTGTTCCCTTATGAAGTGACACATTGCTTAAGTGGTTAATCAAAATGGCCTCTTTTGGGGATAGAAAGTGGGTTGGCTTTTCTGCTGTCTTTTCCTGCATTTCCAAGGGTGTGCTAAAAAAAGGGGGATAATAGCAATCATTATTAGTACCAGAATTTCTGTAGTCCTTCAGAGTTTTAAAGGTCCTTCATAGAAATTCACACTGAACCCCTGGTGCCAGCTATCTACTTTTACAGTATCTCCAAGTAGGGGAGGTGATGAATGAAGCTGAAATAAATGACTGCTTAAAGGTACCTACTGAACACATATGCATGGACTGAATTTTCAGTTACTCTATATAGTCCCATACTTCCCTGCTCTGATTCTTTGCCACTCTCAATCAATCAATCAATCAATCCAATTTTATTTATGCCCCACCCCATCCTCCCATGGGGACTCAGAGTGGTACATCAAGACCTATCTAAAGCTCTTCCCGTAACTATCAGGCTATTTACACTAATATTATAATGCACATTGGGACCAGTTACACTAATATTATAATGCACATTGGGACCAGAAACCGGTTTTGTTGTGCAGGTGATTGAACTGGAAGGTCTGGAGCTGGTTTGAGGCAAAGTGGGTGATTACATCAAAAACAGAACCTGGTCTAAAACCACTCTCTGGTTTGTTGTATGTTTTCCGGGCTGTATGGCCATATTCCAGAAGTATTCTCTCCTGACATTTCACCCACATCTATGGCAGGCAACCTCTGAGGATGCCTGCCATAGATGTGGATGAAACATCAGGAGAGAATACTTCTGGAACATGACCATACAGCCCGGAAAACATACAGCAACCCTGTGATCCCAGCCATGAAATCCTTCGACAATACTCTCTCTTGTCGTTGTTGTTCCTTTTCCAGAAGAGATGCACACCAGTGCTCCAGAGGCATAGGTAAAGGTAAAGGTTTCCCCTGATGTTAAGTCCAGTCATGTCTGACTCTGGGGGTTGGTGCGCATCTCCATTTCTAAGCCGAAGAGCCGGCGTTGTCCATAGACACCTCCAAGGTCATGTGGCCGGCATGACTGCATGGAGCGGCATAGGAGGTTGAAAAAAATAGAAAGTGAAATGAAGGCAATCAATTACCTCTCGCAAGGGGCCAAGTTGTCCCCTGCTAGACAGCCATGTCCTTGGGCCATTTTTCAGCAGCCTCCTCACCCCTCATTCCAACTTATGCAAAATACTCCTCAAGGCTGGATGTTTGCAATGCATTCCACATTCTGCAGAGCTGATTTTACCCTAGGATCTGGGATATATTGGGATCTGCTGCAGTGCATTGAAGGTCCTCACTCAGATTTTCCTGTGACTTTCTTTAATATGTTGTATGCCCTTTGATTCATGCCACAGCACACATTGGTGGCCAGGGCCAGTTCTTAATGGAGGCACATGAAGCTGCTGCTTTGGGCGCAGCACTTGCTGGGTGCTCTTGAAGCAGCGGAGGCAGTGGCGATGGTGTCAGCGGCGATGGCGGCGGTGAACATTCGGTCGCTTGCTATGGAACAAGGAAATACTTGCTATTCTCGTGAGATTTCACAAGATTTCTGCGAGATCTTGCAAGATTCTGCAAGATCTCGCAGAAATCCTGCGAAATCTAGCGAGAATAGCAAGTACTTCCTTGTTTCGCGGCGAGCGATCCAATGGTCGCCGCTGCCGCTGCCGCCGCTGGTAAATTGGTGGGACATAATTTGGGGGGGGGGCGCGGCCCTAGGTTTGCGTACATACCTTGTTTCCCCTAAAATAAGACATCCCCAGAAAATAAGACCTAGTAGAGGTTTTGATGAATTGCTAAATATAAGGCCTCCCCCGAAAGTAAGACCTAGCAAAGTTTTTGTTTGGAAGCATGCTCGCCAAACAGAACACCAGAGCATGCAGGATCGGTCAATGTACGTACCATAAAGTGTTGTACATGGAAATATTGGTAGTAATAAATTCTTGATAGGATTCACAGTTTGTCTGGTTATGCTGGTCTGTGATGACAACTACTGCACAATATATAATAAATGTTCATTTTTTTGTTCAACAATAAATGTTCATTTTTCTTCATGGAAAAATAAGACATCCCTGAAAATAAGACCTAGTACATCTTTGGGAGCAAAAATTAATATAAGACACTGTCCTATTTTCGGGGAAACACGGTACTGAAAAAACCTAGGGCCAATCCGTTTGGTGGCATGCATTTTTTAGCTGCTGCAGTTCCAATTCAGCTTGCATGTGCATTGAATGATCAGTGTAGATGTCTACATATCTTCTGGTCATTCATTTCTGACTGAGTACCGAGAATTATTGTGCTGCCCAGCTAAAAGTTGAGATAGTGCTAGACAGATTTTTTGGTGTCAAACTCTTAAGATTTACCACTACTAACTTGCATGATCTCCACATCTTAGAAATTGGCTGGTTCATTTCACAATATTTTATACCATTTCATTACTTAGCAACTTTATATGACTCACAGTGGAATTGGGGAGCTGCTTATACTGAAAAGCATTGTGTTTGATATAGTATGAGACGTTCTGACTTTATAAGCAAGGGCAACACTTTAGTCCAGTAGCAGTATTTGGACAAATTGAGTGATGACTCATATATGTGAATATACGAGTCATCACTCAATGTATCCAAATACTGCTATTGTACTAAAGTGCTGCCCTTGCTTACAAAACTACTTAACTAGTGTCTCCCAATAAAGCACCTATGGAACATTGCTTCTATTAGTTTTTCCCAATAAATACCCCTATCTCCAAAAAAGTGATAAATTTTCACAGTCCTAGAGGAAAATCATTATGAAACAAAATGCATGAGCTTGCGAATCTATTCTGTGAGGGAGATAAGACAGAAGCTTCAAAATGTGCTTGGTATTTTCCTTGACAAATAGATTTCCAAACATCTATTTTCAAACATCTCATATATGGACAGTATAGTAATTCTGAGCGGGACTGTGAAATAGATGAATGGAAAGGAAAGAACTAAGTCAAATTCTTACTCTCTACCAGAATTGATGCATCAAATCAATCGTACTTACATAAATACTAACATATAAAATTACAATTGATTCAGTTGGCCCCTTCTAGTTGGTTTTAGCAATTAGATTTGAGCTAGAATTACCCAAGTAATTTGGCTTTTCCAATGTTTTGGTTTTTCTGGACAGAGAATGGTGCTTGGACTCCTAGAATGCACATCATTTTCCATGATTCTGTTTCTTTTATGGCTGTAGTCTTTCCTCTCCTTGTTGTGGTAAGAAGGTCTGTAAGAGTAAAGATTAATGGTGCAGTGCAGAATAGGTTCACATAACTGAAGCTCTAGGACTATTTCATAAGTGAGGGTGATGGCATCAACACATACGAAGTTCATGTTTTCTTGTTCTCTTTGATTTGGCTGCAATGCTCATAATATAACTGGAGGAAACAAAATATTTTTCCCAGTTAACACATGCAAATGTGAGTAGATAAATAGGTACCGCTCCAGCGGGAAGGTAACGGCGCACCATGCAGTCATGCCAGCCACATGACCTTGGAGGTGTCTACGGACAACGCTGGCTCTTCGGCTTAGAAATGAAGATGAGCACCAACCCCCAGAGCCGGTCACGACTGGACTTAACATCAGGGGAAAACCTTTACCTTTACCTTTTTCACATAACATAATTATAGCATTCTAATTCTACTTTAATCACCATGGTTCCACACCAAGCCCCCATCTACACTGCCTTATAATGCAGTTTCAGAATACAGTTTAACTTCATTGAACTGGATTATATAGCAGTGTAGACTCCAGTTCAAAGGGATTGGTGCAATGCGTTATTTGTGTATGGGGTTATTATGTTTTAATATGCTTAATGGTTTAAAATTGTATTTATATGTTGATTGTTTCTAGTGATTTCATGTTGTGTTTTATTTGGTTTGTATGATGAGGCATTGAATTTTTGCCTGAATGTATGTTGCATGCTGCTCTGAGTCCCCTGTGGGGTAGGAAGAGTGGAATAGAAATGAGGTAAATAAATAAATAAATCAGTTAATCTTCATTCTGAATCTGGAATATATGGCAGTGTAGAACCAGTCTACATTGTGTGAGTTTACATACTGTCCATTAGAGCTGTGAAATCAATGAAAAAATGTTGCAGTTACAAAATTGAAACTCATTACAACATTGAAACTCATTACAAAATTGGGGAGAGGGGGGTGAATCATTTTTGAGAATGTTTCTGAAATTATGGACCAATTTTTTTTGTAACTATTATGAAGTAATGTATTTTTGTTACTTTTTTCATTAAGTAATTGAGAAAGTGGGAGACTTCAGGGGCCCATTTTCCCCTCATTTTTAGAGTTATTGTGATGAAACTTACTATAATTGTACCACACATTTTCCATGGTTACCTCATCAAGTTTCAGAATGCTACACTCATCCACTAAGTTTTGGGGAACTTTTGAATTTTTTACAAACATTTTTTTCCCAAAAAAACTATAATACCTATCTACTTGAATTTTATATACAGTGCACAAGATAACCAGGCCATCAATCCCTGGAAGTTTCAAAAGGATTCACACATCTACTGATTTTTGGTGTTTTTTAAAAAAATAGACAAAAACATTTATTCCCCAAAAAGTCAAAACAGCAATCCCCTCGAATGTCTGTTTAACAGTGTATCTATATGACACACAATTAACCATAAAACTTCAACTTAGCACAGATTTATACTATTACTTACTCAAGTCCTCTTTGCAGATTCAGTAATTTTATTATTATTAGACTGACTCATTGGGCTTTTTGGTGTTGAGCACTGCATTCTGGGAAATGTAGTTTAGGGCAGGGCTTTTTGAATTCTCTGCGACAGAGGTCCTGACCTTCTCAAACTACATTTTCCAGAAAGCTGTGATCTCAGTCTCCCACCCAGCCCAGCTAACTGCCCTTCCTTATGCTGACTGGCAAGCAGCCTTGGTCTAGCAATGGCCTCTTTGGCTTTACCAAAGTTGCTTAATGCTTATACTGAAAATTAAACTGACTTTGGGAAGCTTCTGAATTGTATAGAATTTTTACAATTTTTTGTGATTGCATCCCCCCCCCCTTTTTGCACGTTTCTTAATAGTGCTTCGTTTGCATGAACCTAACAAATTACTAATGACTTACAGGACTAACGATAATTTTGCAAAGCTATACTGTCCATATAATGCAAATCAAACTACATTGCATGGCAGTGCAGATGGCATCTAATTTATAGGGAATTAACAGGAAGTTAGCTTAATGTCTTATCAAACTACATGCCCCCAGTATTCCACATCTAGTTGCCATGGTATTTAAAGTGGAATTACAGTTCTAAAATTGTGAAGTATAAAATGCCATGATGAAATTAATGGAGTTCTGTATGAAGCAACAGAAACAACCCCTTTTGCAGCAGAAACAATCCCTCTCCATTAAGGAGAATACATACACAACTTGTCTTTGTAGAAGCTAAGACTTTATACAAGGAGTATTTACAGTATAGCAGAAGACTGTGATTCTTCTCAAATTCTTCTTCCAGGTAGCTGAAACCTTCTAACTTGCAAAAGCCTCTTGCTAGTCTTGTTTTCCAATTTTTATGTATCTTTGCAACTTTCTCTCCAACAGCAACTCTTCATCAATGCAACTCCTTTCACACCAACTCTCCAACAATAGAAAAGTGTTTTGCTACTTTAGTACCTTTTGCAACTGCTCCACCCTGGCCATAAATTACACAGGTACCTTGATTTATAATAGTTACAGTATGGTTGGTCTTGATCCTTACATTTATTTACACATTCTTATTGTTACTTAAGAAATTACATCCTGGATAATTCTGATACTAGTTCTATTAGGAAGTGAAGGTGCAACACCCAGTGTCACAATGGCAGCCATATTCAATATCCCTATTTAATTATAACATTTGGAGAAACTTGCTCAACTTCTAAATCTCTCTTTAACTATAGCCAATTTGTATTCAGCTGAGATTCTAATGATTAGTCAGGTTAACAGTTGGGAAAAAATAGAAAAAATTGCTGGCGGTTTACTGTGAAGACGAATGAGAATACAACACAGGAGGGGAAGCCTGCTGAGCAATTTTAAGTGTTATTTTTTCCCTAGTCATTAATAAATGTGGAGAATTTTAAAAAGGGAATTATGTTTCCCAGGGCCTTAAGGGATTTTGCCACCAACTGCCTGAAAAGTATTGGCTTTTCTTTTTTTCTTTTTTTTTTAGATAAGTCAATTAAAAGAGGGCCGATGAAGGAGTTGGGAGATACATTTGCCTCACATTGAGAATACTAAATGGGAAGTTTCTAAGACAATGCTTCTCAATAATAATATAATATTTTCTAAACTTTTGAGAAATGCAAACTTAAAAAAAATTCAAGTGCAACTATTTGTTCCAATGGAGTGTTTTCAGTACATAAAGGAGGAAATCCAATTTCATTGCAGATAGTTTTGTTTATTAAATTCCATAGATGGAAATACTTGGTTATTATTCCAGAATTTTCTTTTAAAAAAAGAATAAGATAAAACAGAAACACTTTGAACCATAGAAAAAAAGAAACAAAGATAAGGCAAATATTGCCTGAAATGTTCTAGCTGCTTAAATTATCCAGAAGAATTGGTGCAAACCTTCTATAATGGTCTTAATAAATCTGGTAAGGAAATTTAGTTCAAAAAGAATAACAACACTAATGTGCATGATGCTTTACAAAATAAAAAAGAAAGGTCCCTGCCTTAGAATTTGTAATATGAAATTTGATAGCAGATGGCGACAACATGATGATGTAGAGGACAAACATGATGAGGACAGAAATAAGTATGAACAATGCAATGACACATAGTTTTCAGGGGAGACTGACACCATAAAGCCAAATATTAGATTGGTAACCAATTTGTCATAAGGCCAGGGCTGATTCTGTTCCAATGATACATGAGTGACAATCATTTGTAGAATATGACAACCATATTCTTATGCACTACACAGTGATTATTCTTAAGTCATTGAGAAGTTGCTGTTCGAAGGCACAACATGTTACTTTTTTCAGAAATGACACACAATAACCTTATAGACACCTTGGATCCACAGTTGACATTAGTCTACAGTAATATATACCCTCAAGAACAACACTATGCAAAGAACAAAGGCGAAGAATTTTGGAAGGAAATAAGAGATATGTTAGAAAAAATACTAAAAATAAAAATACCACATAAACCGGAATTATTTTTACTAGGCATATATGAGCTAGAAATTGATAAAAATAAAGACAAATTACTCTACCTCCTAATAACAGCGGCAAGAATTTGCTATGCCAAATTTTGGAAGAAAAGGGAGATACCGGATGAGAAAGAATGGCTAAATAAAATCCAAGATATAAGAAACATGGACAGACTTACCTTCTTACTATCTAAAAGTAAAGGCATATCTACTGGAGCAGAGTTACAGAATATTTAAAACAAAAACATTATAAAATACTGATAAAAAAGAGAAAAATAAAAATAAATAAATAAATAAAATAAACATAGGATAACTATGAAAAAAATTGGCTAAGAAAAGTAAGAAATATATTAAAAATCAAATAAGGAGTAAAAACATGAAGATATGAACCAAAGAACCAGAAACATAGACGAAGACAGGAGAAGGAAAAATCGAGAATTGACAGTGGATCAAGGAAAAGGACTAAAACTCTCCTAGAAGAGTCCCGGGAAGTCATCACCAAAGAAAATCTAGATCTTTCTTATTTTCTATCATCTTTATTTTGTCACTTCTTGGATACAACTTTCCCTCCCCAACTTTTCTTTATTTCTACTCGTACTGTCAACCCTCCCCCCCCCTTTTACTGACTATTTTTCTCTCCTTGCTACTTGACTTTCTCTTTCCCCAAACTTTCTTTGATTTTATGTGTTCTTTATGATTTTAGATTCACCTTATACTTTGTTTTAAATGAAAACTGTAATAAAGATTTTTTTTTTTTTTAAAAAAGAACAACACTATGCACTAGTACATGGTCAATAAACAGGTATAAAATATAAAGTTATATTTAATGAAATACAGTAAGTACAGAATTTACAATTGTAATGTTGATGCTCCATACATCAAACTGAATATGTAACCGAACAATGCTTGCTCTATACATAAATTTGCCGCTTATGAAATCAATCAGTTGAGCTGAAGAGCATATAGAATACATGACCAGTTTCAACTCTTAGTCTTCCTCGGGTGAATTTAACTGAGAAAATTATAATGAATCAACAGGAGCATCAACATTAATATAGCATTGTACTTGAGGGTATATATTAGTTTGGTGTATAACCAGGAACTCGTTTACTTAGTATTAGGCTACAGTCACCATCATCCCCATCCAGCATGGTTAGTGGTACAAAAAGGTGGAGACCCAGCAAGTTCTTTAAGGGTTTAAGCCCGAGGAAAGATGGCACAGAGAGGGGGGGGTCACAGGTTGACACTTGGCCATATCAGGTTATTTTCCCGTTTCTTTCCTCATCACTGGGCACAGCTCACTTAAATAGGCTATAATCAAATAAAGTGGTCTTTGCTTAACCCAATTTTATCTGTCTTGTCTCATTATTTCATGGTTACTCATCGATGACTCTGTGTGGAATCCTGTAAAAAGTATTGCCTCATTCACTTACTGTAATTTATCAATACGTTATCTCATTAAGTCCCAAATCAGCACTCCTCATGCTTGTTAATAATGTCTTAATAGCTGTTCCACTTTTGTTATTTTAAATATATTTTTTTTTAAATGCCCTTAAAATACCAAAAAAAGAGTCCTTCTCAATGGTATTCTGAGAGAATCATTCCAGAGTACCTAGTACAACATTACACAGTACCATGGCAAAGGGCCAACATCAGTAGTTCTTACGTCATTTTGCAGAAGGAACATTGATTCCTTATCTTCATTAAAAGTACTCTTTTTTCTTACTGATACTAATTCTGTTTTAGATATTTCGAGTATATGAATCTCAATCTCTTTCCTGCAATTCATGCATTGATTAGGGTTGGCACTGTCCTTATATTGTGGATGAATGATCCTTCTTTGAAAACAAGGAAAATGAATGTGGCTTGATTTGTGTGAATCTTATCAGACATGGACATAAATTCTATTATTATATCTGACTAACACAGACTCACTGAATCTGAAATTTACTTGAATGTCAATGACAATTCATCTTCTCTGGCTGGGATTAACTATGCCTTCATCTGCATTGCCATATAATGCTGTTCAATGCAGTTAAACTGCATTATATGAGTCCACACTCACCATATAATGCAGCTTCAAAGTGTATTATATGGCAGAGTGGATCAGGCTCAAAAGGATTCAACAAAATTGACTGGTTAATGTAATGTCAGCTTCTGGGGTTGTTTTCTAGACAGTACTATCAGCAGTAAAATCTCTAGAAATCTAGATTTCTCTAGCCTAAAATGATACATTTTAATATATTGGGTTTATGGTTCCCGTCCCCTTGATCAGGTCATGTAAGTGTTATTTATTGCTATAATTGTATTATTTTACTTTGCTTAATAATGTGTTATTATGTTGCTATGTAATGTTTGTGTTGTTTTTATGATTGGAAACCGCCCTGAGTCCTATCCAGGAGATAGGGCGGTATATAAATAAAGTTTTATTATTATTTTATTATGACACAGCAAACAAGATAGATATGCTGGATTTCATATCACAAAATCACAAGTCGAACATTTCCCAAGTGTCTAGGACTGTGTGATGTATTTTGAGATGGTGCGAGCAGATCCCAGCAGGGTGGCCTTTTGCAGTTGGCAGATCGTAATTTTGTCAATGTCTATTGTTTCCAAATGCCGGCTGAGATCTTTTGGCACGGCACCCAGTGTGCCGATCACCATCGGGACCACCTGCACTGGTTTCTGCCAGAGTCTTTGAAGTTGAATCTTGAGGTCCTGATAGCGGCTGAGTTTTTCCTGTTGTTTTTCGTCAATGTGACTGTCACCTGGGATGGCAACATCAATGATCCAAACCTTTTTCTTTTCCACAACTGTGATGTCTGGTGTGTTGTGTTCCAGAACTTTGTCAGTCTGGATTCGGAAGTCCCACAGTATTATTATTATTATTATTATTATTATTATTATTATTATTATTATTATTATTATTATTATTATCTCCGTAAGAGCAATATCAAGCTGTTTAAAGGCATTATCTGTCAATCTCTTTGCTATATGCAGCGTTCACCAACCATTTTGACTGTTTTGAACACAAAAAGTTGCTACTCTTCTCCCTCCAATTTAAGGATTTTCCCCCTATTTTTTTCCATTTTCCGGTCATATCAGACCTGGAAGCACAACCAATGTGCAGGAATACTGGGGCTTTTTATATGGACACATCCATAGCACTATCCACACAGGTGTTTATTCTCTCATTGTGCAAGAACAGCACTGACACTAGCAAATCAACAAACTGGAACTTCACTGTTATTGCAAATGAATTGCCTGGAGTCTTTGTTCTGTATACTAAATGTCCATTGCATTCTCTCCTAATGCATAGATGTGTGTGTGTGTGTTGGTCTCAATATTCTTTTTAATACGTCTCTGAAGCTTTTACATATACTTCCCCCCCTCTCTCTCCCTTTCACTCGTTTTTAAGGTCTATTTCACCTAGAGTAATGGAACGATGGAAATTAAATGAGTGTACATGTAAGCCAATGAACTTGAGGTACTACTCATCTTGCAGCCTCGCCTAATCTAAATAACCTTTTTTATGCTTTGCTGGAATGGCATTTTCAAAAGGCTATCTACGAGTAAATGAGTGTGTATGTCAGTTTGAGTTTGCTAGACAAATCAAATCTGTCCGACAAAGTACATCGATTCATTACTATTTACTGCACACTTCAGTTTGAAGGACAATTTTTGTGATTGGGCCATTAACAATGACGGTCATTTTAGCAGCATTCCCCAAATTTCTTTTCCTGTTGATTCCTTTTGCACATCTGACAGACTATTTGCATAGCATAGGTAGGATCATTCAACTCATACTGAAAGGTAAGTGTACAGGGCAAAATATGCCATGGGTTTTTCATATTCAGTTTTCATTTATTTCACACACACAAACATATATCTCAGAACCATATACAGTAGAATCTCACTTATCCAACATAAACGGGCCAGCAGAATGTTGGATAAGCAAATATGTTGGATAATAAGGAGGGATTAAGGAAAAGCCTATTAAACATCAAATTAGGTTATGATTTTACAAATAAAGCACCAAAACATCATATTATACAACAAATTTGACAGAAAAAGTAGTTCAATACGGAGTAATGCTATATAGTAATTACTGTATTTACGAATTTAGCACCAAAATATCATGATGTATTGAAAACATTGACTGCAAAAATGTGTTGGATAATCCAGAACATTGGATAAGTGAGTGTTGGATAAGCGAGACTCTACTATATATTGCAATGGAAAGGGTCTACTAATATGATCTTTTCCAAGCAAAAAAGTTTTAAAGATCTCTAGATCGCTACCCACACCTCTGTCATCTACCCTCCTCTAATTTTCTGGCTATCTGACTAAATGTTTTGCTGGATCAGAAGGAAAACCAAATTAATCCAGACATACCAGCCTGTGTTCCTCCAGATGTTTTGGATTCAATGTCCTAACCTCACAAACTACTTTTTAAGCAAAGCAAAATCCTGTCTGACAAAATGTTTATAGACTTTTTGAAAGGGAAATTTGGAAATGAACAGAACCTCAAAACAGTCTCTATACTTTTGCTCCTGAGAAAAATCCATAAGCACATGTCAATAAGACTGGTGCAAAGGAGAGGAAGGATCCTAATTTTCTATTATGTGTTCTCAGAGAAGCAAGGATTCTGTTTAAATATTTCATCAGAAAATGTATGTATCCAGAAAAAGCAAGTTATCAAACCAACTGCAATCTTAATCATAGTTATCAAAGAGTCAACTCATTTGGGATCAGCTGAGGCTCTAGTTGGTGACTACCTATGTTCATCTTCTAAAACTCAAATAGCTTAGTGTGAACTAAAGATCATTAGTTAGCTGAAAGATAACCTTTATCTTTCAATTAAAATATTATCAACCTCGCAAAGAAAACATTTAGCTTTGATTGTTTATTCCTGTATGTCAAGGGGTTGGATGGTACGGCTCTTCTGGTCTCTACATTGACCATTTAGATCAGTTTAGAACCTATTTGGGAGAAACCAGTTTCATTGTGTAGATGTTTAGATTGGCATGGCAGGAAAAGGTTTTGAGGCCAGGAGGATCATTAAATTGAATTTGCAGTATTTTTTCCATTTATTTGTTTTTTATTTATTTGAATCGACATAAAGTACATTTATAAGTGTTTGTTGCATATGGTGCAATAATTCCCAGCTATTCGTGCTTCATAAGCATTTATCAGAAAATATATTTTCTTTAAGGGGTCACAATCTTCTATTTAAATAGTACATATAAAGGTATAATAGGCTACTAATATCCGTTTCTTCCTTGTCTACAGACTTATAGGTTCCCCTATATATATTTTTAGATGAATTTTACATTGAGATGTTGGATCATTGGATCATTAACAAAGTTCTCTAAAAGTTCTCTTAAGAGTACAGTTATTCTATCAATTATCAACAAATCTGTAATGTATTTTTCCCATTCTTCTAAGGGAAGTATCTCTGAGGTTTTCCAATATCTAGCATATACCACTTGAGTTGCCATTATCATGTAAAACATTTTTTTTCCGAATTTCCTTTCTAGTTCTTCATTGGGCATATTCAAAAGGTACATTTGTGGGGTCATTTTGAAATTTGTGTTTAACATCTTTTTGAGATATACATTAATCTGTTCCCAGTAGTTGTTTACTTTGTTACATGACCACCACATGTGGTAAAATGTGCCTTTTTCTTTCCCACATTTTCAACATTTGTCAGAGGGAGATTTTCCATTTTGGAGCAATACGCGCACTAGAGATGTGCACAAATTTTTTTCCTTCATTTTCATCATTCTATCATTTTGTTTCAACCATTTATCTACACAAAAGGAATGATGACATTTTCGTAGGAAACAAGAGGCGACACAAAAATGAAAGCTACACAGTCATCATGTTTGTTTTCGTTTTCCTTTTGTTTCTGCTCCGTAACAATCAGCAGATACTGACAGAGGGCTGCTTTTACAGCTGATGTGTAACAATGGGTTTGAATAATAATATCTATATCTATATCTATGTCTGTATCTATATCTATATTAATAACGATAGGTACTCTAGGAATCTAAGCTGAGCCTGGGAGAGAAATGCCTCTGCATTATATCTGATGTGTGGTAATGGGTGTTAATAATAATATCTATAATATATATATATATATATATATATATATATATATATATATATATATATATATCGACAGCTACTGTGGGAATCTAAGCTGAGCCTGGCAGAGAAATGCCTCCACATTACATCTGATGTGTGGAAATGGGTGTTAATAATAATATCAAGATATATATATGCTGTGCCCGGCCACGCATTGCTGTGGCAAAGTGTGGTGGTATGGGAAATTGGTGGTAGTTAGTATATGTTATTTCCTAAAGCTTGTGAATATACAATATTTCTGGTTGTTCCTTTTTTGTGTGTTGGAGGCAAGTATGAAAGCTGCAATTAGCCAGAATGATTAGCACATAATGGCCTTTCATCTTCAAAGCCTGGCTGCTTCCTCCCTGGGGGAATCCCTTTTTGGGAGGTGTTAGCTGGCCCTGATTGTTTCCTGTCTGGAATTCCCCTGTTTTCAGAGTGTTGTTCTTTGTTTACTATCCTGATTTTAGAGATTATATTGTTCTGTTTTATTATACCACAGTCATTTTTATATATTATATTGATAATCTTCTCTTATTTGCTTTGAACTGGATTATATGAGGCCCCTTCTACACAACTGTACAAAATCCACACTGAACTGGATTATATGGCAGTGTGGACTCAAGATAATCCAGTTCAAAGCAGATACTGTGGATTATGTACCTTGGCATTCTGGGTTATAAAGCTGTGTGGGAGTGACTTGAGTCTATACTGACATATAATCCAGTTCAAATCAGATAATCTGTATTTTATAGGAAGTGTGGATGAAGTCTAAGTGCACTCTGCCTGTGCCCTGGGCACTATTTTGGTTGAGGGAATTGCTGGAATATGAAGTCGGTGGGGCTTAAAGAGGGTGAGGCCTATCTTTCTGAGCTGTTTCTAACGGGGGAAAACAGCTCTTTCTCATCCACTAATTTGGGCTTTAGTTTTCTAGGGTTTTTTGTTTGAAAGACATAGACTGGATGACACTGTCTTTTGTGGCCAAATTGGGTGTGATTTAGTTCAGTGTTTTTGTTGTTTACTCCATAGTAAAATGGCACATTACATTTATATATATATATATACAATAGAGTCTCACTTATCCAACATAAACAGGCCGGCAGAACGTTGGATAAGCGAATATGTTGGATAATAAAGAGGGATTAAGGAAAAGCCTATTACACATCAAATTAGGTTATGATTTTACAAATTAAGCACCAAAAAATCATGTTTAACAACAAATTTTACAGAAAAAGTAGTTCAATACGCAGTATTGCTATGTAGTAATTACCGTATTTATGAATTTAGCACCAAAATATCATGATATATTGAAAACATTGACTACAAAAATGCATTGAATAATCCAGAATGTTGGATAAGCAAGTGTTGGATAAGTGAGACTCTACTGTATATAGATGTATATTTGTGGCTACTTTTTTAAAATACATTTCCTTCATTTTAAAATCTGAAATTGCATAGCAGTGAGACACTAAATGACCTATGGGGAAATGCCAATAGTGCTTTGATATAAATCAGTATTATTTAAACATGACTTTGATCTAGACATTGTTCTGTAGACTTACTGTTTGGTATCTCCTTTCTGCAGAAAATTTACTACTTTATTGGGTTTTGTACCTATCAAAAAACCAATGAACCAATCTAGGTTCAAACACAGTGACAGATTCTCTCATTAAGACCACTGGCTTATCTAGTTTAGTTCTTACCAATACAGTCATTACAAATGTCTCAGAATAGTTTCCCCAGTACTGGTTTGATATTTCAGGAAGTCTACCTTAAAATATCTTGTGAGAGGCTACACTTCTTCAAAGAAAAATAGAAAAGCACATAGGTAGACTCTCATTCTAGTGTTAGCCCCTTTTAATCTTTTGTTATATTTATAGAAAGCAATCACAGCCAGACTGTAATCAATTTAGCATATCAATGTCTACATTCATTTTAAAACAAATTTCACATGCCCGCTTGATGCTTTCCTTTTTCTTTAATTTGCTTCTTAGTATACCTATTCAATTAAACTTATATAAAACTTACACATACCTTGACCTTCTCAGACATAAGCATCACACCATAGCAAATGAAAGTAAATGTCACATGAGTAGAAATTATTTTCTCCTCTCTGTCCTCCTTCCTGCACATATGACCATTTTTTCAGAGAATCCCTGAACCAAAGCTTAGAAAGTTTTCCTGTAAGAAAAATGTGCATTAGAGTAATATATTGAAGCCAAATCTTATTTAAGTCCCAACTACACTATCATATAATGCAGTTTGAAACTGCAATATATGATCCATGTAGACTCATAAAATGCAGTTTAACTGTTTTGAACTGCATTATATAAGGCCTGTTCCACACAGCTGAATAAAATCCCACATTATCTTTCTTGAAATAGAATATATGGCAGTGTGGACTTGGATAACCCAATTCAAAGCAGATATTGTGGGATTTTCTACCATGATATTCTGGGTTTTATGGCAGTGTGGAAGGGCCCTAAATCTACACTGACTCTTATCGTGTAGATGTTGCTTTAGGATGATGTTCTGAAACACCGAGCATTATTCTCTCTTTGCTCATTTATGGATGGTTTAAGTATCCAATTTTATTATTACTAGGGTCAGGAAGAATATTCTAACATTTTTTGTAAAATACTTGCTGTTCAAGTACTGTAAAAGAAGAAGAAACCTAGACTGAAGAGAATCTTCTTAGTTCAGGACATATTTTGAGCAAGATTGGCATATGAACATTTTTACATAGAAAGCAACATTTTCTGTACAGGAATATTTTCTGTACATATTTTTTCTTGAACTTCAAATGCTCTTAAAATCTATGCTGATTTTGAAGACCTTCAAAGGAGAAGAAAATGCTTGTATTCCTTGTTTCCTTTGAAAATGAACTTAGTGGAGGGCTGCATCTCTAATTATAATATACACACACCTCGGAAATAACTTCCTTAGCTTTGAGAGAAAAGTCTAACACAACACAGAAATTGCAGAGAGAAAGGAGTATAATAATAATAATAATAATAATAATAATAATAATAATAATAATAATTTTATTCTTGTACCCCGCCTCTATCTCCCCACAGGGACTCAGGGCGGCCTACAAATGCAAAAGAGTATACATACAAAAACATCAAATACCGAAAACGCACAAATGAAAAATGTAAACATACGATTAAAATCAAACCATTAATAAGACAAAGTTACACCAATAAAAACATAAGGATGGGCTGATCAAAGTGCACTTAGTGAGACTTGTAAACATGGAGGAAGTTAAAAGTGCTATAAGAACATTTGGGAGAACCCAAAAGTGAGTTGAACCCTGAGGCTATATAGAGAAATTACCCATGCGGATGCAACCGATCAAGGATAACAATTTCTACAAGAATTTAGCATTCAAGAGGGTGGTACTTATTCAAAAGCTTGTGTGAACAGCCAGGTTTTTAGGCTTTTCCTAAACCTTTCCAAAGTGGCAGCTAGCCGAATTTCCCTTGGGAGTGCGTTCCAGTTTTGAAAGCAGCTCCAACAATGGACAAATGCTTCACTGGATATAATGCAGTACATATGGAAGCCCAAAAGGTCAGCGGTTCAAATCCAGAGAGCAGAGTGAGCTCCCGCTGTTAGCCCTAGCTTCTGCCAACCTAGCAGTTTGAAAACATGCAAATGTGAATATATCAATAGGTACTGCGCCGGTGGGAAGGTAATGGTGCTCTATGTAGTCATGCCGGTCACATGATCTAGGAGGTGTCTACGGACAACACCAGCTCTTTAACTTAGAAATTGAGATGAGCACCAACACCCAGAGTGGGACACGACTGGACTTAATGTCAGGGGAAAACCTTTACCTTTACTAATGCAGTATGTGTAGTACCGCAATCTTAACCTAGTTTGACTAATTTAAAATATTTGGGAACAAATATGTATGATATTTTTTTCCATTTTCTATCTAATATCTGAAAGGCTGAAAAATAATTCAAAATTAGAACTGTTGTAGTTCCTCTTTTAACCAAGATATTCTCATGAAACATTAGCTTTTGCAACTCTTTTTGTTCAGTGTCATGAGTATCCTATCATTTCCCTCCAGTCCTACTTTTGTTGGCAGGACCAACTGAATTTTGATCTCTTCCAAAAAGGTGACACAACAGTAAAGAAATGCATAGGTTTCCTCAGGCTGGAAGCCAAATTTGCAGCAGTTAAGACTGTAAGCAAAACTCAAGGTTATCTAATCATTCCTTCTGGGTGATGACAGGATTACATACACACAAAGAAACTGTAACTATCAGATGTTACAAGGGTGGCTGAAACATACAAATATGTTCCTCAAATGACAGGCTTTTTTTTTTTACCAAGGTTATGCTCACATGGAAGATAAAATGTGAGTCACTTAATCACAGAAAGTATTCCATTAAGGGGAACACTTCTTTCTCATTTTGCTGTTCTAATAGTTTAGCTTTCTGAGTGGTAAAGAGTTCTGCCAACAAATATTAGTGTTCCACATAGCAGCAGATTAAGCTGTCTTCCACCTTAGCTTTTTCTTGTAGCATCCTTATCACACAGTGTGAGCAATTTGTGGTTGCCCTAGCTATTAGTAGACTACATGCCTAGCTGCCCTAGCCAACATAGCCAAGTCAAACTGATAATGGGAACTAAAATGTAAAATCTTACTTTATTCTTCCATGTGAAAGCAAGCAAGCAAGCAAGAAAAAAAATGGAAGAAGAGAAAAAATCATCCTCTTCCATTTCAGGACATTTTATTTTGCAAAACATTATTTGTCCAAAAACTCTTTTTTGGGCAGATATCACTGTATTTTGGCCTACTATTTTTTCTTTGCTAAAACCACAAAAAACTCCCCCTTCTTCGTGCAAAGTACATTGGTTGTCATCCTGCTATTGAAATATGAAGATATGGGCTACACCTGACCATTGAGTGGTCATTGCATAGGGAGGAATTCATTGTCTCCTGCACAAAATCATCAAACTGCCTGCAAAATTCACCTTCTTCCAAGAGCCCCACTGCTTAATCATTGAGTAGCTTGTAGAGAATGGAAACACCTAATAAAGATCCATGTATGTCCTTATAGCCAATTACAGAACAACCAGAGCATACTCTGGGCCTTCCTGGAGGATAAAACTAAGTTATACGAGGGCTATCCACAAAGTCGGTTACATTTTGGATTTTTAAAAGGACAAAGTATAGGAGAAATCATTTACCATATGCAGCTGAAAGACACATCCCAATATTACAATCTCGGGTAATCCCCATTGAAATGTAGGCACGTCTCATATAGCTGAATGAGTTTGAAAAGGTCTGCCCCAGTAAATTTGCCGCCTCTCTCCTCCATTTCCAAAAATGGGGGTGTGGCTGGCAGTGCGGCGTTTTGGCTACGCTGCAGGAAGGGAGAAGGGGGAAGGGCTGAGGACACAAGCGAGGAATTTACTGGAGCAGTACTTTTCAAACTCATTTATCTATATGAGATGTGTCTACATTTCAATGGGGATTACATGAGATTGTAGTTTTGGGATGTGTCTTTCAGTTGAATATGGTAAATGATTTCTCCTATACTTTGTCCTTTTTAAAATCCAAAACGTAACCTACTTTGTGGATAGCCCTCGTATATCTATTTATATGAATAGAGACAGATGCTTCTCAGGTTTCCCTATTACCCATCCTCCACTAGATAGGAAGGAGGAGATCAATCCTGTGTGTATGTTCTCCTCATCTTAGTCAATGGTGTGTTTTGGTTTTGCAGAAAGTGACCAAAATGAACAAGAATTGGGACTGGTTTTCTTGCTGTTGCTCAAAGATAAAAAAATCTTGCAATTGTTGAATTTTCTTGCTGAGGATCAGAAAATCCAGGAATGCTCTCTGCATCCTAAGACGGGAATTACAACCCAGCTACCTGTGGAGGGTCAAAAGCTGCCAACTCCTGCCTTTGTCCCACAATAAGCAATTTTTTTCAACAACTTATTGTGCCTTAAGACAATAAGAGATAATTGCAGTCTTATGAGGTAGCTTGTTTAAAAATAGAGATGTGTGGGTAGTATAATATCTGCTGTGACAGTGATCTGATCTACTGATTGTCTGCAACACAATTTGAGAATGGCTCTTCCTCCCCAAATCCTTTTAGAATTCATCAGAGTGTGATGTTGGCAGGCTGTCGCTGGAAAACAGAAGAATGAGTTGGGAAACATTAATAAAAGTTGAAAACAACACCTTGGGAAGTATCTGAATCATCATATTGGTGTCTGTGAAAAGACTGCCAGATTCATTGGCTGGGTTGAAATGCAAACATTGCACAAAATGAGGAAACAGGCCAAACACACAAACACATACTAGTTGAGTTTTTACAATATTGTTAACACTTTTTAAAGGGATAGTATTGTGAGCCAATGTGTAATGTAGGTGTGTGATACATTATTAAATGTACAGCAAGAGTGACAATAAGGACAACAAAAGGTTTTTTGAAACAACATGATTCCAGTTGATGATGCTAATTTCATGGCTCTTGCGAGAAGTACATCACAACGGTCTCTAGTATGTAGAATTATATAGTTTAAAAGTGCCAGTACTTTGACCGGGGGTGCTTCCATGATGTCTTAAACTTATTTTGGGGTGTAGAAGAGTATGTTGGTGATGACAAGGTTGTGTTCTGTACATTTGGTGAGATATTTCTCACCAAATGTGCAAACACAATCTTATCATCACCAACACACATTGTGTGAAGAATGCTATTCAAGTTGCAGTTTTCAACTCCATATATTGTAGTCCAGCATTTGATTGTGCCTGCACCTTAGGTCAGTGGGGATTCTGGACCTGCAGGCCAGGGTGATGTTGCTGGGGATTCTGGGCCTGCAGACCAGTAGGACAGTCAGCAAGAGATTTTAACTCCTGAAATTAAGCAGTCTCCATCTGAAGGCCATATTCCAGAAAGACAGTTTGTTAGGGCCAGACTGTGGTGCAGGCTGGTTAGTAGCCAGCTGTAATAAATCACTATGACCAAGAGGTCATGAGTTCGAGGCCAGTACGTGGCGGAATGAGCACCCAACCATTAAAATAAAAAATAGCCCTGCTTGTTGTTGACCTAAGCAACCCAAAAGATAGTTGCATCTATCAAGTAGGAAATTTAGGTACCACTATGTGGGGAGGCTAGTTTAACTAATTTACAATACCCTAAAAATTGTCCAGCAGCGTTTGGAATGAGGAAGTCGGCATCACAGTGGATGATGAAGCAGCTGCTCCCCCTGTGGCCAGAATCGAGCATACCCTCAGGAAGCTGGAAGCTGGAGAAGGTTAAATTGCCTCTGTGTCTGTCTCTGTCTCTATGTTTATATGGCATTGAATGTTTTCTTTGTATGTGTACATTGTGATCATCCCTGAGTCTCCTTCAGGGTAAGAAGGGTGGAATATAAATACTGTAAATAAACTAATTAATAAATAAGGAGGGACAGACTCAGAGATGAGCTCAGAGGAAGAAATTCCAGGTGCTCCATCTAAGGAGCAGCTAGAGAGGAGTTTTACATTCTCTCAACACAGGGCAGGGAAGCAGAGTTTGCAAAGGTCAAACCACTTGTTAGCCACAAAGTCCTTATCAGTTTCTCAGAGGAAAAGGCATGATTTTTTTGTCTATATTAGCAATACTGAAGAATTTCTTTGCCAGTCTAGGCAATGTTGGTTTTTGAAGATACATCCCTTGCCAAGCCAAGCTTTCTAAGGGATTTCTAGTTCCATGTTTCATGTTTCTCATGTTCCATGCTTTCAAGTTTTAAGGATTGTTCCTGAATCTCATGTTCTGGAGTTATTCCTTGGTTTTTATACTATTCTTGTACTTTGAATTTTGTGGACCATTTCCAACATTTTGACTTTGATTTTTATTCTATTTTGCTGATCTACTTTTTATATATATTCTTCAGTAAACTGCTTTGCTATTTCACCTTGGACTGGGGTGGTGTTAAGTATAGAGGTGATTCCCAGCTTTGGAGAACAACACCATCTTTCCCTATAGTTCCTGGGCACAGGTTGAAAATTCACCCAGGAGGATGATTTTTTTCCTCCTTAGATATCTCAGGCCCCTTCTACACTGACAAATAATCCAGAATATCAAAGCAGATAGCCCAGATTATTTTATTTGAACTGCAGATAATCTGGATTTTATCTGACAGTATAGAAAGATGGAATAGGTCTCTACAAGCACTTACGGACCCATCGCCAAGACTCTACTTCTGGAAGACAATCATACTCGGTCATGAGAATTTGCTTATGATGATGATGCTAATTTCACGTGAAGCCAAAAATGAATTGCCAAAGATAGATTCTCATTAGGGATGTCAGCATTCATACCTCATCAAACCCGTTCCAGAACAGGGACTGGGGAATTGTTTTTAAGAAGAAAGAATATAATGAAGTGAACAAGCCATCCATGACCAAGTGGTGAGTCTCTTTCACCATTCTTCCATTCCTTAGTTATGGGTAGCTTCAGTGTGACATTATATCCTTTGTACTTACAAGTAATCTGGCTGTAAGATGACTTGCAAGAACAATTATAATGAGGACCACCTGACTAATAGAAAAAAGTTTTAAGCATTAGCACACTAATATGGGTCCTATTAAACCTCTGTTATTGGAAGTCAGATTTCCTGCTGCCTCCCTCCTGCTGAACGTGAAAAGTGCTCCCTGGAGTTCAGAATCTAAAGTGTTGTTTCATGCAGAGAGATTCAGAAAATCTGAAGGCCTCCTTTTTTGAATGTCTGAGTGTGTTCAATATTACAAGGATACATTTAAACTAGCCTTTCTGTCACTGAGCTGAGTTCAAAATACGATATATAAAACTATTCATCACATCACTGACTGATAAAAGTGTGGTTTAGTGATTAGAGTACTAGAGTGACTTCTGGGAGATCTAGATTCAAGTGCTGAATGAGATATGAGTGATTTTGAGCATTTCCCTCTGTCTTTCTCTGTCAGCCCTAACCTGTTATGGAAGGAAGGAGAAACCACTTCTGAACTTATTAAAGGAATGGGATGTAAATATAACAATTGACTAATAAATAAATAAATGCAGTCACATAGAAAGTCTGTACAAAAATATTCATATGGACATGATACTTCTGTTCATCACTGGAGTCCCAATTTTTAGGGGAATGGATGACAGCACTCTGTATTGTAAAAGGCTGGAAATATTCTAGAGGTGATGACTGTCCTGTGTTCCTCTGGAAAATATGAGGTTACCTCATTGGCTTTTGTAATTTAGGCTTTTCACTTCAAGTATTGAATGCTTTTAATCAACACACTGCAATATGATATAAATGATAACTGATACAAGAGGGTGATACTGATGAACACATACTGAATGTTTAGTTTATTTCTGGTTGCCATGATTGTGTAGGCTCTTGTGGAAAAGTCACATTGAGACTTTTAGCAACCAGACTAAGGAGATCCATAACGGTTCTGAATTTACAATAGCTGCTTATTTACAATTGTGACATTATTCCCATGATCATAACTCTCTCCCAACCTATTTTACCAAGCATTAGCTGCATGGGAAGAATAGACACCCATCTGCTGGTGATCAAAGTATGGGTGAATGATGCTTTCATAAAGTTGAGGTGGGGCTCGGGCTAAGAAACATTACTTACTTAAATATACTTAACTAAGATGCTTGGGAAAATAGGTTCGGATAGGGTGATGATCATGACAGTAGTGTCACAATTGTAGCCAAGCAGCAATAATGAATACAGAACTGGTAAGTACACTGAATTGAATACCTGAGGTAGAATACTAGCCACAATCTCTTCTGAGATGCAGTTTATCATCTACACAATTTGTAACTATATTTTAAAAAACAGTAATATGTTTCTTATTCTAAAAAGTCACTTGTCCATTATTAGCACTGAACCATAATTTAATTCACCAATATATTTAAATTTTTAAATCTGATTATATTTTTAGTCACACAAAACCTGTTATCTATTTTATCTGTATGTTTTTAAATTCTGTGAGTTGCTTTGACTTTCACTTCTGGGAAATAGTGCAGAGCCCCAGTATAGGATGTGCTGATGAAATTTGGCATAAGTCATTAATTTGCTCATTGCAACAGGGATTCTTGTGACAAATGATGGAAGCAAGATGAAAGAGTTGCTGCTGCTGTTTTTCAACCACTTGCTCACCTTCATTCCCCAAAATAAGTCAACAGGATTAGCAGAAGTAGATGCAGCACAGGAAAATGGGCACACTGAAGAGGGATCCTGCTGAAACTGAATCTACCTCAAAGGCTTACTAAAACAATGATGTCTCAGAATTTTCTGTACCGGATCCATGTGGTGGTTAGATACATTCTTCTTTCTTTTAGAAGACAACTCCCAGAATCTATCAACAAATGTTACTGCCCATGATGGCTGGTGGATTTGTGGGACTGTCATCCAAAATAGGAACATATTTAAGTTCTGTACTGAGCTTGTACATTTTCCCTTCTATAGTATGGCTAGGCCGTGGTGGCAAAGAGCCAGCTTTAATTGAATGAATAGCCGGCATCCAGTTGAGATTTATGTACTACAAGGGGGTAATATTAAGAAATCACTTTGAAAAGCAGGAAATGAAAGAATCAATATAATAGGAGACACTTCCAGAGAGTACTGTATAGGTAAAGGATTATCTTCATGCCAGGAGAGTTTAAACAGGCCCCAGGTGGCTGTTAATTCTTACAGAAAAGTAATATAACTGCCAGTGACTTAGTGGAATTAGTTCAGATTTACTGGGACTGGAATTTATCCTAATGACCTTAGTAATTCATGCACACTCACACAGATACAAACACATTGCATGCACACGTGCAAATACATATATACATACATACACAGAGAGAAAATCATACATTTTTTTTCTGAAGACTGGAATTAATCATTTCATGAGCATAACAAGAAATGTTGGGCTAGAAATGTTATCTGATCCAGTAGCACTGGGGAAAAAAAGAGGAATCATCTGGAATATATGTGCTGAGCTATAGGGCCTCATCTTTGAAGGTAACAACCAACATCATCCAGTTTGTGATATTCCATCTTTTCTCTATTGTTTATCTGCCAGCTAAATAATAGAAGCTACAGTATGCCTTATTTCATATTGAAATAACTTAGAAAGTAGAAACATTTGCTTTTTTGTTAAGGGGCTAAACTCTCCATGTATTCTTTGTAACTTGATACTTCCTCTTTTCAAAAAACATATCAAATGGGCAGTGCATTGGGAACTGAGAAGATGAAAGGTGTTGTCTACCAACTGTTCTTTCATGCTGACTCCATAGGCACCATGAAGCCAAATGCTATTATGGATTGGAATAGAGCCAATGGGATATACCTATGTGTTGACTCACCATTCAACGATCGATTAAATGAGCTGGTTCTTGTTTACTTGGCACTAATCAATAGGATTTCAGCTATGATGGCCCAGAGGAATAAAAACAGCCCAGAACAAACCAAAACAATGGGACTAGAACTGGAAAAAAAGGGGGGGATACCAAATGAGGGAAGGAAAGCATGAGGGAAAGGTGGAGATATTTCCATAAATACATTTTGAGACCCGAATTGTTTAGTTTCTGGGTTGTTGTATGTATTCCGGGCTGTATGGCCATGTTCTAGAAGTATTCTCTCCTGACGTTTTGCCCACATCTATGGCAGGCATCCTCAGAGGTTGTGAGGCATGGAGAAACTAGGCAAGGAAGGTTAATATATATCTGTGGAGAGTCCAGGGTGTGAGAAGAGTTCTTTGTCAGTTGGAAGCCAGCGTGAATGTTGCAGTTAATCACCTAAATTAGCATTGGAAAGGTTTATCTCTTGCCTGGGGGGGGCATCCTTTGTTCAGAGTCATTAGCCATCCCTGGAGCTCCTCTGCCCTCAGAGTGTTGCTTCCCATCTACTGTTTTGATTTTTGAGTTTTTTAATACTGGTAGCCAGATTTTGTTCATTTTCGTTGTTTCCTCCTTTCTGTTGAAGTTGTCCACATGCTTGTGGATTTCAATGGCTTCTCTGTGTAGTCTGACATGATAGTTGTTGGAGTGGTAAAGCATTTCTGTGTTCTCAAATAATATACTGTGTCCAGGTTGGTTCATCAAGTGCTCTGCTATGGCTGATTTCTCTGGTTCTCACACCCTGGACTCTCCACAGATATAAATTAACCTTCCTTGCCTAGTTTCTCCATGCCTCACAACCTCTGAGGATGCCTGCCATAGAGGTGGGCGAAATGTCAGGAGAGAATACTTCTAGAACATGGCCATACAGCCTGGAATACATACAACAACCCTGTGATCCCGGCCATAAAAGCCTTCGACAACACATTGTTTAGCTTCTTTTCTTCCACTTTTTATAAGCACATGTACACATTTCATTCTTATATATCTGCAGTGACGTGGGCCCAGAATCAATGGAGAGGATTCAGAGATCCTCAATACTCATAACTATTCTCTAAGTTACATCTCTATTACTTCTTTCTTGCCTTCCAAGTATTACACTTCTATAAAATACCTACTGCTATATTGGGGCACTCTTAAGACATTTTCAAACATGTCATTTTTTAAAAAAGTTATCACTATACTATCTTTATGGAACCCCAGTGGCGAAGTGTGTTAAAGCACTGAGCTGCTGAACTTGCAGACTGAAAAGTTGCAAGTTCAAATCTCAGTAGCGGAGTGAGCGCCCGCTGTTAGCTCCAACTTCTGCCAACCTAGCAGTTCGAAAATACGCCAATGTCAGTAGATCAATAGGTACCGCTCCAGCAGGAAGTTAACGGCGCTCCATGCAGTCATGCCAGCCACATGACCTTGGAGGTGTCTACGGACAATACCAGATCTTCGGCTTAGAAATGGAGATGAGCACCAACCCCCAGAGTCAGACATGACTGGACTTAACATCAGGGGAAACCTTTAGCTTTACCTTATAGTATCTTTAGTACAGTCACCACCTTCTCCTACTCCTCCCTCTACTGTAGATATGGGGAATCTTGGAACAAAGGGTTCACCCTGGGGAGGTATTATCTTCCCTTCATTATATTAGCTTTACTTTTTTTTCAGTCTTTAGCTACTGTTGTAGCCTGGCAAGAGCCAAACGATTCTGATGAAGATGGTGGTTTTCAAAATGAAGTGTTGGTGAGCTTGTGGGGTGATTTACAAACAAGTCTGAGGCAGGTCAGCCTGACCATGAACTTGCAGATGTTGTGCAGACTGGGGAAAGTGAAAGCAAACTATCCCTGGAGAATAGGCCCTGGGAAGAAACAGAGGGTACAGAGGTTTCAATGGAGTATAGATTAGCTTTTTGGACTCATGGCTTGAAAATCAGACAATTAAAATATTCCCAGAAAATTAGAGAAAGGAGTCTCAGGTCCAGATGTGACATGGATGATATTATGAATTATTTGTTGGGTTTAAATTAGCTATTTGAATCTTTGCAAAGCAAAGTCTTATTTATTTATTTATTTATTTATTTATTTATTTACAGTATTTATATTCTGCCCTTCTCACCCCGAAGGGGACTCAGGGCGGATCACATTATATACATATAGGGCAAACATTCAATGCCCATATACACTAGGCTTGATCGATCCATGAAAAATTTGATTCTAAACTCGTTTCAAAACTAGAGGGGGCAGTTTTTCGTTTTTGTTGGTAATAACGAATTTTGCCCCCAAAATTTTTCGAAATTAACGAAAATTCGTTATTTTCTAAATTAATTCGTTAATGGCGGACGCGCATGCGCGGTGGCCCAAAAACAGCCCGAAGGGGGGGGGACTTAGGGGGCTCTCCCGCCCTCATTTTTTGAGTGATCTTCTTCAAACTTGGTACAGTGGTAGAACACATTTAACACTGATAGCTCACCAAAATGTGGAACGTTTCCCTTATCCTCTGATTTTTGGCAAATTTTCATAGCTTTTATAATGAACCATTTTTTAATAATTGCAGAAATCTGTTCCTGGTTTGAAAGTCTTATTTCCTGTTAAATTGGGTTGTCTTTACTGTGAAAGTCATTGCTCTACTTTAGAAACTTTGTTTTTGTGGCTGAAACTTTGTTAAATTGGTGTAGTCCCTGCATATGTGTGTGTGTAAAGGTATCCCTTGACGTTAAGTTCAGTCATGTCTGACTCTGGGGGTTGTGCTCACCTCCATTTCTAAGCCCAAGAGCCAGTGTTGTCCATAGACACCTCCAAGGTCATGTGGTCGGCATGACTACATGGAGTGCCATTACCTTCCCGCCACAGCGGTACCTATTCATCTACTCACATTGGCATGTTTTCAAGCTGCTAGGTTGGCAGAAGCTGGAGCTAACAGCGGGCGCTCACTCTGCTCCCGGGATTTGAACCTGGGACCTTTCAGTCTGCAAGTTCAGCAGCTCAATGGTCTTTGCCTTGGCTGCCTTCCAGATCAGGCTTATAACCAGCCTATTATGGGCCACAAATTAAAGAAAATTCAATCCCATTTAAGCACAACATGAACAGTTTTGATGCCAAAACCATAAACTCTGTTTATTAAACTCTACGATCCAAACTTTAGAACAACTTGCAAACAATTGAAGGTTAGACCACAGTAATAATAACCAATTCTATTCCTTTCCAAAATTTAAACATAAAATAGTATCTTTCTTTCCAATAGCATATAAACTTTTCCTTTGTTTACAAAACAAAATTCTAGACAGTAGCCATTTAGAAGATATTTCTATATTTTCCCTGCAAAGGATAGGGCTGCATCCCTCTGGAGACACACATGATAACCCGGACATGATATAAGGCACTTATATACGTTAAATAAACATGATGTCATTGCATATATAAAAGAAGCATGATATTAGGCAATTATAGTTGCAAATAATATAATTAAACATGTAAAAATTATACATCCATACATAAAAGAAACATGTAAAGTAACTGCATATATAAAACACAATATAAAATATGATATAAGGCAATTACAGATGTCAAAGGAACGTGATATTACATATGTAAAAAACATGATTATATGTATAAAAAAGCATGATACAAGGTGTCAGGATCTAGGCTGCTGGGCACCAATAACCATACACTGAGGCCAGATTCTATCTAATATCTTTATTAAAGGAATATATAAAGTCAATAAAAACAAGTGTAGAATAAAGTTCAGAAGCAGACCTTTCAAATGAGGCCAAATATAGTCCAGCAGATTATTGTCCAATATGAAATATTAGAGTCCAAAGATTATAATCCAATAACCGCAACACACGGTTTGCCAAGCAAAGCGTTGGGAAAACAGAAAAAGTCTTGAATCCAATGAAGCTTGACACAAGGCTGAAAGTTACTTGGAACGTGGCTGGAGCTGTGGCTAAAGGCAAAGCAACTTGAAGCATGGAACAAGATCTGTGGTAAATCCGTGAGACGAGGACAAGGCTTGGAACTAGATTCAGGAGGCAAGGAACAGGATTCGAAGTCCACACACACATGACCTCTCTCCAGGAGCTGACGAATTGACTCCGCAAGGAATCCTTCGCGCAATTTCCCTATATTGGGTCTCGTTTCCCCAAACAACAATCACTTTCCCTAGAGAACAGGGAGCGAAGGAAACCAGCTTGCAGGTGCAAGACTCCCCGTATTTTCTCAGGGGAAATACTTCTAATCAGTGGCATATTTGGCAGCAAGGCGAGCACTACTTCTAAATTTTTCTCTCGATCCTCTATCAGTCGTGTAAGCCTGTTTTCTCCCATAAGGGGGAGAGTTCCCACCAAGGTCAGGTTTAATTGGTTCTTGGACTAGAACTTCAGGCAGCTGCCAAGGCTCTGACTCCGACCGGAAATCTGGGGAAAACTCCATATTTTCCTCCTCATCTGCCACAATACTGTCAGGAATAGGACTGCAGGGCCCATGAGTCATCACACTAGGCAACTGACACATCTAAAAGAAACACAATATAATTAACCTAGGTACAACAAATGTGAAAGAAGGCAACAATATACATAAAAAAACATTTCTGGACTCACAAATGTAGTCTAAGAGAATTGGGCTTCCATTCTCCAAACCTGAAACAAAGTGGGAGGAAATGTAAAGAGTGTTAATGATGCTCGAAATCAAATGTTGTTCTTTTACAAAGTCAAACTAAAACTAAGAATAAATGCTTCGGTCTTCTCCTGATCTTCTTATCTCCTCACCTTGCGTCCAGCCGAGTTACGTCCGCACTTGCGATACAGCGACCTCTTCCCTTGGCTCAGTGGCAGTATTTTAAAGTATGGGCCTTTTCGCCCGTGGCACCGCAGAGCGGACAGGTGTATTTGCGCAAGATGGGGCACTCCACGGTGCCGTCCATCCCCTTCAGCCGGTGGGACGAATAGACCTGCTTGGATTCCCCGTTGTGTTTGCAGAAATTGCAAATCTCCTTGTTTTGGGAAGCCTGGCCATTGGCACTACCTTTGGAGCTCTTGCTGCTGGAACTGCTTCCATTAACCCATTGTGATGCTGTTTCAAAGTTGTCCTCGTTGAGGACTAGCTGCATGTCGTACTCCATTGTGTCCCAACTCTGAGATGGAAATGGGACCTTCTTGCGTTCCGCGATGATCTCCGTAACCACTTTCGCAAGGCTCAGATAGCCCTTCCATCTGTCAAACTCCCTGAACATGGAAGGGGCATAATGTGGCACGTGCATGGCTGATCTGGAGAGCATGGTGCCAATTCTACCCTGGTGTGGACACACACTGAATGCCACATATTGGAGGCGGAGTCTTTGTTTTATATATAAGGGGAGGGGTTCCAAACCTTTCACATTGGACCCTCCCATCTATTTTTACCCTCCTTTGCCCTAGATTTAACCCCCACATGTCTAGACAATCACAGCTTTTCAAGGAAGAGTTTGGTTTTTCCAATTTTTTAACTTCGGAGGTAATGCCACAGTTTCTCCCTTGAGGCAGTGGTTCTCGACTTGTGGGTCTCCAGATGTTTTGGCCTTCAACTCCCAGAAATCCTAACAGCTGGTAAAATGGCTGGGATTTCTGGGACTTGTAGGTAAAAACACCTGGAGATCCACAGGTTGAGAAACACTGCCTTAAGGGAACGTTAGCAGTTGTGGTTCTGTTTGTCCATCCAAGAATGAGTTGAATTTCTGCCTTGGATGAAATAGCAACATTGCACATCCAACGTTTGCAAAAGTCCTGAAGGACGGATCCAGTAATGATGAAGCCTGCAAGAGTGTTATATTGCTTTTGCATGGCAGAATAGCATTGGACTGGATGGTCTCTTCTACCTTTATGATTCTATGATGTTTGGCGCCATGACTCTATGATTCTATCATTTTAGGATTCTAGGACTTTTGGGATGATTCTGTTACTTGGTTCTTTGAGTCTATGACTTTAGGGACCATGTTTCTATTATTCCATGACTTCTGTGACCATATTTCTATGACTTTTGTGACCATTCATGGGCCATCTGGCTAGTATTCCGGGACGGTAAATGATATATCGGTTACAGCACCAGATATTTCTGGATACAGTAGAGTCTCGCTTATCCAACATTAACGGGCCAGCAGAACGTTGGATAAGCAAATATGTTGGATGATAAGGAGACATTAAGGAAAAGCCTTTTGAACAGCAAATTAGGTTATTTTTCAAATTAAGCCCCAAAAAATCTTGTTTAACAGCAAATTAGACAGAAAAGGTAGTTCAATACGCAGTAATATTACGTAGTAATTACGAATTTAGCAACAAAATATCACAATATATTGAAAACATTGACTACAAAAATAAGTTGGATAATCCAGAACATTGGATAAGCGAGTGTTGGATGAGTGAGACTCTACTGTATATTGTTTTTGCATGGCAGAATGGCGTTGGACTGGATGGTCTCTTCTAGCTTTATGATTATATGATGTTTGGTGCCATGTTTCTATGATTCTATCATTATGTTGTCGAGCAATTTAGAACAGTATAGGATACCGCTAACTGTTTCTTTGAGTGGTGTTCTGTGGAAACACAACCCGCCCATCCTCCCCCGCTGATTTCATGAAAATAAAAGAAAAGAAATAATAAGCCACATCCGGCAAGGCCCACACACTGAAATACTAGGCCGGCCATCGTTGGCCGGCAAGCTTCCCTGAGTGGAAGAAATAGAGGCCGCCGCCCCAAAGAAGGGTTCTGTGCAAGATTGCACCAAGGGGTAAAGAACGACAGCCGCGAGAGAAGACAGAGGCGGTGCATCGTGGGAAACACGTCGACCACGTAGGCCGACAAGGCCCACACGTTGAAATACTAGGCGTGCCACCGTTGGCCGGCACGCTTCCCTGTGAGGAAGAAAGAGGGGCCGCCGCCCCAAAGGAGGCTTCTGTGCAAAATCGCATAAAGGGGTAAAGAACGACAGCCGGCGAGAGAAGAGAGAGGCGGTGCATCGTGGGAAACCCGACCACGTAGGCCGAGAGGCAGCAAAAAGAAAAGAAAAGAAAAGAAAAGAAAGAAAAAAGCCACAGGCGACAAGGCCCATACATTAAGCCGGGCCGGCCACTGTTTGCCGGCACGCATCCCTGAGAGAGAGAGAGAGAGAGAGAAAAAACCAGAGGACACCGCCCCAAAGGAGGCTTCTGTGCAAAATAGCATAAAGGGCTAAAGAACGACAGCCGGCGAGAGAAGAGAGAGGCGGTGCATCATGGGAAACCCGACCACGTAGGCCGAGAGGCAGCAAAAAGAAAAGAAAAGAAAAGAAAAGAAAGAAAAAAGCCACAGGCGACAAGGCCCATACATTAAGTCGGGCCGGCCACTGTTTGCCGGCACGCATCCCTGAGAGAGAGAGAGAGAGAGAAAAAAAACCAGAGGACACCGCCCCAAAGGAGGCTTCTGTGCAAAATAGCATAAAGGGCTAAAGAACGACAGCCGGCGAGAGAAGAGAGAGGCGGTACATCGGGGAAACTCGGCCACGTAGGCCGAGAGGCAGCAAAGACCAAAGAAAAGACAGAAAAAGCCACCGCCAAAAAGGCCCACACTATAAAATACTAGGCCGGCCACCGTTGGCCGGCACGATTCCCAGACAGGAAGAAAGAGGGGCCGCCGCCCCAAAGGAGGCTTCGGTGCAAACTCGCATAAAGGGGTAAAGAACGACAGCCGAGAGAGAAGAGAGAGGCGGTGCATCGGGGGAAACTCGGCCACGTAGGCCGAGAGGCAGCAAAGACCAAAGAAAAGACAGAAAAAGCCACCGCCAAAAAGGCCCACACTATAAAATACTAGGCCGGCCACCGTTGGCCGGCACGATTCCCAGACAGGAAGAAAGAGGGGCCGCCGCCCCAAAGGAGGCTTCGGTGCAAACTCGCATAAAGGGGTAAAGAACGACAGCCGAGAGAGAAGAGAGAGGCGGTGCATCGGGGGAAACTCGGCCACGTAGGCCGAGAGGCAGCAAAAAGAAAAGAAAAGAAAAGAAAAGAAAGAAAAAAGCCACAGGCGACAAGGCCCATACATTAAGCCGGGCCGGCCACTGTTTGCCGGCACGCATCCCTGAGAGAGAGAGAGAGAGAAAAAAAAAAACCAGAGGACACCGCCCCAAAGGAGGCTTCTGTGCAAAATAGCATAAAGGGCTAAAGAACGACAGCCGGCGAGAGAAGAGAGAGGCGGTACATCGGGGAAACTCGGCCACGTAGGCCGAGAGGCAGCAAAGACCAAAGAAAAGACAGAAAAAGCCACCGCCAAAAAGGCCCACACTTTAAAATACTAGGCCGGCCACCGTTGGCCGGCACCCTTCCCAGAGAAAGAGAGAGAAGACCAAAAAAAAGGAAATGTGGGCCCAAGCCCCTCAGACCCGGGGGGCCGGCCACCGTTGGCCGGCCCCACGCCCACACGCCGCAACCCACGGGGAAGGGCAGGCTTTCTTCACGTCTGCTTGCAAAATGTGGGCCCAAGCCCCTCAGACCCGGGGGGCCGGCCACCGTTGGCCGGCCCCACGCCCACACGCCGCAACCCACTGGGAAGGGCAGGCTTTCTTCACGTCTGATTGCAAAATGTGGGCCCAAGCCCCTCAGACCCGGGGGGCCGGCCACCGTTGGCCGGCCCCACGCCCACACCGCTGGACTCACAGGGGGAAGGGCATGCTTTCTTCACGTCTGCTTGCAAAATGTGGGCCCAAGCCCCTCAGACCCGGGGGGCCGGCCACCGTTGGCCGGCCCCACGCCCACACGCCGCAACCCACGGGGAAGGGCAGGCTTTCTTCACGTCTGATTGCAAAATGGGGGCCCAAGCCCCTCAGACCCGGGGGGCCGGCCACCGTTGGCCGGCCCCACGCCCACACCGCTGGACCCACAGGGGGAAGGGCATGCTTTCTTCACGTCTGCTTGCAAAATGTGGGCCCAAGCCCCTCAGACCCGGGGGGCCGGCCACCGTTGGCCGGCCCCACGCCCACACCGCTGAACCCAGAGGGGGAAGGGCATGCTTTCTTCACGTCTGCTTTCAAAATGTGGGCCCAAGCCCATCAGACCCGGGGGGCCGGCCACCGTTGGCCGGCCCCACGCCCACACACCACAACCCATGACACAAAGATACACTCCATAACAGCAAACCGTCTATCCTCTGGAAAAATCTAGCCATTTCTGTAGTCAATGATTCCATTATATTGTGATATTTTGCAGCTAAATTCATAAAGTAAGCAATAGCAACATATCATTTCAGCATATAGAACGACTTCTTATGTCTCCTTGGTTGTATAACATGCATTTATGGTGCTTTATTTGGATAATAATAACCTGATATGATGTGTTATATGCTTTTCTTCAACAAGTCCAATCCAAGAAATCTGCTTATTTCAGCAGTGGTAGGCCCGTTTGGCTTTGATCAGTGAGACTCTTCTGTGTTCATGTTGGGTCAATAAGACATAAGATATAACTGAAGTCACAGTCAGCATACAGCATTACCAGCTTAAAAAACAGTGGTGTAAAAACACGGCTCGAGTCCGAGGACTGAAGAGGAGGTAGTTTGACAGTTAAAAAACTATACAGTGCGAAATACTATTGGCCTGTCAAGCTATTCTTAAATAGGCTACAAACGACCACACAGACCTATAATGCTTTTTGGAGGGGGAAGGTTTTAAGGCTCTGATGTTAGGCACATGTTTCCATGCAGTTCCACTGCAGGTAAGACTACTGTGTTCTTCAGGGGTTATTAAAGTTCTCCTGCAGATGACCTGGATAGAGGGAAATGACTTCAGTTGGTTGGTATACATACAGTTTAAGTAAACTTGAGGAAGTACAATTATGAAAGATATAGTGTGTAATGTAGTAGAAAGTAATTCAAAGTAGAAACAAAGCAGAAATGTGGATTCCAAAGGAAACATGAAGGCATTATTAAGTAATTGTTTTTAATAGCATAAGAGATTCTGAGTGGATTGATTCTCTACTTCTTACTCTGCGTAAGATTATCATCACATGCTCTCGACTACACCCGCACAAGGCAATGGTACAGTAAAAGAAGACAATTTTGAGAAGTGGTAAAGGCCAAGGTGTCCCACTTCTTTCAGTGATTCCGCGTGCGCGGCCAGAGGGCGAGGGGAACAGCAAGAAACAGTTTCCACGAGACGGAACTTGCGCCCACTCCTTGAAAGCAGCCGCAAAGGCACACGCCCTGACGGGCAATCGGCAACGTCTGTGTGCGCGGACAGTGGGCAAGGGGAACCAAAGGCGGCCGTTCTGCCGCCACATCGTTGAGTACACTTCCTTTTAAGGTGAATGGGACACTGTCCCACAGTCTGTGATCACTCCACCCTCGTTATTACCAACAGACCAGCAAGAAACAGTTTCCACGAGACGGAACTTGCGCCCACTCCTTGAAAGCAGCCGCAAAGGCACACGCCCTGACGGGCAATCGGCAACGTCCGTGTGCGCGGACAGTGGGCAAGGGGAACCAAAGGCGGCCTTTCCGCAGCAACAGCGTCAATCACAACCTCTCAGGGTGATGGGAGACTGTAACACTGTCTTTGATCATTCCACCCTCTTCTATTGTTTTACCCACAGGCCAGCAAAAAACATTTACCACTCGGCGAAACGTTCTGCCAACACCTTGAAAGCAGCCGCAAAGGCACACGCCCTGACGGGCAATCGGCAACGTCCGTGTGCGCGGACAGTGGGCAAGGGGAACCAAAGGCGGCCGTTCCGCAGCAATAGCGTCAATCACAGCCTCTCAGGGTGATGGGAGACTGTAACACTGTCTTTGATCATTCCACCCTCTTCTATCGTTTTACCCAAAGGCCAGCAAAAGGCAGTTCCCACTCTGGGTAACCTGCGCCCACACATTGCAAGCAGCCGCAAAGGAACACGCCCTGAAGGGGGAATTGGATATACCTCTAGAGTCTGGCGTCACGTAGTCCGAGAGGCAGCAAAAAGAAAAGAAAAGTAAGGGAAAAAAACAAAGGGCAGCAAAGACCCCACCCTGTGCCAGCCGGCCACAGTTGGCCGGCATGCATCCCGGAGAATTCGGCACGGCCCTCCCACAAAGTTTTTTTTTTTTTCCGACTTAAGCCTCTACCCACAGCAACACTCCACCACCCCAGGGGAAGGCCGTGTACCTCTTCTATCGTCCTGCCAACAAGCCAGCAAAAGGCAGTTCCCACTCTGGGTAACCTGCGCCCACACATTGCAAGCAGCCGCAAAGGAACACGCCCTGAAGGGGGAAGGGCATATACCTCTAGAGTCTGGCGTCACGTAGTCCGAGAGGCAGCAAAAAGAAAAGAAAAGTAAGGGGAAAAAACAAAGGGCAGCAAAGACCCCACCCTGAGCCAGCCGGCCACAGTTGACCGGCATGCATCCCGGAGAATTCGGCACGGCCCTCCCACAAAGTTTTTTGTTTTTGTGACTTAAACCTCTACCCACAGCAACACTCCACCACCCCAGGGGAAGGCCGTGTACCTCTTCTATCGTCCTGCCAACAAGCCAGCAAAAGGCAGTTCCCACTCTGGGTAACCTGCGCCCACACATTGCAAGCAGCCGCAAAGGAACACGCCCTGAAGGGGGAAGGGCATATACCTCTAGAGTCTGGCGTCACGTAGTCCGAGAGGCAGCAAAAAGAAAAGAAAAGTAAGGGGAAAAAACAAAGGGCAGCAAAGACCCCACCCTGAGCCAGCCGGCCACAGTTGGCCGGCATGCATCCCGGAGAATTCGGCACGGCCCTCCCACAAAGTTTTTTGTTTTTGCGATTTAAGCCTCTACCCACAGCAACACCCTACCACCCAAGGGGAAGGCCGTGTACCTCTTCTATCGTTTTCCCAACAAGCCAGCAAAAGGCAATTTCCACTCGGCGTAACCTGCGCCCAAACTTCTAAAGCAGCCGCAAGGCACACGTCCTGAAGGGGGAACGGCACCCTCTGCGTGCCAGGTCAAAGGGGGAGGGGACCCAAAAGCGGCCGTTTAACGACCACAGCGTAGACCACGGCATATAAAGGAGAAGGGACACTAGACAACCATTTGGAGAAATGCTGGCAAAGGCGGAGGAGTACCACTGTCTTTGATGATTCCCCCCTCCGAGTTATAAAGGCACCCTCCGCGTAAGCGGGCAGAGGGCTAGGGGACCCAAAGGCGGCCGTCCCATGACCACTGCGGCAACCACACCCGCTCTAGACAATGGGACACTGAAAGATGACAATTTAGAGAAGTTCTGTCCCAAGTCGAGGTGTATTAATTCCAGTTGATAAAGACATCCTCAAAGGTTCAGATGGACAGATAGTATACCTCTGTAAAGTGAGAGTCTGGCGTATTCCTACACCTGAAATGATTATCTGAAGTATCCACATCAAATATAACAGTGCTCTTTCTGTACAGGAGCTGCGAGGATCTGTAGAAGACCAAACAGTCATGGCTCGTGATGGTAATATTTCCCCCCCCCCCCAAATAAAAAGGGAATTGAATGAAATCCGAACAGAACACAAAGAGGAAGCATTATCTACCTTGGCTTTTATGGTCTAATTTTCCACAGAATATCCTTCAACCTCTACAGAGCCAGTATTACATGAGAGAAAACGTTTTGTAACTTCCGAATACAGAGATGGGCCAAAAGTATATTAAGTTCAACAGGGACAAATGAAAGATAGTACTTCTCTCCGCGATGGTTGTTCGGGAGTGGAACTGTCTCCCCCGGACTGTGTTGTAGGCCCCTTCTTTTGAAGCTTTTAAGCATAGGCTCGATGGCCATCTGTCGGGGATGCTTTGAATGATACTTCCTGCGTCTTTCTTGGGGGAGAACTCGATGGCCCATGAGTTCTATTCCAACTCTACTTTTCTATGATTCCATGATTACATGATTCGTGAAACGGCCCCTTGAGATGGATGAACCCAAAAACGTCGAGTGATGAAAAAGAGGAGAAAGGAAGGGAAAAGAGAGAGGAAAGCATTGTAGGATAGAGGAGAGAGTTGTTGGACAGAGTCCAAAGGGGCCACCCCCCCGCCCGGACGCCCAAAAAAATTGGCCAAAGTTACTCTGAAGCAGAGTTGGTTAAAGGACGAGAACTGTTGCTCTAGGAGCAGTCGGTCTCAAAATCCAAATCTGGGAAATTCAACACAGGAAGGTTGGCCTTCAGGAAAACAAGTTTCTCAACTGTTTGAGGGTCCAGCAAGCTGCGGTGGGGCGTGACTACATCTCCCGCTATGCTGAAGACCCTTTCGCTCTGGACGCTGGTGGGAGGACAGCTGAGGAACTGGCGGGCTACGTGCGACAGATCCGGCCACATGTGTTCGCGTGAAGCCCAATAGGACAATGGATCACAAGAAATTATCTCCGGAGGCTCCTCAAAGTACCTGTTGACCGAGCATTCGGCCGAGTCTACCTTTTGAGCAGAAGCCAGCAAAGAGGATTCTTCAGAGCAGGCAAGTATGGCCACCGTCTCTGCAAAGAAAACGTTTCCTGTTCGCGGCTGGAGATCCGTATCCCTACGGCAACCCCCTACCGGCTCCGCGGGACTTTCCGTCTCGCCACTAGCGCTAGTGCTTGGGGTGACAGGCATTTCTGGAAGAGGGGCCGCTGTGCCCGTTTCCTCCACCCTGGCAGCAAAGACCTCCCTCACAAGGTCAACAAGTTGGGCCTTCCACATGGTAAAGTCTTTTGGGCAGACGTTGTACTTTAGCCGTGGATCACACAAGGCCGCCAGCATATGGACCTTGCTGTAAAGAAGTGGCTCTAGCCGTTTACGTACAGCAAAGGACAACCTCCTCACCACCTCCAGGACCGGCGGTGTCAGCGGTCCAGCCAGGGAGTCAATTGTTCGACCGGCACCAAGCCTTTCTAGGTGCCTCCTTAGCCTCAAGACCATGGGCACTGCCTGGCTCAGAAGAGCTTTTGATTCCGAAAGTGTCTCAGTGGCATGTTTGAATGGCTTTAGTACGTCTACTAGCTGGGAGATGGTGTCCCACTCTTGCTTAGTTGGAACAAGCTTGCTAACAGGCGCAACCAAAGTGAGGGAGATGCCGTGTACCGCCTTCTGCTGCTCGACCATGCGTTCGAGCATTTTTAAGGTTGAATTCCACCGAGTCGAGACGTCCTGGAGTAGCTTGTGCTGCGGGAGGCCTTCAAGGCTCTGCCTGTCTCTCAGCTGCCGGGCTGCCTTGATGCTCCGGTGGAAGTAGCCCGCAATCTTTCTACAGCGCTCGATCAGCAGGGAGATGTTTGTGTTGCTGCCCGACTGCTCTTCCTGGCTCTTTAAACCTTCCTTGACGGTATTGTGAAGCAAGTGGGCCATGCAGGACACATTCTGAAACCCGGCACTTTCAACCGCTTTGATCATATTTTTCCCTGCGTCCGTCACCATAAAGCCCCTCCTCATTTCTTCCGGCCTACACTGCATCCATTCCCCCATCATGTTTTCCAGATAGTTGCAGATGGTCTCTGCCTTGTGATCACGATCAACTACCTCCAATGCGAGGGGTGCCCAACGATGGGATGTATCCATAGTGCCTTCCTTCTCCCACCAATGTGCCGTGAGAGAGAGGTAGGAGTGGCCTCCTCCCAAGCTTGACCAAATATCAGAGGTAAAATGGATGTGTCCTCCCATGGCGCTACGCAACATGTGGATAATGCGTTCCTTACAGCCCTCGTACAAGCCGGGAATTACTTTTCTGGAAAAGGTGTGACGGGAGGGGATTTTGTAGCGGGGGCACAGTCGTTTCATAAGGCGTACAAAGCCTTCTTGTTCTACCAGGCGGAAGGGATGGTGATCTAGGGCAATCATCTCTCCCACAGTTTGGGTTATCTGCTGGTGTGTGAGCAATGTTTCCCCCGTTTTCTTTCTGGGTAATGGAATGGCCCAATCCTCCATGGTGGACTGTGTCCGCCTTCCACTATCTTCACCTGGTGAACTTTGCGTGCTAAGGCTGCCACTGGAAGGGCTTGCAGTTCCCCCTCTCAGCGAAATGGAGGGATGGTGTCGCTTCATGTGAGAGCTCAACCCCGAGGTCGCAAGATGTCTCGTGTCTCTGCCTCTGCTGATATTTGCCCCACAGTGTCTACAAACTGCCAAAGTAGAACTCTGAGAGTGGACATGGAAATGGTCCCAAATAAATGACCTTGGCCTCCCCACAGCCACTGTGGCGACGCCCTCAGAGATGGGAGTCGTGGACACCCTTTCAGCAGCATGAGGAAGTCTACGTTTTGATGGTAGTACCTCCTCTACCTCCTCCTCACTGTCAGTAGCGGGTGGAGGGGTGGGGTTATCTATATCCTCACTATCCACCACCTGTAGTTCCAGGACGGCAACACCTGTATGTTCCAATGATCGTCCAGTTGTCTCAGCTCCATGCGACAGCCGGCTCCGGGTGGATGCCTGTGAACTGTCTGCATTAGAACAGCCTGGTTCTTCATCAAGTCCACCCACTCCCATAGTTCGTCGTTCCAGACGTATGGGACCCACCTTAACTTTTTTGGCCCCCCACAGTGTCCTGGCCGTGGCTTGACCACTACTAGGACTTGCTCCCCCAGACCCGCGTACAGCTGAGCGCTTCATGTCAAGGGGAGTGTTTTAAGGTAACAGAAGGGATGATGGTTAGGTGTTGTGTTACTGGTGGGAAATATTTGTTGAATCTTGATTGGCAACGTGTTATATTCTGGCCAATGTACTGTTGCAAAAGCGTAGTCTATAACATTTAGTTAGTTTTATTTATTTACAAGGGGATACCTGTACTTTCCAGTTCTACAGGAAAGTATGGGATATGCAACTCTTTCCCAAAGTTGTCTTGGGAAAATCAGGAAGCGTCCCTGGCAGACACACACACAAGGCAAGGCAGAAAGGCAGGCTTTCCTTTCCCCAAAGGGAGTTGTATTTTGAAGTGGATGGGATATGCAACTCTTTTTCAAAGCGTCCCTGCAGACACACACACAAGGCAAGGCAGAAAGGCAGGCTTTCCTTTCCCCAAAAGGAGTTGTATTTTGAAGTGGATGGGATATGCAACTCTTTTTCAAAGCGTCCCTGCAGACACACACACAAGGCAAGGCAGAAAGGCAGGCTTTCCTTTCCCCAAAAGGAGTTGTATTTTGAAGTGGATGGGATATGCAACTCTTTTTCAAAGCGTCCCTGCAGACACACACACAAGGCAAGGCAGAAAGGCAGGCTTTCCTTTCCCCAAAGGGAGTTGTATTTTGAAGTGGATGGGATATGCAACTCTTTTTCAAAGCGTCCCTGCAGACACACACACAAGGCAAGGCAGAAAGGCAGGCTTTCCTTTCCCCAAAAGGAGTTGTATTTTGAACTGGATGGGATATGCAACTCTTTTTCAAAGCGTCCCTGCAGACACACACACAAGGCAAGGCAGAAAGGCAGGCTTTCCTTTCCCCAAAAGGAGTTGTATTTTGAAGTGGATGGGATATGCAACTCTTTTTCAAAGCGTCCCTGCAGACACACACACAAGGCAAGGCAGAAAGGCAGGCTTTCCTTTCCCCAAAGGGAGTTGTATTTTGAACTGGATGGGATATGCAACTCTTTTTCAAAGCGTCCCTGCAGACACACACACAAGGCAAGGCAGAAAGGCAGGCTTTCCTTTCCCCAAAAGGAGTTGTATTTTGAAGTGGATGGGATATGCAACTCTTTTTCAAAGCGTCCCTGCAGACACACACACAAGGCAAGGCAGAAAGGCAGGCTTTCCTTTCCCCAAAAGGAGTTGTATTTTGAAGTGGATGGGATATGCAACTCTTTTTCAAAGCGTCCCTGCAGACACACACACAAGGCAAGGCAGAAAGGCAGGCTTTCCTTTCCCCAAAAGGAGTTGTATTTTGAAGTGGATGGGATATGCAACTCTTTTTCAAAGCGTCCCTGCAGACACACACACAAGGCAAGGCAGAAAGGCAGGCTTTCCTTTCCCCAAAGGGAGTTGTATTTTGAAGTGGATGGGATATGCAACTCTTTTTCAAAGCGTCCCTGCAGACACACACACAAGGCAAGGCAGAAAGGCAGGCTTTCCTTTCCCCAAAGGGAGTTGTATTTTGAAGTGGATGGGATATGCAACTCTTTTTCAAAGCGTCCCTGCAGACACACACATAAGGCAAGGCAGAAAGGCAGGCTTTCCTTTCCCCAAAAGGAGTTGTATTTTGAACTGGATGGGATATGCAACTCTTTTTCAAAGCGTCCCTGCAGACACACACACAAGGCAAGGCAGAAAGGCAGGCTTTCCTTTCCCCAAAAGGAGTTGTATTTTGAAGTGGATGGGATATGCAACTCTTTTTCAAAGCGTCCCTGCAGACACACACACAAGGCAAGGCAGAAAGGCAGGCTTTCCTTTCCCCAAAGGGAGTTGTATTTTGAACTGGATGGGATATGCAACTCTTTTTCAAAGCGTCCCTGCAGACACACACACAAGGCAAGGCAGAAAGGCAGGCTTTCCTTTCCCCAAAAGGAGTTGTATTTTGAAGTGGATGGGATATGCAACTCTTTTTCAAAGCGTCCCTGCAGACACACACACAAGGCAAGGCAGAAAGGCAGGCTTTCCTTTCCCCAAAGGGAGTTGTATTTTGAACTGGATGGGATATGCAACTCTTTTTCAAAGCGTCCCTGCAGACACACACACAAGGCAAGGCAGAAAGGCAGGCTTTCCTTTCCCCAAAAGGAGTTGTATTTTGAAGTGGATGGGATATGCAACTCTTTTTCAAAGCGTCCCTGCAGACACACACACAAGGCAAGGCAGAAAGGCAGGCTTTCCTTTCCCCAAAAGGAGTTGTATTTTGAAGTGGATGGGATATGCAACTCTTTTTCAAAGCGTCCCTGCAGACACACACACAAGGCAAGGCAGAAAGGCAGGCTTTCCTTTCCCCAAAAGGAGTTGTATTTTGAAGTGGATGGGATATGCAACTCTTTTTCAAAGCGTCCCTGCAGACACACACACAAGGCAAGGCAGAAAGGCAGGCTTTCCTTTCCCCAAAGGGAGTTGTATTTTGAAGTGGATGGGATATGCAACTCTTTTTCAAAGCGTCCCTGCAGACACACACACAAGGCAAGGCAGAAAGGCAGGCTTTCCTTTCCCCAAAAGGAGTTGTATTTTGAACTGGATGGGATATGCAACTCTTTTTCAAAGCGTCCCTGCAGACACACACACAAGGCAAGGCAGAAAGGCAGGCTTTCCTTTCCCCAAAAGGAGTTGTATTTTGAAGTGGATGGGATATGCAACTCTTTTTCAAAGCGTCCCTGCAGACACACACACAAGGCAAGGCAGAAAGGCAGGCTTTCCTTTCCCCAAAGGGAGTTGTATTTTGAACTGGATGGGATATGCAACTCTTTTTCAAAGCGTCCCTGCAGACACACACACAAGGCAAGGCAGAAAGGCAGGCTTTCCTTTCCCCAAAAGGAGTTGTATTTTGAAGTGGATGGGATATGCAACTCTTTTTCAAAGCGTCCCTGCAGACACACACACAAGGCAAGGCAGAAAGGCAGGCTTTCCTTTCCCCAAAAGGAGTTGTATTTTGAAGTGGATGGGATATGCAACTCTTTTTCAAAGCGTCCCTGCAGACACACACACAAGGCAAGGCAGAAAGGCAGGCTTTCCTTTCCCCAAAAGGAGTTGTATTTTGAAGTGGATGGGATATGCAACTCTTTTTCAAAGCGTCCCTGCAGACACACACACAAGGCAAGGCAGAAAGGCAGGCTTTCCTTTCCCCAAAAGGAGTTGTATTTTGAACTGGATGGGATATGCAACTCTTTTTCAAAGCGTCCCTGCAGACACACACACAAGGCAAGGCAGAAAGGCAGGCTTTCCTTTCCCCAAAGGGAGTTGTATTTTGAAGTGGATGGGATATGCAACTCTTTTTCAAAGCGTCCCTGCAGACACACACACAAGGCAAGGCAGAAAGGCAGGCTTTCCTTTCCCCAAAAGGAGTTGTATTTTGAAGTGGATGGGATATGCAACTCTTTTTCAAAGCGTCCCTGCAGACACACACACAAGGCAAGGCAGAAAGGCAGGCTTTCCTTTCCCCAAAAGGAGTTGTATTTTGAACTGGATGGGATATGCAACTCTTTTTCAAAGCGTCCCTGCAGACACACACACAAGGCAAGGCAGAAAGGCAGGCTTTCCTTTCCCCAAAGGGAGTTGTATTTTGAAGTGGATGGGATATGCAACTCTTTTTCAAAGCGTCCCTGCAGACACACACACAAGGCAAGGCAGAAAGGCAGGCTTTCCTTTCCCCAAAGGGAGTTGTATTTTGAACTGGATGGGATATGCAACTCTTTTTCAAAGCGTCCCTGCAGACACACACACAAGGCAAGGCAGAAAGGCAGGCTTTCCTTTCCCCAAAAGGAGTTGTATTTTGAACTGGATGGGATATGCAACTCTTTTTCAAAGCGTCCCTGCAGACACACACACAAGGCAAGGCAGAAAGGCAGGCTTTCCTTTCCCCAAAGGGAGTTGTATTTTGAAGTGGATGGGATATGCAACTCTTTTTCAAAGCGTCCCTGCAGACACACACACAAGGCAAGGCAGAAAGGCAGGCTTTCCTTTCCCCAAAGGGAGTTGTATTTTGAACTGGATGGGATATGCAACTCTTTTTCAAAGCGTCCCTGCAGACACACACACAAGGCAAGGCAGAAAGGCAGGCTTTCCTTTCCCCAAAAGGAGTTGTATTTTGAAGTGGATGGGATATGCAACTCTTTTTCAAAGCGTCCCTGCAGACACACACACAAGGCAAGGCAGAAAGGCAGGCTTTCCTTTCCCCAAAAGGAGTTGTATTTTGAAGTGGATGGGATATGCAACTCTTTTTCAAAGCGTCCCTGCAGACACACACACAAGGCAAGGCAGAAAGGCAGGCTTTCCTTTCCCCAAAAGGAGTTGTATTTTGAAGTGGATGGGATATGCAACTCTTTTTCAAAGCGTCCCTGCAGACACACACACAAGGCAAGGCAGAAAGGCAGGCTTTCCTTTCCCCAAAGGGAGTTGTATTTTGAAGTGGATGGGATATGCAACTCTTTTTCAAAGCGTCCCTGCAGACACACACACAAGGCAAGGCAGAAAGGCAGGCTTTCCTTTCCCCAAAGGGAGTTGTATTTTGAACTGGATGGGATATGCAACTCTTTTTCAAAGCGTCCCTGCAGACACACACACAAGGCAAGGCAGAAAGGCAGGCTTTCCTTTCCCCAAAAGGAGTTGTATTTTGAAGTGGATGGGATATGCAACTCTTTTTCAAAGCGTCCCTGCAGACACACACACAAGGCAAGGCAGAAAGGCAGGCTTTCCTTTCCCCAAAAGGAGTTGTATTTTGAAGTGGATGGGATATGCAACTCTTTTTCAAAGCGTCCCTGCAGACACACACACAAGGCAAGGCAGAAAGGCAGGCTTTCCTTTCCCCAAAAGGAGTTGTATTTTGAAGTGGATGGGATATGCAACTCTTTTTCAAAGCGTCCCTGCAGACACACACACAAGGCAAGGCAGAAAGGCAGGCTTTCCTTTCCCCAAAAGGAGTTGTATTTTGAACTGGATGGGATATGCAACTCTTTTTCAAAGCGTCCCTGGCAGACACACACACAAAGAAGGCAAGGCACAAAGGCAAGCTTTTCTTTCCCCAAAAGGAGTTGTATTTTGAACAGGAAAAACACCCACAGGACAGCCCTTTGCAAGTTTGCAACAACAAAAGAAATAGAAAGACCTAAGACCCACACCACCAAACTCAGCCACAGACCACCCCACCTTTTCTCCTGTCCTGGTCTTCACACAGCCATGCTGTGACGCAGCAATGTTTCCTGCCTGCCTACACCAATGAATCTCTACCCTTCCACCCTCTCCAAAAGTCCCAGTGCGACTGAGCCACGAGGCGTGTGCACGCTGTTTTCATTAAGCACGTCCTACCAGCCCCTCCCCCTGGTTAAACGTGCTCTCTGATTGGCTACAAGGGGCAAACAACACACTAGATTGCCCCAGTGGACTTAAAAAAGTTTGGATGATTTGACAAAGCATTTTTTAAAAACGAAAAAAAAGGCGCCATTACGGAAAACGGCCAATCGCGGTTCGAAACCGCGATATCCAGGCGTGTGGACAGCCAAGATTCAATATTGATTCAAAAAATCCGAAAAAAACGAATCAATAACGGTAAACGGGGAAAACGAATTATTTGAGCAAGCCTAATATACACATCTAACTGAGACAGATACAGACAGACGCAGAGGCAATTTAACCTTCTCCTGAGGGGATGTTTGATTCTGGCCACAGGGGGGAGCAGCTGCTTCATCATCCACTCTGACGGCACTTCTTCATTCCAATGTCATAAATTAGTTAAACTTGCCTCCCCACTTTTATAAGTGGTACCTTATTTCCTACTTGATCATGTTGCCAAGTCTGTAATGTCAAGATTCTTATTTCATGTGATGCCTTGCCTATGTACCTTGTAAGAGTTTGTCTAAGTTAAGGTTCCTGTGTTCATGTTCCTGTATTTTACCCTGGTTTATTTTGTGCTCTTGGATTTCTAGTTCCTGTGAAGTTTCCATGGATTTCTAAAGAATTTTACTGAACTCTGACTGCTTTTATATATTGCTGTTTGTATCCTACCTGCTTCTTTTGGGATATAACCCTTTCCCCTTTTTATTATTCTTTAGTCAATAAACTCTTAATATTAGAACTATTGGTTTCTGGCATGGGGCTGGGTGAAGAGATGCCTCAGGGCTGAGATGCAACAGCTACCATCTTATTTTCTTCACCAATTAAGGAACATTTCTTCTGTATTTTTAACTGTTGTAATTTTGTCTACTTTTTCCACATGTTCCAGATTTTTGTTGTGTCTTCTATTGACATTGTGACCAGCACAGATGGGAAGAATATTGATTTTTTTAAAAAAAGTGGCTGAGAAATGTGTTTTTCAAGTGTCGAGAAACCCTGAAGATAAGAATACTTAAACTGATGTAAAGTTTTCCAGTGTGGGATTCATCCCATGTAAAATTTGCATGCATTTTTGAGTACAGAAAATTGAATGTTCTGTATAGGAAAGAGTAATGCATGCAGACAAAAAAAGCTGTTTTCTGCACAAAAAATGTTTCTGTACCAAAACGACACATGCAAATTTTTCACTAAGTTTTAATTTGCAATCTATAAAATGTACACAGTTATTTATACATTCTCTTGGTTGGAAGAAAACTTACAATTATTCATTGTTTCCTTGAAGAAGAAAATTTGCAGATAATTACATCCCTAAGGATCATTTCTGGATTGTTTCTGAGTACAGTGTCTGTTATTTGCATTCCTCATACACCTCAAAAATAATACCTGTCCAAGTGTTGTTATTCTGTATTACCTATTTAGCTACTATGTACTTGGCCTTGTGTGGTAAATGGTGTAGTGGTGAAAGGCGCTGTTTGATGCTTTCCAAGAATAATATCTAGAGTTTGCTGCATGTGGCACTATGTGCCAAGATGCTTCATGTGAAGAGGGCAACGACAGAGGCTATTTAAGGCTTGGTCACCCTTTTACATACCCTCTTTGCATCTTCATTAAGCAGCCTGCTCTCCCTTCTCCCGTGAATCAGTTTTCATTTCTCATTTTGGGGTCAGATAGATTTTTTTACCTTTACCTGATTTTTCTTCTTCTTTTTCTTCTTTTTTTTTGCTTGTTTGTTTTTGCCTAGCACATACTGTTTCTGGGAACTTAATCAATTGGCTCAAGGATGTGTTTGTAAATAGAGTGACATTGTGTTGCATCCCAAGGGCAACATGAACACTGAAAACCAGACAGAGACCAATAAACATATAATATCTTTATTAAAACAATTATAATTCCAGGAATGAATAGGTAGAAAGGGTGATCAGATAATAGTCCTTTATGAAAAGGTATGACTTAGTCCAAAGAATTGAAGGGAAATGTCCAATATTATTGTCCAAAGTCCAGAAACCGAAACACGCTCAAAACTGTTGGAAAGTTCTTGAGTAGGGAAAAACATGAAAGCAAGACTGAAATAACATGGTCCAAAGTCACTAGGAAGTCTTTGATATCCAGGCAGGAATGTGATGAAATTGAGGCAAAACTTGGTTCAGGAGCTAGGCAAGGAAGTAGACTTAAACCGGGTCTACTCAGGAGTCGCGGCTCGGCTTGGCCACTAGGATCTGGAAACTTGGCTTGGAAGAAACAGGAGCTAGAGTCAATAAACCTTTTTCAGGAAATCGCAAAGTTGACACCGCAGTGTCCACGGTGTAAAACACTTTTATGAAACCCAAATTGATCACAAACCAGAGAAGCCAAACTCCCTAAAGGTTCTCAAGGGAAAACCTTCTATCCATTATCTTCTTGAGATGCCAAGCGGTTACTCCTGCGGAGTCTTTGTTTTTCAGATCTCTGGCGATGCAGAAACTCCCTTCTGTTGAAGGACACATTCTCTGGGGAACTAAGAATATCTGGTTCAGCCATGGGAATAATATTTTCACTTTCTCTCCCAATTAAGGAATCATCCGAGCTATCAACAGCCGGCAGCTGTAACTGAAAGGAGCTCTGTGGACTAGGTAAAAAGTCAGAATAAACTTCATCCTGGTCAAAGTTCATTTCTGGATCAGGTTCAGAAGCAAAAGGTGGCTGGGGTATAACCCACTGGTAGATAGCAAAGAGAAGAATATATTACTTCGATGTACAGCTTGGTGCTTTTTTTTTTATTGGTGATAAAATAGGGTTCTAAAATGTCCTCTTTAGGTCCTGGGACCCAAAGGTTGGGAACATCTGGTTTTAAGGAAAAGGGTAAAGGTTTCCCCTGACATTAAGTACAGTTATATCTGACTCTGGGGGTTGGTGCTTATCTCCATTTCTAAACCGAAGAGGTGGTGTTGTCCGTAGAAACCTCCAAGGTCATGTGGCCAGCATGACTGCATGGAGCACCGTTACCTTCCCGCCGGAGTGGTACCTATTGATGTATTCACATTTGCATGTTTTCGAGCTGCTAGGTTGGCAGAAGCTGGGGCTAACAGCGGGCGCTCACTCCGCTCATGGAATTTGAACCTAGAATCATAGAATCATAGAATAGTAGAGTTGGAAGAGACCACATGGGCCATCTAGTCCAACCCCCTGCTAAGAAGCAGGAAATCGCATTCAAAGCACCCCCGACAGATGGCCATCCAGCCTCTGCTTAAAAGCCTCCAAGGAAGGAGCCTCCACCACGGCCCCGGGGAGAGAGTTCCACTGTCAAACAGCTCTCACAGTGAGGAAGTTCTTCCTGATGTTCAAGTGGAATCTCCTTTCCTGTAGTTTGAAGCCATTGTTCCGTGTCCTAGTCTGCAGGGCAGCAGAAAACAAGCTTGCTCCCTCTTCCCTATGACTTCCCTTCACATATTTGTACATGGCTATCATGTCTCCTCTCAGCCTTCTCTTCTGCAGGCTAAACATGCCCAGCTCTTTAAGCCGCTCCTCATAGGGCTTGTTCTCCAGACCCTTAATCATTTTAGTCGCCCTCCTCTGGACGCTTTCCAGCTTGTCAACATCTCCCTTCAACTGTGGTGCCCAAAATTGGACACAGTATTCCAGGTGTGGTCTGACCAAGGCAGAATAGAGGGGGAGCATGACTTCCCTGGATCTAGACGCTATTCCCCTATTGATGCAGGCCAGAATCCCATTGGCTTTTTTAGCAGCTGCATCACATTGTTGGCTCATGTTTAACTTGTTGTCCACGAGGACTCCAAGGTCTTTTTCGCACACACTGCTGTCAAGCCAGGTGTCCCCCATTCTGTATCTTTGATTTCCATTTTTTCTGCCGAAGTGAAGTATCTTGCATTTGTCCCTGTTGAACTTCATTTTGTTAGTTTCGGCCCATCTCTCTAGTCTGTCAAGATCGTTTTGAATTCTGCTCCTGTCTTCTGGAGTGTTAGCTATCCCTCCCAGTTTTGTGTCGTCTGCAAACTTGATGATCGTGCCTTCTAACCCTTCGTCTAAGTCGTTAATAAAGATGTTGAACAGAACCGGGCCCAGGACGGAGCCCTGCGGCACTCCACTTGTCACTTCTTTCCATGATGAAGACGACGCATTGGTGAGCACCCTTTGGGTTCGTTCGCTTAGCCAATTACAGATCCACCTAACCGTAGTTTTGTCTAGCCCACATTTTACTAGTTTGTTTGCCAGAAGGTCGTGGGGGACTTTGTCGAAGGCCTTACTGAAATCCAGGTATGCTACATCCACAGCATTCCCTGTATCGACCCAACTCGTAACTCTATCGAAAAAAGAGATCAGATTAGTCTGGCATGACTTGTTTTTGGTAAATCCGTGTTGACTATTAGCAATGACCGCATTTGTTTCTAAGTGTTCGCAGACCACTTCCTTAATGATCTTTTCCAGAATTTTGCCTGGTATTGATGTGAGGCTGACAGGACGGTAATTGTTTGGGTCGTTCTTTTTTCCCTTCTTGAAGATAGGGACCACATTCGCCCTCCTCCAATCTGCTGGGACTTCTCGGTCTGCAAGTTCAGCAGCACAGTGCTTTAACACACTTCGCCACCGGGGCTCCTGGTTTTATCTGTCATTAAATTACCAGTGCAATTTTGAGGCTGATCTGGGGGTTTCCTTTCACTTGTAGAGTATTCAGACTTGGCTGAAAATGCTCTGAGTTTATCTTTCAGTAATTACATTAGCTAGCCCAGAAGCAACCCATATTCTCTGAAATTTTTACTCATCCTTCCTTCTATATAGTTCAGCTCTGATTGCTGGATAGGCACTTTAGTTATACTCACTATGCCGTTGATTCTACCTATCTTAACTTTGGTTTTACTGAAAACTGTAACGTACTCCTAAAACCTTTCCAAAATTGAAAAACAGCCTTTTGGATGCATTTTTTTTTTTAAAAAACAGCCTTGTTGTAATGTATAAAGTTACTGCCTTATCACATTGAGAAATTTCACAGCTGTAGAACACTTTAGCCTCCATTCAAACATGGAATGCTCATCACATAAGTTAAACTACTTCCAGCTGTCATATATAGCTCTCCATGGTTGAAAAGAGGCAGAAGTGTCCTGAAAAGAGGGAATTCTAGCAATCAACCTCATCACATTGAGAAATTTCCCCCTCATGGGACACTTAAGCCTCTTTTCTAGCATGGAGAGGCACAGAGCTCATCACATGTTCCAGGGTTGAAAAGAGGCAGAAATGTCCTGAAAGGAGGAAACACTGAACATGGGCCAGCAATCATGTTCAGAGCTCCTGCCTCTTATTACACTGAAAAACAGGTGTGATGGGAACCATCAAAGTTTACCATCCTGTTTCATTGCCCAACTGTCAACAGTTTCTTATTTATTTTGGGGTTCAATGCAGAATAATAGAATAATACAATCTCATGGAAAGCAATGGTTTTAACTTGGATCACTGACCCTTGTATCCTCTATTCCTTGTATCCTCTATTCCTTTATAAGACTATTCACTGTCTTATAAAACTGGTTTTTAGGAGTAAGAATCCTACTGTATTGAGAGGGCAATGAGTTCTCCCACCTTTGTGGACTGCAGTATATAAATAATCATAAAGATAAATTCAGAGGAGCAATGCATCACCATTTCCTCTATGATGTTAGTTTTCTTCTCTTCTTAGATGTGCTTTATTGGTTATTAAAAATGATATCTGGGGACAAGTTGTTATTTAGTATTTATATGTACATAAGATGGTTTATCAGTGTCCAAATGAGGAAACTCATTTGCATAGTTCCATTGATGTTTTATGGGTAGTGCTAGTTTTAAGAGTGCTAAAGCCCCATTTATCAGGTTCTTCATTCAGAGGTCTAGCACAATTTTTGCAGCAGCAATGATAGCTGATAACACAGAGCGAAGCTGTGATAAAGGACTGTCATAACTTAAAAGTGCATTGCTACCAATAAGCTCATCCATCCGGTCAGTATTGCTACATAAACTTAATGTTTTTGTGGATGAAAAACATCATGTTTCAACTGCATTGTGTGTCCTAATCAAAAGGATCTCTTATTTCAAGTTTTCCCTGCTCGGTTCTGGCTTATTTGATCTTCTGTTGTCTGATTTCTTTGCTCAATCGGCTGTGCTAAAAAGAAGCACCACTAGAATTGTAAAAATGCAATTTAATATATATTTCTGCAGGATCATTAGGTGCTGTGAAGAAGATAAAAGAAAAAAAGTTAAGGTCCTGCCACCATATTTACAATCTAGCTGGATAGAATGGGGCTGGGGGGAAAGGTAGTAAGGGCTGATCAATTTAAGGATGTCAGTTAAGGACATATCTTTTAATATACTGTATATACTCGAGTATAAGCCTAGTTTTTCAGCCCTTTTTTAAAGACTGATAAAGCCCCCCTCGGCTTATACTCGAGTGAGGGTCCTGGTTGGCTTATATTTGGGTCAGCTTATACTCGAGAATATATGGTACATTTATTATTTTTCTCTATTATTATTGGTATTATTACATTTATTATTTTTCTCTGTTATTGTTGCTACTATTACATTTATTTTACTCTATTTTTATTATTATATTAATACCTTTATTATTTCACTCTGATCTTATTATTATTATTGCATTTATTATTTTACTCTATTTATTATTACTTGTATTATTTTCCTGTATTTATTATTATTACATGTATTATTTGACTCTATTATTATTAAAAGGATACATAAGCACATTTATATTGAAGAAGATGAGAATAATGATTTGATCAGAGTTGGACAGTCTTATCTTAAATTTGAGCTTTATGTAAGTATTCAAAAACATTTACCCAACGGATGCCTCAATTCATGTAATTTTATTGGTATCTATTTTTATTTCTGAAATTTACCACCCTCAGCTTATCCTGGAGTCAATGTTTTCCCAGTTTTTTTGTGGTAAAATTAGGTGCCTCGGCTTATATTCGGGTCGGTTTATACTCGAGTATATATGATATGTTTAAAAACACAAACACTAGAAAGGAAGATAGAGGTCAGGAGACAGAGTTTAAATGGCAGAGAATTGCAAAAGAAAAAGTGTACATATTGGCATTCACAACTGCAGTTTGAAAGCCCTGGTGAAGTGAACATCAGCTTCCAGAAGTCATAGCTGGTTTGGTCAATAGTCATGAATTCTGGGAGCTGAAATACAAAACATCTGGAGGACCAAAGTTTGGGAAACACTGTCCTAGTGATTTCTTCAAACATAGACTGGCTATCCATTGTATCTGACTGCCAAATTGAAAAGATAGCTTGAAGTAAAAAAAGTTTTGCCTGCTCTCTGTTTGAAGGGATGCATAATTCAAACATTGGAGCCATCCCATATACCATCTTACCTAATATGGTGTTTCCTCCTCCACATACAGTAGAGTCTCACTTATCCAACACTCACTTATCCAATGTTTTGGATTATCCAACGCATTTTTGTAGTCGATGTTTTCACTAAATTGTAATATTTTGGTGCTAAATTCGTAAATACAGTAATTACTACATAGCATTATTTCACATTGAACTATTTTTTCTGTCAAATTTGTTGTATAACATGATGTTTTGGTGCTTAATTTGTAAAATCACAACCTAATTTGATGTTTAAAAGGCTTTTCCTTAATCCTTCCTTATTATCCAACATATTTGCTTATCCAACATTCTGCCGGCCTGTTTATGTTGGATAAGTGAGACTCTACTGTACTTTGGGCTCCAAATTCCTGTGAATGATCACCTTTGGCTAGATTAGCTGTGTGTGATAGAAGCTCACTTCAAAATATCTTGGGAATACCTGTATGGGTGGTTACAATATATAGATGGGTTTCCTTCAAATTAGTTTGCCTAATTCATCTATCCTTCTCCTTTTAAAACATATTATAATACATGCAGGGTCTACCAGTTCCTCAACATGTTTGCTACGAAAACAGTGTTGTTTATCTTGATGATAGCCAAGCTTTCCCCATAACTAAGACTCAAGATTGCTTGAAAATTAAAACAACTACAATATACTAAAAACATATTGAGAATCAACATTAGTGTACAATTAAACTACTAACAAGACTAAAACAATTTAAAAACATACAATTAAAATAGGATGAAGTGATTAAAGAAAGTAAAATTAAAGCAATACTTCACCTTCTTTAGATTTGGATTGTGTAGGAATGACCTGTAAGGATCTATATCTTTTCAACCATGACATTTGAAGCTGATTTTAGATCTACTGCAAATTTAGCTTAGATGGAACTTTTGAGAAGAATCTAAAGATCCCTTCTAGGCAAAATATCTCAAAATGTAAACCAAGCAGGGGAAAAAATGGAGAAGTATATTACAGGGCTCACACCGCCTATATATAATTTTTTCTGTTCTTTTATTTATTTATTTATTTATTTACTTACAGTATTTATATTCCGTCCTTCTCACCCCGAAGGGGACTCAGGGCGGATCACATTGTACACATATAAGGCAAACATTCAATGCCATATAACATAGAACAGAGACAGAGACAGATGCAGAGGCAATTTAACCTTCTCCAGCTTCCAGCTTCCTGAGGGTATGCTTGATTCTGGCCACAGGGGGAGCAGCTGCTTCATCATCCACTGTGACAGCACTTTCTCATTCCAATGGCAGCTTGGTGATTTTTTTTTTGTATGGTGTTGTAAATTAGCCTCCCCACATATAAGTGGTACCTAAATTTCCTACTTGATAGATGCAACTATCTTTCGAGTTGCATAGGACAGCAACGAGCAGGGGCTATATTTTATTTTTAATTGTCAGGTGCTCACCCCGACACGGGCTGGCCTCGAACTCTTGACCTCTTGGTCAGAGTGATTTATTGCAGCTGGCTGCTAACCAGCCTGCGCCACAGCCCAGCGATTTCCCCCCAAGGCAATTCCAGCATTCCACATGTCTTTGTCTCAGCTTTCTCTAACATTTCATATTTAAAGTATTGCTTTACAAACACCACCATCATCTCTAGAAGGCTGAGCAATTCTCCACCACAAGTATAATAGGAACTGTAGTCCAACACATGTGAAAGGTGCTGATTCCATCCCACCAAATGAAAAACATGAATTTTCTTTCAAATAAAAATTCAACTGTTTTCAATAATATTTGTGATTTTTCATGGGCAAGGAAAGCTGTGACTAGATTGACCATATAAAGTCAACTGGAGATTAAGGCTTCAGGAATCATTAGTAGTTTTAATAAAATAGAGAGCATCTTCAAAGTACACCCAGAAATAATTGATAACTTTTGCTCTCTTGTCAACCTATGTCAGGACAGCCAATGTGTACCACTTCAATTCCACATTCTGTTGCCACAGGGAGTAACAAACCTGGAGGTCATTCTGCAAACAGGTCATCTACACCTGCTATGTGCCTTGCTGGCAGTAAGCCACTTTGCTGGAGAGAACATGCTTTGGCTGTGTTCCATTTGGATTATTAATATGCCTGTAATAAGATATTAATAAGATTTTACCAGCAGTGGTCCCATACCACTGAGATCTAAAGGTCAGCTGAATTGGGAATATGTGGGAGAGCTGATTGCAGAAAAACATTCTTTTTAAAAAATGAAATCAACTTGTCTCAAAAGGTATCAATCCAGAGATTTAAAAAAGCTTAGTACCATTATTAAAAAAGAAATGAAAAGAAATACTATGTGAAATGTAAGTGTATCATGATGAGAAAACACTAGTGATAAGGACCAACAACATTCTCCCAATGTCATTGTCATCATTGTGTTTGTTGTCATCATCATGACCATTTGTTGTGGCATCAGAACTCCCTGATGTAGAAGGATAAAAATCTGCCAAAACTACAGATCCCCGAATTTCATAGCATTGAGGCATGACAGTTAATTTGATATCAGTTCTGCAGTGAGGATATGCTTGACGAACGATCTTCACGAACGATCAGCCACAACCACCACTCACAAAGAGCTTTATATATGCTGATGACCTTGGCCTTACAACACAAGCAAAAGATTTTGAAACAGTTGAAAACCAGCTTACTAATGCCTTGAAAGATCTCTCCAGCTACTACAAAGAGAACCACCTGAAGCCTAACCCTGCCAAGACACAAGTGTGTGCTTTCCACCTACGTAACCATGAAGCCAACAGGAAACTGAAGGTTACTTGGGAAGGCCAAGAGCTCGAACACTGTTTCCATCCTAAATACCTTGGTGTCACCTTAGACCGAACACTAACATATAGGAAACACTGCATGAACACCAAGCACAAAGTAACTGCACGCAATAACATCCTGCGGAAACTGACTGGAAGTGCATGGGGTGCAGACTCACAAGTAATAAGAACATCAGCCCTGGCCTTGTCTTTCTCAACTGCGGAGTACGCCTGTCCTGTTTGGCACAAGTCTGCCCATGCAAAGCAGGTGGACATAGCACTGAACGAAACATGTATAATAATCACAGGATGCCTTAAACCTACACCTGTTGATAAACTCTATAAGCTAGCTGGCATTGCCCCCCCTGACGTGCGACGGGAAGTTGCTGCTAACTGTGAGAGAAAAAAGGTTGAACATTGCGAAAGCCATCCACTGCATGACTATCAGCCTCCTCCCACCAGACTCAAATCAAGGAAGGGCTTCATGAGAACCACCACTCCTCTTGATGTTCCTCCAGCAACAGCAAGGGTGTCCCTCTGGGCAGCTAAACCTGGCAATTCTAACTGGATGGCCCACCATGAGAGTCTGCCTCCAGGGGCAAACCAAGAATGGGCAACTTGGAAGTCCCTAAATAGACTGAGAAGCGGAGTGGGCAGATCAAAAGACACCCTGGCAAGATGGCACTACCTGGAGGAATCTTCCACCTTGTGTGACTGTGGAGCTGAACAAACAACTCCTCATATGTATGCTTGCCCACAATGCCCTGCCTCATGCACGGAGGAGGAGTTGTTTAAAGCTACGGACAATGCGATTGCTGTTGCCCACTTTTGGTCCAAAACTATTTAGCTGTTTGTGATTCCTTTATTTTATCACTTTTACACTAATTTATTATGCAATGCTTTTGATACGAAATAAATAAAAAGTGAGGATATGCTGCACAACTTTACACAGGTGTCTAGCTATGGAAGGGCAAAATGAAGACATTCCCACCAACATAAGAATTTTGCCCACATCCATGAAATGTTCTTTGTGTGCCCAAATTATTTGCATTGCAATGAGTTACATTTTTAGTTTACCATTTAGAAATACAATTCATCCAAAGAAAAGGGGCTGGAAAAATTATCAAGGGAATGCCAGTGTAGCAAATATGAGTTCTAAGTGGGAACAATTTTGAATGTCTCGCTCTCGGCAATGATAGAAAATTGGAGACCGGAGAAAAACTAATGCTAAGAGGTAGAACTCTAATGGAGAGACAATGACATACCTCCACAATAAAACCATGAAATTCCCTAGCAATGCAAATCTCCATATATCTATTCAGAAGTAAACCCACTGAGGTCAGTGGGACTGTATCTCCTGTTGATGTGTGTACAATTAGAACACTAACCCTTCTTTGGCCAGATTGGTGTTCTTGGGTGAATGAAAATGGCTAAATACTGACACAATAGTGAAAGCAGTCATAATCTCCATGGGTGGAAATTGGAGAGTATGATATATCACATCTCCCAAGCAGTCTTGCAACCCATGACTAGATTGAATTAATGTGTCACAATTGTGCTTATTAATCATGCTCAGACAAGAACAAGTCCCAATATAGCTTTAGGCTGGAATTCATTTGGTAAATCCCAAAGAAGAGGAAGACTAATTGACTCAATTATTTAATTATGATTCAATAGGAGCCCCTGGTAGCACAATGGGTTAAACCCTTGTGCCGACAGGACTAATGGCTTGAAGGTTGGGTTGGTGACCTGAAGGTTGTCGGTTTGAATCCAACCCAGGGAGAGCACAGATGAGCTCCCTCTATCAGCTCCAGCTCCATGAGAGCATATGAAAGAAGCCTCCTACAAGGATGGTAAAAATCATCAAAACATCCGGGCATCCCTGGGTAACGTCCTTGCAGATGGCCAATTGTCTCACACCAAAAGCAACTTGTAGTTTCTCAAGTCACTCCTGACATGAAAAAAAATCTTTCAATACATAGGAAATTTTTACTGAGCCAGTTGTAACAATGGGATTCAACAAGATTTAAGTTTCAGCGGGGAGAGACAGTGAGTTTTTTGTATTTGATGGACTCTTAGACAAGATGTTCTTCATCTCCCCTTCCTGAGGCCCACCTACCTTTTGTCCTTACCATTGCTGGCATATCATTCCCTGACTCTCTGCTTCATATGAAACTTCTTTAACTGTTTATTCATAAATATAAAGAAGGAGTTTTTTTTTTCCGTGTCAGGAGCAACCCGAGTTGCTTCTGGAGAGAGAGAATTGGCCGTCTGCAAGGACATTGACCAAGGGACGCCTGGATGTTTTAATGTTTTACCATCCTTGTGGGAGGCTTCTCTCATGTCCCTTCATGGAGCTGAAGCTGAAAGAGGGAGCTTATCCATGCTCTCCCCAGGTGGGATTCGAACCTGGCAGCTTTCAGGTCAGCAACCCAACCTTCAAGTCACAAGGATTTTACCCCCTAGGCCATCGGAAGTTCCAAGAAGGAGTTGAAGGAGTAACAAACAGACATATAGTCCTAAACTACATCTTTGGACTATAGCTCCCAGCATCCAATAATATTTTCAATGGCCAGGCTAGCTGAGGCTTTCTGGGAGGTTCTACTCAAAAAGTAGTTTTTCCAAGCCTTGAGTTTTACAGCATTCGTGAAGGGTCCCTCGTATCTGAACTGGTTCTTTTAAAAAAACAACAACCATACACACATTTAAACCATACAAAATTGACTATTATTAGGAAAATGATTCTTTTCAATTCCATTGCATGCTATCTTCAGTTCCATTCTCGAGAAAAAGGTGGAATGTAAATAAATTGTATTAAAATATAATTTTAAAAAAATAACAACAAAAAAGCAAATATTTAAATGTCTTTGTCTTGTTTATTCTTCTCCCCCTTTGCAGATCCAAATCTGAAGCTATTTCAACTTCCATGTCATCAGGGCCATGCAATGTTCTAAATGACACAGGTGACAACCTAGCTGCCCATTAATTGTTAAGACTTGTCATGCCATGCCAAGGCAAAATGAAAACTTTACACAGACTGACAGCATGCCTCATAATGCCATCACAGTCAGTGGGAAATTGTTCCTTTAATAATATGTGCACTGCAACCTGTCTGGCCAATCTGAAATGTTCTGGAAAAACAAAATAAAACATTTGGATAACAGTCATTTGTGGCTAAATGGCAGTAACACTGTATTTTATTGTCATAAAACACCACGAGAATTCAGACCGTAGGAGAGATATTTTGATTAAGTAATGTTCTTCTACTATATTATCTGCTGCTGCTGTTTCTCAGGCTTGAATCTCTGGCTTGAATGACTTTTATATGGAAAATGAGGTGTCCTTTACAAAGGACACTCCTTCATTTGAAAGATTTTCTGTCCAAGCCATGCCTTGTTAGTGCTATGTGTACATTGTATATTTGCAAATGTCATATTTTCAGTGAGGTGCAGGGATTATTCTTTTGTCTTTCCCACCCTGTCCTGAACCCCCACCCATGCAGCAGTCAAACTCTCTACTGCGGTGGAGCGGGAGGGTGGAAGGTGACCATAATATGTGGTTGACTTCCTTCTGGAGTTCATGACAGGAGATATGGATGAAGGGGTCATTGTTTTGCTTCCTAACCATGGACCCATCTACCTGAGCCATATATCCTGAAGTGAAAGAAAATCAGCTCCATGGCATTTACATGACACAAGGGATCAACACATTCCTAACGTAGGATATGGTTGCATAATACAGTTTTGTCCCACATTATGGAAAGTAATAGAATGCCCAAATCTCCAAAGCAGCCATGCATTTTGATTCTGAATCTGATTTAAAACTACCCCTGATGTTTATAGAGCCACTGTTTCCTCTGCACTCTGTGGTATGAGGAAATGAGGGTGGCACTTACATTTGTCATCTTTTATTGGGCTGAATGAGGGCGAATAAACTGAAGCTTAATCCCAACAAGACAGAGGTCCTCCAGGTCAGTCGTATGTCCGATCGGGGTATTGGGTGGCAACCTGTGCTTGACGGGGTCGCACTCCCCCTGAAGACGCAGGTCCGCAGTTTGAGGGTCCTCCTGGACTCAGCGCTGATGCTTGATGCTCAGGTGTCGGCGGTGGCCGGGAGGGCCTTTGCACAATTAAAACTTGGGCGCCAACTGCGACCTTACCTCGTGAAGTCTGATCTGGCTATGGTGGTCCATGCCTTAGTTACCTCTAGACTGGACTATTGCAATGCACTCTATGTGGGGCTTCCCTTGAAGACGGCCCGGAAACTCCGACTAGTCCAACGTTCGTCAGCCTTGCTTCTAACTGGAGCTAATTATAGGGAGTGGTCAACCCTCCTGCATAAGGAGCTCCATTGGCTGCCGTTCACTTTCAGGACCCAATTCAAGGTGCAGGTGATCACCTACAAAGCCTTGAATGGTTTGGGACCCTCCTACCTTTGTGATCGCCTTTCGCCCTATGAACCTGCATGATCTCTTCGTTTGTCGGGGGAGGCCCTCTCTCGCTCCCATCTCCGTCACAAGCACGGTTGGTGGGGACGAGAGAGAAGGCCTTCTCCATGGTGGCCCCCCAGCTCTGGAACTCGCTCCCCAGGGAAATCAGGCAAGCCCCCACCCTGGTAGCATTCAGAAAGAGCTTGAAAAACCTGGCTCTTCACTCAGACCTTTGGATAAAGATTGCTCATCTCCATAGCAATCCTGTATCTGTGACCATTCTTGTACCGGTTTGCACTTTTTACCTTTGTCAACTTGATATAGACACAGGGTCTATTCCCATCCCAATTTGCACTTCCAAGAATTTGCAGCACTTTTTCAGTCACCTCGTGTTTACAATATTTATATTGTGCACCTTACCCAGTCTACTTTTACAGCTCTCCGTTTTAATCCATGTTTTTATTAGTTTTTGTGATTTGTTTTTATTGGCTAATGTTTAAATTTTTATAATTGTGCATGTCTCTTGTTTATTGTTGTGTTTTATATTGCTATTGCTTTTATTTGGGCTTGGCCCCATGTAAGCCGCCCTGAGTCCCCTTTGGGGAGATAGAGGCAGGGTATAAAAATAAAGTTGTTGTTATTATTATTATTATTATTATTATTATTATTATTATTATTATTATTATTATTATCATCAACACAACGACGTTGTATGGCACAGCAAACAAGATAGATATGCTGGATTTCGTTTCGCTAAACCACAAGTCGAACACTTCCCAAGTGTCTAGGACTGTGTGATGTATTTTGAGATGATGCGAGCAGATCCCAGCAGGGTGGCCTTTTGCAGTTGGCAGATCGTAATTTTGTCAATGTCTATTGTTTCCAAATGCCGGCTGAGATCTTTTGGCACAGCACCCAGTGTGCCCATCACCACCGGGACCACCTGTACTGGTTTCTGCCAGAGTCTTTGAAGTTCAATCTTGAGGTCCTGATAGCGGCTGAGTTTTTCCTGTTGTTTTTCATCTATGCGACTGTCACCTGGGATGGCAACTTCAATGATCCAAACCTTGTTCTTTTCCACAACTGTGATGTCTGGTGTGTTGTGTTCCAGAACTTTGTCAGTCTGGATTCGGAAGTCCCACAGTATCTTTGCATGCTCATTTTCCAATACTTTTGCAGGTTTGTGATCCCACCAGTTCTTTGCTGCTGGGAGGTGGTACTTGAGGCATAAGTTCCAATGAATCATTTGGGCCACATAGTTGTGCCTCTGTTTGTAGTCTGTCTGTGCGATTTTCTTACAGCAGCTGAGGATATGATCAATGGTTTCGTCGGTTTCCTTGCACAGTCTGCATTTTGGGTCATCAGCTGATTTTTCAACCTTGGCCTTAATTGCATTTGTTCTGATGGCTTGCTCCTGGGCTGCAAGGATCAGGCCTTCTGTCTCCTTCTTCAGGGTCCCATTCGTGAGCCAGAGCCAGGTCTTCTCCTTATCAGCTTTTCCTTCAATTTTGTCAAGGAACTTTCCATGCAGTGTTTTGTTGTGCCAGCTGTCAGCTCTAGTTTGTAGTGCGGTTTTCTTGTACTGGTTTTTTGTCTGCTGTGTTTTGAGGAGTTTCTGATTTTTGACTTCAATCAAAGCAGGTTCTTCACTTTGCTTGACATATTCTGCCAGGGCATGTTCTTCTTCTTTGACTGCTTGGTTTACTTGTAAGAGTCCTCTGCCCCCTGATCTTCTAGGCAGATATAGCCGGTCAACATCAATGCGAGGGTGCAGTGAATGATGAATGGTCATGAGTTTTCTTGTTTTTCTGTCCAAATTGTCCAGTTCCACCTGTGTCCAATTTATAATGCCAGCAGTATATCTTATGACAGGTATGGCCCAGGTGTTTATGGCCTTGATGGTGTTGCCTCCATTGAGCTTGCTTTTGAGAATTTTTCTGACCCTTTGTGTGTATTTTTTGCTGACCACAGTTTTCACATGTTCATGCTTGATGTTGTCCAGCTGTAGTATGCCCAGATATTTATAGGCCTCTGGCTGGTGACACTTTATTGTTTGGCCATTGGGCATATTTATGCCCTCACTTTCAATGATTTTTCCCTTCTTCAATGCCACTGTCGAACATTTGTCCAAACCAAACTCCATGTTGATATCAGTGCTAAAAATTCGGACAGTGTTGGTCAGAGACTGGATTTCAGTTTCCGTTTTCCCATATAGCTTCAGGTCATCCATGTACATCAAATGTGAAATTTTGTGAGAATTCTTAGATATTTGATAGCCGAGATTTGTTTTTTGTAAGATTGTTGACAGAGGGATCATGGCAATAATGAAAAGCAGAGGGGACAATGAATCTCCCTGGAAAATTCCTCTTCTGATGTTGACAAGTCCATAGCTTTCATTTCCAACAAACAGTTCAGTTTTCCAGTGCTCCATCATGTTTTCAATGAAGGTGCCAACGTTTTTACTAATCCCAATGGCGTCCAGGCACTTGATGATCCAGCTGTGTGGGAGAGAGTCAAAGGCCTTTTTGTAGTCAATCCACGTCATGTGAAGATTAGCTTTTCGGCTCTTACAGTTCTCCAGAATCATTTTGTCAATCAATAACTGGTCTTTTGTGCCCCTGCTTTTCCGTTTGTTGCCTTTCTGTTCATCTGGCAAGATGTTTTTTTCTTCAAGATAGTCTTGAATTCTGTCAGCTATGATGCCAGTCAGTAGTTTAAACATAGTGGGCAGACACGTTATTGGCCTGTAGTTTCCTGGTGCTGCTCCTTTTGCTGGATCCTTTTGTATCAGGTATGTTCTTCCAGTTGTTAGCCATTCACTGATACTTCCTTTCTGCAGCATCTCATTGAATTGTTGGGCCATTTTTCCATGTAAACTAATCAGATGTTTGAGCCAAAATCCATGAAGTTGATCACTACCAGGCGATGTCCAGTTCTTGACTTTTTGCACTCGTTTGCTGATCATTTCAGTTGTTATTTCCATCAGTTCCATTTTGTTCTGTGAGAATTTTCCTTCAAACTCCTTTATCCACCCAGCGTTTTTGTTGTAGTTTTTATTATTTTCCCAAAGTTCTTTCCAGAACTTTGTTGTTGCAGTTTTCTCTGGCTTTATGGTTACTGTGTCTGTTGTTTGGTTCAGACTCTGGTAGAACCGTCTTTGGTCTGATTGAAACAGTTGATTTTGTCTGTATTGGATGATTCTGGCTTCATACCTTTCAATTTTTCTGGCTGTTGCTGTAATTTGTTCTTTCACGATTTCCAAAGCTTCTTCAATTTTTCTGGTGTTCAGCCAGTACTTTCGGATCAGGTATTGCTTGATTTTGTCATTCTTTAGTTTCCTCTCTTTCATATTTTTCAGGTTACTTGCATCTGATCTAAGTTTCTTGATTTTCAACTCTAGCCTGACCTTCCACTTTGATTTTCCAGTCGATTTTCTTTGGGGCTGCCTTGGTTGTAGGAGCCCAAGTTCTTCTGTTACTATCACTGCTGCACTGTAGGCAAACTGGTTTGTTTGTTCAATTGATGTTATTTGGACAGTGGAGAGTACTGCATTCACATCTTTCATGAGAGGCGCCAGGTGTCTCTTGGGCACTGTTTTTAGAGTTGGGAGCCGCTGTCTTATTGCATTTGCTGCAGCATGAGCCATGATCTTATCCTTGAGCTCTTGTTGTCTTGCTGTCAAGGTTCCTGGTGGTTCAACAGATGTTTCAAGTGCTGGTTCCTCAAATTCTTGCAAAAGCGCCACACTTTCTTCTGGTTCAATCTGTTCTACCATTCCAAGTGTTGCTGGAGTCTCTGCTGCTGTCTGTGCTGTGGTCTGATGGTAATCTACTTTGCAAATTTTCTGGATTTCTTCGAGTTCAACTTCACTGAACACTTTGTTTCTGATTATGAATCTTCGTTGGTCAGCCAGCCGGGGTTCTGTTATCTGTGAGTCAGGGTACTCTTGTTTCCATAGCTGATGCATCCTTTTTTGGTAGCCACGCCTTTGAGGTTCAGATTTGTAGTAGCATTTCATAATTGTGCGGTTTTCTGGCATTGCATATTTTTGCCGCTTCTGTGACTGTTCATTTGGGTTTTGATGATTCCGTAGCCCACTTGTCGATGGATGTCCAGAATCAGCAGCATCCACCGCGGTCCTTTTTATCCTGGGCGACGACCGAGCCAGTATAGACTTCGTTTGGGTTTGATTCTCCATAATGCTAATGGGTTAGGTGCTCTTGGTTGTGCTCCTCAGCTGAGGCCTCTCTGGCTTGGTTGGACCTGCCGGTAGTTACACTACCGCCAGCACAGCCCTCAGTCATCATTGGAGCAGCTAAGCCCCCCCACCACGTCAAGGTGGCACCTGCGGGGGGGATTATTATTATTATTATTATTATTATTATTGCCACATTGGCAGCCATGGAACTCCAGATGGCTCCTAGAGAAGGTAAAGGGATCACACCCCTTCTTTCCTCCCTTTCCTCTCTGAGTGAGGCGGGTGTCATTGCTTATATTGGCAAATGTATGTAGATCTCTAGTGTACCATGGACATTATTATGGTGATTAAAAATGATATAAGTAAGGATGACTGGACAGTGAGGGAACAGAGTGATGAAAATACCATGGCAGAATCCAAGTTGGTTCAAAGCAGCAATGTCAGCACTGTATATTTCTGCTCATAAGGGATGAGGAGCAGTGTGTCCACTGGCCAGTCATCTCCCCCCCCCCCCCGCCCTCCATGGACATTTAATGGCTGCATCAGTGAACCATGGTCTTTGGCAATAGGCTAAGATGCACACAACTACACAGGGGCACAGTTTAGCTCTACATGTGCCATCTAGGAACCCAGCCATTCTTTTCCAAATTATAATCTATACAGCAAATTAGCATATGTAAATATAATGCAAATCTTTGTCACTTTTTGGTAATGTACAAATGACCTTCCTAATACAAAATGAAGGTTATGTACCTCCAATTGTGTACAGAAAGGCAGACAGCAGATTAGAGAGGAAGAGAAAGAGATTTATTGGAAACTGTCAATAAGCATTCTATTACTTGTAAGAGCTATACATAATTTTCTGGAATTACAGTATGTAACAAAATTTGAAATTTTCTGTTCCTGGTTTGAAAGTGTTGGTCCTATTTAATTCTGCAATATATACTTTGAAAGTAGTTGTCGTACTCCAGAAAATTAATTTTTGTGGCTGACACAAACTATGTTGAATTGGTTGAGATTTGATGAGATATCCATTAAAAATGTATAGTAAAATGTGCTGCAGGATGTCCTGGAAAAACAAAGTTTTTGCGGTTAAATAAACTCTTTATATATATTTTTTTTTATGATAGAACCAATTAGAAAATGACATTTACAACCCAGGAACAAAATAGTGTTACATAGTGTTATGTAACCCTAACCCTAACTGGAGCCCCCGATGGCGTAGTGGACTAAAGCCTCGTGACTTGAAGGTTGGGTTGCTGACCTGAAAGCTGCCAGGTTTGAATCCCACCCGGGGAGAGTGTGGATGAGCTCCCTCTATCAGCTCCAGCTCCATGCAGGGACATGAGAGAAGCCTCCCACAAGGATGGTAAAAACATCAAAACATCCAGGCATCCCCTGGGCAACGTCCTTGCAGACAGCCAATTCTCTCACTCCAGAAATGACTCGAGTTGCTCCTGACACGAAAAAAGTGTTATTTTTACCCATTGTCCGATTCCAAAATAATTGCTGCAGTGTATATACACTGCTATATAATACATTCAGAATGCAGATTAACTGAATTATGTGAGTCTACACTGCCATATAATGCAATTCAATGCAATTAAATTGCACTCTAAGACTGCATTATGTGACAGTGTATAGGGGATCAGGGAATATTTTGCAGATTAATATTTTGTGGATTAATAGTTTGAGAGCTGAACCAGAACTAATATTCCTCACTCAACCACAGAACTTGAGAAAATCACATTCTTTCAATACTAGAGAATACAGTGCCCAACTGTCTCTGAATAAACCTTCCCCCTCCCCTAAAAAAATTAGAATAGGTTTATCATGAATCAGAAAAGACTTAAAGATGCACATCAACCATCACCAAAATATCAACAATTCTTTACAGTTCATTTTTTTAAAAAAATATGTATTTATTCTTCTAAGATATTGTGAAAATGATGTACGCCACATAGATGGGCCTGAAAATATTTGGATGCAGTGTGTTTTACAGAAATTGAGTGTTCATATGATGGGAGTGATTTGCTTTCCCTCACCTTCCTTGAAGTGTTTTTGGGGATTCTTTGTAGGAAAATAGAATATATCAACAAGATGCTCCTGTGTAAGTAACCATGATTTTAAAGGGGATTAAACGGATAAAATAATGAAAGATAAATAGCATATAATTTTATTTACTCGGCTGCATGAAAATCACAGAAAGTTTAATAGAAAAGGGGTAAGTGATATGTGTGAAGCATGCAGAGAGATAGAGAAGTGGTTTCCATTCCGCCCACAAAAACACACACATTTGATCTGAATGCTGCTGGTAAACTCAACAAAAATGTATTATCTCCTGAACCAATCCACTCAAATTGGGACTATCAATACAATTCAATGATTTCTATTACTTCAGAAAGTATGTGTTCTGGGACGCGTCAAGCAAGGTCTCATAGTATAGCCTCTAGGACATGACAAATGTCAGCAATGACATGCAGCATGTCAGGGTTTCTGGATTTCACTCTGGACCTGGGGCCTTTCTACACATGGCTAAAAACTCGGAAGTAACTGGGTTAAAACAGGGGTGGCATGACTAAACAATGTTTAGCCAAAGTGTGGGTGGAATTAGGTTAAACGCTGAAAAGCACATGTTAAAAAGTGCACTTAAAACCTGATTCTGCCCAAAAATGTCACCTTGTCATGACTGTATATCCCTGCAACATAAAAAAGATATGATTCCCTTCACCTTGTGTGGACTGCTTCAGCACACATTCACTTTTTAAAAGTCCAAAACAGCTGATTAGCTGATCGGGCTGTCAAAACATAGGGTCACAGTCACACAGGTGGTTCAAAAGAAGCACAAGCGGAAGCAATTAAACTTTTAAATATTAAACAGAGCTCGAATAACAATTGGGTGATGAGAGTGATAAGAAATCTGCTTGTGTTTACATTAAGATATTTGTATGTGTGCTTATGAGGTCCAGAGCATAACGGAGTGAATTTTTTTTAAAATTCCACCTGATATCCCCCACCCATCCTCCATCTTGATCCACTTCAAAGGAAGATGTGAGGATGGCATGAGACCATTTCCCAGGACTGACAGATCTGTGTTATCAGGTCCCAGGATTTTTTGCCTCAGTTTTAAAATGTGTATTTTGGTGCTGTCTGTAAGTGTAGCAGCTATACCCTGAGTTAGGATCAGATCCAAAAATAGAATTGTGGTGGCAGACATTTTAAATCCATTTTAAGGTGAGCAATGGCAATACCAGGAGTACCAATACCACTATAACCTTGGGCATAAATTGTGTGTGATAATAAAGTGAGATAGAAAATAAAGGGGCCGGGCTGTGGCGCAGGCTGGTGAGCAGCTGCTGCAATAAATCACTCTGACCATGAGGTCATGAGTTCGAGACCAGTCCGTGGCGGGGTGAGAACCCGTCAATTAAAAATAAAAAATAGCCCCTGCTCGTTGCTGACCTAGCAACCCGAAAGATAGTTGCATCTATCAAGTAGGAAATAAGGTACCACTTATAAAAAAAGTGGGGAGGCAAGTTTAACTAATTTATGACATTGGAATGAGGAAGTGCCATCAGAGTGGATGATGAAGCAGCTGCTCCCCCCTGTGGCCAGAATCGAACACCCTCAGGAGAAGGTTAAATTGCCTCTGCGTCTGTCTGTCCCTGTCTCGGTTCGATGTGTTTATGGGCATTGAATGTTTGCCCTATATGTATATAATGTGATCCGCCCTGAGTCCCCTTCAGGGTGAGAAGGGCGGAATATAAATACTGTAAATAAATAAATAGTAAATACTCAAGCCCTGTCTACAACATCTCTCACTAATCACAGTTGAGTCACAGATCTTTCAATCATTGACATGAAGATCTGAAAATAATTCTATACCCACTTTCTGCTGAAAGGACTTACGATGGACTCTTATGGGAGATATACAAATATGGAAGTTTCTTTACACAAGTGACACTATACTTTTTAGTTTTTCTATAATGAAATTATTCAGTTCTCAACTGAATAGACTCATTAAATCAAGAGACAATTGATAAGTCAGCACTTTATATACTGTGGGTCTATATTTAAAGCTTTAAACGGCTTGGGACCTTGAGTCTTGTAGGAGCACCTTTCTCTATATAGGACTGCCAAAGAATTGAGAACTGTTGGAGGAACTGAAAACTGTGTCCCATCAGTAAAGACAATACATGGTGGGAGGACATTGGAAAAGTCTTACCTACTATGGCAACCTAGTTTTGGAATTCTCTGTCATCATAAGAGTAGCACTGCTGCAGTGATGCTAGTAGCAGTAAAATGTCCATGTATCTAAATATGGCCATAAAGATAGCCTTTAGTTGAGTCAATGAGAGGAGAGTGAAAACATCCATTATCCTTACTGGGTGATATTTCTTGATATTATTCAACTTTTTTTTTTGGCCTGGTATTGAGACATCTGAAGATGTGATTTCTTCTCTATGTATCTCACCACTCATGTATTAAATCCTTCTGTTTAGAACTCTGTTTTAGATCCATGTTCCTGATTGTTCAGGTGATCCCATTGGTGGCAATCTTCCTTTCACCATGCCCAATGGATCTAAAAATTAAGTAATTTTCAAAGACGTAGTATTATGCTTCAGCATAGAGTTTCATGGATTCATAGAGTAATACTCCACTACCTGTTCTGATGTATCTGTATTCATGCTGCTGGTTCAGCGATTGTTTTCATTTTGCTCTTTAATATTCTTCATCTTTTATACTTGGCCTTTTTTAATGATTTATACAAGTATTGTCTCAAAGACCTGGTTCAGGCTAAAGATTGAGGCTGAAATTAGTCCATTAAATGAATGAAAAACATGTGTATATGAAAGTAAAAATTCTTAGGAAGGAATTTCTTAGTTCTTCAGCACCAGTCCAACTAATCCAATATTAAGGCGGGGTGGGGGGATGCTAAGTTGAATGATATTTGCCATACTATTCAATACTGCTTACTCAATATCCATTTCTCACACAAGACAGTACCACTAAATCTTGCTTGTCTGTCTTGTAAAAACGACTACTAGATCAAGATACACATAGATCATTCTGAATGTCTGAGGCTCTGTTCAACCCTCTCCACCCATTTAGATGCTGGCATTTTTACAGCACTATGGATCTGTGCCACTCGCTCCAGGCTAAAATGAGTGGAGATTGTTTAGAGAAATACAACAGACTGACAAACACCCCGACACATACACACACAGAGCAGTGTTGCTGGATACATTTGAGTGGTGGGGGCAGAGAAGGAATCATTATTAATCTTCCATCCCAGGGAAATACGTTGACTCTTAAACCAATTTGGTACCCTTGGGAGTCATGATCTTAGGATCTGCAGTCTGTCTTTTTTGTCTTCATGTGGTTACACTGTCATAACGATAATCGTAATCTTGTTTACTGAGAAGCTCCTGCCAAAATACTCAAGCTGATGCACCATTAAAATATCCTTATCAACATTAATCACAAGAACTTTATAAAGAAATGAGACAGTGGCAATTTACAAGGGTGAAATATAGCACAAGAGGAAGAAAAACACAAAGTCTTCCCTCCAATATGTGTGGCCATACTTTAGATCCAATCAGTGTGTGTGTGTGTGTGTGTGTGTGTGTGTGTGTGTGTGTGTATCATCTGTTGTATCACCATAAATCACCTGTTGTGTGTGTGTATCACCATAAATCACCTGTTGACCTATGACAAACCACATGGAATAGAATTTTATTAGGCAAGGAATAATCAGAGTTGGTTTTGCCAGTTTCTTCTTCTGAAATGAAGCCCACAGGATCTGGTATTGATTGGTGGTTTCTCATCTAAGTGCTAACCATACTTCACCTTGCTTCACTTCCAAGATCAGATGGGATCTGGTGCCTATAGGGTGCTTAGATCACCAGACCATTTTGGATGCAAAAAAAAGCCCTAACACTGTCACTACCATTTTGGATGACCAGGAAAACCATCATGCCACTGAAAGTCACCCTTTGAGGAATTGGGTTGTATAGCTCTCTCCATTTGTTGTTAAAGAGTGGAAGGGGGGGGGGGGTGCTGAGATGTATTTAAAGCATTTAAAGCAGAAGTGAGCTGCTTTGTTTTTAATTCATGAAATTATCATTTTCATGCAAAAGATTGGAGTTGCTTAGGGCTTTAATGGGAGTCCAAAGGGCTGCATTGGACATTTAAAGGACCACGTGATTCCGGTCTCTGTTCCAACATCTCTATACCATAGTGGAATATTTTAAATTCTTAAAAGTAAAAGCATGAAAACAGCCTGTGTTGTAAAGTGTATTACATTGGTTTTTAAGCTATTCTAAACAACCAATGGGCCCCTGGTGGTGGCACAGTGCGTTAAAGCGCTGAGCTGCTGAACGTGCAGACCGAAAGGTCCCAAGTTCAAATCCCAGGAGTGGAATGAGCCCCAGCTCCTGCCAACCTAGCAGTTCGAAAACATGCAAATGTGAGTAGATCAATAGATACCGCTCTGGCAAGAAGGTAATGGCGCTCCATGCCGTCATGCCGGCCACATGACCTTGGAGGTGTCTACGGACAACGCCGGCTCTTCGGCTTAGAAATGGAGATGAGCACCAACTCCCAGAGTCGGTCACGACTGGACTTAACGTCAGGGGAAACCTTTACCTTACTTTTATCTAAACAACCAACTTTAGATTCTTGAACTTTTTACACGTTTATAGAAAAATATAGAGTTTCTTTTGTAGGGATGAGGAAATTATGACGATGTGACAGTTCAGACCAGGTTCGATTGCACTCTCAACCATGGAAATCTACTGGATAACCTTAAGCAAATCTCATCCTCTCAGCCCCAGACAATTTCTTATGGTCACTATAAGTTGGAAAATATTAAAGGTGCACAAGAACAAGAAAAACAACAAATGAACAACAACAATGCAGATATAGGTTGAGATCCTGCATTGTCAACATAACTATGATGATGGAGCTCCATCGTGATAGTTACATCCTGTGATGACACCTATCTCCCCCAACCTACCTTTGCAGTCTGGTAGCACTTTGACCAAATAATTTCTGAGACATTGCAGTTATAGCACTGAGATACAACATCTGCAGTTCTCTCTCAATCATGAGATATGTCAAGAAAAGGCATCTAAAGAGACCTGTCCACAAATGCTTTTCTTAAGAAGGCCCACAACTGAGAAAGATTTCCCAATGACCCATTCTATAGCAGCTCTGAAACGTTTTTGTAAAGCTGTTGCCAGGTTTATTGAACAACTGTGGAGCTGAATATCCAGCAGTTCATATATTCATTTTGTAATTTCATAACTGCTCAATAAGTTGCCAGTCTTAGTTACTTTAATGCAACTTACATTATAATCATAGTACTATTATTTGAGAACATCAAAGCTGAATTATGGAATTTTCAGATCAAACCATATCAGGCGAAGTACTTCACCTAAAATATAGCTAAAACCTGAGAACTGCTAATACAAGATGTAACAAAATACAAGCAAGTAATGTCATTATTGGCCAACCAAAATACACAGAATTCATTATACCAAACTTTCAAAGACTAATTGGCTATTTCATCAAGTAAAGATAATAAAAATCATACAAGAGAGGAAAAATGGCAATTTTAGAGACACATGTCTACATTTAATCTCATATATTCTTCTGTCGTCAATTAAGATGGCCTGGAGGGAATCTAAAGTCAGGAAGAGGCCACTGTCCATCTTGGCCATGTGGGGACTGGGGAGAAAGGGCAGTAAGAGGCAGATAATAAAATCTCAACTCCATTAGCAACAGAAACATAATTTCCCCTGTGGTTCCATGTTGTCCCCGTCCTGTGTGGAGCTAACTGCTCCAAGATGTAGTAATAGATGAAAAAATGAAGGCTATTAAAAGAGGATTAGGCAAAAGAAAAGTAGAATATCCGAAGTCATGCTTTGACACACCAATGCACATCTCTCACCGGCTTCCAATGAATATCTCATTAACCACTCTGGCAACAGATTGAGGTGGGAACAGGATTCTGGAGCAGATAAACCTTTGGTCTGATTCAATATGGCTTTACATCTGTTCTTATCTGTGACATGCGCCTTATAAAATAAATGCCATTTTTGTTATGACTCCACCCTAACCAATTCCCTTCTAAACAATGCATCAGTTTTGGTATGAATGCTGTGTGTTCCAGTTTTATTATGAAGGAAAGACTGCCTGTTGAACACACTGACGAAAATGTAAATTTGAAGCAACATAGAATCATAGAACCATAGAATAGTAGAGTTGGAAGAGACCTCAAGGGCCATCCAGTCCAAACCCCTGCCAAGAAGCAGGAAATCTCATTCAAAGTACCCCCGACAGATGGCCATCCAGCCTTTGCTTAAAAGCCTCCAAAGAAGGAGCCCCCACCACAGTCTGGGGCAGAGAGTTCCACTGCTGAACAGCCCTCACAGTGAGGAAGTTCTTCCTGATGTTCAGGTGGAATCTCCTTTCCTGTAGTTTGAAGCCATTGTTCCGCGTCCTAGTCTCCAGGGCAGCAGAAAACAATCTTGCTCCTTCCTCCCTATGACTTCCCTTCATGTATTTGTACATGGCTATCATGTCTCCTCTCAGCCTTCTCTTCTGCAGGCTAAACATGCCTAGTTCTTTAAGCCACTCCTCATAGGGCTTGTTCTCCAGACCCTTGATCATTTTAGTTGCCCTCCTCTGGACACATTCCAGCTTGTCAACATCTCCCTTCAATTGCGGTGCTCAGAATTGGACACAGTACTCCAGGTGTGGTCTGACCAAGGCAGAATAGAGGGGTAGTATGACTTCCCTGGATCTAGACACTATACTCCTATTGATGCAGGCCAAAATCCCATTGGTTTTTTTTAGCAGCCACATCACATTGTTGGCTCATGTGTAACTTGTTGTCCACAAGGACTCCAAAATCTTTTTCACATGTACTGTTGTCGAGCCAGGCGTCCCCCATTCTGTGAATTGGGAAGATGTTAATGGAGCTAAAAGCTTGCAATTAAGATCACTCAAAGTTACAATTTAAACGTAGTGAAGTTAACCCAGAAATAATGCCACCCAAGACCCCATCTACACTGACCATATAATGCAATTTGTTCTCCATTAAGTGGTCAGTGTAGATGGGGCCCAAAAGGATGATTCATCAACTTACTCTTGGTAGGTTTCAAATCCCCCTTTTTATCAAAATGTGACCAAACAGCTTGAAACTGTTCTATATTTCACTGACTATACTATATATAGGTTTAGGTATTGAATATAATTTGTGATGTGGTATAAGCATGCATCGCTTATAACACAAACCCGATTCATTCAGATAGTTCACTATGTTTGTTAAAAATGCAAGGCTTGACAGACTAGTCTCACTGCTTTCATTCTTCATTTTATCTCTTTCTGGTATATTTTGAAGGTGATATACCTAAAGGAGAGAGCCTCAGATATCCATACAATCACTACATATGAGTTTGAAACTTAGGACTTCAGGGAGTGCCTTCAAATCGTGTTTCCTTGAAAATAAGATAGTGTCTTATATTATTTTCTGCTCCCAAAGTTGTGCTAGGTCTTATTTTCAGGGAATGTCTTATTTTTCCATGGAGAAGAATTCACATTTATTGTCGAACAAAAAAAAAAAGAACATTTATTTTATACTGTACAGTAGTTGTCATCACAAACCAGCACAACCAGACAAACTGTGGATCCTATCAAGAATTTCTTGTTACTACCATTATTTCCGTACACAACAACCTATGGTATGTACATTTACCGATCCTGCATGCTCTGGTGTTCTGTTCAGCGGGCATGCTTCCAAACAAAAACTTTGCTAGGTCTTATTTTCAGGGAAGGCCTTATATTTAGCAATTCAGCAAAACCTCTACTAGGTCTTATTTTCAGGGGATGTCTTATTTTTGGGGAAACAGGGTATGTAATGTGGAGGAACTTAACACTCTCCCCTCTTTAAAACGAATAGAGGAAATGTATGTCCACTTAGATAACTGTCTAAATATAAAATGCATATGTGTACACTCAAGCCAGATCAGAAATCAATTGGCTGTATGATAGGTAGCTTCAAGATCAGAGACAATGTGTGTATTGAAACAAATTGTTGCAAAGATGGGTGCTTCTTTGCTATACTTAGGAATTTTTCATAAACATTTGTCTTCTTTCCACATTATAATTTTTAAATTTTCAAGTACTTTCTCTCCCTTTCATTAAGAAACTGAAAATTGCAATTAGTGCTGATCCAAATGGAGATCCTCAAAGATCCTCAAATGTTGTCTGCTACATCTGCGCTGGGCAGATTTAGCAGATAACATTAGGATAGAGAGATCTGTGTATTGTATGTGTGTGTGAAATGTTTCAAAACATCAGGAAAAAGAAGCCCAGACTGGAAATTTATAAAGCTATTTTAATAAATACCAGAAGAAAGTGTCTCAGCTGGGAACCTTTTCTTTACATTCTTCTGTAAAACTAGACCCTGTTCTACTGCAGTGATGAGCAATTAAGACAATGAGTTCTTTCCTTTGTGCTTTCATAGACAGCAGAGCTACTTATGTGCTTCTTACAAATAAATATATTAAAAACTCCCCTCTTTTGACCTTCAGTTGTTCTTCACAGCTAGAATAAATGGTTAATCTCTCAGGGGAGCCAGAATTGCTATTTGTTATTGATTTTATAGCTCAATAAGATAGCAAGCCTGCAAACAGGTTGATATCAGATTAGGAAACAACCACTTAGAAGGAGACGCCAGCTGTGCATTTGTGATAAATTGCAATGTTTTTCCCTTCGTGAATTTTATACCAAATAATACTTTCACTGACAGGATTTGGCACGGAAAGGTGACATATTTTGGAATTTAGCATTTATTTAAAAAACACTTCTCCCGTGGATAAAAATTCCTCTGTTCAGAAGGGCAGTTTCCTCTTCCTACTTTCCTTAGAGGGATAGATCAAAGTCAGTAATTTGGGATTCACAAACCACTTGGCATGTTTTATTGCCCCTTTGAATTAACCAAAGTATTATATGAAGCCAGAAAATACAAATTATGGTTGTCATAGCATGAATTTTACTGGGGGGGGGGGGGGTATTACCCTTTTTTTTTTCAAAGAAATAAAATACATTCAAATAGTTGATCAAATTGGTTTCACAGGTGTATTGAATAAGCAAAATATGATTAATGGTGGGGAAGTATGAACAAAGATAGGCTGGAGAAGATGTGTCCATATGGCTTCTTTTGGGGAGAAAATGTTTATTTTCCCACAACACTGAAAACATCTTCACTATAGAATTAATCCAGTTTGACACCATTTTACTGCACTTCCTCTATGCTAGGGAATCTTGGGAGTTGTAGTTGTCAGAGAACGTTCTGAAACTACAAGTCCCATGATTTTATAGCATTGAGCCATCGCCATTAAAGTGGTGTAAAACTGCATTAATTCTACAGTGTAGATACACATGGAGCCTCGGTGGCGAAGTGTGTTAAAGTGCTGAGCTGCTGAACTTGCAGACCGAAAGGTCCCAGGTTCAAATCCCGGGAGCAGCTTGAGCACCCGCTGTTAGCTCCAGCTCCTGCCAACCTAGCAGTTCGAAAACATGCCAATGTGAGTAGATCAATAGGTACCGCTCCAGCGGAAAGGTAATGGCACTCCATGCAGTCATGCCGGCCACATGACCTTGGAGGTGTCTACGGACAACACTGGCTCCTTCGGCTTAGAAATGAAGATGAGCACCAACCCCCAGAGTCAGACATGACTGGACTTAACGTCAGGGGAAACCTTTACCTTTACCTAGATACACCTACTGTGACAAAATTGAGTACATTTCTCTTATTTATTTTTTTCTAGACCATTTTTCTATACTGCTATTCATATAAAGAGAACCAAAGCCATTGCAAAACACAGTGGATTGCTCTCCCAACCTTCTCTCACTCCCCACACTCCATGGCTGAAAATGAAATCAAAACTGATGTTTTAGTGATGCAGAGTTTGAACTAAATTTTTAAGTGGACAGCGGAAGCTATTTGGACTGAGATACTAATGTGAGGTTGTTGTTGAGTCACGGCCCTTCACTTCCCAAACATTACTGAACTTCAAGCAAGAGATATGTTTTCTTTTTCTTTTTAAAATATTTCCACTCTTTAAAAGTTTTACAACATTGAAGCTGCTGGAGGCTCTGGGAGGATCCAGCAGCAACTGTACCCCAAACTATATCAAAGCAAAACCTTTCAATAAATCTATAAAATGATATTTCTTGTATAACTTGTATTGATTGTGTATCAATTTCTAAAACCATAAACTTGTATTGATTATATCCTGAAGGCATCTGTTTCTCCAATGCCCCTTATTTACATAAGCTCCTTGGAATAGAGATTGCTGCAAAATTAAGAAAGGTTCCTCCAACGATCTCCCACATCAGATAATGTCAAACCTTTTTGTGTATGTGTATAAGACAGATGATCCCTTTGTCACCAAGATTGGCATAGAATGTTTACCTGTTTGACTATGACTGGAGGCTGATCATTCCCATGGAAGAGAAGGCTAAAATTATTTATTATTATTTATTACAGACATTTATATCCCACCCTTCTCACCCCCGAGGGGGGACTCAGGGCAGCTTACAACAAAGTATAAAACAAAGTATATAAAAACAATCTCAATTAAAACAATAACATTGATTAAAACTTCTATTAAACAGCCCAGTAGTGAGAGACAATCCCTTGAGTTATCTCCCCCAAGAGATCCAAACTGGCTAACCTAGCCTGTCAGTTTCCACAGTTTTTAGTTCTCTCTCACACACACACCCAACTCCAAAACTGAGCTGCTCTCTTCAAACCCTAAAACAGAACTCTCTGGACCTCTTTTTTTCTCTGCACTCTAGGACTTGGCTCCTCCCATCTGCTCTGGCTGGCAAATCCTAGGGGTCTCTTTCTAAGCTCCTCCCCCTTTCTAACCACACTCAAGATAGCGGCCTGGCATTCCTCTATAAAATGGATGCCTGCCTCACTCACTGTTACCAAGGCTTCATTCCTGGCCTAATAGGTAAGGTTCACTACAGAGGTCAATCAAGAAAATCAAAATAACTGCAGTAGTCTTTGTAAAGTTTTTAAAAGAATTTCTGTGTGTGAGAGAGACAAAATGGAACTATGCAAAAAAATTATCCTATAAAATGAACATTTTTTGAAAAAAATGTGTTCTTTTGTGTGGAAAACAAGGAACACATTTTGAATTTAAAAAGTCATAAAAACTAGCATTAGTCACAAATGGAGAAAATCCATTGAATTAATAGGATTTATCTCTCATCATTTAATAGATGATTTAATGGTTCTACTCTAGAAGAGAAATATGCTTCTTGTGCAAAAAGAAAATGAATTTTGTTATCCAGAAAACCTACATGTAATTCTATGTGCATGCACTCATTCACAGACTAACACACTCAATCTGTGAAAGCATGAATACCAATTTGGAACTACTCTGAAATTTTTATGTCCTTCTGTACAGGGGAGAAGGCTATAGGAATGATTTGTCTTTTTGTGTGAGGACCAAAAGGAGGAGAAAAAGAGAAGATTTGCTTTTCTTGTTTATAGCAAACACAAAAAAAGGCAAGTAATACATTCTCTCCAAATAAAATGAATTGTCTGTAAAGAGCTGTGCTCCAAGAGTTAAAACCTACTCAGATTTACCACTACACCTGGATGAATAATGAAAAACAAATTGTATAATTTGTTATAAAACATGAAATCCATCAAATTATTTCTGTAATATATTCATCAATTACACCCCTATTCCCTTGGCTGGATGAATAATATATTCCTTTAATAATTTATTTCAAATATCTAATGGAATTAATCATATTAATTACTCATAGATCTCCAATAGAGCAACTACTTGTTAAAAAAAGAATAACATGTTCAAGTAGCCTCTATTTGAAATATTACTCCCTTTTAGAAAATATAGTTGAAAATGTGGACAAATGTATACAAAGTAGTAAAAATATTTTTCTTGGGCTTGAAGATCTTTAGAAAAATGTTTCCAGTGGCAGTTAGATGAATATAGCTTTGGATTAGGGAAATGTAAAATCCCCTTCTTTTTTTCAGCCAAACTGTTTTTACCAAAGAAGTTGTACCTTCATTAGCTCCAAAGATTAAAACTCAAGGCCCTTCCAGACAGGCCCTATATCCCAGGATCTGCTCCCAGGTTTTGGCTTTAAACTGGATTATATGAGCCCACACTGCCAGATAATTTGGGATAAACAGAAAACCTGGGATCAAATCCTGGGATGTAGGGCCTCTCTGGAAGGGCCCCTAGTACTACAGCTACTTTGGGAGAACCTCATTTTTTTGGTTTAATATAGAACATGAATAAATGAAGATCTAAGAGCTGGACCTATTGGTTGAAAGATCTGCCTGAGTCAAGATCACCCAATGAATGTCATGGAATCTACATGAAACTGCTCGGTGAGGTCATCTGGAGTTTTGGAGTTGGGTGCCATCTCTACGCAGATGACACCCAGCTCTACTACTCCTTTCCACCTAACTCTAAGAACCCCGTCATGTACTGGATCAGTGCCTGACTACTGTGATGGACTGGATGAGGGCTAATAAACTGAAACCTAATCCAGACAAGATAGAGGTCCTCCTTGTCAGTTGCACGGCCGATCGGAGTACTGGGTGGCAACCTGTGCTAGATGGGGTTACTGGTTAGGTTGCTGTCGAGTTATGTTATGATTTTATATATTTTAATGCATCAATTTTATCGTAATTGAAATGTATTTTATATTGTTGTATTTTATTGTACATTACTGGATTTGGTCCCCATGTAAGCTGCCCCTAGTCCCGTCGGGGAGATGGGGCGGAATATAAGAATAAAGTAGTAGTAGTAGTAGTAGTAGTAGTAGTAGTAGTAGTTCTTTTATGACACAGCAAACAAGATAGATATGCTGGATTTCGTATCACAAAATCACAAGTACAACACTTCCCAAGTGTCTAGGACTGTGTGATTTTTTTCGGATGATGTGCGCAGATCCCAATAGGGTGGGCTTTTGCAGTTGGCAGATCGTAATTTTGTCAATGTCTATTGTTTCCAAATGCTGGTTGAGATCTTTTGGCATGGCACCCAATGTGCCGATCACCACCGGGACCACCTGTACTGGTTTCTGCCAGAGTCTTTGAAGTTCAATCTTGAGGTCCTGATAGCGGCTGAGTTTTTCCTGTTGTTTTTCGTCACTTGGGATGGAAACCTCAATGATCCAAACCTTTGTCCTTTCCACAACTGTGATATCTGGTGTGTTGTGTTCCAGAACTTTGTCAATCTGGATTCGGAAGTCCCACAGTATTGTGCGTGCTCATTCTCCAATACTTTTGCAGGTTTGTGATCCCACCAGTTCTTTACTGCTGTGAGATGTATTTGAGGCATAAGTTCCAATGAATCATTTGGGCCACATAGTTGTGCCTCTGTTTGTAGTCTGTCTGTGCAATTTTCTTACAGCAGCTGAGGATATGATCAATGGTTTTGTTGGTTTCCTTGCACAGTGTGCATTTTGGGTCATCAGCTGATTTTCTGATCTTGGCCTTAATTGCATTTGTTCTGATGGCTTATGGTTCTGTGATGCTAGTATTTTGTACACTCTACTTCAGCACTTTAGCCATTAACCACATTGGTTCTATTTCGTCAACATTTGTAGTGGACCAATATCAATTGTGGGAATGTAACAGTTCTGTCTGCAAATGCCATCTGAGGTGATAGTATCCCATGGGTTCATGAAGGTTTATTGAGAAGCTTAGTTTTTAAACTAGTATAATAATACTCTTCTTATGAATAAAGATAATATATCTTTATATATGAATTTGCTTTGAAATATATGCCAATAGAATACAATTGGTCTTCTACTTTTGTCAGGATTAGAGGTGCAGGACCCCCATGAAAATGAAAAAAAAAAAGAATATAAAAGCCAATTTTCAACCTGAGAAAAAACCTATGTATTGCTATGGTCAGTTCCCACTTAATGTTGAGTATAGAATCACACTGAAAACTTAAAAATGCCTAGAGGTGTTTAATGGAAGTTCACTATACTGTAGCACTAGAGGACCTAGAGATTCATAGAGAGAACATATTAATCAAATTTTCAAATAATAAAATCTGTAAAAGTTAAAACTGAAAATGCAGAGGCCCAACTGCAGTCTTGTTTTCCTCTGCTTGAAAATCATATGATATTTTAAAGGACAGCATAGCAACCATCTACAAGGTAGAGACAAGAAGATAGCATAATGTTAACATATGTGCAGCTGGTGCCACATCATAGAAATAATAATTCTTCTTAAAAATAGAAATCTCTTCCTTTTGAGACTTATGACCTTATCCCCCCGCCCTCCGGTTCTGTTTCACTAGCAAGCACAGTGCTGCATGGCTGCACTATCTAGCCACTGGAGTGATTCAGAGGCTCTTGAGCTGACTGAAAGGCATGAAGTTATAGCCTCCTGTGATGCTGATCCAGACTCTGGATCAAGATCATCTTTTCTGCCCTCACTCTCAGAAAGGAGAAAACCAGAACTTGGTCTAGGAAATAGTGCAACAAGTGAGATCAAGTGCTCTCTGTGCATATTTAGGGACCAAATGCACATTGCAATGCCATGTATAACCTGAAAGAAAGTAGGAACAGATTATGCATTGCATCGTAGTTTGAGCAGGATCTGCCTGGAGTAAGCCAGTCACAGTATTATATAGTCTCACTCTACTTTATGATGGGACTGGCCCTGAGGAAGGTTGATGATGATGGAACAAATTTCCAGGGAAAACAAATTTCCAGGGGAAGTAACTTATCCTCCACCCTCACTCTTTCCTATGGTGGTGTTGGATCTTCCACCTTTTCAACACACTTCAATAATGGTGAAACTGGAAGCCAACCTATCCTCCTAATATGGAGTTCTTAGTAATACAGCCACATTATATGGTATGTGTCCTCCCTCCTCACTGCTCTTTTTTTGTCAAGAGAAAATCTTGCTGGTAATAAGAAGCAATGCTAAACACTTTCTACAGAACGTTTCATTAGTTTTGACAGGATGGGATAATATACTGTAAAGAAATGTACAGCAAGGGTGAGAAGACAGAATAATTGTCCTAATAAATTCCCCAATACATACACACATAAAGACAGACTTTAAATTGTGCGTTTTCATGAATAATAGCAAAGGCAATAAAATATTGCTGAGTAACTTCAGTACACATTAATACACTCACACATATATATGGGGAATCATTGAACACAAACTTTCTCAAGCTTAGTGAAGTCTCAACTTACCAATTGCAATAACTAGTCAGCCTGCATAAATTCTTTCATCGTTTTAAGTCTAGTTTTCTGATTCAAATTTACTGGGGTGGGGGTAGTTTTGCACAAAGGACAATATGATGTACAGAAAACAGCTTATTTTATGTAAGGAGAGATCACTTTTGTGCAAATCAGCATTTCATAAATAGGGCCCAAATTATGAAAAATCTCCTAAAATGCCAATACATTCCTAAAATCTTGATCTGAAGTTAAATTGTTCTTGTATTCAAGAATGAAATAAATGAAGATTTGCATTCTGAGCATACTATCACAAATAATTTCCCTTGTAGGTAATTTAGTAATGGGAATATTCAAATTAGATTACTATCTTTAAAGGAAAGATCTACTCCCTTGCAGTGTCAAAAATGGTAGCCACTTCAATTTGGGACTAACAGTCTTTAATACCCAGAGACATAAACCAAGCATTCAGCTATCAGACCAAACTGTATTATGTTGCAGCATCACAGAAATGACAGTCAGAACTCAAAATCCACGTATTCTGTTCAATTAAGAGCACTTGAAGGGCACTTGAAGCTCATCTATACAGACATTATTATTTTTCTTTTTTCTCTTTCTTTTGAAATTTCTCTTCCATTTTCTGTTTTCTTTTGTCCTGAGAAAATATCACTTTGTGAATTAGATTGTTTGTATTAATTTTAAAAAATAATTTAAAAAATTATTTATAAAAAGAGGAAAAATCCTGGAAAGACAAAGCAATAAAGTCTTAACTGCCTGCCCTAACCATTTAATTTTCGTTCCTTAGAATAATTCAGGGTCACACAGGGAAAGGAAAAGGAATAGGACAGGTGAGCTCCCTTTCCAGAATTGTCCAAGATGTGCAAAAGCAGCTGAAAAAAAGAAATGAAATCTAAGCAAGAAAGGCAGGAGGACTTGATGGGAAGCAAGAGGAGTGTCAACCACGTTGAGGATCTCATCTTTTATAGGAACATTAAGAAAGGTTAATTTACTCATTTTTAGTAGGAGCACCTGTCTGAACATGAATGTTTCCAGAAGACACCAACATTGCAGATATGTGTATTGATTATTCTGACTCTCTCGTGAAAAAGAACTGATATTTCTTGGTTGCTATCCATCTGGGACTCCATGAAGAAGTGATCTCAATGCACATTTTGTTTTTGTCTCCAGTGGTGATGGAGATAGTGCTCTATTCATGCAAGCAATAAAGCAGGTGATAGGAAGCATGAAATGCTGTTTTTGGTTTTATTTTTAAAAGAGTAGAAAGATAGAGTTCCCAGGATGCATTGATCTAACCTCTTAACTTGTCACATATAGATATGAAAGAGCCTGCAAAAGACTGCAAAATATATAGCAAATATTTAGCAAATATATGTCAGAACCTCAACCATGGTAAGAGATATCCCAGTGCACCAGAACAGATTAATTTCAAGAGTTTCTAAAACTATAATAGTGAGTTTTCCCCCTGTGGCCAAACCAGGCTTAAGAGCTTCACTTGGATTAATAGCAATAGCATTTTAAAGCATTCAAAGTGCTTCCCATATCAGTAATCCTTACAAATGCCTTTACAAATACTAAGTAAACAGTATTATTATACCACAGTTTGTAAGCTAGGCATGAAGAATGGCATTTTACTTTAGGCTAGCTAGTGAGTTCATGGCTAAGGTCAACCTTGCTTCAGAGACTTTCCCAGCTTGAGTTCACACATAGAACTGCTGCATTGAACTGGTTTTCAAGTAATGCGGTTAAGAGAGGACATTGTATATAGATTTACCCCGTTCATTACCTCTCTCTTGGGATGTGGCACATTCTTTTTGTTTTTCAAACTTGCTCTTGAAACATTTCTGATGTCCCATGTCATGGCCAGAACTGCTCCCTATGAGCCATACATGCACCTGGCCAACTCAGTCATGTCTGCTGATGTTATAGACCAGCAAAGAAGGCTTGTTGCAAATGGCTTCCAGTGCCTCTGGCTCCTTCCTTGTTGTTTGGTTTGATATTGTGATATGGACTAAGGTAAAGGTAATGGTTTCCCCTGACATTATGTCCAGTCATGTCTGACTCTGGGGGTTGGTGCTTATCTCCATTTCTAAGCCGAAGAGCCGGCGTTGTCCGTAGACACCTCCAAGGTCATGTGGTTGGCATGACTGTATGGAGCGCCATGGACTAAGAGCTAATCAATAAAATTTACTTGCCTCTGGTTCCTTGGGCTTTGACATTTATTTTAATGGACATTGGTGAACTCAATACTGGTCAGATGTTTGGTTTTCAATGGACATTACCACTAACCTTACAATCCTGAAATTCTTTCTTATTTTGGTGGCTGTTAAGTTTTTCAAATTCTGTCATCCACTTCTGGTGTGACAACCAGGATACTGGGCATGTCATCACAACTCTCACAACATTTCAAAAGGGTCATGGTTTTCTTTATGGAATTCACAATACATTGCCTATATCAGAATATTTACTGCATAGTGTGGGACATGGCATAACTGATGCTCTCTCCTAATTCCAAATGGAGTGCTTCAGGCAATTTGAATCAGATGTTGTCATTGAACCAGAGCCAATAATAATAATAATAATAATAATAATAATAATAATAATAATAATAATAATAATAATATAATTTTATTTTTATTCCCCGCCCCATCTCCCCAAAGGGACTCGGGGCGGCTTACATGGGGCCAAGCAATATAAAAAACAAAACAATAAAACAAGTCAATCAACAATAAAACAGGTCATAAAAGATCACATACAATAAATATAATGATAACATCTTGGGTTGGCTCCAAATGAAACTGGGCCAAAAGTGCAAGTTGTGTCGGTAACTGCAGACCCATGGAATATTAGTGCAATGAAATAGTCAAGATCATCAATCTTACACTGGTTCCAAGCACAAGGAAGGCACACATGTGTAAAATTTATGACTTTAACACCTTTGGGCAAATCAAGGTGATATTTGACGAGTTCCTGTTGATCATGTTCTACAGTTTTGTGTTTCCCTACATAGGAAGGGTTTGACTCCACATTCCATTTGGGTGCATGCCTCTGCCCTGGGCTTCTAGTTCAAAGCTCTGGGGTTTAAAGACTGTACTAAATTATTTTTGGCTTCAAAAGATACTTGATGGATAGTACAGGGACCTGAGGCCTGTGAATCATTTTCCCCTACTGTTCATCATCTATGTTTATGTTTATGTTTTTCTTTCTATAAAGGTGCACTTTTTCATGCTTCTTCTTTAATTGCCTTTTTCACAGCTTAATGTATGTGAAGTGCAGTCCAAGGGAGAGAATTCTGGACAAGGACTTAAGTTTAGGGACATTCTCCATCATGCTTATTTTAAGGACTGTTCATCTAAAACTGATCAACAAGGTAAAGATCCAATGGTAAAATTACAGCAGTGCCAGGGTTTGCATTGATACTCAATATGGGCTCTTAATAATTTCATTTTGTTGAAAAGATGTCATTCCATCTTGCTATGCCTATTTAATCTCCCTTGACCAAATTTCAGTTTTGGTTGATCACCTCCAGGGCCCTTGATAAGCATAGCTTTCAGGGTGCAAAATTTGAACTCATTCACTTCACATTGGTCTTACCTCTACTTTTGCAGCTATTGATATATGCAGTCATATATTTTGTAATTTGTAATTTTGTATGTAATTTGTAATTTTGTATGTTTTTTGAAAGATCCCAATTTGTTGCCCATAAATGTAGATAAGCTCTTAAGAAAGGAATACTCAGAGACACCTTCCCGTTATCTTCCTCTGAAATACAGCCTATAGCATCTATCATTCCCTGGCACTCTACTTTCTGAGATCCAACTTCCTCTAGCTTTGTCTAGTTTCTGAGATCAGATGGGATCTGATGCTTTCAGCATATCCAAGTGGCTGAAAGAAACAGAATTTTAAGAAAAGTAAAGCCGGATTCCTATTGATTCTGTATGCTTTTGTAATGGTGGTGACTGCAGAAGGATAAATCTATGGAACATCTGTGAAGGAAAGAAAGCACTGTAGAAAGAGATAGCTCACAGCCAGCATATTTCATCTGACTCCCACACCACCCTCACATAACCCTGACTATTCAACAATTGCTACAGTTCCAATGTTCTGCAATCTTGGTCATGAGCTGCACAATAGGTTTCTATATGCTTTTATTTTTCCCCTTTGAAAAAACAAAAAGAATAGTGGAGGAAATTTATTTATGGTACCCAGCCAGATCCACTATTCCCAGTGGATTACATGCCCAGAGTCATCATCTCACTGGTCAAAGTACTGAGTAAAGGAAGAGGGAGCAAATCCTACTACACTTAGGATTCAGATGGCTCTTGAGTCCTGGCAAATTTGTTTTATTTACTCTTCCCCCTTTTGCTGTGATTTAGGAAAGGAAGGGTCAGACTGGATCCCAAGCTGTGAACATTCTGAATCCTGTCCTTCTGCCTTGTAAGGAGGTGAGATGTTCTTAAGAGGTCACCAAGGAAGCTCTTTGAGCCGGACTGCAGTCCCTGGTGGGTCTGACTTCAGTTCTACTTAGTGTTGGAAGTGATTGTTCAAATGCACTACAATCCTTATATCAATGAGGGACATATTCCTGGATTTTGTGTGAATATGTGAAACCATGATTAATAGTGAACCCTATTGAAATGAAAGACTCGCTGCTCAAGAATACCATAAAGTTATGCTGTAGGAGCCCCGGTGGCAAAGTGTGTTAAAGCACTGAGCTGCTGAACTTGCAGACCAAAAGGTCCCAGGTTCAAATCCCGGGAGCGGAGTGAGCGCCCGCTGTTGTTCCAGCTTCTGCCAACCTGGCAGTTTGAAAACATGCCAATGTGAGTAGATCAATAGGTACCGCTCCGGTGGGAAGGTAACGGCGCTCCATGCAGTCATGCCGGCCACATGACCTTGGAGGTGTCTACGGACAACGCCGGCTCTTTGGCTTAGAAATGGAGATGAGACCAACCCCCAGAGTCGGTCACGACTGGACTTAACGTCAGGGGAAAACTTTTACCTAACCTATGCTGTAGGACCTAGAAAATGATGAGAGATTACATATTTCTACCAGACTATGATGAATAAAACTATACAATCAATCAATCAATAAATGTATTGATTAGCCCTTAGGCCATATCACAATACCAAACCAAACAACAAGGTTTGATAAGATTTCATTATACTCAGTGTAGTAAGTTAAAATAAGACATATATAATAATACAGTAAATAAATATGATAAAACTGAATATATACATCATATTTCCTTAGCACTCCTACAATTTATTCCAATCAGCCCCACATATGTGGTTCTCAAACGTATTGTTTTGCTTAAATACAGAGCTTTTTTTTTTTCCGTGTCAGGAGCAACTTGAGTCGCTTCTGGAGTGAGAGAATTGGCCGTCTGCAAGGACGTTGCCCAGGGGACGCCCAGATGTTTTGATGTTTTTACCATCCTTGTGGGAAGCTTCTCTCATGTCCCCGCATGGAGCTGGAGCTGATAGAGGGAGCTCATCCGCACTCTCCCCGGGTGGGATTCGAACCTGGCAGCTTTCAGGTCAGCAACCCAACCTTCAAGTCACTTAGTCCACTATGCCATCTGTTTTATATGTTATTTTTGGGTCTTGGCCACACATAAAATATGTTGTTCTGATGTGAGATTCCCAATACATTGTCCGTTTGATATATGGACCAAGGTGCAAGTCTCTTACCTTCTGGTACAATTTTTACAATCAAATAATATGTGTGCTATATCCTGAATTTCAGTGGCTCCACAGATACAAAATTCTACAAATACAAGGGTAGAAAGATACCTTTGAAAATCTCGAATAATGCTTTAATTTTATAAAAGGAAATAAATACAAGGAAAGTAGGAAAAAAATAAGGAAATGGCAAAGGGGAAAACCAGCTAAAAAAGGAACCATTCTTTATATTGTTCAATGTATTTATGCTGTTGTTTTTGTAAATTGTGCTAGTCGGGCCTTGCCCCATGTGAGCCGCCCCGAGTCCCCGTGGGGAAATGGTGGCAGGGTACAAATAAAGTATTATTATTTTATTGTATGACACAGCAAACAAGATAGACATGCTGTATTTCATATTACAAAATCACAAGTTGAACACTTCCCAAATGTCTAGGACTGTGTGATGTATTTTCGGATGATGCGTGCAGATCCCAGTAGGGTGGCCTTTTGCAGTTGGCAGATGGTGATTTTGTCAATGTCTATTGTTTCCAAATGCCGGCTGAGATCTTTTGGCACAGCACCCAATGTGCCCATCACCACCGGGACCACCTGTACTGGTTTCTGCCAGAGTCTTTGAAGTTCAATCTTGAGGTCCTGATAGCGACTGAGTTTTTCCTGTTGTTTTTCGTCAATGCGACTGTCACCTGGGATGGCAACATCAATGATCCAAACCTTGTTCTTTTCCACAACTGTGATGTCTGGTGTGTTGTGTTCCAGAACTTTGTCAGTCTGGATTCGGAAGTCTCACAGTATCTTTGCGTTCTCATTTTCCAATACTTTTGCAGGTTTGTGATCCCATCAGTTCTTTACTGCTGGGAGGTGGTACTTGAGGCACATTATTATTATTATTATTATTATTATTATTATTATTATTATTATTATTATTATTATTACCATAGGGTCCATCTAAGTGGGCCAAATGAGTCAGGATGGGGCTGAATGGATTCTGTGGCATCCACATGATGCATGTGCCACATTCCATCTAATGCTTGCAAAGGCTGCATAATGAGGTCTTGTTCTAAGTTTTAAAAGTAGTGGGATGTTACAGAGCTTTTGCAGAATGTAACATTTTATTTTCAAAAAAAAAACAACAGATTTTCTAAGTTCTGTTATAAAGGATTCCAGAATTTTGTTTAGAATTCTAGTGAATGGTGTACTGGACATGAGAATGAGTTCCAAAAGCAGCAGGTGGAGTGTGAGTTAGGGGTGTGCAGAAAGAATTTTCATATAACAAAAGTTATAGATGAATTGTTATATGTCTTTGTACAAAAAACACCAGTCTTAATTTCTGGTGTGGCTTCTCAATTGATCACCACAAAAGAGAACCCTTCTAAGGCTATTTCTTTCTCTGTCCTTCTAACTCACTGTTTCTCTAATTTCTTTGTATTTTCAAATAGAGGCAGATATCAATGTTAAAAAATGTTGCTTGGATGCAGAAAGTTTTCAAAACTGCTGCACAAGACCACATGTGTTCAGACCTACAGAGGATGATCTTATACTTTGAAACAACATGAGCCTAGAAAACAATACAAAAATAAATTGCCAGTTGGAAGATAAGTTTCTTTCTAATAAGTGTTTCTTCCCTTCCCGTATTCTGAGTTATTGAGAGGTTTGATGGGGAGGGAATTTGCTGGGTGTTTTCATCATCTCTTCTTGCATTATGCTTTTAGAAATCAAACTGGAGTCTCACTCTGTAGTAACAAAGTGAACTAATCAAGAGAGTCACAGAGGGGGAGCTACAATGATTGTCTGCAAAGTACCTGTAAGGTACTCTGAGGTATGAAATGGGGCTCATTTACTTCAAAAACAATGGAAAAGGTGTTCCAGATTTTTTTTTCCTTCTACATTTTTTAAAGAGGCACTTATACACTTTTTATTTCAAAGAATAAAATTATCCTATGGGCCTTCCCTCCATAACAACCTAAAAAACTGTTTTCAGTTTACTAACTATAAAGAAACTTATATTCAGCTAGACTAGCCCGTCTTATTTTTTAGAATCATGATTCCCATGTGTCTCTTTGTTCTTAAATGAAAGAAATCACAACTTGTTCTCACAATATGATTCCTTATCAATTACAACAGAAATAATTCACCATAGAAGTAGGGCCTGGAGCATAAAGGTAATTTTGAGAGAGACAAAGTTCCCTTTTAGTGTTTAAAACTTTCAAACTTTTTCAAAACACGACTTTAGCTCATCCCATGTTTATAACACTTTATGAATATTTTGGTTAAAATTCAGTTTTTGCTGTTGTGTGCCATCAGGTTGTTTCTACTTATGCTGACCATAAAGTGAATCTTTAATGAGATTTTCCAAGGCTGAGAGTGTGTGACTTGTCTGAAATCACTCCATATGTTTCCAAAGATAAACAGGGAATCAATCTCAGGTCTCTAGAATTGTAATGTAGTGCTCAAGCCATGCATCAACAAAAGCAAAACCTGTAGGTTTTTCTAAAGTGCCCTTTGAGACTACAATTTCCAGAATTCTCTAATCAGAATCTGTTTCCAGAATTGTAGTCCAAAAGACAAAAAGAGTAACTTTTCAAAGCTTGGCAAAAATGAATGTTTGCAATCTTGTTGACCTTTAACAAATGTGTAACCTAGAGTTATGAACTCATGACTTTTTGCATTAACAATCCTTACAAGCTCCATAATGGTCATATAAAGATTAGGCTTGTGTAGTTCAGTCGAATTGCGATCCATTTCTGATATCCAAATTTTGGCAGACTTGCGGATTTGTTTTCACACACCTCCCAAAAAGGGGCAGGCTCCCAAAACCATTTTTTGGTCCACAGCCAAAAAATGCAGGTGGCAATTGTGTGTGTGTGTGTGGGGGGGGGGAGCTTCACAGGCTCCCTGTCATTTTAGGGCTATCAGAATGAAAATTGTCACATTTAAAGGACACATCTACCACAGTTAGCCCATCATAATGTTTGGATCATCCCCTGATTTCTAGAAATAAAATATCCTTTTAAAATTCTGCAAAAGGTACCCCCCCTCGCTGGCCCCACCCTGTAACTTCTCCAGGAGCAGCAGCAATTTTATTTTGATTAGGCAACAGCCAAATTATTATTATTATTATTATTATTATTATTATTATTATTATTATTATTACTATTAAATGAAATTAAGAAGGCAGAGAGATTGCAAGGGATATGATTGCTAGAGAAAGGCTGACAGAACTTGGATTGGTGATGTTTTGTTTGTACAATTCTTATAAATAGTACATATAACAATAATAACAATAATATTTTATGTCCTGATGGAGTTAGAGAGATGTGATGTGTTCTGTTGGCTTGGCAAGGCTTCCACAGAAGCCCAATAGTTTCATTATCATAGGCAACAGCCAAATTATTAAAAAGGCAGAGAGCACAGAGAGAAATATAATAAAACAACAGATAGAAGTGTGATGATTGCAAAGGAAAGAAATTATTAAGTATTGGTGGTAGGTTTAGGTAGGTGGGCTTTTCTGAGAATGAAGCTTTGCTGTTTTCTGGAATTCTTATAATTGTTAGTAACCATAATCTTTTAAAAGTACTTTCTCAAAGAGAAGAGGGAAGAGAGATAAGAGAAGAAGCTAAAGGTTTTAGCAAAGGCTAAAGGATGACTCAAATCTGAGAGTGACCCTAAAAGAAAAGCACACCCATCCACAATTCCCCAAACGCTACATACCCACACACCCATACTTTCCAACTCCCAGTCCCTAAATAGAAAATCAAGAAAATAATCTTGGAAAATCTAGGAAAATCAAAAAGTAAAATTAGATTCAATGAGCCAAGCCAAAAGCAAAAGCTGTGAGTGAGTGGCAAGACAATCAGACTGAAGCTCCTTTCTCTAGAGCCAGAATGCAACTGAGCAATGGAGGCGCACATCCCATTAAATAGACACAGCTTGTGTAAGAAAACATCACAATCTTCTTCTATTCTGATTGGCCGAACAGGTAGGGTTCACAGGGAACCCTTGTGCAAGCAACACATACCAGTCTCTCCGCGTGCCGCATGATCCCGAATAGAAGAGAGGTAGCCATGACCGGCAGCTGCGTGGTCCGTTTTGGTTGGAAAAAAACATGGTGGCAGCCCCCTTACTGTTACGGGTGTCCGAACAAGCCAAAGGCAAGCATCCAAAATGAATTCATGCACAGGCCTAATAGAGATCATGAAAGCCTCCCAATTCTCACTTACAGAGCAGCCAGAACTGTCATCAATTGAGTGTCTGTTCCCATTGATCAAAAACCAGCTTCCTGTCAGTCCCAATAGCAGCAGTTCAATGCAAGAGGGAATTGCAATATGGGTCTTTTTTTAGCTGTCTCATTAGCAACCATTCACAAGAGAGAATGAGACTGTCAGCCAGCTGTTTTCTCATCAACAGGGGAATAGACCTCTGTCAATAGCAGCAGATGCTACCTAGTAAGCAGATAATAGGGAGATCAAAATGGGAGTCACAATGTAGTACTGTAACTATGTTGCTTACACATTTGTAACACCCCAATGAGATTTTGGCCAATAAATTTTATATGCTTTTGTTCTGATGGATCATGATTTGTCCCCTCTTATTTGCATATTTGCATATTCACAAACAATGTCCATTGGAAATGCTGATATTAAAGTACAGTAGAGTCTCACTTATCCAAGCTAAACGGGCCGGCAGAACCTTGGATAAGCGAATGTCTTGGATAATAAGGAGGGATTAAGGAAAAGTCTATTAAACATCAAATTAGGTTATGATTTTACCAATTAAGCACCAAAACATCATGTTATACAACAAATTTGACAGAAAAAGTAGTTCAATACATAGTAATGTTATGTTGTAATTACTGTATTTATGAATTTAGCACCAAAATATCACGATATATTAAAAACATTGACTACAAAAATGGCTTGGATAATCCAGAAGCTTGGATAAGCGAGACTCTACTGTACCTATTAGAAGAAGGACATGGAGAATCAGGAGGAATCCATACAAATATGAGTACAATGTTTATGCATTTCCCTAAATGTATACAATGCTATGTGTATTTCTCCTAATATATGCATTACAATTTTCTCTGCCTTTTGATATGTGCATCTTTTAAATCAGTGAACAGTAGAATATCTTGAAAAAAATATGTTTTGTTCATATATTAATTCAATTGGTACAAATCATATTGATCAATGTTAAAATATAATGTGAATTGAAGCAGACCTACATGGAATTAAGATAGGAGCATTTACATATGCCCCTTATGCATGTAGGTGTGTTTTTATGTCATTGTAGAGGCAAATATTCCTATCACTCCTGCACAGTGCCTCAATTCACTCAACTTACTTTAAGGTCTCAAAGCTACCCCATACTGTGCTTCAACAAGAGCGGGCAGGATTGGAGACAGTCTGGAACCCATTCACATACCCCACCAGACACACAATGGTTAGAGATGCATTAAGACCCTGTGTATCTCAGGCCTGATATCAGCATTGTGATCCAGCTATGTGGAGACAGATCATCTCCAATCTTGAGTGCACAGTTAAGCACAGAATGCCTGTGTGGGGTGACTTTGGAGCTTTAAAATAGATTGAAGAGATAATACATGGATCAATATAATTATAAAATATAGATATTTACACTACTATGAACTGAGGCCATGATTCCCCACCATTACCGTTTTTATCTGAGTGACTCTTTGCCATACCACAGCTATCCTGTATCTGTCAGGGATGATATCTGGTCATCTTCCAAATAATTTTTGAGTACCTGTCCTTCTAATTTTAGTATTGAGATGGGTAGTAGTGTCATTATTTTCCTTAAATAATCCAAACTATCGGATAGGAGAGCAAGCAGCTATCTTTGTTATCTTTCAGTCTATATTATTAAGCTAAACAAATCCATAACATATATTTCTTATGAAGGACATAGACTGTTCAATCTTGGCACTTATTTTTTATATTTTACATTATATGCAAGGAATCAAACCTCTTACATCATATTTGCTGTAGCAGGGATTGTAAGACATTGCAGCATCACATTGCATATTGCAGTGTCTAATAGCTTAGACATAACCAACATTGTAAGATCTGGGATTCAGCCAGAAACAATGCAGTAGGCTGTTGATAGAAAACAGACCACTTCCCTCCACTGGTCTAGCATTGATTTATCTACCATCGTGTCCCTTTTTATCCACACACCCATCCATCAAGAGTGTTAACTGGACTTTTCTTTTCAGCCAATGAGAAAAAGTTCATTTTACTCCTTCAGCCAATTAGGACTTACAACAGAATTTTTAGTCAGGTTCACCCATGCCATAATCTAATTGAAATGGCATTTTAGTGGTCTGTTGTATAAGGGCCACAATTTATCTAATTATATAAAACCTTAACTGCTCACCCTTCTCCTGCCTACTTGCCATTGGATGATTATATTATGCATTGCTGTACCAATTGAACGTGCATTCTTGGATTTCTGTTATCCACCTTTCTCACTAGACTCTCGTATTTACCATATTTTCTCTTATATTATGAGTTCAGTAGCCAAATGCCATAACTAGCTTCATTGTATGCTGTTACATCTATAATACACCAGTACTATTTATTTACTTGGAGCCTCAATGGCGCAGTGGTTTAAATACTTGTGCTGGCTGAACTGCTGACCTGAAGATCTGAAGGTCGGTGTTTCGAATCTGTGAAATGGAGTGAGCTTTCATGTCAGCTTTAGCTTCCCCCGCGGGATGGTAACACATCCAGGCATCCCCTGGGCAATATCTTTGAAGATGGCCGATTCTCTCACATCAGAAGCGACTTGTCTCAATTCACTTCTGACATGATTAAAAAGGTTTTTATTTATTTTTCTTGTCTTGATTCTGGTGTTTCTCAATACTGGTAGCCAATTTTTGTTCATTTTCATGGTTTCTTCCTTTCTGTTGAAATTGTCCATGTGTTTGTGGATTTCATTGGCTTTTCTGTGTAGTCTGACAGAGTATTTGTTAGAGTGGTCCAGAATTTCTGTGTTTCAGCTTGGTTTATCATGTGTTCTGCTATTGCTGATTTTTCTGACTGAAGTAGTCTGCAGTGCCTTTCATGTTCTTTGATTCATGTTTGGAGGCTGCATTTGGTGGACCCTATGTAGACTTGTCCACATCTACACAGTATGCGAAAGACACCTGCAGTAGTTAGAGGAGCCTTCTTATCTTCTGCCGTCTGTAGCATTTGTTGAATTTCCTTAGTCCGTGTTTATCAAATGTTTGTGTGAACTAGGTTACACAAGGATATCTGCCCAATCAGATGTTATTCCCAATGTATTCAGTGGGATGTGTTTCTGCAAAGAAAGTAAATAGAAGACTGAAAAGTTAGAAGTGTGCTTTTAAAAAATGAATCCCGTAAGCCCTGACATTATTTGCTTTAAAAAAAAAAACCTGAGTTCTCCATGGTCAAAAAAGGAGCCGAAAGTCATTGATCGATAAATTCTCTATCCTTGAGGAAATCTAAAGTTTTACCAAATAATTCCATTTTCTTTTGAAAGGCTAGCTTTCAATTCCTGCTATTCATTCCAGCATAAACTTGAGGAGGGGAGGGGAAGTAAAAGCCTTTTGATAAGATTCAGTGGGTAAATTGAAGAAATGTTCTCATCTTCTCAGGAATGGCCAATCATACTTTTTGCCATTTCCATTTCCACCCTCAGTGAGAGATGACTAAGTGTAGTTCCATAAATATACTTGGAAAAAAAAGGAACTTTTATATCAAAACCTTGTGGCAATAGTCATCTTTAAATAACAAGGCTCACAAAATGTCCCCGGTGACTCTTGAGTGGAGCTGGGAATAGAAATAAAATCTCCAATTTTTATTAAATTCCCTAACAAGTAAAGTTCATCTGCACTTTGTATAATAATTTCAGTAAGACAAAATCCTCTGAGGCCTCCAAGGCATATTAACAGCAACATCAGAAGCAGAAACAGCAAAGATACACTGGGAAATCCATTAGCAGCCATGCTTGAAGAAACACCATACAATATTTGACAAGAATATGAAATTATCTGATGCAATGCATTTGCAGTTTCACCTTTCAGGGAAATATCTTCTGTATTTACTCAGTTGCAGAGTCTATTGCACAGTGTTCTGGAGCATGTTTGAGAAAATAATGCCCGAGAACACTGCATCAGTTTTTATCACCAAACTTTCAGGACCCTGCTAAAATGTGCTTTAGCCAATGTCACATTACTTGTAATGTTGTTGTTGGACAAAAATCTATCATGAAAGGTCTGGAAGTTTGAGAGGAATTATGGTGGTAGTGGGAGGAATAAAATGCAAGACATTTTTGGGGTGATTTGGATTATTGGGAAGGGGAGAGTAAATATTCACCCAACTTTTGGAAAGGGTACGATATGGATACATCTCTTGAGGAATTAGAAAATAGAAAATAGAGGCTGGGAATGGCCATATCTTGGTTCTAGAGGCAAATTGCCCATTCCAAAGTTTGGAGACTTTTTTAAGACTACAATACTTGGAATTGCCCAGCCAGATGACCTCTCTCATATCTTTCAATTATCCCTGTTTGGAAAGGACTGTCCCAACAAATTCTCAATCATTTCACCTTTTTGGTTATTTTTACAGTGTCTCAATTTTTCTCTTATCCAAGCATTATTCTCTTTTTCCTCTCAATTTACTTCAGTTGCTACAATCTGAGCTCATAGTGCAAAAGTTGTTTCTACTCCATTAGCTGTGAAGGAGAGGATAGGACAGAATTTTGTCATCCCCAACAGGTTCAGGTAAAAGCAAACCACTGCAGCTTCTCTTAGCTAAGCCCATGTGTTCTCTGTCACTAATCCCCTTTGCCATTGTGATCACAATCTGAAATGTCCATATGTGTCTTTAGCAGTGAAAAGCTCTAAGACAGGTTTCCTAGTATCCTAACATTGAAAGAAGACAATACTGTGTATGAGTTATCACTTCCAATTTCCATTTAGTATGTGATTTAAGTAGTATTTATTGTATGTTTAGGTCATTTAAACAACCATTGTAACCCACAACTTGAAATCAGATTTTTTTTAGCATAGCATGTTAATAGTCAGTTCAGTGGATAAAATCAAGAAGCTGTAATTAAGCAAAAACAGAAGAGAAAACTTGTGAATTTTTCCTTGCAGCGATGCTGGGTTTTGGGCCTCTAAATGTTTTTGGCCTACTGTTCCCACTATCTCTAGCCAGCACAGCCAGTTGCAAGTAATTATGGGAGTTGCAGTATAAAAGGAATCAGGTGAACCAGTTATCTTCCCTTGTGCCTGACTGATGTAGAGCATGATGCCTGAAATTGTCCTCAGAGTGCATATATTGATTCATGAAACAGTCAACTTGAAATGGAAAGACCTTGAAGATAGAAATTTGGCTCATAGGAGGCAACTCAACTATAGGAGCCTCTGGTGGCCTAGGGGATAAAAGCCTCATGACTTGAAGGTTGAGTTGCTGACCTGAAAGCTACCAGGTTCGAATCCCACCCGGGGAGAGCGTGGATGAGCTTCCTCTATCAGCTCCAGCTCCATGCGGGGACATGAGAGAAGCCTCCCACAAGGATGGTAAAACATCAAAACATCTGGGCGTCCCCTGGGCAACGTCCTTGCAGACAGCCAATTCTCTCACTCCAGAAGCAACTCCGGTTGCTCCTGACACACACAACAACAAAAAAACTCAACTATAGAAATGCAAAAATAAGAGAAGGTGTCTAAGGATGTTGAAAAAACCTCAAAAAAATGAAGGCTGCTTCTTTTGAACAAAATTAACAATACAGTAAATTGATAAGTTCCATCAAGGAGCTTATGAAGCCCATTTTGTTGTGGGAGATTTCAATAGCCATAGCTGTGTCTGGGGCTATGACGAAGATGATAGAAATGGCGAAGCAGTCCTAACGTGGGCCGACAACAGTAGAATGAGCCTCCTCCATGACAGTAAATTACCACCATCTTTTAATAGCGGCCGATGGAAGCGTGGTTATAACCCTGATCTGATTTTTGTAAAGGAAAGCATAATCCACCAATGCATCAAAAGGGTATTAAACCCGATACCTAACACACAACACAGACCAATATGCTGCGTAGCATATGCAGCTGTAAGACCAAAAAGTGTCCCATTCCGCAGAAGATATAACTTCAATAAAGCTAACTGGACAAAGTTTACAGAGACCTTGGAAGCTGTTATTTCTGATATAAAACCTTCTACAGAAAATTATGACCTGTTTGTAGAAGCTGTGAAAAGATCCTCAAGGCTCTCAATCCCTAGAGGCTGTTGCACAAGCTACCTACCAGGCCTAAACGAAGAATCACTAAATCAGCTACAGGAATATCTCAGACTATTTCAAGAGAATCCATACAGTGATGGGACTATAGCATCAGGCCAAAAACTATCTACAGCCTTAGCTAATGCTAAGAAAGACCATTGGATAGAGCTGCTTGAGAACCTTGACATGTCCAAGAGTAGCCGAAAAGCCTGGCAACTGCTGAGACGCCTGGATAGTGACCCTCTGGTCAACCATGGACACGCAAACGTGACACCAGACCAGATAGCTCACCAGCTAATTCAGAATGGGAAAACCAACTGCAGCAGAATAAAGATGAAAATCAACAGGGTGCCAGAACTTGAAACCCACCAGTTGTCTTCTCCTCTAAACCTGAAAGAACCCAGAGAAGCCATCAAGCGATGTAAGACTGGTAAAGCACCTGGCCTAGATGACCTGATGATGGAGCAAATCAAACACTTGGGCCCCAAAGCTGAAAACTGGCTTTTGAAATTCTACAATCAATGCTTGGCACACAAACAGATTCACAGAGCATGGAGGAAAACTAAGATCATTGCTATTTTAAAACCTGGTAAAGATGCCTCCAATGCCAGGAACTACCGACCAATCTCCCTCTTATGTCATCTATATAAAGTCTATGAGAGGATGCTATTAAATCGACTAGGACCTGTTATTGAACCCAAGCTTATTGCACAACAAGCAGGTTTCAGACCAGGGAAAAACTGTACAGGTCAAATTCTTCATCTGACTGAGCATATTGAGGAAGGCTATGAGAAAGGCTGCATTACGGGAACAGTTTTTGTGGACCTTACGGCAGCTTATGACACGGTGCAACATAGAAAAATGCTGCATAAAGTCTACCATATCACCCGGGACTTTGACTTTACAAAACCTGTCCAGACCCTCCTAGAAAACCGCAGCTTCTATGTGGAGTTTCAGGGCCAGAAAAGCAGATGGAGGAGGCAAAAGAATGGTTTACCCCAAGGCAGCGTTCTTGCACCGACCTTATTTAACATCTTCACGAACGATCAGCCACTACCACCACTCACAAAGAGCTTTATATATGCTGATGGCCTTGGCCTTACAACACAAGCAAAAGATTTTGAAACAGTTGAAAACCAACTCACTAATGCCTTGAAAGACCTCTCCAGCTACTACAGAGAGAACCACCTGAAGCCTAACCCTGCCAAGACACAAGTGTGTGCTTTCCATCTACGTAATTGTGAAGCCAACAGGAAACTGAAAGTTACTTGGGAAGGCCAAGAGCTCGAACACTGTTTCCATCCTAAATATCTTGGTGTCACCTTAGATCGAACACTAACATATAGGAAACACTGCATGAACACCAAGCACAAAGTAGCTGCATGCAACAACATCCTGCGGAAACTGACTGGCAGCGCATGGGGTGCAGACCCACAAGTAATAAGAACATCAGCCCTGGCCTTGTCTTTCTCAACTGCAGAGTACGCCTGTCCTGTCTGGCAAAAGTCTGCCCATGCGAAGCAAGTGGACATAGCACTAAATGAAACATGCAGAATAATCACAGGATGCCATAAACCTACACCTGTTGATAAACTCTACAAGTTAGCTGGCATTGCCCCTCCTGACGTGCGACGGGAAGTTGCTGCTAACTGTGAGAGAAATAACATTGTGAAAGCCATCCAATGCATGACTATCAGCCTCCTCCCAGTAGACTCAAATCAAGGAAGGGCTTCATGAGAACCACCACTCCTCTTGATGTTCCTCCAGCAGCAGCAAGGGTGTCCCTCTGGGCTGCTAAACCAGGCAATTCCAACTGGATGGCCCCCCACGAGGGTCCTCCTCCTGGGGCAAACCAAGAATGGGCAACTTGGAAGTCCCTGAACAGAAGGGGAGTGGGCAGATCTAAAGACAACTTGGCGAGGTGGCATTACCTGGAGGAATCCTCCACCTTGTGTGACTGTGGAGCAGAACAAACAACTCCGCATATGTATGCTTGCCCACAATGTCCTACCTCATGTACAGAGGAGGAGTTGCTTAAAGTTACGGACAATGCAGTTGCTGTTGCCCGCTTTTGGTCTAAAACTATTTAGTTGTTTTGTGATTTCCTCTATTTTTTTCATCATTTTAAAATGTATTTGTTATGCAATGCTTTTGACACGAAATAAAAATAAATATCAAGGAGAAACACTTGAATGTTTTTTGTAGTTGTTTTCACAGGGAAAAATAAGATAAGCAAAGATTACATGTGCAAAGCTGACCTTAAAGGAGCTGTCCATAGTCCTGAACTCTACCGCAAAATTGGTTCAACCACTGTTGTCACTGCTTTCCAATAAAACAAATTGCTAACCTGCAACAAATGTTTGCAGCCTTTTGGCCACAATGTAATATTTAACTTTGAAAGGCTTGGATTTAAATCCTGAGCTGAATCATGATCAGACTAGATACCAGTGTTATGTTGCTTTGCTGCTTTTATGTATAAAGTAGCCTGCTTGAGTTGTTGTGAAAGATAAAAGGAGATAAGATATTTATACCATCCTGCACAGAAGTTCAGGATGCTGTAACTAGCTTATCTCCTAGTTTCCTCTTTCAACCTTTCAGTATCCTTCCTTCTGTCAGTAATGGAAGAAGGCAAGATACAGAAGTGATGGAGGGGAGATCAATTTCATCAGGAGAAAGAAATATCCTCACATACATTAAAGTGGATTAAACTTCCCTTATGGAAATACATGGAGAAGTTTTGAGATTACATTGAAAATACATTAGAGTCTCACTTATCCAACATAAACGGGCTGGCAGAATGTTGGATAAGCGAATATGTTGGATAATAAGGAGGCATTAAGGAAAAGCCTATTAAACATCAAATTAGGTTATGATTTTACAAATTAAGCACCAAAACATCATGTTATACAACAAATTTGGCAGAAAAAGTAGTTCAATACTCAGTAATGCTATGTAGTAATTACTGTATTTACGAATTTAGCACCAAAATATCACGATGTATTGAAAACATTGACTACAAAATGCGTTGGATAATCCAGAACGTTGGATAAGCGAGTGTTGGATAAGTGAGACTCTACTGTACTGTAATGCTTGGGTTGTAGCATCCCCTTCTTTTGCGTTCTTTGTTAGTATATTTTAATTCAGTTGATGCAAAACAATTCTTTCTCTTTCCCCCTTCCTCTTTCTCACACACAGTGAAAGTACTTATAGCAACCCTGCTGAACACCAAAAATAGTTATTAAAATGTTGTCCCCCGGCATTCACATCAAGTCTTAATCACATTGTTCTTCTCCCACCCCCTTGAGGCATAACTTTTATTGACATGCAAATGGTGAAGACTGCTGTCCTGGAGACAGCAATTAGAAGCTTAAATGCTTGTTTTTTAATGCATAAGGCTTAGGGGTTATGGTACATAGGTTTTTGTCAGGGATGCATGTGCGTGTGTGTTATAGAATTGTTTCCTAAGGGCTACCATATGACCACGGGTTTGGTAACAGATGTTCTAAAAACAGACTATGGCAACCTTCTGAAGCATAGGAGACCCTGGGAGAGTTGTGTCAGCTAAGCCTTATTGAATTTCTGAATGCAAGCAATTGGAAACAGGAAACCGTAGCCTACTAAGTGGTCCAGCAGGCTTCCGTGTAGGTGTTGTTTGTGTATAATGATCTTGGTTGCATACATCCTTTGACAGTGGGATACCCTACAATGTCTCATTCTGCCAAGAAGGCAAAAGGACCAGCGGATCCTATTACCATTTAAGGGAAATAAATGAGAGGATAAAAGGGAGAAATTAGAAGCAATTCAATCCCTTTTTAATGTAAACAAGGAAGAGGAGAGGAAGCCATTGTGTCACATTGTTTTATGGGTAGCAGGTTTTCACTGAAGAATCCCCCCATGCAGGGGAGGCTGAAGAGCAAATAAATGTGTTCATAGCACTTGGAATGGCAACCAATACCACAGGAAGCAGATTTGGATTCAGGCTTAATTAATTAATAATTAATAATAATTAAAAATTCATTAAGAGGATGGAATCCTACTGGTTAATTTCAATTAGAGAAATCCCATAGAATTAATTGTTGAATGCTGAGTCAACATATAGATTCATCCAACTGATTCATGGGCTCCACTCTAGATATTTTAGAATTTGATATTCTGTGGCTCCCAAGAAATGGGGGGATGGGGAGCCCCATCCCTGTAGTTGTATTATGAGGCATGTCATATTGCTAAATTAATAGAACTGGAACTGGAAAGGGAAAAAAATGGGTGAAATTAGAGAAAGAATTAAATGATTGGAAAAAGGTCTCATTTATGGGAGAAAAAATTGATTTAAAAAAGAGCTTAAAAATTAAGAGATGGCCCCCTCCTCTCAACACTGCAGGTTTGGAAGAGATGGCAAAATAAATTACAAATAAATAAAATAGATCCCTTTCCACTAGAAACCCTGGAAAACAAAGATAAAACATTTAAGAATTTAATCAGGTCCCTGAAAGAGAATGGAGTAAATAAGGTAGGAGACCTCTTGAAACCTAATGGAGATATTAAAAAATGGGATAAGATAAAGGACAAATGTGGCTTAAAGTATTGAATAGCTTGGTTAGGCCTGTCAAAAAGAGTACATGAAATAAAAAAGAAAGAAACATCAGATGCCCCAATGGATAGAATAATTGGCTGGAAAATAGAAAAAGAGAAAGGCATTATAGGGGAAATATATAAGGAATTAATAGCCTTATCCTATAATACAAAACACACTTTAGTAGAGGTCTGGAAACAGGATATAAATTTCAATGAAAACTTAGTACACTCCTGGATTGATAAAACCCAAAAAATTAAACATCTAAGAATAAAAGAAACACAAAAGAAAATAATTTCAAAATGGTATAGGACCCCTTATCAACTGGCTCATATTATGAAAAACATTTCTAACAAATGTTGGCATAAATGCAGGGAGATTGGCACTTTTTCCCACATGTGGTGGGACTGCCCTGAAATCCAAAAATACTATAATACGGTTAGAGAAGTAATAGAGGAAATAATAGAGCAAAACCTATATCGGGATAAAGCTCGATTTTTGTCCCTTAACATAGAGGTAAAGGAGGGGAACAACCAATGGTCAGATATATTAAAATTTATGATAGCTGCTATACATGCTACAATTGCCAGAGGGTGGAAAGATAAAAAAAGGTGGGACCTAAAAACCTGGTGGTTGTATCTCTCTGAATATTTAATTAATGATTTCATCCATGAAAAGAAAAATAAATATTTGAATATTCAGTTAAGACAAGATTGGCATAGGATATGATCTTGTTTAATTGACAAAACAGAAGGAAAAGATAGGTACAGAACTTTAAATCAGGCCTTCCAATGTATTGATTCAAGTAACCCAGTTGCGGGTGGGAAGAGGGTGGTAAGGGTGGGTGGGATGGGGGGTTTAAAGGGGCAATTAATTAAGATATGCGGTAAAGAGAATCACAATTGGAACCTGTATCCCAGCCATAAAGATTGTAAACAGTTTTTATGTTATCTTTTAGATGGCTAAAAATTATATATATATATATATATATATATATATATATATATATATATAAGATAGGACTAGTAATATGATTTAGGTGTAGGCCAGATAAATCCTTCATTTCACTTGGCACAGTTATTGCAGAAATAATCTGAAATATTAACTATTAAAAATCTGTTCGGTCCATCTGTTGGGAAAGGCTGGTTGTAGAAGACTCATGTAAGCTGGTGACTTGTTTTGAAATGAGTAATAAGTGAAATGAATTGTGAGCAATTGTAAATTATGGGGCAATTTAATCACTCTTCTCAATATGTGTCCATTAGAAATGACACCTTGATACTTCCATTTTCAATGGAAAAAAGGCTGAAAGATTTAAAGAGTAGATTGTTGTCTGTGAGATTTGGAGCAGTTTGGGAGTGAAAATTCATGTGCAAGTTAGGATTCCTGAAAATCACGGGAAGAATGGGCGGTGGGGGGGTTATATGACTGCAACTAGGCTTCACCTGGGGTTCAAAAACAGCATGTAGTTCATACACTAAACTTTTCCCACCCCTGCACCATTAGAATGGGAATCAAATAGGTGCGGTTTGATGATAAAGAACAAGAAGAATGGAGAGCAAGGACACTGAAATTACTCATAAACAGAAAGCACTTGGGCCACAAACTGAACAAAAGAACTTCTTAACTGCAGTGAGAAATTGACACCTTCAGAAAGTGAAAATGGTTAGAAAGATTGCAGTGAGGCATAGTTCTCACTCATTTTTGTTAAATGTATAAGGTAAAGGTAAAGGTTTCCACTGACGTTAAGTCCAGTCATGTCTGACTCTGGGGGTTGGTGCTCATCTCCATTTCTAAGCCGAAGAGCCGGCGTTGTCCGTAGACACCTTCAAGGTCATGTGGCTGGCATGACTGCATGGAGCGCCGTTACCTTTCCGCCAGAGCGGTACCTATTGATCTACTCACATTTGCATGTTTTCAAACTGCTAGGTTGGCAGGAGCTGGGGCTAACAGCGGGCGCTCATTCCGCTCCTGGGATTTGAAACTGGGACCTTTTGGTCTGCAAGTTCAGCAGCTCAGTGCTTTAACACACTTCGCCACTGGGGCTCCTGTTAAATGTATACAACCACTGTTTCTGTTGTCCCTGACCTTGTTCCAGCAATTCCTAGCACCTATGGAAATATTTTATTCTCATCCTTGAGTATTTTGTTTTCTAATTTCAGGATAGTAAAGCTAAAGGTTTCCCTTTGACATTAAGTCTAGTCATGTCCAACTCTGGGGGTGGTGCTCATCTCCATCTCTAAGCCGAAGAGCCAGAGTTGTCCATAGACACCTCCTAGGTCATGTGGCTGGCATGACTACATGGAGTGCCATTACCTTTCCACCAAGGTGGTACCTATTGATCTACTCACATTTGCATGTTTTTGATGTGCTAGGTTGGCAGAAGCTGGGGCTAACAATAGGAGCTCACCCTGTCCTGTGGATTTGAACTGCAGACCTTCCAATCAGCAAGTTCTGCAGCTTAGTGGTTTAACCCGCTATGCCATCACAGCCCTCAATTCCAGGATATATCAGAACAAAAAGGTATTGTTTGCTCTTTCTTTACTATTTATTTTAAATGAATTATGTTACATCAGTGCATCAATGAAATGGCACTATTGTTCCAAACATTAAAATACTAGATGAATAATTCATATTAGATGGGAGAAAATGTGCCATTTAGACCATAGGACATCTCTCAAAACATTGTCCCAATTTGTTGAAAAAGCATTTGGAATAGACTTAGAACTGATCCAAGAAATCAATGCAAATAATTTGACCCTCCAAAACACTGAACCAATGGATGCAAAGATACCAACAAGGAAAACTTGGCAAACTCAACTAACTTCCATAGACCAATCTGCAACCTATTACGTCTACATTTCTGTCCAGAATTCTATATTAGCTTATGTTCTTTGTATACAAACATCCTCCCTCTTTTGTGTTCTGTTTTCATTATTCCTTTCCTTATTCAACTATATTTAAAACGTGTTTTTGAAGGCTTTCATGGCCAGGATCACAGGGTTGTTGTATGTTTTCCGGGCTGTATGGCCTCAGAGGATGCCTGACATAGATGTGGGCAAAATGTCAGGAGAGAATACTTCTGGAACATGGCCATACAGTCCGGAAAACATACAACAACCCTATATTTAAGACATATATTTAAGATTTTACCTATGACCTGTTTTCTTTTGCAGTCAGTGTGGTTGAATATATAAAACTGATTCTTTTACTCTCACTGTAGAAACTCTGCTAAAGAGATATGAAAGTACAGTGCTGCCTAGGAAATACTTGCTCTTTTTCTGTGTGTGTGTATGTTGTAGAAGCCACACACACATACACCCCAGAGATTAACTCAGCCAAATCAGAAATAATTTACCTGAAATCAATCAAAGGCATTTTGACTTACTTAAAAAAGAAAAACCCAATTTTCCTGTCAAATTGGCATGCTCAATCTCTCACCCATTTTGGCAAATAATGTAAAGGAGGGGAAAGCATTGGAATAGGGTTTTTTCCCTTTTTATAACAAAAGGAAAAAATAAGTTCACAATGTGATGAAGGACTTAATGCTTTTAAAAAATAAAGCTATTACTCCTTGAAGGAAAAGCACAAGATAAGGAAGATTTCAACACAGAAATCTTTCCATACAGTCTGTGAAAATTTTAAAGAAAAGGAATAAAAAAAACATCCATATGGTTACAGAGTGAAGAGAAGATGTCCTGACCAAAAAAAAAAAAAAAAAAAACATGCAAGCATAGAGTAGTAGCTGAGTTAGGCTACTTTCAAAGGCTAAGCCCACTTGTACATTTACCGTATATACTTGAGTATAAGCCGACCCGAATATAAGCCGAGGCACCTAATTTTACCACAAAAAAACTGGGAAAACTTATTGACTCGAGTATAAGCCGAGGGTGGGAAATGCAGCAGCTACTGGTAAATTTCAAACATAAAATTAGATACCAATAAAATTACATTAATTGAGGTATCAGTGGGTTAAATGTTTTGAATATTTACTGTATTTCAAAGAAAAACAGTAAACTAACTCTATACGTGGAAAAGCAACAATAACTTTATAATCATCATCATCAACAACAACAACAACAGCTTCATTTGTACCCTGCCCTATCTATCTCCCCCTGGGGAACTCAGGCCAGCTTCCAACATAGTAACAGGCAAACATATAATGCCTACATAAACAATGCAGAGCTAGATATAGATCTATCATTATATATACTAATTTCACATGTATATTTTCCCCTGAAACCTTTGCAAATCCTCTATGTGCATTTTCCTCCTGCAATATTTGCAAACCCTATTTATCAATGTTTATATCTATCTAGACATCTGTGTGTGTGTGTGTGTGTGTGTGCATTTTCCCTCTGCACTTGCAAACATGTTTCATATAAAATTAATGTATACATATAAGAACAGATATACAGGTACATGGAAATCTCTAGTTATCTATATTTACATAGGATTTGCAAAGACCTGTAAACATATGAGGGGAAAATTCATATATTAATGTATTTGTAGGGGGAACATCTATATAAATATTTAGAAGCTTTGGGGCATGCATTTACCCAAGGAAGAAATGCAAGCAAAGCCCCCCTAAAAACAACTTTGTCCTCTTTTCTCCTGCCCTTTCCCAACTCTTTTCTTTCTCCCTTTTTCAAACTCTAAAAGTTGCCAGAAAATGCTTTTTAAAACTTCTCTCCCCCTCCCAAAAAAGCCCACCTCATTTTTGTTTCCTTAAGAATAAAAAGAAATACACACCTTCTGTTGCTCTCTTTTCCCTCCTTCCCTCCCTTTGGACTCAAATGTTCTTGCAATAGTAGTAGTAGTAGTAGTAATAGTAATAGTAATGAATCGTGCAAATTTGCAAGAATATCTTTCCCCCCCCTTCTGCCCATGCAATCTGGCTTGCAAGGGTTTCTCTCACACTCTCCTTTCACTTTTGAAAACATTTGCTTCTTCTCTGTCTCTCTCTCAAAAAAATATAAGATAACCAGCCTGGGAGGAGAAGCAGAGAAGGGAGCTTTTGCAAAATAAAACATACGGTGGCCTCCAGGCTCCGCTGTTGGCTTGTCCTTGACCCGAATATAAGCCGGGGGAGGCCATTTCAGCTCATAAATAAGAGCTGAAAAACTTCGAGTATATACAGTATATCACGATCCTGCTAATCAGAAACATAATTCCTCTATTATTTTGGCACCTGCTAAATCCTGGTTTGCTACATCATCATTGCATGAAGGTGACCCTGAATTCTTGAGCATAGTGTCAAGAAAGCTTAGCTTTTATAGGTTCAATCAAGCCAGAAAGTTTTTGAATGCAGCCCAAATGGTAGACTTTGTTACTATCGAAGGATCAGCTTAGCCCAGTGGTTCTCAACCTGGGGTCCCCAGATGTTTTTGGCCCACAACCCCCAGAAATCCCAGCCAGTTTACCAGCTGTTAGGATTTCTAGGAGTTGAAGGCCAAAAACATCTGGGGACCCCAGGTTGGGAACCACTGGCTTAGCCAAACCAAACATTTAAATCAGAAGGGGTGCAGCCAGTTACTTTGATTTGAATGTACTCTCTAAATGCTATGACTGCACATTTATATTGGTACATTTTGATCTTGACGGACAGCCTTCATCAAGATTATCAAAGGACCTATTTATTTATTACTTCTTTTCTCCAAAAAGAGTTATACACTTCTTGCACAGAATCATCAAATGGCAGCCTGATCATATATGACATATATATATATAACAGATGATATGTGACAGATTCCTATACCCAGATTGGACCCAAAACTCCAGCCCTTAGGAATCCTGACCTTCTTTTTTCCAATCTTCTTTTTTTCTAATTTTTCTCTTGCTGGATTGGGTTGCTGGACCTTCAGTTGGCCATTTCACTTTGGACTTGTGGTTGTGTTGTTGTGTAGATCCTTTAGTTTTTGATATGTTTGGCTGACTCCAAATTAGGATTGACAGCTAGCCAGAGATAGGAGAGAAACAATAATATGTTTAATAAACACATCAGGAAAATGTATTAAGTTCTAATACTCAGTATTTAAAGTTTCTTCGAAACCATAGAAAGTGTTTGGTTTAACCCTTTATTTAATATCTGTTGATTGTTCTTCATTGTGATTGTTAACTGCATTTTTTACAATTCATATTGAAACTTACCTCAGGTCTTGCACACGGAGAGAAGGGAGATATGAATTTGATTGATCGATTGGTTCCAGTTATATACCCCATATCTCCTGGATGAGGACCCAAGTCAATTCACACAAAAAAGCTACATACACTACAGTTATTATTATTATTATTATTATTTTATTTTTATACCCTGCCCCATCTCCATGAAGGGACTTGGGGTGGCCTACATGGGGCCAAATCCAGGCAAAACAGACAATGTAAAAAATGCAACAATAAAATAAATCAATCAACAATAAAACAAGTCATAAAACAAATGAGGTCACATAAAATAAACATTCTTTGATAAAATCATGGGTTGGCTCCTAAAAAGAACTGGGCCAAAGAAAGCGCAAGTAGTGTCAGATACAATTGGGGAGAGGAAGATACCACAACTATTGTCCCATTAAAGTGCTGGGGAAGGCGTACACAAAGGAAACTATGGCCGTCTAAAGGAATAAAGTGCAGTAGAGATAAAATAGGCAACAGGTCAATCCTTTACTATGGAAGTCAGTCGCCAAGGGCCTGTTGGAAGAACCAAGCTTTCAGGCTCTTCCGAAAAGTAAGGAGGGCAGTTTTAAAACAACGATTAAAATCATCACATAAAAAAAAAACCAAGATGAAATAATTTCAAAGATTTTTTAAAAAACAAACAAACAAACACCTTTTTGCCAGTCTGGAGGCAGCCTAAATGAATAGGTTTTGCAGGTTTCTCTATTCCCTGGAGAACCTACAAAGCTTTCCTGACCAGAGATGTTACCAGAGAAGATGGTTTCTATACCAAAGACAACCTTGTCTCAATTATGCAATTTCCAAATCCCTTAAATAATGCCCATGTTTGCAATACAGCTTCAAAAGTCTTAACAGCGGGGGTGGTCAAACTTTCAGATCCTTTAAGGCACAGGTTACCACCTTCTAAAATTAAAAAAGACAGACTTAACCAAATATTAGATACTTGTGTAGTTAACTTCAGTTTCCTTAAATCTGACCACAGATGAGTCAGTGTGTTGTAGCCCAGCCTTCACCTGAGCTGTCAGGTAAGCCTTATGAGCCTTGGGTTGGGCCTGTTCAGCCTGTGTTTGTACCTGCGCCTGATTTGCCAGTAGACTCTGAATTGCAGCCTAGCATTCCCATGCCAGATGGGTCTGCTGGTTCTGGACAGCCAGAGTTAGAGGAGGTTTCTGCCTCTGAGGATTCTGGGAACAGGCACACAATGGTTTCAAGCAGACAGCTTGAACTGCGTTCCTTGGGAGAGTCAAGGTCAAACTTTCTTCTGCCAGATGGGCATTTCAGTGGTGATAAAGCTAACAAGGTTGACAGGAAGAAAGCTATATATCAACAAAGGAAGTTTGTGAGGCGCAGCAAAAGGCTATTAATGAAGAAAGGTTTTGAACAAACTTCCCACAGAAAGAGGCCTTGATTTCAGCTTTAAGAAGAGCTACCTCTGAGAGAGATTTTCAGAGGTGGTAACTTTGCTCATCGAGCATGGTTCCTCTTCATGGACTCAAAGAATCCTGCTTCCATATTCCTGTTGATTTTCATGCCAAGTTAATGTAGCCTTGTATCTTGAGTTTTGTTCTAATCTTTGTTCTTGCTCTTGGGGAATTTTGGATTATCTAGTCATTGTTCCTGGAAGTTTTGCAGTTTGGATTCCTTGTTCCAGTCAAAGATCTTATTATCTGTTCCTTGGACTAAGTTTAATACCTTGTGGGAGTTTATTCTTGTGTTTGATTCTCTTGGACCTTTGCTTCAAGACTCTCAAGTAACTTGTACCTGGTGGACTACAACTTTGTTTCATTGAACTTGAACTTTGATTTGCTATTGCTTACATATATTATTCAATAAACAACTTGCTTTGCTTATAGTCTGAGGCTCCAGTGTGGTTTTGAGGTGTCTCTGCAGCCTAGGGGTGCAACACAGTGGGTTTTGCCTCCTTTACCAGTGGGAGCAAAAACCCTCCCAATCTGGTTTTAAATTTGTTTTTTCTTCTTGGCTCTGGCATTTTTTGAAACTTAAGGCTGTCACACTTTTACAGGGTAACTACAATAGGCTGTGGGTTGAAATGCCACAGCAAACTCCAGTGTCAAATCCAAAAGATTACACTGCACCACATTTGCTATAAAAAGCATTTTTCCAAGCCTTGTACAAAAGCGATCTGATACATTTTGATAGTTCTGATCTGTATATAACATTCTACTCCTAGCCAATAATATGTTACCACCTATAGCTCATTTTTCCTTTTCCTTTTGGATTTGGTACCCTTTGGAAACAAGCTCCATATATGTACCTCATTGAATTCATCGAAGTCCACAAACATACCCATACTTTCATAAATGAGGGTGAAGAGGAAAGTCAGGGTACTTTACAGATTAATCTGCACCTCATATTTTAGTCCCATGAAAGTTCTGTAGAGGGCAACATTTTCCTTGCAAGGCAAGGTGAAAAAGTGAAGATGCCAAGGCAAGGTGAAAATATGAAGGTGCCAAAACACGGCATGCTGGACAAGCTCTCACCCTTCCAGGGGAACAACAGTGTGTTTCTTCCAGATCACTAGATGACATTCCAACTGTTACACCATTCTGGAATTTGCATTATTTCACCACCTTTTGGAGCTGTTTCCCCAGTTCTTTGCTGGGGAAGCAAACTATACTTTGAACCTGAAAATCTGAAAAGTGTTCTTTATCTTTTTTAAAAAAAATGAATATTGTTTCCTTATGAGGGAAAGAAACACCACTCAGAATTTGTGGTGCTAAGTAACAGTAGTCCACCCGTCCGTCCGTTCCCCCCCCCCACACACACACACACACACATGCACCTATACACACATATATACTATTAAGATGTCAGCTGACTGAGTCACTGAACTCCTTCTAATCACCAGACTACAAACTGGAAAGGTGGAAATACCATAGGAAAGTCCAATGAGGCAACTCTTATCTTCCAGTATTTCAAAGGGTAGAGGGTGGAGATGCATGATGCAGCCATCTGCTATGTCCCATTAATTCAGAGACAGCTGCCATTTATCTCTTGATAGAAACCAAAAGGTTGAGTAAGGGACCCAAACTACAAAGCATGTGGGCCTTTAATTCTGTGAAAGTGAATACCTGATCAAAGAAGGACCTGCCAATTCCCTTACAGACACTTAACAGAGAACTTTGGCTATAGTTCAGCAAATACAAGTTGTTCGCTTACTGAATGAAATATGAAAAATGCAAAGGACCACAGAGAGAATTAGCCATACAATTTGTGCTATTGTCAAGGGAAGCTGGCGGCCTAAAGCCCTCTTGAAGTATTGTTAAATATTTAACAGTTCTGTATGAGTCGAACAGCATCAATGGGAGGATTCTGAAATGTGCACAAGTAGATATAAAATCAGATACAATAGAAGAGGGAGAGAAGTAAAACTTCGTTCACCATTGGGATATAATTGCCAGAACTAACGGACACTTTCCTAATGGTTATCTTTTTCATTCAGAAGAAGAGCTTCTAGCTAACCTAACCTACAAGATTCTAAATACAAATATCACCTATGTCGGTGCCACTATACTCTCAGGGACAGATAGTTCTGAGATGTCTGTACATAAATCTCATCAGCTGTTATACTAGCCCTGTATGATTATGCATGCCAGAATCCACTTGGTGACTTATGCTGGTGTCACCTCCATGACAGAATAAGATGAGCAGTGTTATGTAAAATATTATCCAAGAACAAGCCCTATGAGGAGCGGCTTAAAGAGCTGGGCATGTTTAGCCTGCAAAAGAGAAGGCTGAGAGGAGACATGATAGCCATGTATAAATATGTGAGGGGAAGTCATAGGAGGAGGGAGCAAGCTTGTTTTCTGCTTCCCTGCAGACTAGGACACGGAACAATGGCTTCAAACTACAGGAAAGGAGATTCCACCTGAACATCAGGAAGAACTTCCTCACTGTGAGAGCTGTTCGACAGTGGAACTCTCTGCCCCGGGCTGTGGTGGAGGCTCCTTCTTTGGAGGCTTTTAAGCAGAGGCTGGATGGCCATCTGTCGGGGGTGCTTTGAATGCGATTTCCTGCTTCTTAGCGGGGGTTTGGACTAGATGGCCCATGAGGTCTCTTCCAACTCTACTATTCTATGATTCTATGATTCTACTGCACAGAATAATAGAATTAGAGAGTTGGAAAAGACCTCAGATGTCACTTAGGCTCACTCACATTCTGCCTTTTTGTTATACACAGCTAAAGTACTCTTCAGATATGACCATTCAACTCTGTTTCAAGATGCCCAATTAAGAAGAGTCCACTTCTCTTTGAAGTAGTCTGTTCCACGTTTAACAGCTCGTACCATCAGAAAGTTCTTCCTGATGCCTGGATAGAATCTCTTTTCTTATAATTTGAATCCATTCATTCAGATTCTGCTCTATGGAGCAGAAGGAATTTGTGTTGCTCCAAATTCTACATGACTTTCTTTCAGATATTTAACAATGTTTATGTCGCCGCTCAAGCCTCTCCAATCTCTTCACCTCCTTGTACAAATTTGTCCAGTTGTACAATGACAGCTACATGGATTCCAGGTGCTGTTACTCAGTGTCCCTATAGCACAGTGGTTCTCAACCTGTGGGTCCCCAGATGTTTTGGCCTTCGACTCCCAGAAATCCCAGTCAGTTTACCAGATGTTGGGATTTCTGGGAGTCGAAGGCCAGAACATCTGGGAACCCACAGATTGAGAATCACTACAATAGCAGAATGCATAGGAATAACATCTTTAGAGTCCTCTGTAGAACTCACAAGACATCCTGGAGGAAGTCTGTCACTGTGTAACCAGCTGAAAGTAGCCGAATGCTTCTCCACTAGCTCTCCTCCAGATCGTGAATAGTTTTGTAGAACTCTAAAAGTGGGTTAATTAGACATGAAGGGAAACCGTCATGGAAAAATGCATTTTATAGCAATGTGGTGCAGTGTAATCTTTTGGATTTGACACTAGAGCCTATTGTAGTTATGGAAATGCCTTGTAAAAGTGTGGCAGTCTTAAGCTTCAAAAATGCCAGAGCCAAGAAGAAGAAAAACAAAATTTTGAAACCAGTTCAGGAGGATTTTTGCTCCCACTGGTAAAGGAGGCAAAACCCACTGTGTTGCTCCCCTAAGCTGTGGAACTACATGAAGCTGCTCCCAGTCCAGAATCTCATTCAAAGTTTCTATGGGCGCTTAATTTCACTATTGATGCTTTTCCTTTCATGGCTAGTCCCAGAAAAACATTCTGCTGCCTTGCAGTAGAAGTTTAATTTCATCCTTTATCCAACCATTTTTACACCTGTAAAACTCCATGGTCACAGAAAATGGTTATAAATTGAGAGGCTAGTTTGACTCCATTTAGAATATCAGGAGAACACAGTCAATCGGTCTGAATTCATGTTCACACATAAGATTTAAAATAATAAATAAATAAAACTTTATTTATATCCCATCAACATCTCTCAGAAGGGACTTGGGGCAGCTTACAAAGGCACTCCAGGGTGCAGCATATAACATAAACGGTAAAAAATGGTACATGAGTATAAAACAATACAACATAAAATTCTAACAACAACCCGTCAACACATATAACATAAAATCAAATAGCACAATTTTAAAAACACAGATTTCCAATGCTCATCTACAACCTGATACCTTATGCAGAAAGCTGCCAAAGAGACTAATTCCATTTTAATGAGGTGAATAAACATCACGTGACAAATCTCATATTGATCCTTGCCCCCAGACATGACATCATTATTAATAATGATGCAAGGAAGTGTTATAAAAATGTAACAACTGTATTAACCTAAATAACTCCAATAATCTGCAAAGCTTAGCATACAATTGAAAGCCGCTAACCAAACAGTAGGTAGTTTGTTCATCCCAGGAGCAGTCAGGAATCATGCATAATGTAACAGGCCAGACGCTAACAGGAACCCCATGAAGATAATCCTGGATATGAGCCAGAAAATTTGCCCAGAGAGCAAAAGTCTTTGCTTTTTTATGTCCCTCCCCCTTGAAACAAAGACTTTTCTGCATTAATTTGAATTATCCATACAGGTGATGCTGAATAAAAGGAAATAGATCTTTTAAAAAGGAAAACTGACAAAATATAAAGCATTTCATGAATAATGCAAATTAGTTGAGATGGATCTGGAGAAATCGCTATTATTCATTGCCAGCTTTTGCCCTGTATGGTTTTTTTTATGTTTTATTTTGATTTTTAAAAAAGAAAGCTAACTGAAATTTCCAAGTTGTTTGACACTGGAAGCAGTTGGTGTCATTTTTCTGTTCATCACCCTTGACTTAAATACACAGTGGACTACTGACAGAAAAGCCTTATAAAATCAGCAATCTTTCAGAGCTTTAACTTGGGCCTTGTCTACACGGACTAAAAAAAAAATCGTACTTACTTACTAGGCATCAGACACATGACATCCTGATACACAATATTGCAATTTCTTTGCTTTCAAAAACATGCTACACATTAAAATTAATCTAGACCCCAAATTTCTTCTCCTAGGGATGTATGACATAGAAAAAGATAAAAATAAAGAAATCCTGTTCAATTACTTAGTAACAGCTGCGAGACTGACTTATGCCAAAAAAATGGAGGGAAAAAATAATCCGAACATCAAATTATGGTATAATAAATTTTTTGAAATAATGGACATGGACAAATTACAATACTTATCATGAAAGGAAAATCAAGAAAACAAACAAATTGGGAATTAATTAAAATTATTTAAAAAATGAAAAATGCAAGATAATAATATGAAAATGGTTCAGAGAAGAATGAACAAATAAAGGACCGTCCCAGACTATGTAAATAAGGAGAAAGTAAGCAAATAAGGTAAACAAAGGTACAATGTGTATAAAAAGAATAGTTTTCAAAGCACCACACAACAGAAGGAAGTCAATTTTAATGTCATTGTATTGTTTGTGCATAGATGTTGTTTGCTGGGATAATTTAGGTCTTAATTTTTATTATTTTCTTTCTTTCCCCCCCTCTTTTTCTCTCTTTCCCTCTTCTTTATTTCTTCTTTAGACATACACACAAATACACATGCACACATATTTGTATATGTATTTTTATGTTATTGTTCGTTACTTTCTTGCACAGCGGTATGTATGTACGTCCTTCACTTATGTTACATGTTTTTTAATAATAAACTTATATTAAAAAAATACCCGTTATCTGTTATCCTGGGATGTGGACCACTTTTGGATATGCGATCAACCCTGCTGTCAGATTCCCTTTATTGTGTCATGGGAAAGGTGTTAGTAGTAGGTAAAACTATTTGGTGGGAGGTGTTCATTCCCACCAGGAAGTGGCTTTGTCTGAGGTTGAATTTTACTTTTTAAAAAGAAAGAAAGTTCCCATGTTCTTAAGTAATAACTAAAAAGATGTTGTTGTTGTTGTTGTTGTTGTTGTTGTTGTTGTTGTTGTTATGTCAGTATATCAGCACCAGCACACCTACACTTAATAGAAAATATGTTCATTTGCATGCATGATGGGAAAAAACTTGTCCATGACCATGTGAATGAAAATAATGTGATGGATTTAAAATGTACATTGGCTCTTAATAGCAAGGTGAGTTCAATGTGGCCAGTTATGCTGATCTCAGTATAAGGTATGTGCAAAAGGTAAAGGTTTCCCCTGACGTTAAGTCTAGTCGTGACCAACTCTGGGGGTTGTTGCTCATCTCCATTTCTAGGCTGAAGAGCCGGTGTTTTCCATAGACACATCCAAGGTCATGTGGCCGGCATGACTGCATGGAGCGCCGTTACCTTCCCACCGGAGCAGTACCTATTGATCTACTCACATTTGCATGTTTTCAAACTGCTAGGTTGGCAGGAGTTGAGGCTAACAGCGGGCGCTCATTCCGCTCCGGGGATTTGAACCTGGGACCTTTCGGTCTGCAAGTTCAGCAGCCCAGCGCTTTAACACACTGTGCCACTGTGTATGATATTAATGGGGTCACTACAGGACCAATGCAGATTGAGAACATGTGGTCCCAAACAGATTCTATTTTTACCAGTTCAGACAAGCCTTAGGTGAGTTTGCAAAATAACAAAGGTCTTTTACAAAACACAAAAATAACAACATTATGTGGAACCCATCAGTACAGTAGTTAACTGGCACCCATGTGGATTGATAGATGCTGGTTCCTTGAGACATACTGTTAGAAACAGGGCTGATAGAATAGCCCATACCATACCATATACCCTAAACTCTGTATTGACTTGATATGAATATTGAAATATAGCAATGAATAACAAATTAAGACAAATAAAAGCAAACATAACTTAATGTAACACAATTTTACTGTATTTTAAAAACAGCTTTGTGAATGCAGTATGCAATTTTTGTTAATTTTTACATGACCTGAGAGTGCCGGTTACTTGAGGTCCAGTTAATTCAGTCTACTGTAATATGAAACTATGTAAGTGTTATATACTTGCTGCTTTAATATGAATTTCATATGTGTGCCGAGGTCATTGATTTAAATCTGTAAAACCCATGCTACATGAGTTAATCTAACAGGTCCTGCTAAATTCTGATCCTTCCCTTCTTGTGCTGCAACACATTAACTTTTAGTATTGGCCTAAGGAGAATATCACTTCTTTTTTTAATGAATTGTAATTTTGTTCATTCAATAAGTAACGTTCACTTGGTAGCTTTTTAAAAAAGAAATTGGGGTCAACATGCTTTTGCAGGCTGTTTTTTAAAAAAATATTTTATTGATATATATAGAATTGGAGTACATCGAAAGAGTGAGAACAATTAATGTGAGGAAAGTGAAGAAAGATAGAAGAATGGCAAAGAAAATGGAAAAAATAATCTTGATAAAAAGAATAGAAAAATAAAAAATAGAGAAAATTTTGAAAAGCAGGTTGTTGTTTTTTACAATATACACTATCTTTTAATACTGACATTTTTTCAGGGAAAGAACTAAATATGATGAAAGTTTTTCAACTTGTGTAGCAAGAGTTTGAAACAATTATTAACATTTACAGTAATGAATGGGTTTGAAGGACTTCATAGTGAGCTACAAAGCAGGTACAGCAGAGTCTCACTTATCCAACATAAACGGGCCGGCAGAACGTTGGATAAGCGAATATCTTGGATAATAAGGAGGGATTAAGGAAAAGCCTATTAAACATCAAATTAGGTTATGATTTTACAAATTAAGCACAAAAACATCTTGTTATACAACAAATTTGACAAAAAGTAGTTCAATATGCAGTAATGTTATGTTGTAATTACTGTATTTACGAATTTAGCACCAAAATATCATGATATATTGAAAACATTGACTACAAAAATGCGTTGGATAATCCAGATTGTTGGATAAGCGAGTGTTGGATAAGTGAGATTCTACTATATGTCACAGTATATGTTTTATAGTTTCTGGTGAGATGTGGTCAAGAGTGTACAAGTTTGGGCCACAAAAATATTTTACACTTTATGAATCTTATGATTCTTTGAACATTTGTACCCCATATAACAATGCTTTAGTCTAGATGTCAGTGAAAAGAATGAGTAAGGTGGAAATATCAGGTGGTACATATTCACAGTAATATTGTATGTCTTTGAATTACTAAAAAAATCACCATAAGTAGAAATTTAAAATATCCAATTTCACAATGATAATAGTCATTGGACAGAGAACTGTGCAGTGATTAAGTACTGAGGGATCAAACAATGCATTTATTCATGTAAAACCGTTTTGACTTATACTGATAATATTATCTACTTTTGTACCAATCAACATTAGGTTTTACTAAGGCAAGAATGAACAAGGAAGTGTATTGCACTGCATGCTTGCCCAGATTTTTTTTAAGCTCAATGCAAAAAAACAGGATGTCTATAGAACCAAACTGATGCAGTTTATTTCACATTTATATTTATCTTGGAACATTACGCTACTCTATTTTGGATTGATATCATTTATTTTGACTTATTTGATTTTCAGGAGGACACATCATTGTACAGTATTTGTAAACTACTGTGTGAAAAAGAGAGAAAGGAGGGGGGAGGAAGCGATGTTGCATGACTTTACTCCAGGGGTCCTCAAACTTTTAAAGCAAAGGGCCGGTCCACAATTCTTCAGACTGTTGAGGGGCCGAGTTATCATTTGAAAAAATTACGAACAAATTCCTATGCAAACTGCATATTTGTCTTATTTGTAATGCAAAACAACAACAACAACAATGAAAGAACAATACCATATTTAAAAATGAAAACAATCTTAACCAACATAAACCTATCAGGATTTCAATGGGAAGTGTAGGTCTGCTTCTGGCCAATGAGATAATCAAGTTAATTAGGATTGTTGCTGTTGTGTGCCTTCAAGTCATTTCAGACTTTGGGCAAGCCAAAGTCTAAAATTTATTTATTTATTTATTTATTTATTGCATTTATATACTACATTTATATCCTGGCCTTCTCACCCCAAAGGGGACTCAGAGTGGCTTACAAGTTGTATGTACACACAATATATTATATTATTAGCATAGCACAATATTAGCATTATATATTACTATAGTGAACTATACCACTATACTGTAATATTATGTGTAATATATAACACTAGCTGTGCCCGGCCATGCGTTGCTGTGGCGAAGTATGGTGGTATGGGAAATAAAGTATTGAGGAAACAATTATTCCTTTCCCTCTAATTAGGACTTTATTTTTCTTTTCTTTTTGTTGTATCAACCTAGAGGCGTGGATGATGGGTTGTGTTGTCAAATTTCGAGGTTGGGGGGCCTGTAGTTTTGTTGTTTTGTTGGTCGCCGTGATGCTATTACTCATTTATATATATAGATATAATTAATATTATTATATCGTATTATTATTAGTATTCTATTGTATAACATTATAATATTTTTATCAATATTATATGTATATACAATACAGTAGAGTCTCACTTATCCAAGCTTCACTTATGCAAGGTTCTGTATTATCCAAGGCAGTCTGCCTTTTAGTAGCCATTGTTTTTGTAGTAAATGTTGCAATGTTTTGGTGCTAAATTCGTAAATACAGTAATTACTACATAACATTACTGTGTATTGAACTGCTTTTTCTGTCAATTTCTTGTAAAATATGATGTTTTGGTGCTTAATTTGTAAAATCATAATGTAATTTTATGTTTAATAGGCTTTTTCCTTATCCCTTCTTATTATCAAAGATTTTTGCTTATCCAAGGTTCTCACTTGGATAAGTGAGACTCTACTGTATATTATATTATCAAAACTGATATTAAAATATTATATTATAAAACTGAGGGCGGGGTCAGGTAAATGACCTTGGAGGGCCGCAACCGGCCCCCGGGCCTTAGTTTGGGGACCCCTGCTTTACTCCATATGGATAGTATAGACAGACTTTACTCCATATTGATTGTGTGGATGTGAATATGGATGAGAGTTTATCACAGGGTGGCCACTTTGCACATGATGATGAACCATGATATTTTTTAACATCACAATGTGAACAAGCAATGTAATAGTCGATAATACTTTGCTCTCTCTTGATTCATGTTAGCAGATATACAAATCAGAGAGAGATAGATGCACATGATGACTGAACCTGGGATAATGAACCCAAATATTCAAGGATCTAGGTGTGATGACCCATGGGCCTTGTAGTCCTGCTCAGGACATTGTAATCCCTGATGAAGAAGAAAACTTGGGTTTTTTACCTTCCCAGTCAGAACTGGAATCTTCTCAGCCAGATCTTTCCCAGGCAGATCTGGGAACCTTGCACCTGCAAGAAAGTTGTGTCCCAGAAGTATGTCAAACAAACCCAGAGCCCACATCTCCCGTGTTCTTGCGCCGTGAGTTTTGTAAACAACAGAGGGGTTTGGAAGCAGCTTCGCGCAGGAGTGCGAGGATAGCAGCTAAGAATGTACCCAATTAAGTCTGCTTTCCGTGAGAATCTTTAGGGAGTCAAACATCTGGTCCCAGAGTTTAGCTTTCGTTTCTGGTTCCCAGAGAACTGCTTCGGCGAGAAAGTTAGACTCTATATAGGTGTTTTACCCGCGTAGTAACTTCGCGGAGTCAATTCGTCAGCCTCCGGAGCGAGTTGTGTCTGGACAGCGCGCTCCGTTTCAAGCCTCGTTCCTGCTCAAGCCTTGCCCTGCTTTCCAGCCTTCGCTCCAGTTTCCAGCCTTTGTTTACCTACGGACCTTGCTTGTTTTCCAGGACTATACCTTGCCTTGTATCACGGATTTTACCAAGTTATTCCACGGACCTTGTTCTTGTTCCTTGTTACCTTGTTTCACGTTTTAAGCCTTGCTTCAAGTATCAAGTTATTCCCTAGCCTTGCTCAAGTTTATGGACTAAAGGACCTTGTCATCTCCCCTCACTTTGCCTGGCAAAGTGAGTGTTTCGGTTATTGGATTACAACTTTGGAACATAATATTTCATATTGGACATTGCTTTTTTGGACTAATTTTGACCTTTCCTGAAAGGTCTGCTTCTGAACTAACTTTTACATTTATTTTTATTAATCTTATATATTTCCTTAATAAAGATATTAGATAGAATCTGGCCTCTGTGTATGGTTATTGGTGCTCTGTAGCCTGGGTCGTGACAGTTTGACTCCGCCACCCTAAGCACCAATTAACCTCGGCCAGAATGTCTACCGGAACCGTACCTGGGCCGAGCGGCCAGCCGATTACCTACACCATCGACAAGGATGAGGTGGATCGAATCCGTGATAAGCTCAATGCCCAGGATGGAGAAATAAAAGGTTTGAAGGAACGCGGAATCCGTCTACCGGCCATGGCGTTGCCAACCAAGTTTACTGGAGAAGCTTCTAAGGTTCATGTTTTCCGTCGCCAATGCCAAGCTTATCTAGAGGCCCGTGCTGCCGAATTTCCCCAAGAAGACATCAAGGTGGCATGGGTTTACAGTCTTCTAGACGGGCCAGCGGCCAACTGGGCGACGGCACTGTTCGACCAAGCCTCTCCACACCTAAGATCCGCGCAACGCTTCTTGGACCACCTTAAAGAGACTTGGGGAATCGAGGACAATTTGGAGGCAGCCGGTCACAAACTCCGTCGCCTCTTCCAAGGAGACAGACCAATGTCTCAGTACATAGCCGAGTTCCGAGTGCTGGCCCACAACACCGGCTGGAATGATGTAGCCCTCAGAGGACAATTCCGGGAGGGTCTCAACATCGAAATGCTGGAGGAAATCTCCAAGGTGGATCCTCCCCAGACCCTCGAAGCACTCATTGATCAATGTTTACGGGCTGAAGTCATGATTGCCAACAGGAAACAGTGGGTTCGAGGCCAGAGCGGTAGAGCTAGGGCAAAACCCCCCGCTCCCGCCAGCGTTCAGCCACGTCCAGTGTGGAGACCCCCACCACCAACCCCATACCCCAGAGGAAGCGAGGAGGTGCCGATGCAGTTGGGCAACGTGCGTCCCAGATTAGATGCCGCCGAGAAGGCCCGTCGTCAACGCTTAAACCTCTGTTGGTACTGCGGGAACGGGGGCCACTTCGCCAGAGAGTGCCCAGCCAAAGGGAAGGCCGCCGCCCGTCTTGCGGCGGCGTCCTCCACGGAGACGAAGGCGTCTGCGCCGGCTGGCACACAGCCGGCGGGGGAAGCCAACGACCGGGCGTAGAGAGGCTCGCCAACCCGGTCAAAAAACCCGTTCAAGAGCCGCCAACCGGGGTCCTGTTCCTTCTCGTGGTCACCTTATGGTCAGCAAAAAGGGGACCCGTCATGATCCACGCCATGATAGACTCCGGAGCCACCAACAATTTCATTGATAGAGAGTATGCCGACTCTCTGGGATTACAATATCATGATTTCAAGAATGCCCGTGTGGTGCAAGCCATAGACGGCCGCCCCCTCAAGACGGGCCCCGTAAGTCAGTGGTCGGAACCCACCAGGATGTGGATAAGGGAACATATGGAAGAGATTTCCTTCTTTGTTACCGAGGTTCCCCATTTCCCTGTGATTTTGGGAATTCCATGGCTGACTCTCCACGACCCAAGCATCTCCTGGTCCAACAGAGAACTGCAGTTTGCTTCACAGTACTGCCAAAACCATTGCCTTGTAGCCAAGGTCTGCCATGCCACAGACACCGAGCCCATCATCACCCTGCCCAAGAAGTACTCCGAGTATTGGGATGTATTCAATGAAAAAGAAGCCGAGAAATTACCCCCACATAGACCTTATGACTGTGCCATTGACCTGGTGGAGGGGGCCCCGATCCCGCGAGGGCACCTATACTCCCTGACTGAACCAGAGCAAGAAGCTCTCAGGGAATTCATAGAGACAAACCTTCGTAAGGGATTCATTAGACCCTCTCAATCCCCAGCCGCCTCCCCAGTGATGTTTGTGAAGAAGAAGTCAGGGGAACTACGCTTGGTGGTGGACTACAGAGCATTGAACAATATCACCAAGCGGAACAGCTATCCCCTGCCCTTAATCTCGGATCTACTGGATCGGCTTCGAGGAGCCAAGGTTTACACCAAGCTGGATCTTCGGGGGGCTTACAACTTAGTTCGCATCAGAGAAGGGGACGAGTGGAAGACCGCCTTCCAGACCAAATTCGGATTATTCGAGTCCCGAGTTATGAATTATGGATTATGCGGAGCTCCCGCAACGTTCCAGCATTTTGTCAATGACATTTTTCAGGACTATCTAGATAGGTTCTTGATAATCTACCTGGACGATTTTTTGGTGTTTTCTAGATCACAATCAGAACATGAGAACCACGTCAAAATGGTGTTACAACGATTGCGGGATCATGGACTTTATGCCAAGTTGGAAAAATGCGCTTTTGATCTACAAGAGGTAGATTTCCTTGGTTACCGTATCTCGCCTCTAGGGCTCTCCATGGATCCAGCCAAGGTTTCAGCAGTATTGGAATGGCGGGCGCCAACTAACAAGAAAGAGGTGCAGCGTTTCTTGGGGTTCGCGAACTATTACCGCAAGTTCATTCCAGATTTTGCCCGCTGGTCTGACCCAATCACTAGCTGCATCCGTGGAAAACAGCCCTTCCGCTGGACTGATCAAGCAGAGAAAGGGTTCCAGCAACTAAAGAAATTATTCACGTCCCAGCCAATTCTACAGCACCCAGATCCTGGAACCCCTTTTGTTGTGCAAGCGGACGCCTCTGATGTGGCAATTGGGGCTGTACTCTTACAACCGGTGGGAGACCACCTTCATCCCTGTGCCTTTTACTCCCGTCAACTAACGACACCAGAGAGAAATTACACCATTTGGGAAAAGGAACTACTGGCCATAAAGGCAGCCTTTGAAACTTGGAGACATTGGCTAGAAGGGGCCAAATTTCCCATTGAAGTCCACACTGATCATCGAAATCTAGAACATCTAAGAACTGCCCGCAAACTAAATCAGAGGCAGCAACGTTGGGCTTTGTTCTTTGAACGTTTTAACTTCCAGATTCATTATGTGACCCCAGCCCAAACCAAGCAAGCAGACGCCCTGTCACGTAAACCGGAATACGCTGCAGGACGCAAGGAGACCTTTGAATCCCAATTACTACAACCCGAGAACTTTGCCACGCTCACAGTGGGGAACACCAAATCCACTCCCATTGGTTCAACTTCCTCTACTCCAGGACCCATCTGTGCTCAAGAAATCAGGGCTAGTCAGCAAGCAGATGCCTGGGCGCAGGACCAACTTCGTCAAGGTCTGCATTTTCCCTTTTCGCTTAAAGATGGACTACTATGCTATAGAAATCATGTTTATATCCCACCCGGACCGGGCAGGGAGAAAGCGCTTCGTCTGTGTCATGACTGCAAACCAGCAGGGCATTTCGGACTATTTAAAACCATGCATCTGATCCTAAGGGATTTTTGGTGGCCCAAGATCCGCAAAGATGTGGAAAAATATGTCAACACCTGCCCAGTATGCCAGCGCTCCAAGATAAGAAGGGAGAAGCCCTCAGGGCTTCTGCATCCCCTTCCTACCCCATCTCGGCCATGGGAAATAATTTCTGCGGATTTCATCACTGACCTACCACCTTCCTGTGGATTCACCACGATTCTAGTGGTGGTGGACCTTTTCACCAAGTTAGCCCATTTCATTCCCTGTGAAGGTCTTCCCACAGCCAAAGAGACTGCAGATCTATTCCTTCAACATGTTTTCAGACTACATGGATTGCCCAAGAGTTTAGTCACAGACCGTGGATCTCAATTCACCTCTCGTTTTTGGAAGGCACTACAAAAACTATTGGGCATAGACTCTCGCTTATCTTCAGCTCATCATCCCCAAACAGATGGGCAAACGGAGCGCACCAATGCCACTTTGGAGCAGTATCTTCGCTGTTATGTAAACTACCAACAGGACAATTGGGCTTCTCTGTTACCACTGTCAGAGTTTGCCTATAACAATGGAGTTCAAGCTTCTACAAAAGAAACGCCGTTCTTTGCAAACTACGGCTTCCATCCACGTTTCTTTCCCCCTGTCATTGAAACTTCAGAAGTTCCCGCAGCAGAGGATTGGCTACAGGAACTCACAGCGGTACAACAACTTTTGCTCCAGCAACTAGACCAAGCCAAGGAGGACTATAAACGCCACGCTGACAAACACCGCCAGCCGGGCCCCGAAATCAAGGTAGGAGATCGGGTTTTTCTGTCCACTCGCTTTCTGCCCTCCCACCGCCCTTGCCGGAAGTTAGATGCCCGTTTCATTGGCCCCTATCCAGTGGTGGCGCAATTAAACCCCGTGACTTTCAAACTCCAACTTCCGCGTTCAATGCGCATCCACCCAGTGTTTCACCGTTCCCTGCTCCTTCCGGCGGATGGTGTGCGTCCTGATACAGACCAACCGGCCCCCCCTCCTGTTTTGATGAATGGGGAGGAGGAGTTCGAGGTTGAGGACATTTTGGATTCTCGCTTTCACCGCCGCCGCCTACAATATCTCATTGACTGGGTGGGTTTTGGCCCTGAGGAACGCTCTTGGGAAGACGCCTCCACAGTCCATGCTCCTGATCTAACCCGTCGCTTTCATCAGACCTATCCCGCCAAGCCGCGACCTCGCGCCTCGGGGAGAGGGCCCCAGTTTGGGAGGGGCCTTGAGGAGGGGGATAGTGTGATGACCCATGGGCCTTGTAGTCCTGCTCAGGACATTGTAATCCCTGATGAAGAAGAAAACTTGGGTTTTTTACCTTCCCAGTCAGAACTGGAATCTTCTCAGCCAGATCTTTCCCAGGCAGATCTGGGAACCTTGCACCTGCAAGAAAGTTGTGTCCCAGAAGTATGTCAAACAAACCCAGAGCCCACATCTCCCGTGTTCTTGCGCCGTGAGTTTTGTAAACAACAGAGGGGTTTGGAAGCAGCTTCGCGCAGGAGTGCGAGGATAGCAGCTAAGAATGTACCCAATTAAGTCTGCTTTCCGTGAGAATCTTTAGGGAGTCAAACATCTGGTCCCAGAGTTTAGCTTTCGTTTCTGGTTCCCAGAGAACTGCTTCGGCGAGAAAGTTAGACTCTATATAGGTGTTTTACCCGCGTAGTAACTTCGCGGAGTCAATTCGTCAGCCTCCGGAGCGAGTTGTGTCTGGACAGCGCGCTCCGTTTCAAGCCTCGTTCCTGCTCAAGCCTTGCCCTGCTTTCCAGCCTTCGCTCCAGTTTCCAGCCTTTGTTTACCTACGGACCTTGCTTGTTTTCCAGGACTATACCTTGCCTTGTATCACGGATTTTACCAAGTTATTCCACGGACCTTGTTCTTGTTCCTTGTTACCTTGTTTCACGTTTTAAGCCTTGCTTCAAGTATCAAGTTATTCCCTAGCCTTGCTCAAGTTTATGGACTAAAGGACCTTGTCATCTCCCCTCACTTTGCCTGGCAAAGTGAGTGTTTCGGTTATTGGATTACAACTTTGGAACATAATATTTCATATTGGACATTGCTTTTTTGGACTAATTTTGACCTTTCCTGAAAGGTCTGCTTCTGAACTAACTTTTACATTTATTTTTATTAATCTTATATATTTCCTTAATAAAGATATTAGATAGAATCTGGCCTCTGCGTATGGTTATTGGTGCTCTGTAGCCTGGGTCGTGACACTAGGATAGGTCGAGATATGCTACTACCTGCTGTTAAGGACTATATGGAGCCTTCTCCGGTGTTAGCTACAATATACCAGATGGTCATTTGAGTATTACTTTGACACTGTTGATTGATTAGTGCCTTTCGTGCCGCACCTAAGTTATTATTTCCAAAAACTCTATGGTGCTTCTTGCCCACCCCTGCATGGACCATCTGAGTTTGCTACTTAACTCCGACAAAGGATACATGCTAGCCCTGTCAGGATCATATGACATCTTTGAATTAGATTGAAAATAATCTAATCTAATGTGGCGGGCTGTGGCGCAGCTGGGCCGGGCTGTGGCGCAGCTGTTGAGCAGCTGCCTTAAATCACTCTGACCATGAGGTCATGAGTTCGAGGCCAGCCCGTGGCAGGGTGAGCACCCGTCAATTAAAAAAAAATAAAAAATAGCCCCTGCTCGTTGCTGACCTAGCAACCCGAAAGATAGTTGCATCTATCAAGTAGGAGATAAGGTACCACTTATAAAGTGGAGAGGCAAGATTAACTAATTTACGACCTGGAATGAGGAAGTGCCGTCAGTGTGGATGATGAAGCAGCTGCTCCCCCCTGTGGCCAGAATCGAACATCCCCTCAGAAGAACGTTAACTTGCCTCTGCGTGTGTCTCTCAGTCTCTGTTTGATGTGTTTATGGGCATTGAATGTTTGCCCTATGTGTGTTATAATGTGATCTGCCCTGAGTCCCCTTCGGGGTGAGAAGGGCGGAATATAAATACTGTAAATAAATAAATAAATAAAACAATGAGTTCCAGCATGTATCATAATACCAGATCCATTCTTTTATCTAGACTGCAATTTTTTGGCAAATCCTAGATGGAAAGTTATTCATTTGTTCACCAAGCTGGAAACAGGAACAAAGTGGTGAGAATTTTTTGGAGGTTTTCACTTGGCTAAGGAGTCAATGAAGCCCCAGGTGGTGCAATGGGTTAAACCATTATGCCGGCAGAACTGCTGATAAAGAGATCAGCGGTTCTAATCTGGGCAGAGTAGGTGAGCTCCCTCTGTCAGCTCCAGCTCCCCATGCAGAAACATGAGAGAAGCCTCCTAAGGTAAAGGTAAAGGTTTCCCCTGATGTTAAGTCCAGTCATGTCTGACTCTGGGGGTTGGTGCTCATCTCCATTTCTAAGCCAAAGAGCCGGCGTTGTCCATACACACCTCCAAGGTCATGTGGCTGGCATGACTGCATGGAGCGCCGTTACCTTCCCGCCGGAGCGGTACCTATTGATCTACTCACATTGGCATGTTTTCGAACTGCTAGGTTGGCAGGAGCTGGAGCTAACAGAGGCCACTCACCACGCTCCCGGGATTTGAACCTGGGACCTTTGGGTCTCCAGCTCAGTACTTTAATGCACTTCGCCACCAATAAGCCTCCTACAAGGATGGTAAAACATCAAACATCTGTGCATCCCCTGGACAACGTCCTTGCAGACAGCCAATTCTCTCACACCAGAAGCAACTTGCAGTTTCTCAAGTCACTCCTGACATTAAAAAAAAAAACTTGACATTGAAAAGATGTTAGGGAATTTTTCAGCACAGATATTTATATAGGTTCTTTGCATGACAATCATGTTCATTTTGGTTTTAAATAAAACATTTTTTCAATGCAAGATTACTTTTTTTGTTGTAGCAAAATTTGCAATGTGTGGATGATTAATGAAAATGCTACAGAAAAGTTTGTTTTTTTCTGCAGTAGAAGGAAAAGTGTAGAAATTGCCCCCACTTGTGTGAATGAAATAGTTGAAAATTTCCACCTGAAGGATTGTGTATATATAGTCCACTCCAGATTTTATAGTGTGTGTTTAGGAAGAGCTTGAAAAGGGGATGAACTATGCAGTGATAAATCCTGCATCTTTTAATTATCTGAGGCACTTAGTTCTCACTTTCCAGAACTCCAGGCTTCTAAACATAACATGTACTGCTCATTAACACTGTGGTTTAACAATACCAAAATTGGAGGTTGTTGTAATATGGAAATGGGATGTATAGCTCTCTTACCCAGGAGAGCTCCTTATTACAAAAACCCTTTGGTGTTTTTAAACAGGCATTAAAAGCCTGGATGCCCCAGTTTGCTTTTAAATAAATTGATGTTGTTCTTTATTTTAGAGATTGGAGTTTTTACTGCTGCTGTTATCCAAATATTTAATGCTGTTGTTTTAGTTAATTGTATTAGATATGTGGTAGCTGCATAATTTTATCCCATAAACTGCTATGCAAAGGCTTTGCCTCAAAAAGCAATGCAGAATTATTTTAAATGAATAACGCCTCCTCTTTTTAATGGCCGTACTAGGAAACACTCAGAAAAATACTTGCCTAGTTCTATTTATTTGTTTATGTCTAGATGATATATATCAAAGGCTAAAGCTAAAATAGAATATGTTAAAGTAAAAAGCTCTAATTGCATTTTTGCAAGAAGTCTGTATTACCTTTTATTCACCATAACTTTACATATACTTAGTTACAGATGAACTAATAACCTTTGTTAATGAATTATGAAAATTGTATTAGGATGCTGGAAATAATGCCCCATTGCACATTGGTGAACCTCAAGTACTTTCCAGCTCTATAGCATACCCTGTTTTCCCCCAAAATAAGACCTACCCCGAAAATAAGACCTATCATGATTTTTCAGCATTTCTGAGGATGCTCGAAATATGAGTTCTATATTTCTAGATATAAGGGTAAAGGTTTCCCCTGACGTTCAGTCATGTCTGACTCTGGGGGTTGGTGCTCATCTCCATTTCTAAGCCGAAGAGCTGGCATTGTCCGTAGACACCTCCAAGGTCATGTGGCCGGCACGACTGCATGGAGTGCCGTTACCTTCCCGCCAGAGCAGTACCTATTGATTTACTCACATTGACATGTTTTCGAACTGCTAGGTTGGCAGGAGCTGAAGCTAACAGCAGGCGCTCAAGCTGCTCCCGGGATTTGAACCTGGCACCTTTCGGTCTGCAAGTTCAGCAGCTCAGTGCTTTAATGCACTTCACCACCGGGGCTATTTCTAGATATAGTTCATTTTAAAAAGTCAATTTGGAAAAAGAAAACTGCCCCTGGAAACAAGCCCTAACACATCCTTTGGAGTAAAAAAATTATATAAGACCCTGTCCTATTTTTGGGGAAACAGGGTAGTAGCCTAACAGCACCACCCTACTGGATATGAATGTTATAGAACTGCTAAAATATAATTATCTCATATCCAAGTCTATTTACAAAATAACCCATAATCCCCACACAAGATTTTGGCAATCAGTCCTAACTAGAGAATCCTTCTTGACTAAATAGGTCAAGATTTATGTTAGTTCCACACTGATAGTTACCTCTAGAGTAAAAAGTAGAAACAGCTTTGAGGAAGCATTAAACCTAAAGCAAGAAAGAGATTGAAGCGTGCCCACTCCAGACAGGGCCTGCAATAGAGAACAAGGTTTTTTTTAAGGAAGCCAGGGAGGATAGCTCCAGATCATCACTCTTCTTTTCCCTGGGCCTCCTTAAAATGCTTTAAATTAAATGCAGGGAGAGAAAGTGTGCTCCCCCTCATTATGTGCCAGATAGGGTGCTTTCTTAACCCTGTTGCTGACACCCAAGCTCCCTTGAAGGAAAAAAGGAAAGGCTCCCAGGAACAGAAAGGGGATCCTTGTAAGTTCCCCATTGCCACCAATGGGCTGGATCTAGCTACATTTTTCAGCTATGGACCAAAAACGGCTATCCAGCTACTCATCCGTTTTCGGGAGGCATGCGAAAATGGATAGAGGGGTCTACCGGTATCTGACCAGCAGAAACGGACTGAGGTTCAGCCAAAATGCACAAGTCTATTAATAACCCAATGGGAGAAAAGTCTCACATATATATTTCTTTTAAATGCCTGTTATATTCCACCAGGGGAAATATTACCAGTTGTTACCAAGCATGAGTTACATCACCTGCTATCACTGAAAGTATCACACTCCTGCTACATCAAGCCATCCAAAAAGCTTCAAAAATTCTCCCCAATGTGAAATAGGGGGGCAATTTTATGACAACCTGGACCTTTGTTGTTATGTCATGCCTTGAAGTCATTTTGGACTTATGACAACCCTAAGACAACTCTATAACAGGGTTTTCTGGCGGTGAGGTTATGTAACAAACCCATGATCACTCAGTGGATTTCCACTGTTGAGCAGGGAATTGAACCTTGATTTCTGGAGCCACAGTCAAAATGTTCAAATCATGTTGGCTTTCTATTTCCAGCTCTATGAGTAGCCTTTCTTACAGAATTGATATGGAAGTCGACCACTAGGTCACTTGTCACTTTCTGTTAGAAAAAAGGATTGCCTTGGACTTAAATCAGTCTGGTGTTGTGCCCATGCTCCAGGAAGTCATGGAGGGGGTGTATGTGTGTGTGTGTGTGTGTGTGTATGTATGTATATATATATATATATATATATATATATATATATATATATATATATATATTAAAAATGAAGAGTTCTGTGGTACATAAAATACACTCCTAGATGGCTGCATTTTTCCCTTTCCTTCTGGAGAATAACCCTCCAAATGTAATAACTGCATAACAATCCCTTATATTTGAAATGAATAGAAAGAGACAAAAATGTTCCTTTATCTCATAATGAGTGCACCCTGTTTGCATATATTGCTCTAAACATAACAGTGTGTTAAAATCTGGCAGGAATAGAAATATAACTTCAGTTTTTTCCTTGAGAAAGGAAAAACATCAACCCAATTATTATGAATTCACATTATGACTGAGCTTGACCTTAATTACTCCTGTGATGCCATCCTATGATGCATTTTTTTAAAAAAATACCTCAAATCCTTTTGGACTGCATTGCCACTTATGTCTTAATATTTGAGATACAGCTTTGAAAGCTGCAATAACAGCATAATAAGTTAATAATGAATCATTGAAGTAAACAACTGGAGAGAGGAGGGGAAGGGGTTTTCTGCTCATTTGCCAAGTAAATTGTTATTAACATAACTCATGTAAATGAAAGCTCTCTTTTTTTGCAAATTTATTACAGCGTTTATTATGTTCCATTCTTCTTCGAATATTATAACTCTTTCTGAGGGTCTCTGTCAAGAAGGCAGACTAAATGCTATAGCAATCCATGCCAAGATACTGTGGCTTCTGTGTGTATGTTTTTGTGGAATTGAGTGGAATACGGCAACATATGCTTTGGAATTATAGCATAAAAATGTGAAGTGTGGAGTGTCCTCAGAAAAGGGCAACTAGATATCTACTAAAACCATTCTAAGAAACATTTTACAAAAGCTCACAGAGCAAAGATTGTTGTGTACCTCACCTGGATATATACATCTACCAGCCCAAGCTATCTAATTGTCTGAAATTTTAGGGCAAGATCTTCACCTGGGTAAGGTGAAGTGGATGAATCCCTGGGATGTTGCAAGCTTTGGACAGAGAAGGGTTGACAAGTGATTTGGAAATTTTTCTGGATCACCTGACTATTGAAACAGGCATAATGGCAATCTGAGTTATTTGTTATAGAATTTGAAGAAAATGCTACAAATAAGGTAATAGGGAATCTAAGGGAGTGATGATAGTAGTAGGATCAGCACAGCAAATTTCACAAACTGGGAAGGAGGCAAAGAGAAATCAGTTGATTCAGTTGTTACCATAAGTCCCTTAAAGGATCACATTCTGTGTGAACTTACCTAAATCACACATGCCAAATAAAAAGTTTCTCCAAGTTTTATATCACTGGGCCCAGGGCTCACAGTCACACTTCATGCCCTGCCTTGCTCTAACTACCACAATGGTCCTAAGAACATGCAACTAACAAATTTCTGTCCAGTCTCTTCTTTGGACTCCTGAATTTTTGGTGAATCAGTGTTGCCAAAGTACAAAACACTTTTAAATCAATCTATTAAAACTTCCTTTAATTATATTTGTAGACAATGGAATGTAAATACACCATCTGCATGGCTCCAATATAGTTACCTGACTAACTCTTGTGCTACCACCAAACACTTCTTATTTTCTGTAGGAAATGGATGAGAATTTCATTTTGGTTTTTTTCACAAGGGTTTTTATGTATGTTTTTGTATTTGGAATGGAAAAGCAGTGAGACTTTAAAACAAGTGCAAGATTGTAAAACTTACTTCAAATTTTCATCTAGATAGGATTAGAAACTTTTGAGCATTCATCTATTCAAAGTTGGGGTGTATATTTAGTCAGGTCTGTGATGCCCAATTTGGGTTCTGCTGCTTCTGTTCTGATGGGATCTTCATCTTGAATACCTGTATAGCAATGAAAACAATACCTGTATAGCAGTGAAGCAAGAGGATAAGAAGAGAGCGACTCATTTGAGATGTGGTCAGAGCCGGCCCTAGATAATTTTCAAGTGTAGGCGAACAGAATTTTGCCCCCCCCCAAAAAAAAACCAATCACTGAAAAATAAAAGTGTTGGATAAGCGAAAATGTTGGATAATAAGGAGGGATTAAGGAACAGCCTATTAAACATCAAATTACATTAAGATTTTACAAATTAAGCACCAAAACATCATGTTTTACAAGAAATCAACAGAAAAAGCAGTCTCGACTGCACCCCTGTATGTTTTGTGCCCGAAGCACCTCATTGTTGGACCGGCTCTGGATGTGGTGCTAGAGAAGAGTTATATGGAAACTGTGGACCACTAAACAGACAAGTAAGTAGGTCCTAGAGCAGTGGTTCTCAACCTGGGGTCCCCAGATGTTTTTGGACTACAACCCCTAGAAATCCCAGCATGTTTACCAGCTGCTAGGATATATGGGAGTTGAAGGCCAAAAACATCTGGGGACCCCAAGTTGAGAACCAGTCCTAGAGAATGCCAAGCCAGAAGTCTCCCTGAAGCCATGATGACTAAACTGAGGTTCTTGGAATTCGACCACATCATGAGAATATATAACTCACTAGAAAAGGCAGCAATGCTTAGTAAGGTAGAAGGCAATAGGAAATGAAGACCTCATTCTAGATGGACAGACTTAATCAAAGAAATCACAGCCCTGAGTCTCCAAGACCTGAGGAAGATGGTTGATGATAAACTTCGAAGTCTCCCAATCATAGGATAACCAAAGGTTGAAGTCAGCTTGACAGAAGTTATTTAAAAAGCAGGTAGTTTCAGCATGAAATCTTCCTTGTTGAAAGTTGTATTTGCATGAAAATGAGATTCCATGCACACACTTTTAAAAGCATTTGACAATATTTCAAATATTGAAACATTAACCCAATGAATTCCCCTGCCATTTGTGGTATCTTAATGAATTATGTATTCATTATACTTTACGTTTTGCTGTTGCACTATATATATATTCCGTGTCAGGAGTAACCGGAGTTGCCTCCGATGGCCTAAGGGATAAAAGCCTTGTGACTTGAAGGTTGGGTTGCTGACCTGAAGACTGCCAGGTTCGAATCCCACCCGGGGAGAGCACGGATGAGCTCCCTCTATCAGTTCCAGCTCCATACGGGGACATGAGAGAAGCCTCCCACAAGGATGGTAAAACATCAAAAAACATCCAGGTGTCCCCTGGGCAACGTCCTTGTGGACGGCCAATTCTCTCACTCCAGAAGCAACTTCATATATATGAATGAAATGTATATGAAATGTTATCTCAGGTTGATAGAGACATAAATATTCCTTGAGTGTCTAATAACAACACATATAACCACATCTGGGAATTCAGTCTAGTGGAACTTCCATCTGAGTAAAAATGTAAAGGATACCTCTATAAAGTACTTTTCTTAGTAACTCTTAAGTGCATTCCAAAACTGAACAATGTCTAAAATCATGATTATTCTACCATTCCCCACATTTTAAAACTATTGTATTTTCATTCTACTGCTACTTCTCTTTCTGCCCTTGCTGAGATGCTATATATCATGATTGCATTCCAAACATTCAGCAAGAAGATTAACATTTTCAATCACCAGGTGGAATGGAAATGAAATCTGTTTGCATTCTTAGCTGCTTGACAATAACAGTGATTTCTCTGTACAATTTGCCAACACTACATATTATTGCTAAGATTGGATTTAAACAAATAGCCCCTACTTCCAAATATGAGCTATTGCATGGAAAAGGTGATGGTGATAGTGCTCCGTGTGGGTAGTGGAAGAGTTTGAATCAGACCTGATTCAGATGCTCAAACAGTTGTGAATCTCCAGGATATTCCAGAGTTTCCAGCAAACTCCAGAGTATCTGTTGACTTTGCCTAACTGCAAATCCATGTCTGTCAGTCTCCATGAAGCACAGTGACATTTAGTTAGTAGCCCATGTTTTCTGGGTTTTATTCCACTGTGTCTGCTTAACAGAAAATATGGGATACTCATTGGGAGTCACAGTGTATCATAAAGACAGAGAGTCGGGGATATGCAATGTATCTGAACTTCTTGACCGTTGTAGAAAAGCCCTCAGACACTTTTCTCTGGTCTGGTGAGGTTCCTTGGTCTGTATTCTGTCCATGCTTAGTTCATTAGGTAGAATATTTGGTTAAATCAGTTTAATCAGTAAATAATTGTTCATTAAATTTCCTACTGAAATGATGTTGGCTTTAAAATGATTGACTGTGGCCTACTTGTATTCCCATGTGATTCCTTGCTCTAAAACATCTGGGTGTAAGTTCTCCTGTGTTGGTGGAAAAGTTGTGTGCGTGGGGGAGAGACATAAAAGTGAAAAAGAAATTCAACCTTGTAAAGCACAGTTATATTGGAAACCTCAGCACTATCTAATGTTTTGACATGAAACATCTTTTACAATAAGTTGTATGGTGCACCATGAAAAACTGGATCAGGGCTCTCAGTGATCAATTGATTTTTAGATACTTTGTATCTGCCTTCCATTCACTTCACTGCACTTTGTTCCTTTTAGTAATTCTGCTTAGGCTTTTTCAGCTGCTGCTGCTTCCAATGCTCTTACCATGTAAGTACAATCAATAGCTAGATAGACAAAAATTAAATCATTTGATGGATTTCTGGTTGAGCTGATTTAGGTCACGGGGTTGCTCAACCTCTTTCAGCAGCCAACAAGATTTCGTTCTCTTGCTTTGTTGTGGCTAAAGAAAATAAAAATAAAAATACCTATTTTTATTTGGATACTGGTCAGTGGCATGTCAAATAAGACTGAGTTAAGATACTGGCACTGTTAGTACTTGGATGGGAGACCCCCAATATTACAGTATAGCAATATAGTACAATATAGTAATTTAATGCTAATATTGTGCTTTGCTAATAATATATTGTACGTACATATGATTTATAAGCCGCTCTGAGTCCCCTTCGGGATGAGAAGGGTGGGATATAAATGTACTAAATAAATAATATACACTTTTAAAACTCTTTTTAGTACATGAAGCTTTAGACACAGTTCAGATTGTAATATATATATATATATATATATATATATCCTTTAAGTTTTTGCATTTATATATTGTTTTAAATTGATTTTATTGTAAGTCATCCTGAGATAAAAGAAAGAATAGAAATATTTTAATAAATCAATAAACATCCCTTCCTCCAGAGATTAACTTTGTGTTGTGTAGTTTTATTGAGATGCACAGCACCACCCTTAACATGGATACCCAAAACTGTGGATCATCAACCCTATGAAATAAAGAACTTTTGGTTCAAGATTTTATGGACTGATGATAATGGAAGCTCTTATGTGTGCCCACAATCCAGAGTCACCCGCAGAACAATAGCATGCCACTCAGGTTTGCAGAACAAAGATATAGGAACTTTACTGATTCCAAGAGATCAAAAACAGTAGTGTTTACAATGATCCTCTGATCACTTACAGAAGTCTACAATCATAAATAGTCCTTTCTCAGTCCACAAATCTGCTTCAGAGAAGAATACAGTCCTGGTTCTTCTGCCTCTTTTCTCAGGAGCAAACAGACCTCAAAATATCAAGGCCTCTCTGAATACATTGCTCTCTACACCAGCAGTACTCAGTCAGCACTGAAAACTTGTTCAAACTGGTTATGCAGCAGCAGAACAGAAACAGTATCAAATCAATTGCCAGGTCTTTGCAGGCTCAGCCAATCGGCTTCATGCACTTCATTTTACAGCGAACACACACACAGCACAGTGCCTTTTGCAAACCATGACACAAGAGTACCCTCAGTGATGTCAGAAGACCCAGAAAATGCCTAGAGAAGACATATTTTGTCAGACATAGATCAATGAAATCATGTGGTCCCATGGATATGTAGGTTGAAAAGTGAAAGGGGATTCCTTTTAATGCTATGAAACTGCAACATATATCCACATTTTGGATTATAGCCTCATAAACCTTGAATTGGAAGAAAAAAATTATTAATAAATTTGTTTCTAGTTCTAAATAGAAAACTGCTCCTGCCACTGTGCTTCTGGCAATGTAACGAATGTGAATTGCATGGGATGAACCTCTTTCCCACACTTGTGTCCATCTTTCTAGAAATAATGCATTTCTATCCATGCAGCTCAACATTAAGATATTAGTTTTATATTGTGGGAAAGTACAAACACCCACACTCAAGGTAAAATGAGAAGTACCTTATTGAATAAGGCAAAATCATTTATTTGAGGCATCAAAGGACATGGATCTGCCTTGGAGACGTATTCCATTCTCTAGATTTAATATTATGACTCAGAAGAGAACAGTACCTTCTTTTCAATTCCAGAGGATTTTTCTATGAATAAGCTGGTTACAAATACCCTCTGAAAAGACAGAAAATAATTCTCAGAAGAGTGAAAGAAAGATGGACAACTACATTTCAAAAGATTTAATTCTATCTGATCTGAGTATATAAGACCTGAGCAGGATTGTTGACTATTGGGTCTTTAATGCCACCTCATCAGATGGGGGAAGAATCAGTGACATGCTCCACTTCACTACCCCTTTAAGGACCGAGCCCATCAGCTCACATTACATGATGGACTACTGCTTCCAGTGGGGCTCTGTGCTTAAAGGGGCATGGAAGAGGAGCATGCTGCCATGGTGGCAGCACGAGATGCTTTCCGTATTGCCTTGGATTGATAGGGGAAGCCAGGAAGCTAAGCAATGCAGGGCATGGGGCAACAAGTTCCCCATGCCCCCTGACAGTGGTCACTGGATTTGCCATGATGTGTGCTGGTTCTGGCGGCCAGTGTGAAGAGGTTAATAGATAAAGTCAAGTCATAGGTTAAAGTCAACATACAACAAAACTTTAATTTATGACAACCATATCCAATATTTCTTCAGGAAATATTATCTATATGGTTGTTGTATGTCTTTCGGGCTGTGTGGCCATGTTCCAGAAGTATTCTCTCCTGACGTTTTGCCCACATCTATGGCAGGCATCCTCAGAGTCTGTGAGGCATGGATAAACTGGGCAAGGAAAGGAAATATATATATATCTGTGGAGAGTCCAGGGTGTGGCAAGAGTCCTTTGTCACTGGGAAGCCAGCATTAATGTTTCAGTTACTCATCCTAATTAGCATTGGAAATGTTTTGACTCTTGCCTGGGGGGCATCCTTTGTCCAGTCATTAGCCATCCTTGGGGCTCCTCTGCCCTCAGAGTGTTGGTTCCCATCTACTGTTTTGATTTTCGGGTTTTTAAATACTGGTAGCCAGATTTTGTTCATTTTCATGGTTTCCACCTTTCTGTTGAAGTTGTCCATATGCTTGTGGATTTCAATGGCTTCTCTATGTAGTCTGACATGATAGTTGTTGGAGTGGTCCAGCATTTCTGTGTTCTCAAATAATATACTGTGTCCAGGTTGGTTCATCAAGTGCTCTGCTATGGCTGATTTCTCTAGTTGAATTAGTCTGCAGTGCCTTTCATGTTCTTTGACTCTTGTTTGGGCACTGCATTTGGTGGTCCCTATGTATACTTGTCCACAGCTGCATGGTATCCGGTAGACTCCTGCAGAGGAGAGAGGATCCTTCTTGTCCTTCGCTTACCGTAGCATTTGTTGGACTTTCTTTGTGGGTATGTAGATAGTTTGTAGGTTGTGCTTCTTCATCAGTTTGCCTATGTGGTCAGTGGTTTCCTTGATGTATGGTAAGAACACCTTTCCTCTGGGTGGATCTTTGTCTTGACTCTCATGGCTTGTTCTTGGCCTTGCAGCTCTTCTGATGTCCGTGGTGGAGTATCCATTGGCCTGTAGAGCCCAGTTTAGGTGGTTTAGTTCATCTTGGAGGAAGTGAGGTTCACAGATTCTTTCCTTTCCTTGCCTAGTTTATTCATGCCTCACAGCCTCTGAGGATGCCTGCCATAGATGTGGGCGAAACGTCAGGAGAGAATACTTCTGGAACATGGCCACACAGCCCGAAAGACATACAACAACCCTGTGATCCCAGCCATGAAAGCCTTCAACAACACGTTATCTATATGGATATCAATACCATAATAGGACTTTTATGGACCTGTCGAAGAATCTCTGCAAGTTTCAAAGGTCTTGACAACAAGACCTCTGAAACTTTAAGAGATTCTATGACAAATCCATTAAAGTCCATCTGGGTTTGAAGAACGGGGTTAAGGAAACATCCTTCCTGGGACTCTTTCCTTAGACACAGCTTGCGTAAGACACATCACAGCATTCTTCTATTCTGATTGGCCCAACAAGCAGGGCTCACAGGGAAAACCCTTGCAAACAGCATGCAGCAGCCTCTTCACATTGCATGGTGCCAAATAGGGGAGGAGGAGCCGTGATCGGCTGCTACGTGGTCCCATAATGGCTGAGCTCTTACTGTTATGGCCATCTGACCAAGCTGAAAAAGTCAGATTGGATAAAGGGAACCAACCATTTCGAATCCATGCACAAGCCTAATTCTTATTATTAGGAAAGGAAACAAGCTGCCAAAGCTTTTTTGCATCCCTAGCATTAAGTTATATTCAAGCTCTAACAGTGTATTAGCATTTATCTAGAAATATATAATTTACAATGTATAGATTTCTGTATGGATAATCATATACTTTTGTTTGCAGCATGTTTTATTTACTAGATAGCATACAATGGTTTGACATGAACAAATAAGCATATTAATGTGTTTCTAATTGCCATGCTTCACATCCAAATTGGGGAGTGAGAATTAATAAGTTGTTATTAAAAGGGTGATAGGGTTGTTGGTTAAACTAGAATAGAACTATTATCATCTATTGAATAAATAAGTATTTATAAGTATATTTGAAATGCAAATCATTTACCCAACAGGCTGCAAGAGCTTATGCTGTGCCATTGCAATTTGTCAGGGAAAATGCATATTCAAATGTGGCACAAACACCCTGGAAAAAGAAAGAGCAGCTGTACAGGGACAGCAGTGACCGAAGCTGAAGGCCTTGCTCTCACTCAAACAGAGACAGATTCTTTCCCCCCTAAAGCCACCAGCATTATTTAAATTATGCTCTAGTTTCATTTTTCTAGCAAAGCATGCCACAAGTTTTCACAGACAGAAAGGGTATTTCAGGGACAGCTCAAGATATTCTGGGGCCAGATTCTTGCAGTCTTTGCTAGTAAATGGTACTATACTTTACGATACTATTCTTATTCTTCCAAAGCAGCCAAGACAGCACCATCTGTATATTCATTTCTTCATTCTTATGCTGCAATCAGTAAAAATTATCAGTTTTAAAAAAAGAAATAAAGCAAAAACCCAAATGTTTCTCTTTCTCTGACTCACACACACATACAGGTGCATACACACAATGAAGGCAAGGCTGGTGCAACTATATTTTAATACAAACAGAATTGGGGACCCACCGCCAAATCTGAATTTTTGCCTCCTTGAAGTGGTGCTGGGGTGAGATACCTTGAAATATAAAAGTAGTAACTTGGGTCTGGGATCGTGTGCACAACCACTTTGTTAAGTTTCTAATTCATGAACGTTTAACCTTCAAGCACTAAGACATGTAATTTCATTTCTCCAAATCCATGTATTATTGCAGAATGAGCTAGAAGTAGAACAACAATGTAGTCCTTTGAGAGAAAAAGGGGGAATGCCCAAGTACCTATTGTCACCTGCAGAAAAGTAAGGGTGTATCTACACCAATGGTTCTCAACCTGTGGGTCCCCAGATGTTTTGGACTTCAACTCCCAGAAATCCTAACAGTTGGTAAACTGGCTGGGATTTCTGGGAGTTGTAGGCCAAAACACCTAGGGACCCACAGGTTGAGAACCACTGATCTACACTGTGAAATGAATGCCATTAACTTTAACTACAATAACTTGATGTTATAGAAAACTGGGATTTGTAGTTTGATGTAGCAGATGTACTATTTAGTAGAGAATGCAAAAGACCTTGTAAAGTGACAACCCCCATGATTCTTTAGCATTGAGCCATGGTAGTCAAAGTGGTCTCAAGCTGCATTCATTCTACAATGTACATGCACACACATTTTTAAACAGTGGGCTAGTGGTTATGAGGGGTATAAAGGAATGAGCAAAGCGGGGAGACTAATTATAACAGATTTTCTTTTAAGATGATAGCTGCCACCAACCTAAAATGTCTTTAGGATTTTTGTTGTTAAATGTGTCTAAGGCAAACTTCTCCCATTTTCTGCCCACACTGTTTCCACCCCTGGCTCCCAAACTGATGTTCACTATGAGGCTTTTCTGTGGTATTTTATGGTTGTATCGCTGGAACTTTTATTAAGGCTTCTTGATGGAAAATATACACTGTGGAGGCTCTTGAAAGTTGAAAATAGAATAAAAAATTATTTTCTTAAAAACAGGCAAACTTCAGAGAGGTACATTAGCGTAATCGGTTACAGACATTCTTCAGCTTAACTTAGTTGTATGCTTCAGATTACTTCATTTAGTTTCAAACAGTTCCAACCAACCAATCTATCTATTGATCACAAAAACCCTCACTCTATTTGCTGAGAATAGACATGAGTTCCCCTGGGTTGTTAATTAACTCTAACCTAGATTCTTTCTATTAACCAGCCCAGTAGTGAGAGTCAATCCCTTGAGTTAACTTCCCCTCAAGAGATCCAAACTGCCTGACCTAGCCTGTCAGTTTCCACAGCTTTCAGTTCTCTCTTACACATACTCCCAACTCCAAAACCAAACTGCTCTCTTAAAACCCTAAAACAGAACTCTCTGGAGCTCTTTTTTTTCCTCTGCACTCTAGGACGTGGCTCCTCCCATCTGCTCTGGTTAGCCAATCCTAGGAGTCTCTCTCTAAGCTCCTCCCCCTTTCTAACCACACTCAAGATGGCTGCCTGGCATTCCTCAACAAAATGGAGACCTGCCTCACTCACTGTTCCCAAGGCTTCATTCCAGGCCTAATAGATAAAGTTCACTACAGGGTGTCTTCCTGTAATTCCTTTTCAATTGTTTCAAAGATTTTACCAAACTTTTCTATGCAAACCAGTTGTCAAAATTTAAGACACAACTGAAAACCTATTTCTTCTGCCAAGCCTATCCAGTCAATTTTAACCTGCATTTTATGGATAAAATTTAAATTTGCATTTTATCTATGTATAAATGTTATATGTATTTAATAGTGTTCTGTTTTATCTTGCTATGTTAACCATTTTGTACCCTGTTTCAAGCTACAAGAAGTGGTAAGGCAATAAATGAATAATTATTATGATTATGATTATTTGTGTGTTATACTTTATTCTGCTGCACTGGAATTCTTACTGGGGTCAGTGTGTATATATGCATGTTGCTGTTCAATGAACATTGATTCCATCTCATGATAACACTTGCAGGATTGTCTTGGTAATACCGTATTTATACAAATGATGTTTGCCATTATCTTCATCCTAGGCAGAGAGAGTGTAAGATGAAGACAGTACCCCCCCCCCCCCCCCCCCACACACACACACACACAGCAAATAACCATGGGACCAATATCTCCAGTTTCAAACTCAGGGTGGGTGGGTATATTCTCTCTAGGAATTTGCTAAGTCCTTTATGTAATTGTATAATATACTTCTCCCAGAAGTTACCACAGAGACGGTCCTCCAATACAATCTGTAGTATGCTGGGACTAGAAGTGAGGTCATTCAATGAAATTTGGATGTATTTGTGGATTTATGTAACCATAATCTGTCCAGGAACATATTCCCCATGGATGCAGAGGTCTTATTGTATGTGATTTATTTTATCTAGTTCAGTCCATACTTACTGTACAATCCAACTGAGTTTAGAAGAGACCAATTAAAAATAATGTGAGATATTGGTCAATTACACAGCTGACTAAATCTGGAACCAAATATGAGCTTTAATTAACGAATTTATGAATTCAGTATAAATTTGTATTTTGATGTGCAAAGTTCTGAAGTGAGGAAAACATATTTTCTGATGCTTTTGCAAGTTGTAGCAGGTGCCAATTTGAGAATACCTGCTACAACTTTGCAAACAACATCAAATTGGGAGGGATAGCCAATACTCCAGAAGACAGGAGCAGAATTCAAAACCATCTTAACAGATTAGAGAGATGGGCCAAAACTAACAAAATGAACTTCAACAGGGACAAATGCAAGAAGTGGAGTATCGTGCAAAGATACGGGCTTGAGGAATTCCTGACTCTATAGCAGTATGTGTGAAAAAGATCTTGGAGTCCTCGTGGACAACAAGTTAAACATGAGCCTACTGTCAGAGTAATTTCAGCGCAGCAGCAGTTGGATGGAGTCAGTAGAATGGAGAATGAAGAGACATCAAGACTTTGGTAAAACTATATACAAAGTTTTACTGTACAAGACAAACAGACTTGCAGACAATAGACACAGGACTCTCACTCTAGGCAGACAGAACAGAACAGAACAGAACTGATGCAATCAGTAAAGCATACACACTTGTGTCTGGACACTCCCCAGTTCCAGCCACACATCAAGGTCAACACAGCTTTTCAGCAATTAACTCTTTCCAGACTATAGCACACTCTGGATGATGCAATCAGTATGCAATACTGGCAAGACACAAATTTCATTTAAACACTATCTATACACAAATCCCACATTAACACCTACAATGTTACATGGCAGCTAAAAAAGCCAATGGGATTTTGGCCTGCATAAATAGTATAGTGTCTAGATCCAGGGAAGTCATGCTACTCCTCTATTCTGCCTTGGTCAGACCACATCTGGAATACTTTGTCCAATTTTGGGCATCACAATTGAAGGGAGCTGTTGAAAAGCTGGAAATTGTCCAGAGGAGGATGACTAAAATGATCAGGGGTCTGGAGAACAAGCTCTATGAGTAGTGGCTTAAAGAGCTGGGCATGTTTAGCCTGCAGAAGAGAAGGCTGAAAGGAGACATGATGAGAGGCATAGAGCTAACTGGGTGGCTATATGCTGGGTGGGAGATGAACATCTTCTACTAGGCCAGTCAACATTTTGACCATGTGAGGAGTTCATGCATACAACTGAGGGGTGATTACTTTCCCAAGACCACTAAGTGAATATTGAATTTGTGACTAAATATGGATTTCAATTTAGGAATCATATTCCAACCACTTGTGATGCAAGCATTTTTAAAAAGAATTCAAATATATTTTCTGAAATGCACTGCCTATCTAAATGAACTTCTTACAAAATTCCACAGAGTCTCTAAATAAGACATTCTTTCATTTGGCCAGTACCTCGCAAAGTCTTCTTTCATTGAAATCTGATGCCCTTGTAGCATTTTAAACATTAAAAAGAAAAAGAGAAAAATGGATCCAGCACAATCTTTCAGTGGTTTTCACAAGACCTGCCTTCCAGCAGAATTGATGGTTCTTCCTCTTCCTGGCCCCACTTCTGTTACCAAGATTGTTACTATTGTTACAGCTTTTTCAAATTAAAAGAAAGGGGAGAAAACCAGAGCATCTGATAAACATCTGATTTGATGTGAGCTCTGGCAGTGATGGATATATTTAAATATTCCTGTCAGATAGAGGGAGGGAGAAAGTGAAAGCTTCTTATTAAGAATTCAGAACACAGCCAGTCTTGAGAAACACAGTTCTTGTATCTGGAGTTTCAAAACTGCTGAATCAACAACCAGATTACAGAGAAAACTTCCCAGTCATCTGGGAACTTGGAAATGAAATGGTAACAGAAAGGAAAGGGATTGACCTCTACTGAACTAGGGATCAAGTGGTATGGGTGTTGTGGTAATCTCTGAGCGGTTAGACTCAATTTAACCCTCTCTGGGGGAGATTCCACCAAAAATCAGCAGAGTACCAAAAGCAAAGCTTTCAAATGCAACAGTTACTTACACGGGGCGAGCAAAGAGAAGCCTTTGACCATTTAGGATTGCAATGGACTGCAGAGTCTCAATAAAAATTCAAAAAGTATTTATTCAGGTAAAAATAACTCCATTGTAGATAGAAAGGCTTGGGAGTTGTCTAGTCTACTCTAGACTGGTTTCTAAGGAAAAATAAGAAAGGAAAAATAACAAACATCTAAATAGTTACATCTTGCCAGGAGATATGGTGAGATGCTTCTTGTTAGCTAGAAGAACAAAGGGAGAAGGGAGAAGCAAAATGGTTCCAACCTCATGGTCAAGTTTATTGGGGCCATAAAAGACATTCTGACCAATGGGAAGTTAGTGTCCCTAAAGATTCACATTTCTACTAACTTCAAAGTAAGGGATGTGACGTACACAGGATAGAGTGAAACACAGTAAAGCCTGTCTAGGCATGCTTTGGAAACAAGGAAAGGATTCCCTCAATCTATCATCTAACTACATCTAGACTTGAGTATTCCAGGATGATTCCCAACAATGGGAACATGACAGTGACTTCATCCAATTCTGTGTTGCTGCAGTAACTAAAATCCTGTGTATATCTTGCAGAAATTCTGCTTGAACTAGGCCTTACAATTATGTTGGAACATATACAGAATATTATGGATCAATAGGATACCATAAAAAAATCCAACATGGTGTAGTGGTCTTTGAAACCGAAAAAATAGGGGTGATCGTATACTGTCATTTAAGGCAATGTAGAATTGCATCAGCCTGCTTGCATTCACACAATGCACACAAGCTGATGTTAGTCAATCCACAATAAGGTGTTTTGTGTGGCTTCAGCATGGGTTAAAAAAGAAAACACAAGGGAAAGTCCAAATCCTACTCCAGGATTTGGAATTCCACATGGCAGTGGAGACAACGATCACAGATTCCTTAGAATGTGTGTCCACAAAGCCATCAAGGTCTCCCTGGACTCAGGCAGTCTAGGGAGGCGATGTGTGTGTGTGTGTGTCCCTCCCTCCCCTGTGCACCCCCTATCCCCACATACACACAGACACACACACACAAAAGACAGAAAATCATTTTTCTGGCATGTTTACTTCCTGCTCTCTCCCCCCCCCCCCACCCCCTTCCAATGCCAGCTGAAGCAGGACACTTTACCTGGCCTTCATGAGGAAGCTGTAAGAGTAAATGAAAACCTCATCTGAATAATTCCTGCCAAGATAGGGTCTCTATAAGTCAGTGTTAATGTAACAACGAAAGCAACACCTATGTTATTACATATGGTGATAACAGCAACAATGCCATTATTATCTACACCAGGGGTCCCCAAACTTTTTAAACAGGGGGCCAGTACACGATCCTTCGGACCGTTGGAGGGCCGAACTATAGTTAGCCACTGAGCAATAAATAATAATAATAATAATAATAATAATAATAATAATAATAATAATAACAACAATAATAATAAAAAAGAGGGTTGGAAGAGACCCTTTGGGCCATTGAGTCCAATCCCCCTCTGCCTTTGTGCACTGAAAGCACAAACAAAGCACCCCTGACAGATGGCCACCCAGAATCAATGTTAATAATAATAATAATAATAATAAAGAGGGTTAGAAGAGACCCCTTGAGCCATTTAGTCCAACCCCCTTCTGCCTTTGTTCACCAAAAGCACTAGCAAAGTATCCCTGACAGATGGCCACCCAGACTCAATGTTAATAATAATAATAATAATAATAATAATAATAATAATAATAATAATAATAATAAAGAGGGTTGGAAGAGACCCCTTAGGTCATTTAGTCCAACCCCCTTCTGCCTCTGTGCACCAAAAGCACAAGCAAAGCACCCCTGACAGATGGCCACCCAGCCTCAATGTTAATGATAATAATAATAATAATAATAATAATAATAATAATAATAATAACAACAACAACAATAATAATAATGGCTGTAAGAGAAAAAGAGACCCCTTGGGTAATTTATCCCAACCCCCTTCTGCCCTTGTGCTGTGGGGGCCGGATAAATGGCTTTGATGGGCCGCATCTGGCCCCCGGGCCTTAGTTTGGGGACCCCTGATCTACACAGTGTCATCAGTATGCATACCACTTTGCAGAGTCATATTAGGCAAAGGAACAGGTCTCATTCACAAAGAACTTGCACATAGAATTGTAAAGCTATTTTCCACAGCAAGGAGGGCATTAATGGAATCATTTCTTTGTAAGTATTCCATCTCTGAAAGTAAACCTCTAAATTTGCCAATTCCACTTGGACATTACCAAGGAGCTATGACCCAAGCAACATTAAATTAAAAGGGATTTAATTTAACCCTTAAGATCTCAGAGGGTTATGTAACATATGGGGCAATATATTCTGCTAATCAAGTGTTATGTGCTCCCTAGAACTGCTAGATCAGGGATCCTCAAACTTTTTAAGTGGAGGGCTGATTCACAGACCCTCAGACTGTTGGGGGGTTGGACTAGGATGAAATAGTCCAAAATTAGGATTGTTGTTTTTGTGTGCCTTCAAGTCATTTCAGACTTAGGTCAACCCTACGTCTAAAGTTTAGGACAGAGGCCTGGGTAAATGGCCTTGGAGGGCCTTAGTTTGGGGACCCCTGATCTAGACAATCTTATAAGACCATAGGTAAGCAAAGAGACCTCCAAAGACCATCGAGATGGTCTCATAAGACAATAGGTAAGGAAAGACCCTCAAAGGCCATCTAGATGATCTCATCAGGCCATCAGAAGACCATAGATAAGGAAAGGGACCCTCAAAGACCACTTAGGTGGTTTCATAAGATCATAGGTAAGGAAAGAGACCTCCAAAGACCATTTAGATGGTTTCATAAGACCATAGGTAAGGAAAGGGACCCTCAAAGGCCATCTAGATGATCTCATCAAGCCATCAGAAGACCATAGATAAGGAAGGGTACCATCAAAGGCCATGTAGATGGTTTCATAAGACCATAGGCAATGAAAGGGGCCCCCAAAGGCCATCTAGACAATCTTATAAAATCATAGGTAAGGAAAGAGACCCTCAAAGGCCATCTAGACTGTCTCATAGGACCATAAGTATGGAAAGTGACCTCCAAAAGCCATCTATTTGGTCTCATAAGGCCGTAGCTAAGCAAAAAGATCTTCAAAGACCATCTAGACCAGGGGTCCTCAAACTTTTAAAGCCGAGGGCCGGTCCACAATCCTTCAGACTATGGAGGGGCCGAATTATCATTTGGAAAAAATTGTAACCAACATAAACCTATCAGGATTTCAATGGGAAGTGTTGGCCTGCTTCTGGCCAATGAGATAGTCAAGTTAATTAGGATTGTTGTTGTTGTTGTGTGCCTTCAAGTCACACTTGGGCGAGCCTAAGTCTAAAATTATTTATTTATTAATTTACTACATTTATTTACTACATTTATATCTTGCCCTTGGGGGAAAGAATTCTTGTATGTTGGAAGCCAGTGTGAATGTTGATTAGCATGAATGGCCTTGCCAGCTTCAAGGCCTGGCTTCTTCCTGCCACTGTATAATAATGTGAACTTGGACATAGCCATAATTTTGTTTTGTTTTGTTTGGACTCTCTAAGTGAATATGGAAAAGTCAGAAAAGCATACCAAAATGTCATAGTCATGTACACAATTTTTTTCTACTAAACAACTGTTTCTAGTGTAATCACTCTGTAGTTCCACTGTAATTCTGAGGAATCCACATCAGGGTAGAAATTATCTAGTTGTCATGATACCACCAACCTCCATTGATTCAATTAGATTGTACCATCATACAACCCTAATTTCAGAAATGTATTACAATTGAGATAGAGTAGACTTTGGGTGAGATGACTGCCAGCAAATGCATAGTTATTAAATATGTTTTTGTATGTGGCAGGATGTAAATGTTGTAATTATACAACATTTAGATGAAAGGGGGAGTCACCTTATTAGCTGAGCACAAGTATTGTATATAGGTTTAAAATTTAGTTCCCAATATATCCTGGTAGGACTAGGACTAAATCACTCCTGATTTTGCAATGTAATTAATACTAGATTAGATTGACTAATTTTCTTTTCCTGTCAGGAGCAACCAGAGTTATTTCTGGAGTGAGAGAATTGGCCGTCTGCAAGGACGTTGCCCAGGGGACGCCCGGATGTTTGTTTGTTTTTTGATGTTTTACCATCCTTGTGGGAGGCTTCTCTCATGTCCCTGCATGGAGCTGGAGCTGATAGAAGGAGCTCATCCGCACTCTTCCCGGGTGGGATTCGAACCTGGCAGCCTTCAGGTCAGCAACCCAACCTTCAAGTCACAAGGCTTTTATCCCCTAGGCCACTGGAGGCTCCTAGTTTGACTAATGGTATCATCTCAAGGTTAGTCTGGTTAATAGCACCCCAGAGGGTAGGGCCTTTCCACACAGCCATATAACCCAGAATATCAAGGCAGATAATCCACAATATCTGCCTTGAACTGATTATCTGAGTCCACACGGTCATATAATCCAGTTCAATGCGGATTTTATACAGCTATGTGGAAGGGGCCTAATTTTCAAATTTAGGTAGCCCATGAAAATGCTGGTTCCTTTTAATCCATCTCTCTCACATATAGAGGGTGTGTGTGCCCTGTAAAAGTAATTCATTTTGATACCATTTTAACTGCTATGGCTCGAGCACCCGGTGGTACAATGGGTTAAACCCTTGTGCCAGCAGGACTGCTGACCAATAGGTCAGTGGTTCAAATACGGAGAGAGTGGGTGAGCTCCCTCTGTCAGCTCCAGCTCCCCATATGGAGACATGAGAGAAACCTCCCACAATGATGGTAGAACATCAAACATCCGGGCGTCGCCTGGTCAACGTTCTTGTAGACAGCCAATTCTCTCACACCAGAAGCAACTTGCAATTTCTCAAGGTGCTCCTGACATGAAAAAAAACTGCTATGTCTCAATCCTATGGAATCATAGTAGTTGTAGTTTTACAAGGTTTCACTCTTCTCTGCCAAAGAGTGCTGGTGCCTCACCAAACTACAAATCCTGGGATCCCATAGCATTGAGGCATGGTACCTAAAGTGGTTTCACAATGCATTGTTTCTACAGTGTAGATATATCTTAAATTCCCTGTCCTTGTCACAGCATTTTCTATGGGATTCCTCCTTCTGTATCCTGAACAACATCCTTAAATTGCTACAAGGAACTTCTTTGCCAGGCTACATGGACCAGTGATTTGTCTCAGTGTAAGATAAATTTTGTTCTGCTCTGATCAGTATCCAGGCAAGAAAGAGGTCCAATTTTAAATTAAAATGGAATCATTTATGTAACATAAGGCTGGTGGAAGCTGATGTCTCTTCTTCCTCAAGTGGAACAGCCATTGATGCTATCCATCCATCCAAGCCAAGGGCAAAATATCCAAATCTATCAAAGTCATTCTGGCATACTATGCAAGGCAAATAAAATCAAGCACCTCACCATCCCAACACCCAAACACCAAATTCAAACACTAATAATTTGTTGCCTTTTCATGACAACTGAATTCTGCTGATTGAGGCAACCACTTCACTCAATTTAATGATTGAGTAGACCTTGCTGGTATTATTAAATATTTAACACTTTCTTATATCTTCAAGGCTGTTTCTGCTTCACAAACTCCATCAAGACTTTGCAGAGATGAACCAAGATGCCCTGTGCATCCCTCTCTTCTCTGCTGTTGATATTCAGTGCCTTATATCAGCTGCTTCGTTACAGCCCATTTCAATGCACTCAAATACTAATACTCAGGGAATTGCATTAATTTCAACTGGTTCAAGGCTCATCATACCTTTAAATGTATTGAGAATAAAATGTTTGTTGGAGAGTGGGTGGTTATTGGGGGCATTTGTTTGTTGCTTGCTGATATTAATAATGTTTAAAGCAGAGAGAGGGAAAGTGCTTTATAAGAGATAACATGCTCTGAATACAAATCAACCTTTTGCCCATTGCCAATTTATTCATCTGTACTTCAAGACAACAAGTTAATTGCAGCAGTTCCCTATGGGGAACAGAAGATTTAAGCATACTAGCTATATGTTGTTCAGGCTACAGAGGGAGGAATCCTGAGGAACCAATTGGGACAGGAGGAAGAAAAAGACTGAAAAAAAAAAGAGGATTAAAAAGAGCCAGCACTGTCACGGGCCACCTGGCTTTGGAAATTACTGTGAACTCCCACAGGAAAACTACTGGCCAGAATGGAATTTACGGTGTTTTTATTCACTTCTTCCTAGATCTATAACCTTTCTTTCTGCAGTATAAAAATCCAGCAAAGCCCCATCTGCACTGACAATTTAATGCAGTTTGAAAACAAATTCCCACAAAAGTGCACAAAGGAAAGCACTTAATCCTCATCAGTGCTCTATGGTATGTTTAATCACCATCCGGGCCTCAAATTGGTTCTAGGATTTCTTATGTAATTATTTGCCCAGCCAACCACTTTCTTCAATACTGGTTTTAAACTGCAGTAAATGGTCATTGAAGATGGAGCCTAGGAAGGAAATAGAAGTCATAGTGCAGTGCCTGGCCACCTACTGTAGTTGTGCATGGTCCTATGTTAACTTCCTATCTTCAGCACATCTCATTCAAGGTTCTCAGTGCCTTTCCAGACAACTGCTTAATCCAGAGTAAGGAAGTGAGATTAAAAATCCCAGTACTTTAAGAAGAGACTTCACACAGAGTAATTAGTCCCAGGAAATGGTCTCATGGCATCCAGAAAGATTTGGTTAATGCAGATACAATGGGATCGCAAAAGGTACAGGACATCCATCAGACATTTCTTTTATATATTTTTTTCTTAATGACACTCCGAGATGCGCTGCACCCCATAAATATTTTGCCAATGCTTATGAGTGCTAATGCACTGATGCAGATATAACAAAATGAACACGAGCAGGTTTCCTGTCATTGCCTCTTCTCCCCCCTTCCCCCAGTGCCTTTAGATGTTTCCTTTGAGAAATATGAAAACAAAAGAAAGGTTGGAGAGAGTTCTCATGGGAATTGCTTTCATCTCATGCTTCCATTGAGCCACCTATGTGTCTGTGGCTCCATCTGTTTAAATCTCTCATCAGCTGTTTTGGGATTTTAAAATGGGAATAAGCGCTGGAACAGTGTAACACAAGGAAGTCTCATTTTTGGGGAAGTACTGGGATATACAGTGCTCCATAGCTGTCACACCTCAGACTAGTTTCACCTTGCTATATACACTAGGCTGCACACAAGATTGAAGTCTTTTGTAGTTTATTAGGAAATAGAAGATAAATAGTTCTTTAAAAGTTAAAGTAAAGTTCCAAATGATTGTTACAAAACAAGGCTTCAAATAATAATCCAAGAAATCATAAGGAATACACAAGGTCCCAAGAGAGCATGGCAAAGTCCCATGAACATGAATACACCAAGGCTGCAAGATAATCCAGGAAATGAGAACTTGCTTCTTGACTTGAGCGAGAAGTTGCTTTGACAAAGGTTTGTCTCCCAACACACTGTTTTAATGTCCTTTGCATAGCATGAAAGCATTTCTTTGGCCTCTGACCTCCTTCCTGTTTGCTATTCTTACACTCCTTCTAACCCTGAATTCCAAATGACCAGCTCGATCTAGAGATTCTGTTTCATCAAGTCCAGCCAGCTCGTTAGCGTCTGTCTGCAAACTATCAGGCTGAGAACTATCAGGCTGAGAACTGTCCTCCTTTTCTGAGTCAATTTGCACCTGGCTAGTTTCAGTATCAACATCATTCCCTGCTGTGGGAAAAACTCTCTGTTCCTCATCTTCTACAACAGGGACACTCTAAACCTGAATCCCATAATCCCCATCAGAGTCACTCTGAGGTTCCAGCTGAGTCACAACAATAGCAGCATATTCTTTGCTCAATATCAGATTTTATACAACCTCTTTTATAACATGTTTCTAATGCAGTCCCATAATCAAACGTGCATTTTTGGTGTGTGTTTTGTAACCCCCCCCCCTTTCTTTTTGGTTTTTGGCCCTTTGTAGATGGGCCCTCTGTCTTGGAAAGCTTCCCCCTAGTATTCAGCTGGAAAGATCAATAAGGCAACTCCATACATTGGAGGAATTTGTGGCCTTCAATATATTTTTGGATTGCTACTCTCATCATCTCTCACCATCATATATGTTGGATAGGATTTATGGGAGCTGCTGACTAAGAACATATCTGGTGAGTCAATAATTTTTCAGTGCTGATATAAAACAACTTTTGAGGTCAGAAACCAAATATGTTATTAAACATTAAAAAAGCATGCACCCTTCCCCATTGGTTTTACAATCAAAATAGATCTGTACCTGTCACACTGTGTTATCTCTAAGTATTGTTCTGCCATATGAATGATATGACTTATCAATATGTCATCTCTTACTGTTGGGTTTGCATGCACTGCTTGATTAATGTTGTCAATTAAGTGACCTTTTTCATATGCATCACAGTGATACAGGAAAATGTTTGGGCTAGAGTTAATAGTTACTAATTTTGATAGTCTTTGAGATTAAGGTAGCCAAATTAATTACATAAAAATATTCATTACACTAAATATTTATATTATTTCAGAGGCTTTCAGTGCTGTTTTGTTCTTCTGCATGATGCTTCTTCACAGTGCTGTGCTTTAGCTTCTTCCTTGATGTTACAGTCCTCAAATTATCTCCATTGTTATCTAACCTGATTGGTCATGATAACCCAGGTATACAATATATGAGCTCTATGCTTCATGATAGCTCTCTGACTTTGCCCATAATGACTTATTCAGAGTAACAGCTGCTATGGCCATCATGGTTGTATGCAAGTGTTCCAGTACACAGAAAACACAGAAACAATGCAAAAGCAAAAGGAATGAGTAGAATAAAGAAAAGCAAGGGCTTATACTGTCATACCAGAAAGTTAGCATAAAACAAATTCAACCAAATCCATTGTGAGATATTTTGTCTTGTTCCCATCACTCCATTACTGTGAAAGGCCTAGATTTAACCACTGATGTTGTTAACATGCTTAGGTAGCTGCTGACATACAGAGTTTGCTTATATAAGACAATCTGGGCTTTTATCTGCTATAGAGTGTTGGATCCCTTCTTTTCCCAACTACAGAGTGTTTTGGTTGTTTACTTACAACTGTAGAGATTCAGATATCAGTGAGTGGTGATGGATTTTTCCTTCTCCAGCCTCATCTACGCTGTTATTACAATGCAGACTGAACTGCAATATATAATGTAGATTCATATAATCCAGTTCAATGCAGTTAAGCTGCATTATATGAATTTACACTGACCATATAATGCAGTTCAGTCTTAATTATAATGGCAATGCAGATGGGGTATCCATGTTTTCTTGGAAAATCCATTGGAATCAAAAAGGTCCTAATAATCCATGGAGCCAGTAATGCCAAAGGAGTTAAAATCAATGAGCATAAGCATGGCTGCCATAATTCTGCATTGATTACAGTGTCTAATGAAAAGCAACTAAACCTATGGATAGGGAAAAATACTGGCATGGCATTCTGTTTATTCAGCCATGTGTTAATGTAAAGAAGCAGAACCTCAACCTTTCTGTTCCTGTATAAACAAGATGTGGGAGAGGGGATCCAAAGTTTCATACCTTAGAAGTCAGCTTTTGAGATTTCTGTGCATCCTTTCATTATTTTTCGTGTTTGGAGATATTTTCTACAAAAATAAATTAGTGGAAGTTACTTTTTTCAGAAAAAAACTCTTGTAACTTGTCCAAAGATGCACAAAGGTTTTAACAAACTGCAAGGTTTTGCAGAAAATATTGAGTGCATCTTGTACCACAGGGAGAGGCTCTCTTGCATGCTTTTGCTTTGTTTTGAATGGGTGTGTCTTTATTTTTCCAACAAAATCCTAAATTTGCAAGAAGTAATACCTTTATCAGGAGAGTTCCAAAGCATAAAATACATTATGCAAGCTTTCAAAGTTTTGCCAGCTTCATCATCAAGAAAAGGTTGAGACTCATACAGGAGAAAAATAGCGATGATGCTGGAGTCAGCAGCCTTCATTCTGACTGAGATGTTGTCAAGCATCCTTTGTGATTAAGGGCAAGAGAATTTATGAATATTCTATATTCACACCTCTACACTGACATGCATTGAAACATGATGTCTATATTTACTTGCATGAAATTCTGTTCTATCCATACCTTCTATTTCATGAAGTTCAATATTCTCAAGAAGTTGGATATGAATGGAAACAATAAATTATTAAGACTTGGGAGGGAGGAAAATGAAACTGTGCATAAAAGATGTGACAATTTCTTAAACCGCACTTGAAAGATTACAGGTAGACCTTGAACCGTTTTGCTTTTAAAATTATTATAACAAGTTAAACAGATGGTTAAACGTCTGTTAAATCAAAGTGAGGTTGGCATATGAACCTTTGTTTACTCAAGCAAGGAAACAATCTCTCAACTTCAAAACATTCCCTCCCCAACATACCTTTTAACAAGTAAGAAATGCAACCCAAAACAAAATGTAATATTCATTGTTACATATATCAGGAAAATGTCACTTGCTGCTCTGCAAGACAACATTTTTCTATTGTTATTATGCAAGTCAGAGCCCATGTTAATAGTGTAAATATCTCCTAGTGTCACGACCCAGGCTACAGAGCACCAATAACCATACGCAGAGGCCAGATTCTATCTAATATCTTTATTAAGGAAATATATAAAGTTAGTAAAAGCAAATGTAAAAGATAGTCCAGAAGCAGACCTTTCAGGAAAGGTCAAAATTAGTCCAAAGAAATAATGTCCAATATGAAATATTAAGGTCCAAAGTTGTAATCCAATAACCGAAACACTCACTTTGCCAAGCAAAGTGAGGGGAGATGACAAGGTCCTTTAGTCCATAAACTTGAGCAAGGCTAGGAAATAACTTGATACTTGAAACAAGGCTTAAAACGTGGAACAAGGTAACTAGGAACAAGAACAAGGTCCGTGGAATAACTTGGTAAAATCCGTGGAACAAGGCAAGGATTGGTCCTGGGAAACAAGGCAAAGTCCGTAGATAAACAAAGGCTGGGAAGCAAGGCGAAGGCTGGATAGCAAGGCAAGGCTTGAGCAGGAGCGAGGCTTGAATCGGAGCGCGCTGTCCAGACACAACTCGCTCCGTAGGCTGACGAATTGACTCCGCGAAGTTACTACGCGGGTAAAACACCTATATAGAGTCTAACTTCCCCACCGAAGCAGTTCTCTGGGAATCAGAAACGAAAGCTAAACTCTGAGACCAGATGTTAAACTCCTTAAAGATTCTCACGAGAAGCAGTCTTAATTGGCTACATTCTTAGCTGCAATCCTCGCACTCCTGCGCGAAGCTGAATCCAAACTTCTCTGTTGTTTACAAAACTCCCGGCACAAGAACACGGGAGAAGTAGGCTCTGGGCTTGTTTGACATACTTCTGGGAGACAACTTTCTTGCAGGTGCAAGGTTCCCAGATCTGCCTGGGAAAGATCTGGCTGAGAGGAATCCAGTTCAGACTGGGAAGGTAAAAAACCCAAGTTCTCATCTTCATCAGGAATTACAATGTCCTGAGCAGGACTACAAGGCCCATGGATCATCACACTATCCCCCTCCTCAAGGCCCCTCCCAAACTGGGGCCCTCTCCCCGAGGCGCGAGGTCGCGGCTTGGCGGGATAGGTCTGATGAAAGCGACGGGTTAGATCAGGAGCGTGAACTGTGGAGGCGTCTTCCCAAGAGCGCTCCTCAGGGCCAAAACCTACCCAGTCAATGAGATATTGCAGGCGGCGGCGGTGAAAGCGAGAATCCAAAATGTCCTCAACCTCGAACTCCTCCTCCCCATTCATCAAAACAGGAGGGGGGGCCGGTTGGTCTGTATCAGGACGCACACCTTCCGCCGGAAGGAGCAGGGAACGGTGAAACACTGGGTGGATGCGCATTGAACGCGGAAGTTGGAGTTTGAAAGTCACGGGGTTTAATTGCGCCACCACTGGATAGGGGCCAATGAAACGGGCATCTAACTTCCGGCAAGGGCGGTGGGAGGGCAGAAAGCGAGTGGACAGGAAAACCCGATCTCCTACCTTGATTTCGGGGCCCGGCTGGCGATGTTTGTCAGCGTGGCGTTTATAGTCCTCCTTGGCTTGGTCCAGTTGCTGGAGCAAAAGTTGTTGCACCGCTGTGAGTTCCTGCAGCCAATCCTCTGCTGCGGGAACTTCTGAAGTTTCAATGACAGGGGGAAAGAAACGTGGGTGGAAGCCGTAGTTTGCAAAGAACGGCGTTTCTTTTGTAGAAGCTTGAACTCCATTGTTATAAGCAAACTCTGACAGTGGTAACAGAGAAGCCCAATTGTCCTGTTGGTAGTTTACATAACAGCGAAGATACTGCTCCAAAGTGGCATTGGTGCGCTCCGTTTGCCCATCTGTTTGGGGATGATGAGCTGAAGATAAACGAGAGTCTATGCCCAATAGTTTTTGTAGTGCCTTCCAAAAACGAGAGGTGAATTGAGAACCACGGTCTGTGACTAAACTCTTGGGCAATCCATGTAGTCTGAAAACATGTTGGAGGAATAGATCTGCAGTCTCTTTGGCCGTGGGAAGACCTTCACAGGGTATGAAATGGGCTAACTTGGTGAAAAGGTCCACCACCACTAGGATCGTGGTGAATCCACAGGAAGGTGGTAGGTCAGTGATGAAATCCGCAGAAATTATTTCCCATGGGCGAGATGGGGTAGGAAGGGGATGTAGAAGCCCTGAGGGTTTCTCCCTTCTTATCTTGGAGCGCTGGCATACTGGGCAGGTGTTGACATATTTTTCCACATCTTTGCGGATCTTGGGCCACCAAAAGTCCCTTAGGATCAGATGCATGGTTTTAAATAGTCCGAAATGCCCTGCTGGTTTGCAGTCATGACACAGACGAAGCGCTTTTTCCCTGCCCGGTCCGGGTGGGATATAAACATGATTTCTATAGCAAAGCAGTCCGTCTTTAAGCGAAAAGGGAAAATGCAGACCTTGACGAAGTTGGTCCTGCGCCCAGGCATCTGCTTGCTGACTAGCCCTGATTTCTTGAGCACAGATGGGTCCTGGAGTAGAGGAAGTTGAACCAATGGGAGTGGATTTGGTGTTCCCCACTGTGAGCGTGGCAAAGTTCTCGGGTTGTAGTAGTTGGGATTCAAAGGTCTCCTTGCGTCCTGCAGCGTATTCCGGTTTACGTGACAGGGCGTCTGCTTGCTTGGTTTGGGCTGGGGTCACATAATGGATCTGGAAGTTGAAACGTTCAAAGAATAAAGCCCAACGTTGCTGCCTCTGATTTAGTTTGCGGGCAGTTCTTAGATGTTCTAGATTACGATGATCAGTGTGGACTTCAATGGGAAATTTGGCCCCTTCTAGCCAATGTCTCCAAGTTTCAAAGGCTGCCTTTATGGCCAGTAGTTCTTTTTCCCAAATGGTGTAATTCCTCTCCGGTGTGGTTAGTTGACGAGAGTAAAAGGCACAGGGATGGAGGTGGTCTCCCACCGGTTGTAAGAGTACAGCCCCAATTGCCACATCAGAGGCGTCCGCTTGCACCACAAAAGGGGTTCCAGGATTTGGGTGCTGTAGAATTGGCTGGGAGGTGAATAGTTTCTTTAGTTGCTGGAACCCTTTCTCTGCTTGATCAGTCCAGCGGAAAGGCTGCTTTCCACGGATGCAGCTAGTGATGGGGTCGGACCAGCGGGCAAAATCTGGAATGAACTTGCGGTAATAGTTCGCGAACCCCAAGAAACACTGCACCTCTTTCTTGTTAGTTGGCGCCCGCCATTCCAATACTGCTGAAACCTTGGCTGGATCCATGGAAAGCCCTAGAGGCGAGATGCGGTAACCAAGGAAATCTACCTCTTGTAGATCAAAGGCGCATTTTTCCAGCTTGGCATAAAGTCCATGATCCCGCAATCGTTGTAACACCATTTTGACGTGGTTCTCATGTTCTGATTGTGATCTAGAAAACACCAAAAAATCGTCCAGGTAGATTATCAAGAACCTGTCTAGATAGTCCTGAAAAATGTCATTGACAAAATGCTGGAACGTTGCGGGAGCTCCGCATAAACCGAAATTCATAACTCGGGACTCGAATAATCCGAACTTGGTCTGGAAGGCGGTCTTCCACTCGTCCCCTTCCCTGATGCGAACTAAGTTGTAAGCCCCCCGAAGATCCAGCTTGGTGTAAACCTTGGCTCCTCGAAGCCGGTCCAGTAGATCTGAGATTAAGGGCAGGGGATAGCTGTTCCGCTTGGTGATATTGTTCAATGCTCTGTAGTCCACCACCAAGCGTAGTTCCCCTGACTTCTTCTTCACAAACATCACTGGGGAGGCGGCTGGGGATTGAGAGGGTCTGATGAATCCCTTGCGAAGGTTTGTCTCTAGGAATTCCCTGAGAGCTTCTTGCTCTGGTTCAGTCAGGGAGTAGAGATGCCCTCGCGGGATCGGGGCCCCCTCCACCAAGTCAATGGCACAGTCATAAGGTCTATGTGGGGGTAATTTTTCGGCTTCTTTCTCATTGAATACATCCCAATACTCGGAGTACTTCTTTGGCAAGGTGATGATGGGCTCGGTGTCTGTGGCATGGCAGACCTTGGCTACGAGGCAATGGTTTTGGCAGTACGGTGAAGCAAACTGCAGTTCTCTGTTGGACCAGGAAATGTTAGGGTCGTGGAGAGTCAGCCATGGAATTCCCAAAATCACAGGGAAATGGGGGACCTCGGTAACAAAGAAGGAAATCTCTTCCATATGTTCCCTTATCCACATCCTGGTGGGTTCCGACCACTGACTTACGGGCCCCGTCTTGAGGGGGCGGCCGTCTATGGCTTGCACCACACGGGCATTCTTGAAATCATGATATTGTAATCCCAGAGAGTCGGCATACTCTCTATCAATGAAATTGTTGGTAGCTCCAGAGTCTATCATGGCGTGGATCATGACGGGTCCCCTTTTTGCTGACCATAATGTGACCACGAGAAGGAACAGGACCCCGGTTGGCGGCTCTTGAATGGATTTTTTGACCGGGTTGGCGAGCCTCTCTACACCCGGTCGTTGGCTTCCCCCGCCGGCTGTGTGCCAGTCGGCTCAGACGCCTTCGTCTCCGTGGAGGACGCCGCCGCAAGACGGGCGGCAGGCTTCCCTTTGGCTGGGCACTCTCTGGCGAAGTGGCCCCCGTTCCCGCAGTACCAACAGAGGTTTAAGCGTTGACGACGGGCCTTCTCGGCGGCATCTAGTCTGGGACGCACATTGCCCAACTGCATCGGCACCTCCTCGCCTCCTCTGGGGTATGGGGTTGGCGGTGGGGGTCTCCACACTGGACGTGGCTGAACGCTGGCGGGAGCGGGGGGTTTTGCCCCGGCTCTACTGCCCTGGCCTCGAACCCACTGTTTCCTGTTGGCAATCATGACTTCAGCCCGTAAACATTGATCAATGAGTGCCTCGAGGGTCTGGGGAGGATCCACCTTGGAGATTTCTTCCAGCATTTCAATGTTGAGACCCTCCCGGAATTGTCCTCTGAGGGCTACATCGTTCCAGCCGGTGTTGTGGGCCAGCACTCGGAACTCGGCTATATACTGAGACATAGGTCTGTCTCCTTGGAAAAGGCGACGGAGTTTGTGACCGGCTGCCTCCAAATTGTCCTCGATTCCCCAAGTCTCCTTGAGGTGGTCCAAGAAGTGTTGCGCTGATCTTAGGTGTGGAGAGGCTTGGTCGAACAGTGCCGTCGCCCAGTTGGCCGCTGGCCCGTCTAGAAGACTGTAAACCCACGCCACTTTGATGTCTTCTTGGGGAAACTCGGCATCACGGGCCTCTAGATAAGCTTGACATTGGCGACGGAAAACATGAACCTTAGAAGCTTCTCCAGTAAACTTGGTAGGCAACGCCATGGCCGGGAGGCGGATTCCGCGCTCCCGCAAGCCCTTTATTTCTCCATCCTGGGCGTTGAGTCTGTCGCGGATGCGATCCACTTCGTCCTTGCTGATGGTGTAGCTCAGTGGCTGCCCACCGGGCACGGTTCCGGTAGACATTCTGGCCGAGGTTAATTGGTGCTTAGGGCGGCGGAGTCAAACTGTCACGACCCAGGCTACAGAGCACCAATAACCATACGCAGAGGCCAGATTCTATCTAATATCTTTATTAAGGAAATATATAAAGTTAGTAAAAGCAAATGTAAAAGATAGTCCAGAAGCAGACCTTTCAGGAAAGGTCAAAATTAGTCCAAAGAAATAATGTCCAATATGAAATATTAAGGTCCAAAGTTGTAATCCAATAACCGAAACACTCACTTTGCCAAGCAAAGTGAGGGGAGATGACAAGGTCCTTTAGTCCATAAACTTGAGCAAGGCTAGGAAATAACTTGATACTTGAAACAAGGCTTAAAACGTGGAACAAGGTAACTAGGAACAAGAACAAGGTCCGTGGAATAACTTGGTAAAATCCGTGGAACAAGGCAAGGATTGGTCCTGGGAAACAAGGCAAAGTCCGTAGATAAACAAAGGCTGGGAAGCAAGGCGAAGGCTGGATAGCAAGGCAAGGCTTGAGCAGGAGCGAGGCTTGAATCGGAGCGCGCTGTCCAGACACAACTCGCTCCGTAGGCTGACGAATTGACTCCGCGAAGTTACTACGCGGGTAAAACACCTATATAGAGTCTAACTTCCCCACCGAAGCAGTTCTCTGGGAATCAGAAACGAAAGCTAAACTCTGAGACCAGATGTTAAACTCCTTAAAGATTCTCACGAGAAGCAGTCTTAATTGGCTACATTCTTAGCTGCAATCCTCGCACTCCTGCGCGAAGCTGAATCCAAACTTCTCTGTTGTTTACAAAACTCCCGGCGCAAGAACACGGGAGAAGTAGGCTCTGGGCTTGTTTGACATACTTCTGGGAGACAACTTTCTTGCAGGTGCAAGGTTCCCAGATCTGCCTGGGAAAGATCTGGCTGAGAGGAATCCAGTTCAGACTGGGAAGGTAAAAAACCCAAGTTCTCATCTTCATCAGGAATTACAATGTCCTGAGCAGGACTACAAGGCCCATGGATCATCACACCTAGACATCATCATCTTTCTACAATTTGGAATGATGCTTCCCTGCTGTGCACAATTAACCATCCAATGAAGTTTCAGAGATATGATCACTCTTGAACATAATCAATGACATCCATTTGTTAGATTTCTCTACTTTTGAAGTGAAAGGAAACCAGTCCAGCATTATGTCAACTCTTCCCATAATTGGTAATGGTTGGCATCTTCCAAATCATAGAGGTGCAAGCTGCAAAAGCTACTATGAAGACAGAGTTAAGCTCCCTGGACAGTTCCTTTAAAATCTGAAATAAAAGCTAGAGTGGATTCCAGACTGGTCCAAGATTGGGAAAGGAGTACGGCAGGGCTGCATACTTTCACCCTACCGATTCATACCTTCACCCTACCTATTCAACAGAACACATCATGCGACGTGCGGGACTTGACGAATCCAAGGCCAGAGTTAAAATTGCTGGAAGAAACTTTAACAACCTTAGGTATGCAGATGATACCACTCTGATGGCTGAAAGTGAGGAGGAGTTGAGGAGCCTATCAACAAGGTGAAAGAAGAAAGCTCAAAAGTCGGGTTGCAGTTAAATATCAAGAAAACCAAGATCATGGCAACCAGACCGATTGACAACTGGCAAACAGAGGGAGAAAACGTGGAGGCAGTGATAGACTTTATATTTCTAGGCACGAAGACCACTGCAGATGCAGACTGCAGCCAGGAAATCAGAAGACGTTTACTTCTTGGGAGGAGAGCAATAGCCAACCTCGACAAAATAGTGAAAAGAAGAGATATCTCACTGGCAACTGTCCGCATAGTCAAAGCAATGGTATTCCCCATAGTAACCTATGGATGCAATAGCTGGATCATAAGGAAGGCTGAGCGAAGGATAGATGCTTTTGAACTTTGGTGCTGGAGGAAAATCCCGAGAGTGCCTTGGACCACAAGAAGATCCAACCAGTCCAGCCTCCAAGCAATAATGCCCAACCGCTCACTGGAGGGAAGAATACTAGAGGCAAAGATGAAGTATTTTGGCCACATCATGAGAAGACAGCAAAGCTTGGACAAGGTCATGATGCTGGGGAAAATGGAAGGAAAAAGGAAGAGAGGCCAACCAAGGGCAAGATGGATGTACAGTATCCTTGAAGTGACTGGTATGAACTTGAAGGAACTAGAGGTGACGACAGCTGACAGGGAGATCTGGCGTGGACTGGTCCATGAGGTCACGAAGAGTCAGAAATGACTGTTTAAATGAAGAAGAAGAGTGAATTCACTGCAAAACTGATAGTCAAAGGGCAGATCAGCGAATAAGCATAATGCCTGTGCTGGACAGGGTTACATTCCCTCTGAAATCTCAGACCCACAGCTTGGATTTCTCCTGGACTCAACTCTGAACCTTGATGCCCAGGTTTCAGCAGTGGCCAGGAGTGCATTTGCACAGTTAAAACCTGTGTGCCAGCTGTGCCTATTCCTGGAAATGTGATATGAGATCAAAGTGACACACACTTTGATTACATACTGTTTGGACTATTGTAACACACTCCACATCGGGATTTTTTAAAAAAACTGTTCAGATCCAGAATGCTAGGGCCAGCTACAGGGACGATATAACCCACTTGCTAAAAGAGCTGCACTAATCATCAATTCTTTTCCAGGCACAAATTGCTAGTCATGACCTATAAAGCCCTATATAGTTTAAGTCAAAACTATCTGAAAGACTGTATCTCCCTATACCTTCCTGACAGAAACTTAAGATCCACAGAGAAAGACTTTCTCTTGGTTCCGCCACCATCACAGGCTCATTTGGCAAGGACATGAATGACAGCCTTTCACCAGCAGATGAAGACCTTTCTATTTAAGCATGCTTTTAATGCAGAAGTTGGAGTGGCTTTATAGTACATATTTTATATAACTTTTAGCTTTAGTATGCTTTTAATCAATTTTAAAATATATTATATGGGTTTAATTGTTTTCAGATTGGATGACAAATGTTCTAGTTTACTCTTTTTGGAAGTCACTTTGAGTTCTACTCTGAGAGAAAGCCGCCATATAATAAAATAAAATAATAATAAATAAATGAAATAAAAATAAATACAAGACATAAGCCATCACTGCATATCTGATGTTCCTTGAATCAAAAAATGTACCCTATCAATTGCTATTTAAAATTACTAATTTTTAAATGAACGTTCATTTCTAAAGTATTGTAGGGTTGAATCCAAAGTTGTTTAAGTCCCACTGAACTATTCATTTGGGACCAGTGTTGAATGCGATGTATTTAACTTTTAAACTTTTAAAGCAGTGGTTCTCAACTTGGGGTTCCCAGATATTTTTGGCCTATAACTCCCAAAAATCCCAGCCAGTTTACCAACTGTTAGGATTTCTGGGAGTTGAAGGTCAAAAACATCTGGGGACCCACAGGTTGAGAACCACTGCTTTAAAGCAAGAATCAGGATCTTTAGATCATCAGGTATTTTGCATTTCACCTCACAGAAATCCTTGGAAGCGCCATCAAGAGATTAAGGTAATTTTAATCCTAAACATTTGGAGCTCCAAATATTCCCCTCTCCCATTCAAAACCTCAATAAACAGAGACAGAATTTTCCATCCTCTGCCAAATGCACTTACCTGCATTTTAAGATCTTTATACAAGTACTATTTCCCAACTCGAGTTGACTCACTAGATCAATGGGAATTTGGACAAGTGAACCATGGTTTAGTGCAGAGTTTCTCAAACTGTGCTCCTCCAAATGTTTGGGACTTCACAATTTCTGACAGCTGGTAAAATGGCTGGGATTTCTGGGAGCTGACATCCCAAACACCTGGAGGAGCAAACTTTGAGAAACATTGGTTTGGTGGATCTGCTGCATTAAGAACCACTGAGGTTTTTGAAAGCAGGTGGTAACTTTTATGTTCACCCAATTTTTTCATGATTGTATAATCCACATTACTCTGTTTTTAAAATTAGTGTATTTAGTATTGATGTACTGTGATATCTGGCCTGTCTCACACAGTCATTTTTAATTTCTTTCAAGTTACACTGAGAAGATGCATATATGCTTCCCCCATCCCCATAATTTTGGAGACAATTGATCCCTATTCATTGTCCTTGAACTGATTTGTATCTTGTGGACATGTAGACAATAGAACTGGATTAGAATGTGCAATCCAAGACCTAATGTGTATCAGCCTGGCACATTCACTGAAGTTAGAGATATCATGGGATTATAATGATAGTGAAAACCCATGACTAAAGATATCCCCTTTCCCCCAACAGAACAGCTCTCTATAAGTTTCCAGGTTTTACAACATGATGATATGGACATCTTCTGTTGGAAGCGGGAACATAAAATCTCATGGGGAATCTAGAGAATTATTCTCTCTAGAAATCTATATGTACTTCAGCATGACTGGAGGAAGTTGATCATTCAGTTACACAGGAGGACTTAGAGATTTCAAGAGAGAACATTTTAATCAAATCTATAAATAATGAAATCCATAAAAGTCAAAATTACAAATGTGAAGGGATGATTGTACTTCCAATGAATGCTACAGTCTCCACATAAATCAAATATCCAACTCCTTCTTGGATACCACTCTTACATCTTAAAAGCCTGCTCCAGGAGGCTAAAAAAAAACCCTGGGGTTGATGATTTGCACAACAGGTGGCTGCAGGGAAGGCTGAGAAGAAGCAACTCTTGATTTCATTGTCATTGCTTATACAATTCACAATTCAATCTTAGTCTTGATCAATTTAAAGTTAAAGTAAATCTGGGGCATGTGGAAAAATAGTGAACCCCTCCTCATTTAGCCATAGAACAAAAATGCATTCAAAATGGATCTTTTAATGAAAGAAGCTACAGCAAAAGGTCACTTGAGTTAACTTGTAATTCAATGTGAACCTCTTCCAGAGTGACATTGTTGAGGACATATTTCCCATTTGGAACATGACCTGTGGAGGTAAAATATGCCAGACAGCAATTATTCTAGAGAACTAAAGGGCCACTAAAAGCACAACCTTTATTTTCATTATGCAAAAGAGAATGCCTGCATGATTAATATGGGCCTTTTTCATGACAGTCCATTTTTGACATATTTCCTTGATGTCAAAAAGGTGTCTCTTTTCCAATTAAACAAGGTCTTGGGAGCAGTTTAGGTTAGAGGATCACAAAGAATGCAATCTTGAACATGTAACACTCTGAAAACAACATTCCCCATGGCTCCGTGTACAAATGTGTTTTCAATCCCAGAGATCACTCAAAGGACAGAACAAAACAATTATACTTAGATTTGTGTTGTCGAAGGCTTTCATGGCCGGGATCACAGGGTTGTTGTATGTCTTTCGGGCTGTGTGGCCATGTTCCAGAAGCATTCTCTCCTGACGTTTCGCCCACATCTATGGCAGGCATCCTCAGAGGTTGTGAGGTACTCAAAATCTATATGAATCTATGAATCTATACTTAGATTCATTTTGAGTTGTTTCACCCTATAGGGGAAACAAAAGCACTTACATTGTTCAAGAGTGAATAACGGGATAAATTCCTGTCTGGTTCCTATTCATGCACTCTTTTACTAAATTGTTCAGAGACGGGGATTGTGTTTGCCTTACTTAAGGTCACTCAGTGGATTTCCATGACCAAGCAAGGATTCAAAATTGGTAGGTGAATCTAATCTGTAAAATTAATGGACCCTTAACACCATTTAAACTGCTATGGCTCAATATTATGGAATCCTGGGAGTTGTAGTTTTATACGCTTTTTACTTCTTCTGCCAAAGTATGCTGGTGCCTCATCAAACTCCTACTTCCCAGAATCTATAGCACTGAGCTGTATCAATAGCACCCCAAGGAGGACCCCATGGCCATGACAAAGTCTTGATAGCCATACCCAGGGTGACATTTCACCTAGAAATCCTCTACAAATGAATTTTAGTTTGAAAATGCAAGTTTCACAAGCACACAGCAAGAGGGAAGATAGGAAAACCGCATCATCCCTTCAGGCAGTAAAAATAATATCCTAACAATGCCTCTGCACACCTAACAAAGCAGACAAACTAAAGGTCACAGAAGTTTCCAAATGCCTCACCTCTATCCTTCTCCTGGGAACCCATTCAGGCTGGCTGAATGGGTTCATTCAGGATAACCCATTGTATTCCATTGTTCCACCAGTTTGGACCATTGTCCTCACCCAGGCTGGGAAAACTTTCATAAATAACTCCCATCACCCACATTCTTTCAATTCCCATGAGAGGCAGAACAAGTAGAATCCACAAAACTTCAACTGAGCAATGACAATTTATTAAAATTTCCTCCAAACCCAAAGACAAATCAACAACAACAGCAGACAGTGCAACCCAGCCAACCAGCCTGCAGATCCTAGCCAGCCACAATCTGGACCAGGGTGACAAAGTCCTTTGTTTTAAACTGATGTCAGACTGTTTTAAATATTTGTGTATGTTTGCATTGAGTTATGTCAGTTTTTGGAGAGAAGAAGAGATATTTGTTGCTTGGCATCCACCTTTTTCATAAAGTTTCCATTTATTCCAAATAAAAATTATTACTGAAACCAAGATCGTCTTAAATAAGTTGTGCAATTAACCATCTCAAAAGACTTTGCTCTGCTTTGACCAAGATGAATAAATGCCTCTGTTCTTTGCCTTCATCCTACCTGTGTATTATTCAGTTCTTTAGGAGCTTGACATATCGGGTCCCAAACCCATGGTTCTTGCAGAGCTGAAAGTGCTCAACAAAGCCATGGCACTTAAAGTAGTGTCAAACTTAATTCAGTACAGTACAGATGTACTCATAGACCAGTGCTCAAACTAATGCATCACATTGGATATCTAGTACTACACATTTCAATCTAATTACAGTCAGTGTGTCAAGTGTTTGTTATTTTACCCTTGCAGAAAAGTTGTAAAGAGGAATATAAGGTGGGACAGGAAAACCTCGACCCAGTGGATGTCAAAGTGAAATCTATAAACATTGGTCACACTTTGAGGTGCTGATAGATGATGCTGGCCAAAGAAACTAAAAAAGCAAATGTTCCTTCCCCTGATTTATATCTGAATGGCATAATTAGGAAATGCAAAAATTGTTTCTCTGTGTCATGAGAAGACTCTGCTAGCAGAAAAAGGTGAGAGGGAACCCCATGTGTATGTTGTGAAAATAATTAGCATACATACTGGCATCCTGTTTATAAACAGATGTCTGTCTCAAAGAATTGTCGTTTGAATTTCCCAGTATGGATGAGAGTCAGCTCAGTAAGCTCCTTGGGATGTTGTTCAGACTCTGGCGAGTTCTGTGGGCACAAACGTATATTTGCTGGAGATATAAATCATGGTGTGATCCATCCTAATACATAAAATAGGAAAATTCAACAATGCTCTCCTTCACAAGACCCTCAGAGAGTGAGATTCTTGGTAGCAGGTCAGAGAAAAGTAATAAGTGAAATTTATTTTATTTGTATTTTTGCATATTTCTCTAAGCTACATAGATTCTAAAAATGCTATAAGTGTTGCATTAACTAATACAATTAGTAGAATTTAACAGGTTGCTTTTAGCTTTGTGATCAATCACCGTGTGTAGTTCTATTTGCTGTGTATGCATGTACTTAGCTTCAGAAAACAAAGACACACCTAGTTTGGCACAGAGACAGGAATTTTAAGCAGATTAATTTGTTAAAAAAATATGAAAACCAGAAGCACTCTTTGGTGTCTAGACCTCATGCTTGGGGCAAGATCTCTCACGGGGACTGGAGAATGCTTGCAATACAGTTTCATTATGTCAGAACAACTAAGTCCATGAAACATCTTGGAAGCCAGAAGAATTTTACACAATTACTATATTTCTATATTGCTTTTATTTAGATATTCAATTTTCCCCTCCAAAACGTACTAGGTAGCCTGTATGATTTTTATATCAATTTTGCAAGAAAGTGTAGAAGCTCAATTTGGATACAAATTTTAAAAATGTAGAAGGATTTCAACTCTGGACTCTTCAGGCTATCTGGTTTGTTTTGGAGGGTACTGTTCTCTGGATATTACTAGGGTAGTATTCCTCTACAATAGAGATCAGTCTCAAATCTCCTTCCATATGGGAACTGTACATGTGGTACAGAAAATGCATCATCTAACCCTATTGCTTTATTTCTGGTTCAGGACTTTAGGAATTTTATACTTGCCTATTATAGTTCATACTCTGAGTACAGCACTTACCAGCATCCTGATCCAAATAATCCTTTTGTTGCTATTCCTCTCATAGGGAATTCACCCATTGTGCCAAAGCAATACTTCATAGAGTTATATATCTCCATGTATTCTCCATCAAGTTTTTAATGCCTGGAGAGGTCAACATTCACAGCTGACTTTTGTGAACTTGGCTTCTGAATGGGGTCCATGCTATCCTCTCCAACCATATCATTGTCAGTAATGCTATCAAAAACAATGGAGTGAAATACATACTCAAAATGCCAAGGGTGGTTGTACCAAAGGCCAGTGCAGCTGTTGACCTCAGCAAGTTTATATTGTGTTGCGACTGTGAGAAGGACCAGTTTCATGGTCATATGAAATTATATTCTCCCCTCATATCCAGCCTTGATTGAGCTATCTCATTGTGCAGGCAGCACTAAATGCTTACCAATTATGAGATTTAGAAGATCAATATTGTTTAAAAATCAACCTATTACTTTCTCATTACAGAGTCTGCTCTGGGAAGAAGGGTTTCCTGCTGAGCTGCGATTGCACTGGGCTGAAGGCGGCTGCGGTCGGTGATGTGATTTTCTGCAGATGTCTGCATTGCTGTGTCAAAAATAAGCATCAACTTCAGAGAGAAACACCAGGAGTGTATTAACATATTTTAACAAGGATAGCACCTCTTTTATCTCTCCCTCTCTCTTTTTCTCCTTCTTTCTTTTCCTTTCTTTTATCAGTCACCTTTTTGCCAGGAGGTGTTTATGAGTCCAGCTTCACAAGGATTAAAAAGCACAAATGCATGTGTAATAGACAGATTGATACACACATACACACATATATCAATCATTTTGGATTGTAACAATCTTGAAGCTGAACTGGTACTTACGGTCATTAACATTCCAACTGATGTGATCAAGAAACATCTCCAGCTCATTTAACAACATATATTGCTGTTATAATTATTTTGATTAATAATTCGTTTAATACAAGTTGTGATAAGATAATTAACTACTACCCCAAAAAATCATGTTCGGGGAGGTATTTTAAAAAACCCAAGAATATGGAGTGCTTCTTTTTAAAACAGCCCAGACTTTCAGATGGAATTCTTTAAGACTGGAAAAAAAGAAAAATGTCTAGCAAGGTCTCCTCAGCTTACCAGTGACAGAGCGTGCTCTGTTGTTATGAATAGCTGTGCTGTCTCCTCAACTGGTAGAGATAGTATGATACTAAAAAGCAGTGAAGGTCATGTATCCAATTTATTGTTATTCTATTTTTATCGTAAGGGAAGGGCAGCATCCATTTTGATCTCCATCTGATACATTTTGGGTTGGCACTGACATAGGCAAAGTTCACACATGTATGCCCTATTCTCACGGGCTAACACTGCAATGCTAAACACTAGGCATGGGTGAAATGCTCGAAATTGATGGTAATCACAATAAAATCATACTATTTTGGGTTCTGAACAGGGTTCCTGGAGCAGCCTAGCCTGGGCTTGCTGATTATTATAATACAGTAGAGTCTTGGCAGAAAGGGAAGAGCGTTTTCTCTCCAGTGGCTAGTGACTAGCATTGGACTTAATATCAGCCCCATAGGAAGAAATCCAGTCCTGAGCATTTTCCCTCCTGGTTAGAAGCGGGCTAAGCCTCAAAGGAAGAAACCCAGTCCTGAGCGTTTTCCCTCCGGGTTAGAAGTGGGTGAAGCCTCATAGGAAGAAACCCACTCCTGAATGTTTTCCCTCCTGGTTAGAAGCGGGCTAAGCCTCATAGGAAGAAACCCACTCCTGAGCATTTTCCCTCCTGCTTAGAAGCGGGCTAAGCCTCATAGGAAGAAACCCACTTCTGAGCATTTTCCCGCCTTGCTAGCAGCAGGCCCGTTTTGAGACAGCATGGTTTAGTGTAGAGGTTTGAGAGTTGGACTATGATTGTGGATTGATTCCCACTCAGCCATGGAAACCCACTGTATGATCTTGGGCAAGACACACACTCTCAGCCACAGAAAACCCAATGAAACAGGAAATAACACTTTCAAACCAGGAACAGATTTCCTTATTCAGAGGCTGATGGCCATCTGTCAGGAGTGATTTGATGGTGTACCATGATTTCTGTTCCTGGGTGATAAATGTCATTTCCTAATTGGTTCTGTCATAGAAACATGGCAAAACCTTATTACACTTCCAAAACCTTTTCTTTACACAAGGGACATGGTTCTATAAATAGCACACTATTGTTGTTGAGTCTCTCTCCACAAATTTAACAAAGTTTCAGCCACAAAAACAAAGTTTCTGAAATAGAAGAATGACTTTCAAAGTAAAGACAACCCAATGAAACAGGAAATAATACTTTCAAACCAGGAACAGATTTTTGTTATTACTAAAAATGTTTTTTTATAAAAACCTTCAAAATTCGCCAAAAATCTGAGGATAAGTCAAATGTTGTTAGATTTGGTGAGCTCACAGTGGTAAATGTATTCTACCACTGTAGCAAGTTTCATAGGATAGCTCAAAAATGAGGCAGAGAAAAGCCCCTTAATTTTCCCCATTGACAATAATGTTTTCCTTTATGCGCATGCGCATTCGCCATTATCGAGGTACATACAAAGATTCGAAAGTTTCAGAAAGCTTTGAACTTTTTGCCCTCAAAATTCGGAAATTACTTTAGAAATGAAGCACCAGTGACCCCTACTTTAAAAGAGAGTTTCGAACCATTTTTTTCCTGGATCACACATGCCTATTAAACACACAAAGAAACAAATGCCAATGGATCTCTGTTCTATAGGTTCATTTGCACAATAGAATGAATGCTGTTTGAAACCATTTTCATTGCCATGACTCAACACTATGGAATTCTGGGACTTGCAGTTTGGTGAGGCACCAGCATTGAGGCATAGCAGTTACACTGGTGTCAAGCTCCATTCATTCTACAATGTAGATGCATCCTATGTAAACATTACATGAATATTGTACATAAAACAAATCATGCTCTGAATTAAAAATTAAAAAGATATTGGGAGATCCACATGCATATGTGAATAGTCTGAAAGTGCAATGCAAACTGAACATTCACAAAGTATATTGTCTTGAAAACCAGTTTTTTAAAAAAACCTTCTTTTGTTTTTATACTTATCACTATCATCAATTTCACTGGCAAGTCATTCAATGCTGTATTTTGAACTATTCAAGTCAGCCTGAGAGTTTTCAAGTGGAACTAATTTTTGGCTGAATGAAATGATTGTAAAAAGTTACTCACATGTAAACGCTTGAAAGTTCAAGTCTTCAGACATTCTGATTGCTTAAGCAATTTCATATGATTGCTTACAGCAAAAGACCCCTTAGCACATGTTCTGTGCATCACAAACTGTCTCCAATTGTGTTCCATTGCTGGATTCTACAGCTCTGTAAAGCCTTATGCTTTATAGTGCTTTGTTCCTGTTGGCTGATATCTTGCATAATAGTTTGGCATATATCACCATGTATCACTATTATGGGATCCAAAGCAGCTAGCAACAACTTAAAAACAATTCAAGTTAAAAGCAACACAAAAATCAGAATAAAAATAGGAATACATGATTGAAAACAATTAATGTATGAAAAAAGCATTAAAAGATAAATATTAAAATGCATTAAAACCCTTTAAAATTTCAAAACATGTCTTTATTGTAGCAGTGCCTTTGTTGTTTTCTGTTTACACTAATATGATAATATATTTCCCAAATGATATCTTGCCCCCCTTTCACCATCCTGTATGAATAAATCAATTTCTTATTTTAGTGTTGAGTATATTATTCTAGCAGACCCTTGGCACAAAATTAGGTCTTGAGCATGTGATCACATACAATTGTTTTTCATCAACTTCATCCACTATAGAATTAATGTAGTTTGACTCCACATTAGATTGCCATGGCTCAATGCTATGGAATCTTGGAAGTTGTAGTTTAGTGAGACCTCAGCACACTTTTGCAGAGTAGGCTACAGTCCTTATAAATCTATGACTCTCCTTGAACCATGGCAGTCAAAACGGTGTCAAGCTGCATTAATTCTGCAGTGTAGATGAACTCATTATTTCTTTCCACAGATTGTTGTTTTGTTCTTCTATTTAGAAAACCTTAGACTTTCCAGTGTTGGTCTGGGATTCTCCTACTTGGTTTTGAGTACTACAGAAAGTTACTTGCCAGAAGGCTGGTTGGGTGAATTCTGTGAATCCGGGCCTCAGACCTTGTGGTAATGAGTTCTCCAGTTATTGGGGCAACACAGCTGAGGAGTACATGCCAAGTGAACAAAAGAATGAGTTAGGCTAAGGATGTGTTAGGTTAAATTACATTTATTGAAGTCAGCATCACAAGAGACAACTGCTCAGTGGGAATTATCAGTTTGAGAGACGTGCAAAACCTTCCAGATCTTCCAAGTAAGATAAACATCAGAGTATCACATAGAGGAAAGAGAGAGAGAAAGGGCAGGGGGTGGGATCAAGGGATTGCGATGTTACCTTAACTAGTGAAGCTAGTCACTGATAGTCCAATGATACCCAGGATCCCAGCCTGCATGAGCCTCCAAATGAAGAACTCCATCTGCATTGTGAATAGAATGGGAAATATTTAGCTAAACACCTAAAGGACTTCTGTTACTTTCTAACCTGAGTTTAATATGACCTGGGGAATTTTGTTACAGTTAAATACTGTTTAAGCAACACCTGAAGGAAGGTGCCTTCATGGAAAAAGATCCTCTTTTGCTAATGTAGATTGGGTTGCTGTGAGTTTTCTGGGCTGTATAGCATGTTTCATAAATGTTATGGAACATGGCCATACAGCTCAGAAAACTCACAGCAACCCAGGGATTCCATGAAAGCAGAGCTGGCCTTAGGTATTTTTCAAGTATAGGCGAACAGTATTTTGGCACCCCCCCCCCAAAAAAAACCAATTATTGAAAAATAAAAGTGTTGGATAAGCGAAAATGTTGGATAATAAGGAGGGATTAAAGAAAAGCCTATTAAACATCAAATTACATTAAGATTTTACAAATTAAGCACTAAAACATCACGTTTTACAACAAATCAACAGAAAAAGCAGTCTCGACTGTGCCCCTGTATGTTTGGCTCCCGAAGCGATTGCTTAATTCGCCTCATTGTTGGACCGGCTCTGCATGAAAGCCTTCAACAACACTAAAGCAGATTGTTGGTTTAGAAAAAAAAGTTTTTCTTAAGAGCTCTTCTTCCTCACATTCTTTTCACATGAATGGAAAGCAACTCTTTCCCTCCCATCTCTTAAGTGATGAGAATCCTAACACATAAATGTTCATAGGGTTCTCCCCTCCCAGGAGAGGAGAAGGAAAAAAAATGGAGAAAGTGCAAGTCAAGGCCCTCAATTCTTTCCCATTGAGTTACATGGTCATCAGGAGTTAAAATCAGTGGATGGTGGCAGCTGATAATCTCTGTTGGTCCCATTTCTTACTCCAGAACAGGAACAGGATCATTTATAGAGCACCTTTCCCTATGTGTCAAATATTCACAGTTCCTAAAATAGCAAATTCACTGGTATATACCAGCACTTTCATTAACATCCATAAATTAAAGGTAGACAAACTTTTGTGAATTGAAGGCAACATGATTGGGTAGATCCATTAGTGGGCTAGGTCATACAACAATGTCCTACACAGAGATATCCTCTCCCCAGAGAAAGACACATACTACTTTCACCCCTCATACAGTTATACAAGCAATGTGAACACTAAAAAGCAAAACTGCTACTGTGTTCATGTGATTTTGGTAGTGGTATCCTCATTTCTTCAGCTGGAGTCTCCTAAAGTGAAAGTCACTTACTTAAAGTTGCATGTGAGCTCTCAGCCTTCTGTTGTCTCTTTATGCCATAGAGCCACACTTAAAGCAACAATGAAGTGGAGGAGAGGCTTAGAGACATTCATTTTTGCAGGCCCCATCTACACTGCCATATAATCCAGTTTCTGAATACAGATTATCTGCGTTGAGTTTGATCATATGGCAGTATAGACTAATATAACCTAGCTCAAAGTAGATAATCTTGATTCAGTAACTGGATTATATGGCAGTGTCGTCGTCGTTTCACTCGTTCAGTCGTTTTCGACTCTTCGTGACCTCATGGACCAGTTCATGCCAGAGCTCCCTGTCAGCCGTCACCGCCCCCAGTTCCTTCAAGGTCAAGCCAGTCACTTCAAGGATACCGTCCATCCATCTCGCCCTTGGTCGGCCTCTCTTCCTTTTTCCTTCCATTTTCCCCAGGATCATGATCTTTTCCAAGCTTTCCTGTCTCCTCATGATGTGGCCAAAATACTTCATCTTTGCCTCTAATAGCCTTCCCTCCAGTGAGCAGTCAGGCATTATTTCCTGGAGGATGGACTGGTTGGATCTTCTTGCGGTCCAAGGCACTCTCAGGATTTTCCTCCAGCACCAAAGTTCAAAAGTATATATCTTCCTTCGCTCAGCCTTCCTTATGGTCCAGCTCTCACAACCATAGGTTACTATGGGGAATACCATTGCTTTCACTATGCAGACCTTCGTTGCCAGTGTGATGTCTCTGCTTTTCAGTATTTTATCGAGGTTGGCCATTGCTCTCATCCCAAGAAATAGACGTCTTCTGATTTCCTGGCTGCAATCTGCATCTGCTGTGATCTTCACACCTAGAAATATAAAGTCTGTCACTGCCTCCATGTTTTATGGCAGTGTAGATCCAGCCAAAGTTTACCCATGTGGTTTAACCTTTCCTGGAAGATGTTGGGAGAAAGTAATCTTTTTCAGTTTATATTTGTCATGGAGGATATTTTGGCAGAATTCAGAATATCGGGATGCAGATTGGGATGCTTCAGAAACATTAACCATTTGTGGTCCTGTAACAATCAATGTGAAGTCAGGCATCAAGGTTGTTCTTGACAATCAACTGTTTTATGGGCTTTTCAACCCTGAGGCCAAGCTGGTACTACCCTGAGGTGGAGTAAGAAATCCATAACTACAGAAATCAGATTTTTGGGAAGAGGGCTATTTGGGTTAAATTCCACTGCTACTTCTCTTTGCCACTCCAGCTGACTTTTCTAGTAGAATGTGGAGGGTTTTTTTCCCTTCTCAGACTGTAAAAAGTTTTGGACCATAAAAGATCAGTCACTCAGAACAGTATTAGAAGGTGATATCATGGGAGAACATCTATGATGAGACCACTGGGGATTGGGTGGATGTCAAGAGAAAAGTGATAATATACCTAGAAAATGTAATAAATTTTGCTGAAATGGAGTGCCACTGCATAATTTTCCAGGAAGTATATATAGTGGACAGTAGGAGACAACCCTTTTTCATTACTTCTAAGTTGCACACTTATTAGCCTAGTCTTCATAGCAAATCTGACAAGTGTCTCACTATGTGTACAAGGTAAAAGCAAGGATTCTAAAGGAAGTTTCTCCTCCTTTGAGTCAAACAAGCAGCTTAAAAGTTCATAGGCTAGGAAGCCATTCTCCGTGTGAATCAACTGTGAAATGTCTTTAAAAATTACATTTTTAATTACAGTTGACATTTCTGAGCCTCCTGCTGATGGTATCTCTGAAAGAGGAGAAGAAGAAAAATAAGGACATCATATGCCATAGTGGCAATTCACAGTGGCAAATGTGTGTGAAACTATAAAACATTTTTGAGCCAGCTATTTACTTATGCATAAGGGGTTTTTTTTTCCCTCATGTGCCACTCATGAGAATGTTATCTGGATACCTTTCATACGTTAATGAGCTTAGCCTTCTGAAGTAGAAAAACATGAAACATTTCCCCAATTTAGACAGAGAGGATGGAGGTGCAGAGAAAGTGTTCATGTGGTGGGTAGAAAGCTCTGTTTTGTTGGCAGCCTTTGCCAACATAAAAGAAAATTAAATGTCCCTGAGGGAATGTTGTTGGTAGATGTGGAAGTGCAGAAATTCTGAAATGACTCTTTCACAACTTTAGACTATATGGAAAGGAGAAAACAAGAAACATTTGTTGTTGCTCTATTTCCAGAAAAATAATAAGCAACAGGATCTTCTTGGCACTTGATAGATTCATAATTTTTATGGTACCAGCTTTCATGGATCAAGCCCACCTGAAAGTCGATATTTAGTCGCAGAAGTTTATTGTATGAATGAGACAAAGCAGGATCATCACAGTTATTTATTTATTACAACTTTTATACCCCGCCCTTCTCACCCGAAAGGGGACTCAGGGCAGCTTACAATAAACACACATATAAAAATTATACAATACACTATAAATCAGATTAAAAATTATTAACTTACGTCAACATTCATAAAAACATTCTAAAATACAAATAGACGTGTTCAAGTTCAAAAGACTGGATCTGTCAATTGAGTTCTGGTGTACATAATAATAATTGGTGCTGCTGATTCTTATTCGAAAGCCTGGCCCCACAACCAAGTTTTAACCTTCCTATATTTAGTGATAGTCTCTCTCACATGACACTATGTGTGTTATGATTGAGCCTCATGGCTCTGCTACTGGGAAGCGTGGGCGTAAGACTCCTCGAGAGTCAGATACTCTCGAGGAGCGAGAAAGAAAGAGGCTGCGAGATATCTTTGCAGAACCATCTGACGAGGATTCTTTTGAGGGGTTTACAGAGAGAATGGAGGAAGAGGTGGTGAGCTCGGAAGAGGATGAGATGGATTGGACTCGGGTAAGGGAGGAATTGGGTGCCACTGGCAATGATGGGATGGAAGATGATTGGGGACCTTCAGGACTAGACCCATGGACAAGCTGGAGGGATGGGACGGGATCCACAGCTGGGGATGCTGTGGGGCGTAGTCAGAGGTGTTCCAGCTCTGATGAGGAAAGTGATGAGGAAACGCCCGGGTTAAGGAGGGCAGCTGATAGTGATGAGGACTTGTAACTGGCATAAAATGGGGTTTGGAAGCAATTGCAAATTGTGTTGGGCAAGGTAATCTGGACGAACGCTTGGGATCTGTGTGGGACGTTTTCCTGAAGACGGGTGTGTTTCGTGTGCTGACTACGTAAGTTGTTTTGGAATTTGGGTTCAGACGGCGGGAGGAATTGTGTGGGCTTTTGTTTGTGCAACCTCTGCTTAATCTCAATAGCTTTGACCTTCCGTCGTCTTCTTGACGGACGCCATCTGCTACTCTGGATTTACGGACTGAACTGACTACGGGCTCGGATTCTCCTACCTGGACTTGGTGAACTACAAATGTCTGCTTCTGCCTTACGACCTTCGGAAAGAACTGGGACTACGCTACTGCTTCAATCCTCGGCTGTTGTGTTTGTATTGGAACCTTGCCTGCTGTGTGGAGGAGTAACTTCTAAGTTACTCAAAACATAGTGCTGGCAGCAGAGAAGCATCTGCTGCCAATTAGTTACATTCTTTTGAACTCTTTGTTCACCAGTTTCTGTTTTGTTTATTCTCAGGCTGAAGCAAGCTGTTTTGATTTTGTCCGGATTAAACTCCGGTTTAATCCGGTTTATCTTTTGAATGTTTTTCTTGCCCCTTTTTGCTTTTTAAGGCCAGTGTTGCCTAGCCCTTGTCTTTTACGGGCATTTTGAGTTCTGTAAATCCAATAAACTCTGTTATCTTTGATTCTGTGGCGTTCTGTCCTTGACAGATTGCCCAACGCCTATAAAAAAGTTTTACTGCAGTAATAAATCTCGTCAAGAAGACGATGGAGGAGTTAAAGGCTCGATTTGAGCAGTTACAAATGGCCTTTAATGCTACTCAAGTAGCTCATTCGGTTAAAGGACATGTTTTGACTCCGGAACGCTTTGATGGATCCAGGTGCAAATTGCCAACTTTTTTAGCACAAGTTGAGCTTTATTTTTCCCAGCTCAGTGCTCAAGCTTACCCTATGGACACTAGCAAGGTGGCTTTTATTTTGAGTTTGTTGACTGGTCCCGCAGGACAATGGGCCACTAATTTGATTTTGGGGAATGACCCTGTCAAGGACAATTTGAATAATTTCAAGAAGCTACTAACTGACACTTTTGGGGATCCCCTCCGTACGGAGAATGCTGGGTGGGCTCTGTATCGGCTGAAACAGGGAAAGGGGACTGTGTTGGATTACTTAAATAAGTTTAATTTGTACCGGCATCAGCTAGACTGGGGGGAAAATGCATTTATGCTTTTGTTTACTGCTGGTTTAAATGATTACCTCCAGGACGAATTGACACGCTTGGAGCCGGCCGAAAGTTGGGATGCCTTAGTAGCTAAAGTGCTGCGCTTGGACGCCAGGTTCGAGTCCCGAAAACATTCTAAAGCAATGTGTGCGCCACCTATGCATGTAACCAAGGCACCTGTGGTAATGGGGGAAGAGCCCATGGAGCTTGGGGTATTTAAAAAGCTGTCTACAGAAGAAAAGAACCGTAGGAGGCAGCTGGGGCTGTGTTTGTATTGTGGGAATGCTGGGCATTTTGCCAAAAATTGTAATGTGAAACCTTCCCAGCTTTCGGGAAAAGGCCAGCCCTAGTGCGACGTGAGTCCAACGCATTAGGGCTTTTAAAGCAGTCAACTGAGGGGAAGAAGCATGTTTTCGTACCCATTACGTTATCTGTTGGGGGAAAGGAACTTGTTTCTACTTTGGCACTGCTGGACTCAGGGGCTACGGTCTCATATGTGGACATTGAATTTGCTAGGAAGCATGGCATTCCTATAGTGCGCAAGGCATGCGACGTGTGGGTGGAGGGAGCGGATGGGAGACTGCTGGAGACTGGGGTGGTTAACCATGAGACCTCAGCAGTAATGTGGGAAGTACAGGGAGTAACGGGAACGTTTGTGTGGGATATTACGAGCTTGCCCAGATATGATGTGATCCTGGGGATGGATTGGCTAGCTGTAGTAAATCCACAAGTGGACTGGGTGACGCGTAAGCTGACCTTAAAGAGGCAGGAATGTTGTACTCTGAACACCACTCAGCCTGATATGGAGGGAGTGCCTGCTGAGTATGGGGAATTCGCAGATGTATTTTGTAAAAAAGAAGCGGACAAGCTACCACCGCACAGGCCGTATGATTGTGCCATTAAGCTAGCGGAGGGTGCGAGATTGCCAGCGGGAAGGCTGTACGCCTTGACTGTACCGGAAAGGCAAGCTTTAAGAGAGTTCCTAGATGAGAATTTAGCTAAGGGGTTTATTCGCCCATCTAGCTCGCCAACTGCGGCGCCTGTATTCTTTGTTGCCAAGAAGACTGGGGACCTCAGGTTGGTTTGCGACTATCGGATCCTTAATAAGTACACCATTCGGGATAGGTACCCGCTACCTCTAATCTCGGAATTACTATCAAGGGTGCAAGGGGCTAAGGTCTTTACCAAGCTCGACCTGCGGGGGGCGTATAACTTAATCAGGATACGGGAAGGTGATGAATGGAAGACGGCATTTAACACGTGTTTCGGATGCCACGAGTTCCGTGTCATGCCTTTTGGGCTTTGCAATGCGCCTGCGGTCTTCCAGAGGTTCATAAACGATGTATTTAGGGACCTAATTGACCAATTTGTGGTGATTTATTTGGATGATATCTTGATTTTTTCTAAGGACGAAAAAGAACATCGCCAGCATGTCAAGCAGGTTCTGCACCGTCTGCGGGCTAATGGGCTCTTTGCCAAGGCTTCTAAATGCGTCTTTCATGTGCCTGAAGTGGAGTTCCTAGGCCATGTCGTTTCAGGGAGGGAACTCAAGATGGACCCACATAAGGTTGACGCAGTCAACTCATGGCAGGAGCTCAAGACTAAGAAGGACGTTCAGAGGTTCTTAGGCTTCGCTAATTACTACCGGGAGTTTATCCCAAATTTTGCCAAGCTCACGGTGCCTTTGACGCAGCTCCTGCGTAAGAAACAGCCTTTTGTGTGGGGGCGGGAAGCTCACGACGCGTTTGTGCAACTCAAGTCTAGCTTTCAGGCAGACAACATACTAACACATCCTGATGTAGACAAACCGTTCGTGGTAGAAGCGGACACTTCTAGCTACGCGTTGGGGGCTGTACTGTCTCAAAGAGATTCCTCAGGGACATTGCGTCCCTGTGGATTTTACTCTCGGCAACTAACACCATTTGAGCAGAACTATACTATATGGGAGAAGGAGTTATTGGCGATTAAGGTGGCGTTTGAGGTGTGGCGGCACTGGCTAGAGGGGGCACGGCACCAAATCGTGGTCAGGTCTGATCACAAGAATTTGGAGCACTTGCAAACGGCTAAAAAACTTAACCAGCGTCAAATCCGATGGGCTTTGTTTTTCTCCAGGTTTAATTTCAAAGTTCAATTCGTGGAAGGGAAGGCGAACTTGCGGGCCGATGCCTTGTCCTGCAAGCCTGAGTTTAAGACCAATGAGCAGGTAGTATGTCAGACCATTTTGCCTACTGCCTCTCTATGTGTTGTAGAAAATGGGGTCGGGTTACATGAGCAGATACTTGAGGCTCAGAGGGAAGATGTGTGGACTCAGGAACAACTCATGCTGTTGTCAGCAGGGAACCGTACCATACTGCCTCACTTGCAAGATCAAAACGGAGTATTGGTACGCAGGGGACAGGTCTATGTACCAGTGGGGGCCCTCAGGTTGGAGGTGATTAGAGCCCACCACGATGAACCCATGGCTGGGCACTTTGGCAGATTCAAGACCGTGCAGCTCATCACCAGGAGCTACTGGTGGCCAAAGATGCGGCAAGACATTCTGCGCTTTTGTGACAGCTGCGCCGTTTGCCAGCAAAGTAAGACGCCTGTTGGGCGCCCTAGAGGGTTGTTGTCGTCTCTACCTGTTCCTGAGAGGCCATGGCAAATCATTTCCATGGATTTCATTTCGGATTTGCCTAAGTCTGGGGGTTACACTTGTATTTGGGTGGTGGTGGATTTGTTTAGCAAACTGGCTCATTTTATTCCTTGCTCGACCATTCCGGCGGCCCCTACGTTGGCGTTATTGTTTATTAAGCACATCTATCGCTTGCACGGAGCTCCTGAGGTGATTATTTCTGATAGGGCTCCACAATTTGTGTCACGCTTTTGGAAACACTTCCATGAGTGCTTAGGTACCAAGTTAAACGTCTCCTCAGCATTTCATCCACAGACGGATGGCCAATCGGAACGGGTTAATGGGCTGTTAGAGCAATATTTACGTTGTTTTTGTTTAGATCAACCCACTGCTTGGGTGAAATGGCTACCGGTGGCGGAGTTCGCTTACAACAACGCAGTGCACACGTCTAGTCAGCATACGCCGTTTGAACTAACTTATGGTTTTCATCCACGGGGAGGTGTGGCGCCGTCGACCAATGTGGTCTCCGCTGACCCAGTGTACCGCTCCTCAGAGATGGCTGCGTTGCATGATGTTGCCCGTCGCTTACTGTTGGAAGCTAAGGCAACGCAAAAGACTCAGGCCGACCGTCGTAGGCAGGCAGGGGAGGAGTTGGAAGAAGGGGATTTGGTGTGGTTGTCTTCCAAGCACATTAAACAGGCTGGGGGAAAGTTTGCGCCTCGGTATTTGGGTCCCTTTCCTATAGTTAAAAAGATCTCTTCCGTTGCGTTTCGCTTGCGTTTACCATCTAGCTTAAAGATCCATCCAGTTTTCCATCGTTCGCTGTTAAAACTAGATACCTCCAGTCGTCGTGGTGCCATAGCGGAGGATATCACTGCCACCTCTCCGTCTTCGGGGGAGGAGGCCTTTGTGAGAGGGGATAGTGTTATGATTGAGCCTCATGGCTCTGCTACTGGGAAGCGTGGGCGTAAGACTCCTCGAGAGTCAGATACTCTCGAGGAGCGAGAAAGAAAGAGGCTGCGAGATATCTTTGCAGAACCATCTGACGAGGATTCTTTTGAGGGGTTTACAGAGAGAATGGAGGAAGAGGTGGTGAGCTCGGAAGAGGATGAGATGGATTGGACTCGGGTAAGGGAGGAATTGGGTGCCACTGGCAATGATGGGATGGAAGATGATTGGGGACCTTCAGGACTAGACCCATGGACAAGCTGGAGGGATGGGACGGGATCCACAGCTGGGGATGCTGTGGGGCGTAGTCAGAGGTGTTCCAGCTCTGATGAGGAAAGTGATGAGGAAACGCCCGGGTTAAGGAGGGCAGCTGATAGTGATGAGGACTTGTAACTGGCATAAAATGGGGTTTGGGAGCAATTGCAAATTGCGTTGGGCAAGGTAATCTGGACGAACGCTTGGGATCTGTGTGGGACGTTTTCCTGAAGACGGGTGTGTTTCGTGTGCTGACTACGTAAGTTGTTTTGGAATTTGGGTTCAGACGGCGGGAGGAATTGTGTGGGCTTTTGTTTGTGCAACCTCTGCTTAATCTCAATAGCTTTGACCTTCCGTCGTCTTCTTGACGGACGCCATCTGCTACTCTGGATTTACGGACTGAACTGACTACGGGCTCGGATTCTCCTACCTGGACTTGGTGAACTACAAACGTCTGCTTCTGCCTTACGACCTTCGGAAAGAACTGGGACTACGCTACTGCTTCAATCCTCGGCTGTTGTGTTTGTATTGGAACCTTGCCTGCTGTGTGGAGGAGTAACTTCTAAGTTACTCAAAACATAGTGCTGGCAGCAGAGAAGCATCTGCTGCCAATTAGTTACATTCTTTTGAACTCTTTGTTCACCAGTTTCTGTTTTGTTTATTCTCAGGCTGAAGCAAGCTGTTTTGATTTTGTCCGGATTAAACTCCGGTTTAATCCGGTTTATCTTTTGAATGTTTTTCTTGCCCCTTTTTGCTTTTTAAGGCCAGTGTTGCCTAGCCCTTGTCTTTTACGGGCATTTTGAGTTCTGTAAATCCAATAAACTCTGTTATCTTTGATTCTGTGGCGTTCTGTCCTTGACAATGTGCATCCCATTGGTGGTCTGCTTTCTCCCCATGGTTATCCCATCACCTCTACTGATGCGTAAAATATCAATAAATGTGAAATATGCCATGTTCCCATCATTTACCTGGTGTGATAGGGCTGTTCTGTTTCTACGCCAGCTTTCTGGTATTGAAGTGATGTAAGGGATTGAGATTCTCCTCTTCTCCCATTTTCCATTTTCTTCTCACTATTCCTCAATCATTTTTTTGCATAATTCAGTGGTATTTGATGTTTTAAAAATCACAATTCATAGAGTTGGAAAATTGTGTTAAAAGGCGTTTTTGCAAGAAAAAATATAGAGCAGTGGAATTGCAAGAAGGCAGGGTTAGGAGGTTAGGCAGAAGTAGAGTGTGGGGCCATGGATTGATAAATGATCACAGTTGCACAAATAAAGAGGCATGTGATGTGATAGTGATAAAGTTCATTTCCATATGTAGCCATTATCAGTGATCATGTGACTGCTGTAGAATAGCCATTTAGTGTGATAAAGTCCATATTTCTTTTCATGGAGAGTTGAAACAAGAGAGAAGAGACTACTGGATTAAGATCAAATTGATGCTGTTTGGATTTCAAGTGGAACCCAAAACTACGAAGACAAAGGCTGATCCCAAACAAGACACGTTGTGCAGAATTGCCATGGCTCATTCAGTCACAATTTATGGGAAAGCTCACATGTTATCACCCATTTTCAAACCCGCACTGATTTCCTAGTGCTTTTTCTATCTTTTCTTGTAGCTATAGACAACTTAATTTTGGGGGGGAATATAGAAAGCTAATGCAATCACCACAGGTGTTTGTGCCATCTGTAGTTTTGATATGTTGGCAGTGATCTATCAAAGAGCAATACTCATCAAAGTGAAACGCACATTAATGTAACTTTGGTAAAGAAAGTCATTCCATCAATCTTTTATTGTCTAACAAAACATTTCAAGTAGTGCTGAATTGATTTTTAAAACAAAATTATTAAGAAAATAAAATGCATGTAAGACCAAACATTAGTTTGGATGGATTACAGATAGACTATCCCTTCTGTTCACTGTCATGTTAGTATTGTAAAATCAGTGAATACAAATACATTCTACTTATTTTTTAATAGGAAAAGATGTGCATGCATATTTTCTATATATACTCATGTATAGAGGAGCCCCGGTGGCAAAGTGTGTTAAAGCACTGAGCTGCTGAACTTGCAGACCGAAAGGTCACAGGTTCAAATCCCGGGAGCGGAGTAAGCTCCTGCTGTTAACCCCAACTTCTGCCAACCTAGCAATGCAACAACATTCAAATGTGAGTAGATCAATAGGTACCACTCTGGTGAAAAGGTAATGGCACTCCATGCAGTCATGCCAGCCACATGACCTTGGAGGTGTCTACGGACAATGCTGGCTCTTTGGCTTAGAAATGGAGATGAGCACCAACCCCCAGAGTCAGACATGACTTACTTATAGATTGATCTCATGTATAATTAAGGGCAGATTTTGGGGCCAGAATTATGGATTTTGATATGACCCATGGATAAGTCAGGGGTCACTCCTCTGAAAGGAAAAAGCAATGAATGCCATCTCAAGGAGTCAGCCATTAAATGCCACATGTAAGCCACCTTGAGTCCCCTTCGGGGTAGAAAAAGGCGGGGTATAAATAGGGTAAATAAATAAATACTTGGCTGAGGTATTAAAGCTCTTTGGCTGAGAATTCAAAATACTTCTCCCTTAACTGTGGATCTTGGGATTTCATAAAATGAAACCATGGCAGTTAAAGTGGAAACATAGTGACATGACTGCATAAAGGTGGGATAGAAATATTGTAAATAAATAAATAAAATAATACGAAAGAGTCCTCTGTTCCCAGAAAATGGTCACTTTACTATGAATTAAAAAAAACTGGACAAAAAAACCTTTAATAAACACCCCTTTCCCAAAGTGGGAAATAACAGAGGCTTTGGACGTGACCCTTTCTTTCCTTTATGCTCATGTTGCCTCTTCTGAGAGAGCAGTAAACATCTTTCTAACTGAACATAGCACAGACTCAGAAAGTGTGGTCTGCCAAAGTTCCTTTGTTGATCACACTGGAGGCGAAGAGGTCAAACAGCCATTTTTTACATCCTTTTTTCATAGCTCCTGTCTGAGTGAGATGGCAAGCCTAAGCCAATGTTGCTGGCTGTTTAGCCGTTGGCTAGAGATGAAAAAAAGTAGTTTGAATTCACGGTTTCCTTATTTCAAAAATAAAAACCCTACCCTGCATCATCAACACTGGCAAGCACACATATGTACATTCACAAGGCTAGAAATGCATTTTAAAGAGAAAAATGCCTACTCAAATATAATAATAATAATAATAATAATAATAATAATAATAATAATAATAATAAGCAAAGGTTGTGGAAAATGAACACGCAAAGATACTGTGGGACTTCCGAATCCAGACTGACAAAGTTCTGGAACACAACACACCAGACATCACAGTTGTGGAAAAGAAAAAGGTTTGGATCATTGATGTTGCCATCTCAGGTGACAGTCACATTGACAAAAAACAACAGGAAAAACTCAGCTGCTATCAGGACCTCAAGATTGAACTTCAAAGACTGGCAGAAACCAGTGCAGGTGGTCCCGGTGGTGATGGGCACACTGGGTGCCGTGCCAAAAGATCTCAGCCAGCATTTGGAAACAATAGACATTGACAAAATTACGATCTGCCAACTGCAAAAGGCCACCCTACTGGGATCTGCATGCATCATCCGAAAATACATCACACAGTCCTAAACACTTGGGAAGTGTTCGACTTGTGATTTTGTGATATGAAATCCATCATGTCTTTCTTATTTGCTGTGTCATACAGTAAAATAATAATAATAATACTTTATTTTTCTACCCCACCACCATCTCCCGGCAGGGACTCGGGGCGGCTACACAGGTCAGAAGCCCGAAATACAAAACAATAAATCAGTTAAAACACATTAAAATACAATGACAGTAAAAACCAGCAGTTATACAAACAGTTACCTTAACCAAAACAATACAGTAAATCATAAAAACTCAATTAACATATAAATCAGTTAAAAATAAAAACAGTTAAAATAAAGTAAGATAAAATGGACCACCAGGTTGGTGGAGGGGATGGCATGACGGGGTTACCTAAACTAAAGTGCAATGGCATAGTTCTAAAGTGCTTTGGGTCAAAGGACAAAGTGTAAACATTCCAGGACCTAAAGGGAGGGAGACCGCTGGCCAATTTGTTGTGAGAAAAGGGACCTGTGCAAACAAAGGTGTTACTGATCTGACTAAAATGTGTAAGTAAAAAAAACCCAATGTACACAAATATGCTATATTCAATGAAAAGGATGCAGAGAACAAAGTATCTTAAGGAACTGCATACAAAATATATACAGTTTGGAGAAAATGCACACCAAAATAGATTTCTTGGCCTCTATGTCTTAAAGTTGACACTGGCAATACGCAGACCAGTTTCTCCAACAGCCCAGTTTCAACTCTTCTTACAGATAAGTAGTAGAGGTAATTCTCCTCTTCTAGCTATAATCCAGTAAACAGCCACAGTTCTGAGTTTGTAACAAACCCTGCCTATTTGCATGGGCAAATGTTTTGTGGTTGGGGATGCAAGAAGATCCAACCAGTCCATCCTCCAGGAAATAATGCCTGGCTGCTCACTGGAGGGAAGGATATTAGCGGCAAAGCTGAAGTATTTTGGCCACATCATGAGGAGACAGGAAAGCTTGGAAAAGATCACGATGCTGGGGAAAATGGAAGGAAAAAGGAAGAGAGACCGACCAAGGGCAAGATGGATGGACGGTATCCTTGAAGTGACTGGGTTGACCTTGAAGGAACTGGGGGCGGTGATGGCCGACAGGGAGCTCTGGCGTGGACTGGTCCATGAGGTCACGGAGAGTCGGAGACGACTAAACGACTGAGCAGCAGCAGCAGATGCATAGCCAGGGAGCTCTCAGCTGCTGCGTGTCTCTGCCTTGGCCCTCCTCTCAGCCTGGGAACATAGTGGGCTGCCACATTGGTCTGGTCCAAGGGCTTGGGTTTGCCAATGCCTGCTATAAAAGGACCATCACTAGCTGTCTTGGCTTGCCTTCTTCTCCACAAGTGAGAATTCAAGTCAATGGACCACTCAGAAACAATCAAGGTATGAACCAAGTCAGGGAAAATAAGGCTTGCCACTGGTAAAAAGGGAAGAGCTGGAAAAGACCTCTGTTCCAAAATACCCACATAGGTTATCCCTTGACTTTGCAGGACACGTATTGTCAGCGTGGGGTCAGGGTGCGTGCTGGGTGGGTTTCTTTAAAACACCATCGATCATCTTCTCCGGATCCTCAGCACCCTGATGAATTGGTCAATAGCAGGCTGTCAGTCTAACTAGCCTGCTGTTAACTGTTTCATTGCTGAAACACACACTTTTGCAAAAACAGCAGAAACACTTGATTTGCATATCATACACATACAACCATAATCCAACACATATCTCTGCTTGCACTGTAATATAGGAATGAACAATTACAGATAGTACGGAGGTCATTTGTATCTGATTTGGGGTGCCTTCAAATAGTTTCTGGGTGAAAATTGTACAAAAAATAGAAATGAGCTCTGAGGCTTTAGGGGATTTCTGAAGGGACTTCAGGGGGAGCACATTTTGGAATATCAAGGTCCAAATGCAGTCTCCAAGATCAATTTGTCCATGGCAGAAAGTGGTTGAGTTGCTCATACACTTACATTTGAGAGCTTTGATTGACTGGATTAGATTGGTGGGGCAGGTTATATCTCAACTACAAACCCATACTGTGGTCTTTTAAAAATCAATTTAAGTATTATGGTTTTATTCAAAAAAGCCTAGGAATAGGAATTTGATCAGGAAATAGGAATGTTGTAATAGTTTGCTTTATATTTTATAAGGGTTCTTCTTATAGAGAAAGAATGACTATTAAATCAATTTTACATATACTCAGATAGACAGGGTTGTGTGGTTTGGTTTTTCTTTTAAAAATGAATGTGTCTAACTCTCTTGTAAGAAAGTGTATATACCAGGGGTGGGCAACTTCAGTGGGCCTGTCCTGATGCTCCAGAAGTGGTATAAACTGCTCAAAATGCTAGAAAGACCCCACAAAAACAGCATGAAACCAAACTAATAGTGATTAGAATTCCACAATAGCCTTCAGAGAATGTGTACTCTCAAGGTTACACATTGTCTACCGTATTAGACTGCAATCTACATCCGCAATAAACATATGCTTTATGTCATAATTAAAGACAGAATAATAAAAACTGTTTTGACTATACATGAATAATATCTCCTTTATTCATATTAATTTGACAAGCAGGTGCTGTGGGGTGGAGTTATTTTAACCTGAGCTGTGATCTTGAATACCAGTGAAATTTGAATATACTACATGTAAAGCATTGCAACTTAGGGAAAATATCTGATCTACTGGCATTCTCCTGGCATAAAATATTTAATGGTGCAATGAATACCCAACAGGTTACAGTCCATTTCTTGGTTGCAACAGAAAGTATGGAAAATGTTAGGATGGGGTTAACAATTTCAGCTTAAAAGAAAATGCACAAATATTTTGCGGCTGTGCCAGTCTCAGCATAAAGAGCTATATTTGTTAGGATTTCTGGCCAACTATGGCCTACACTTGGAGAAGATGAACTGTCCATTTACTGCTTGGAATGTATGCACCAGGGCTCACAGTATATTTGTCAAAGATAAATGTTGCAGTTAAGAGAAGCTTATAGAATTGTGCATACGCTGCACAAAGGAGGAGAGACAGCGAGAAAAAGAGAGATCAAATTCCTCTGCCAATTTTTCTTCTAAAAATCCAATGCACTTATCCTATTACTTTAATAAGCATATAAAGTTTTAACTAAGCTGGAGCTTTGGGGGATGGCGGACACATGATATAAATATATTAATGTAACTTAGATTAAAATAAAAATATATATATATACTTCAGGTGATTTCAGAATCTCCTTTTATGCAATGAAGGCACACTGATTTCCAAGTCAGCTGGGCAGAAGATTAGGGGGACAGATCAAAAGACTGTGAAACCATTCCAGGTAGATGTAGCTTTTATGAAGGAAAGAGTAAAGGAAATGAAATCCAGAAAGAGAAATAACGCTGTGAAAGAGAGGAAAGCCACTCTGTTCTATTATCCAATCAAATGGCAATCAAATGTCAAAATATGAAATTACAAACTGGAATCCTGTATGACATTTATGTAATGCCATAACTTTCTTCTGAACTGGGAGAAAAAGGGGACATGAATTAAATTAAATTAAAAAGGGTGCTATGCAGTAAATCCTCACAGACCCCCAGCCTAATCTCCATTTACCAGGCAGCAACTGTTATCAATTGGAGTTTTTTCTCCTAGTACTCAGATGGGCACAAGATAAGGCCAATAAATCAAGGCAGGGTATCATTTTCATTCCCTCCCACAAGAAATTTCAGCATGAGAAACAGATCCATGATCTCTCTAACTGGAGATTACTGATGGAAGGTGGGAATGGTAGCCAGCTGCTTCCAAATAACAGGGGAAAAGACCCCTCTCACTCACAGCAGCTGCTGCCTGGTAAATGGAGATTGGGGGACTTTCATGATTCTGGTAGAGGCCTTAAATAAGGGGCTATGTACATATCATGAATACATAACAATCATGAGTGTGTAACTCTAGTTTACACTTTTGAAACTGTGATATGGGATTCCAGTCATGTATTTTTAATAGATCAATTTGTAATACATTTCTAGACCAGCCTTTTGGGTAATGTATGCATACTTTTCAACACAGATAACTTGATCTTTCCTTTGAACATACATACCCTGTTTCCCCAAAAATAAGATATCCCCAGAAAATAAGACCTAGTAGAGGTTTTGATGAATTGCGAAATATAAGGCCTCCCCTGAAAGTAAGACCTAGCAAAGTTTCTGTTTGGAAGCATACCCGCCAAACAGAACACCAGAGCATGCAGAATTGGTAAATGTGCATACCATAGATTGTTGTACATGGAAATAATAGTAGTAACAATAAATTCTTGATAGGATTCACAGTTTGGTTGTGCTGGTTTGTGATGACAACTGCTTTATAGTATATAATAAATGTCATTTTTTTCTTCAACGATAAATGTGATTTCCTCATGAAAAAATAAGACATTCCCTGAAAATAAGACCAAGCGCATCTTTGGGAGCAAAAATTAATATAAGATACTGTCTTATTTTCGGGGAAACACGGTAGTCGCTTTTGTAACACCTATGGACCTATTCAATAAGGCTGCTAGTCCAAAAGTAAGAATAAGGTAGGAATATCCATCCTTGTAGTTTATGACTAAGTGAAACTCAGCTGAACACCAAAATGAAGTGCTAGTGAAAAATATTATTAGGGAGAGAAAACGACTGGATTTGACAATATAACAAAGAACAATGCAATGGTATTGCTGAGAGAAAGCATTTTGAACTGCAATAGTGACTATGACTACTGTTTTCAAGAAGGATAGCAAATTATTATAAAATTGCTCCCACTAAAAAGTGCAATGCTACAGAAATGTCTATCTTTCTCTCTGCCTTAATCAAGGCATTACTATTTTAAGAAGCCATGGAATTCTACATTAGAAGTGGAAAAATTCCAGAACAGAGCTTCAGTATCTCAGTTAAGCTTATTTGAATATCTGTGTCCATGGATAGACAGATGGAATTGGATTTTAGAGCACTTCTCATATATTATGCCATAGTTCTGCAGAGAAGGATAGTCTTCTTATCACAAGTGTCAGGTGGTATTGAAAAACATTGCTTTGCTTTTGCTCACCCATGTTACTGCAATCAACTGATATATGTGCAATATATCCATATATGGGTTTAAATCAGGGTGTTTTTTAGGGGGGCTCTGAGAAGGTGGGTAAAGTTAAACAGCCAAATATACAGCTGTTTCAGACAAAATAAACTAAAACTTGATGCAATTTTTAAATAAAAAGTGGCTCTGAGGACTTTGGGAATTTTCTAAGGGTCTTCAGAGACTGTACTTTGGAGTTTCAAGGGCCAAATGTAGCACACTATACTTTATTCACTGATATACAGTTATAAAGACTCAATAAGAGGGGTTTTTTTTTGAAAAAATCAATTTCAGTATTGTATTTTTAGAGTGGATTTGTTTTGGCACTCTCAGCCTTTATAGTTAGAAAATATTACGAATTTAAGAAAATATGACAGTGGTACCTGGAACAATAGTAATAGGTCCTACAAATGGGTTCTAATGAGCCAATGATGCCTTATTTAGAGATGCTATACTCCGTTCTTCATCTCAACCAAATTGTTTGTTCTTCCATGAACATGGGGAGCTTCTCCACCAAATAATGCATCATAGAGTAACGTTAGCCTTTATGCATCTATTCTATACAGTCCACACACGGGCTGATGAGGTATAACCCTGGGTAAGTCTCTCTCTCTCTCTCAGTTGTATAGTCGTTTCCGACTCTTCGTGACCTCATGGACCAGTCCATGCCAGAGCTCCCTGTCGACCGTCGCTGCCCCCAGTTCCTTCAAGGTCAAGCCAATCACTTCAAGGATACCATCCATCCATCTCGCCCTTGGCCGACCTCTCTTCCTTTTTCCTTCCATTTTCCCCAGCATCATGATCTTTTCCAAGCTTTCCTGTCTCCTCACGATGTGGCCAAAATACTTCAGCTTTGCCTCTAATAGCCTTCCCTCCAGTGAGCAGTCGGGCATTCTTTCCTGGAGGATGGACTGGTTGGATCTTCTTGCAGTCCAAGGCACTCTCAGGATTTTCCTCCAGCACCAGAGTTCAAAAGCATCTATCATCCTTCGCTCATCCTTCCTTATGGTCCAGCTCTTGCAACCGTAGGTTACTATGAGTAAGTCACTTGGGTAAAAAAAAAAAAGAGGGGGAAAGGAAAGTCTGAATTCTGCTTCTAATTTGAATCTTGCCATATGTTGAGGGATTAAGGACAGTCCTCATGGATTCCTTTATGGGATACAAGATTGTGTCCCCACAGGTATCACATGCTTCCTGGAGTAAGGCAACCTAGGGAGGAGGGATGGTTGCTTCCCTGTCCCCCAGCACCCCAACCCCTGCCCCTAAGACAGAAATTGGCACTTATGACCTCATTAGATGGGGTGAAATCAGCATCCTAGGATGCTTACACCCAATCTGGGAAGTGGAAATGGATGCCAGACATACATAATGTTGTATAGGCCATGCCCTAACCAAGGTGAAATCATCACTGGGTGCTTTCAATCCAACATGGCAGACTTCCAATGTTGTGCTAAAACATTGTGAGCCATCAAATGGAGCCAGTACTGGGCCTCGCTGCTAGGGTGACACTTTCCCGATGTGATGGGGAAAGCGTGACTGTAACGGAATGGGCCTACCTTACCAGGCCAGTGTGTAAGAAAAGTTGTAGACCCTGGGAGAAAAGGCCCGATCCAAGCTAAAGGAGGAGGGAACAGCCCGCTCCTTATATGGTAGTGGCGCTTGATTGGTGGGGAAGTTAGAGAGTGTAGCCTAGCTACAGAAGGTAGAGGGCGCCAGGGAGAGAGAGGGATTGAGAGAGAGAGGAGGCTGAGGAAGAAAAGGGAAGTGTTTGGAGCTCAGAGAAATGAACCTCTGTGAGAGGGAAATTAAAAATAGCCTTTGGGGGAGATGTGCTACATTTTTAGAGAGCCTCTAAGGGACAGAGGGCTGATTTTAGAAGCCTCTGGACGGGTGGACTGAAGGGTTTTGAAAAGCCTGATTACTAGTTCTCCTGTGAATGAGCATAATTCTGTGGAAGATAAGTTAAGGAACTATTTTCTTTTAAGGAAACAGCTTGATAATCTTCTGAAACCATTACACGTCTGAACCTCTCCTAATATCTGAGCAACCTTCCTGTTCTAGATCAAATAAATTTCGCAAATCTGTTTATACTTCATCACAAGAATTCTGTGTGTCTTTCTATGCATCAGTCTAGGAAGGGGGCCTGTCTGCATAATAGCCATCACTCTTTAAGTCAAAGTTTCCCTTCATTTTTGAGTGAACTGACTCCAGTGGTCAATGGGCCCTTACCTTAGGCGATCCCTCGTAGTTCGAGGACGATGGTCTTCCACTTCGGAAGATGCTTGTGCGTGATTTTTTTTTAATGTGTGGAGGTCGATGCATGGCCGGTCAACACACAGTCTTCACAGATTGAGGTCCCAGCAGTGGTGTGATTAACACAACGAGAGTGGTTTCTCCGTCTGTTGCAGCTTTCTTCCGCCTTCACAGCCGTTGTAACATGTACCATGTTATCCTCTGCCTGCTTCGCTGTTGAGGTCTTTGGGTCTTCGGATTGCACTTGGTCTGGAACCTCCCCTGCGGCCACTTCTGGGAGTGCATCACTCCAGTGGTTGTGCCCGCAGGTTCATCGGAACACGCAAGCTCCCTCACCACAACAAGGTGACAATCCACTGAGGGGGTCAATGGGCCACTGGGACAGGGAAGAGTAAATGGTGTGGTCCAATACAATTAGATTGGTGACAGCATAGTTATATCATGATGTAACCATTGTAGTCACCAAGAGAGAGCTGCATGCAGAGTGACAGATTCCCGCTTCTGCTCCTGCTTTGCCCACCAGAAGACAGGCGAAGCGAGAAGCTTCACCTCCCCTGCCTTTCTGATAAGGTAGTTACTTTGATTTGTTGACTTACTATTTCCTGGCTTCCTGCCATGTGAGTGATTCAGGCAGTCTGACTCAGACACTTCTCATGCTGGGGGATTGGAATCCTGGCCCATTTTCAGCCACGCTGAAACCAGTTAGAGCATGGCTGGGTTGTGGGGCCATTGTCCCACCTCCTAGGCATATTACAGCAGCCCTGTATAGCCATAATGCAGTCCCAAAATGGAATGTTTCATATCATTTGGAACTGCATTATATAGCAGTGTATTAGTCTGTATTATATACTCACTAAGCCTTATTCCTAAGTGTAGGCCCATCAGACAGTTTTTGATTATGGCCTAAAAGTCTCTTGGTCTTTTCTTTCAAACTCAATATGAAGGGAGACCAATCTCCTGAATAAAGTGGAAGTGAGATTTGCAGAAAAAATAACTAAACTGGTAAAGATAAACTAAACTAAAGATAACTGATATAATGTAATTACCTGCATAGCATATACCTATATTATTGCAAATTTTATCTTATGAATTCTTATTCCCCTGTGTATTGATTAGACAATAGTATTCGTGAAGTTCTATTTGATCATTGTGGTCCCAGTTCAATAAATTCAATGCTTTAATGGATTTTTCCTTCTTATGTGTATTATCTATAGCCCAGACTTCAAGAAATGGTCTCTCAACAACTCTTTCAATGTATATAGCCAACCAAAAGAAATACAGAAATAGCAGTTTAGTGACATGGGAAATACACTTGACCTTTCCCTTCTTCAAACTAACCATTGTTTACTTTTTAAAAATACTGTTATAAAGTATTGGGAATTTTCAGTTGTTGCATGATAAGAGCACACAAACTTACAAGAACCATTTAGCTGTTGTAACAAGTATAATGCCTTAAGTTCCCCAGATCCTGACTTGATCTTCGAAGTTAGACAAAATCAGGATGGTTAATATTTGGATGGAAAACCAACAAGGAATATCAGAAACTGTTAGCTATATTTCAGAGGAAGGCAATAGCAAACTGCTTCTTAAGCCCCATCTATATTTTCTAGCCACCCCTCCCTTTATCCCAAAACCTAGAAGAAAGTGGGATAAAGGGAGTGGTGGCTAGATAACGGCACCCTAAAATGAGTGCATGATCATGGGGCTGCATGAAAAACACATGATAAAAAGGTTCACATAATATCCGATATCGGATGAAATTTGCACTACTACGGAGCACTGTAGCCAAACAAAATGAGACTTCTTTGAGGTACCCTGGCATAGACTGCTCCAGGACTTATCCTCATTTCAAAATCCCAAAACAGCTGATAAGAGATATAAACAGATGGCCCCACGGCCACATAGGTGGCTAAATGGAAGCATGGGAGGAAAGTAATTCCCATGAGAATTCTCTCCAACCATTCATTTGTTCTCATATTTCTGAAAGGAAACATTACTTGAATTTACACAGTGAGCACCAGCATGGCAGGCAAGTGACTTCAAAGGGGCACATGGTTCAAGAGGGCAAAGCTAAAGGCACAAGGAAGGTGAGGAGAAATGATGTCAAGAAATCTGCTTGTGTGCACTTTGTTTTATATGCATCAGCACTCATAAGCATTGACAAAATGGTTACAAGGTGCAATGCATCTAGGAGAGTCATTAAGAAAAAAAATCAACAGAAAACTTCTGGAAAGTATTCTGTACCTTTTGCAGTTCTCTTCAATCTGCATTACCCAAACCTTTCTTGATACCATGATACCATCTCCCGGAACTAATGGTTCAGTATGAAGATCATTAGTGGCTGTCTGGAAGGGCCCTCAGTGTTCCTTTCCTTAGAGCACCCTATGAAATTATGGGGTTGGCATAAGTCATAAAGCGACTTGCAGATAAATACATATATAATAATAATAATAATAATAATAATAATAATAATAATAATAATAATAATAATAATAATTTTATTCTTATATCCCGCCCCATCTCCCCGGAGGGACTCGGGGCGGCTTACATGGGGCCAGGCCCAGACACGACAGCAAAAATCAGATAAAACATTAAACCGAGCAGTAAAACTTCAACATGATTAAAAACAGTCATAAAAGTCAATATACACAATAATATTAAAATCCTGATTTGGGTCAAAAGATCCAGGCCAAGGTGCAAAGCAATATCAAGTTATCAGGGAGGGATAATTATACAGCAGGTGCAATACTTAAAGTGCTGAATGAATCCTAAAAACAATCCAGAGGGTCTACTGCTTAATGAAGGCCTTCTGGAATAGCCAAGTTTTCAGGCTTTTCCTGAAAGAAAGTAGGGTAGGGGCCTGCCTAATCTCCCTGGGGAGCGGGTTCCACAGCCGGGGGGCCGGGGGGCCACGGCGGAGAAGGCCCTCTCCCTCTCCCTCGTCCCCACCAACCGCAACTGCGAATTATAGAATTACAAATAATCTGGCAGGTTAAGGACTGATGGAAAATGAACTCAACCAGACATGTTTTAGCTCTCATCTTATGTTGTTATCCATTCATGTTTTTATTCGGGCTTGGCCCCATGTAAGCCGCCCTGAGTCCCCTTCGGGGAGATGGAGGCGGGGTATAAAAATAAAGTTATTATTATTATTATTATTATTATTATTATTATTATTATTATTATTATTATTATTATGGAGATAGCTGGATATAGTTAGATTGCACTTCCTGTTATGACTCAGCAGCAGTGCCAGAGTGAAGATGAGGAAGGGGATTTTGGGTTACAGATGAAGGAGTCAGATGATGGGATGCAAGATGAATTCCAGGATGATGTCATGGGGATGGGGAATCATGGAGTTACACAGGCTGGTTCAGAAGTGCAAGAAGCGCCGTCTGTGGATGAACTCCCGAACCAGCCTGTCACAGATGAAAACCACGGAGACATTCCCATGGGAAATAATGAGCTTTATTTGTCTCAGGCTCCTGTTCAGGTGCAAGATAATGAACTGTTTGGCCTTGATCGTCAAGAAGCTCCATTGCTATCTCGGACAGATTGTTTGCAATGGAAAGGAATGCCTCGGCGTAGCCTGAGATTAGCTGGAAAACGGGAGGCCTCTGAAGGGAAGAGAAATACATTTTTGGGTTGCTTTTAAAACTGTGTGTTGGGAGACAAATCTCTGTCAAAGCAAATTGTCGCTTCATCAGAGTGGATGGTCTATGTCTTCATGCTCTGGAAATTCTCCTGCTTGTGAATCCTTGTAACCTGTGGACTATTGTATCTTTGGGAATAAACTTTTGCTTTTTGTTTATGGATCATTGGATTTATTGATTCTATTTTACAACTACTTTGGGAACTATATTCTTGCCTGCTTTGATATTATATTTATACTGCTTTTGTTCAATAAAACTACAAAAGACTATCTTCTGTGTGTAGCTTGGGGTCAATAGCAAGGTGAACTATTCTGAGGTGCAACACTTCCAGCATTTCTTCTCATTGACTAAGGCAGATAGGAGTTGTAGTCCAGTAACATAGGAAATCATGCTTTATGTGGGTTTAAAATATAAAATATAAATAAATCTGGCAATACACATGGCCTTTGTCCATGGCACATGATTTAGCTACAATGCCTGAAAAGAGTTAAAATAATCACTTGGAAAGCTCACTTCTCACATACTGCAACTACACCACAGTGAGACTCAGAGCAGTTATATCCACAGAACATTCCAGTCATGTTCAGTTAAAAATAAAATGTTTCATGGAGTTGCCAGAATGAAAACTGGAGATAGCTTTTGTACCTGGCAAAGAGGAAATTTCAGCAGGTACCACATGTTATTCAATGATTCTCAAGCAGCATACTGATTTATAAACATGCAAGTTACAAGGTTTCTCTCCAATTTCCACTCTGGCAAACCTAATAATTTAGATCATGATGTTCAACTCAGCAACTTCAGGAAGGTAAGGAATAGGGCTGGGAATCATGTGCAGTGAAAGAGGCCCAACATATACAGCTCCATGTCCCATTTAGGCATTTGCCCATTCTTTTCAATCATAACACTGGGGGGGGGGGGGGAACAGAACTGTGTGTGTATTGGGTTTTAACTGCACTACAAAACTACAATCCTGATTATTTTCCCTTCTGCTACTTATATTAACAAGAAAGAGAAAGCTCCTGTTGGTGCCAAGAGAAGCTTGAGATCATTTTTGTAACCTCAGAAGTAGAAATAGGTTGTCACATACTTATTGATAGTTGTATTTTATTCTTTAAATGGGATTTAAAGGATAAGAAGTCCAATACATTTTGACCCTTATAATATTGACTTGCCTTTTCCAGGAGCTACACATTAAATCTAACAATAGCAGACGTTTCTTGAGTTGCTGAAACCTCTTTCCATATACTGAACTGCTAGACAATACAGTTGCCCTTTTATTGAGTAACAGTCCAGTATATGCAGAGAGATTTTCAGCAACTCCAGAAATTTCTGCTCTTGTCAGATTGAATGCATAGACTCCGAGGAAGGCCAATCAATAATATAAGAGCTGAAACATGTTGAGCTTTTAATAAAACAGAATAAACAAAAAAACAGTTTAAGGAATAAAATATAACCGTCAATAAGAATGTGAAGACTTGTTTCTTGTTTTGCCTGTGGATTCTATATGTGTTTGCCAATACCACTATGCAAATCTGTTATTCCCATAACAACAATACATGGGAATGAAAGGGTTGAACTTACTCACATCATATGGTTTCGATCTAGGATTAAAGAATCAACTGATGTAAATACAAAGCCACTCTATTAATGTCACTTCTACTTTGGCAAGGCTTTTCTAAAATTTCTTTAAAGCCTGAAACAAGTAGCACACCCCATTAATGTTCTTACTTATTTATTTGTATTTTTAAATGAATAATCAAAGTTATAATACAACCATGGTAAGTATTATTATATTGGCATATGCTGTAGCCAAAAATGGACATAAACGGACACAAACAAACCCATTCTGTGTGTCCTGAATCAGTAGCACACCAGTAAAACATATGAAATCTTCATGTGTCCTCCCATCTCAGTTTTTATGCAAAGCCTTACACCCAAATAACCAATGTATAGAGCAGAGTTTGGGAAAAAGACAGATTGTTTTAGACTGCATATCCCAGCAGACAAGCATTGTCATTGGCGAGCAATGCTGCAAATTGAAATTGAACATCTGGAGGGCTACACAATTCCCAACCTTTCTTTTGACACTAAAGTGCCATATGAGCCAGACTAAAAACATACAATTTACATTAAAACAAAAACAAATGGAAAGCAATCTTTTTGAAAGAAAAGCTCCATATAAGTTGATTCTCGATGCAAAGCCAAAATAATAGGCTTTAATTGCCTCCTTTTGTAAGCCTCGCAGGAGAAAGATTAGATAACAATAAAACTGGAGACATGAAATTCTGTTTTATCTGCTAAGGTTTCCTCCCCCAAAGCATTTTCAGCATTAAACAGGTTTTATTTGTGAGTAGGGGCAACCGTGTATACCTTGTTACTGCAGAAGTGTAACTTTGTGGTGACAAAATCTGGGATGGATGCCCTGGCAAATTCCATTTTCAAACCTGTAAGGCAAGACAGACTGCCAGGCAGCCTTTATTAGTATTCCTTAAGGATAGAATGCCACTACTTTTTCATAATTTTTAAATCCTAGTTATAGGAGGAACCTTGCTTACTTACATACTTACAGAAGCGAGATAGTAACTGACAAGTAACTCCTTATCGGCCAGGATAGCACAGATCATAGAATCATAGAATCATAGAACAGTAGAGCTGGAAGAGACCTCATGGGCCATCCAGTCCAACCCCCTGCCAAGAAGCAGGAAATCGCATTCAAAGCACCCCCGACATATGGCCATCCAGCCTCTGCTCAAAAGCCTCCAAAGAAGGAGCTTCCACCACAGCCCGGGGGAGAGAGTTCCACTGTCGAACAGCTCTCACAGTGAGGAAGTTCTTCCTCAAGGAGATCAGACAGCATGATGAGGGCAAAGCCAACCTTTAGATAACTGTATAGACTCATGTATAAGGTTGGAAATTTTAGTTTTAAAAGTGACTCAAAAAACTTGGATCAACATATATGGTCAATGTAAATAGTGTACCTTAATTCTTATTTACAAAAAGGAACCACCCCTTTTTCTGAGTGGTGAAAAACATGGACAAAATCCATCCTGGAAGAACCTAAAAGAAGTACTGCCCCCCTATACTGTCTCCACTCTGGCACTGCTTTTGGCCTTTTTTAATGCTTTGGGAAATGGAGGTGTTGGCAGGAGGCAGATGGCCTCCTGAGGTGACATTGGTGTTTTGCGCCCTCTGCGGAGTGACTCTCAACTTATCCATAGATAACATCAAAAGTCATACTTTTGCCCCCCAAACTTGCCCTCATCTTATACATAAAGTCAACTTATACATGAGTAATATATACGTGTATTTCCACCTCGTTGATAGGAAGCTTCCCACCGGAGTGGAAATCATGTATCGGACAGATGGCAAGCTATTTAACCTCAGCAGACTGAAAGCCAAAACCAAGGTCACCACAACATCTATTATAGAACTCCAATATGCTGATGACAATGTGGTCTGTGCGCATTCAGAAGAAGACCTACAAGCCACTCTAAACACCTTTGCAGAAGCATACGAGAAGCTCGGCCTCTCATTGAACATTGAGAAAACCAAAGTGCTCTTCCAATAGGCACCAGCTAATCCCTCTGCAATGCCGGGAATACAGCTCAGTGGTGTCACATTAGAAAATGTTGAACATTTCCGCTACCTTGGCAGCCACCTCTCCACAAAAGTCAACATTGACACAAATACAACACCGCTTGAGCTCTGCGAGTGCATCATTTTTCTGAATGAAGCAGAGAGTGTTTGATGATCGGGACATCTGTAGAGATACCAAGGTGCTTGTTTATAAAGCCATTGTCTTCCCAACCCTGCTCTACTCCTGAGAAACGTGGACGGTCTACAGATGTCACACTTAACTCCTGGAGCATTTTCATTAGTGTTGCCTCAGAAAAATCCTGCAAATCTCTTGGGAAGACAGGCGGACAAATGTCAGTATGCTGGAAAAAGCAAAGACCACCAACATTGAAGCGATGCTCCTATGCCATCAACTCCGCTGGACTGGCTACATTGTCTGAATGCCCGGCCACTGTCTCCCAAAGAAGCTACTCTACTCCAAACTCAAGAATGGAAAACGGAATGTTGGTGGGCAGGAAAAGAGATTTAAAGATGGGCTTAAAGCCAACCTTAAAAACTGTGGCATAGACACTGAGAACTGGGAAGCCCTGGCCCTTGAGCGCTCTAACTGGAGGTCCGCTGTGAACAGAAGTGCTGTGGCGTTCGAAGAGGCACGAATGGAGGGCTTTAGGGAGAAACATGCCAAGAGGAAGGAAGGTCAAGCCAACCCTGACCGGGACTGCCTTCCACCTAGAAACTGATGTTTCTTGGGGCCGGGCTGTGGCGCAGGCTGGTAAACAGCTGCTGCAATAAAGGTCATGAGGTCATGAGTTCGAGGCCAGCCCGTGGTGGGGTGAGCACCTGTCAATTAAAAATAAAATATAGCCCCTGCTTGTTGCTGACCTAGCAACCCGAAAGATAGTTGCATCTATTAAGTAGGAAATAAGGTACCACTTATAAAAGTGGGGAGGCAAGTTTAACTAATTTACAATGTTGGAATGAGGAAGTGAGGAAGTGCCATCAGAGTGGATGATATAGCAGCTGCTCCCCCCTGTGGCCAGAATCGAACATCCCCTCAGGAGAAGGTTAAATTGCCTCTGCGTCTGTATGTCTCTGTCTCGGTTCAATGTGTTTATGGGCATTGAATGTTTGCCCTATATGTACATAATGTGATCCGCCCTGAGTCCCCTTCGGGGCGAGAAGGGCGGAATATAAATACTGTAAATAAATAAATCAATCAATCAACTTCAGTTTCCAGTTCAATATATTTCTTAAAGAGCCAAGCAGAGAGAAATACAAAAACAGTAAGTTACTTATATAATAAAGCAATCATTAGCTAAATTAATTTCTCAGGGTCCTAGAAATTACTGACCAAAGCAGGTGTTATGGGAGATCTTCTTGACAATTGTTTTTGGGATGAAGTTGCCCTCTGATCATTCAGGTGAAGGCAAGAGGAAATTTATTTTACAACCAATGCTTTAGTGGCCTGGGCAGCCTTCCAATAGCAATTTTTTTAAAAAATGACTAATCAATAGTTTTGAATGATATGGTATTCCATGTGATTTCTGTGAGGCTAAGGCAGCTCAGAATATTAACAGAACTGCAAATTGTGGACTAGTTCCCTGGATATCTGGGTATATTACAAGAAAGCAGGAGGCTTGATGTCTTATCTAGGAACACTATCAGTTTATGCGACGCAAGTTCAACTTTTTGTCTGGAAGATATTATTGATGGAGATATGAATATTTATCTCCTTGTCAATTATATCAGTTGGTTTGTGGGTGGCAGTGTATCTCAACTCTTTTTCATGTAGGTTATCTGAGAACTGTAAATATGCTGTCACAAATAATATGTCCATAAAGGAAACACTATCGTGGGCAAACTCTGATGGGATGTCATGAGGAAATTCTCTAGTCTTGTCTTACAACCCATTTTTTATCCCCAACTTTTCTGGAGGATATTGCGGGAGTGTGTTTAAGATTCCCCCAAGAAGGCCTGCTAGAGAGGAACGGATAGTGTGTACATGTATTTTCTATCTATTAGTCACCCATTTATCAAGCAAAGCTATTTGTTGAGACTGATGAGAGCCTAACTGATAGTGAAAGGGACTTATTAGAGATAGAGGATGAGGTGCCAACTACAGTGGTGAAGAGGAAGGATTGGAGAGGGAGTGGAGGAGTGTTATATGAGTCTACAGTATATAATGCAGTTTGAAACTGCATTATATGGCAGTGTAGATTGGGCTACAACTATGAACTGGACCTCTGCTTCAGGTTTATCACTGGGAAATAGAGTGTGGAAACTAGAAAAAACAAAGGCCCCATCTATACTGTCATAGAATACAGTTTTCAAAATATAGCTAAACTGCATTCAATGCAGTTAAACTGTATGATGTGAGTGTAAACTGACCCTATAACACAGTTTAAAATGTAGCTGGGGCCAAAGAAGTTAATTTATGGTGTGAGAATCCTTTGAGGGTGAGGAAATTGCTTTACTGTAGAAACCAATGAAAAATTCCATTCCTCCAGATTAGCATTTTAAATTCTGGAAAAAATACTTTTCATGTTCCTTCTCAATTTTTATTATATACAGTAGAGTCTCACTTATCCAACACTCGCTTATCCAACGTTCTGGATTATCCAACACATTTTTGTAGTCAATGTTTTCAATACATCGTGATATTTTGGTGCTAAATTCGTAAATACAGTAATTACTACATAACATTACTACATATTGAACTTCTTTTTCTGTCAAATTTGTTGTATAACATGATGTTTTGGTGCTTAATTTGTAAAATCATAACCTAATTTGATGTTTAATAGGCTTTTCTTTCATCCTTCCTTATTATCCAACATATTCGCTTATCCAACATTCTGCCGGCCCGTTTATGTTGGATAAGTGAGACTCTACTGTAGTTCCAATATGTAGCTAATATTTCAGAGGAAGGATCTGGCAAAATTGTCTCTGAGCATTCTTTGCCTAAGAAAAGCTTATGAAATTCATGGTTCATAATAAGTTGACAAGCAATTTGAAGACACATACAAGTGTTAGCTGTATGTGCACTTCCAGTTCCTGATCCAACATTTGTTGTTTGTGTTTCTTATATTAATTGCCTTTCTTTCACTAAAAATTGTTTTAGAACAAAAGAAGCCACTGTATACTGAATTGGGACAATGGCCTATCTAGGTCAGTACTGCTTGTAATGACAGCATCTGTTCTCCAGTGTTCAAACAAGAATTTTCCTTTGGTGTACTTTCAGTTTTGAGGTACACCAAGAAAGTAGCTGAAACCGAGAAAGGACATTTTCCCCATGCCTATCCAAAGTAAGTACTTTTAGATATAAAGTGTGAAGTATGACTTCAATGTAAGAAAGAAAGGAAAAGGACAATTTCCAGACATCTGGGCTTGATGCATTTATTATTCATGTTACTACCAAATGCATTGGAAAGAATATGAGGTCACAGAGTAAAATAATAGAAAGTCGCATAAAGGAACTAATGAGTGTGCTATTGTCAGTCGGCAAGGAATAGTACCCTCTTCTAAAAACACCATAGAAGAGTTCAGTCCCAAGCCTCTGGCACAAAGAGACAACCAGTACTGTGATGGCATCTGCTGTATGTAAGCAATTCCCCATAAATATACTTTATGGCATTCTTGCTGGTTGGTGGCTTGATGTCCTGCTGAGGTCATCTGCACATGCAGTCTGCACCATTACACGTCTTTGCCATTATCCTCCTGTTTTATTGCTGTTCCCTGTGGAGCATTTGTTAATGTTTGAATTCTGCTATTGGCCTCCCTCTTGAACAGACTTGTCCATGGCTTTTGGCATTCTCAATGAGCACATCTATAAGGACGGGTTTGGACAACATGCACCAGATGGTTAGTTTCTTTTGTGGGCCGGAACCTTTGATTAGTGGGAGATGTTGGACTGTGCAGGCCTGGAAAAATAGTAAGATATAGTGGCAAGATCACTAAAGGTTGGGTTGCTGTAAGTTTTTCGGGCTACTTGGCCATAAGGTATGTTGATGAGAATGTGGACAATTTAATTGAAACACTGTCAACATTGATGATTAAATGAGTCTAGAGCAGAAATGCTGACCCACCCCAGAGGTGTCCCTCTGCAGTGGTGGGTTAGAGTCTACACTGTACAGTCTGACTCAGATCACACCAACACAACTTCTGTGTCACCGTCACCATTCCAAGTCAGCCTTAGAGTTCCGTGTAAGTGTGTTTCCATCATGGGAGGTCCATGATGATAGTGGAAGTGCCTGCATGATCAGGAAGATGGGGAAATACAGGTAAACTGGGTGCAGGGGAAAGGTTATGATGGAAGTCTCCATATGGACCTTCAACTGATCCAAATCAGACTTGATCTGGATGTTCACACTGCCCTGAAACTATGTGATTCCCCAGAGTGCCAGAATGGATTAATGTTGTAAACTCAAGGTGAATACGTGTGCTGGTATGGCTGTACCAGAAGCTCCGAATTTATTTTCTTGCTGCTAATGTTTGCAATCATAGGACAGGCTGCCTGTCAATCATCAAGTTTGGTTCCACCCCTTGTTCAGGGCTCTGAGAGGGAAGGAGCCATTTTTAAGTCAGTCTCACTTAAGGAAGCTAAGCTATAGGACGTAGACCAGCTCGTCCCGTAGAAAAGCTTCATATCTCATTAACATCCGGGGATATAGAACATCTGAAAAAAACAGAAATGGAAATTCCAGGGGAAAAGGTCCCAAAGGCTCTGGCTGAGAGCTTACAGCCTCTCAGCCTCACAGCTCCTGAGGGAAACTGCCCTAAAGTTTCCAAAGAAACCTCAGAGAGAGAACAGCACCACAGATCCACGGAAGCCCAGCTGAAACATCTACAAGCCTTGGTTGGTAGGTCCACTCAATACCCAGATGCATTTGGAATTGGTAGTGGGTCCCACATCAGCTAGGCCCATATAATAGACAGCCTGGGAGAGGTTATAAGAGGGTTTTCACAGTTATCCAAAGCCAATTGCCTGTCCCCTGGGGACAAGACTGAAAGGGCCAACAGTTTATTAAGGAAAACTTGAAGTGTTATTTGACTCCTTGAAGATTTATTATTTGTTCAACAATAAAGACTTTGTTATCTCATTAAAGACTCAAAGGACTATCCTTTTCAGGAAAATCCTCAAGAACCTCTCTTTGAGGCACCCTGGCTTCCTGCTGGGCATAAAGTATATGTCCTATACAAAGACAATAGTTACAGGCCCAGCGCGTGACAGAACAATACGGTTTTTAATCTCCACGTAATGAGCTCTAGGTAGAGATTTGATCTATCTTCTGGTAAGAAAGTTGTTATAATATGATGGTGAAGAGTTGTGTTCCTCGTCCTCCTCATGCTGTTTTCTTCCCTGTAGGTAAACAAATACGCACCATGCCAGTTATTCATGTAAGAAACAAATGTGGATCAGTTGGAAGCTACTTTCCAGACACATTTTCCTTCATTTTCCAAACCACTCTGGTATGTTACTCAGTGGTATTTGGAGCATTCCAGCCATTGCAGCTTTAAATCTGCTTTGGGCATGGGATGGAATCCAGCTTGCCTGACAAACAAAGCACTGTCTGCATTTTTTCATTTGTTTGTGACTAAAAGCATCCACAATCAAAACATTGGGAAGCTGAAGCATGGAAGGAGTGTTGCTCTGAGCATGAGTGAGTGAAAGCATATGGGGATCATAAGGTGCCACAGCGCTGACTAAACAGGCCACCTGCCATTTCATCACCTCAGGAAGTTTCTCTCCACAGCTCATTTTAAATAATTTGCTAGCCAGAGAAGGACCAGAGAGAAAGATAGAGAGATGCATTAAGATGAAAACACAAGGCAAAATAATTACCACTGCTTTGGGGATGCTGGATTTTTTGTAAGTTCTGATATACATATTACATGTAATTGCTCTCTGTATGTGTGCATGCTTCCGTATATAATTATATCCAACTCTATGTTCTTCCCACACACAAACACACACATAATCATCATATATAATTGTTTACACTCTGTCCAATGATTTTCACATGCATTTAAATTTGAGAAATAAATAATGAAATGGTTTTCCCTGTCTTTTTCACCTTTGAGACAGTTAAAAAAAAGGTCATTGCAAAATTAGCTGTGCAAACAATAAATATCTCTATGTTATCTGATCTTTTTCATTCCAAGATCTGCAGCTAGTGTTAAAGAGGAATAAATGAGCAATTTCTCCCCTCCCCAACAGAAGGATTCTTTGAGAAATCTGAAGGCCATCCCTATATATCATTGAGGCTTCATCCTTGGTTGATTCACCTCAAACCACTGATTATCTACAAACACTGCAAACAGATCGTCTGCTAAACTCAATATTACTTTATACCAATGGATAGACACTCATTACAGTACAGGCCATTTTTTTTTCATCCTACCGTGTTTCCCCAAAAATAAGACAGTGTCTTATATTAATTTTTGCTCCCAAAGATGCTCTAGGTCTTATTTTCAGGGGATGTCTTATTTTTCCATGAAGAAGAATTCACATTTATTGTTGAACAAAAAAAACACATTTATTATATACTGTATAGTAGTTGTCATCACAAACCAGCATAACCAGACAAACTGTGAATCCTATCAAGAATTTCTTGTTACTACCATTATTTCCATGTACAACACTCTATGGTACATACATTTACCAATCCTGCATGCTCTGGTGTTCTGTTCGATGGGCATGCTTCCAAACACAAACTTTGCTAGGTCTTACTTTCGGGGGAGGCCTTATATTTAGCAACTCAGCAAAACTTCTACTAGGTCTTATTTTCTGGGGATGTCTTATTTTAGGGGAAGCAGGGTAGGTTGCTGATTCCATGGATTGAATCTAGGTCCAAACATTTATTTGTTTGTTTGTTTGTTTATTTACAGACATTTCTATCCCACCTTCTCACTCCCAAAGGGGATTCACGGCGGCTTTACATATAGACAACTATTTGATGCCTTAAAAACAGTGTACAGTACAAATAGACATTAAAAGAAAATTATAAAATACATTAAAACAATTAAAACATTTAAAACAATACATTCACAATTAATCACGTAATCCAAAAGCATAAACCGGGCAATTCCAAAAGTCATTTCATATAATTCCATATATGTCAATTGCAGAAGTTCTCCAAAGGCTTGGTCACAAAGACACGTTTTCAGTCTCTTACAGAAGATCAGAAGGGAGGAGGCTAATCTGATGGGCCACCACTGAGAAGGCTCTGTCTCTCGTCCCCGCCAATCATGCCTGCGAAGGAGGCAGGACCGAGAGCAGGGCCTCCCCAGATTATCTTAAACTCTGAGATAGTTCATAGAGGAAGATACGCTAGGACAGGTAAGCTGTGCCAGAACCATTTAGGCCTTTATAGGCTAAAGCCAGCACTTTGAATTGTGCTTGATAGCAGACTGGCAGCCAGTGGAGCTGGCATAACAGGGGGTTTGTATGTTCCCTATACCCTGCTCTGGTGAGTAATCTGGCTGCCGCCCATTGGACCATTTAAAGCTTCTGAAAGGTTTTCAATGTGTGTTGCAATAGTCTATTTGGGATGTAACCAGAGTGTGGCATACCTTGGCCAAGTCTGATTTCCCAAGGTATGGGCACAACTGGTGCACAACTGGCTTATCATGGACTTATCTGGGAAATATTTGTTCGGGGGGAGGGTTGCTTTTGCACCCTTTGGGACTAAGTGTGACTTGCCCAAGGTCACTTGGTAGGGTTTCCAATAGGCTGAGTGGGGGTTCAAACCCTGGTCCCCAGGATCCTGATTCAACATTCAAACCACTACACAATGCTGCCTATAATAATTCAATATACCCCTCACTGTATATGCATTTTTTCAAGTGGTGCACAATTCCTTTTTATGTGCCTCCAAATCAATTTCCGGGAGCCTCTGGTGGCTCAGTGTGTTAAAGCGCTGAGCTGCTGAACTTGCAAACCGAAAGGTCCCAGGTTCAAACCCGGGAAGTGGACTGAGCGCCCGCTGTTAGCTCCAGCTTCTGCCAACCTAGTAGTTCGAAAACATGCAAATGTGAATAGATCAATAGGTATCACTCTGGCAGGAAGGTAACGGCGTTCCATGCAGTCATGCTGGCCACATGACCTTGGAGGTGTCTACGGACAACGCCGGCTTTTCGGCTTAGAAATGGAGATGAGCACCAACCCCCAGAGTCAGACATGACTGGACTTAATGTCAGGGGAAACCTTTACCTTTACCTTAAATCAATTTCAATGTATGGTGATTTCATAGCAGGATTTTCTTGACAAGATTTACTGAGAGGAACTTTGCCATTGCCTTTATCAAAGGCTGAGAGTGTGTGACTTGCTGATAGACAATAGGTTCCTATGGATGGGTGGGGATTAAAACCCTTGTTCACCCAGATCCCTGGTACAATATGGCACCTTTTTACTTACATTCAATTTGTAAAAGAGAAAAGAAATGATTCTCCTGGTGCAGCCCCAATGATGAGAAACAAAAATATGCAAATATTTAATTGTAAACAGTCTTCATTATGATTAATTGCATAAATTTAATTAGAAATCTCAGTTAAAGCAACATGCTTTCCTTTCTCTGATATTAACTCCCTCCTTTAAGGAAATGGAATTTTAATCTTAGCCTTTCAAAAAACTTTCTTTCAGTGACTACAATTTTGAACTAAGAGAATTTTGTAACAAGGACTTTGAGCTATTGTGACAAGATGTTGTAATTTTTGGAATTAAACACATATACATCACATTATTTTTCAGGGTGGTCTGAAAATCTGAAGATCATGTAAAATGGAACTAGAGAAAGAGAGATGGGGAAACTCCTAATGGCATCAAACAACAGAACTACTATTGGATTCATAGTAAAATATTGCAACTCTTGTTGTTTTAAAGAATAAACTAAATATTGGGCAACTAGGGTATAAATGGGGCCCCTGGTGGTGGCGCAGTGTGTTAAAGCGCTGAGGTGTTGAACTTGCAGACCGAAAGGTCCCAGGTTCAAATCCCGGGAGCGGAATGAGCGCCTGCTGTTAGCCCCAGCTCCTGCCAACCTAGCAGTTCGAAAACATGCAAATGTGAGTAGATCAATAGGTACCACTCCAGCGGGAAGGTAACGGCGCTCCATGCAGTCATGTCAGCCACATGACCTTGGAGGTGTCTATGGACAACGCCGGCTCTTCAGCTTAGAAATGGAGATGAGCACCAACCCCCAAAGTCGGTCATGACTGGACTTAACGTCAGGGGAAAACCTTTACCTTTACCTTTAGAGTATAAATAGTTGTGGTGTCAAAATTTTTCATCTGACAATGCATTTATTTATTTTTATATACACTTAAATGCTCTCTTGCAGCCAGCATTAGCCCACCATTTGTTTTTACATATGACATTGTTCTCACATATAATTGTATCTATGGGGAAAACACAACACAGAGAATATGTGATGTAGCTGTGTAAAGTTTTCAGTGTGAGCATGTACGTAGCAGATCCAGCTGTTTGAAAGTGATAGCATGAAACAGGCCTATTTTTAAAAGGAGGAAATTGTAGTTAATGGCATATCTGCTGAAAGCAGGTAATTTTAATTATCTCCGATAGTTAGAAGTCATGAATAATTTATTACCCAAAGAACTGTAGTTCTCTCCGGCTCTTCTCTCCAGTCTTTTAATCCTGATGAGACTTGATAATTCAGATCATAGTCCCAAATGCTTCTTGATGTGAACTGTTAATTCCAGAGCTAATGATAGGAACCATAGGTTTATGCCTGGATTTCCCGCTCAGAATACTTACATGATCCTATTTGCTCTCTTCTTTCGGATTCCTTCTCAAAATCCTCAAAATCTGCCTCTCCTGTAAAGTCTTCATTTTAATCCTTAACAGCCCAGTTTTACGCACATTGACTTAAATGTTAGTTCTCCAAAATTCAATGGGATTTGCCTTCATTTCAAAAGTGTACGTGAGATCCCAGCCTTAAGCCTTATATGCAAATAAAATGGGGGGAACAATTACTCTAAAGACCTCATCACATTTGAAAAAGGTAAAGGTAAAGGTTTCCCCTGACAATAAGTCCAGTCATGTCTGACTCTGGGGGTTGGTGCTCATCTCCATTTCTAAGCCGAAGAGCCGGCGTTGTCCGTAGACACCTCCAAGGTCATGTGGCCGGCATGACTGCATGGAGCACCGTTACCTTCCCGCCGGAGCGGTACCTATTGATCTACTCACATTGGCATGTTTTCGAACTGCTAGGTTGGCAGAAGCTGGAGCAACAGCGGGCGTTCACTCTGCTCCCGGGATTTGAACCTGGGACCTTTCAGTCTGCAAGTTCAGCAGCTCAGTAATTTTACACTATAGATGCACTCAAAATCTCCTCTCAATATTGTGATTGCAAATTGAAGTCTTGCTTAGTGTTTTTTCTTTGGAGGAAGATTTGCTACTGAAATTAACCTTTTCAGTAGTAGGACTTGTAATAGGGAGTTTCATTTATCTTCTGGAACCCTCTAACAGAGTTGTGGGCAAACTCCAGGCCTCCAGGTAATTGAAACTTCAACTCCCAGAAATCCCAGCCCACTTAGCAGCTGTAAGGAATTGTGGAAATCCAAAACACCTGGAAGACTGAACTTTCTTCATATCTACTAGGCTTGATCGATCCATGAAAAATTTGATTCTAAACTCGTTTCAAAACTAGAGGGGGCATTTTTTCGTTTTTGTTGCTAATAACGAATTTGGCCCCCAAAATTTTTCGAAATTAACGAAAATTCGTTATTTTCGAAATTAATTCGTTAATGGCGGACGCGCATGCGCGGTGGCCCAAAAACAGCCCGAAGGGGGGGGGACTTAGGGGGCTCTCCCGCCCTCATTTTTTGAGTGATATTCTTCAAACTTGGTACAGTGGTAGAACACATTTAACACTGATAGCTCACCAAAATGTGGAACGTTTCCGTTATCCTCTGATTTTTGGCAAATTTTCATAGCTTTTATAATAAACCATTTTTTAATAATTGCAGAAATCTGTTCCTGGTTTGAAAGTCTTATTTCCTGTTAAATTGGGTTGTCTTTACTGTGAAAGTCATTGCTCTACTTCAGAAACTTTGTTTTTGTGGCTGAAACTTTGTTAAATTGGTGTAGTCCCCGGCTGAGACACAAGCAGCCCCGCTTGTGTTTGAGAGCGGTGAAGGGACAAAGGCACCCCCTTCTTTCCCCAAAAGGAGTTGTATTTTGTACAGGGAAGTATGGGATATGCAACTCTTTCCCAAACTTGGCTTAGGATTATCAGGAAGCGTCCCCGGCTGAGACACAAGCAGCCCCGCTTGTGTTTGAGACTGGGGAAGGGACAAAGGCACCCCCCCTTCTTTCCCCAAAAGGAGTTGTATTTTGTACAGGGAAGTATGGGATATGCAACTCTTTCCCAAACTTGGCTTAGGATTATCAGGAAGCGTCCCTGGCTGAGACACAAGCAGCCCCGCTTGTGTTTGAGAGCGGTGAAGGGACAAAGGCACCCCCCCTTCTTTCCCCAAAAGGAGTTGTATTTTGTACAGGGAAGTATGGGATATGCAACTCTTTCCCAAACTTGGCTTAGGATTATCAGGAAGCGTCCCCGGCTGAGACACAAGCAGCCCCGCTTGTGTTTGAGAGCGGTGAAGGGACAAAGGCACCCCCCCTTCTTTCCCCAAAAGGAGTTGTATTTTGTACAGGGAAGTATGGGATATGCAACTCTTTCCCAAACTTGGCTTAGGATTATCAGAAAGCGTCCCTGGCTGAAACACAAGCAGCCCCGCTTGTGTTTGAGAGCAGTGAAGGGACAAAGGCACCCCCTCTTCTTTCCCCAAAAGGAGTTGTATTTTGTACAGGGAAGTATGGGATATGCAACTCTTTCCCAAACTTGGCTTAGGATTATCAGGAAGCGTCCCTGGCTCGGATCCCTTGTTTCCAAAAACACTTTTGCGTGGAAAAAAGAAAGGAGAAAGCCCACCCCGCCCGCAAGAAGAAAAATGGCGCAGTAGAAAAATTGCTGCGCCAGGAAAAAAACACCCACAGGACAGCCCTTTGCAAAAACAAAAGAAAAAGAAAGACCCAACTAACACACACCACCCAAACTCAGCCAGCCACCCCACCTTTTCTCCCGGTCTTCACACAGCCATGCTGTGACGCAGCAATCTTTCCTGCCTGCCAGTGCCTGCACCAAAATCTCCCTTCCACCCTCTCCAAAATTCCCAGTGCGACTGAGCCACGAGGCGTGTGCACGCTCAGGACGTCCTACCAGCCCCTCCCCCTGGTTAAACGTGCTCTCTGACTGGCTACAAGGTGCAAACAACACGCTAGATTGCCCCAGTGGACTTAAACAAGTTTGGATGATTTGCCAAAGCATTTTTTAAAAACGAAAAAAAAGGCGCCATAACGGAAAACGGCCAATCGCGGTTCGAAACCGCGATATCCAGGCGTGTGGACAACCAAGGTTCAATATTGCTTCAAAACAAACGAAAATAACGAATCAATAACGGTAAACGGGGAAAACGAATTATTTGAGCAAGCCTAATATCTACTCTAACAGGTATAGGAAGACCTAGTGGCTTTGTTAGTTTCAAGAAAAGCAGCATTTTCTTTCCTTTTGAACCTTTCCTCCTGATTATTCATGATTTGCATATATTTTTATATATACATTGCTGAATGCTCATAACTGAAGAAATTCACATAAATAATGTTTAGATATTAGGGAAATTTCGCATATACAGTAGAGTCTCACTTATCCAAACCTCTGGATTATCAAAGCCATTTTGTAGTCAATGTTTTCAATATATCATGATATTTTGGTGCTAAATTTGTAAATACAGTAATTACAGCATAACATTACTGCATATTGAACTACTTTTTCTGTCAAATTTGTTGTATAACATGATGTTTTGGTGCTTACTTTGTAAAATCCTAACCTAATTTGATGTTTAATAGGCTTTTCCTTAATCCCTCCTTATTATCCAACATACTCGCTTATCCAAGCTTCTGCCGGCCAGTTTAGCTTGGCTAAGTGAGACTCTACTGTATTGGTAAAGGTAAAGGAATTCCCCTGACATTAAGTCTAGTCATTTCCAACTCTGCGGGTTAGTGCTTATCTCCATTTTTAAGCCAAAGAGCTGCCGTTGTCCATAGATACCTCCAAGGTCATGTGGCCGGCATGGCCGCATGGAGTGTCATTACCTTTCCGCAGGAACGGTACCTATTGATCTACTCACATTTGCATGTTTTCGAACTGCTAGGTTGGCAGAAGCTGGGGCTAACATGGAGAGCTCATCCTGCTCCCTGGTTTCGAACTGCCAACCTTTTAATCAACAAATTCAGCAGCTCAGCATTTTAATCCGCTGCACCATCGGGGGCTCCACATACATTGGGTATACCTGCAAATTAGTAGAAAATTGAACAAATTTCAATGCGAGAAGAAAACAAAATATCAAAATTCCTATATGAAACATATAGGAATTTATAACATATAGAATGTTATAGCTGTGATGCAGTTAAATGAAGATTTCCCCTCAAAAAGTGAGTGCAGAGAATACACAATATCAATCACTCATTACTAAACACTAGACATGATTTAGAATGCCAGGAAATGAATGTCTGGAGTGGGCCAATACCTTTCATACTTTATTTTAAAGAAATAAAAAATTGAGATTAATCTAAGCTTTAGTTTCTGTCTGTGGGTCACCACAATCTCCAGGAGGATTAAGAATTTCAATTTAGATGATTGAAGAGCTCCTAAAACTTAAGAAATGGGCAAATGATTTTAAATCAATCTGTACGGTACAATCCCCCAAACTCATATAACAGCCAATATGAGGCAGCTATAAAAAAGGAAAGTGAAACATTCCAATAAAATGAAATCAGTGTGCTCAATGTGGAGCCAACTAATGGTTTCTGAAAACCAGAGGTTATGAAATATTTTCAGATTGACAGGAATCGCAGCTAATTGAAATGACCTATTCTTACAGTGTATACTGTTCTCTAAATTGCTTTCTAAAGCTGCTCATCAAAAAAGCAAGCTTACCCACCTCGTCTTCTTTCTTCTTAACTTCTCTTTAATTGTGACACTTTATTTTATGTTGGCTGTTTGATGTGTACCAGAGCACAACCTGTTGTGATATGCCACTTTTAGAAAAATAATAGAAGATCACTTGTTGCTCAAACCTTCCTCTAAAAATGAGAAATATTGCAAACAAACAATTACATACCCACTGTGTTGTTAGGGTTTTGAGTATATGTATATTTGCTTGTGCATACATACACATCTGATGACAGATCTTGCGTTTACCCTAATATATGTGATTTTATAGGTGGAACAGAAGGATATATTCACTGTTTCATTTCATATCCCTTCTTTGAAGAATAACAGCACTCCCAGTGAGGAAACATTCAATCCATAGGGATGTAGATATCTGGGGAGTGCATAAGAAACATCCAAACAATGGCCTGCTGCACTTTTACATCTGGACAATAAAAAGAGACATTTCTTTTCTCCAGATCCCTGGAGGTTATTTTGTCTAGAGAAAGATTTATATGCAATCTTGACTAAGACTTCACTTCATCACAAAGAGTCCAACTATGTGTAAGTCTAACAATGAATGTGTCATACCAAAACAACATTATAGCACAATAACTGTTTGATTAATAGGTAACCAGTATGGATTTGAATTACAGAATCTGGTTATTTATTTAACGTGTCAGAAGTGAATTGATACTATAGTTATAATATATAAAAAACCAACAAAGTTAAATACTTGGCATTATATTAAATATCCTTTGACCAGAAGCTGGCCACTTGGAGTGCCTCTGGTGTCTCTGTAATAAGGTCCTCCATTGTGTGTTGGAATCAAAGACGCTTTAAAGGGCCAGACTTAAAAGTGTCTTCAAAACAGAGTTTAATGAAACAAAAGGAAAAGGATGCAGGGATACTTAAATGCAGTTCCACTGGTCAAAAACTCAAAAACCCAAACCAAAGCTGGTCCAAAAGGTAAACAGAAATGTAATCCAGATCAACTGGATGCAATAAGCAACAAGTCAAACAAAGTGCTCTAAGGCAAAACAAAAAAGGCACAGTACACACATGGTTAACAGAGGGAGTTGCAAGAAAAGAAGCGTCGTCAGCTGAAGTTCAAGGTCGAAGCAGGAGGAATCCAAAGCAGCATTGCTCCAGTGTCCGCAGAAGCAGCGTCTCTAGCCAAACCGGTTCAGGTCCAAACTGCAGATCTGAGTCTAACACCAAACATGAAACAGGCAGCAGCAAGATTACAAGAAACTTTCCCAATACCCAGCACACGAATGCACATCAACACCTTGCCTTCTGCAAAGACCCCTCACCCCTGAACCCACTTTTATCTACAAACCATCATCAGAGGATGAACTGACCGCCGCCCCATCACCATCCCCCGCAGCTTCTCCCAGCTCTTCAAGTGAATTCCCTTGACTCTCCCTCCAATTCCTCCATCTCCTGTCAAGACTTAGATCCCCCAAAGAAGCAGTTGGATCCCCTGATTGCCAGTCTTCACTCCCAGAGAACCCCATAAAGGTATCACTAGTTGTTGGTGCATCACAAATAGCTTGCACTTCTCTTATCTTAGTCCAATCCATGGTGTCTCCTTCTCCTTCACTCATTGACCCATCATCCCCAGAGAATCCCTCAAATGACTCTTCATCTGTAAGGTGCTGTATGTCCCAAATCCTCTTTCTCTGCTGCTCATCATCAGATTCCTGCTCCCGAGTAACCCTTTTCCCCCTTCTGACACCCATACTACTGTCTGCAACATTATCATCCCCAGAGAATCCCTCAAACGACTCCTCATCTTTAGATGCTGTAAATATGTCCCGGATCCTCTTTCTCTGCTGCTCATCATCGGATTCCTGCTCCCGAGTAACCCTTTCCCCCCTTCTGGCACCCATACTACTGTTTGTAACATTACTCACAGGCTCTACTACAACACTGTGCATGTGGCAGAGTTCATACTGCATTGTAATAGGTAGTCTGTGGTTTGCTCTTCTCCACATTCGCATGCCACTTTGAAGCCCCATTCCTTAAGGTTAGCTCTGCATCTTGTGGTGCCAGAGCGCAGTCAGTTCAGTGCCTTCCAAGTTTCCCAGTCTTCTGTATGCCCAGGAGGGAGTTTCTCATTCGGTATCAGCCATGGCTTGAGGTTCTGGGTTTTAACGTACTTTTCTCTCACTTGCTGAGGTGTTCCTATGAGTATATCTGTAGATCTCAGGAAGCTATTTCTTGATTTAAGGGATTGGCTTGCTGGCTGATACCCGAACAGACAGGCATGTAGCCAGGGGGAAGGGCTTGAGGGGCTTCAGCCGCCCCCAAAAAAATTCTCAGGGTGGTCTACGAGAAGGCCTTACTGGTACATGGCATGGTGGCATCCTTGTCTGCGCCTGGGCCCTCGGTGCACTCTCTTTCCTTATTGGTGCCCCTGGTTTCAGCCTTCAGTGCCAGGAGAGTGCTAACAATATTTTGCAGATTAATATTAGCATTCATGTGCCAGAAAAAAAGACAGACATGTTTATGCGAGACTCGTTTCATTGAGAGACATGATAGTGTATTGACATTTGTTGAACTATTTAAGCCGATTGTAGTTGCCTTAGAAGAAATCTCAGAGAAACCATGGAAAATCTCTTCTTCAGCTTCAAACTTTTTGACTGCAATTGAAAAAAGTGATTTCATTGTTAGCCTGTTTGTTTGTGAAGAACTCTTCAGCCTTACTTTGCCCCTATCAATTTTTCTTCAGGAAAAAAGTCTTGATATGGCATCTGCCATAAACCACGCTAAGTCACTGTTAAAGTCTTTAGAAATATTGAGAGCAGATGCAAAAGATCATTTGTAAAACCCTTTGACTTAGCAAGAACAACATCTGAAAAAATATGTCAAAGCAACTTGACTATTCCAAGGCAAAGTTCAAGACAGGTGCATTGGGTTCATACCATGTGTCGATTCACTCATACAGAACATTACTGAAAGGTTCATGTCAAATGAAGACATTTTAACCAGTTTCCAGGTTCTCCTTCCTGGGATTTTAGGTCTAGACAAAGTTCACCATATGGAACAACTGTCAGAATACTTTGAAAATGACACAGCACTTGCTTTCATCAAGGCTGAGTACATAATGTGGTGTAATATTACACCATCAATTAAGAAAGATACTGAAGTACTTAAAGTGTTGGAACGGTGTGACAAAACCTACTATCGTTTAATAAAATTCCTTTTGACTGTGTTAGCTACTCTACCAGTAACGACATGCAGTGTGGAAAGATCGTTTTCAACCATGAAGAGTGAAAAGTGTATCTAGAAGTTTAATGACAGACCAGAGACTTAGTGGACTAGCAATGATTTCCATCCATCGGGACATCACTATCAAACCAAAAAAAGTAATTGACAAAATGGCCGGGGAAAAGAAAAGAAGAATGTTGCTGCAAAGTAAAAAATAAGTCAAAAAGTATTCTAAACTTTTTGTTAATAAAAATAGAAGAAAAAAACCATAAAATGATTCATAAGGGACAATATTGTGACTGCCTTCTAAGTAGGAAAGTGTTGATAAAGAAAAATCAGATGGCCTAAAGCAGCAGCTCATTTTGCAATAGTCCCCTTACAGAGGAGTGAAGATGCAGCATAGCAAGACCACTGCCTTTTTCGAGCCTCACTGTGTTTCTTCTCCATATGTTTGGCAATTTTGTAACCACTAGGCTTGTCCGATCGATGGAAAAAATGTTTCAATTCTCGTTTCTAAAGTAGGGGGTGCCGGCTCTTCGATGTAGAAATTATTTCTAAATGTTTCACCCAAAATTTTCGGATATTTCCGAAAATTCGTAATGTTTCTAAAATGTTTCTAAAATGGCGGATGCGCATGCGCAATCGCCAAAAAACAGGAAACCGGGGGGGGGACTTTTCTGGGGGTCTCCCGCCCTCATTTCTTGAGCTATTCGCATCAAATTTGGTACAGTGGGAGAACACATTCCACACTCTTTGCTCAACAAATTGCAGAATGTTTCCTGTCTCCTATGATTTTTGGCGAATTTTTATAACTTTTTATAATACACTATTTTTCAATATTTGAAGAAACCTGCTCCTGGTTTGAAAGTCTTATTTCCTGTTCAATTGGGTTCTTATCACTGTAAAAGTCCCTCTTCTACTTGTGTAGACTTTGGATTAGAAATGCAGCACACGCCAAGCAATGCCTTGACAGGATTGGCAACGTCCTTTGGAAACTATAAATTGCTGTGGACCCTCTATTGAATCAAATCAATGTCTGACTTTGTGATTGCAGAAATAAAACTCAGCCCAAGGCTTGGGAATAGAAATGGAGTGTGAGGGAAGCAATGCCTTGGCGGGTGCCCCACGTCCTTTGGAAACTATTTCTTCCAATGTACCCTTTAGGTTTGAAAACAATGTGTGTCTTTGTGATTGCTGCAATAACACTCAGCCCGGGGTCTTGGGATTACAAACGGAGCGGGAGGGAAGCAATGCACTTGCAGGAACGCAGACGTCCTTTGGATTTCCTCTGAGGTGGAAAGGTGTTCTTACCATACATCAAGGGAACCACTGACCGCATAGGCAAATTGATGAAGAAGCGCAACCTACAAACTATCTACAGACCCACAAAGAAAACCCAACAAATGCTACAGTCAGCGAAAGACAAGAGGGATCCTCTCTCCTCTGCAGGAGTCTACCGGATACCATGCAGCTGTGGACAAGTCTACATAGGGACCACCAAACGCAGCACACAAACACGAGTAAAAGAACATGAAAGGCACTGCAGACTAATTCAACCAGAGAAATCAGCCATAGCAGAGCACTTGATGAACCAACCTGGACACAGTATATTATTTGAGAACACAGAAATGCTTGACCATTCCAACAACTATCATGTCAGACTACACAGAGAAGCCATTGAAATTCACAAACATGTGGATAACTTCAACAGAAAGGAAGAAACAATGAAAATGAACAAAATCTGGCTACCAGTATTTAAAAAACTCAAAAATCAGAACAGTAAATAAGAAGCAACACTCCGAGACATGAGAATTAGGGGCAGTTAATAAAGAATGCCCTCAGGCAGAAAGTAGCTAGTAGGTGTAGCCATTCAATGCAAATTAGGATGATTAATTGGAACATTTACACTATCCTCCAACTGACAAGAGTTCTTCCCACACCCTGGACTTCCCCACAGATATATATAAACATCCCTTGCTTAGTTTTTTCATACCTCACAACCTCTGAGGATGCCTGCCATAGATGTGGGCGAAACGTCAGGAGAGAATACTTCTGGAACATGGCCACACAGCATGAAAGACATACAACAACCCTGTGATCCCGGCCATGAAAGCCTTCGACAACACATTTCTCTTTTTTGTTCTTTGTTTCTTTCTTTTTTTTTCTATTATCTAATTCACTGTGGAGAGCATGAAATCTATGTCTGTTGTTGTTTTTATATATATTTTTTATATTTTCAATTTTATTCATGTGCCACTTTCTTAGAAAATCACTAATAAAAAGAAATGAAACAAGAATGAGTATGGAGGTTGCTCTTGTGCATACGTTCCATTGGCTAGTGGCAAGCAAGGGCTTGGTTAATTGTGCTGAACAAGGTAGGTCTTTGGTCGAATCCACCATAGCTCTTATGATTTTGATTACGCAGTGGACTGTCATGTATGAATGAGAATTTTCTCCCATTCTTTCAAGTTGCAGCCCAGCATTGTAATCACTACACTGCAATGCCTTTCTATGTGTCTCTTTTTCCTCTAGGTTTGGCAGTTGTAGACTGAAGTCTGTTTCAGGACCCAGAATTAGCTCAGGCCGTTGGGTGTTGATATCTGCTACAGTTGCTGAGCAACCAAACCATATTTCCTCCCTTCCTTCCACCCGTAATTTTCAGAATAGTCATTTAAGCACTAAAATATGAGGACAGGAAGGAAACAGAAGGACTAGTTTCCAAGTGTCTTGCCTAGGGCATTAGGCAGAGTGAATGGCTGTCTTAGACAGCAGATTTTGAGTATCACAAAAGGGCAACCAATTGTTAGTTGCTTACTTCATTTTTGTTGTTGTTTTTACTGCCAGGGAAAGGATACAGTTCTTGTGGGATTTTCTGCTTTGGGTTACAATAAATTTGGCTGGAGTTGGGTGCTCTGCACCTGGCCATGGGGAAAACACCAATTGCTGTTATGCCAAAAGCAGCAAAATATCATGATGGCTAGAAAAAAAATAAAGCTACCTATCTATCCCTGCCCAATATCTTTTCTGTCTTAAACAGAAATAAAATTCATATTCAGTGGCCAGTAGATAAAATGCTTTCTGTGAGTCATAAACATCCATCTTCATGCATTTTTAAGTCCTGCAAAATGAAAAGGAAGCAAATGCCAAAGGCCTTCAAAAGATATAAGGAAAAAATACCTGTTCAAGCAAGCAAATGAAACCAGATTAGGCCAATTGTGCTGTTTGCTGCTTTGAGCTCTTTCACAGCAAAAACAAGTTAGTATCAAAAATATATTACAGGAGGTTTTAAATTGAGCAACCATAAGTCAAGGTCATGGTTGATCTCTGCTCCCTGAGGTACTTTCAGGCAACATCCAATGGATTCAAATTATGGGCCAGATCATTAAGCTGGCTGACTGACTCACTCAGTCTTGCTATTAATAAAGAACTCATCTTGAAGATTTTCTGCACGGCTATATGGATAACCTGAATTTATGTGGACCTCAGCAGTTCAATCCCAGAATGTGTTGCCTGAAAACTGAGAGGAGCTGAAGTTTATTAGTATGGGGGAAAGAGTTCTCTCTCTCTCTCTCTCTCTCTCTCTCTTTTTATTACATTGCTCTCAAGAGCTGTCCATTTTGTATTAGACCACGCATGTGGAACCTTGAAATATCAAATTTGTTATTTCTATTGGAGGGGCGGATATTTCTTGGGAATGACATACAGTGCAATTCACTAATGGAACAGAGGTTCTTTGTCAAGATTCTCCTGTGATAACCAATGGAACGTGGATATAACATTGCTACTGTTCTGTCTTTCCTTTCAGACATTCTATCATCAAGAATTATGGAAAGTCTAATTTTTTTAATTTGATTCTTGTCTATAAAAATAACACATATAGGACTTTTTCCTACCAAGGTAGATGAATAGGGCAGCTAACCAAGATTTCCGCATCAGTATGAATATCCATGGGGCCTCTGTTTGTGACGAAGTGTGTTAAAATGCTGAGCTGCTGAACTTGCAGGGCTTGGGCTCAGTTTAGGGCACTATCATCTCCCAGCCAAGTTTTTTTGAAGCATGCCAGGTCAGCTCTTTCATCCTTGTAGAAATCGTAGATGACACAAGTCTTATTTTTCACTGACCTGGCATTACTTAAGAATATGGTGAGATTTTGTGGGTGGTCTGGTTCACTCTTCACTGCAATAGCAAGGATGATCACCCCAGCATTGATTATCATGTGACTGCCATGGGATAGCAGTTTCATACAATAAAGTCCTATTTTAAATTTTTATTGAATGGGAGTCAGATGTGAGGCCTATTGAAAAGTATGACATTTTAGTGCTTTAATATATAGAGTTGTGGACATACAACGTCTGCAAATTGTAAATAGTTCCAAGGGTGGTACGTTCCTAGTGTGCCCCACTCTGTTCATGGAAGTGACTTGCAGCAATTACAAAGGCTTGGCTTTATTCATAAATACATAGTTTGAACATAGATGGAGGTATAACTTATCACTCCTATACATTACAACTTTGCCAAGCCTACCTCAGAGTTCTATAAAGAGGTACTCCTTTTCATAGAAGCTTTTGACTTACACCCCCCTGATTCTCTCTCCTATGTCTTTCATCTATCCCAGAGTTTCTCAAATTGTGCTCTTCAAATGTTGTGGACTTCAGCTATCACAATTCCTAACATCTGATAAACTGGCTGGGATTTCTAGGAGCTGAGGTTCCAAAATACCAGAAAGAACACAGTTTGAGAAACACTGCTTTTCCCAGTTCCATGACACAGTATATACAATACTAAATCATGGCGTTGGGATAGAGGAAAGCTTTATAGGAGAGGCCATCTGACACACAAAAGAAGAATAGAAAACAAAAGCCCCTATTTAGTGCAGTTGTTAATCTGTCCCAGGCAGGCCTGTAGCGAGGGGGGGGGGGGGTTAGGGGTTCAACCCCCCCCCCCCCCCGAAATTTTTCAGGTTAAAAAAAAAAACCTGGTTTACTCATGGATTTTAACTGGTTAACCAAATGCCCATGCTAAGTCTATGAGACGTAAAACATTAAGAGTCCCTCCAGGCACTATCTCAAGTAGATATTGACAGGTCTGAACCCGGGAGTGGGTGGGTCAGGGGTTCAACCCCCCACTCCCCGAAATTTTCAAAATCCCTGCTGAAATTTTTTTTCTGGCTACAGCCCTGGTCCCAGGTCCTAGGTTCAAACCCCAGGAGCTGAGTGAGCGGCCCCTGTTAGCCCCAGCTCCTACCAACCTAGCAGTTTAAAAACATGCCAATGTGAGTAGATCACTGCGCTTCATGCAGTCATGCTGGCTATATGACCTTGGAGGTGTCTATGGACAACGCCGGCTCTTCAGCTTAGAAATGGAGATGAGCACCAACCCTCAGAGTCAGACATGACTGGACTTAACGTCTGGGGAAACCTTTACCTTTACCTATGAATATCCATATAGGTCAGGCTTCACCAAAACTACTGGCCCACTAAAACAAATTTGGCTTAACTGCCATGAAGCGAGGTTTACTAAATGAATAGCACCCCAGTTTTATATTCCAAAGAAATAGCAAAAACTGAGAGTGGTTCTATACTGACCAGTAATCTCATGAACTATTCAGTCTGGTGGTGTTTATCGGACTGGTTCCAGCATGGTTTACACTGGTATTCCCTGGCTGCTGCAGAGGCAGGAGGGAAACCTGTCCATCCTATTCTGCCCATTGTGTCAGAACATAGATCACGTTGGCTGCTTGTCACCTGGAATGATCTCAGCAGGGTGTCGGAGTAATTTGGTTGGGGGGGGGGGTGCTGAAGGCAACATGGGAGGCTTCCAGGCAACATGGGAAGCTTTGCCGACAGAGCCCAGCCAGAAGTACATGTGCATCATGTAATGGGCTCCATCCTGAAAAGTTATAGCAAGCAGCGTACAATGGGGGTAAGTGTTCAATATAGATGTGTCCTACTTCAACTAACAAGAAAGCTTTAAGTGTTAAATATTCTTGTTGAGGACTTTATTGGTCTGTTCAAGCTCCATTTTTCTTTAAAAAATTAAAAGCCAAACCTTTTATCATTGTAATAGTGAGAAAATATAGTTGGTTAGTTCTAGCCTTACTATTGGGTGTGAGTGGTAAATAGGTGTGTCAGAACAAAAACCAGAGAGGCTCCTGTATCTGTAATGGTTGCATTGAAGAGGTAATTTCAGCAGGTATTGTTTGTTATCTGATTGTGTGAGAAGTAACACTTGGTGAAATTCCTTCCTCAACACCAGCACTAAAGGCTGTTTTTATTCTGGCAAACACAGACTACCAGTGGCATTGCCTAGGATATTAATTCCAGATTATCTGTGTAATAGACAGTGTGTCTCTTAACTGGAAAGGAATTGTGTCACTCAGGATTGAGTGCATTGACTTCCAACCGGAAACTTTTAACATGAAAAAGATTCCAGAAAAGATTTATATCTATCCTAGTGGAGAAGGAAATTTGATACCTTCCAGCCAGGACAGACATCCATATTGAAAGGTATGTATATAAAACTATGAAAACTAAGCAGGTTTTTAAGATAGTTACAGTAGAGTCTCACTTATCCAAGCCTTGCTTATCCAAGCCTCTGAATTATCCAAGCCATTTTTGTAGTCAATGTCTTCAATACATTGTGATATTTTGGTGCTAAATTCGTAAATACAGTAATAACAACATAACATTACTGCGTATTGAACTACTTTTTCTGTCAAATTTGTTGTATAACATGATGTTTTGTTGCTTAATTTGTAAAATCATAACCTAATTTGATGTTTAATAGGCTTTTCCTTATCCCTCCTTATTATCCAAGATATTCAATTATCCAAGCTTCTACCAGCCCATTTAGCTTGGATAAGTGAGACTCTACTGTATTAACAATTTGGGATTCATTCTGCACTTAATTTACATGTGGTTGCATTGCACTTTTTAGGGAGGAAACCATCTTTTCTATGCTGAAAAACTTTCCCCTGTGTATTACTCACACAAAACCACCATATATTAATTTTTCACAGAATATGTTCCCAACTTAGCCAGACAATACTATTGTCCATTGAAATTTCATTAGAAAACGCCAAATCTACTTTATCCCACCTTGCTACACTCTTGTTTTCCAAACAAGGATATACTATAGTCATTGAGTTCATGAAGAGCACAAAAAGGTATCAGAATACTGCTCATAAGTAACACAGTACTCTCCCAGTCATCTATATAAGAAATCTGGGGCTACTTCAGCAATAATACAGAAAGTGAAAAGGGTTTCCTGATTTTTCAGCATGATTTCACAAAGGGAAAAGTGGTGAGGAGTTGCTGTATATTAACAGCAATCATTTTTCCAGCCTGATGCCTCATAAAATCATGTTCAATACATTGTACTTCAAGGTCCAAGCAGGGTCATCAAAGAACCTGACACAGTTAACATTTCTCCAACTGTTCATACTAACATTAGGTCCTGTACTATGTTCTCATCAGGCAAGCAATAAATGATCACAATTGAACAGAAATCAAAGCTACATGAAATGGAATCCTGTTATGTATGAGAGACAGATAAATCAAACATTTGGCAGTCTTTGGATAATTATGTTTTCTCAGTTGAGTCAAAAGGGATGAGGGTAGTAGAATCAGCATCTTCAGCTTGTCTTCTGCAGAAAGTCTTCAGTCAGCTTCCAGCTGAGTTTTTGTGTGACTTGTTTTCTCCTTCCTCGCACAGTGACCTTTTCAAAATTCCTGCCTTGCAAAATGGTGTCTACAAAGCGGCTGGAACACTAAGATTTGTGATATGTCTAAGTGTCATTTTTGTAGACTTATCTGTTTGAATAAAAGTGGGCAGCGAGGCAGGGGGGATAGACTATACATTAAATATGCTGAAATATGAAAAAAGCCCACACTGAAAGAATTGTGGCCTTATTCATAAATCTGGCTATATTTAATAAAATGTTTTGTGCTATTCATTTCACAGGAAGTAAAAATGATAGAAATCCCTTTGACTTGGATTAAACTCAACACTAAACAGCTACATGACTGACCCAAAGAGATACTTTGTTTCTCTTGTATGTTATCTCCCCCCCCCCCCCAGTTATAAAGTACCTGGCCATGGCAAATCGGCGGTACAGTGTTCCCTCACTATTTTGTGGTTCACTTTTTGCGGATTCGCTGTTTCATGGTTTTTCAATAAACTCTAAAAGACTATTATAAATAATAAAAAATTACAATTTACAGCCTAAGGAGGGGAGGAAGGAGAAGCCAAAGGGAGAGAAAAGGAGCCCAAGTGGCAACAAGAGGAGAAGGAGGTGATTTATCAACACACGATTGGTTGATAAAGACTTAAAGTAGTTTATAACTACTAAAATAATGTATAAATATTATAATAAATACAGCATCCCTACTTTGCGGATTTTCACTTATTGCGGGTGGTCCTGGAACCTAATCCCAGTGATAAGTGAGGGAACACTGTATTGTTCACCTCCACCTACAAATCTGTATGTTCTGAGCTGGGTATGACTTACCAAATGCTTCAGTCTAGAAACCAATTGGAATAGGCCAATGTTTGCCATGGATACCATGAACTCCCAAAGTGCACCTGAGAAACTGGCCTCAAGTAGTATGTTGAAGTTGCCCAGATACAAAAGTCTGGGAAAGGGGTGGACGGTACACTAACAGAATCTCAAGTCTATCCCTGGTTTTTAGATTCAGGTACACACACTCAGTGTGATTCAGTTCCCTAACAAGTAATTTGATAAGGTTAAGATGTCTTTAAAGACCACAGCTACACCCCCCCCCACACACACACACTTTCCCTCACCTGCTCACTGACACAATACCTGGCTGGCTGGGAGGGCCTGGGCTCGGTTTTGTCGTCATCTCACTTGTTCAGTCGTTTTCGACTCTTTGTGACCTCATGGACCAGTCCACGCCAGAGCTCCCTGTCAGCCATCACTGCCCCCAGTTCCTTCAAGGTCAAGACAGTCACTTCAAGGATACCGTCCATCCATCTCGCCCTTGGTCGGCCTCTCTTCCTTTTTCCTTCCATTTTCCCCAGCATTGTGATCTTTTCCAAGCTTTCCTGTCTCCTCATGATGTGGCCAAATTTTTTGGGGCACACAATGTCATTTTAGCCAGCTGTCATCAATGCCCACATTATGTCATGAGGTCTCCCAAAGTCATAGAATCATTGGACCACCAGGGCTACCCAATCCAACCCCACCACCGGGTGCAGGAATACACAATCAAAGTACTCCTGACAGCCATCCAGTCTCTGCCTGAAAATCTCCAAAGAAGAAGACTTCACCACACTCCAAGGCAGAGTATTCCATTGTCAAAGCAGCTCTTACCATCAATAAGTCAATAGTTGATTTGAAGGCACATACACACTGAGCTATAGTCTAGGTCTCTATCATTTGACATAAGGAAGATTGGATCATTCAGGGTCATCCTAGTTATAACTATTGTTTCTTATCCTAAAGAAAAGAAATGTGGTCAGCTTTCTACCTTTTACTGCAATAATGTACATCTAGAGAATCACGTATTTTTAACAAGTTCATCCAACTAGGGCAATATACATTTTAAGAATGCCTTTCAAACTGGCCCAGATTTCTAGAATTTTGGGAAAGATTCTTCTTTTTATCTTATTGTCATTGGCAGGCCCCGTTCTTTATGGAGGCCCATAAAGCCACTGCTTCGGGCGCACTCAAAGCAGCAGCGGCAGCGACCATTGGGTCGCTCGCTGTGTAACAAGGAAGTACCTGGTATTCTTGCGAGATTTCGCAAGATCTCGCGAAATATCGCGAGTATACCAAGTACTTCCGTGTTCCGTGGCGAGCGACCCAATGGTCGGCGCCACCGCTGCCGCCGCCGATAAGTTGGGTGGGGAGGGCGTTATCTTCTATGGGTAAAATATATATTTATTCAGGGAATCAGATTGGTCTTTGGCAGTTAGGCTGGTTTGCTGTTGTTTTTATTCAGAGTTATAACCCATAGCTGTCATGATTTACAAATACTGATATGCTTCTAAATTCATTTGTCTAATGTCTTTTCGATAAAAGCAATAAGTACCTTCACCACAGCCTAAAGTGAATTAATTGATCAAATGCACTGCTGCTTTTTTTTAAAAAGAAATCCTGGCCTATAACAAGAGAGAACATTTTTAATATATTGGTTAACCTAGGCTTTTAGCTTTAACTAATCAACATATGCTTTAACTGATTCATTGGTGTATGCGGAGAGGAGGTCTACTCCATGTGGTTAAAATTAATATGATCTTGGTGAGGTTATTTTTATTCTGTTAGAAAACTATAAGTGTAAATTAATGGGAGAAATAAATAAATATACCTTTCTGGCGACAGATGGCAACTTTTATGTACCAAACTGCAATCCATTTACATTTCTTTCATCAATCAAAATGATTGCAGGCCATCTCCTTCATATCTCAAATGGATACAATGGATTTGCTAATACACAGTTCTCTTAAAATGAATGTATTAATTAATCATACATTTAGTTAAAAGGAAATAGGTGAAGGCTGTTGAAAAGAATTAACACAGCTGTTTAAAGTTTCTCCCAAAACCTGGCTATAGTGTGCTATATGGGAGGTTGGATAATATGGATAATATCTGAGAGGAGAAGGAAATTATTCCAGCATTGTAGGATGATGAAGCTAGTCCTTTGAAGGGAAAGGTAAAAAACATGAATTACAGGAGAATATCAGGGGAGGCTCCCCTGTTGCCACTGCCGATATCTCAGGCCCGCCTTGTGGGAACAAGGGAGAGGGCCTTCTCTGCTGTGGCCCCCCGATTGTGGAACTCACTGCCCGGTGAGATTAGACAAGCCCCCACATTAGCAGCCTTTAAGAAAGACCTGAAAACATGGCTCTTCCATTGTGCCTTTGGAGAGTAATCACTACATACATCCCTTTTGCTGCTCTCCTTCAATATTTGTCCTCCAGATTGCACTGTCACTTTATGACCCTGTCCTCTGTGGTTTTTACTCCTACTTCCTTTCTCACCCCGAGTTTTAACCTAGTGTTCATGTGGCCCACCCTTGGTTTTATTGTTCTTTTGATCTTGTTTAATGTAGTGTATATTTTCTTTTATTGTGTTGTTTAATGTGTTATGATTTGTTGTTCTATTATATTTTGTTATATTGTATTGTTCTGGGCATGGCCCCATGTAAGCCGCCCCGAGTCCCCGTTGGGGAGATGGTGACGGGGTATAAATAAAGATTATTATTATTATTATTATTATTATTATTATTATTATTATTATTATTATTATCAACACAATGACGTTGTATGGCACAGCAAACAAGATAGATATGCTGGATTTCGTTTCGCAAAACCACAAGTCGAACACTTCCCAAGTGTCTAGGACTGTGTGATGTATTTTCTGATGATGTGTGCAGATCCCAGTAGGGTGGCCTTTTGCAGTTGGCAGATGGTGATTTTGTCAATGTCTATTGTTTCCAAATGCCGGCTGAGATCTTTTGGCACGGCACCCAATGTGCCGATCACCACCGGGACCACCTGCACTGGTTTCTGCCAGAGTCTTTGAAGTTCAATCTTGAGGTCCTGATAGCGGCTGAGTTTTTCCTGTTGTTTTTCGTCAATGCGACTGTCACCTGGGATGGCGACATCAATTATCCAAACCTTTTTCTATTATTATTATTATTATTATTATTATTATTATTATTATTATTATTATTATTCTAGCTGAGAAGAAATGCAGCCTTCTAGAAACATGGCCAAAGAGATATTCTAATTGCAACCAATGTAATTTTTAAACTAAAAAAAAACTAGAAAGGAATTTATTTAAAAATTATAATGACTGCTATAAAACAATTCAAATCCTTGTGGTAATTAATATGTCTTCATCATGCTTCGGTACTATATGCCACATTGCATATTTTAAGAGGTTATGTTGTTCAGTGGAGCAGATCCTTTCTACATATTTTCCCCTTCTAGTTCACCTGCTCATAAAAGCAGAACACATTCCTTTTTTTAAATTCCTGCTGTGAACTCCCTACCTCTAAATGTGTCTTAAAATATGTACTCTGAAATCTTATTTTCTATAACTATCTGCATTTTTAATGACATAGGCCATTTTGTGAAACAGCTGATGCATCGTAAACATGAAACACAGAGAGGTTTGCCTTTGGCAGAGCCTCACAAGGTATAAAATGTCATCTTCAAGTAATCTGTCAGTATCTCATTGTTTTTAGCAACAGCTCCAATGAAAATAGTCATTATACCATTGGTAGAGATTATGGGGCCAGGAAAATGCCTCTCTGTGGAAGCAGAAAGGTCAGCATGAAGATAAACATTGCATCTCAAGTTACTGAAATCTCCTGGAATTCAAGTGCCATTGTTCACTCTTAAGGCACACGGCCATTAGTTTTATTGATTATATCTGTTTCAGGCAGCTATCTATAAAACACTGATAAGCATGCTTATCAAGTGTTTCACAGTGTGACGGACATCTCACAAGCCTTTACTTTTTAAAAGCTGCCTAGGATTTTATTGAGAATTTTGCAAAGCACTTCCTTCTCATATCAGAAGTGTTGCGCATTTTCCAAGGACTAGAAGAAACTTTGCCAGATGTAGGTTACTCCTGCTTATGAAGGATGCCTCAGAAAGGCTGGTTAACAAAATAATCCTCACCGCATCACACTGGCATTCATGAAAAAATAAATAGACTTTTTCTGGGCATACACTAAGGATGCATTGACTCTGAAAGTCATCTTTGGAGCCTTTCTTAAGGACAATAGCAGAGTGTTTAATGGATGGATGAATGGATGGATGGATGGATGGATAATTAAATCAGGCATCTGGACAGATTCTTGAACCTTTCTTTTGAAAAAGAGATTCCCCCTCCCTCAGTTAAAAAGGCTAATTATCACACCCACACACTTTTAGACCCACTGCAAGGTAATGCCTAGAAAAATAAATTGGCCTTTAGCTGACACTAAAAAAGGTATAATAGATGTGCCAGTGAAGCCTCCGTGAAGAACGACTTACATTCCCCTTGGCGTTCCCTTCTGACTTGTATTTTAAAAATATAGGTAGGATTTTAAATAGAAGTCAGAAGGGAACACCAAGGGGAATGGAAGTCACCCATTTTGTTTCTATCTCTTTTTTAAAAACACATGTGAATCTTTTCCCTTATATTCAGTCTGTGGTAGTCTATATGGGCCTTCACACAGCTGTGTAATTGGTAACTAGATTAACCCACCCAATTAACCCATCACTCACATTTTTTGTGTGTTTTATTTGACAAAAAAATTCATTTTGTTACACATGGGCTATTTGTGTGGGTATGTTTTGTGTTGTTTTTGTTTTTACTGGAGGTAACCAGTTTTTTTTGTTTTCACAGAGGTAACCCCGCACTGGCTTCGGTTCAAAAGTGTTACTTACTTACTTACTTACTTACTTAGGCGATCCCTCGTAGTTCGAGGAGGATTGTCTTCCATCTTTGGTGTCTTTCCATCAATGTTGCCTCAGAAAAATCCTGAAAATCTCTTGGGAAGACAGGCGGACAAATGTCAGTGTGCTGGAAGAAGCAAAGACCACCAGCATTGAAGCGATGCTCCTACGCCATCAACTCCGCTGGACTGGCCACGTTGTCCGAATGCCCAATCACCGTCTCCCAAAGCAGCTACTCTACTCAAAAGTGTTATGACAGTGTTCACAAATACTAAGGCATCCCACCATGAGCTTGAGTGCCCATTATTGCATGTATAATAGATAGAGGAAAAACTCCTGACCCTAGATTTAAGTACTCCAGAGAACTTCCAATTAAAAGTGTGTGGAATTAATGGGCCCATTTATTCTCCCCACTTTTCCTCGTTTCCCACTCATGGAAGAAATATGATATGGGAGAGAATAACAGAGCAGAGTGCAAATTTTCTATCAAGACTTTTCTTCCATGGGAAACCATTGTTGCATATAGAATAGAATGGATCCATTCAATAAAATTGCCACGTTGGATTCAGCCCATTCAATTTATTTCTAGAATCATCCTCACCAACCCTCAGAGAGGAACTACTTCATTCAAGAGACCCACATGGGGCCTCTTTACAAAACTGACCAGAAATGCATGGGATCCAGTTGTGCAGAAACAGTCATGACACAGTGTTTCTAGAGTAAAGTAGCATTCACTCCTCTTTTCTAAAAAGGAAGTCTGATATGCCTGAGATCAAATATTTCACCAGTAAAAAGCAGTAAGATTTCATTTGATAACTTAATTGTTTCTGAAGTGAAAAGCACTCCTAATGAAACTCTAATTAAAACAAAACAATTATCTCTTGCTACTGTAATGTGCCTCCATAAGAGAATCTGGTGGCAACAAGTTGTACCCACTTCAGCAATTACATTTTTGACTAGCATGATTTTGTTGGTCTAATAAATTACACTAAGAATTTAATGAAGTGGACAGTTAAATGCATTTAATCTATTTTTCCCCAGAATAATTAATGAGAATATGATTCAGATATATATATACAGTGTGCAGATATATACAAATGTGTACACACATGCACGCACACACACTGACACCAGTTACATCAGGCTCAAGTTGAATGAAGAGTTTCTGGCAGTTTAGAAAAGCCACACTGAGAGAAATAATTTTAATTAATGAAAGTGGAAGGTTAACAGGCACTGTGAGTCATTTTCTTTTTGGTCAAAAATAATCCGTCTTTGGGGAAAGGCTTTCAGTCACGGCAGACTTTTTCAGAGTGCCATTTAAAGAACCAGACACATTCTGGGAAAGCTGATAACAAGGAAACTTTCATAAATAGTTGAATGCACAGTCTCATGTTGAATGGAGTTGGTTTGCACAGAGGATGCAGTTTGAATATGTGTATATGTGTTCACATATGGTGGAGGGAAGGGAGCATTTCACAATCTGTTTACTAAGACAGTGGAATCAAATTCAATAGAAGCAATAGAAAAATATAAGAAATATAGAAATTTGCTGGAATCCTATTTTAGCTCTAGACGGTTATAAATGATATGGCAGAAGTGGATGAATTTTGTCAGTGTCTACATAAGGCACATCTCATTATGACTTTCACAGATCTTGGGTAAATAACAGTGTAAACTATTGCATCATCCTAGGAGCACAGACATAAGGGTTCTATAAGGATGGTCATTAGCCATGGTACTGTTTGCTGTGGAATTGAAAATTACTCACTGCATGATCAGTTGGCCACTACATTATCTAGTATAACATTGTAGCTACACTGGCATAAATTGACCAGAGGGTTCTGGTCAATGTGGTATTAAAAGGTACAGTAAGCAATATTTATAAACTATTACTAATGGACGAACAGAAACAAGTTCATTTGAAGGAAATATGGGAAGTAGATTTGGGGGGGAAATTGAATAATCAAGAATGGGGAAGGATATGGAGTATGAGATTATTAAAAAATATGTCTATAAGAATTAAGGAAAATTATTACAAAATGGTAACTCCCATCAGATTAAATCAGATAGATAAAAAAAATACACAAATCAGTGCTGGAGAGGCTGTCAGGAAAATAGGGTCATATCTTCATATGTGGTGGTCATGTAAAATTATACAAAATTTTTGGGAAATGATATTTAAAGAAATAAGAGCAATAATAAAAATAGAGATAATGAATACACCTAAATCAGCATTATTACTTATGCATGATAATATCCTCTCATAAGAGGAGAAAGAATTGGTTTCTAATTTGATAACTGCAGCAAAATTGCTAATAGCAAAAAACTGGAAAGAAAAAAAGGAAATCCAATTAGAAGAATGGTACAGGGAAATTTGGAACATAGCAATCAATGATAAACTGACTTGCAATATTAAAATTAAAAAGGGAATATTGAAACAAACAGATTTTTGGAAAATATGGAGAAAATTTATTGAGTATATTTTTAATGAGGGAAAGGGGTATAAGCCAGCAACAGAGACAATGAAACTTTGGACTTGTGAAACAGTATGAGTTGGTTGGTCCTGGTGAAGGTGGCACAAAATAAGGGGAAGGGGAGAGGGGGAAAAGGTATAACAATAATAATAATAATAATAATAATAATAATAATAATAATAATAAATAAAACATGTATAAGTAGATAAAAGGTGTAGTAGAGATATATGTAGTAAAGTTGTAATGGAAAAGTCTAAAACTGATAAGAAATATGCATAAAGATGTTTTGATTATGATTTTTCTTTATTGTTGGATTGCATACAATGTGATATGTCTGGGATACTGTAAAATGAGGAAAGAATGTATACTTATACATTTTGAATTATAAATTAATAATAATAATAATGAAAATAAAGCATGTATAGGTAGATGAAGGGTGTGTAGTGGAGAGATGTATAATGAAGTTGTAATGGAAAAGTTAAAAGACTGATGGGAAATATGCTTGGGGATGTTCTTGATTTTTGTTGTTGTTGTTGTTGGATTGTATGCAACGAGATGTGTTTGAGATATTGTAGAATGAGGAAAATGTGAGCTTGTACATTTGGATTGATAAATTAATAAAAAAATATATATTAAAAATATTTCAAATTGCTAACCTCTAGTATTTCTTTCTATAGAGTCCTCCTTGGATCTTCCCAAGTATTATATGATAACGACTTCAGAGGTTTGCCAGGGAATGCAGCCAGTATTCACTTCTGAACATAGTGTAGAAAGGTTTCTTTTTGAATCACAGCTCTCAGAACCCCCCTCTCCAATATATCCAGTGGCTCTGTATCCAGACATTTATTGGCTTTTAAAACTAAGATGGAAATATAGATTAAATCCACCATCCTGCAACCAAGGGGAAACATATCATGAAGCAATTCAGTCTATGGAGGCATGTTTGTCCTCAAATCATCCTGGTAGCTGGTGAGACTGCAGAATGATGGATAAATGTATAATAGGAATGGGAAGGCAACCCATAGAATGCTTATAGTTCTTTCTCAGCTTTGATTTTTATGAGAAGGGCTTTCCATATGTCTCATCACATTGCAAGTATTTCAACTCCCAGTTTTTCCAAACTTTGAGAATTTATTGTGAAAATTTCACGTGAAGAAGAAATGTACAAAATACAAGCTTTGTGCAGAAAAGTGTCATGGTTTTGCAGAACATAATTAGGTTTTTTGCAAGTGAAATTTGCATGTAAAAATTCTGTAGCAAATAAAGGACACAATGTGACATTCACAGTAGAGAGAAAGCCTGTGAAAATGTCATGCTTATTTATAAGAGTGAGATCAACAAAACTCACATACCTACACAACACTTTTATCCACCTCAAAATGAGGGTAGCTCAAAAACACAAACAAACGAAATCCCAACTCACTCTATGAAGGAAGCAAAAAACCCAAAAGCCTCTGCTGAAGGGGAAGAAAATGTAATGGAAATTCACTGTCCTCAACACAAGAGTACGACTGTGGAGTAGGCTCACTGGACATTGTTACAACACAAATGCAATGGAAGGAAGAGATATGACGGTGGAGTCTATAGAACTCTGAAGGCTGAATGTTGTCATGTATAGAACTAAAGATGTGAGGATTCAAAGGGTCATCCAAGCTGATTCCATGTATTTATTTCTTAGCCATTAGCTCTAAGTTCTTGGACTTATCTCACTGAACAGCAAGATCGGAAGCAGAGTTTTTATCACAAAATATAGAGAAACATTACTTATTAAATGGGTTGGAAACTATGACTTCAAGATGTTTTTGAAAATTATCCCTCACCACTCACTATGCTGAGTAAAGCTTTTGAAATCTGCAGTCCAACAAAATGAGGACTTCATTGTCAGTCAACCCTTATTTTCTACATCAACCAAAAAGTGCGTGCCTTTTTATATTTGCATTTAATCATTCCTCAGAGTGGCCTGAAAGAAAGTCTGTGACATAATGTAAAACATAAAGTAACATAACATGGCATCTTTGTAAGGTATACTTACACAAAAAGCTATTCCAGCGGAACACAGAGAGATTGACAGATGCAAAATGATTTACAAGAGTAGCATCATTGAGAAACAATGAATATTGTTTGCATGAGAATAGGGACTGTCTGAGAAAAGAAGAAGGGAGGTAGCATCCGGAATGGTGAGTTGTGGACTTAAATTGAGAGAAGATGAAGAGGGTTTAGAAAGAGAATTAGAAAATGACAGAAGAGAGATTGTGTTATGAGTTGAGGGGAAAACATACCTTCCGTAAGTGGTGAAAGATGGCATTATGATAACATAGTTATTTAGTATGCACTAAAACTGTAGCAGAACATTGTTGAAAATAAGAGATAGACCAAGCAATGTGTCATGTCTAAATCACCATATTAGTTCATAAATGGACAATGATGAATAATAAGAATATTTCATTTCAATACATGCTTTTTATCAAGCATCTGATGCTTGGCAAAAGAAGTGCTCTTCATTGTAATTGGTAACACATTATACATAATTAAAAGTCTGTTTTCAAAGATCATTCTTATTAAGTGACTGAAAATAATTTTATCTGGTTCCAGTCTCTCCTTCAAGCACATAAAATCCAAGGTCGGAGTGCTTGCAACTAAAGAATGTAGCAGCTTTATGTTGGCTGACACTGACTTGCACATCAAGAGATATGGAGCTAATTTCACTTACTGGAAACAGATGTCTTATGTTACAAAAATGCACTTAAATCAAGCTTTCCATTTTTGTTTCCCCAGAGCAACTGTATTTAAAGTCCAAAGAGTTTTTCCTTGACAGAGGGTGCATCTACACTGTCAAATTGATGCAGTTTTACACTACGTTAACTGACATGGCATAATGCTATGGGATCCTGCAATCTGTAGTTTGAGAGGTCACCAGCACTCTTCAGCAGAGAAGGCTAAAGACCTTGTAAAATTACAACTTTTATTATTCCATACCACTGAATAGTGAAGTCAAGCTGCATTAATTCTATAGTGTAGGTGCACCCAAGGTTTCAAAACTGGTGTCTGAATGGTAGAAGTAATTTTAATAATTTGTTTCCAAGCCTAGATGTCTCAGCATCTCCAATTAATGATTACCAGCCAAGTAGTAGTCCTTATTTCAGTACATGCTGCCCACCAGAGTTATTCCAAGTAGTGAGCAACTTGCTGGGATCAGGTTTAGAGAAAGGAGCAGATGGGTCCTTGGTCACCTCCCACTGTACGTTTGTCAGAGACTTCAAAGAGAAAAATACTTCAAAGGATCAGAACAAGTGTAAAGTGCATGCAAACTTAGTTTTGAGATATCAGTTTTAGTTCTTGTAGTCTGGTGATATGAACAATATCCTTGCATTGGTCTACTCCATTATGTGTGATTCTGACAGTTGCCCATTTTTTGTTAGAACATCTAGCTGGGCAGTTTCAGGCATTTTTTTTTGAAGAAGAAGAAGATAGATTTGACCCACTTCATATAAGGAGTTTGGCATCAGCTCTGTATTGGCCAAAGCTGCATGGAGGTGATCCAGAATAATGTGGGGCAAGGCCAACTTATTGTGCCCTGCCTTGTGTTCACCAAAGTTGCAGAATACTCCAAGTTCAAGTTCAGAGTATTCTGTGATTTTGGGCCAATGTAAACAGTTGGGTCAGTTCTGAAATGGAATTGATAGCAATTGTTTACACTTCCATGCCATATTTCCCAGGCTCAGGTGGCCTGACACTTAACATCTCTTCCTGTTCCCTATGTTGTTGCTGCTGCTCAGTTGTTTAGTCGTCTCCAACTCTTCGTGACCTCATGGGCCAGTCCACGCCAGAGCTCCCTGTCAGCCATCGCCGCCCCCAGTTCCTTAAAGGTCAAGCCATTCACTTCAAGGATACCGTTCATCCATCTCACCCTTGGTCGGCCTCTCTTCCTTTTTCCTTCCATTTTCCCCAGCATCATGATCTTTTCCAAGCTTTCCTGTCTTCTCATGATGTGGCCAAAATACTTCAGCTTTGCCTCTAATATCCTTCCCTCCAGTGAGCAGCCACTGGGCATTATTTCCTGGAGGATGGACTGGTTGGATCTTCTTGCGGTCCAAGGCACTCTCAGGATTTTCCTCCAGCACCAGATTTCAAAAGTGTCTATCTTCCTTCGCTCAGCCTTCCTTATGGTCCAGTTCTCACATCCATCGGTTACTATGGGGAATACCCTGCCGCACTCCTTTCCCAAACTTGAACCAGTCTGTTGTTCCGTGGTCTGTTCTTACTGTGGCTACTTGGTCTTTATACAGATTTCTCAGGAGACAGACAAGGTGACTTGGTATCCCCATACCACCAAGAACATGCCATAGTTTATTATGATTTACACAGTCGAAGGCTTTAGAATAGTCAATAAAGCAGAAGTACTGTGTTTCCCCAAAAATAAGACAGTGTCTTATATTAATTTTTGCTCTCAAAGATGCTCTAGGTCTTATTTTCAGGGGATGTCTTATTTTTCCATGAAAAAGAATTCAGATTTATTGTTGAACAAAAAAATGAACATTTATTATATACTGTACAGTGGTTGTCATCACAAACCAGCATAACCAGACAAACTTTATGTACAATGCTTTATGGTACGTACATTTACTGATCCTGCATGCTCTGGTGTTCTGTTTGGCGGGCATGCTTCCAAACAAAACCTTTGCTATGTCTTATTTTCGGGGGAGGCCTTATATTTAGCAATTCAGCAAAACTTCTACTAGGTCTTATTTTCTGAGGATGTCTTATTTTAGGGGAAACAGGGTAGATGTTTTTCTGAAACTCCCTGACTTCCTCCATTATCCAGCGGATATTGGCAATTTGGTCTCTAGTTCCTCTGCTTTTTCTGAACCCAGCTTGGACATCTGGCAACTCTCACTCCATGTATTGCTGGAGTCTGCCTTGCAGGATCTTGAGCATTACCTTACTGGCATGGGAAATAAGTGCCACTGTACAGAAGTTTGAACATTCTTTAGCATTTCCCTTTTTTGGTATGGGGATATAAATTAATGTTTTCCAATCTGATAGCAAATCTTGTGTTTTCCATATTTGCTGGCATATGGCATGCATCACCTTGACAGCATCACCTTTTAAACAGCTCAGCTGGGATCCCGTTGTCTCCTGCTTCCTTGTTAGCAATGCTTCTTAAGGCCCATTCAACCTCACTCCTCAGGATGTCTGCTTCTAATTCACTCACCACACCGTCAAAGCTATCCTGTATATTATTATCCTTCCTATACAGATATTCTGTATATTCTCACCACCTTTTCTTGATCTCTTCAGCTTCTGTTAGATCCCTGCCATCTTTGTTTTTGATCATGCCCATTTTTGCCTGAAATTTGCCTCCAATGTTTCTGATTTTCTGGAAGAAGTCTCTTGTCCTTCCTATTCTGTTGTCTTCTTCCACTTCCACACATTGCTTGTTCAAAAATAGTTCCTTGTCTCTTCTGGCTAGCCTCTGGAATTGTGCATTTAGTAACAACCTCCAAATGCAACATGGATCCTACCAGTGAGGCCCCTTCCACACAGCTGTGTAAAATCCACATTGAACTGGATTATAAAATAGTGTGGACTCAGATAATCCAGTTCAAAGCAGATATTGTGGATTAACTGGCTTGATATTCTGGGTTATATGGCTGTGTGGAAAGGCTTAGCTATCACCTGCAGAGACATTGGCCAGTATGATGCGGAAATGGGAAAGGGAGGGGAAGAAGAGGAGGCAATTCCCCCTCTTGCCCATCACCCTATTGCCCCAGCTGACATTGTTACTGAAATTGCCACAGGGGGGCAGCATTAGTCCATTGCCTGGCACACCTTGGAAGCCAGGAAAACATAAACCGGGTTTGAAGATAATAACAGAAACTTATTTAATCTGGCCAAATCGGCTGTCAGTACAGAGTCTCTGCTCTAAAAGTACTGACATAACATACAGTACAGTGCAAGACGTTTATACCCTTTGGTAGCCATTCAAAAGACCCCTCCTTACCATGATTGGCTCAGGAATGGCCAAGATAGGACCCGAACAGTCATTGGTTGGAGACTCCCTGTGATGCCACAAATGAATGGAGTTTCCTTTGTGGTGGGAAAAATAGAAGACTGTCACTGGCTCCTTTGAAACTTGAGCTGTTTGAAGCCCTGCTTGGGCATAGTCACATGATTTGAGGCAATCTAAAGTGTTTGTGATGAGATTATAGGAATTTACAACAGGTGTCAGCCCTAGAGACAAAGATGAGACTTTTGAAAATATAAACAGTTGAATAGAAAACATATAACACAGACCAGATTTGATTCAGGTGCATCTCCTATCTGATATTTCTGAAACACCTGGATGGCTTTCTTAGAGACTCATCTTAATTACACTTTTAAAACTGATTTAATGGTGTTTGCCTTGCTTCCTTGAAGGGGTTCCCTTTCAGCTGGAAATCAAGTTGGCTTCCTGAATGTTTAACTTCACAACAGTTTCATAACCATATACATTATATTGTTAATGTTTCTTTGGGTCCCTGTGAACATGCCCATGTTTTCCCTAACCCTAACCCTAACCCTAACCCCTACCCTACATCCCAAGTCTTATTGCATACCTATGTGAGTCCTCTCCTCCCTCTTATTCATTTCTCATCATCTCACTCGTTCAGTCATTTTCGACTCTTTGTGACCTCATGGACCAGTCCACGCCAGAGCTCCCTGTCGGCCGTTGCCGCCCCCAGTTCCTTCAAGGTCAAGCCATTCACTTCAAGGATACCATCCATCCATCTCGCCCTTGGTCGGCCTCTCTTCCTTTTTCCTTCCATTTTCCCCAGCATCATGATCTTCTCCAAGCTTTCCTGTCTTCTCATGATGTGGCCAAAATACTTCAACTTTGCCTCTAATATCCTTCCCTCCAGGGAGCAGTCGGGCATTATTTCCTGGAGGATGGACTGGTTGGATCTTCTTGCGGTCCAAGGCACTCTCAGGATTTTCCTCCAGCACCAAAGTTCAAAAGCGTCTATCTTCCTTCTCTCAGCCTTCCTTATTCATTTATTAACAATAAATCATAAACATGAATCCAGACACAGGAGAGGCTTCAAAGTATTTTGTCAAGGCAAACCTCTACAGTGGAGGTGTGTGGGGTTATACCGTTGTCTTAAGAAACATTTCTCTTTGACCTCCTGGCACTCTTGGGACAAGGCAGCTGATTAGATTAATCCTCTCAGGAATGTTTTGCTAGGCTGAGTTGCTTGAATCTCAGCCAAAATCTGCTTGTATGAGTTAGTAATATGTTATAAATTTATACTTAATCTGAGTTATTATTTAGAAGGGGGGGTCAATTGTTTGACAATAGCATTGCTCCATAGAGCAAGAGGAGATGGTAAAAGTAGCCATCTAGCATGCTGCACCATGCTGGGCAGGAGTCTGAAACTATAAGTTATAAAATATTCTTTGCTTCTTATGATAAATTACTCTTACTGTTTAGTTACTAATATGACAATATCATAAGAAACATGTAATTCCCAATGAATTCATGCTAGTAAATTCCAGATTGATTCAATCTCTTGGAGAAAGAGATGGGGGTGTGGTGGGAAGAAGAACCCATGGTAACTATTTTGGTAACATCAAATTAATCTATATACAAAATGTGGTAAAAGCACAATCCCAAATAGGCGACCATGTGGAATGTACAGATTGGTAAATTGGATCCAGACAGTTAAATCTAAAGAAAAGAAGATTAAGTAAGATATAACCACAGAAGAAACACTGAATGGAAATAAACTCCCATTTTGAGACAAGAGAAAAATAAGTACCTCAAAAGAAGTAGAAAATCTTGTCAACTTTCCAATAAATAATAATAGAGGCAGATTCATTTTGTTTAACAAGCTTCCATCTTGAATCATCAGGGATTGTGGGAAAAGCCGGACTGAAAACGTGCAAGGGTTTTTAAGGGGTGTTTTAATTTATTTTTATTGTTATTTTATTATAGCATTTCTTTTAAGGATAGATGAGGGAAACAAATACACTTGGCCATCTATCTGGAAATCAAATACCCTGTACCTCGACTTGTTCTTTATTGCTTACCTCCATGTAAAGATATAGGTCAAAGTGATTTCTCCAGGGTGAAGTGCTTCTCTCCCTTCTCACTGTTTTCTGATAATAAGGATAACAAGTTTGATATATTGGACCCTTCCTTCCACTGATTGCATTTTTCCCCCTCCAAGTACTCAAACTGTGAATCTGGAGGCTACAAATGCTGCAAAATAATTTATTAGAGCAATATCTACTCCCATATCTGAAACAAAACAGCAGAATAAGGTAATGTAACATACTGTTAAGGAGGCCTATAATGAAGATTGGATCACTCTCTAGAATTTGAGCAATAATCAGAATGAATAATTAGGTCGTAATTAAATAGTCAAGGTGAGGAAAATGCCTTCGACAAAGTCTAAGACCAAAGTGGAAACCATTTGGCTAATTTATTTTAAAAAAACCTGCTGAGTTTAAGTGGTAGCTGTCACTAAGAAGAAGAAAAAGGCAGATGAAGCAAAGAATCCAAAAAGTGTAAAAGAGAGGAATTATTTTTTCCCAGTTCATAAAGGAAGGCATTGCTTGAGCAAACAGAAACCTGGCCAGTAAAAGAGATTTCCAGGAATGTCCTTTTTTAGTTGTTCTTGCATTCTCAAAGAAACATCCAAAGCTGCCTTATATTGAGTCATTAGACCTGTGTGGTGTGGCTATTCTTGTTGTGTGTCTTATCGAGAAATCGTACCTTCCAAAATATGAATGATACAAAATCAGATAAATCTCCATGAACTGGCAAAGTGATGTTGAGCATGCTGTCTCCTCTGCCTCACCTTTTTCTTTGTTCATCAAATCTCACCCTGGGAAACAGTCTGACTACACATCAGAGGAAATCTGCACAATCTATTTACTAACCATATTGGCTGGGGAAAGTCAGTTTAGAAGAAAATGGCTAACCAGCCCCAATTTCCTTGCTACAATCTCTTTTTGATAGGAGCCAAACCCGTTCATGAGTTTCCCCCATTCATGAATCTCCAGTGTCTGCTTCGCCCTTTGGCACTCATTCATAAATCCCAGGAGTTCATTCATAAATTTCTATTTAATATTTTCCCCCCAGTCTTGCAGTGCCAGCAGATTGCCTTTCTGGATTCTTCAAACTCAAAGAAGCCAAGAAGGCTGTGTCTCCTCCTTTTCCCAAATTGTAGCCTGGAATGTCTGACCAGCTGCACCTAGATGTGTGTACCCACTTTATATTCTGTACCCGACAATTTTCATCAGTGTCTCGAGGCCATTATTGGATGGTTGCGTTCCAGTAGGTTGAGGGTGAATCCAGCAAAGATGGTGATCCTATGGCTGGGTCGACCGTGCAGCGGAGATATCCAGTTGCCAACCCTGGATGGCGAAGCGCTATGCCCGTCTTCACTAGTAAAGAGTCTGAGAGTCATCTTGGACCCTTCACTGACGATGGAGGCCCAGGTCTCCACCGTTAGCAAAACCGCCTTTTTTCATCTTCGGCAGGCTAGACGGCTAGCCCCCTATCTGTCTAGGGACAACCTAGATGGTGATCCAGGCTACGGTCATCTCAAGACTGGACTACTGTAAGGCCCTTTACATTGGCCTTTCTGTGTCTGTGATCTGGAAGCTCAAATTGGTGCAAAATGCAGCTGCCCGGCTCCTTGCGGGAGTCCCAATGAGAGGCCACATAACACCAATCTTACTGCAGCCGCACTGGTTACCAATTGAGTACCGGATCACTTTCAAAGTGATGGTACTTACCTTTAAGGCCTTACATGGTCTAGGGCCAATGTACCTGAGGGACCGCCTCACTCCCTACAAACCCCAGAGATCCCTCCATTCTGAGGACCAAGACCTGTTGGAAGTCCCCAGTTTTAAGACCCTGTGTCTAACAGCAACTAGACGCAGAGCCTTTTCAGCAGTGGCGCCATCTCTCTGGAACACCTTGCCACCTGAAGTTCGTGCCTTGTGGGACTTGTCGGCCTTCCACAGGGCATGTAAGACACACCTGTTTCGGCAGGCTTTTGAGTTCTGTTATTGATGTTTTAAAAGGTGCTTTTAGGATGTTTTAAAGATGTTTTTTAAAGATGTTTTTAAGATGTTTTAAAGATGTTTTTAAAATGTTGATTTTAGCCAGTTCTTGTAAGCTGCCCTGAGCCCTAGGGGAGTGGCGGCATATACGTTTGAAAAATAAATAAATATAATCTCATCATAATAGGACCAGGGGCGAGAGGAAGAGGTGCTTAATGCACACACCCAAAAGTGCTCTTCGTTTCCATAGATGAGATCCTTACTAACTCTATTGACTGAAGCTTTTCCCATTGATAAATTCCCATTTCATTGATATATTTCCTGCTATCATTGGAAAGATTTTTTTCTGGTTTTCATTGATATATCCACTGATGAGGATCAACATGCAATTTGTGAGAGAGGCTTCACCCACTGTACCATCTATCCCCTATAATCACTCATTGTCTTTACTGACCCCGACCGCCGATCTTATGAATCTTCAAACGGAGTTATTAACTCAATCAAGAATTCATTTACATGTTTCCACACCACATTTCTAGGGTTCGTGCCCCTCTTTGGATTGGAACAATACATACATGGACTCAGACTTTAAACCAATAAATGACAGCTATTTATTTTTCCCACCACTGGAGAACACCAACCAGCAAATACACCAGAGGTAATCCTTAGTCAACAAAAGACTGGATCCTAGCTGGGTCATTTCCCAGCCAATCAGTGACTGACATGGATATTCCAAATGACTGTCAAAATAAAGAAATATGCTCTATATTTGCCAATGAAATATTTTCCAACGCTTCGCAAGCGTGACTGGCAAGAATTAGAGACAGGGCCTTCTCAGTGGTGGCCCCTTGGCTGTGGAACTCCCTCCCTAGTGATATTAAATCAGCCCCCTCACTCCTAGCCTTCAGAAGGAAAGTAAAAACCTGGTTCTGGGATCAGGCTTTTGGAGAATAGCGTAGTGCAATAATAGATTTGGAATATGTGCAATGACTACAGAATGGCCTTACACTACAATTTCTGAATGGCACAATTTTGATATTGATTGTAATGTTTTTAAATGTTTAATATTTATTACCGTATATACTTGAGTATAAGCCGACCTGAATATAAGCCGAGGCACCTAATTTTACCACAAAAAACTGGGAAACTTATTGACTCAAGGATAAGCCGAGGGTGGGAAATGCAGCAGCTACTGGTAAATTTCAAAAATAAAATTAGATACCAGTAAAATTACATTAATTGAGGCATCAATGGGTTAAATGTTTTGAATATTTACTGTATTTCAAAGAAAAATAGTAAACTAACTCTAAGTGGAAAAGCAATAATAACATAATAATAATAATAATAATAATAATAATAATAATAATAATAACAACAACAACAACAATAACAATAATAATAATAATAATGATTCATTGGAACTTATGCCTCAAGTACCACCTCCCAGCAGCAAAGAACTGGTGGGATCACAAACCTGCAAAAGTATTGGAAAATGAATATGCAAAGATACTGTGGGACTTCCAAATCCAGACTGACAAAGTTTTGGAACACAACACACCAGACATCACAGTTGTGGAAAAGAAAAAGGTTTGGATCATTGATGTTGCCATCCCAGGTGACAGTCGCATTGATGAAAAACAACAGGAAAAAACTCAGCCGCTATAAGGACCTCAAGATTGAACGTCAAAGACTCTGGCAGAAACCAGTGCAGGTGGTCCCGGTGGTGATGGGCACACTGGGTGCTGTGCCAAAAGATCTCAGCCGGCACTTGGAAACAATAGACATTGACAAAATCAGGATCTGTCAACTGCAAAAGGCCACCCTGCTGGGATCTGCGCGCATCATCCGAAAATACATCACACAGTCCTAGACACTTGGGAAGTGTTCGACTTGTGATTTTGTGATATGAAATCCAGCATATCTATCTTGTTTGCTGTGTCATAATAAAATAATAATAATAATCAACAGCTTCATTTGTACCCTGTCCTATTTATCTCCCCCTGGGGAACTCAGGCCAGCTTCCAACATAGTAACAGGCAAACATATAATGCCTACATAAATAATGCAGAGCTAGATATAGATCTATCATTATATATACTAATTTCACATGTGTATTTCCCCCTGAAACCTTTGCAAATCCTCACTCTATGTGCATTTTTCTCCTGCAATATTTCCAAGCCCGATTTATCAATGTTTATATCTATCTCTGTGTGTGTGTGTGTGCGCACATGCATTTTCCCTCTGCACTTGCAAACATGTAAGGGTAAAATTCATATAAAATTCATATATAAAATTAATGTATACATATAGGAACAGATATACAGGTACATGGAAATCTCTATATTTACATAGGATTTGCAAAGACCTGTAAACATATGAGGGGAAAATGCATATATTAATGTATTTGTAGGGGGAACATCTATATAAATATTTAGAAGCTTTGGGGCATGCATTTACCCAAGGAAGAAATGCAAGCAAAGCCCCCCTAAAAATAACTTTGTCCTCTTTTCTCCTGCTCTTTCCCACCTCTTTTCTTTCTCCCTTTTTCAAACTCTAAAAGTAGCCAGAAAAGGCTTTTTAAAACTTCTCTCCCCTCCCAAAAAACCCCACCCCATTTTTGTTTCCTTAGGAATAAAAAGAAATACACACCTTCTGTTGCTCTCTTTTCCCTCCTTCCCTCCATTTGGACTCAAATGTTCTTGCAATAATAGTAGTAGTAATAGTAATAGTAATAGTAATGAATCGTGCAAATTTGCAAGAATATATTTTTTCTTCCCCTTCTACCCATGCAATCTGGCTTGCAAGGGTTTTTCTCACATTCTCCTTTCACTTTTGAAAACATTCGCTTCTTGTCTCTGTCTCTCTCTCTCAAAAAAAATGAGATAACCAGCCTGGGAGGAGAAGCAGAGGAGGGAGGTTTTGGAAAAGAAAACATACTGTGGCCTCCAGGCTCCGCTGCTGGCTTGGCCTTAACCCGAATACAAGCTGGGGGAAGCTTTTTCAGCTCATAAATCAGGGCTGAAAAACTCGGCTTATCTTTGAGTATATACGGTAATTTTAATTCAATCTATTTTAAGCTCAATTTTGTATGTGTTAAGGCATTTAATAATTGCCACATGTAAGCCGTCTTGAGTCCCCTTTGGAGTAGAGAAAGGCGGGGTATAAACAGGGGAAATAAATAAATAAATACACAAGTCTACACAATAGCACATAGAAGAAAATTAATCACCCAAGAGAAGATTTTGACTAAAAAGAAAGTAACCTTTGGTAAGTAGCACAAACTTCAAACATCCACCAAGAAGACTTTCTCTCATGTTCTTACCAATTATGATTTTGAGGGTGGTAGGTTCAAGGCCTCATCTAGCAGCATTAGCCTGGGGTGTCCAAATATGCACGAGACTGATGTATTTTAACCCAGAAGAAACATGATTTATTCTGGGTGGAAAAAAAACATACCTGCAGGAGGCAGTCTGTGGGGACTGCCTCCTTGGATTGCCATTAAAGATTTCAGGAGGCATCCCTGCAGCCATTCCACACACCCCTGGCTCATGTAGCCTAGGAAGGTGAAATGGTAGTGCCTGCCCCCTGTTTCACCTAAAAATAAAATGAAAAGCATCTTTATTTCAGATAATCTATACTCCTTGATTCCTGATTTACGAAGAAAGCCAGGGTATAAATCAAACAATATGCTAGGTACTACGTATGCAAAACACCTACTGTTTTATTTTCCCATCTTTTAAGAATTTTGAGTGAGGGTTTTCTCTCCATTCTGCCACCATCACAAGTCCATTTAGCAAAGACACAGGAAATTGTTTTGCTAGTAGCAGCTCCTAGTACAACGTTTCTCAACCTGAGGGTTGGGACCCCTGGGGGTCATGATGGAGGTGTCAGAAGGGTTGCCAAAGACCATCAGAAAACACATATTGCTCTTTGATTGTAGATTAACTATAAATTCCAACTACTACAACTCCCAAATGACAAAATCAATCCCCTCAACCCCACTAATATTCAAATTTTGGCATATCAGAAATTTATGCCAAATTTGGTCTAGATCCATCATTGTTTGGGTTCACAATGCTCTCTGGATGTAGGTGAACTACATCTCCCTTACATCACTGTCAATTCCTCCCAAATCCCTCCAGTATTTTCTGTTAGTGATGGAGGTGCTGTTTGGGAAGTTTGGCCCAATTCTATCATTGGTGGGGTTCAAGGGGCTATTTGATTGTAGGTGAACTAAGAATCCCAGCACCTACAACTCCCAAATGTCAACATCTGTTTTCTCCCAACTCCACCAGTGTTCACATTTGGGCATATTGAGTATTTGTGCCAAGTTTAGTCCAGATCCATCATTGTTTGAGTCCATTGTGCTCTCTGGATCTAAGTGAATTATAGCTCCTAAACTCAAGGTCAATGCCCACCAAACCTTTCCAGTATTTTCTGTTGTTCATGGGAATTCTGTGTGCCAAATTTGGTTCAATTCGATAGTTGGTGGAGTTCGGAATGCTCCTTAATTGTAGGTGAACTATAAATCTCAGCAATTACAACTCTCAAATGACAAAATCAACACACACACACACCCAACCCCACCAGTATTCAAATTTGGGCATGGGGGTATTTGTGCCAAATTTGGTCCAATTAATGAAAATACATCCTGCATATCAGATATTTACATTACGATTCATAAAAGTAGCAAGATTACACCTATGAAGTGGCAACGAAAATAATTTTATGATTGGGGGTCACCACAACATGAGGAACTGCATTAAGGGGTCGCATTAGGAAGACTGAGAACCACTGTCCTTATAAAATGTCCTCCGCACAGGAGGCTTGGTTGGCCTTCTGTTTCTTCTCTTTCCACATGCAGGCAAAGTCCTTGTATTTGACAGAACTTTGCCTCTTATGCTGTGACAGAAGGGCATTTAATGGAAAGAGTTATGCATTTATCCTTCTTACTATGTGATAAAGCTATTATGACTTAGACATTTATCACACGAGGCATGCAAATTGTAATTGCAGCAAGACAACAGCATCTTTGCCTTGGACTTATCACATAACATCCCTCCTTTCCTGCTATTCTCATGGTGGTAAAATTGTTGGTGTCATTATTTTACAAAAGGTGGTCATTAAAAGATTATTTAAGTCTGCAAAAGAAACTGCTTTCCAGGCTATTTCCCACTGGCTTCTTCTCGAAACACGCAGTCCCTTGTCTTAGTATCTTCATAAATTTCCATGTTTTTTTCTATTTAGGTAAAATGCATGTTTAAATTCTTCAGTGAGTATCAATTAACCCTTGTTTATTTGAAGTGCAAATATTTACCATAGTGAGAATGCACATTTGTCTTTCATGTGCGGATGGCTCACAAAAACTTTGCAACATTACTTTGAGAAAACATCAATATAGATGCATCAGTCCTAACTATATTCTCTTCTCGTATCACCCTCTCTCTATATGTTCGTTCATATATATCAGTCAAGCCTTGCTTATGTGACATTTGGTCAAAACTGGACCCAAGCTGGCTAGCAGAAGTCCCTGGAGGCCAGCTTTTGCTTTCTCATGAATTGCCTTCGGGACCTCATTGACAGCTGGCAGCAGCAAGAACAGTTCAAAATTCAGGATTGTGGCAGAGGTGTCTGCCATCAGGCTCTGGAAGGCTGAGCTTCCACCTGTCAAATAAGCTGTGGTTATAATATGTGCAAGGTTTACAGAATTTCCTGTTGGCACTGCCAACACAATTTGTTTCTTTTTAAGGACCCTCTTTCTCTCTGTTTAAAAGATTTCTCATAGGATTTCTCTCTGCGATAGCCTAATGAGAGAGAGGGAAAGGCAGTTCTGCAAAACCAAGGCATACAAATTAGTGGCATTCATCCTCCATCCAATTTGTAAAATGTTTCCTTGAAAGCCCTATAAGCAGTGTTCAAGTCATTGTGAATTCTGAAGTAGCTCACAGTATTAATAAGTACTATTCTATATATATATATATATATATATATATATATATATATGCTTAACAAATTGAACTGATCGAAAATGGGCAACATCACTTTCATTTGTGTTCTATTTCATTAATCTGCAAGAGTGTTTTTTAAAGTCCCAAAATACATATTTTAATGTCATTTTGTTTTATATATGAGTTGAATCTAGGCTTAGCTATGCTTAGAGCATGCCATCAAAAACAATAAAACCAACAGTGAATTGAAATCCCAATCCATTTCAGTAAACCTACTGAGGTATGAGCAGAAGTGAGGTCCTAACTGAGGAATGAAACAAGTCTCAACACACTATTGTTACCAATCATTTAAAAAACCTAGTCTCAGAAACTCCTCAAAACACAGCAGGCAAAGAGTCAGTACAAGAAAACTGCACTACAAACTAGAGCTGACAACTGGTACAACAAAAGACTGCATGGAAAGTTCCTTGACAAAATTGAAGGAAAAGCTGATAAGGAGAAGAGCTATGGCTCACGAATGGGATCCTGAAGAAGGAGACAGAAGGCCTGATCCTTGCAGCCCAGGAGCAAGCCATCAGAACAAATGCAATTAAGGCCAAGATCGAAAAATCAGCTGATGACCCAAAATGCAGACTGTGCAAGGAAGCTGACGAAACCATTGATCATATCCTCAGCTGCTGTAAAAAAATAGCACAGACAGACTACAAACAGAGGCACAACTATGTGGCCCAAATGATTCATTGGAACTTATGCCTCAAATACCACCTCCCAGCAGTAAACAACTGGTGGGATCACAAACCTGCAAAAGTATTGGAAAATGAGCACGCATGATACTGTGGGACTTCCGAATCTAGACTGACAAAGTTCTGGAACACAACACACCAGACATCACAGTTGTGGAAAAGAAAAAAGGTTTGGATCATTGATGTTGCCATCCCAGGTGACAGTCGCATTGATGAAAAACAACAGGAAAAACTCAGCCGCTATAAGGACCTCAAGATTGAACGTCAAAGACTCTGGCAGAAACCAGTGCAGGTGGTCCCGGTGGTGATGGGCACATTGGGTGCCGTGTCAAAAGATCTCAGCCGGCATTTGGAAACAATAGACATTGACAAAATTACGATCTGCCAGTTGCAAAAGGCCACCCTGCTGGGATCTGCGCGCATCATCCGAAAATACATCACACAGTCCTAGACACTTGGGAAGTGTTCGACTTGTGATTTTGTGATATGAAATCCAGCAAATCTATCTTGTTTGCCGTGTCATAATAATAACAATAATAATAATAATAGTAAGGCCGGCTTACTGGAATCGGCATGCATCATCCGAAAATACATCACACAATCCTAAACACTTGGGAAGTGTTCGACTTCTGATTTTTTAATATGAAATCCAGCATATATGTTTGCTGTATCATACTCTATCTTTGTGTTAATAATAATAATAATAATAATAATAATAATAATAATAATAATAATAATTTATTTATATACTGCTCTATCTTCTCAAGAGGATTCAGAGCGATTTCCAATATAGCAAAACATTCAATTGGCAAAAAGAAACTGTACAACAAATTAAACATAGTAAAAATAATAAACATAAAACAAGAACATACAATTCAAAGCAACCACAAAAATTAAAATCCAGTTACAATATGCTCCATCAACAGGGCCAAAATACAATGACCAGGGCTTCAGGGTGGACATTTCCAACTATAAAGTGATAAGCAAGACTAATGCAATGGAATATCGTTGGGACAGGAAGTGGATAAAGTGCAGAGCAGGGTCCTAATCCTGCTCGAAAACCTACCACCAAGGAACCACTAAGTTTTCAGGTTCTTGTGGAAAGAGGACAGTGTAGGGGCTTGCCTGATCTCTCTGGGAAGAGCATTCCAGAGTCGGGGAGCCACCACCAAGAAGGCCCTTTCCTCGTCCCCACCAGACGCACTTGTGATGGTGGCAGGAGTGAGAGGAGGGCATCCCTGGCAGATCTTAGAGCCTGCATCGGTTTGTAAGGGGAGATGCAATCACACAGAAAGGCAGGCTCGAGCCGTATAGATATACTAACCCTTATACCTGGATATTTAAAAAATTTGGGTAATTGCAGTGTGAGTCATTCACTACCTCCCTCAAACAATGACCCAATCCAAAGGTCACTTTCCTCCTATATCTGCCCCATTGGAGATATATCTGGCTTTGGACACAGATAACTTTATTAGACACAGATAACTTTATTGCACAAGAGAAGCAAACTGACATTGAAGCCAGACTATCACCATTGTGATAGTCCCTGTTGTACAATTGTGTGTGCATTCTGATGCTGATCTGCCTATTCTGAACAATTAATCTGTCCCCCTCCCCCATTATTATTAAAAGTTATTAAAGCCTCCGGTGGCCTAGGGGATAAAAGTCTTGTGACTTGAAGGTTGGGTTGCTGACCTGAACGTTGCCAGGTTCAAATCCCACCCGGGGAGAGCGCGGATGAGCTCCCTCTATCAGCTCCAGCTCCATGCGGGGACACGAGAGAAGCCTCCCACAAGGATGGTAAAACATCAACAACAACAAAAAAAAACCATCCGGGTGTCCCCTGGGCAACGTCCTTGCACACAGCCCTCTCACTCCAGAAGCAACTCCAGTTGCTCCTGACATGAAAAAAAATTAAAACCATAAATAACTTTCAATCTCAAAATGTTTCCATCCCTATTGTGTGATAAGTCTGTTCTGCTTCTGTGGTAGCATACTAGCACTGAAGTAACATCAAGAGGTGGGATTCTCTTCCTCTCCCACTTGTTATTCTCAAACTATTTTATAATTTGCATTAATGTTCGCTTTTAAAAAATTAACCTTTGCTGGAACTGCAAAACTGCTTAAATAATAATAATAAATTATGGAGCAGCAGAAGTGTGGGACTGCAGGGTTATGAGGGTACATGGGGGTACAATTTCAGAACCAGTGAAATTGTGTGAATGAATAGAGGTTCAATAATAAGTGTGTTCCAGTGTAACCAGTAACAGTGATCGCATGACTCCTGTGGAAGTTCACAATGACAAACGTGTTTTTCTAAGTTTCCTGGGGTCTCCCAGAAGATGACATAATTTTGCAGCTGGTTAAAAACACACCACCAGATGATATTCCAGTGTCCCCTTCTGATGGTAGTGAAGTGGGATGCAGAAAAAAAAAGATAAGCCCGCATAAGGGGAGAGATAGGAGAACCATCATAGCCTCACTTCCCCAGAAATTTACTACAGGCAGTCCCAAAGTTATGAATAATATAAGTTCTATATGTTTGTTCTTAAGTTGAATTTGTATGTAAGTCTGAACAGGTACATTTTTAAAGTGTAGGTAAAGGTAAAGGTTTCCCCTAACGTTAAGTCCAATCATGTCTGACTTTGGGGGTTGGTGCTCATCTCCATTTCTAAGCCCAAGAGCCGGCATTGTCCATAGACACCTCCAAGGTCACGTGGCCAGCATGACTGCATGGAGAGCTGTTACCTTCCCGCTGGAGCGGTACCTATTGATCACATTGGCATGTTTTCGAACTGCTAGGTTGGCAGAAGATGGAGCTAACAGCGGCAGCTCACGCTACTCCCGGGGTTTGAACCTGGGACCTTTCAGTCTGCAAGTTCAGCAGCTCAGTGCTTTAATACACTTCACCACCGGGGCTCCTTTGTAAGTGTAACTCCAACCAAAAGTAAATATACATTTAGCTTAAAATAGCATAGGGAAGGATTAACACCCCTGTGGTGTCTGTTTTACTGTCTGTGTCCCTGTTCAAAAGTTATCACCTCACTTTCTGTTCCTGTGATCATTAGATTTTGGAAAATTTGGCTTGTTGTGGAAAAACTTCAGTGGAGACACTTTTCTCCCATGACAACTCTTCCAGGACCGAATTTCCTGGAGGGGTAGATTTTTCTCACTTTCTATTGTCTCACCGCTGTTCTTAACTTTGAGTTGTTTGTAAGTCATGTGTTTGTCACGGGGACTGTTTGTATATATCTCCTACTAAAGTAACTCAGTCAAGGAAAGGCAAACATGCAAAAGTGGCAAGTTATATGTAGACACTTGCCCACTTTATTTTGTGCCAAACCTAAGTGAATGGATTATTACATTAGTATAGGATAAAGGCAACAGTGAGAAATTATATAATACTTGGAGAGAAATTTCAGAAACTGTAACTTTTTGTGTGTGTCAGGAGCGACTTGAGAAACTGCAAGTCGCTTCTGGTGTGAGAGAATTGGCTGTCTGCAAGGACATTGCCCAAGGGATGCCCGGATGTTTTATATATTTTTTACCATCCTTGTGGGAGGCTTCTCTCGTGTCCCTGCATGGAGCTAGAGCTGAAAGAGGGAGCACATCCGTGCTCTCCCCGAGTGGAACTCAAACCAGCAACCGTCAGATCAGCAACTCAACCTTCAAGTTAGCAGTCCTGCTGGCACAAGGGCTTAACCCACTACGCCACTGGGGCTCCTACAGAAACTGAAACTGATGAGTAAATAAAGAGATATTGGTAACTAAACCGAAACCAAAGGTTACATTTTGTAGCCAGAACTCTTTTATATCCAAGTTCTCCTATTAAAATAATATATGCAAACTTAATTCATGAATTACAATGGAGTCTTTAAAACAGAAAACTTGACACTCTCACTAATTCTCAATGCTTTATGAATTATAAGTGGCAGTTGTTCTTTTGTTAAACTGATATGTGCAAATATTCTTTTATAAAACTGTTATGAGTAAATGTTGGTTGGATTCAATCAGAATTACACTAGGTAAATGAGACATAATAGATGAATAAATTGGATACATTAGAAGAACCAGCAATACTATTAGGCAGAGTGAAACAACTAAGATATTGCAGGGAGAAAAGGCTGCATTTAAACATTAGGAAGGTCTTCCTGATGGTAAGAGCTGTTGGTCAGTGGCCATGAGCCAACCAAAGAAAGGTGGGTAAGAAATAATAATAATAATAATAATAATAATAATAATAATAATAATAATAATAAACAAAGACTCTGGCACAAGCCAGTCAAGGTGATCCCACTTCCGAATTCAGACAGACAGTGTTTTGGAGCACAATACTCCTGACCTCACGATCATGTTAAAAGACAAAGTATGGATTGTCGATGTTGCAATCCCAGGTGACGGCGGGATTGAGGAGAAACAACTGGAAAAGTTGACACGATATGAAGATTTAAAGATCAAACTACAAAGACTCTGGCACAAGCCATTCAAGGGGGTCCCAGTGGTGATCAGCAAACTGGGTGCAGTGCCTAAAGATCTTGGCCTGCACTTAAACACAATCGGCGTTGACAAAATTATCACCTGCCAGCTGCAGAAGGTCACCTTACTGGGATCTGCACGCATTATTCGCTGATACATCACACAGTCCTAGACACTTGGGAAGTGTCCGACATGTGATCCAATACAACAGCCAGCAGAGTGACTGCTGTGGACTCATCTTGTTGTGTTTCAAATAATAATAATAATAATAATAATAATAATAATAATAATAATAATAATAATAATAATAATAATAATAATAATAGAAGAAGAAGAAGAAGAAGAAGAAGATTTCTATCTTGGAGTATGGTGGAGTCTTCTTCTCTGGAGATTTTTAAGCAGTGGGTGCTTTGATCATGTCTGCCTGCATGGCAAAATTGAGTTGGACTAGATGGCCCTTGTGATCTCTTCCAAATCTGTGATTCTATGAATTCTCATGTTAGATGCTGATCGGCAACAAAACCTTCTTTTCTTCAGCCATACCTCTTTATCCATTCCTTTGGGTTGGAAGAGGCATTTTGACCACATAACTATATCTCCTAAACCAACTTCTGTCCTGGTGGAAGATATATGACAATAACTGCCATTCACTGGGGCTGGTGCCATCCTGTGCTTGGCTTCAAGCAGCAAAATATTTCAAGCTAGTTCTGCAAGCTGGCCATCTTATCACTAACCTAAGTTCTATAGAGTTTCCAAAAATTGACAAAAATTGGAGAGTGAAACAGCTTACTTACTTACTTACTTAGGCGATCCCTCATAGTTCGAGGATGATGGTCATCCATTCCTTGGAAGATGCCTGTGTGTGATTTTTTAAAAATATATGGAGGTTAGTGCACGGCCAGTCAACACACAGTCTTCACAGATTGAGGTCCCAGCAGTGGTGTGATTAATACAACGAGAGTGGCTTCTCAGTCTGGTGCAGCCTTCTTCCACCTTCACAGCTGTTGTAACATGTACCATGTTATCCTCCGCCTGCTCTGCCGTTGAGGTCTTTGGGTCTTCGGATTGTTCTTGGTCTGGATCCTCCCCTGTGGCCACTCCTGGGAGTGCATGACTCCGGTGGTTGTGCCCACAGGTTCATTGGAACACGCAAGCCCCCCCCCCCACCACGTCAAGGTGACAATCCATCGAGGGGAAGTGAAACAGCTATACTAGGAGGTATTCAGCCATTCTAGTCCTGAAGAGAAGTCTGAAAAGAGACAATGGATTTTGACATATTGTATCAGCTTACCTGTCCAAATGTATCTCCCTCTATGAACCACCTCAGAGATTAAGATCATCTGGGGACACCCTGCTCTCGGTCCCGCCTGCTTCACAAGTGCGACTGGCGAGGATGAGAGACAGGGCCTTCTCAGCAGTGGCCCCTTGGCAGTGGAAATCCCTCCCTAGGGACATTAAATTAGCCTCCTCCCTCTGAGCCTTCAGAAGGAAAGTAAAAACTTGGCTCTGGGATCAGGCTTTCAGAGAATAGCTTAGTGCAAAAATGAATTCGGCACATGTGCAATGACTATGGAGTGGCCTCAGATTACGATTTTTGGATGGTGTGATTTTAATATTGAATGTAATGTTTTAAATGTTGATATGTATTAATTTTAATTCAATCTATTTTAAGCTAAATTTTGTATGTGTTGACGCCTTGAATAATTTCCACATGTAAGCCACCTTGAGTCCCCTTTGGGGTAGAGAAAGGCGGGGTATAAACAGGGGAAATAAATAAATAAATACACAAGTCTACACAATGGCACATAGAAGAAAATAAATTACCCAAGAGAGGATTTTAACTAAATAGAAAGTGAGTTTTGGTAAGCAGCATCAGTGTTTTCATACTCCAATATCAACTAACCAGCTGCTTAAAAGATCTGCATCATGCTACCCAACTCTTTCTATATTATGACAAGGATCACAAATAGCCGGGCTGTGGCGCAGCTGGCTAGTAACCAGCTGCAATAAATCACTACTGACCGAGAGGTCATGAGTTCGAAGCCTGGGTCGGGTTAAGCCCCCGACCATTAAATAGCCCAGCTTGCTGTTGACCTATGTAGCCCCGAAAGACAGTTGCATCTGTCAAGTAGGAAAATTTAGGTACGCTTTATGCGGGAGGCTAATTTAACTAATTTACAACATCATAAAAAAACTGCCAGCAAAACATGAGGAAAGGAATTAGGAAGTACAGCCACTAGTGGACAGTGAAGCAACAGCTCCCCCTGTGGCTGGAATCGTGAAGCTGGAAAAAAAATGTTAAATGCCTCTGTGTCTGTCTATATATGTTGTTTGTCTGTTGGCATTGAATGTTTGCCATATATGTGTTCAGTGTAATCCGCCCTGAGTCCCCTTCGGGGTGAGAAGGGCGGAATATAAATACTGTAAATAAATACATAAATAAATAAATAAATTACATCTTTCTAAATCCCATTACCTCATATCGTTCTGTCTATGCAATTCCAGATGTTATTGGACTGCAGTTCCCATAAACTCCCAAATATTAGGTATGTAAGAGTTGATAATTATCAAAAAAGTAAGGAAAGAAAATCACAGTCATTCACTTCTTTTACTGTTGTATAAACCTTTGTTTTAACTTCTGTTTTATCATCTTCTTGTGTTTTAAACTGTGTATATTTTTAATGTATTTGCACTGTTACTTGTAACATTGTGAGCCGCCCCGAATCCCCATGGGGAGGTGGTGACGGGGTATAATTAAAGTTTATTATTATTATTATTATTATTATTATTATTATTATTATTATTATTATTTTACTAAGGTACGAGAGCTTCTTGACTTTTTCTTTTCATTACATGACTTCCCTAAGGTAAAAGGATAGAGGAAAAACACCCATGTGCAAATTCCTGACAAAGAAATTACAATTCAGAATAGGTGGGAATTATCTACCTATCTACCACATTTGGCTAATGAAGAGATAGTATTTATGGCATGTGTATCTTAAAGGTGTCAATGCATTTACTTGTCAAGTGCTGCATGCTTAAGAACTTTGTATCTGTACATTTATTGATTGTCTCTATGGGGAAGGAAAGCAAATGTTAGCTTATCCTTACAATTAATCCTTCAGTGTCTTCAGGAGGCGAAAGTTGAGCGATGCTACAAAATGATACTAGGGCTCTGTGTAACAATAAAGCAAGCAAACATTGTGCGTGTCTATGTGTGTGTGACTGTGCATGTGTGTTCAAAAAGCTGGCAGACTGAAACATGACTCTCATTGCCGGGAGGTTGGGATAGTTGGAAAATGTGATTAAAAACATAAAAGCAAAAGGGGAAAGATAAGAGCAGAAGAAGCACCGAGTTTACAGTGATTGGGGTGTGTAAAAATTAAGCAGAGATACTACACTTCAGAAGAGCAGCGCCTCGTGCCTTTGAGATTCTTGAAACATCAAACGAAATGGAGGCTTCCCTTCTATGAATCTGCTGCTGAAACCAAGCAGTATGTTGAAATGAATTGACACTAGGTTTGCCAACCGATTATAACTGATTAACCATCTCCCCTTTGAATGATTAATTACTTAATTAAATGAGGACATTTCAATACATTTGTGTCGGCAGATCATTAGGAAGAGAGAGGCAGGCACATCAGGCAACTGTTTTGGGGGTTAGGAAAGGGCAGGGAATTACTTCAAGGGTTTTAAAAAATATGATTATCATTACTTTTTTTACTGCCAGGCCCTGTTGAAACCTATTGGAGCTGAAAGGATTATGAGATATCTTATAGTATATCAAAGAAAAGCTAGAAGCAAGACTTAGAAGGGAAAATCTCTCTCAAATCTGTGTGAGTGTGAAAAGGTATAAATATATACACACACCACACCAGAAAGAAAATCTGGAAAAAAAAACCTGATTAAGTATGCTCTTGACTCAAAGGCTGGCTATGCTAAATCTGATCCATAATCTACCAAATCTGCATATGATTAATAAACCAGCAAGATCAATTCATGAAAAATAATACTCATTACTCCTCAATCAATGGGATGAAGAGACCACAAAATATGGATTGAAATATGGACAACTTTATTTATTTATTTCATTTATTTTATTTTATTTATATACAGCTCTTCTCCCCCAGGGAGACTCAGAACAGTCTTACTCAATGGCAGAATAAATGCCACATATAATACAATATATAGAAAGAAAAAAAAACATAAAACACAAATAAAAGCTGATATCCAAATCAAATTAAAACAATTAAAACCATATGACCATTACAACAGGGGAAGTTTCGAGCCAAAGTCAGAGGCAGTGTTGTGATGGATTCTTTGAGTAATGATACTACTAGGTGCACTAGAAGAGGAAGAAAGACTACTCATGAGCAAGACTCCAATGAGGAGCAACAAAGGAAGCGGATCTGGGAAATACTTATGGAGCCTACTGATGATGACTCATTTGAGGGCTTTGAGGGGGATGATGGGGTTGAGAATCAGGAGGATGGGATGACAAGTTCAGAGGATGAGGTAATTGACTGGACTAAGGTGCGAGAGATCCAGGACATCTTTAGAGAACCCACAAGTAGTGACATGTTTGAGGGCTGGCACAGTGGGGATCCAGCTGGGTCTTGGGGAATTATGGGTTTGGATAAAAGATGGACTGGGTGGAGGGATCGGCAAGGGGCTTCAGCTGAAAGGAGGTCTGGTGGGGCATTGTCTTGATTCTAGCTCTGAGAAGGAATTGAGGCAACAGGCTGCAGCTGCTAGCAGGGTGTTGACTAATTCTAGTTCTGAGGATGATTTGTGAATAAAAGTGGGTTTGGTAAATGGATCACCTTTGCAGTCAGCAAAGTGTTGTTGGTGTTCGTGTGTCCATGTGAGCTGTTTGGGAAGACGTGCCTTGGGAAGACTTCTGTGAACGTAAATTTAATCTGGTTTATCCATGGCTGTGGGGTTGGAACTGTGAGGGTTTTCTCTGGACTGCTTTGTGTTGATCTTATGCATTAGTTGCCGTGCTGCATTCTACGCTTTGGCTCTGTGTATGACCTGGACTGGATTTCGTATTGCGGACTTCTCCTTCTCTGACCTGGACTGGATTTCGTATTGCTGACACGGATTGGACTCAACGATATCGACATTGTGTTTGGGTGACTTCAACAGATGTCCCTGCTGGTTGTCAATTCCTGCCTGCTGATGTCCTGCTGGGAATTGGAGTGCCTTCTTTGTTGTTTTACAAAGTTTGTTTTTAAACCGGATTATACTCCATTTAATCCGGGTAATTTTCCAGGGTCTGGGGTTTTGTGCTGTTTGCTGGGAATTCTGTGTTTCACACTGAAGATTAAGTGTTCTGAGCCTTTTGAGTTTGTTTTTGGGCTCCTTTTGGTTGTGAACGAATAAACTGTATTTCTACTAAAGTTTGGTCTGGCGCTTTAAGGAGTCTGTGTTTGACTTAATATTAATTCACAGAATTCATCAGGTCATATCAACTCATATCTTAGGATGGGCCAAATGCTTATTTAACTGATATCTTTTTGTTTATTCACTGTCCATAGGCACATCTACACTGACCACTTCGATTGTTGTAGGTTCAGATCAGCTGTGGGATGTCTAAACAGCATACGGCTAAACAGTATACTGACCCTAACTTCGATTAACCCAGAGAAACATCATGTGAAGATGGCCTTGCTCTAAGTTAACCTAAGTTAGGAAAACACCCAAATCTGTCAAGACATTTGGACCAGTCCCCAAACAGATTCAGTAACTATGTTGACTTCCATCCTACAGTCCTCAGAATCAGGCAGCCTTGGGATAACTGGGATGCAGTCTCCTGTATGCTTACACCCCATACCACAATGGTCCCCAACAACATGGCACCTACTTTCTTCTTGGTTCGCTGGAGGGGCAAGGTTCTGTGTCACGACTGCAAACTTCTGTGACTTGGGAGAAAGATATGGGGGACCTCTAGAGTAGCTGTTCAGTGGTGCCAAATCATATTTGGTGTGGCTGAGCAATAGGGATTCCCTACTTACTTGAAAAATGTAAAGTAGAAGAAGAGGTATATGCAAACTATATATGTTTTTTTGTGTGTGTCAGGAGCAACCGGAGTTGCTTCTGGTGTGAGAGAATTGGCCGTCTGCAAGGACGTTGCCCAGGGGATGCCCGGATGTTTCTGATGTTTTGTGGGAGGCTTCTCTCATGTCCCCGCATGAAACTGGAGCTGATAGAAGGAGCTCATCCGTGCTCTCCCAGGGTGGGATTCAAACCTGACAGCTTTCAGGTCAGCAACCCAACCTTCAAGTCACAAGGCTTTTATCCCCTAGGCCACCGGAGGCTCCTATATATGTGTATATATGTATGTATGTGTGTGTATACCATGCCATTTACAGTTTGAAAGCAATGGACTCTTAGAATCTCACCAGTTAACTAACTCTACTACAACCACATAAAGGGAAAATGAGTTATGTTAACCTTTCATAACATCACAACTTGGAAGTAGAAACAGAGCCTCAAAGAGCTTTTCAAATGCGTGTTCAAAGGCTCTGTTTCAAAACACTAGGAAGTACATAGGTATTTTTCCCTGAGGGAAAATGAGAAGAACAAATATATAAAACAGATAAATGTGTTGGGATTTAAATAGCAGGTGTCCTTGTTTATTTATAATTCTCAATTCTCTTAGCCAACCAAACATTCCAGCTACCTTCTTCCCAGAAAGCCTTTTTTCTTTTCTTTTCTTTTTTTGGTATTTATAAATTAACGTTAACACTGTTAAGGCTGGGCTGGAAGAGTCTAGGGTTATAATGCCAATAGACAAACAAGAAGGTAAGGGACAGTCATGTCTCTTAGATGTTTCATTTATAAAGAGTTCTAACATTAATTAAATCCCTTGTTTGTTTCAGCTAAAGCTCTCTCAGGACATTGCTTTAGAGAGCTGTTGCCATTCTGGTCCTACAGAAGAAGACACATAAAAGTACTTTAATTTGATCCTTATAATTGGAGCCAACATCTGTTGGTGGAAATGAAACAAGCTTTTGGGCTCACAGCTTCTCTTGGGAGACATGACAGAGATACAAATTGGGGCAGGCAGCATCTTACTCTTCTCAGAAGAATGTTATGTGGTGCAGTGGTAATAACAGGACCATAGGGAAGTTATGCACATTTATATTGCCAGTCTTGGCTTGAATACTCTGAGTGAGATAAGACAAATATTCTCTGATGAAAAAGTTATACTTGAAAGTTGAGGATGAGGTGGTTATATGCCAGGAACAAAAGCTGATCAAATATCACCACAACATTATATTTACTAATGCTGTTTCCATTTCTGTTGTAGTGCTCCTCCAGGTAGAATGGAAGCTAAGCATGGGCAGGCCAGTTAAGTCCATTTCCTGACATTCCTTTCACTCTGTCTCCTACTCCAATCTTTAATTAACTTTAATGGAAATATATCTGTATAGAGCCATCCATACATCTCAGAAACAGCAATACTGATCTGGAAATGAGGGTACTCTATAATCACATTGCCAAAGTCCACATGGCCAGCTTCCAAGCTGGCTCAAGGGTGTTTGTACAGTGTAGCCCTGAGTTGGCCTGGCACCTGGATTGCATCCACAACAGCATTGGAACTGGTTTATTGCCACCAGACCACCACCCTTGCCTTCTGCCTTTTGATCTAACCTTAGCAGCAACTATCAAGCTCAAAACCAAAGGTGGTTACCACTCTGTGCTTGTAGTGGTGATAGCCAGAGCAGTAAAGTTATGCAGATGAGGGGAAAGAAGAAAAGAGGAATCACTAATTCCTTCTCCCCTCCCTTCTCCAATCATATCATATTTGGCTATCATCACTACAGAATGGAAATCACTGCCTGTTTTGTGCCCAGTGGTCACTATTCTGTCACGTGCTGGGCCTGTAGCTATTGTCTTTGTATAGGACGTATACTTTATGCCCAGCGGGAAGCCAGGGTGCCTTAAAGAGAGGTTCTTGAGAATTTTCCTGAAAAGGATAGTCCTTTGAGTCTTTAATGAGATAACAAAGTCTATATTGTTGAACAAATAATAAATCTTCAAGGAGTTAAATAATACTTCAAGGTTTCCTTAATAAACTGTTGGCTCTTTCAATCTTGCCCCAAGGGACAGGTGATTGGCTTTGGATAACTGTAAAAACCCTCTTATAACCTCTCCCAGGCTGTCTATCATATGGGCCTAACTACCGATTCCAAGTGCGTCTGGGTATCGAGTGGACCTACCAACCAAGGCTTGTACATTTTTCAGCTGGGGTTCCGTGAATCTGTGGTGCCGTTCTCTCTCCAAGGTTTCTTTGGAAACTTTAGGGCTGTTTCCCTCAGGAGCTGTGAGGCTGAGAAGCTGTAAGCTCTCAGCCAGAGCCTTTGGGATCTTTTCCCCTGGAATTTCCGTTTCTGTTTCCTCAGATGTTCTATATCCCTGGATGTTATTGAGATATGAAGCTTTTCTATGGGACGAGCTGGTCTACGTCCTATAGCTTAGCTTCCTAAGTGAGACTAACTTAAAAATGGCTCCTTCCCTCCCAGAGCCCTGAACAAGGGGCGGAACCAAACTTGCTGATTGACAGGCAGCCTGTCCTATGAATGCAAACATTAGCAGCAAGAAAATAAAGTCGGAGCTTCTAGTACAGCCGTGCCAGCACAGTCACCACCCCCGGTGGCGCAATGAGTTAAACTCTTGTGCCGGCAGGACTGCTGATCGAAAGGTTGGCAGTTCGAATCTAGGGAATGGAGTGAGCTCCCATCTGTCAGTTCTAGCTCCCCATGCGGGGACATGAGAACATCCTCTCATGGGATGTTAAAACATCAAGCATTTGGATAACGTCCTTGCAGATGGCCAATTCTCTCACAGCATAAGTGACTTGCAGTTTCTCAAGTTTCTCTGACACCCCCCCCACACACACACACTATTTATTTATTTATTTATTACAGCATTTGTATCCCACCCTTCTCACCCAAGAAGGGACTCAGAGCGGCTTACAACAAAAGCACATATATGAAAATAATACAATATATTGCAATTCAATTAAAATTAATTACATTAGACATTCATAAAAATACACTTATAAATATGCAGATTGGCGTGTTCAGAGTCTAAAAAACAGGGTCGACAGGGGAAGGTAAGTGCCATCCCCTGTCCATGGGCTGCCTAAGCCCAGGGAAAGTGAGATGTCTGTGTCAACAGCTGTGACCTCTTCCAAATAGGAAACAACCAAACTATTTAAACTGGTCCAAAATACGCGTGAGCTCTGGAGCTTCAGGGAGTATCCCACAACTCTTTTTTAAATGTGAGACAAGCCACATTAAGTGGTCCTCTCCCATGTTAAAGTGAAAGGACCTCATAAATCATATGGATGCCACAGAGTCCATTCACCCTGAACCAACTCATATACCTTGTGTAGAAGGGCCCTGCGTGTTTCTGTGTGACTTATTCATGTGAATTCCTTGATGGTGGCTTTTTCCCACTGATTAAAGTATGTCTGTATATATCTTGTAAATGTATGTAGTATGTTTTGCACATTTTCATATGTTGTTAAATACTTTTGTATTTTTAGAATGTACATATAATTTTCTGTTAGAGAATTATGGTGCACTTACGCAAATTAGAGTTTCTACAGGAGTGTCTAGCAGATAATCTGAAACACTTCAACAAAGTGCAAGTTCCATAGGATGGAGCTGAAGTCATTATAAGTGATATCCACTGTGATTTCCCTTCTCCCTCTGCTCCACTTTCCATACAGTTTATTGTTGCAATAGAACCATTTGATATAATCAAGTTTTTTTTCCGTGTCAGGAGCAACTTGAGAAACTGCAAGTCACTTCTGGTGTGAGAGAATTGGCCGTCTGCAAGGACGTTGCCCAGGGAATGCCCAGATGTGTTGATGTTTTTACCATCTTTGCGGGAGGCTTCTCTCATGTCCCTGCATGGAACTGGAGCTGATAGAGGGAGCTCATCCGTGCTCTCCCTAGGTTGGATTCGAACCTGGCAGCCTTCAGGTCAGCAACCCAACCTTCAAGTCACAAGACTTTAAGCCACTATGCCACCGGGGGCTCCTAATCAAGTTAAAACCTAATGAAGAAGTCTGTTCTGGAATCTTAAGAGAGAATGTATTTCATTTCTAAATTGTCAGATTGAAATTGAGATGAACAGATTTCACATCAGCCAGTAAATCAGCTGTTTGAGAACCAAGAGTGTGACAGTCAACAGTGTTGAAGAAGAAGGAAGGTTACATTTTCTACACTCCTAGATCATTCTACACTGATCAATTTCCATGTTGGAGTGTGTGGTATATACAGTATGATTAGTATCAAAATAATCAGCAGGCATTATTTGTTCAGTAAAGAGACTGTTTTTGGAGAAGGAAAACATGAATGTGACCTATATTGATTCCTAAGCAGGGAGATGATCCAGAAAGATTTCCTGCTCAGATAAGATGGATATTTTGATTTATAGCACTAGTAGACCCCGGTGGCAAAGTGTGTTAAAGCACTGAGCTGCTGAACTTGCAGACCGAAAGGTCCCAGGTTCAAATCCCGGGAGCGGAGTGAGCGCCCGCTATTAGCTCCAGCTTCTGCCAATCTAGCAGTTCAAAAACATGCCAATGTGAGTAGATCAATAGGTACCTCTCCGGCGGGAAGGTAATGGCGCTCCATGCAGTCATGCCGGCCACATGATCTTGGTGGTGTCCATGGACGACGTCGGCTCTTTGGCTTAGAAATGGAGATGAACACAAACCCCCAGAGTCAGACATGACTGGACTTAACATCAGGGGAAACCTTTACCTTTTTTAGTCTAATTCATATCATGCACGTAAAAGATATCTAACATTAGTGAAGGGTTATAGCATCTGGTGGTTATTTTCATCTTTCCAAGAGAGAACCCTATAGTAGTTCTTTTGTTTTTGTTTGTGTGGGCAATTTACACACAGGTGGACTTCCCAATGTTGTTTAGTCAGGTCAAGACAACAAAGGTAAATGTGTGTGTGGGGGGGGGGGGGGCAGGAATTGCAACCCAAAAGCATGTGAAGGGCTACACATTCCTGCACCAGATGGAGTACTGGTAGTTATCAAATAATAAAAATATGTTGATGGACAGAGATGAGTTCACCACACAGTGTGGCCTATGCTCCTTTAGAGGCCTTCTACGTTGACCACAAAACTCAGTTTGAAGCTGAGTCAAGGCCATGGTGGCCACAAAATTCACACTGGCAATGCATACAGCAGCACACATTTAAGTGTATGCAACACATTTAAAAGTTTCAGGAAAGTACAAGTTCAGTGAAAAAAAAATGTGCTGCAGCAGATGCCAGTATATCCCAGATCAAGAGGGAAATCGGCTCTACAAAATATAGACTACTTCATAGACATCTGTCCCTGCTGAAGTGAAGTAAATAATTCCAAATAGGGGCTGATGAAAAATGTGCTAAGGGCAATAGGTAGCTAATTGATCCTCTGGGAGGTGTAATTGATTACATTCTCTACAATTTCCCTATTTTCATCCTGTATGCTTCGGAATCCTGCTAACCTAGCAGTTCGAAAACATGCAAATCTGAGTAGATCAATAGGTACCGCTCCGGCAGGAAGGTAACGGCGCTCCATGCAGTCATGCCGGCCACATGACCTGGAGATGTCTATGGACAACGCCGGCTCTTCAGCTTAGAAATGGGGATGAGCACCAACCCCCAGAGTCGGTCACAACTGGACTTAACGTCAGGGGAAACCTTTACTATGCTTCTGGTCCACTGATGCATGTCTTAACAGGAAATGGGAGGGGAGGGGGCTGCAAAGCAGTTTGTGGCCAGGTTCTGTGGAAATAAATGTAATCACTTTCCTGGCCTGAAACTGGTTCCAAACATGGAAATATGAACACCCACACAGCAAAACTGGTTCCTCCCAAACATATTCCAAACTTGATTGTAATATGAATGTCAAAGAACCATAAACCTGATGCTTTTGTGTGCTGTGGTTGCACTCCAGACCTGGAAACCCCTGTGACCACAGCACCATACAAGAGGCCCAAGTATAAGCAAACAGTTTATTGTAAAAACACATCAAAATATATGAAAAAAATAAGTAATAAGGGAAGAAGATGTACAGTATATTCCAAGAAAGGGTTAACAACAGGCAGTAATCTGAATGTCTCATGCAAATCCCAAGGTAATATAGTCTAGGAATAGACAGAAAATCACCAGTATAGCATAAATCCACAACCACAATCTTGCTCAAGTGTTACTTAGTAACACTTGAGCAAGAATAGAAAAACAAGGATGTAGAAAGATTCCAGAATACTTGAATGCAACAACCAAGGCGTTACTTGAAACAAGAACCAGAGAACTCAGGCCTAGCTTCTAGAGTTGGGCCCAGATACTATTTCATCTGTTTCTTTTGTGTATTCGTACCGTTTCATTCATTCAGATGGCACTGAACGGTACAACCCCCTCCAGAATGGAAAGAGTAATGAAATGAAAAATGGGGGAATGGTAGCCATTTGGTCTGCTGATTTTTGGATCACCAGCTGTAGGGCCTGGCTGGCAGAGCCTACAGCCGAGCGCTGAGCGCTCGACACTCATAGGCCCTGCAGCCAGGGCCTACAGCCAAGCGCTCAATGCTCATAGCCCTGACTCGCAGGGCCTACAGTTGAGTGCTGAGCACTCGATGCTCGTAGGCTCAGGGCCTACAGCCAAGCGCTTGATGCTCGTAGGCCCAGCAGGCAGAGCCTTCAGTCAAGCATCAGGTACTTGGCCTGCTCAGATGAAGGCTCTGGCGCTGTATCACCCAAGGTCCGAAAATCTTCAGTTTTTTCAGCTCTTGGGCAGAAAAGCTCATTTGTGTAGGTGTCCATTTTCAGAAGCAGCAGACATAAATGGAAACGGGGCCATACGAATGGGACAAACAGAAATGGGTAGCGATTCCATACAAATACACAAGACTACTAGCTTCTCCCTTGAACACTACATTGCCTGCATTAACTTTTAAGAAAACAACTTGCTAATTAATGGGTAGCCATGAAGTCGTTTCGCTTCCCACTAATTCTCTCCTCAACTTGCTATAGTTTTTCAATGAATATCTCATTCAGTATCAACGAATTCAACATAGTTTGTGGCAGGCACAAAAATGAAGTTTTTGGAGTAAAACAGCTATTTTTAACGTAAGTAGTACACATTTAAACAGCAAATAACACTTTCAAACCAAGAACAGAAATGTTTTTACATAATGTAATTGGTGCTTATGACAAGAATGAACTAAGACCTCAGCAAAAAAAACAAGAAAAGTGAAGAATACAACTTGAGACAGTGGAGTTTAAGATATATCCAAAGAAGCCAAAGAACCACCCAATTAGTTTTCTTTACTAAAGGAAAATACTGACTGATAGCCATGCTCCTTATGCTTCCTAGGGAAAATGAAGGAAATTCAACTTCAAATCATATTAGAAGTTCAGTCTTGAAGGGAGGAAGAGTCAGTCTCTTACTGAAAAAGCACAGACAAGACACTCAGCTGGAAACAGGCAATACCCAGGGCTGATATAAAGTAGCTCTTCCCATTTCACTTTTGACTTTCCAGGCCCCAATTTGTTTTCATTCTTTTTTTTCAATTACACATTAAATAATGAAGAAAATAATGAAGAAGATTAGATTTGGATAAAATTAATCTTTTAGTTCAGAAAGGTGGATGATATAACATAATTACTGGCTGATTAACCTGACATCAGTAAAGGGGAGAAAAATCCCTAATAACATACTCAATCAATGACATTTTGGAATCTAGAAATATAATTAGATGCCATTCAGTATGATTTTATCAAACAGAAGCCTCGTCAAACAAACCTGATTTTCCCCCCCTTTTGTTGAAACCATAATCAAGTAGAATGATGAAGGTAATTATACTAAATTCTTCAACCTCTGCAGCTTTCTTCTTTGGACCATAGACATTGACAGGCATTTAATTTTGAATGCAAATGGTGCCCCAAACTGTCTTGGACAAGAAACTACTTTTAATCCTTCAGTCTAATTTTGTACATAAAAACTGCAGTTGCTTGATCCAAACGTGCCCTGCAGGCCAAACAGATAACCAACTAACCTAAATATAGACTGTAGACAATGGACTCCATAGATTTCATATGCATGCATGCATTCATTCATTCATTGCTAATTTAGGAATGTAAAAACATGTCACTGTTGAGTCTTCATAGGCTCATTCATTGTTTATAGTTTGTATTCAGACAGCTGGATCACAACTTATCAATTACTCCTAGGGTCAGCCCTCCTCTTAGGCATCAGGCATAAGATTTTCAGTATTGTGAAAGGGCAGGAAATGGTTAATTATATAATCTGATAGTGTTTTGTTTTATTGTTAAGAGTAAGGAGAGATTTTGTACGTTTCTCTGTCTTATGTGTCAAAATGACTTGGTAGGTTTTGAGCAGTATGTCGCTTGACTTGGTGTGGGCGTAGGGGTGCCGTTTGCTGCTCTTCCTCAGGCACAAAAATGCCTTGGTGCATTGATAGCTGCCCAAAGATTCCTAATTGCTGAAAACACCTTCAACATGAGGTGGCATCTGTTACTGAAATGCAATGTCATGTGTCAATGCTACTGTATCAGTGGTTACAAATAGGCCACATTAATATTGTCGGTGGAGCACATTTTTTAAAACCATGATATTTATACCTTCAACCACTTTGTACCAGACCAAAACCACTGATCTGTAAGGTGAATGTTTAGTAAAAGGAATTTTGTGTACGTGTGTGTATGCACATATTCTTAATGAGCCCAAAGAAGTCTAAATTGGACATTTGCAAAACACCTATAAGGCTTGCCTGGTTTCCAGCATCCCAAAGTTTGAGGCAAACAAGATATAGAATAGCAGCCTCATACCCTGTTTCCCTGAAAATAAGACCTAGTAGAGGTTTTGCTGACTAAAAGACCTCCCCCAAAAGTAAGACCTAGCAAAGTTTTTGTTTGGAAGCATGTTCCGTCCCCCAGGACGATGGTTTGCCTTACCTATTGGTCGTTTGTTTGTTTTCCCTCCTTTACATTTTGTTTGAGCCTCTGGCTGCAAAAGCCTAGGAAAAGTGGCTTGGAATCTGCAAGAACTGGCTGCAGTTTTCTTTGCAGTGATTGGTCAAAGAATGCAACATCTTAGGACCGCCCTTTTTACCAGGGTCTAGTCTCCATTTTGGAGCTTCATTCTGGCTATAGTCTTCCAACGTGCTGGAGCTGTGCAAGGCTAACTGGGACAAATCATCCTCAAAACCAGGCCAATCTAAGCCTATCCAAATTAGATAAGTATTGAATTATATTGATCTGGAATAGGAAATCTAGTTAGAGGAGCAGGGTTATTCTGTCGCTTCTAGAACTAATCTTTGCTGTAAAGATAGGGAAGGAAAGAGTTTCTCCTTCTAATATAGGCAGCGTGATTAGGGTATAGTGGTTTTATAATCACCTTTGCCTTCTGGAACCAGGGATAATTCTGCAACTAAAACCTATGGAAATTTGTTTCATTTTCTGCAACTTTAAGATCTGTGCCAGGTTTACAACCTTGTATGAATAAACATCCTTTTTTGAAGTTATCCAGACTCAGTCGTTCAATATCTATAGGACAGCTTATAGGGATTTGCAGTTCGCCCGGATAAAGGACAGCACGTTTCAGTTTTATAGTTTTTTATTGTCCGGCGGACGGCACAAAGCATGCTCACCAAACAGAACACCAGAGCATGCAGGATTGGTAAATGTACGTACCATAGATTGTTGTAGATAGAAATAATAGTAGTAACAAGAAATTATTGATCGGATTCACAGTTTGTTTGATTATGCTGGTTTGTGATGACAACTATTGTACAATATATGATAAATGTTCATTTTTTTGTTGAAGAGACGGGGGGGGGGGGAGTGGAATATGGTGAATTGGAATAATTATTTGTTTGACCAGGTCCAGTCAGAAATTATTGCAAATGTAACCTCTGAGGATAAGAAGGAAGATAAAATGAGGAAAATTAAAGAGAAATGGACAATATATTCAGATTGGATAAAAAGAGGAGAAGCCAATGTAACTATTGTACAGAAATGGGAAAAGTTGTGCTCATGGTTGGAGTTAAATTTCTAATGGAATTGTGGTATGGGGTAGGGGAGGGGGGAGGGAAAGGGAAAAAAAGAATGAATAGTATGATGATATATTAGATATGTGAGTAGACAATATAGAAGGGAAGAGGATGGAGAAATGTGATAAGAGATAATTGATGTGTAGGTATGAATGTTTGTATTAAATGTGCAATATACTCACAACATGAAATATAAGATAATATCAATAAAAATATATTTTAAAAAACAATAAATGTGAATTCTTCTTCATGGAAAAATAAGACACCCCCTGAATATAAGACCTAGCGCATCTTTGGGAGCCAAAATTAATATATTTTATTTTCAGGGAAACAGGGTAGTACTCGGACCCATGTTCTGGTTCTGTCAGTTACTGAAATCCAAGCATTTGATATATGTGCAGAGTTCAAAAATACATAGAAAATGAGCAGAACTAGAAAGGTGAAAGAAATTGAAACATTTGAAATATAGGATAAACTCTTTCCCCCAACTCAATTGCACTACCCCAAAACAGCTACTGAGCTTTTAAAATGTACTGAGGCCTTAAAAATGCATCTTCAATCTGGGCCTCAGGGTAAAAACCTCACAACCATAGAGGCCAGTAATTTCTGTCACTCCAATTGCCACAAGTCAGAGTCATCATGACTGCACAAAGTAGAAAAATCAAATTGTTACAGTGCAAAGCATTGCACTTTGTGTATTCAAAAAGTACAACATGTTGGAATCCCATGCCATGTGGCTGCAAAAGCAATCATATGGAAAGACCATTTGGCACTTTCTTCTGGTGTAGAGATATTTATTTTTTGCATTTGAAACACTGTTTCTTTCACAGAAAAAGATGTCTATGCAAAACAACCATGTGTTCATTTTGCTATGAATATGCCTCCAACTGTAAAGGTCTCATCAGTCCAGGATTATTCCTGTCAATATTTGTTAGTATTCAGAAACATGTTTTCCAACTATTTTTTCAGTATTTTTTTTTAAAAAAATGTTCACTACCATATGTAGCCATAGTGGTTGGGATGAGAGGGAGGGGCCCCAGTGCTTTTGCTGGCAACAGGAGTGACCATCACACAAAAAGAAAAAATACAGCTGTGTCCTAACAACATACAATAATCATCTTAAGACTTCATTCCACACAATCTTCTCCCCTTTTTTCTGTGCTGCCAAAACAGAGTCCCATGGTGTGGTGACTCAGCAACAGCATAGCCTGCAGAGCCAGAGTGAGGATGAAGAAGGGGATTCTGAGTTTCAGATACAAGAGCCAGATGATGGGATGCAGGATGAATTTCAGGATGATGGCATGGGGATGGGAATTATACAGGCTGATTCAGAGGCTCGAGAAATGCAGCTTGAGGATGAATTTTTGAACCAGCCGGTCATAGATAACAACCGGGATGACATTCCCATGGGAAATAATGAGCCGGAGATGTCTCAGGCTCCCAGTTCAGTTCAGGTGCAAGATAATAAGGTGGAAGGCCTTGAAGGAGTGCCATCACTATCTAGAGCAGATCGCTTGCAATGGAAAGGAATGTCTCAGCCTCGTCGTAGTTTGAGATTAGCTGGAAAGTGAGAGGCCTTTGAAGGAAAAAGAAATGCATTTTTGGGTTGCTTTTAAAACTGTGTGTTTTGAGACAGATCTTTGTCAAAGCAAATTTTCACTTCATCTGTGTGGATGTCCATGCTTTCCTGCCAAAGATCCTGTTCCTGGATCTTTGTAACCTTTGTTCTTGTGGATTTATTGACTGTTGTTTTGCCTATGGACTATTGGGCTCTTGTTTTTGCCTATGGGTTATTGGATTTGCTGCCTCTTGTTTTGCTTATGAACTATTGGATTTTACTGACTCTTTTACCACAACTTTGGGAACTTTATATCTGCCTGCTTTGATTTATATATTTGCTTTTGCTCAATAAAATTACAAAAGACTACCTTCTGTGTGTAACTTGGTGTCAATAGCAAGGTGAACTATTCTGTGGTGTGACACATGGAGGCCATCACAGGATGCAAGGCTACTTCCGGTAGTTGTCAGTGGGACTCCACTGTGGCAGAGCAGAGAAATAGAGGGAAGACTATGTTTTCTGCCAATGACAGAAGATGGATAGAAGCAAGGAAGGGTGGACAAAGAACGTCTGATGTCAACTGACTGTTACCATCACAGAGGACGGAACGGTGTGGGACCTCAGCGGTAGGGAACAAAAGATGGTCCCCTCTGCTTTTCCCCACTTCCTTCCCCTCATGTGATGAGGTTCTATGACCAGTCACTTTCTCTCAGCCTTGCCTATCATGAGAATAAAAGAGAGAAGGAAAATGGGGTGTAAACCTAACTAATAAATAACAAAAAGGTTTTAATTAAATTACACATACTGTCATAACTGATATGCATTAAAGCATTTCAACAAATATGTTTTGAGTTTGGACTAGCACAGCAGATATTCTTGTTCATATAATTACAGCCAGCCACCTCCTAATATTTCTTCACCTGACCCATCTTTTTTGTTATTTACTTGTTTCCATTTTTGGAGCCTAAGATCTTCTCTTTAGTGCAGCCAAATAATTTGCCTTGTTATGAATGCCTACAACCAGTTCCTCAGATCTCAAAAAATAATTAATAGAGATGTAAAGCATGTGCACTAAAAAGCAGAGGTGTGTGTGTGGGGGGGGGGGGGGAGCTTTTAAAGATCATTTTAATTTGTTTGATCTTGTCCATCATTAACATCTCCCTGATGTCTTACTTCACCGCGCCTGCCTTACTGGTTACATATGGACAGCCAATGCTGTTGTATATTCAACAGCTTTGTTTGTTGTTTGTTTGTTTTATAGAAAGCAAGTCATCCTGTTTTTCCTGATCTATGAAGGCAGTGATATCTGGGAATTGAGAAACCATCCTAGGGTAGTAATGTTCATCTTCTTGAATGCTTTCCTAAGACATTAGAAAAGAACCAGGAGATCAGTTACTAGGAACCTATTGGCAACTTTTGCTGGGTGTGTAGTTTTAGCTCCTGTTGTACAAGACTTTCACTGCTAAACTCTCAGCTCAGATATGTGATAGACACTAATGCTGGTCTCTTTCCAGTGCAAGGCAAGAAATGGCTTTGTATTGAAGGCTTTGGCATTCAAAAGTACATATTTGTGATTTTATTTTTTAAATCTTTAAAGATGTTTTATTAAGTTTCTGTTCTGTTAAACTGATTCTACTAATTAGATTGGAAATCATTGTAGATTGTGTATCTTTTTAAATTTACACTGCCCTGAGGTCTCATAGAAATACAATATTTCAACAACAACCTTCCAGCATTGATGTAAGTATTCATTTCAATGCAATTTATATGTCAGGGGTAAACTCTTATGAGGATGTGTATCTTAGGGGAGAAAGGCAAGGTGGTGTAGTGGTCTCAAAGTTGGCCTACAACTCAAGAAGACCAGAGTTCAAATCTCTGTTCAGTTAGAAGCCCAGGAGGTGAACTTGGGCAAGTCACACTCTTTCAGTTTCAGAGAATGGCAATGGCAAACCTCCTTTGAGCAAATCTTGCCAAATGAACTCCATGGAAGATTCATATTAGGATTGCCAGAAGTTGGAAATAATAGCATTAAAGAAAATGTTGTAGAATCCCACAATCATAAATTTGGAATGGGTACCATGGGGCACTGGATCTGATTCCCAGTTCAATGTAAGATCTCAAACTAAAGGATCTTCGGCAGTCAAGCCTTTTTCTCAAGAAGGAAGTGTTTTAAACAAATCCAGAGAGTTTGCTAGAACTCCAGCAGGATAGATTTACTTCCAGGCCTTGCAGCTCCCCAGCCCATATTATGAATGTGTGTGTGTGTGTGTGTGTGTGTGTGTTTGTTTGTTTGTTTTTAAATGCCTATCAGGAGAAATTGCCAAGAAAATGGATTTGAAATTTTGTGCAGCTTTAAAAAAATGCAAACTAATATGAAAATGGAATGGATGGGATAAATGTGTTCTTAATGAAACATGAATTTGAAAGAAAAGCAGATTTATCTATCCCTGACAGATGTTGAAAAGTACACCCAATTCAGTTCAATGGGATAGAGTTTGAGCTTCTTGAATTTTCACAGCTGTTTGTAGAGCTGGACTCTTCATTACTAATGCAACCTTTCTTGCTCAATGAATCCCAGCATAAAATTAATAACCCCTTGTTAAAAATAATGTGTGCAAGGTCATGATTAACATGAGATCTGCTTCAATATTTTTCAAAGGCTATAACTAAAATTAATGCATGCAAGAAATATTTTGTTAGACTTCTCCATGGGTGGCATATGTATTCTAAATATTCTTGCTAAGTTTGCCTGTGCTTCCCTTTTTTGTTTTTATTCTAATATGGAACACAAAAGTACCCTCATTATGGACTGGTCCCCTTGCTTACACATTAGTTTCTCAAAAGAGCTATTTACTGTTCTCTGAACAGTACCTTTGTGGATTATCTCAGTGGTTTATGCCAACTAGACATAAAGACTATGCATTTCAGACAAGTACAGTCACTGCATGATAATACGAACAGACATCAGACATAACCAAATTATATTAGCACTTGACAGAAGCATAGGAGTAGAGAAAAACATTGCCTCACTATCATTTGTATATTTATCCCATTTGCCAGCAGGAAACATTGCTTTACTAATACAAAAGTTATTCCATGTTCATTGGGGGTTGGGGAAATGTCGGGCCAGTGAAATGCCACATTTCTTTATTGTTTTTGGCAAGGATTGCGGCAGCATGGAAAGGCCACTGAGACATAACACTGCAATACTTATGCCCGTCATTTCTGCTACTTAATTAGATTCTCATTTTGCCTGTTAAAATTGGATAATGTCTTCTGTTTGTTTTCATTAAACCGAGCCACTTTTCCAGCATGATATCTCCCAGATTATTGTAAATTGCAGCATTTACAATGTCTGCATTAAGCGATGGCCTCCTCTTGTCTGCTCCATTAATACATGATCACATAAACAGAATAATAAACGTAAGAGCTCAAAGTGTACTTTTTTTTGGACTATAGCTCCTAGAAAATTCCATGCTGTCATGGGATTCAGGGAACTTTAATCCAAAAAAACATTTTTCCAAGCATTTTCAGTGCTTATTGGGGCTATAAGCATCACATATAAATAATGGTGCTTATAGCCCCAACCCTTCATCAGTTGACTTTATCAATAAATCAATGAAATATTTGTTAGGTTACTTGGTGGAGGCAAAATGTAATGAATATTTGAACCTGAGCATTCTTTGCTCACAGTTAATTTTTGGATCTTGTTTTGATTGAGAATATTATACTCAGCCATGGAAACCTACTGATTGATTCCATAATGGGTTCTCCTTAGAAATGCAATCAGTTAGGAAGGACTTGATAGCATGTAGTAAACACTTATGCAAGCAACAAGGAATGAAAAAGATACCCCTTTATGAATAAGTATTATTTTACTTTTCAAATGCTGAATGAAAAAGTATGCACCCCTTCATACTATTTCAACCAAGCACTGAGCTTGAAATGTTAGTAGTACTATATTAAAAGCTCTGTTTTAACTTAATAAATTCATTGACATATTGAGTAAAATATTATTACAGTAGAGTCTCACTTATCCAACACTTGCTTATCCAACGTTCTGGATTATCCAACACATTTTTGTAGTCAATGTTTTCAATACATCATGATATTCTGGTGCTAAATTCGTAAATACAGTAATTACTACATAGCATTACTGCGTATTGAACTACTTTTTCTGTCAAATTTGTTGTATAACATGATGTTTTAATGCTTAATTTGTAAAATCATAACCTAAAATGATGTTTAATAGGCTTTTCCTTAATGCCTCCTTATTATCCAACATATTTGCTTATCCAATATTCTGCCGGCCCGTTTATGTTGGATAGTGAGACTCTACTGTAATTGCTAAGCAAAGGTTTGACTAAAGGCCCTGCAGTTTCAGGAAGCTGGGCTGGAGGTCTAGCTATCCGTTCAAGAGAGAGATAATCAAATTGAGGCCATTACAATTAACAATTACTTAGCTGAGTTACAATTTTAGAATTATAAATTTGGCAAGATGTCCCGTCTCAAATTTACTAAATTGTTTCTACGTTTATTCACATGTGAGTTCACAGGCATTTTCATGGGGTATAATAATAATGGGAAGAGAGCAAATGTTGTGCAGTGAGTCATCACAAAGCCACCATATCTAATATTTAACATATTATTTCCTGAGAAAGTATAATATTATTTCAGAAAAGTCTCTGCTTGTATTTATACCAAACCCATACAAGGGCCTTTCTAATACAATTATTTTTAAATTCAACATGTGTCTTAACTTTATCATACCACAGAAACTGGGCCACTCAAAACTTAAATCATGACTAAGTAATATCTATTTCTACAATCATACAATTTATTTGAGGAATTTCCAAACCACCCCTTTCTTTAGTGTCATAAAATATTTTCAATTTTATTCTGGGTTTCTTTGTTTGCCAAATAAATCTGGATTTTTTTCCTGCTATTGCACATTTGAATGATATGAATTGTTTGGAAGTAGACTGAAAGTCTTCACAAAACAGTTGCTTTTATTACTGTTTGCTAAATCATAATATGGCAAATAGTAATAAATTTAAATTTCTACATTTTCTAACTCTTTTAAAATCTTTTCCACTCTTCTTCAAAATTTCTTTGAAACAATAGATCATTATTCTTCATAATTGTAGTTCCCATATGTTTAATCCCCCTTTTCTCCACTTTAAAATTGGAAAGAGCAGTTATTTCATTTTCCTCTTCTGAATTCATGTTTTTATCAACCGTTTTATTTTATTGCAGTTCTCTTTCTGTCCTGTTTTGTCTTTTAAGAACAGCCTTAAAACAATGTGGTAAGTAAACGAAAACTGCTTTACTTTAGCAAAACATAAAGAACAGCACACTCAGTGGTATAATGCAAAAGAAAGCAAGGAAATCTTAGGGCAAACACAGTGCTTAATCTCTGATGAATTCCCAAATCAAGTAGCAGTCTTACTTCAGAGAAAGAAACAGCTATAAATCCTTATGAGCAGTTTCCCAGATGCAGACTCAAAGCAGGCGCAAGGGGAGCGAAGGCTTAGGCATTAGTCCGTTTCTTACCAGCAAAAGCTGACTGTACCTGCTTCTGCTTTATAGCCCTGAGTTCCCTCACAGCTGCTAGGGCAGTTCCCAATTACTCAGCTGCATTTCCGGCAGTTATTATAGCTGAACGTCTCTGCTCTGTTTCCTTTCACCTCTCCTGAAATGTGGGTACTTGAGGATTATCCTCATAAGCTCCCAACATATGTGGTGCTTTTTACTTTCAGTCCACAAAATTTTGTCTTCTTGTTTGATAGTCTAAAGTTTTGAACAATAAATTAAATAAGAAAGATGATAGGGAATAGGCTTGCTATGTTCCCTTTTCTATTTCAATCTATATTGCCATTTATAACCAAATAGAACCAATCTTGCATATTGTGTCGGTGACGAAGTGCATTAAAGCTGGAGCTGAGCTGGAGACCGAAAGGTCCCAGGTTTAAACCCTGGGAGCAGCATGAGTGGCCGCTGTTAGCTCCAGCTCCTGCCAACCTAGCAGTTCGAAAACATGCCAATGTGAGTAGATCAATAAGTACCGCTCCGGCAGGAAGGTAACGGCACTCCATGCAGTCATGCCGGCCACATGACCTTGGAGGTGTCTACGGACAACGCCGGCTCTTCGGCTTAGAAATGGAGATGAGCACCAACCCCCAGAGTTAGACATGGACCTAACGTCAGGGGAAACCTTTACCTTTACCTTAGAACCAATACAAATAATTTTCCATATCTGAATATTTTTGTTGCCCCTCACATATATACCTCTGCAATATTCTTCAAAGGTTTCTAATATTTTTAAATTGTTTATTAAACCCTGATCTCTCTTTCTGATTTTTGTTACAGATTTATTTACCCTTTTTGTCACATATAAGAAAACCATGTCCTAAAGCAATTGCAAGTTCATTTTTGTTTAATATCAAGTAGCATTTTTTTCTTGAACTGTAAACTGTAATTGAAGAAAATTAATCTTTTGTTGCATCTTTTTATCAACATTTTTCTTGAATTTTCCCTCCATGTTTTCTATTTTTTCCATCAATTTACCAGTAATCTTTTTTTCTGTTTCTCTTTCTTTTATTCAATTTGGAAACATAAACTATCCTCTCATATAAGATTTTCTTGCACCAAACTGCTTTGGGAGCTGTTCCATTTTCAGAAATATTTTGGTGGTATTATGGTCTGTAAAATGTTGTTGGCAAAATGTCATGACTCCCATCTTCAATGATTGGATCTTTTCATGTGTAGCTTAAAAGGGAGAGAAATAATGTCTTTTTGTCTTGTATGAAAGAAATATTCACCTGGGCCATCCATTCTGAATACATTACAAGACACAATATGCAAGATTCATGTGTATGTGTGTAGACATTGTCACTGTCTTAATTGTCTCCCTTGTACATGGTCACATACCTCCTACTAATGCAGGACTTCTGACAGTGGATTATTCTCCATGCGTGCAGCTATTTTGTTACAGGAATATAGATACAGATCTAGTGAACTGTTTTTTTTTCCCAAGTGTAATTGCCTGCTGCATGACTTTACAACATTTTTGTAAAAATTGACAATTTTATGGTTACCTTCCCTCAAGTTAAAGCTAATATTGTGTGCATATGAGACATTTTCAATTCTTTCAGAAATAAAATAGATTGCAGCAATTATCACCTAAGCATGTCCCAAGATAGTGGGATTTATCTCATGAGGGAAGAAAATATAAATTAGTTTGTAATGATTTTCAGCTGGAATACTAAATATACAACAGTGTTAGAACAAAGTTGGTACCTGTTATGTCTTGAGAACTGCAAGATTATGAGATTCATCTCAGGAGCTGACTAATTTTGAGTTTTTGTAATAAAGGTAGTGCATTAGTTACTCAAAATGTAAAAAGCTAGGACTTGTCCACTAGAAGACTACATCAGTAGGGGGGTAGATGGGAAATATTGTTAGAGTTGACATAAAATGTGTTTGGTTAACAATCTAATTACAAAGAAAAAATCCTGAAAAGAAAACTAAATAACACATCATTTAGGATATTTTCTTGTATAGCCTTGAGAAAGGGTCTAATATCAAATTAAATAAATCTTAGCTGTGACCTACTGCCTGCAATATATGTGTTCTATATTTATCATAGCTATGTCTGCACTTCTGGAAATGCTTGAAATTTGAATTAAATTATTTTCATTCTAGATACGGAGCAAAGGGGTAGAGAAACTTCTCACATAATGTGACCCCATCTCCTTGGGAAAAAGAAGCTTTACTTGCCAGAATGAAAGAATCACAATGGTTTCATGCACATATGGCTTCCGTTTCAACATACTAAAATATTATTATTGCTGTATAGGAATATAGGTTATTGAAAGCAGTATGCAAAATCCAGTGTTATTAAAATAAACTGTCTCTAGTGCAACAAGATTTTCCCTTCTTCTCCTTCCCTTCAATTTCCCCCCACAGCCTTGCTTTTTCACCCAAAAAAGTCTCTTAACACTCCAGAACAGATCTTGAGGACATGCTGTGAATTAAAAGAGGATCTGGCCTTGCTCTACTCAGCTGAAAAAGGCTGTTCCATTGGTGCAATGAGTTAATTTTAGTTTAACCTAACAATTGTATTGGAGAATTGCTGTATTTAAAAATAACCTTCACACTTTCATGTTCATGTTGGACTCAGATTGTCATTTGTATTTTTCAAAGTCATACTTATTTGATAAAAGAAGAGCTAGTGACTCAATATGTAGACACCTGCAAGAGTTCTTCAAAAATGTTGCAAGCCTCAACATTAACTCAATCAAGATTAAGTGGTAACAAGAACCAGAGTGTTCAGTCCTGCTAGCTGACTCAAAATAATCTAATATGTCTTAATGTTGGCTTCAATTTAGAAATCTGATCAGAGTGAATGCAAAATATCAATCTATTTTTTCATAGACAAATTTTTCTTACTACCCTATGCTCCTGAAGTGCTAAGTGTCTGGCTTTATTGGCTTTAATCCCTACGTTGACTGACCAGTGAGCGATGATGTGTGCGTTGCAAGTAAGAACCTTTAGTTCAATAGTAAGAGCAAAGATCTATTGTTGTAGGTGAAAAGGTCCCAACATTTAAATCAATGTTGACTAGACAATTTGGCTTGGTGGTTTGTTCTGCAAACCTGCTCAAGTCAACTAATTTATTTTGTTGAGCTGTAATATGCATGTAAAATTTCAAAATGATTGAACACAGTCCAACTTTCTCACCATCTATAAGCATATTAAGAATTTATCATAGAAATGTAACCCCTTTCCCTTTTCTTCTCCACAAACTAGTCTTATGTTTTCAATTTAGAAGGTAAAATCAACATGAGAAACTATATATCTGTTACAAGATGCTCAGAACAAAAATATTAACCATTTTGTTATACGAAATCCAGCATTATCTATCTTGTTTGCTGTGTCATAATAAAATAATAATAATAATAACCCCTGAGCAATCCGAGCGCAGATGCTAGTCTGCCCCTTTTTCAGTCAACAAAGGAAGTAAGCACGAAGTCTGAATAGTGTCAGAACTATATAAGATGTCATACATTTCTCTCTTTGCTTATGCTTGCATCTTTTGAAGTACATTGCTTGTACTTGCATCCTTTCTGGCTGAATCGTATTAAACCTCTGTGGCTTGTCTTCAACCTGATGAATTTGTTTTTCTGTTCTGGCCAATCTGGTTTAGCATATGCTCACCATGTACGGACCCTTTAATGGCAGTCCTAGCTAAAATCACTACAAGCTGAGGCAAACTGCATGTGGGACAGGTCTACATAATATCCACCTGAAGTCACATGAGTGTTCCAGGCTCCTGCAAGCCTTCTAAATATATGGGAAGCTGGAATTCCATGAGACCTAAGATAGATTTTACATAAGCCTTCCTCATGTTTAACAGCCAGTCTTGGCAAAGAGAGGACTGGCTTATATTGCTATTTTTTTTAAAAACTAGCAACCCTAGCTTGGCAGCCCTATTTATAATTCAATTATGAGACAGCCTTTGCTGTACTTCTGCCTGGCCTCTTTCCCTTAGATCACTTTTTCCAATATGAGTATCAGCAACATAAAGTAACTTCTATTTAGAAGAAATTGTCTGAGAGAAACAATGGGGAGGGTTTTTTCTACACAGAGGGCCTTTCCACACAGCCAAAAGAGGCAGAAAATCCCACATTATCTGCTTTGAACTGGGTTATCTGAATCCACACTGCCATATATTCCAGTTCAAAGTAAATAATATGGGATTTTATTCAGGTGTGTGGAGGCGCCAGAGGCTATAATCTAATTTGGAACTGGGTTAAATCAAAGCAGTTTTGCTATACACAAACATCTCGGAAACTGGTTTGAAGTTGGGATGAGGGGTAGTGGTAACCAATCTGTTTGAGATCGGCACTGGTTCCTGGCAGGACACAGGGAATGAGAATAATGGTGTGGAAAGTACTTCACTGCAAGAGGTGTTCTGACAACTGCTCTGCATTTCTGATCTTGGATTTGAGCCCTGCATGGAATGTACTCTGATTGATCAGAGCATTATCTACCTTATTGCATGTTTTCTTGTTTGGTTTGTTTATTGTACTGTATCTGATTTGATCTGCACATGGAGGGTGTGTTTTGTGGACACCCCACTCTCGAGCCAGCTTCCAACTGTATATTGTCTGTATAGAAACACTTAAGGAAGTGGTTTTCTGGGAAAGTGTTAAACATCTTACCACCCTCTGCTTCACCCCTAAAATAGCTGACCCATGCATTCACTTGGCAATCATGTTGCTTAGAGGGATATCTCATAATACTATACCTATGGCAATGTTAACCAGCGATAAATGGATACAAAGGGATTTTGTAGCTTCTTATAGACTAACTGAAAGAATAAAGTTGGCATCATAATTTGTTTCTGATTATTTCTTTATTTCTTTATTTACATCTCTTTTTTTCTCAAAGTGAGATCTTAGGTGAAATTGTCAATGTGAGATTTGTGTAATGAGAGTGTTTAAATGTAATTTGTACCGTGCTTGTATTGCAGTCAGATTGCATCATCCAGAGTGTGTAATAGTGTGTAAAGAGTTAATCACTAATGAGCTATGATGACCTTGGTGTGTGGCTGGAACTAGGGAGGATCCAGACACAAAAATATGTGCATATCTATTGCATCAGTTCAGTCTGTCTTGAGTTCGAGTCGAGTTTGAGATCTGTTGGAGAACAGATCAGTCCTGTGTTTGTTCGTCGTCTGCAAGAGTCTGTTTGTGCTGTTTACTGCTCCATTCAGTAAAGCTTTGTATATTGCTTTTACTGACGTCTCGAAGTGTCGCTTCATTCTGCGCTCCATTGCTTTTCATACTACTACCGCTGCGCTGCAATACTCTGACAGAAATAAAGGTGGATTTATTTACTTAGAGTGCAACTACACTGGGAATTAATGCAGTTTGAAACAACTTTAACTGTCATCGCTCAATGATAGGGAATCCTGGGACCTGTAGTTTGGGGAGACATCAATATTTTTTGGCAGAGAAGGCTGAAGACCTTGTAAAAGTACAGCTCTAATGATTCCATAGCATTGAGCATAAAAGTTAAATTAATGTAAGACTGCATTAATTCTTGTATATATTATATATGCACCCTAACTTTACTTCCTCAGATGTGGGGATAGATGAATCAGACTACTTTTGGTCCTTGCTATAAGTTCATTATATCCCATTTGATTGTTGTCTTGCCATTAAAATCTGCATTACTTCAAATATTCAAAAATAAGTTTGCATGTGTATTACATAAAGTGCATGTTTTACATATCTTTTGGTTCTTTTAAAAAGCCAGGATGTATATTGCAAATGTCAGAGGCATATGAAAATGGAAGAGTAATTGGATTCTGTTAAATGTATGAGACTGGGAAGTAAGAATTCATCTGGGTTACTTAAAAATGCAGTCCAAACAAAAGCTTCAAGTAATGTTTAAAAGATGATGTGCACAAAAACCTAAAGAGGTAAATAAAGAGTCCCTAATTATCTGGGGACCCTTTGCTGTTAATTCACTTTGCTAGTAAACCTGTTTCACTGGAAACCATGAAATGTAACTCAAACATGAAGTATATGGAAGCATTCTTTAAGGACAGCAGAATTTGATCAACAAAACTTATAGTACATTCTTCTGGAAAGCATGCTGAATAATTTTAAAACTGATGCAATGTGCTGGCAACCAGGCATGGAATGAAATACAAAAAGATACCTTTTTCAATTTGATAGTTGTTCTGTCCTCATAAATGGAAATGATGGAGTTTGGAACAATATTTCTTTTCTAAATGTCACTAGTTTAATTTTATTAAGAGAAATGCAACCGCACGCTGAAAACTGCTTAGATGAAGCAATTATGTAATGCTCAAATTCTGAAACCCCAATCGTTAATATTACGGAGAGATAATTTGTGAGCTGCAGAATGTCAGATCTTGTTTTATTGCTTTGCAAGCAAGTCATTTCATTTCATTTGGCTTCTGGTATAGACATTTAACAAGCTGGGCATAACAATGATGGAAACAAAAATGTTTTAAAAGCTCAACAAAAATGGGAAAATTACGCTTCTACTTAGGTCTAGTTGTGATTGACCCCCCATAGATGAAGTTCATTTGAAGCAGGGATAGGCAACTTCAGTGGTATATCTAGATGCCAAGAGGTTTTTGCCCCCTTGATTTTTCTAGAGAAGGGATGGGCAACCATGGATGGGAAGGGGACTGTTTTAATACCATTGATATCTTACAGATGAACACCAGGAACATAATGGCAAGCAATATCAGAGTGTAGTCAAGATGGCAAAAGTTATTGATAATGAAGAATACACAATCTAGGAGAGACTACAACAATTTACTTTTCCCTGAACCTTTTCTCCTGTCTTCTGAGTTGAATACAAACTGCTTTTGTACTATGAACTCTGTTTGCAGGAGCTGAAGTGAACCAAGGACAAAAGAGGAAAATAGGAACAAGAGAGAAAAACTGAAGCAACTAAAAAAGGTGAGATAGCAGAGTATTGTGTCAAATTTGGAGAATTGGAGGTATACATTTTTCATCCCTCCACACACACCCATTGGAGAGGCAGTAATACTCCAAACGTTGACATTGTTTCACTTCTGGATTCACTTTCATCTTTTTTTGGCTTCGAAGTAGGATGCCTCAGGGTGTTCTGGTAGCAAACCTGCTATGTCTGGTGATGGTATGAGCTGGATTTGTCTCCCAAAAAATAAATAAAAGTTTTAAAAATAAATGGAGGCAGATGATTTGTTGGGCTTCGGATCACAAAATAGACACCCCAAGAACTACATCTGGTCTCATTCTAGACCAGTGATGGCCAACTTATGACACACGTGTCAGCACTGACATGCCTAGCCATTTTTGCAGACACGCTGCTGCATGCAGATTGATTGGATGACTATGTCTTTTGTGGCCAAATTTGGTTTGATTTGGTCCAGCGGTTTTGTTGTTTACTCCATGGGAATTATGCACATTACATATATATATATATATATATATATTATTGTAGTATATTATCATATTATTACTATTATATTATTATTATATTATTCATTATTCATGACTACATTGAAACTAGAATAGAGAGAAATCAGCACGGAAACTGCAAGAGGTACCATAGATTGTTGTACATGGAAATAATGGTAGTAAATAGTTTTTGATTTATTGAATACAGTTACAGCAGAGTCTCACTTATCTAACATAAACGGGCTGGCAGAACGTTGGATAAGCGAATAAGTTGGATAATAAGGAGAGATTAAGAAAAAAAGCCTATTAAACATCAAAATAGGTTATGATTTTACAAATTAAGCACCAAAACATCATGTTAGACAACAAATTTGACAGAAAAAGTAGTTCATTACACATTAATGCTATGTAGTAATTATTGTATTTACGAATTTAGCACCAAAATATCGCATTGAAAACATTGACTACAAAAAATGTGTTGGATAATCCAGAATGTTGGATAAGTGAGACTCTACTGTATATATTACAATTATATATTTTTGTTATTTAAACTATACATATTGCGAAATTATGGTTTTTTTCTCGAAGTGACACACCACCCAAGTCATGCTAGGTTTTTTGGTGAATTTTGACACACCAAGCGCAAAAGCTTCCCCATCATTGTTCTAGACTGTCGAAAAGGTCTTCCAAATTAACAAAAATAAAACCCGAACGTCCACTTCTGGTTTTAAAACTTGGACATGTTAACATTTTAAACATTGCAGAAGATTTCTGTGACCCATTTTAAACATGAATAATGGCATCTACATATTTCCAGGAGAGGTTATTTTCCTTTTGCTTTCAACAAAAAGGGAAGTCTGGGAAAATCTATAGTTGCTAAGCTGGTGGATAAAAGTCAGATTTGGGAGTAACATGCAATCCCAGGGCCACATTATGCCCAGCCTGCTATACAGCCCATTCACATAATTTCTTTATTCATGTGATATTGAAATGCTTATAGGTAAAGAACAAACAACTACAAGCAAATAAATTACAGAACTCAAATCAGTTCAAGGTTATAATCTAGTAAACAGAATGTATTTGGCATTGCTAGAAGGAAAATCAGTAGTTAATCATTCTAGAGATCATAACAAATGTCTCTTGGTCCAGTGAGTGAAGGGATGAGCCATAGCTCAATGACAGAGTACTTTATCAAAAGCCTAGATTCAGTCACAGGGAGATTTTAAAAGAGGATCCTCAAAATCAGAAAGGACTTTAGCTCAGGTGAAGCAATGCCAGACAGAATGAGGACTGACAGCTCAAAAATATCCTCGGTCATGAGAATTCAGGGCCAAAACCTAAGGCACAGGGACAAACCCTGTAATGTCACAATAGGTCAGTCTTTGTGATGTCACCATATCATAAAGTGAAGTCCTAGTGAAAGAATTAAATATGATGAATTAACTATCAACCACAGTTGCATAAGATTTGGCATTCAAATGAAAAATTACAAGGGACTTTTCACACTATACAATGATAGCACTTTGATAAAAATGCATTTATTATTTATTCAAATAGACATACATTTTAAGTGTTTGTTGCACACTGTGCAATATTTTCCAGTTATTAGTGTTCCATAATAATTTCTCAGATAATATATTTTATTTAAGGAGCCACAGTCTTCTATTTTATAGTACATATAAAGGTATCATAGGCTCTAAATTAATATTTGTTTCCTCCTTGTCTATAGGTTCCCCTATGTACATTTTTAGATTAGTTTCACATTGTTGCCATTCATTAACAAAGTTCTCTAAAAGTTCTCCTCTTAAGAGTCACTCACTCAACATTTGTTAAGTCATCTTCGACTCTTTGTGACCTCATGGACCAGTCCACGCTAGAGCTCCCTGTCATCCATTGCCGCCCCCAGTTCCTTCAAAGTCATCCCAGTCACTTCAAGGATACCGTCCATCCATCTCGCCCTTGGTCGGCCTCTCTTCCTTTTTCCTTCCATTTTCCCCAGCATCGTGATCTTCTCCAAGCTTTCCTGTCTTCTCATGATGTGGCCAAAATACTTCAACTTTGCCTCTAATATCCTTCCCTCCAGTGAGCAGTCGGGCATTATTTCCTGGAGGATGGACTGGTTGGATCTTCTTGCGGTCCAAGGTACTCTCAAGAGTTTCCTCCAGCACCAAAGTTCAAAAGCGTCTATCTTCCTTCGCTCAGCCTTTCTTATGGTCCAGCTCTCGCAGCCATAGGCTACTATGGGAAATACCATTGCTTTCACTATGCGGACCTTCGTTGCCAGTGTGATGTCTCTGCTTTTCAGTATTTTATCGAGGTTGGCCATTGCTCTCCTCCCAAGAAATAAACGTCTTCTGATTTCCTGGCTGCAGTCTGCATCTGCAGTGATCTTCGCACCTAGAAATATAAAGTCTGTCACTGCCTCCACGTTTTCTCCCTCTATTTGTCAGTTGTCAATCGTTCTGGTTGCCATGATATTGGTTTTCTTGATGTTTAACTGCTTTTGCACTTTCTTTTTTCACCTTGGTGATAAGGCTCCTCAGCTCTTCCTCATTTAAGAGGACAGTTATTTTATCCATTATCAGCAAATCTGTAATGTATTTTTCCCATTATTCTAAGGGAGGTATCTTTGAGGTTTTCCAGTGTCTAGCATATACTTTTAGTGCTGCCATTTTCATGTAAAACATTTTTCCCTGAATTTCTTTTCTAGTTCCCCATTAGGTTTTGATAAAATTTTGATTAAATTTTAATGGCCATAATTTAATGACCATGTTTGCATTGCATTTAGAATTCTCTGACAGAGAACTGCAGTGCCTTCCCAAACTACAAAGTCCAAGGGTGGCTAAATAACATCTTTGGCTTAACACGGGCCAGGGCTACCTTAATGTGGCCTTGGACCATGTTAATCAAGGTCACAAGTTTGAGTCCATATGAAAAATTGGGCCAAATTGAAGTTGGAACCATCTGCAAACTTTTACACTACCATCCCACATTCCTTGGGCTTGGGTGGTTTGGGGACATGTGATAGCACTCATTGATCCTTTCCAATTCTCATTATAGCAGCAGCCAGTAGTCATGACATGGATTGTGTTGTTCATTCATTGCTTGTAGTGATGCTGTCTGGAGCAAGGAGGTGGTCAGAGAATGAAAGAGGGTGACTCCTCCTCTCACCCTCCCATTTCACTTTGGTGCCCAACTGACAACTTTCCAGAAAATGGGTGACCAATACTCTCATGTCATGCCCACTGGCCAAGTGATGATGAGAACGGGGGGGGGGGGTAGTAAGAGGGTCATCCAGTGTCAGAGAGCCTCATTTGGTACAACCAAACAGTCAGGACTCTCTCCTACCCCAGCCAAGTGAGTGGTAGTCTAAACCACCCTGGAGCCATTCTAGATCAGCCCTGGGATAAGTGGTTAGTGTAGAGCTTCCCAAGATTCCACAAGATGCAATCTTTAGAGTTAGAGTGGAAACAAAGTGCCTATCCACACAGTATGAAAGGGTCCCAAATCTAGGTACAGTAGAGTCTCACTTATCCAACATAAACGGGCCGGCAGAACGTTGGATAAGCAAATATGTTGGATAATAAGGAAAGATTAAGGAGAAGCCTATTAAACATCAAATTAGGTTATGATTTTACAAATTAAGCACCAAAACATCATGTTATACAACACATTTGACAGAAAAAGCAGTTCAATATGCAGTAATGATACATAGTAATTACTGTATTTACGAATTTAGCACCAAAATATCATGATGTATTGAAAAAATTGACTACAAAAATGCGTTGGATAATCCAGAACGTTGGATAAGCGAGTGTTGGATAAGTAAGACTCTACTGTAATTGTAAATATGATCAGACTTTCAAGTCAGTGCTCTTGCCCTGAAATACTTCTCCCTGATTCAGATCTGGGAATGCAAATGTTGTAAAAATTTGCTATTCTTGAAATAGTATGTGTGCCCATACAATCCCACCACCACCACCATTGCCGCCCACTCCAGCCCCATGAATGCCCTCTCACACTTTCAGAAAAAAAGGAATTCATTTTAAAATAGTCTCACTTTAGTTGGATTTTATACATCTGACCCATTTCACAATGAGATGTAACGAGGTCTCTTTGTTATCTTTCTCACACAGAAATTGATAAGGCTTTCAATTACAGTAGTGTCTCACTTATCCAAGCCAAACGGGCTGGCAGAAGCTTGAATAAGCAAATATCCTGGATAATAAGGAGGGATTAAGGAAAAGTCTATTAAACATCAAATTAGGTTATGATTTTACAAATTAAGCACCAAAATATCATGTTATACAACAAATTTAACAGAAAAAGTAGTTCAATACGCAGTAATGTTATGTTGTAATTACTGTATTTACGAATTTAGCACCAAAACATCATGATATATTGAAAACAATGACTACAAAAATGGCTTGGATAATCCAGAAGCGAGGCTTGGATAAGTGAGACTCTACTGTATGTCCTGCACTTATTTACTTTATTTTATTGCATAACACCATAACATTGCCTTGTATACTTTATATATAGTTTTCCGGGTGTTTATGCCTAGAGATTGAAAATAGACAGAGCTGCCCCAACCATTGAGGCACCCATGAGCAGTGATAGGTGCTGAAAATAGCAGCATTAGTCCCCTCACTGTTTTTCCAAATTATCCTGCCTGTTCCTCTGTTTGGGGCAACAGGACTGTGTGTACAACATACCCCTGTTCTCCATGCTTAAATTTTTATTTAAAACTGAAGTTTCACAGAGGATATTGTCCCACTGGCAGCTAGGAACTAAAATTCAGTTTTTAATTTTGACAACAAAATAACTAGAATAGGGGAGGAGTGTCATCTTGTCAGCAAATTATCTTGGATGTAACACGGATCTACATGATCACAAGAAATAGCAAATCACCATTTGAGCCACTATTTAAAACTTATTTAAACTCTAAGCATGTGAGCTCATGCCTTTATAAAATTTCAGATCAATTTGTCCATCATTATGGATCCACACAAAACAAATGGATAATAACCAACAAACTGGCATTAAAGTACACAGAATAATTCAGATAATGCATTACATGAAGCAACAATTTCTTTTGTTGAAACTTGGATAATTTGGTACTTAGACAGATAGGAAGAGGCAATCCAAAAACAACCCTTATGCTGTATCTCAGAGGGTAACACATTTTTTCTGTATAGTCCAGTGAACATGAAGGGACAGAGACCAATTAGCTAGAATCCCTAACTAAACAGGAGTTGCATTTGTCTCATTAGCCAAGCAACCAAATGCCGACATTGTCCCAAATGAGGGGATGCAGTGTGAAATAAAGTGTACTTAGTGTCATGCTTGTGAAGAAACACAAAGTGATGTGAACCTATGAAGATTTTTACAAGATTCCTCTGGGACTGAGAAGGTGAGAAATTATTGAATGTAGATAAGCAAAGTAACAAAATGGTCAAAGTATTATTGATCTTCTTCCCTTACACATCTAGATTTTCTTAGCTGGAACACACAGAGATCACATTTTGTCAATGAAGGGATATACTGAGAATTCTTTTAGACATTTTCAAGACCATGCACTGAAATAATGCCCGAATAGGGCTACTGTTAGCTTCCCATTCTAAATATATTCTGGACTTTCTGTTATTATCACAGCCATTTCAGAACCATTTCACTACATCCCTACAGTCTCTCACCCAGATAAAATTGGGTGGGACATATGGCATGCATCATGTGATCTGTCCTGGAGCATGCTTTTTCACCCCTGACCAATAAGAACTGGTTTTACACTCTTTAGACCTACATGGTTCAAAATGGCCAGTTGGAATAGATTTCTAATTCACATCCCATTTGTTCCCCAAAGGACTAAGTGACCCCTCTAGAAACCCTCAGACTCACATGGTCCAAATCAGCCGATCAGTGGAGATTTCCAATTTGCACCCCATATTTCTCCCAGCAGAATCACACTGCCCTTCTCAGACTAGCCCCACCCCTATTCCCAATTAATAAGGTTTGGTTTCAGACCCCTCAGAATCACATTGACCAAACTAGCCCATAGAAAGTCAGCATCCAGAGAGATAATTTCCAAATACAGAAGCAGTCATTTTTGCATGGCCAGACATGTCCTACAGAGACAACATGTATGTGCTGGACACCTCTTAGTGGCTTATAGGTTTTTTTCATGATCAGGAAAATTAAATACAGAAATCAGGGATTTTCCTTGGGTAGATATAACAGCCCTGTGGACTTTCTTGTGCCACTGTGGGTGGGAAAAAACAGGGTGGTGGTGCCCACCCATGGAGACAGCTGACTGATTTGGACTAAGGCTGGTCTTGTTTTCCACACTTACCCCGAAGTGTAAGGTTTTTCCATAGTTGCCAAAATTCGGGAGCATTACTTGATTTTGTTTAATGTGACTTAAACAAGGTTTTCTCCACTTTAAAGACCAGAAATTCTTGGATGTCATCTGGACATCTAGGTTTGGCTTCTGGTCAACTTCAAGATAAAGTGCTCGTGTAGAGAAGTCCTTTGAAATGAAGTCTTGACAAGAAATGAAGACATTAATTTCTAGACTGTAAGATGAAAGAAGAAAGTGCAAAAGCTGGGTTGCAGTTAAACGTCAAGAAAACCAAGATCATGGCAACTACACCTATTGATAACTGGCAAATAGAGGAAGAAATCATGGAGGCAGTGACAGGCTTTATATTTCTAGGTGTGAAGATCACTGCAGATGCAGACTGCAGCCAGGAAATCAGAAGATGTTTACTTCTTGGGAGGAGAGCAATGGCCAACCTTGACAAAATAGTGAAGAGCAGAGACATCACACTGGCAACGAAAGTCCACATAGTCAAAGCAATGGTATTCCCCATAGTAACTTATGGATGCGAGAGCTGGACCATAAGGAAGGCTGAGTGAAGGAAGATAGATGCTTTTGAACTCTGGTACTAGAGGAAAATCCTGAGAGTGCCTTGGAAGATCCAACCAGTCCATCCTCCAGGAAATAATGCCCGGCTGCTCACTAGAGGGAAGGATATTAGAGGCAAAGCTGAAGTATTTTGACCACATCATGAGGAGACAGGAAAGCTTGGAAAAGATCACGATGCTGGGGAAAATGGAAAGAAAAAGGAAGAGTTCAAAAAAAAGAAGATATGATTCGCCTAAAGAAGGATTAGATCTTGCGATCCGGTCTCTTAAGGTAGATGACCAGGAGGAATCAGCGGACAATGAGGAGGAAGAAGAGGAAGAAACCCTAAATGAGTGATTTTAAACAATTAATAAAAATCTTTTCTAACAATATTAATGGACTGAATGTCCCTAATAAAAGAAAGAGAGTGTACAACTACTTGAGAAATAACAAATTTAACATCATTGCTTTGCAAGAAGTACATATAGCCCAAAGACATGCCAAATATCTAATAAATAAAAGGTTAGGTAAAGAATACTTCTCCCTGGATAAAAAAAAGAAAAAGGGGGTAGTCTTATATATCGATGACAAACTCGACTCTAAATTTGAATTTAAAGACCAGGAAGGAAGAATAATTGCGATAAAGATCAATATAGGAGGAGAAATAATTCTAATTTGTAACATCTATGTTCCGAATGGACCTAAAAGGAAATTTGTGAAATTTCTTAGACAATGTATTGACCAGAGCAACTTTGACCATATGATCTTAATGGGGGATTTTAATGGTATATTAGATAAAAATTTAGATAAATCAAATTTTAAAAAAAAGAAGGCAAGTAACTTACTCCCACAAAATTTTTTATCATTAAAAAAGGAATATGACCTACAGGATGTGTGGCGAACGAGAAATCCAAAACAAAAAGACTTCACTCATTATTCAAATAGGTATAAATCCTGGTCAAGGATCGACATGATCTGGGCATCTACAATATTGACCACAAAAACTAGTGAACTAAAGATCATGTCCAGGGATATGTCAGATCATAGCCCATTAATTATGGAAATCAATTATAGAAAAACCATTCAAAAATGGAGATTAAACGATAATTTGATCAAAAAAGAACAGGATATTGGTAAACTTAAAGAAATGACTAAGGATTACTTTAAACTCAATGACTTACCAGAAACCACACCAGGAATTATTTGGGACGCATATAAAGCAGTCACCAGAGGCTTCTTTATTAAACAAAAGGCAATAATAAATAAAATTAAAAATCAAAAATTAAAAGAACTACAAATAGAAATAGATGGAAAAGAAAAAGAATTAAAAGCTAACCCAGAAAATAAGAAAATAATAAAACAACTAGAGATACTAAAAAACCAAAAGAGAAATTGGGAATTAGAAAAAATAGCCAACCAGCTAAAATGGACTAAACAGTATAGATATGAAAATGCCAATAAGCCAGGGAAATGGTTGTCAAGATTAATAAGGAAAAAAAGGGACGCACAACAAATAGCAAAAATTAGAACACAAGAGAGGGAAATTTACACAGATAATGAGATAAAAGAGGAATTTAAGAAATTCTACAAAAATCTCTATGAAAAAGATCAAATTAGTCAAGTGGAAATAGTGGAATACCTGTGTCAGCAAAAACTACAGAAGATCACAGATGAACAAAGATTGAACTTAAATAAGGAGATAGAAATTGAAGAAATAAAAAAGGCAATAAAAGACCTAGATGCAAATAAAGCCCCAGGTCCTGATGGATTCATATCAGGTTTTTACAAAATTGAACAGGAAGAGGTATTACAGTTCTTAAAAAAAATAATGAATCTGGCTTTAACAGAGAGGATTATACCGGAATCCTGGAAAGAAGCAGAAATTATAATGATACATAAGGAGGGCAAAGACCCAAGTGATGTGAGAAATTATCGCCCAATTTCATTATTAAATACAGACTATAAAATTTTCACAAAGATTTTAGCTAACAGATTAACGGAATTCTTACAAATGTGGATTGGCGAAGACCAAGCTGGGTTCTTACCAAATCGAGGCACAAAAGAGAATGTTAGAATTATAGTGGACGCAATCGAATATTATGATCAGAATTGCCAAATAGAGGTGGGATTTCTCTCGCTGGACGCGGAGAAAGCCTTTGATAAACTTAATTGGGACTTCGTAAAATTATTGTTAAAAGAATTAGACTTTGGTACCCAATTCATAAATGGAATTCAAGCAATCTACAACCAACAAAAAGCAAAATTAAGGATTAATGGCCAAATAACAGAGGAATTTGAAATAAAAAAAGGCACGAGACAAGGTTGCCCCTTATCTCCACTGATTTTCATTTTAGCTTTAGAAATCTTACTAAGATCAATTAGGAAGGACAAAAACTTGAAAGGCATTAAATTGGACAAGCAGGAGATTAAAATTCGAGCCTTTGCGGACGACATAATATGTATTGTAGAAAATCCCAAAAGTAAAATTAAAGATTGGCTATATAAAATCGAAGAATTTGGAAAACTAGCCGGAGTTCGAATTAATAAAGACAAAACGGTGATCCTAACAAAGAATATCTCACTAGAAGATCAAGTAACCCTAAAAAAGATCTCAGGGTTAGAAATAGTAAAAAAAATTAAATATCTAGGCATTTGGGTGGGAAAAAAAAATAACCAATTGTTGGAGTTAAATTACGGGGCCAAGTGGAAGGAAATAAAGAAAGATTTAGAAAATTGGGAAAGCCTAAATATGTCCTTATTGGGGAGAATAGCGACTGTTAAAATGAGCATCCTTCCCAAATTACTTTACTTATTTCGGAATATACCCATTATTAGGAATATGAAGATAATTAAAGGCTGGAACAAAGACATAAGTAAATTTATATGGAATAATAAAAAACCCAGAATTAAATTGGCAACAATGATCACTCCAAAATTAAAAGGTGGATTCGGCCTCCCAGATTTTAAATTATACCACGATGCATGCGCATTAGACTGGATTCGGGACTGGATAAAATTGGAGAAAATCAAAATACTAACCCTAGAAGGGTTTGACCTGAGGAGAGGTTGGCATGGCTATTTGTGGTGTGACAAATTCAAAATTGAAAAAAACTTCGGAAACCATTTCATTAGATCATCCCTAATTAAAGTATGGTTAAAATATAAAAGATATTTTCATGAAAAAACCCCACTCTGGTTTTCACCATTAGAAGCGCATCAGAGAAGACTTTTAGGTTGGAACAAATGGCCCACATATAGAGAGATTCTAAAGAAACCCTACACAATGGAAGGGACCTCTCAAATCAAGGAATTAAAGGAAATTCAAAAAGTATACAAGAATGTATCTTGGTTCCAGTATTTACAGATTAAAGAAAGCTATAAGAAGGATAAAGAAGTGGGTTTTAGTATAAATAATGGTTTTTGGGACAATCTACTTCAAAAAAATAGGAAAATTATAACAATATTATATAATAAATTACTGGATTGGACAACAGAACAAGAAGTGGTTAAAGAGTCTATGCTAAAATGGTCAAGGGATGTAGGCAGACCGATTTTAATGTGTGAATGGGAAGAAATTTGGGGGAAAAAAATTAAATATTGTCTAGCAACTGACCTTAAGGAAAATTGGTTAAAAACAATCCATAGGTGGTACTTAACACCGAAAAAAATGGGCCTAATGTATAAAAATGCAGACAACAAGTGTTGGAGATGTAGGGAACAGGTAGGTTCATACCACCATATGTGGTGGAGTTGCAAGAACATTAGAAAGTTTTGGAAAGTAATTAATATTGAATGTGGGAAAATCTTAAAAAATAAATTGGAATGCAAACCGGACATTTATCTATTAGGTTTATATCCCAAACAGGATAATGAAGGGAAAGGAAAAAAGGAGAACAGAGAGAACATGGAAAAAATCTTTACTTTCCTAATTACCGCAGCAAGATTAGTAATAGCAAGACAGTGGAAAGGAATAACCATCCCAACTAAAGAAATGTGGCTAGAAAAAGTAGTAGAGATAAAGAATATGGACAAATTGACTTTTATGATCAAAAAGAACACCGGACGCGCCATGAAAGAAACGGACTGGTCGAGCTTTGAAATGTATTTACAAGAAGAACTAAGAAGATGAATTAAACAAATGGAAATAATAGGAAGATGGAAGAGTGGAAGTCTACACCCCCCCCCCCATCCCCTTCCCAGTTAGGTACCTTTCCCTCTCTCTTCCCCCCTTTCCCCATTTCCCCCCCCCCGTGTTCCCCAGATCCTCCCTTTGTATTTACTACTATATAGTTGTAGATACAGCTAGAACCCCCCTTCCCCCGTTATCTAGAGAAAATAGACACCTTCCCCACCTTATCCAAATTTTACCATACCCATCTATCCCACCACACTTACCTCGTTCTTTCCCTTAGATCCGAACTGTAACAAAACTCAATAAAAATTATATTAAAAAAAAAAGAAAGAAAAAGGAAGAGAGGCCGACCAAGGGCAAGATGGATGGACGGTATCCTTGAAGTGACTGGGTTGACCTTGAAGGAACTGGGGGCAGTGAAGGCCGACAGGGAACTCTGGCGTGGACTGGTCCATGTGGTCACGAAGAGTCGGAGACAACTAAACGACTGAGCAGCAGCAGCAAGGGAAATATGCCTAATTTTTGCTCAATGTGCAGCTGTCATGAAGAGTGAAACCAACATCCCTTGCTATGCGTTCTAACCATAACTTTTAATTTTTTTTCAGTCATGTTGTAGAATCCCCACACTTACAGTTTCCTACCTGGTAGCACGCAGCAGAGGTCAGAAAACAGAGGAAATATGTGGTTACTTATTGTGATAGCATGAAACAAAGATCTTCTGGACATTAGTGTGGAGAAGGGTAAAGAATTTTGGTGATAACTACATCACTTCTGTTCAGGTCTTAGTCTCTGGAACGCTGTGGTCCAAGTGAGGGGGGATACCTCATCCTACCAGAGCACAGTGTGGTGTTACCACATGATCAAACCATGCGCCACTTCTGACCTTTACTGACTCAATGCTTAAGTGAAAAAAAATCTAGAATATTCTCATATTCAATAAATAAACTTCCCATCTCTAGAAGATACATTGGGTTAGTTTTTATTGGTATTTGTTGTCTATACTTTATCGTTTTGCTCTCCTTTTAGATTGGCTTCATTTTTGTTCCATTTTGGAAATGTTAATGCCTGGCTTCTGGTTTAATTCATTTTTATTCCTTTCAACTTAATTATTTTTTAGGTTATGGATAGTTTCCACTTATATGGTGGGCCCGTTTGTTAGTCTAAAAGGTGGAATATAAATGATTAAACAAATAATATTATATTAAAAACAAGTGAAAAGAAACACATCTTCTTGTCCAGTAGATGAGATGCAGCAATTAAAATATTTTAATTCTTCCCATAGGACTAAACTCAGAAATAACTGAAATCTGAAAGTTAGTTGAACATTATTATCCACTGAGATAAGGCAACCTTCCTACAGCTAAAAAAACATATGGGCTTTAAATGCTTTAAATTTTTATGCACCAGGCGGCAGGTTTTAAATTAACAATGAATCAGTTATTTTACATAATTCCAGGAAGACAATCTATCATTTTTAAGTTTTCAAATTTTTCACTGCTCCCATTTTGCTAGGCCCGAGACATATTGTACATTATCACATCATCTATCATAGATTATTGCAGATAGAGTTTCATGCAACTTCTGAGGAAAAATCACTCTGATCTGTTAGAAATTTTTTTCTGAAGTTGTACTTTGTTAAAAGCAAAGGAAAGCTGGAAAGCTCAAGAGAGAGAAAAACATAACAGCACAAGAGAAAAACAAGGACAGGGGAACTGAAGGAGGTTTCAAGTACTTTGCTTTCTCCTTAATGAGATTAATCCATATGTTTGTTTCTCATGCACATGATTTTTCTATTTTTAAAAGTTCACAGAGTGCTACTGTTTCTCTGTCTTTGGTGTGGATGCATAGGCTTGTTAGACAAAAGAGAACAGTTTGTGTTAAGAGCCTTAAAAGCTTCTGCTTTGACAGCTAACGATACTGAAGAAACATCTATATGCTTTATGCTCAACCAAAATCTCTTGCTTTGGTGGTGGTCAAACCTTCCTCTCTGTTTTTGACCTACAGCCATGTAAATGGTCAGAAAGTATCTTCAGATACTCTACTCCAAGAAAGGAGAATGAGAAGGAAATTATATTTTTGGGATTATAGTAACCTTCTTAGAATAACAGTGGATTCACACTAGATACATAATTATAACCTTTTGATCTCAACATAACTGCTTTGGTTCAATTTGGAGACTTGTGATTGGGTGTGAGTGCCATATATACTCATCTATAAATTGACCTCATGTACACATTCAGAGGAGATTTGGGGGTCAAAATTATAGATTTTGATATGACCTGTGGATCAGTCAAGGGTTATCCAGCAAAAAAGGGAAAGTACCAGTTTTCCTTGGTCATGGTTACCAGTTATCTGCCCAGGGATTCAAAAAGTCTGGAAGCAGCATGATGGCAGAGAGAAAAGAGGAGAATGGTGCTTCCTCTAGATTCTCTTGGGATTGACTAAGAGAAGGGGGTGTTTTATTTTTTAAAAAAGAGTTAAGGCACAAAGTATTCACATTGCCCTATGGCAGGCCCGTAGCCAGGATTTTGTTTCGGGAGGGGCTGGGATTTTGGTTGGGGAGGGGGCTGAGTGGTAGAGGGTCTACCCTAGCAAACCTTTTGTATCGTTATCACAATACCCCCATGCATATGGGATATATTGAATATGGTGATCAGATCATGTTATGAATAAACATAACAGTTTAAATAATAAATGTAAGGCCTTCTCGCGGACCACCCTGAGAATTTCGGGGGGGGGGGGCTGAAACCCCTCAAGCCCCCCCCCAGCTACATGCCTGCCCTATGGATACGTCAGCCCAGATTTTTGGATTGACATCTTAATTAAAATTTCTAGGCCTGTACATGATTTTATAGGGTGTTTTAAATCTGGGGCACGTGCATCACAGCTGCCTTTTAGAACACATTTCTAAACCCCAAATGTTATCAAAAATTAGACCTTAAAGTTATGAAAAATAACTGCTGCTGCTGCTCAGTCGTTTAGTCATATCCAACTATTCCTGACCTCATGGACCAATCCACGCCAGAGCTCCCTGTTAGCCGTCACCGCCCCCAGTTCCTTCAAGGTCAACTCAGTCACTTCAAGGATACCATCCATCCATCTTGCCTTTGGTCGGCCTCTCTTCCTTTTTCCTTCCATTTTCCCCAGCATCGTGATCTTTTCCAAGCTTTCCTGTTTCCTCATGATGTGGTCAAAATACTTTAGCTTTGCCTCTAATATCCTTCCCTCCAGTGAGCAGCTGAGCATTATTTCCTGAAGGATGGACTGGTTCAATCTTCTTGTGGTCCAAGGCACTCTCGGGATTTTCCTCCAGCACCAGAGTTCAAAAGCATCTATCTTCCTTCGCTCAGCCTTCCTTATGGTCCAGTTCTCGCATCCATAGGTTACTATGGGGAATACCATTGCTTTGACTATGCGGACCTTCATTGCCAGTGTGATGTCTCTGTTCTTCACTATTTTGTCAAGGTTGGCCATTGCTCTCCTCCCAAGAAGTAAAAACGTCTTCTGATTTCCTGGCTGCAGTCTGCATCTGCAGTGATCTTTGCGCCTAGAAATATAAAGTCTGTCACTGCCTCCATGTTTTCTCCTTCTATTTGCCAGTTATCAATAGGTGTAGTTGCCATGATCTTGGTTTTCTTGATGTTTAACTGCAACCCAGCTTTTGCACTTTCTTCTTTCACCTTGGTGATAAGGCTCCTCAGCTTTTCCTCGCTTTCGGCCATCAGAGTGGTATCATCTGCATACCTAAGGTTGTTGATGTTTCTTCCAGCAATTTTAACTCCAGCCTTGGATTCCTCAAGCCCCGCATGTCACATGATGTGTTTTGTGTACAAGTTGAATAGGGAGTATGAAAGTATGCAACCCTGCTGCACTCCTTTCCCAATCTTGAACCAGTCTGTTGTTCAAAATAACACATGGCTCTATTGAGAAGTAACCACATGGTTATTTCTGATTGCTCTACAGTACTCTTTTTATGAAGTTTCCTGGAAATTCTCCAGAATGGTACTTCACCTTGCCCTCACCCAGAGAAAATTATCATAATCCTCACACAATGAACTGGGAATAATGGGAGGGGGACCGACAATGAATTTGTGTTAGAGCCTGTAGAGCTTTTGTCTGTTTTACCTGATATAATCTGAGCTAGCCTGGAAATGTCCCCTTTCGTAAGTCTCTGAATTGGAATCATATGGAGAGACCTAGTGACAGCCAACACCTTTAAGTACCCTATTGTTCATTTAGACTAATGTCATTGTTCAAATTAGAGATGAAGATACGTGGACCCATTATCCCAGCTGATTATCATCAGTCACCTTTCAGGGGCAGGTCAATAAACGGGCTGACACTTCAAATACTCCAATGACAATTTATAAATTTTCCTGCCATCATGAAGAATCAATGAGGAACAATATCAGATGGAGTCCTGAGCCATTCAGGGCTTGGATCCTTGCTGGAAAGATTTTGAACCAATCAAGAGATAGTGTGGATTTCTTGAATAGCTGTCAAAGGAAATAAAAATGTTCTGTATTTGCAATTGCAGTAGGTCAGCACTTTGGAGTGCTTTCTTCTCTGGCATCCTCTTTAGTCATTGAGAATAAACCTCTGATTTTGCCTTCAACCTGTCTCTGTCCCATTCAGTCTTCTGGGAAGCTAGACACTCCAGGCTCCCAACCTCGCAATTTGGCAGAGCTGAAATCACACAACACTGTTGCAAATTTCAAATCCCACAGTTTCAATGGATGGAACAGTGGCAATTAAAATGGGATTAAGTTGTACTAAAAGTTCAGTGTAGAAATATTGTAAGTCAAATTTACTCAACATCTTTCAAATTTGTCATCTCCTCAGTCTGACTTTATATGTCCAAAGCAGTTTAAAAATACTAAAACAGGCTAACAGGAAAAGTTATAAAAATAAATATATAAATTTCCAGTTAAACATATAAAATCAATTAGGAATATTACATGAAAGCGCTATTGAACAACATCTCTGAAAACACTTGAAAGGAGGAAATTGTAAGGACACTTTTGTTATTTTTTTTTACTGGCGTGCTTTAAACTGTGCTCTGCTTTAATTTTTTAAAAAAAAACATTTGAACTTTTACTATATGAATAATATATGAACATTTTAATTATATGTTTATTCAATGAATCCAATGAATAAATAAAATGATAAGCCTAAAGCGAACCAAGGATGAACATTTGGCATGTCTCTAATAAACACATGGCAGAACTAAGTTAAGCATATGTGCTTTTCTTGAGCATGAAGCACCAGGATGGGAGAACTTGCAATCTCCAGATTTGTTCCTCTCTAAAAGCTGTGCTATTGTTCCTATCAGTTTTGATGAGAAAGTATTTATATTAGACTATTTGAAGAAGGCTAGGGAATCAGAAATCTGATATCTAGCAGTATAATTAACTAATATGGGTACACCCACATCATTTCTGATTTTACATGGGATGGTATTGCAACATTGCTCTATAATTGCTGGAAACTATCTCTGGCATTCCTTGAATAATTTTTCTCATGTGGAGAATAACTTTGTGAAGAGGGGAGCTCTGTTATCCTAAGATACTTTTCATGCAATAGGGGAATCCAGACCAGATTTTTTAAAATTGCATCAGAAGTTAGTTGATAACATACTGCAAGTTGCTTCTGGTGTGAGAGAATTGGCTGTCTACAGAGACATTATCCATGGGACGCCTAGATGTGTTAGCTGGGAAGCTTCTCTCATGTCCCTGCAAGCTAGAGCTGACAGATGGGAGCTCACTCCATCTCACAGTTTCAAACCAGCAACCCAACTTTCAGGTCAACAGTTCAGCTGGCACAAGGGTTTAACTCATTGCACCACCATAGCTCCTTTCAGACCAGATGAAGAAGCACTATAAACAGTTAAGGATCCTCTCTTCAAAAAGTCACTCTTCAGTGAGGACAGTGACAGAGGGGAGCAGTATATGAGAATTCATTTCTGCTTTTTTCCCCCACCTATCTTAATAAAACTTACGAGTTTTATGAAGATAGTAAATAGATAATTGCTCTTCTGAATTTCTTTAAGTGATAACTCATTCCATCTGCTATATTCCATATCCTCCACTGGACCTGGGCTGTCACACCCAAGTTGCTTTAAAGGTCTTTGGCATGAATGTGTCCTAACTTTCTATCAGTTTGGGGGATGCTGGATTGCCTTCTTATTTGAGCAAGGAACCGCACAGAATCCAAGTCCATGCTATTGCTTTCAAACAATGATAACAATTTATTAATTGGTCTTGGGGCTATCTCCACCCAGGCACTATTTTGGTTTTCCCACAACAAAGTCCATACTTAAAATTTGAAGGGCAACTGATTGTACCTGAAACAGCCAGTCGTGAATGATTTCCAAGGGGAAGACTAGATGATAGTTTTTCTTGCTCACTGTCTCTGGTAGAGGGGCCTCTGGGGCGCCCAATGCCGAAGCAGTGGTTTAAAATTGACTTGAAAAGGCTTGTCCAAGTCTGGAACTCGCTGAGACCAACCACAGACATGTCCTGCCACCAAGATTCCATTGGTAATGTCAGGGATTCCTCTTCTTCAGAAGAGGAAAGAGAGCAGGAAAGTGTTCATGAATCTGAGGGTGAGTTGGAGTCTGAGTAGGAGACTTTGCTAGTATCCTCATTCCAGTAGAGGTGAAAGGAAACAGAGCAAAGACCTCCTTCAACTAGATTAGCTGCCAGAAATGCAGCTGAGTAATTGGGAACTGCCCTAGCAGCTGTGTGGGGATCCAGGGCTAGAAAAGCCGAAGCAGGTGCAGCCAGCTCTTGCTGGTAACAAACTGACTCTAATGCCTTCACTCTCTGTGTGCCTGCTCCAAGTCTGCATCTGGATTTATGCTTGTTTCTTTGTCTGAAGTAAGACTTCCTGGCTTTCTTTTGCATTATTTCACTGAGTGTACTGTACTTTATGTTTTGCTGAAGTAAAACAGTTTTCATTTACTTACCACAGTGTTTTAAGGCTGTTCTTGAAAGACAAAACAGGACAGGTAATAACTCTAATCTAAAATGGTTCTCTTTTCTCAGACAAAGGGGTGGGCAAACTTACTGACACAAACCAAACTCTACCCTCTTAAAGCTAACAGAAAAATGCCTACTCTAAAACTGTGGGCGAGTTTGTCTAACTATAAAAATAAAGTTGTTATTATTATTATTATTATTATTATTATTATTATTATTATTATTATTATTATAAAGGAATTGGAACAGCACAGGACCCTTAATACCACTACTCAGTGACCATTACTGAAACCACACATATTAATACAGTTGCATGTTACAAAAGGTTCTCTATAATCTGTATATGGTACAGGCTGGATATACAAAATACTTAGGACCAGTCATGTTCAATCCTGAAAGCCTGCCATTAAACTCCAGAATTTCTGCTGTTATTTTTGTTGATTGGCATTGTGAATTGTCACTGAATTCAGCAGCAAAATGCTAAATGCATTGTAACTAATGAGGAAATGCACTGCAGTCAAATGTGTAGTCAATATCATAGTATCATATTTCAGGGTCAATATCACAGTCAATATCCTATTAAAATCATATTAAGTAATACATTAATGTAATCTTTAATGGATTTTAAATTATTAGGGTGGTCTTTCCTTTTCAATTCTAAGAAACATAATAATAATAAAATCCAAGTTAGAGATGAATACAAAAAAAGAATTGCACAAACTTTTTAATTTCCTTAAAAATAAAAATACAATAATAATGACACAATTAACTAATAAGAAACCCACAATTTCCTGTCTGAAGCTATTGCTTTACTTTGCTTAAGGCAGGGGTCCCCAAACTAAGGCCCGGGGGCCGGATGCGGCCCATCGAAGCTGTTTATCCGGCCCCCACGGCACAAGGGCAGAAGGGGGTTGGACTAAATGACCCAAGGGGTCTCTTCTTCTCTTACAACCATTATTATTATTATTATTATTATTATTATTATTATTATTATTATTAGCAACATTGAGGCTGGGTGGCCATCTGCCAGGGGTGCTTTGCTTGTGCTTTCGGTGCACAAAGGCAGAAGGTGATTGGACTCAATGGCCCAAGGGGTCTCTTCCAACCCTCTTTTTATTATTATTATTATTATTATTATTATTATTATTATTAACATTGAGGCTGGGTGGCCATCTGTCAGGGGTGCTTTGCTTGTGCTTTTGGTGCGCAAAGGCAGAAGGGGGTTGGACTCAATGGCTCAAGGGGTCTCTTCCAACCCTCTTTTTTATTATTATTATTATTATTATTATTATTATTATTATTATTATTATTATTATTATTATTATTGCTCAGTGGCCAAATATAGTCCGGCCCTCCAACGGTCCAAAGGATCGTGAACTGGCCCCCTGTTTAAAAAGTTTGGGGACCCCTGGCTTAAGGTAAGACTTGCCCTGTTATTATATATTCCATTCTTGTGGCTCTTTTATCATGAACACAAGAACAAGACCTTTGTTGATTTGCCCAAGCTGTCAAATATCATGCCCTGGACACCTGAGATGTTTAACTCTTTCTCTGTTGCATGGAAGATTTTTCATAGCCTCGCAGCATGACTTTATTATTATTACTATTATTATTAATCTAATGAAAAGTGTTCAGAATAAGAGATACCTGCAGTGGTATCAGCAATTTTTGGTATCTATGTGGATGGTCCATGTGCTATAAAGATGACCCTAAAGAGAAACTGGGACCAAATTGGTGAAGTAGCAAAGCATTATTATAGTATTATTTATTTATTTATTTACAGTATTTATATTCTGCCCTTCTCACCCCGAAGGGGACTCAGGGTGGATCACATTATACACACATAGGGCAAACATTCAATACCCATAAACACATCAAACAGAGACAGAGACAGACAGACGCAGAGGCAATTTAACCTTCTCCTGAGGGGATGTTCGATTCTGGCCACAGGGGGGAGCAGCTGCTTCATCATCCACTCTGACGGCACTTCCTCATTCCAAGTCATAAATTAGTTAAACTTGCCTCCCCACTTTTATAAGTGGTACCTTATTTCCTACTTGATAGATGCAACTATCTTTCAGGTTGCTAGGTCAGCAACGAGCAGGGGCTATTTTGTTATTTTTAATTGACGGGTGCTCACCCCGCCATGGGCTGGCTGGTGTTATATTATAGTATTATCTTGCAAGCTTAGGTGTCTCAGTAAGTACACACAAGCAAAGTTCAGCACATTTTTATATCCATTCTCTCTGGCCACTCAGTCCCTTCCTCCATGGAGGGTTACAATCTTCATAACTGCCTTTATATAATAATAATAATAATAATAATAATAATAATAATAATAATAATAATAATAATAATAATAATAACAACTACTACTTTATTTTTTGTACTCTGCCTCCATCTCCCCAAGGAGACTCGGAGTGGCTTACACGGGTACGAGCCCAGTCAACATCATGGAATATAATCACATTAAAATACATACACAGTATCATAAAACAGAATAAAACAACAACAATTATAACAACATAACAGTTGTGATAGAATAAAAACAATATCAAACCAACAACTAATGAGCCTGTAATAAAGTCCATTTCTAGACATGGATGGGCGCACCTACAAAAGGCAACATTTTCTATCTATCAAAGCTATATAGTAAGGCCAGTATATACTAATTGTTTGCAACATTTTACCATCTCTAAATATAGCAAAGCCTCTGTTAGAATTCATCTGTAAAGGCAACATTTCTATTATCTCTAGCAAGGCCATACAAGCTTCCAACATTTCTACATCAAACACCTCCTTACAAACATTCCTGAGAAAGCAACATTCCTTTACCTCTCTCACATATAGTTAAACTGTAAACAACACAAGGCAGCCTTCCTAGTGAAATATCTCAAATATAGATTGGCTTCATCCATCCTGGGTTGTCACTGGATTATTTTGGGAAGAGCAGTCCAGGCCTGCTAAGCTCCAGCCTGTTACTTTTGGTAGGCTTTGGCACCTTCCACAAATCTGGAAAAAAATCCCACATTATCTGCTTTGAACTGGGATATATGACACTGTGGACTCAAATAATCCAGTTCAAAGCAGACATTGTGGGTTATTCTGCCTTGATATTCTGGGTTATATGGCTGTGTGGAAGGGCCCTCTGCCCTCAGAAGCCATTGAAATCCACAAGCATGTGGACAACTTCAACAGAAAGGAAAAAACCATGAAAATGAACAAAATGAACAAAATCTGGCTACCAGTATTGAAAAACTCTAATATCAAAACAGTAGATGGGAACCAACACTCTGAGGGCAGCTAATGACTGAACAAAGGATCCCCCCAGGCAAGAGACAAAAACCTTTCCAATGCTAATTAGGGTGATTAACTGAAACATTAATGCTGGCTTCCCAGTGACAAAGGACTCTTGCCACACCCTGGACTCTCCACAGATATATATTCTTACCTTTCCTTACTTAGTTTATCCATACCTCACAACCTCTGAGGATGCCTGCCATAGATGTGGGCGAAACGTCAGGAGAGAATACTTCTGGAACATGGCCACACAGCCCGAAAGACATACAACAACCCTATAAATGAAAAAGTTTACACTTCTCCATTTCCTTTCCAATGAACTTTCCCCCCTTCAAATTCCTTCAAAATCTTTTTTTTTTAATGTCACATTCTCTGACCACTAAACATGGAGATAGACAGATCATAGATAAAAAGATAGATAGATAGATAATATTTTAAAGCTATTTTAACCAGAGATCTAACCAATACATATCATTATTAGAATATGATGAAATATTATTCCAGCAAGGTCAAATGGAGAGTAGATAAGATATATATTCATAATTAATTGGGAACAATCGTAGTATAATTATGAACTAGTTTAAGAAAGGTACCAATTCTATATAAAGCAATCTTCTGGATAATTGATAGTGTAGCCTCTTTGTACTCCTGGGTACACAATGCAAGGATTTCTCCTAAAAGGAGGAATAAAAAAGGTGATCAGTCCTCTCTAGAGCTAATGCTTTAGGTTTGCATAATGAACAGGGAAAGGAAGTTTAACAAAAAGAAGTTCAAGACTTTCAAGAAAGTGTGTATATTTTTGATGTGCTTGTAACAATAGCAGCTAACGAGAGAAGATATTCTCAAGGTTTTTTTGGCGCACCTGCTTATTCGTCTCTTAATTAAAAATCTGTATTTGCAGCAGCAATCTTTGCATAACAGATATATGCTGCTTCAGAAGTGGCACCATTTCAAAGAAACAAGTGCTCAAACTATGCAAGCGATTAAAAGTTAGCTTGAAAAGGAACCACAAGTATATTTATGGCTCATTTCTCTGAAAAGGATGGCTTGTGGGTACAAATGCACCAAGACAATCCTTTCCATATTACTGCCCCTTTTCCTCATTCTGGGACTGAATAGATGAAAAAGGAATGCAGTGTGTATTGTAGAAGCTAAAATACAAAGAAATGAGAGGGTCAGTTCAAATGCGCAAGTAGCAAGCCAAAATGCAAAAATAGAGAAAGGGATTTTTAGGTACAAAATGATGTACTGTATTTTAGTTCTATTGTTCTTTCTTTTTGTGTTGTCGAAGGCTTTCATGGCCGGGATCACAGGGTTGTTGTATGTCTTTCGGGTTGTGTGGCCATGTTCCAGAAGTATTCTCTCCTGATGTTTCGCCCACATCTATGGCAAGCATCCTCACAACCTCTGAGGATGCCTGCCATAGATGTGGGCGAAACGTCAGGAGAGAATACTTCTGGAACATGGCCACACAACCCGAAAGACATACAACAACCCTGTTCTTTCTTTTCTTTTCTTTTCTTTTCTTTTTTTTTGGAAGGATAGCCTTAAAACATACAATAAACAGAATCAAATGCTGAAGATATTCCTAACCAAACATTAGTAGGATGTAGATCCTGGAGCAGCATCTTACCACTGCTTAGCAGTGGATGGATGAACATGTCATTATATCAATTCTTCTTAAAAGACGTGCCAAACTATGTGGGGCTGATTCAGGACGGATCAGTCCCACATTTCCTGCCAGTGTTGAAGGGTCCCATATTCTTCTGTTTTCAGGGTTTTCAGGGTGTTGCTTCTTATTTACTGTTCTGCAGGAGTCTACCGTATACCATGCAGCTGTGGACAAGTCTACATAGGGACCACCAAACGCAGCACCCAAACACGAGTCAAAGAACATGAAAGGCACCGCAGACTCACTCAACCAGAGAAATCAGCCATAGCAGAGCACTTGATGAACCAGCCTGGACACAGTATATTATTTGAGAACACAGAAATGCTTGACCACTCCAACAACTATCATGTCACACTACACAGAGAAGCCATTGAAATTCACAAGCATGTGGACAACTTCAACAGAAAAGAGGAAACCATGAAAATGAAGAAAATCTGGCTACCAGTATTAAAAAACTCAAAAATCAGAACAGTAAATAAGAAGCAACACCCTGAAAACAGAAGAGTTCCAAGGGCAGCTAATGACTCTGAACAAAGGATGCCCCCAGGCAGAAATAGCCAGGAGATGAACCTTTCCAATGCTAATTAAGGTGATTAACTGCAACATTCACACTGGCTTTCCAACTGCCAAAGAGTTCTTCTCACACTGTGGACTTTCCACAGATATATATTAACCTTCCTTGCTTAGTTTCTCCATACCTCATAACCTCTGAGGATGCCTGCCAAAGATGTGGGCAAAACGTCAGGGAGAGAATACTTCTGGAACATGGCCATACAGCCTGGAAAACATACAACAACCCTGTGATCCCGGCCATGAAAGCCTTTGACAACACATAGTCACTCACTTGTTGATTTCCAAAGATAGATTTGCAGATTTGGATTTCTGAATTGAAATCAATGGATAGGGACTTGAGTCAAATCACCCCTCCCTGATGACTTTGACATATTTTGCACCTTGGCCCAGATCCTTGAATCCAACTCATGATTTTAACATTTTATTTTGTATGTTGACTTTTTATGACTGTTTTTATCGATGTTGATGTTTTATTGTTGATTTGCTTATTGTTTTGCTTTTGCTTTTATACTGTTTTGTCCGGGCATGGCCCCATGTAAGCCGCCCTGAGTCCCTTCGGGGAGATGGGGCAGGGTACAAGAATAAAGTTGTTATTATTATTATTATTATTATTATTATTATTATTATTATTATTATTATTACACAGCAAACAAGATAGATATGCTGGATTTCATATCACAAAATCACAAGTCGAACACTTCCCAAGTGTCTAAGACTGTGTGATGTATTTTCGGATGATGCGCGCAGATCCCAGTAGGGTGGCCTTTTGCAGTTGGCAGATCGTAATTTTGTCAATGTCTATTGTTTCCAAATGCCGGCTGAGATCTTTTGGCACGGCACCCAATGTGCCTATCACCACCAGGACCACCTGCACTGGTTTCTGCCAGAGTCTTTGAAGTTCAATCTTGAGGTCCTGATAGCGGCTGAGTTTTTCCTGTTGTTTTTCGTCAATGCGACTGTCACCTAGGATGGCGACATCATCATCATCATCATCATCATTATTATTATTATTATTATTATTATTATTATTATTATTATTATTATTATTATTATTAATCAGGCAGCTTTTGAGTCAGACTGAGCCTACAATAAACCTGTGGATCACTCTGTGGTCTAAAACAAATATTGTGATTCTCTATTCTGTCATTTCCCTCTTGATTCTCTACTCCCTAATTCATAACCATATCTACTACTTACATGACTATATAATCAACATTCTTTTCCCCTACCATTGTAATTCCTTCTTTTAACTTGTGTTTCACTTACTAAAATAAAATATTGATTGATTGATTCTAATTCCACACCTAACACTTCTAAAAGAGAATTCCTCTTCTTTCCATGCTCCCTTGGTTTAGTCTCTCCTGTTCTCGCCACTTCAGTAAGAATTTTTGTACCTATTTTTCTAATGATCTCTTGGGGGTGATCTCATTAAAGAGTGAGCTCATTAGCAGGAATGAATGACTCAGATCCTTTTTGGTTTCTATCATTTTTTATGTGTTCATCCATTCTGTTCTATTTCTTCTTCATTTGTAAATCAATTTAAAACACACACAAATCTACAGTTGAATACTTCAACCTGTATTTTCCAAGCCTGTTTTCTCTGAAAATAAATTCTCTCAAACTAAACACTTTAAAAATAGTAAGCACTTTGAAAAAAAAAATCCTTAAAGTCATGTGTGTGTGTGTTCTAAGCAATGTAAGCACCTTGTGATGATTAGTGAGATATGAAAACTTGTCCTAAACTCAGGTTTGATACTTTGTTAACAGCTTGCCAATTTCAGTAAATCTGCTTTTGTTACCATGGTAGTGTTATATGTCATCCATTTTATTGCTGCATATATACAGTATCTATACTCTTGGCAGATGAATCACAAAAGTCAGCATATGATAGACTTATTTATGAGCATTCTGTTTATTCTCATTGGCTCATAAATGAAAGCCAATGGACTTTTGACTAATAACGTGTAGAGAGAGAATAAAAGGGAACTTCTCCCAACTGTCCAGAGTCAGAAGGAGGATGTCGGCCAGGTCAAGCAGAGAACAAGAAAGTAGTAGACAGCAGCATAGCCTAAGGGAAGAAGCTGACAAACTGAGCTGAAATAACAAAAGGCAAAAACTGTGATCAGCTAGGATTCCAGAAACATTAGGAAGAAGGGTTTCCAGCCAGATGGTCAGCAGAAGGCAAGATTGCAGGCAAAGGCAAATGAGGAAATTTTTCTTGGTTTGTCCTTGTCAGTAGGTTCCCAGACAGAAAGAGGTTTGCTCAGGGAGGTGAAGTTGGTAGTTGGAAGATCATTAAACCCAAGAAGTTGTAAGTCAATGTGAGAAATAGCTGAAAAACTGCTATAACCTTGTGTCCTTCCAATACCTTTCCAACATACCTTGAGATCTAAACTTCTTGAGTTATCCTGAGCAAATTGGTGGGGGGTGGCAACTAGGTTTTAATAGAATAGAAAAGAGAAATAATGAAATAGCTGCTTCTGCTTTAAAGAAACAGAACAATTAAAACAGTTAACGAAACAAATCGCTAACATCTGACATATATAACTGAATATATCTTAATATGACAATACACTTCAAATTAAAATGATTTGTCTGTTTTTGGTTCCTTTGCTATTTGCATTAAGGACATTTTACAAAGAACTTCCTCGATGGCAACCAAAATTATGAAAAAAAAGGAGGCAGGGTCAATTTTTACAACAGGGATGCATATTATTTATATCTGAGGGGATTTCTGATCCTTTGATCTGTTCTGTCCCCACTAAGCTTTCTCATCCAGACTGCCAAGATGGAGCTATTCCCTTCTCAAACCCTTTCCCAAACTTTGATTTCATCAAAGTGGCCAAGGCAGGTGCGATGTTACATAAATTATATTACAATTTGTTTTTCATAATATTAGATTTATTTATTATTTATTTATTTATTTACAGTATTTATATTCCGCCCTTCCCAATTTGTTTTTCATAATATTAGATTTATTTATTTTTTATTTATTTACAGAATTTATATTCTGCCCTTCTCACCCCGAAGGGGACTCAGGGCGGATCACATTACACATATAAGGCAAACATTCAATGCCTTAACATAGAACAAAGACAGAGACAAACACAGGCTCCGAGCTGGCCTCCAACTCATGACCTCTTGGTCAGAGTGGTTTGTTGCAGCTGGCTGCAGCTGGCTGCTCACCAGCCTGCGCCACAGCCCAGGCCCACTTAGATGATTCTTAAGTGTGATAAAAGAGTGTATAAAAACTGAGTGAAGTGCAGTAAGTGTGAGGTGAGTGTGCATATGGAAGGGGAGAGTGGGTGGTACTGTTGTAATAATATGCTAAATGTAAGGAACAGCATGTGAGGATTAGAATAAAAACAGAGGGAGAGAGGACCTGAATTCCAAAAGTTGGAAGAGAAAGACTTGTGGTGAAAGACTGTGTTGTGACTGGCTGGTTAGCTGTGTTTGAAAGGAAGAGAACTGAGTGTATAATGCTTATGTGCTGGTGAAAAATGAGTGAAGTTATGCATATATCATCATATGTTCTGATTAATAAATGTGTTATTCAACATCACCCACGTATTGAAAACTGGTGTATACAACTATTGGTGTATATCAGGGGTCCCCAAACTTTTTAAACAGGGGGCCAGTTCACGATCCTTCGGACCGTTGGCGGGCCGGACTATAGTTGGCCACCGAGCAATAATAATAATAATAACAACAACAACAACAACAACAATAACAACAATAAAAAAGAGGGTTGGAAGAGACCCTTTGGGCTATTGAATCCAATCCCCTTCTGCCTTTGTTCACCGAAAGCACAAGCAAAGCACCCCTGACAGATGGCCACCCAGCCTCAATGATAATAATAATAATAATAATAATAATAATAATAATAATAATAATAATAATAATAAAAATACAATCTGCCAACTGCAAAAGGCCACCCTACTGGGATCTGCACGCATCATCCAAAAATACATCACACAGTTCTAGAAGCTTGGGAAGTGTTCGACTTGTGATTTTGTGATACGAAATTCAGCATATCTATCTTGTTTGCTGTGACATATTAAAATAATAATAATAATAATAATAATAATAATAATAATAATAATAATAAAGAGGGTTGCAAGCCATTTAGCCCAACCCCCTTTTGCCTTTGTGCCGTGGGGGCCAGATAAATGGCTTCGATGGGCCGCATCCGGCCCCCGGGCCTTAGTTTGGGGACCCCTGGTGTATATGGTCAAATCCCACTAGTAGTAACTTTCTAGGGTTTCAGGAAAGATTATTTCAAGTCATATCTGGAGCTCCTGAGTATCCACTACTGGCCTTCAATCCAAGTACAAATTGAGCACACCCTATTTAGAATTCAGAATTTTCCACATGTATGGCTAGGATAGTGACACTTTTGTTTTTTGATGGTTCAGTGTACACACACTTTGTTTCATGAACAAAATCACAAAAAAAAGTTGTGTATTATCTTCCTGCTGTGTGTGTGTGTGGCATGCCATATGCCAGCAAATATGGAAAACACAAGAATGGCCATCAGATTGTAAAAAATCAATTTACATCCCCATACCAAAAAAGGGAAATGCTGAAGAATGTTCAAACTTCTGTACAGTGGCACTTATTTCCCATGCCAATAAGGTAATGCTCAAAATCTGCAAGGCAGACTTCAGCAATACATGGAGCGAGAGCTGCCAGATGTCCAAGCTGGGTTTAGAAAAGGCAGAGGAACAAGAGACCAAATTGCCAATATCCGCTGGATAATGGAGGAAGCCAGGAAGTTTCAGAAAAACATCTACTTCTGCTTTATTGACTATTCTAAAGCCTTCGACTGTGTGGACCATAACAAACTGTGGCATGTTCTTGGTGGTATGGGGATACCAAGTCACCTTGTCTGTCTCCTGAGAAATCTGTATAAAGACCAAGTAGCCACAGTAAGAACAGACCACGGAACAACAGACTGGTTCAAGATTGGGAAAGGAGTACGGCAGGGCTGTATGCTTTCACCCTACTTATTCAATTTTTACGCAGAACATATCATGTGACGTGTGGGGCTTGACGAATCCAAGGCTGGAGTCAAAATTTCTGGAAGAAACATTAACAACCTTAGGTATGCAGATGATACCACTCTGATGGCTGAAAGTGAGAAAGAGCTGAGGAGCCTTATCACCAAGGTGAAAGAAGAAAGTGCAAAAGCCGGGCTGCAGTTAAACATCAAGAAAACCAAGATCATGGCAACCAGACCGATTGACAACTGGCAAATAGAGGGAGAAAACGTGGAGGCAGTGACAAACTTTATATTTCTAGGTGCAAAGATCACTGCAGATGCAGACTGCAGCCTGGTAATCAGAAGACGTTTACTTCTTGGGAGGAGAGCAATGGCCAACCTCGATAAAATACTGAAAAGCAGAGACATCACACTGGCAACGAAGGTCCGCATAGTCAAAGCAATGGTATTCCCCATAGTAACCTATGGCTGCGAGAGTTGGACCATAAGGAAGGCTGAGTAAAGGAAGATAGACGCTATTGAACTCTGGTGCTGGAGGAAAATTCTGAGAGTGTCTTGGACCACAAGAAGATCCAACCAGTCCATCCTCCAGGAAATAATGCCCGGCTGCTCACTGGAGGGAAGGATATTAGAGGCAAAGTTGAAGTATTTTGGCCACATCATGCGAAGACAGGAAAGCTTGGAGAAGATCATGATGCTGGGGAAAATGGAAGGAAAAAGGAAGAAAGGCTGACCAAGAGCGAGATGGATGGACGGTATCCTTGAAGTGACTGGCTTGACCTTGAAGGAACGGGGGGCGGTGACGACCGACAGGGAGCTCTGCCGTGGACTGGTCCATGAGGTCATGAAAAGTCGAAAATGACTGAACAAGTAAGATGACGACGTTTGTAAAATGTCATACAAAACATAGATGAATTTTGTGTTTAGACTTGGGTCCCATCCCCAAGATATCTCATGGTGCATGTGTATTCAGATATAGGTATTCCAAAATCCCCACCACTACCACCCAATTCCAAAATTCAAAACAATCCCTGCATTTTTCATCTAGCCTTCCAACATGGGCTACACCCTATCAAACCCTACCCCAAACTGTATTCAACCTGTATTGAGAAGAGCCATTTTTGTTAAGCTTCTAAGATGACACAAAATTGGTATGTCAAGGTCTGTATGATGATAGTGAAGAATAGTTGATAGATATACCATTGTTAGAGCACGAAAGCAAAAAAGAACAACCTGATACAAGAAACATAGAGAATCCAGTAGAGATCTCATGAACAAAAATATACTAGGAACAATGTGGGAAATTCTCATGGCATCACCATAAGCAATAGTATTAGTTAGAGATGTGATTACTACAATGGATTCTTCACAGAATGTTGATCAAATCATGTATTCTAGGATATACAGATATCTTTCTGAAAATATTGCAAAATGGTATAAAAGATAATTGCCGTAAAATATTAATGTCTGTAGAAGAGAATAATAATACCATAACATAACTGCTTTAAATGTGGATTTGTAATTAGCATAAGGAGCACCTTTGTTAACGAAAAATCAGACAATATTAGAGACAAACTATGTGGGTTTTCTCTCCACAGTACATTCTCATTTTAAATCTGCACCCACACCCAGTAAGTCGGGAGTGCTCCTCAAAGCAATAAGATTTTGAATTTAATCAATTTTATGCAAATCTATCTGTTTCACTATTTGATTAAATGGTCAAATTTTCATGAACTCAGCACCATATCTCAAATTCAGCCAGGTGACAAATATTGAACTAATTTACTCTATTATATTGAAAAAGACAAATGGTCTATTTCTAGCAAGGGTGATCTGAGTACAGAAACAGATTGTTACACATGGGATTCTCTTTGGTTTGTGATCTGTATGTATAACACCAAAAGGTGGGCACTGCTATTTTGACAGTTCAGCGTTGTTTCAAAGATGGAAGGAATAATTCCAACACTATTTTGCATTTCTCACCTTTATCACAGTTTCATTTTGCCCACAGTTATTAAAAAGTGTTCCAAGAGGGGTTCAGAACTACAAACTATATCAAATAACAGCAATCAAACTTTGTAAGAATAATTATTTAGGGCAAATTCTGAAATCATCATGGCCAGTAAATATGTTAATGGTGGATTCTGGGAGTCCCAAAAGCTTTCTTTTTTCCAACCTCTGGGAACACTTGAGTTCAGGATTTAAAGTATATTTGCACCCTAATTTAATCTACGTGTGCATAGTACATTCACAAATACATGTTTGCCATTCAGTCATATAAATCTATAATAGAGTGTGTGTCTATCACTTCCATAACTCCATGATGAAATCAAGACTTGGTGGGACATTTAACGTACTCTGGGACTGTGTGTCCCAAGGATACTTTGTTTTACTACATTTCAAACTACCTCACTCCCATTTCTTCTTTGCCCTCCAAAGCCCATCTCACAAATATCTCTCTCCTTTCATATCTCTTCAAACAACAATAACAGATCACTTATTTTTAAACTATTTTTACTAAAGTAACTACTGTCCAATTTCTCTTTTTCTCTGCTCTCTAAGTTACTGGAGCCCCGGTGGCGAAGTGTGCTAAAGCACTGAGCTGCTGAACTTGCAGACCGAAAGGTCCCAGCTTCAAATCCCGGGAGCGGAGTGAGAGCCTGCTGTTGCTCCAGCTTCTGCCAACCTAGCAGTTCGAAAACATGCCAATGTGAGTAGATCATGTCAGAGTATTTGCAGTGCAGCAGTAGTTGGATGGAAGCAGTGGAACGCAGAACGAAGAGACACTCAGAGACGTTGGTAAAACTATTTACAAAGTTTTACTGTAGGCAGCAATAATAAACACAAACAGACTTGCAGATGAAAGACAAACACAGGACTGCTCTGTTCTCCAACATAACTTGAACTCTAGGCAGACAGAACTCAACTAAAATGATGCAATCGTTATGCACAAACACTTGTGTCTGGATACTTCCTAGTTCCAGCCACGCATCAAGGTCATCATAGCTTCTTGGCAATTAACTCTTTCCACATTATGGTACATTCTGGATGATTCAATCAGTTGCAATACAAGCATGACACAAATTGTATTTAAACACTATCAATACACAAATCCCACATTAACAGATCAATAGGTACCGCTCCGGCGGGAAGGTAACAGTGCTCCATGCAGTCATGCCGGCCACATGACCTTGGAGGTGTCTATGGACAACGCCGGCTCTTTGGCTTAGAAATGGAGATGAGCACCAACCCCCAGAGTCAGACATGACTGGACTTAATGTCAGGGAAAACCTTTACCTTACTTAAGTTACTGAGCCCAATTTCTCAACTATTTCCTATCTGCACCAAACCTATAATTTGTCTTCTGTCATCTGTACTTCAATGAAATTGTCAAGATAACTATCAACATCACCATTATCAAATCCAATGGACTATAAGTATCTTTGGGGTTTAGAGAAATGCTGAACAGTGGACACGGATTGAATATGACTGATTCCTACAGATATGTGGGGTATTTGAACTAAAGTGGGTAGACTAAAATTCCCAAAAGTGAATGGAATTTACAATCCAAAAAATTACAGAAATTTGAATTTAGAGGAAACACTGAGATACATATAGTGTGTTTCAAAAATGGAGACATTTCTCTTAAACCCTTTCATGAAAGGAAAACAATTAGGGTGAGGAGAGAGAAAAGAGAAAGGGTGTAGTTTTGTGACTGACAAGGAATTAAATTGTTACCAATCATTCCCTTTTAGGAAGAAAAACAAAATTCACAGACGTGTAACACAAAATCCCCTCCAGTAAATCCCCTAGATTTGATTTGTCTGATCTTTGACAGACCTAATCCTATCAAGAGAGACTATAAAGTTTCTAAATTCCATCCAGTTCTGACACAAAGAAAAGTTATAATCACTTGTTGATTTCCAAAGTTAGATTGGGATTTCAGATTTGTTTTGTCTTCATCGGATTGTATAGCCCAGGCCTTGACTAGATAATCGGATGTTTGTTTGCCTACCTGTGAAATTGTTCTTTCAATGGCGCAGGCTGGAGAGCAGCCTGTTGCAATAAATCACTCTGACCATGAGGTCATGAGTTCGAGGCCAGCCCATGGCGGGGTGAGCACCGTCAATTAAAAATAAAAAATAGCCCCTGCTCGTTGCTGACCTAGCAACCCAAAAGATAGTTGCATATATCAAGTAGGAAATAAGGTACCACTTATAAAAGTGGGGAGGCAAGTTTAACTAATTTACGACATTGGAATGAGGAAGTGCCATCAGAGTGGATGATGAAGCAGCTGCTCCCCTTGTGGCCAGAATCGAACATCCCCTCAGGAGAAGGTTAAATTGCCTCTGCGTCTGTCTGTCTCTGTCTCTGTTTGATGTGTTTATGGGCATTGAATGTTTGCCCTATATGTATATAATATGATCCGCTCTGCGTCCCCTTCGGGGTGAGAAAGGCAGAATATAAACACTGTAAATAAATACTACTCTACCTTCCCACTGATTTTCCAAGTCCCCCAACACCTGTTTGCAACCCTCCTAGGCCCCTTCTGCATTGCCATATAATCCAGATTATCAAAGTAGGTAATTCACATTATCTGCTTTGAACTCAATTCATGTTCAGAGTTGGTCAATGTTAATTGTTATGCTCAAGAATATCAAGCCTATGGATGTTGCTTTGAAAATGCTTTTAAAATCTGGATTTTGAATGTACCTTGGTGATTGCCAATTCTGATTATTTTGGAATGACTTTTGGATTATTGCTTATTCATTTTTGAACCTGTCTTTTCTATTACATAAAGTAAAGGTAAAGGTTTCACCTGACATTAAGTCCAGTCGTGTCCAACTCTGGGGGTTGGTGCTCATCTCCATTTCTGAGCTGAAGAGTCGGCGTTGTCCATAGACACTTCCAAGGTCATGTGGCCGGCATGACTGCATGGAACGCCATTACCTTCCCGCCAGAGTGGTACCTATTGATCTACTCACATTGGCATGTTTTCGAACTGCTAGGTTGACAGTTCCTCTGTTCTTAATAAACTTCTTACTTATTGTTGAATATCTTTGAACTGTGTGATGTTTGAGTGAAAAGGAGTCACACAGGTGGCTGGGCTACAAGAGTTAATATGATTCAAACAGCTTTAACCCACATTAATTCATATCAGCTTTATGCAGTGTTTAGCCACTATGAAGCTGATTTGCTGGCTCTTCGGGCTAGGTAGTCAATGTGGATGGGCCTTGTTCACTTATTCAAGTGAAACAATTCCTATCCCTAAAAATCCTTGAGAAAATGTTCAAATATTATTTATTCCTCTAGTCTAGAGACTATCTGAGAATTCTGAAAATCCTGGGCCCTGATGATCTGTCTAACCCATTTCCATCTGGCTTGGCACAGTGAGTATCTAATTAATGCCAGCTAAAAAAGCAATGGTGCCTAGACATAATAAGAGTTGGGAATATTTAACTTTGAACCAAACATACATTTTTAATTTATTTGGATTTCTGTCTTGAGTACTTTAGTTGTGTGTTTTGTTAGACATTAGTGCCAAATTTTAATGGATATTTCACACCCATATATACTAAAAATATAGTTATAATTAGGTAGAAATAAAATGTTCTTATATTTCTGATAAGCTCTTTTGAGTATGAATTTACCATGAAAAATATAATTAAAATAAACATGATAGTGATCAGGTCACACTAAACATGAGTGCAATTGCATGATTTTAGATTCTCAAGTGACATTTCAAACCTTATAGAATCTCTGTGGTGGGGAAACATTTCCCATTGAATACTTGCTTTTCTGTTTAAATTGTTTAAGGCATAAGTGTTTTTGAGAAAGAAAAGTTGGATTGAAGGTTGTTAAAATAGAAAAAGTTCTCAAAACATGTTGAGCTGTGAGTTGTACATCTTTGCATTATATTAAAGTTTTGAGAAAACCCAGAGTTCTGTTTTCCAGTCATGAAAAAACCTTGAAAAAATACTTCTATGTGTGTAATCAGCAATATGAATGCTAGTTTTAAAACCGATTTGATAATGTTAAAAAAGGTAAATGTAAATGTTAGTCATTGACAAATAAAAATTAATCTATTATCACGAATAATATTAAATTGGATTATTTAATTAAAGTTAAGGAAAACAAGTTAAGAGATTCAGACTTTCAGGATTTGATTAGATTTGGTTCTCTGAAGGGAATTTCTCCTGTGAGTTTGTTAAAGACCAGAAAATGGACAGAAATTTAAAACTTCTTGGGAAACTAGAAAATTCAAATTCTGCTGAATTTTTTAAAGTATTCAACTCTCCCTGTACACACACAGTAGATTACTGAAATCTTTCATATCATAAACATAAAATGTGTGTCGAAAGCACCAAGCTGAAAAATACTTTGATAAATGGATGGAGGTGGCTGATTTGAGCCCTTTGGGTCACATTTAAGTACATTTGAACAATCCTCACTTCTATTGGTAAAAATCAGGCTAGCAAGTTGCTACCTCTTGTAGAAAAAAGTGATACCTGGAAACCTAAATTAAGAGGTAGGAACGATAACAAAGCATTGCTTCATCTCATACCTTTAATGGAAAACCTTTTAAGACAGCACAAAATATCTAGAGTGATTAGGAGGTGAAATAAATACATGCTGACTTTAGTGATTATATTATTTGATACCCAGAAGCAGTTTTTTCTTATCAAATATTACAATATCTACTCCAATAAGTGCCCTGGTAACCATCTTTTGTAAATTAGGGTTTCTCTGTGAAATTGTTTCAGACTTGGGGATAGCATTATCTCCAGTGTAATGAAAAAAACGGTGGGAAGTATGTGAGATCAAACACCTGAGATCTACACTATGTCATCCTGAAATGAATAGACTGGTGGGGAGATTAAATGGGACTGTCAGCCAATTGCTGAAGGCATATATATTTTCTAATCTGAGTAATTGAAATGTGAGAATTTACTGGTTTCTATTTGCTTATCAAGAAGTCCTACAGGAAAAAGCAGGAAATCGTTATTTTCAACTATTATATGGGTGGAGGGAACATGACCCTTGAATCTAGTCAGATAAGGATGGGAAGGAGAAATATAAAAACCACTAGATGCAATTGAAACCCTGGTAGAAAATTTGCAAACCTCATTGAGAAATGCAATGCATTTGGCTGGAAAGAAAATTTAGAAAGATCAAGCAAGACAAAAAAAAAACTGGCATGATTTAAGAATACAAGAGTTTTATCTATGAAGTTGTCGGGAAATGTCCCGATTTCGCAAATGGTAAATGAGGAAAAGCTGCATTTTGCCTGGGATGGGCCTGTTATAATCCATACCAGAATAAATCATGTGAACTACTTGATTAACATGGGAAAGAATGATAATAAACCCAAAACAGATACATACAAATTTGTACAAAATTTATTGTTAGTAGGAAAATCTTATACTTTATGCCTCTGGTTAAAAAAGAAGTGGAATTTTATTTACTTCACTAAGAGTGAATGGAAACCAAAGGCAGCAGGGCTAAGTGCGTATTGATAATGCCTTTACCATGGAGCAGTAGAACAAGGACAAATGATGTTAAATGAAGGCAAAAATATGTTTTCTGATTTTCTTAGGAGAGCATAAAATATCCACCATCGTATCTGTACGGGAGATGCTGCACCCATCTCACCCAAACCAAGGTAATGAGTAAGTATGCAGGACATGTGGCCAAGGTATTAGGGGAAATACTGAAACTATTTGTGGCCCTGACTGGAAAACTAGATCCCATCATTCATTTTATGTACTTTACAGGTCACATAGCTCAGGAAAATGCTTACACAGCCTCAGCTATGTGGCTTGACCATGAAGATAAAAGGGACCAAATATTTTACCAGTTGTTCACAAAGTTTTTTCACTGGCCTCAAAGAATTATACCAAAATGGCATTTATCACACAAAAGAGGTTGTTTGAATTTCCAGTTTTTTCTTTTGGATTTTGTACTGCCTCTTCTACCTCCTGAAGATTAAGGAACAAAAAGTTACATTTATTTACTTTATTTATACCCTGCCTTTCTCCCCGTGGGGACTCAAGGCAGCTAACAACCATACACTTTGGTCACCATTTCAAATAAAGTGAATACATTTTTTAAAACCCAATTAAATAATACTGTGTGAGTTAGGTTAAAATACAGTTAAAATATAATAGTAAAAGGTAAAGGTTTCCCCTGACATTAAGTCCAGTCGTGACCGACTCTGGGGGTTGGTGCTCATCTCCATTTCTAGGCTGAAGACATCTCCAAGTTCATGTGGCCGGCATGACTGCATGGAGTGCCGTTACCTTCCCGCCGGAGCAGTACCTATTGATCTACTCGCATTTGCATGTTTTCGAACTGCTAGGTTGGCAGGAGCTGAGGCTAACAGCGGCCGTTCATTCTGCTCCTGAGATTTGAACCTGGGACCTTTTGGTCAGCAAGTTCAGCAGCTCAGCACTTTAACACACTGTGCTACCAGGGCCTCCTACAATATAATAAATACAATCAAAATGCATTTTGAAACACACAGCGTGCCCCTTATCCTTTCCCAAATGCCTGTTGACAGAGAAAGGTCTTGACCTGCTTGTGCCACAGTTAAGGAGCAACCACCGAAAAGGCCCTCTCATAGAATCATAGAATCATAGAATAGTAGAGTTGGAAGAGACCACATGGGCCATCTAGTCCAACCCCCTGCTAAGAAGCAGGAAATCGCATTCAAAGCACCCCCGACAGATGGCCATCCAGCCTCTGCTTAAAAGCCTCCAAGGAAGGAGCCTCCACCACGGCCCCGGGGAGAGAGTTCCACTGTCGAACAGCCCTCACAGTGAGGAAGTTCTTCCTGATGTTCAGGTGGAATCTCCTTTCCTGTAGTTTGAAGCCATTGTTCCGTGTCCTAGTCTGCAGGGCAGCAGAAAACAAGCTTGCTCCCTCTTCCCTATGACTTCCCTTCACATATTTGTACATGGCTATCATGTCTCCTCTCAGCCTTCTCTTCTGCAGGCTAAACATGCCCAGTTCTTTAAGCCGCTCCTCATAGGGCTTGTTCTCCAAACCCTTAATCATTTTAGTCGCCCTCCTCTGGACGCTTTCCAGCTTGTCAACATCTCCCTTCAACTGTGGTGCCCAAAATTGGACACAGTATTCCAGGTGTGGTCTGACCAAGGCAGAATAGAGGGGGAGCATAACTTCCCTGGATCTAGACGCTATTCCCCTATTGATGCAGGCCAGAATCCCATTGGCTTTTTTAGCAGCCGCATCACATTGTTGGCTCATGTTTAACTTGTTGTCCACGAGGACTCCAAGGTCTTTTTCGCACACACTGCTGTCAAGCCAGGCGTCCCCCATTCTGTATCTTTGATTTCCATTTTTTCTGCCGAGGTGAAGTATCTTGCATTTGTCCCTGTTGAACTTCATTTTGTTAGTTTTGGCCCATCTCTCTAGTCTGTCAAGATCGTTTTGAATTCTGCTCCTGTCTTCTGGAGTGTTAGCTATCCCTCCCAGTTTTGTGTCGTCTGCAAACTTGATGATCGTGCCTTCTAACCCTTCGTCTAAGTCGTTAATAAGGATGTTGAACAGAACCGGGCCCAGGACGGAGCCCTGCGGCACTCCACTTGTCACTTCTTTCCATGATGAAGACGACGCATTGGTGAGCACCCTTTGGGTTCGTTCGCTTAGCCAATTACAGATCCACCTAACCGTAGTTTTGTCTAGCCCACATTTTACTAGTTTGTTTGCCAGAAGGTCGTGGGGGACTTTGTCGAAGGCCTTACTGAATCTCCCGTGTTCCCTCCCAACATATCTGAGCAGGTAATGGGACATGGAGAACGCCCTCCACAGTTGATTGTAGATGCCTCACAGGTGCATAGAAAGAGATACGGTTCTTCAGATAACCAGGATCTAAGTTAAATAGGACTTTGTAGGTCAAAACCAGCACTTTGAATTGTGTCTGAATACATGTTTGAAGGCAGTGGAGATGTCACAACAGCAGAATTGTATGCTCTCTGTAACCAGCTGTTAGCAGGGTTGTTGTATGTCTTTTGGACTGTGTGGTCATGCTCCCGAAGTATTCTCTCCCGACGTTTCTCCCACATCTATGGCAGGCATCTTCACAGGTATGGAGAAACTAAGCAAGGAATGTTTATATATATCTGTGGGAAGTCCAGGGTGAGGGAAGAACTCTTGTCAGTTGGAGGCCAGTGTAAATGTTCCAGTTAGTCACCCTAATTTGCATTGAATGGCTACATCTACTAGCTACTTTCTGCCTAGAGGCATTCTTTGTTAACTGCCCCTAGTTCCCATGTCTCAAAGTGTTGCTTCTTATTTACTGTTCTGATTTTTGAGTTTTTTAATACTGATTTTGTTCATTTTCATGGTTTCCTCCTTTCTGTTGAAGTTGTCCACATGTTTATGAATTGTTCATTTTCATGGTCTACCGGATACCATGCAGCTGTGGACAAGTCTGCATTAGGGACCACCAAAAGCAGCGCCCAAACAAGAGTCAAAGAACATGAAAGGCACTGCAGACTAATTCAACCAGAGAAATCCGCCATAGCAGAGCACTTGATGAACCAACTTGGACACAGTATATTCTTTGAGAACACAGAAATGCTTGACCACTCCAACAACTATCATGCCAGACTATACAGAGAAGCCATTGAAATTCACAAACATGTGGACAATTTCAACAGAAAGGAGGAAACCATGAAAATGAACAAAATCTGGCTACCAGTATTAAAAAACTCAAAAATCAGAACAGTAAACAAGAAGCAACACTCTGAGACATGGGAGCTAGGGGCAGTTAACAAAGAATGCCCCCAGGCAGAAAGTAGCTAGTAGATGTAGCCATTCAATGCAAATTAGGGTGATTAATGGAACATTTACACTGGCCTCCAACTGACAAGAGTTCTTCCCTCACCCTGGACTTCCCACAGATATATATAAACATTCCTTGCTTAGTTTTTCCAAACCTCACAACCTCTGAGGATGCCTGCCATAGATGTGGGCAAAACGTCAGGAGAGAATACTTCTGGAACATGGCCACACAGCCCGAAAGACATACAACAACCCTGTGATCCCGGCCATGAAAGCCTCCAGCTGTTAGCAGTCTGGCTGCTGGTCTTTGGACCAACTGAAGTTTCTGATCCCTTTTCAAAGGCAGCCCCATGTAGAGCACATTAGAATTCTCCAACTGAGATGTAACCAAGGCATGTACCACTGTGGCCAGGTCCAGAATTGACCACAGTTGGCGCACTAGTTTTAACTGTGTAAAGGCACTCCTGGTCACTGCTAGAATCTGGGCCTCCAGGTTCAGAGCTGAATCCAGGAATACCCCCAAACTATGAATCTGCATTTTCAGGGGGACTGTAACCCCATCTAACACAGGATGAATCCCTGAATTAAAGTGAGTGTTTTGTACACTGGTGATACAAGAGTTTTTAATCTCAGATAGAAAGATCATCTACATTACCCAGAACTGGTTCTAGGTCAAAGCCGTGAAGACATGGCTATGTACTCAAGCATTCAAGGAGTAACATCTGAGGTCGATATGACATGAATCAAGGTGCACACGAAGGTGTTAGTGGATGAATTTAACTATACATGCATTTTAAAATTTATAATTCATGGTTTAATAGAGTATAATTAGAGTTTTAATTGATGTGGTACTGTTTTATTGTTTATTGATATGTTGTTTTATTGAATGTATTTTGGGCAATGCAATTTGCCGACTGTTGTAAGCCGCCTTGAGTCCCTCCGGGTGAGAAGGGCAGGGTAAAAATGATGTAAATAAATAAATAATAAATAAAGATGCTGCGCTAACAAGGCTCCAAAATATAACATTGGGCAGGGAGAGATAAAATATTTGAGAAACATTTGAGAAACAAGTTTGGGGTGTAAAAAAATTAGAGTAAAACAAAGTACCAACAAAAGAAAGAAAAAACCTTCCCACAATTGTTGGATAGTGGATACTATAAGAAAATCACTCCAAGCTCTTCTTCTATAATTACTATCTTATCAGAAATAAGAAAGAAGTCTATATCAACTAAAACTTTATGGACTTCAGAGTGCCAAAAGGCTTTCCAAAACACTGAAAAATTAATTATGTCAAATACAGTGTTAATTGCACCAGACTACAGTTTGAAAAAAAATGTGAATGAATTCCTATGCACACTGCATATGTCTTATTTGCGATGCAAAAAGAAAAAAAAAAGAATACAATATTTAAAATAAAGAACAATTTTAACCAACATAAACTTTTCAGTATTTCAATGGGAAGCGTAGTCCTGGGATAAAGTATTCGTGTAGATGTATTCGATGAAATTACTGGGCATAGAGTTACATTGTTAAACTTGTGCTGTTTGATGTTGATTCCATCAAAGCCTTTGTTTTCTTTCAGCTCTTACACTTGACTTTGAATGCACTATGTAACCAGTGGAGTGGGTAGTGGGATTATATTTTAATGTTTATGTAGGATGGTAGTTATAGTATAAGAGGGAAAATGTGTGTTGTTCATGCTTTCAGTTTGTTGAGATGGTTTAACTTTTCTGAATTTCTTTACTGGAGAGAGAGAGGGTTAGAACTTCATCCATATTTTTTTCTCTTGAAACCAAAGACTTTTTTCTTTAATATGTATGGATGAGTACCTTTTGTTTGCTAGGTCTTTTATTATTTTTTCCTTTCTTTTGGTACTTTTCATAAGAAATATAAACACAAGAAGTTCCCTGTTTCTAAGACGACTCCAGTCTATACTGTAAATAGTGGAAACTTTACAAAATTATTAAGAGGCATGTTGTATGTCTCAGAATACATGGAGAAGATTTGATAGTGATAAAGCATCATTTTGTAATCCTCTTCACAATGTTTAAGCAAAAAATGTGGATCTTGTTGCAGGTGAATGACAACCTTTTTACATTGCAAGTCTATAATATCCACTTAAAATTAAGGAATCTAATAAATGCTCAAAAGTATGGAATTAGTTTCAGGTAAATTCACATTGGAGTGTAGACTCAGAATGACAACTTGCAGGAAAAAAGTCTAATTTGTCAAATTAAAGAACTGTTATCTTTACTTGTTGAATTTCCTCCAATGCTACTGAATTCTTCTAAGGAAAAAAATTAATAAAAATGGCTTATCATAGATCAATACTTGAAAGTGATGGACTCACCACTACTGAATTTAAATGAGCCTGCAAGTCTGGAATCAAACAGTCTCTCCTAGGCTTGGGATTAGCTTGATTTTCCTCCTGTTATCTCTAGTGATTATATTAAAGTATTGCATTTAAGTTCATTAACCTGCAAAATTATCTTTAAAGTGAAACGACAACAGGTGGAGGATATATATCAGAGTAGCACAAAGTGTGATTTGAGAGGCAGGTTTGCTATGAGCAAATGCAAAATAAAAATGCATGAAAATGCGGAGAAAAAAAATCCAAAAGAAGGAGAGGCTGCCAAGGCCATTCCCCCTAGAAAAAGAACTCATTATGCAAGATTTTGGTAATTGCCTGGACTAATGCTTTGCTACTTTTTAAAAAAAAAAAGTGATGCAAGATGGATGGAATTTCCATTAAAATGAGTGCTGGTTTGTGAAACACAATGCAAACATTGTGTCCAAGGCTATACCGCATATTGTCCAGGGACAGAACTTCAAAAGACTGGGTCTCTCCACCATCTGCACCAAATGTATTCCGGTACAGAACACAAAGGACTCAGAATGGAATCCACTTTCACAAGTATAGCTTCTGAAAAGCAGCTTATTAAACCATTTACTGTGTCTCTTGCTAATCTTTTAATGCATTATTTTTAATGAGTGGTGGTGGGGAGAGGAACAGTTTAGAAGTGCTACTTAAAATTCAGGCCCGTGTTTTGTCTGTGATTGTAATGGAAATAGTAAATATTGCTCTTCTAATCTGTATAATGTTTTTCCTAGAATCTAAGAGAAGATCCCTTATTTGGAATATACATACAGTAGAGTCTCACTTATCCAAGCCTTGCTTATCCAAGCCTCACTTATTTATTTTTATTTATTTATTTCAAATATTTCTATCCCGCCCTTCTCACCCGGAGGGACTCAGGGCGGCGTACAATTGGCAACAATTCGATGCTGATACATCATTAAAAACAACAACATATAAAAATATATTACAACCAATTAAATACAGTATAAAATATAAAACATAAAACATATGCTTAAAATCCATTCGTCCAATATCCTCCAACTTTATCCATATAACAATCTGGGTCGTCTTTATCATTTATTTGTTAAAAGCCTGGGCACAAAGCCATGTTTTTAAGGCTTTTCTAAAACTCAAAAGGATTGGGGCTTGCTTATCCAAGCCTCTGGATAATCCAAGCCATTTTTGAAGTCAATGTTTTCAATATATCGTGGTTTTTGGTGCTAAATTCATAAATACAGTAATTACAATATAACATTACTGCGTATTGAACGACTTTTTCTGTCAAATTTGTTGTATAACATGATGTTTTGGTGCTTAATTTGTAAAATCATAACCTAATTTGATGTTTAATAGACTTTTCCTTAATCCCCCCTTATTATCCAAGATATTCGCTTATCCAAGCTTCTGCTGGCCCGTTTAGCTTGGATAAGTGAGACTCTACTGTATAAGTACTTTGGTGAAGAAATACCTGACTCACGTTTATACACATGCATCAATATATATTTAATAATGAGAATAACCTACATTTGTACATTTCTGGGACCTAAATTGGAGCTAGGTACAGTTGGAGTATCCCTTATCCAAAATGCCTGGGACCAGAAGTGTTTGTGATTTAGGATTTGGTAATATTTTATTTCCATGCACATGCATAATGGGGTATTTTGGAGATGGGGCACAAGTCTAAATGCAAAATTGATTTTTGTTTCATGTACACATTATACACATAGACTGAATATAGTCTAATTTACAATATTTTAATACTTTTGTGAATGAAACAAAGTTTGTGTATATTGAACCATAGGAAACCAAAGGTATCACTATCTCAGCCACCCATGTGGACATTTTTAAAAAATTTTGGAGAATTTTGGATTCTGCATGAGGGATGTTCAGCCTGTTATAAACAGCACAAAAGGTTTGTCACTTCACCTGATCCTTCTATTGTGTTACTCAATTTTCTAAGAGACTAGAAACTGAAATACAGAAGAAGTAACTAACCTCATTGAAATATAGGATTGGAATTTATGAATTCATAAATGTTGCTATATCAGTAAAAAAAAGTCTAATTTATTCATGTATTTATTTACAGCATTTATATTCCGCCCTTTCTCACCCCGAAGGGGACTCAGGGCAGATCACATTACACATATAGACAAACATTCAATGCCTTTTTAACATAGAACAAAGACAAACAAACATAGGCTCCGAGCGGGCCTCGAACTCATGACCTCCTGGTCAGAGTGATTCATTGCAGTAATTCATTGCAGCTGCTCTCCAGCCTGCACCACAGCCCGAGCCCCTAATCATTGCAGAATGATCACTGGAAATAGCAGTTCCAATCCAGAGTGAATTAAACCATGCTATTAGATTATCCTAGAGAATGTAAAATAAAGTAATTTACATTGGTCCATAAGAAAAAAGAAAACCAAAATCAATGGCCAATATATTAAAAAAAATAGAAAACATACAATGAAGTTGATAATTTACACTTAACAAGGAACACAGTCCAGTCGACCTTCCCCATTTGCAGGTTTGATTAAAAATGTTCTCTAGGAATCTCTAGGTCCTCCACCAAGATTTTATAGTCAATTCCCACCAGAAATGGAACACACAGTCATGCTGGATGACCTAAACTTTCCAATAGAGAGGTTTAAAAATTGCATTTTTAAAATTTACAATTTTACACTTTCACAGAAGTCTGTGCTTCTAATTCCATTGAATGTGGAGAGCTGATTGAATTCCACCTCTGTCAAAGTTTTAATGTATAACATATTTTTTTTTCTAAAATCATAAAACTGATTTAGGGAGTTACATTGCAGAGCACAAGGCTATTTTGCCCATAATTGCCAGATGTAACTAACAGAATATCAATTGTTGTTAAGATTCTTTCCCTGAATTAAATGATTCCCTATTTTAGACGCATACTGAGCTGTGTGGACCTGACTGTGTTGAAACTTTCGACATCGAGGAACTGGTTTTCAGGCAAAAGGTACTTGACACTGATCATGTCACTATTAAAATGTTCTCTAATTGAAAGATAAGACATCATACAACTGGAGCCAGGATGTTGACTATAACTTATTACAGGTCATATATTGATGCAACTTTACCAGCTACCAGTCTATTTCCAGATACAATTAAAAATGCTGGGTTTGACCTTAAGAAACATATGTGATTTGAATCCAGACTACCTGAAATATTATGTAGCTCTATATATGAGCCAGCCTAAATTTTAGGACAAGGTAACCCATGTTGTGGTAATCTCTGAGCGGTTAGACTCAATTTAACCCTCTCTGGGGAGATTCCACCAAAATCAGCAGAGTAGCAACAGCAAAGCTTTCAAATGCAACAGTTACTTACACTGGGCGAGCAAGAGAAGCCTTTAGGATTGCAATGGACTGCAGAGTCTCAATAAAAGTTCAAAAAGTATTTATTCAGGTAAAAAGAACTCCATTGTAGATAGAAAGGCTTGGGAGCTGTCTAGACTACTATAGACTGGTTTCTAAGGAAAAATAAGAAAGGAAATATAACAAACATCTACATAGTTACATCTTGCCAGGAGAAATGGCAGGATGCTTCTTGTTAGCTTGAAGAACAAAGGGAGAAGAGAGAACCAAAATGGTTCGACCTCATTGTCCAGTTTATTGGGGCCATAAAAGACATTCTGACCAATGGGAAGTTAGTGTCCCTAAAGATTCACATTTCTACTAACTTCAAAGTAAGGGATGTGACGTACACAGGATAGAGTGAAACACAGTAAAGCCTGTCTAGGCATGCTTTGGAAACAGGGAAAGGATTCCCTCAATCTAACTCTATCATCTATCTAACTACATTTAGACTTGAGTAGTCCAGGATGATTTCCAAACAACCCACTGGGTGGCCTTTATCAAATCACACACTTTCAGTCTCAGAGGAAGATCAAGGCAGTCCCTCTGTAACCAAATCTGCCAAGAAAATCTCAGAGTAGATGTGCTTTATGGTCAACTTAAGTCAGAAATTATTTAAAGGCAAACAACAACAAGAGTACATTTGTAAGGTCTTTGGGGATAGAGTTTTTCAGTCCTATCACCATCATGGGCACATTTTAGGACATAGAGATAGTCTTCTCAGTGGCTGCTCCAAGGTTGTTGAATTCCCTCCCTTTGTTGCCTTTATCCTCTCTTTCCACTGGATAGCTATTTCATTGGAAATATTAATGTAGCAAAGGGGGATTTTAACATGATTTTATCTTTTTATTATGTATCATATGTGTTTTAAACTGTTTTGATTTTGTGTTGTTAATAGAAATCTTTGTTTACTTGTTTGCTTAACTTTTGTACAGGCAGGATTTGTTTGGATTTTTTCAGCTGTACCTTGTTTTAATTGGATGTGAGCCAGCTTGGGCCCTGAGCAGGGAGAAAGACAGAATATAAATTGGACAAATGAATAAATAAATAATATAGTGCTGTCAAGAGTAGGTAATAGTTCAGCCTTAGACATTTTCACTCAGAGTCCAGTCTGATTTACAACTAAGCAAGGTCTCCTTCACCCATTATTGCAGCAATGCAAAAGATGTTTTTTTCCAAGGCGTCTCTCAGCCTGCTTTAGTTAACAATCAGAAATATGGACATGGCCTGGGAGGAAGAAAGAATCAAATGGAAAGAACCCGTGCAATTTGCCTGTTCCATTCCACATGGGGCTTTTACATACAACCAACAAGATCAGTAGCAACCTGATCAAGTGATGGAAAAATAGCCTGAGATCAGTATGAAGGAAGAGAGGCCGACCAAGGGCGAGATGGATGGACGGTATCCTTGAAGTGACAGGCTCGTTCTTGAAGGAACTGGGGGCGGCAACGGCCAACAGGGAGCTCTGGCGTGGACTGGTCCATGAGGTTACGAAGAGTCGAAAACAACTGAACAAGTGAGACGATGACGATCAGTATGAAACTTAAAATTGTAGAATTTTGTTGTTGTTATTTTTTTGCCTTCAAGTCATTTCCAACCTATGGAGACCCTAAGGTGAATCTATCACAGGGTTTCATGAAACTAGGTGTGTGTGACTTAACCAAAGTCACCCAATGGGTTGTCATGGCTGAGTCAGTACTTGAACACTGTTCGCCAAAGTCATAGTTCAATGTTAAAACCTCAGTGAAGGAGACTCTACTACAGCATATTCTACAGTCAAGCCACTTTTATCATCAGAAAATTCATTCTAATGTTTAGGCTAAATCTCTTTTCCTGCATTTTGAGACCATTTCTCCCTATCTTAGGAAAGATCTATACTGATCCATTATCTTGAAAAAAGGGTAAATCAGCTCTGTGGCAGCTGCGCGACTCACAGAGCTAATTTGAGTTAATGTGGCCTTATGCCATGGGGTCACAGGCTGCTCCCAATTCTCCCTGAGAATCCAGATTCCATTATTCCATTATTCTTTGCTTTTAGACACATATAAGCAGTTGGTCTGGTTCCGAGATGGCCATCTCATATTTCCCTATAATTGTTTTCAATTTCTCTAGTAAGTCAGATTTTCTTCTGGATTTTAGTAAAAATGTTATTATATCTTCATCATTCAAGAAAGAAATGAGTAAGTAAGTACAGATAACTTTTTGTAAGTAGTTACAAGCTCTGTGTATTGACTGCTACAGGAGACTGACTGCTGCTATTACAAAGGGTAATCTATTTCATCTGTTCGGTGCACCGCCACCACCCAGGAAACATTATACAGTGCCTGAGAGAGGGTCACACTAGCTATAGCATTCTTATTTGCTTGTCTTTTGCACTTTTCTTAACATTTATTATATTTGATATTTTTATTCATTCACATTTGCTTTGGGGCAGGAGCACAAACGTGTGTGGATATCAGATTTTCTAGTTTTGTATGGTTAGTGTGACATTGCTGTTTTAGATTTGTCAAGAGGTATTTCATTGCATAAAAATTATGAACAAAACTTGTTTACAATTTTTGCAACCCCCACAGCTGGCCTTTAGATTGAAAGGTGGCTTGGAAATAAATTATATAATAGCATAAGAGGGTAGATTGATAAAGAGAGCCTACTGATGAGCAACTTCAAGATCCCATCTCTCCCTTCTGACTGTTCTGTTTCAATTAGATTTCAGTTTTCAGGAATCTCTTTCAGTGGCTCTTCAACAAAAACGTTCCCTCTGTAGAGTAAGGTACATGGTCACTATAGAAGAGTTCGAAGAGATAAGGCAGTCAAGAATGACCATGTGATGCTGGCGAAACCTTGATAGCAATTAAATTCACTCACAATGAAATTTTGGAAATCTCTTTAATGCTAGGTTACTTTACTACTATACAACAAAGTTATGAATGAAGAAAACTCAAGTAAATTCTCAGTTCAGTATCCCCCAAAAACCACCCTTCAACTCTCGAAAGTTTCTCCATTCAGTCTCCAGGTCTTCCAGTCTGAGGAGGTTCATGTTATCAGGCTCTTACTCACACAGGGGCTCAGATGTTTTCATTCTTCGACTTTGACAACAAGTTTAACATGAGCCAACAATGTGATGTGGCTGCTAAAAAAGCCAATGGGATTCTGGCCTGCATAAATAGGGGTATAGCGTCTAGATCCAGGGAAGTCATGCTACCCCTCTATTCTGCCTTGGTCAGACCACACCTGGAATACTGTGTCCAATTCTGGGCACCTCAATTGAAGAGAGATGTTGACAAGCTGGAATGTGTCCAGAGGAGGGCAACTAAAATGATCAAAGGTCTGGAGAACAAGCCCTATGAGGAGAGGCTTAAAGAACTGGGCATGTTTAGCCTGCAGAAGAGAAGACTAAGAGGAGACATGATAGCCATGTATAAATATGTGAGGGGAAGTCATAGGGAGGAGGGAGCAAGCTTGTTTTCTGCTGACCTGCAGACTAGGACGTGGAACAATGGCTTCAAACTACAGGAAAAGAGATTCCACCTGAACATCAGGAAGAACTTCCTGACTGTGAGAGCTGTTCGGCAGTGGAACTTTCTCCCCCAGACTGTGGTGGAGGCTCCTTCTTTGGAGGCTTTTAAGCAGAGGCTGGATGGCCATCTGTCGGGGGTGCTTTGAATGTGATTTCCTGCTTCTTGGCAGGGGGTTGGACTGGATGGCCCATGAGGTCTCTTCCAACTCTACTATTCTATGATTCTATGATTCTAGATTATTTGTATGAAAACAAGGGTATTATATACAAGTTTATGCACAACGGTGTTATATACAAGGGTAAGGGTGTGATTGCAACCTATGAAGAGAGGAACATATGTAAGTGTTCCTCTCTTCACATGTGAAATGCTTTGCTTGTTATCTTGACGACAACATAACCTTGGAATATGTTGTTTATTCTAAATACAGATAATGCATTGAGTTGAGAATCACTTAGAATCTAAGCTCCAATCCTTTAGGCAACTACATTGAATGCACTGCTTTATTTTATCAGCAGTTTCCTTTTGCCTATCTAACAACAGAATGTAATCATTCACTCAGGAACAACTACTGACTGAATTAAACATCATAAAATAACAGATGTGCAACATGATGCCAATGGCCAGTTATGCTGTATTTATTAAGAACAGGAAGAAGATGAAAAAGAATACACTATCTGAAATATACAGGATAGTGTATTTTTCTTGTTGTTGTATATTCAGCTGTATCTGACAAGGAGAAAACAGTCTCAATAAGGGAAAAATTAATACTAGATCAGATACAGTGCCAATGATTAAAAATCACAGAAGTATGGGGATAAGTATATCAGCTAGCAGAAACATGATATACAATGACACAAGCTGTCCTTTAAAGAAAATGTTTAATGCATTCAGGAGCTGTGGGAATGAAAAATAATGCAGCCATCAGATTTTCTGAACTGGGCAGTTGAAGTGTCAGCATTTCTAACGTTACCTTGGATTCTTTCTCTTTCTCTCAAGCTCTTTAAGCATGGCATTTATTTTGCCTTTACTGGAATAATAAAGAAGGCCAAGAAAAAGAGCCATGAAAACATATTTACACTGCAAACACCCCAGCACTCCCCACTTAATGGAGTTTCCAAATGTAGATCTCAGAAGCTGACCTTCCACACCAAATGCTAATTTTTTTTTTACTTCTACAAGAATTAAAAAATGGCTTGGTTTTAACTTGTAATAATTGATTTTTTTAAGGACTAAACAGCCCACTTGGCCACATTTTTTTGGTTTAGTGTGGATTCACTTTGGGCTTGTTTCATATGAAAAATGAATTATTTCTGTTCATAACTTCAAGACAGCTGGGCTTACTAAGAAATTTGATTGCTAGAGGCAAAGGACAAGCCCTGCTCTGACTTCCCAGTTTAATCTTCTCTTTACTATAAAAATACAATAGCATCTAATTTTGTGTGTGTGTGTGTCAGGAGCGACTTGAGAGACTGCAAGTCACTTCTAGTGTGAGAGAATTGGCTGTCTGCACGGACGTTGCCCAGGGGACGCCAGGATGTTTTAATGTTTGTGGGAGGCTTCTTTCATGTCCCTGAATGGAGCTGGAGCTGATAGACAGAGCTCATCCGCGCTCTCCCCGGGTTGGATTTGAACCTGGCAGCCTTTGGATCAGCAACCCAACCTTCAAGTCGCAGGGCTTTAACCCACTACACCAGCAGAGGCTCCATATAATAGCATCGAAGTAAATGGAATCATAGAATCTCCGAACTGGAAGAGACCACATAAGCTATCAAGTCAAACTCACTGCCATGCAGGAAAAGCACAATCAAAGTACCTGGCCATTCGGCCTCTGTTTAAACACCTCCAAAGAAAGAGCTTCCACCAGACTCTGAGAATTTCATTACATGTAAAATCTCTTCCCCAAGGAAGGTGGGCCAACCTTGATATGTCTAAGCCAGTTTAAGGGATTATGAAAGCAAATATGGCAGACACAGTGCTGTTTTCCAATTATGAACTTGGCTGAAGGACAACCAAAGGAGTGGTGTTTGCCCACTCCTGCACGTGCCTGCCACCTGAAACCACGTGCCTGCCACCTGAAACCATTATCTCACTAATGGCCAGATCAGTCTTATGGAATCCAAACATGGTTGACCAAGAACTACCATATATACTCGAGTATAAGCCGACCCGAATATAAGCCGAGGCACCTAATTTTACCACGAAAAACTGGGAAAACTTATTGACTCGAGTATAAGCCGAGGGTGGGAAATGCAGCAGCTGCTGGTAAATTTCAAAAATAAAATTAGATACCAATAAAATTACATTAATTGAGGCATCAGTGCGTTAAATGTTTTGAATATTTACTGTATTTCAAAGAAAAATAGTAAACTAACTCTATAAGTGGAAAAGCAACGATAACTTAACAATAACCATCATCATCAACAACAGCTTCATTTGCACCCTGCCCTATCTATTTCCCCCTGGGGACTCAGGCCAGCTTCCAACATAGTAACAGGCAAACATAAAATGCCTACATAAATAATGCAGAGCTAGATATGGATCTATCATTATATATACTAATTTCACATGTGTATTTCCCCCTGAAATCTTTGCAAATCCTCTCTCTATGTGCATTTTCCTCCTGCAATATTCCCCTAAAAACAACTTTGTCCTCTTTTCTCCTGCCCTTTACCACCTCTTTTCTTTCTCCCTTTTTCAAACTCTAAAAAGTAGCCAGAAAAGTCTTTTTAAAACTTCTCTCCCCCTCCCAAAAAACCCACCTCATTTTTGTTTCCTTAGGAATAAAAAGAAATACACACCTTCTGCTGCTCTTTTCCCTCCTTCCCTCCCTTTGGACTCAAATGTTCTTGCAATAATAGTAGTAGTAGTAGTAGTAGTAGTAATAGTAATAAATTGTGCAAATTTGCAAGAATATATTTTTTTCTTCTGCCCATGCAATATGGCTTGCAAGGGTTTCTCTCACATGCTCCTTTCGCTTTTCAAAACAATCTCTCTCTCTCTCTCTCTCTCTCTCTCTCAAAAATAAGATAACTAGCCTGGGAGGAGAAGGTTTTGGAAACGAAAACATACTGTGGCCTCCAGGCTCTGCTGCTGGCTTGACCTTGACCCGAATATAAGCCGGGGAGGCTTTTTCAGCTCATAAATAAGGGCTGAAAAACTCGGCTTATCTTTGAGTATATACGGTATTTTAAACATTCCAGGACCACCATGTCGACTTATTATGTGCTTGTGGACATGACAATGACTCATCATAAATACAACACAACAAACAGACTTTCCATAGTATCTAAACTACAGTGTGTTTCATTCCCCTATTCCATTGCCTGTTGTCAGCTATACAATACAGTCTTCATGATTAACACCTATAATAATTGCTTAAAATATGATCTAGCCTGCAATCTATTATCATACTTACTCTGGAAATTAGTGCCACTTATAACAAGGGGACTTACATGTGAGAAAACATAGGACTTGTTCAAACTACCATTGAGACCCAATTCAATGAGTTATATTTTACATCCCTTTGGGCTGCTTTTTCCCATTTTCACATCCACACCCCAATTTAAAAAATCATTGCCTGCTCTTCCTTATGAATTATTTTGCTGAATTTAATCATTCCCCACCTGCCCCCACACAATAAGAAAGTTTTCTAGTAATAATAAAAATAATAATAAAACTTTATTTATACCCCGCCACCATCTCCCCGTGGGGACTCGGAGCAGCTTACATGGGGCAGAAGCCAAAACAACACAAGGACAAAAAATAAGCAACATAATACAATCACAATATAAAACAGATAAAACAGTAATGCAATATATCAATTAAAACAACAATACAGGATAAAAAATTACATTAAAAACACATAAAAGGCAAGACCGTAGTACATTAAATTGAACATGGAATCTGAATAATCACTTTCTCCTATACCCTTTTCCTCATTTTTCCACCTTCTCTCTGCCCATAAAACACACAGAGTAGTTTAAAAACAATGATGAGAGATAGGGTCAGTCAATTCTTCCATTCTCGTTTTCTTTCTCCTTCATTCCAGGCATATGTGGGTGTCTGCACACCCACACACATACAGAACTCTTCAAAACCAACTTAAAACATTCTGGAAAAGAGTAAAGAGGGGGAAAACAGAAGACTGGCAGACTAAAAACTATTGTGTGTATTTTATTATTTTAAAACCCCTCATGTTAGGTACAAAAAAAACTCATGAAAAGAAGTCTGAATTACCAATGAATGCATTGTATGGATCTTAAAAATGAAAGCTGTATTTGCAGGAGTAGAAAACCATGCTGTCCCAATATATTTGATCAGTCTAGAGCAGGGGTCCCCAAACTAAGGCCATTTATCCGGCCCCCACGGCACAAGGGCAGAAGGGGGTTGGGCCAAATGACCCAAGGGGTCTCTTCTTCTCTTACAATTCTTCTTCTTCTTCTCCTCCTTCTTCTTCTTATTATTATTATTTTAAATACAACAAGATGAGTCCACAGCAGATACTCTGCTGGCTGTTGTATTGGATGACACGTCGGACACTTCCCAAGTGTCTAGGACTGTGTGATGTATTTTCAGATGATACGTGCAGATCCCAGTAGGGTGGCCTTTTGCAGTTGGCAGATCGTGATTTTGTCAATGTCTATTGTTTTCAAATGCCAGCTGAGATCTTTTGGCACGGCACCCAATGTGCCCATCACCACCGGGACCACCTGCACTGGTTTCTGCCAGAGTCTTTGAAGTTCATTCTTGAGGTCCTGATAGCGGCTGAGTATTATTATTATTATTATTATTATTATTATTATTATTATTATTATTTGAAATACAACAAGATGAGTCCACAGCAGATACTCTGCTGGCTGTTGTATTGGATCACACCTCGGACACTTCCCAAGTCTGGGACTGTGTGATGTATCGGCGAATAATGCGCGCAGATCCCAGTAAGGTGACCTTCTGCAGCTGGCAGGTGGGTTGTGTCAGCGCCGATTGTGTTTAAGTGCAGGCCAAGGTCTTTAGGCACTGCACCCAGTGTGCCGATCACCACTGGGACCACCTTGACTGACTTGTGCCAGAGTCTTTGTAATTCAATCTTTAAATCCTCATATCGTGTCAGCTTTTCCAGTTGTTTTTCCTCAATCCTGCTGTCACCTGGGATTGCAACATCGACAATCCATACTTTGTTTTTTAACACTATTGTGAGGTCAGGAGTATTGTGTTCCAAAACCCGTATTATTATTATTATTATTATTATTATTATTATTATTATTATTATTAACATTGAGGCTGGGTGGCCATCTGTTAGGGGTGCTGTGTTTGTGCTTCGGTGCACAAAGGCAGATTGGACTCAATGGCCTAAAGGGTCTCTGTCAATCCTCTTTTTTATTATTATTATTGTTGTTGTTATTATTATTATTATTTATTGCTCAGTGGCCAACTATAGTCCAGCCCTCCAATGGTCCGAAGGATTGTGAACTGGCCCCCTGTTTAAAAAGTTTGGGGACCCCTGGTCTAGAGGAACTCATAGTTAGATTTGTACTCTTGGTGCTGTAGCTTTGATAGCTCAGAATGGGATTAGACAAACTCATGGAAGTCAGGATCAGTGTCTATGGGAAAGCAAACAGGCCATTTTGGCTGGGAGATCCTAGTAGTTATTATTCAAAAGAGCTAAATAAAATGCAACCAAAATAGCAGGTGCTTGGGCCAATGATGGAGGACCTGTTCCTATTGTCTTACTTCCAGAAATATTGCTTCAGATTCAGAGGTGCATCCACATTATAAAATAAAAGTGGTCTAACACTACTTTAACTATCATAAATGAATGATATGAAATTATTAGAGTTGTGGTTTTACAAAGTCTTCATCTTTTTCTGATAGTGCCTCACCAAACTCCAAATCCCAGGGACCAAAAGCATTGCACCATGGCACTTAAAATGGTTGTACAATGTACATACACTCCATGTTGCTGGACAATATGGATATTTGATTCAAAGGGTGTGCCATTTCCCTTAGAACACAATAAAGTTTAATTCCAAGTAAATATACATCAGGTCAGGACGCATGCAGAATTGTTGAACATTCATGCAGGAAGCCTCAAAGCTTCCAAACAACTGCATGAGAAAATGAAAGAGTACAGATAGACTTGCAATGCACATGGGCAAGGAAATTATTGTGGGAGAAATGAAATAACTTATTAAATAGATTGAAACACAAATCTTTTTTCTAAAACTATAATATGGATTTTCTTTCATGAGGCAATATTCTGACACCATATACAATGATTTACCATCTGTTTCTTGGAAGCTGTTGTTAAAATGTCCTTGGCAGTACGATATATGAAAGAGAATGTCTATACAAATAATTGTGTGGACCTGAAAAGGGTATGCACACAGAAATGTAGCAAGGGGGGAGACCAAACAGTGGAAAGGTGGAGAAAATGATTCCAGAAAGGTGACATATGTAAAATGAATCACATAAGCCAGTGTGGTCCAACCTGCGGCCCACCAATTCATTGGCCCTTGCCCTTCTTACTGGAAAATATTTTAATTATGTAATTAAATATTAATATTTTAATTATATAGTTCAATATTAGTTACGTAATTCATTTTCTTTCTGGAATGTCTCTGGCCTTCACATTCCTCTACTAAAGTTTGATTGGCCCTCAGATAACTTAACGTTGGACCACACTGACATAAGCATTTGCAGTAAGAGATCTTGCAACTTACTTCATATGACTGTAAAATCTTCATCAGAAAGATTGCAAAGTCTGTGGTTTTCCAGATGTTCTTGGACTTAATTAGCCTGGAAAATTCTGATGGATCAAAGGATGTTCATGAACTGCTGTAGGAACAGAGGGCTCCCATCTAGACAGAGTTAAAAGCCATAGTCTCTTGATTTTGTTGTAATCAAGTTCACCATTCCTATGGTGTCATCAGTTCTCCAGTAACCTAAGCACTTTATCACAGGCGATGGGCAAACCAAAACTGGAGCTGGTCCCTATCACACAACCTCATCTGCATCATGGTACTAGTTTGCCTCCCTCTCCATAATTCTCCCATCTCTAGCTATTGACTGGTAAATAATTCCCAATTCCAAAATGTTCCTGTCACCTCCCTTTGAGAAATGAATCCCTTCACCTTCTATACTGGTATAAAATTGAGAAATTGCAATAATAACAATAATAATAATAATAATAATAATAATAATAATAATAATAATAATAAGAAATCTCACAAAATTTCACATCTGATGTACATGGATGACCTGAAGCTGTATGGGAAAACTGAAACTGAAATCCAGTTTCTGACTAACACTGTCCAAATTTTTAGCACTGATATCAGCATGGAGTTTGGTTTGGACAAATGTTCGACAGTGGCATTGAAGAAGGGAAAAATCATTGAAAGTGAGGGCATAAATATGCATAATGGCCAAACAATAAAGTATCAACAACCAGAGGCCTATAAATATCTGGGTATATTACAGCTGGACAACATCAAGCATGAACATGTGAAAACTGTGGTCAATAAAGAATACACACAAAGGGTCAGAAAAATTCTCAAAAGCAAGCTCAATGGAGGCAACACCATCAAGGCCATAAACACCTGGGCCATACCTGTCATAAGATATACTGCTGGCATTATAAATTGGACACAGGCGGAACTGGACAATTTGGACAGAAAAACAAGAAAACTCATGACCATTTATCATTCACTGCACCATCGCAATGATGTTGACCGGCTATATCTGCCTAGAAGATCAGGGAGCAGAGGACTCTTACAAGTAAAACCAGCAGTCAAAGAAGAAGAACATGCCCTGGCAGATTATGTAAAGCAAAGTGAAGAACCTGCTTTGATTGAAGTCAAAAATCAGAAACTCCTCAAAGCACAGCAGACAAAAAACCAGTACAAGAAAGCCGCACTACAAACTAGAGCTGACAGCTGGCACAACAAAACATTGCATGGAAAGATCCTTAACAAAATTGAAGGAAAAGCAGATGAGGAGAAGACCTGGCTCTGGCTCACGAATGGGACCCTGAAGAAGGAGACAGAAGGCCTGATCCTTGCAGCCCAGTAGCAAGCCATCAGAACAAATGCAATTAAGGCCAAGATTGAAAAATCAGCTGATGACCCAAAATGCAGACAGTGCAAGGAAACCGACAAAACCATTGATCATATCCTCAGCTGCTGTAAGAAAATCACACAGACAGACTACAAACAGAGGCACAACTCTGTGGCCCAAATGATCCATTGGAACTTATGCCTCAAGTACCACCTCCCAGCAGTAAAGAACTGGTGGGATCACAAACCTGCAAAAGTATTGGAAAATGAGCACGCAAAGATACTGTGGGACTTCCGAATCCAGACTGACAAAGTTCTGGAACACAACACACCAGACATCACAGTTGTGGAAAAGAAAAAGGTTTGGATCATTGATGTCGCCATCCCAGGTGACAGTCGCATTGATGAAAAACAACAGGAAAAACTCAGTCGCTATCAGGACCTCAAGATTGAACTTCAAAGACTCTGGCAGAAACCAGTGCAGGTGGTCCCGGTGGTGATGGGCACACTGGGTGCCGTGCCAAAAGATCTCAGCCGGCATTTGGAAACAATAGACATTGACAAAATTACGATCTGTCAACTGCAAAAGGCCACCCTACTGGGATCTGTGCGCATCATCCGAGAATACATCACACAGTCCTAAATGCTTGGGAAGTGTTCGACTTGTGATTTTGTGATATGAAATCCAGCACGTCTATCTTGTTTGCTGTGTCATACAATAATAATAATAATAATAATAATAATAATAATAATAATAATAATAATGGAAATGAAGTGCAGGAAGGCATGGTTACAAAGGATATATAATTGTGAGATCACAGAATGGTGAATCAGCACAGTTGCAACAATGCAGAGAGTTGCAATATCAAAGGGACTCAACACAGTGTGTATTCACAAGTCATGCTCATGGAATAGAGCAGGGGTCCCCAAACTAAGGCCCGTGGGCCGAATGCTGTCCTCCAAGATCATTTACCTGAACCCTGTCCTAAACTTTAGACTTTGGGTTGACCTAAGTCTGAAACAATTTGAAGGCACACAACAACAACAATCCTAATTTTGGACTATTTCGTCATAGTCCAGCCCCCCCAACACTTAAAAAGTTTGAGGACCCCTGTAGAGGGTTGGCGTTATAAAGTCCTACAACTGGGGGATAACATACAGTCATGGTTCCTTAAACTTCATATTACATTTCAGTACTATATTTAAAGGAGCCCCGGTGGCGAAGTGCGTTAAAGCACTGAGCTGCTGAACTTGCAGACCGAAAGGTCCCAGATTCAAATCCCGGGAGCGGCTTGAGCGCCCGCTTTTAACTCCAGCTCCTGCCAACCTAGCAGTTCGAAAACATGCAAATGTGAGTAGATCAATAGGTACCGCTCCGGCGGGAAGGTAACGGCGCTCCATGCAGTCATGCCAGCCACATGACCTTGGAGGTGTCTACGGACAACGCTGGCTCTTCGGCTTAGAAATATTGATGAGCACCAACTCCCAGAGTCAGACATGACTGGACTTAACGTCAGGGGAAACCTTTACCTTACTATATTTAAGGGTTCTCATATGAAGAGCAAAAATGCAGGAGTTGGTTTGCTATTTCCCCTTTCAGTTGTCTGTTATGATGCCCCTTATCCTGCCCTCTCTGAATATGCGAACAGCAGCAAGAGAGCAACCTTTACTTGCCCTGTGGTCCTAACTGAATTGAACTGGATTATATGAATCTGCACTGACCATGTAATACAGTTCAGTCTGCATGATAATGTAAGTATAGATGGGTGTTAGTATTGATGTGTGAAAGCAATAAATCTGTGTAGTAAAAGTTAGTTTCCCAGAGTTCAAAACTCTCTCTGAGAGTGTTCCTTGTGTTACATGTGCTATAGGGAAGACTTTTGCATGATATATGTAGTGTGCCATGGAGCCATTGCTCATATCTCTGCTAATGAATTGAAATTTGTGAATATGATTCGATTCAGCGATTTTTCTTTCTAATCTTCCTTGTAATTTCCTCCTTCAAGGACTACAACCTGTACATCACTATATGTCCAGGAAAATTGAAATCATCCGCAACCATTTTTGAGTGCTGTCATTTGTAATGTCAGATTTGTGTCCATTAATTTTGTTGTACAGAGACTATCCTGCTTATTCAATGTAGAGTGTGGAGTATTGCTGGCATAGGATGCTTTATGCCTGAAGTCTTAATATCACCATGTTCTGCATCCAAAGAACTGGTTTTACAGCCATGAAAAATCATGAGGAATGAAAGCCAATTAATCTTAAAGGTGCTTCCATATTTCTCACCTTCTCCTTTTTTTTTAATCTCTTTGAAGTAGTTAGTAGGATCCTTACTATATGAAAGTTCATGACCCTAAGGTAATGTACTACACAATGTATTAATGGTAATATGTTTGGACCATCATAGCATTGCTGTGAAAATTTAAAAGAGCCACAAAATATGTATCTATCATTAATTGAAGCACAAGAGGGAAATGCTTTTTTCATGTTTTATGGATTAATTTTTAATAACTTAATTACAACATCACAAAAGAAAGAATTATTACTCAGTTACACACTTCAAAATCCTTCCACATCGAAGACACATCTCAGAAAATTGCCTTATATGTGTATATTAATGATACTATCAGAAGTTTAAAAAGACAGGCCTTGAATAATACATGTAAGTTAAATTAACTCCCATTCTTAATGTTCATAGTGAAAAGGGAATGTAATCAAACTAGTAAGTTAAGTTAGCTGGCAATCATCATAATTATTTCTGTAAGATTTATTACAAATGTAAGACATCACAGGCAAGAGATGTTTATTATGAATCTTTGCAACTTAACCAAAGTGTTTAAACAAAGGGCTATGTGAAAACTTCCCTTTACTTGCACCTTTCTACATTTTTGGGAACTTAAATCTTCACTCATGTCAGATCCCATGATAATCTCCCGTATAGATGAGATTATGACCATTTTGCACATATTTTTTCATTTTGTTCCTATTTTTTTTTTATTTACAGTATTTATATTCCGCCCTTCTCACCCAGAAGGGGACTCAGGGCGGATCACATTAAGTACATATAGGGAAAACATTCAATGCCCATAAACACAGGAGGAGGGCGACTAAAATGATTAAGGGTCTGGAGAACAAGCCCTATGAGGAGCGGCTTAAAGAGCTTGGCATGTTTAGCCTGCAGAAGAGAAGGCTGAGAGGAGACATGATAGCCATGTACAAATACGTGAAGGGAAGTCATAGGGAGGAGGGAGCAAGCTTGTTTTCTGCTGCCCTGCAGACTAGGACATGGAACAATGGCTTCAAACTACAGGAAAGGAGATTCCACCTGAACATCAGGAAGAACTTCCTCACTGTGAGGGTTGTTCGACAGTGGAACTCTCTCCCCCGGGCTGTGGTGGAGGCTCCTTCCTTGGAGGCTTTTAAGCAGAGGCTGGATGGCCATCTGTCGGGGGTGCTTTGAATGCGATTTCCTGCTTCTTGGCAGGGGGTTGGACTGGATGGCCCATGAGGTCTCTTCCAACTCTACTATTCTATGATTCTATGATTCTATGATTCTATGATTCTATGAACCGAGACAGAGACAGACAGACGCAGAGGCAATTTAACCTTCTCCTGAGGGGATGTTCGATTCTGGCCACAGGGGGGAGCAGCTGCTTCATCATCCACTCTGACGGCACTTCCTCATTCCAATGTTGTAAATTAGTTAAACTTGCCTCCCCACTTTTATAAGTGGTACCTTATTTCCTACTTGATAGATGCAACTATCTTTTGGGTTGTTAGGTCAGCAACGAGCAGGGGTTATTTTTTATTTTTAATTGACGGGTGCTCACCCTGCCACGGGCTGGCCTCGAACTCATGACCTCATGGTCAGAGTGATTTATTGCAGCAGGCTGCTCACCAGCCTACGCCACAGGCTTTTTGGTTAAAAAAACCCCCAACAACCCAGAAATGCATCAATTTGTGTGAGTGTGTATATATATGTGTGTGTGTGTGTATGTGTGTATTAGATTGGGGACCTGGCAGTGCCCAGGTTATTAGAAGAAGGCATTGTTTGTTTTGGGATGTTAGGTAATATCACTGAAGTTTGGTTCGGATCTGACATCAACCGGGTTCAGTGCTTTCTGGATGCAGATGAACTATAACTTCCAAAATCAAGGTCCATTCTCCTAAACCCCTGCAGTATGTTCAGTTGGTCAAGGGGCTTCTCTGTGCTCAGTCCATTGTTGGTAGGGGTCACTGTTTCTCTGTATGTAGGTGAACTATAACTCCCAAAATCAAGGTACATTTCCACTAACCCCTGCAGTATGTTCAGTTGGTCATGGGGCTTTTCTATGCCAAGTTTGGTCCCAGTCAATTGTCAGTGGGGGTCACAGTAGAATCATAGAATAGTAGAGTTGGAAGAGACCACATGGGCCATCTAGTCCAACCCCCTGCTAAGAAGCAGGAAATGCTTCTTAGCAGTATTAATGAAGGTACTGCAAGTCCCATTATCCATGGCAAGTTTGGTCCAGAGCCATCGTTGGTTGGGTTAAAAGTGATCTCTGGATGTAGGTCAAGTACAATTCTTATAAATCATAGTGAATTCTCCCCAAACATCTTGTTCAGATGCTGATCAATTCCTTGGTTAATTGTGTGCCATGTGAAAGGGTAGGAAAGGGCTATAGTAGAGGCAGTGGGTTGGGTCATACAAATTAAGGAAACCTGGGATGTCCATTGTGGAGGAAAAACAGAACATCTAGGGTGAAAATGTCCCCACATGAAAGCTTTAACTTGAGTGGGAGGGCAGAATGGTGTTTGTGGAGGACACCGAGAGGGTTTGGACTACATGTTCATGGCACTCACTACAACCTGCATGTCAATGGAGGGAGGGCCATTGGTGTTTCCTACTCAGTGGGAACTATAGCTTTTGTGGAGGCAGAAGGCTGTCTGTGTAAGTAGACACCTCCTCCATATACACACATACACATACTTTTATTATGTATATAGATAGATAGAATATATATATATCTATATATATAAAAGAGTGATGGCATCACGGCAATTCACAAAACAACAAAAGTACAGGCCCCCCAACCTCAAAATTTGACAACACAACCCATCATCCACGCCTCAAGGTTGATACAACAAAAAGAAAAGAAAAATAAAGTCCTAACTAGAGGGAGAGCAATAATTTTTTTTATCCAATTGCTGCCAGTTTAGAGGGCTAATCTCTGCCCACTTGGTTGCCTAGCAACCAAGGGACAGCCAGATTTCAGTTAGGGGACAGGCAGATTTAGGCCTCACTTAGACTTCTTCCACAGATTATCTAATTTGCACTGGATTATATGGCAGTGTAGACTCAAGGCCCTTCCACACAGCTATATAACCCATTTATAATCTTATATTATCTGCTTTGCACTGGATTATCTTGACTCCACACTGCCATATAATCCACTTCAGTGTGCATTTTATACAGCTGTGAAGAAGGGGCCTCAGATAATCCAGTTCTAAGCAGATAATTTAAGATTATCAATATACAGTAGAGTCTCACTTATCCAACGTAAACAGGCTGGCAGGATAAGTGAATATGTTGGATAATAAGAAGGGATTCAGGAAAAGCCAATTAAACATCAAATTAGGTAATCGTTATACAAATTAAGTACCAAAACATCATATTATACAACAAATTTGACAGAAAAAGTAGTTCCCTGCGCAGTAATGCTATGTAGTATTTACAGTAGAGTCTCGCTTATCCAACGTTCTGGATTATCCAACGCATTTTTGTAGTCAATGCTTTCAATATATCATGATATTTTGGTGCTAAATTCATAAATACAGTAATTACTATATAGCATTACTGTGTACTGAACTACTTTTTCTGACAAATTTGTTGTCTAACATGATGTTTTGGTGCTTAATTTGTAAAATCATAACTTAATTTGATGTTTAATAGGGTTATCCTTAATTCCTCATTATCCAACATATTCGCTTATCCAGCGTTCTGCCGGCCCATTTATGTTGGATAAGTGAGACTCTACTGTACTGTATTTACAAATTTACCACTAAAATATCACAATGAATTTAAAACACTGACTACAAAAACATTGATTATGAAAAGGCAGACTGCGTTGGATAATCCAGAACATTGTATAAGCGAATGTTGGATAAGTGAGATTCTTCTTTAATATGAAATAATTACTGGGATAGAATAATGCAGAACAATATAATCTCTAAAACCAGGACAGTAAATAAACAGGGGAATTCCACACAGGAAACAATCGGGGCCAGCTAACACCTCCCAACAAAGTATTCCCATCATCAAAGTCTGGCAAATCCTGTTTTCTCAGGGCCACAGACAGTAGAAGCACATAAAATATCACAAACAACACCACTCTGAAAACAAGGGAATTCCAGACAGGAAACAATCAGGGCCAGCTAACACCTCCCAACAAACTATTCCCATCATCAAAGTCTGGAAAATCCTCTGTTTTCTCAGGGCCACAGACAGTAGAAGCACATAAAATATCGCAAACAACACCACTCTGAAAACAAGGGAATTCCAGACAGGAAACAATCAGGGCCAGCTAACACCTCCCAACAAAGTATTCCCATCATCAAAGTCTGGAAAATCCTCTGTTTTCTCAGGGCCACAGACAGTAGAAGCACATAAAATATCGCAAACAACACCACTTTGAAAACAAGGGAATTCCAGACAGGAAACAATCAGGGCCAGCTAACACCTCCCAACAAAAAATTCACTCAGGGAGGAAACAGCCAGGCTTTAAAGCTGCAAGGCCATTACATCCTAATCATTTTTCCTAATTGCAGCATTCATACTTGCCTCCAACAAACAAAAAAAACCAATCAGAAATATTGTATATTCACAACTTTTAGGAAATAATATCCCCTGATGGCGCAGCGTGTTAAAGCGCTGAGCTGCTGAACTTCTGGACCGAAAGGCCACAGGTTTGAATTGGGGAGCGGAGAGAGCCCCCACTGTTAGCCCCAGCTTCTGCCAACCGAGAAGTTCGAAAACATGCAAATGTGAGTGCATCAAATAGGTACTGCTCCGGCGGGAAGGTAACGGCGCTCCATGTAGTCATCCCACATGACCTTGGAGGAGTCTACGGACAACGCCGGCTCTTTGGCTTAGAAATGGAGATGAGCACCAACCCCCAGAGTCAGACACGACTGGACTTAATGTCAGGGGAAAACCTTGACCCTTGACCTTAACTACCACCAATTCCTCAATACTTTATTTCCCAGACCACCAGACTTCGCCACAGCAACGCGTGGCCGGGCACAGCTAGTATATATATATATATATGCACAAGAAAGATTACATTATAAAATGTATTTTGCACAAAATGCAAGGTTTTCTGTACAAAAGCAGTAGAAATGAAAACAATAATGAAAAGAACTAGTTTTTCCTTTCACAATGAGTGTAAATCATGTGGTAACTGACAATTTTCTAAACTTGTCTTGACATGATAAAACACCCTGCTCGTTCAGGATGAGAGAGATTTTGAATAGTCTTACTCCTCTGCTTTAGAGTACTTCTCTGTAGAAGCAGTTTGATGTTTCCAGAATACATCTTCAAATAATTTTGTACATTGAATGCATGTTATTGTTTGCCATGTGTATTTGTTTAGTGCATATATATTCCACCTTTTCATATATTCCTGGGATTCTTTAAAATAATCTTTCATCCTAGCACTCATTTAAAGTAAAGCTGCACAACTTTAATAAAGTAGGTGCACAATGTGCATTAAAGCCATAATCTGTGTAATTACTACATAACGTTATAGTGTATTGAACTCCTTTTTCTGTCAATTTGTTGTAAAATATGTTTTGGTGTTTAATTTATAAAATCATAACGTAATTTGTTATTTAATAGGCTTAATCCCTCCTTATTATCCAACATTTTCACTTATCCAATGTTCTGCCAGATATGTTGAATCAAGAACTCCTCCATTAACTTTGACATACGCCAGCAGCTGTGCAAATCAGAAGCCCTCCCACCCAGGCTTTACGGACTCCCAAAAATACACAAGGACTCCATCCCACTCAGACTCATTGTAAGTGCCATTGGATCGCTGACTTACAACCTGGCAAGATTTCTGGCTACACAGCTACAAACCCACATTGGGCTTACTGCGCACTATATCAAGGACTCAACATACTTCATAGAAAAGATCAACAACCTCAAGCTAAGCACCAAGGACATCCTGATCAGCTTCTATGTGGTGTCCCTATTTACCAAGGTCCCGGTAGCTGACACCCTCACACTAATCAAACAAAACTTCCCAGAAGACATCACAGCCCTGTTTCACCATTGCCTCACCACTAGCTACTTTCAGTGGGACGATGGATTCTATGAACAGAAAGATGGCGTGGCAATGGGGAGCCCTCTCAGCCCAGTAGTAGCAAATTTCTATCTGGAACACTTTGAAAAACAAGCCCTAGAAACAGCACAAAAAAGCCACCTGTATGGTTCAGATATGCAGATGACACCTTCACCATTTGGAGCCATGGAGAGGAAGAACTCAGCAAGTTCCTGGACCACCTCAACAGCATCCACCCAAACATCCAATTCACCATGAAAAAAGAAAAGGAAGGAAAACTGCCATTTCTAGATGTTCTGGTCATCCGCAAACCCAATCAACAATTGGGCCACACAGTTTACAGAAAACCTACACACACAAATAGATACCTTCATAAAAACTCCAGCCATCACCCAAGTCAAAAAAGAAACACAATCAAAGCCCTGGCAGACCGTGCACAAAGAATCTGCGAACCTCACCTCCTCCAAGGTGAACTAAACCACCTAAACTGGGCTCTACAGGCCAATGGAGACTCCACCACAGACATCAGAAGAGCTGCAAGGCCAAGAACAAACCATGAGAGTCAAGACAAAGATCCACCCAGAGGAAAGGTGTTCTTACCATACATCAAGGGAACCACTGACTGCATAGGCAAACTGATGAAGAAGCACAACCTACAAACCATCTACAGACCCACAAAGAAAATCCAACAAATGGTACGGTCAGTGAAAGACAAGAGGGATCCTCTCTCCTCTGCAGGAATTTACCAGATACCATGCAGCTGTGGACAAGTATACATAGGAACTACCAAACGTAGCGCTCAAACACGAGTCAAAGAACATGAAAGGCACTGCAGACTCACTCAACCAGATAAATCAGCCATAGCAAAGCACTTGATGAACCAACCTGGACACAGTATATTATTTGAGAACACAGAAATGCTGGACCACTCCAACAACTATCATGTCAGACTACACAGAGAAGCCATTGAAATCCACAAGCATGTGGACAACTTCAACAGAAAGGAGGAAACCATAAAAATAAAGAAAATCTGGCTACCAGTATTTAAAAAAAACTCAAAAATCTGAACAGTAGATGGGAAGCAACACTCTGAGGGCAGAGGAGCCCCAAGGATGGCTAATGTCTCTGAACAAAGGATGCCCCCCCAGGCAAGAGGCAAACCTTTCCAATGCTAATTAGGGTGATTAATTGCAACATTAACGCTGGCTTCCAGCTGACAAAGGACTCTTGTCACACCCTGGACTCTCCACAGATATATATTTACCTTCCTTGCCTAGTTTATCCATGCCTCACAACCTCTGAGGATGCCTGCCATAGATGTGGGCGAAACGTCAGGAGAGAATACTTCTGGAACATGGCCACACAGCCCGAAAGACATACAACAAATATTGAAATGTTTGTATTGCTTAGCAGCTGAACAATGCACAATGGAATAAATATCCCAAAAGATGTTTCTTCCCAGTAGCCATTGACTGAATCTCAGTCTGTGTCTAGAAATAGAGAAAGATACCCTAGGATCGGAGAGTTAGCCTCCCTTTGCTGACAGTTTTGTGACTTGCACAATGACAGAAAATCACAGCAACAATATGTTCCATTTAACTTTTTTGTATCTGTCTTAATCATACAATTGTGAAATAGAGTGATTATGCTTTGCTTACAAGGTCTATGAGATTTGTCATTATTACCATAATTCACAGTTCATATTATTGCACAGGTATTCTTATCCTATGTTTAAAAATTGCAGAATGTCATTTAGATTACCACATATCATTTTAATAGCATTTGTATTTCACAGTAGACTATAATTGACCTCAACAACATATACTAGACAACAATGTCTGACTGACGAAAGAATGGCTTTCTCAAAGGCTCTGTCATTATGCTTATTCACTTTTAAAAGTTCTTTTATTTGTCTGGCTGTCTTGTAGCATTGTGGAGATTTCATCCTGATACCAAATTGTCAATTAAAGTGGAAGCTGGCCAGCATGAAAGTAGTTCCTTTTGTTGCGTCTGTAACTGGAGTGATGCCTAATACCAAGAAACAATTCCCTTTCACGTCTATTGGGGTTTTTTTTTCTCTCTCTTTGCTTTAGAACAAAAATGCTGTTCTGCTTGCTTTACTAAAAGATTTCTTCAGCCACAAAGATGTAACTGATAAGGTAAGGAAACACATTTTTTGAGAAAATTATCTCAAGTGTTCCATATCAAGATCCAATTAATGTTGTGGAAAATATTTGTGTCTATATATATATATATATATATATATATATATATATATATATATATAATTTCATTAATATTCCAGATTAGTATTATTAGTACTCACATAAAACCTTCTTATAAATATCCCAAGAGTTTTATGTGCCTTTTTCAGAATGTATATGAAAATGTACTCATTAACAGAGCTTTACATTTGTCCATTTGTATCCTTTAGCTCACTTTTATCATACCCTGTTTTTCCCCCAAGTCACCTTCCCTTCTTATTAATCTGACTGCACATTTTTTCTCTGACCTTGTGGGTAAGAGATTCGTAGCTGTTAAGATGTAGCAAAGCTGTTATATCGATACCTCGTGCCTTGGTGTTTTCCAGGTCAGCTTTTACCTCTGGGGTGTTACCAAGACACTGGCTGTTGTTTGTCTCTGAACTCCTGCACTTCTCGGTCCATTCTGTCAGGATCAATTACAAGGTCTGCTTTTACAATGCCGGGTCTGGTGACCGGGCTGCTTTGCTGTCTCCCTGGTGACTTACAAGAAGGAACTCAGGCTTGATGAGAAAACAAAAAAGTATGGTGGGCCAGATGGAGTAATTAATGGCTCTGGGAAACAAGTTACATGCACTACAGAGTAAGGAATAAAAGGGAGAGAGGGAGAGAGAAGATAAATTGCACAGGACTATTGTTAAGGTCAAGAGAATGAGTTGTCTGGGGAGGGGAGATCTGTGAGTTTCACTTACTATTAAGTTTAAATGTGCATCTCAAATTTGCAATATTTCCGGTGCAGACTGTATCTGAATTTGCATTATTGGAAGTTTTTCAGAATATTTAACATTAATAATAATAATATAATAACTTTATTCTTATACCCCGCCCCATCTCCCCAAAGGGACTCGGGGCGGCTTACATGGGGCCTTGCCCAACACCACAATGTAACAACAACAACAAGACAATAAAACAAATATCCCAACAATAAAACATCAGCATCAATAAAACAGTCATAAAAATCAACATACAGAATAAAATGTTAAAAACAGGAGACTAATACACGGATCTGGGCCAAAGTGCAGAATATTTCAAAATGGGGAGAGGTAGTTTCACAGCTAAAATAGTCAATAAAGTGCAATATAATACTGGCAAAGCATCATTGATGGAGCTATTGTTGAATGGGCAGATAAATCGAACCTACAACGATTAATCATCGAAGGCCTTTTGAAAGAGCCAGGTTTTTAGGCTCTTCCGGAAGGAGAGGAGGGTGGGGGCCTGCCTGATCTCCCTGGAGAGCGAGTTCCAAAGCCGGGGGGCCACGACGGAGTAGGTTACATTATAAATTCTTCAAAAATATACATGGAAATTGAATTTTTCTTCATCTTCAGTAGAAAAATTCAGTGGGTAAAAAAAATCATACTGTGCATGCTATAGATGGAGAGATTCTCAGAAAAAGGGTGAGTGAAACCTAATATTAACATAATTAAATTCACAGTGTCAAACTCAGAGAGTTGTCACCAAAAGTCTCAGACATTGGTGGGTGCATTTTCGGTTTTGTTTCCTTCCACATACAGATTTTTCTTTTCTTTTAAATAAACCTTTATTTATTTGTTTTATTTACAGTATTTATATTCCGCCCTTCTCACCCTGAAGGGGACTCAGGGTGAATCACATTATACACACATAGGGCAAACATTGGCACACATAGGGCAAACACACATTGGGCCGGGCTGTGGTGCAGCTGGCTAGTAACCAGCTGCAATAAATCACTACTGACCGAGAGGTCATGAGTTCGAAGCCCGGGTCAGGTTAAGCTCCCGACCATTAAATAGCCCGGCTTGCTGTTGACCTATGCAGCCCCGAAAGACAGTTGCATCTGTCAATTAGGGAAATTTAGGTACGCTTTATGCAGGAGGCTAATTTAACTAATTTACAACATCATAAAACTGCCAGCAAAACATGAGGAAAGAAATGAGGAAGTACAGCCACTAGTGGACAGTGAAGCAACAGCTCCCCCTGTGGCCGGAATCGTGAAGCTGGAAAAAAAATGTTAAATGCCTCTGTGTCTGTCTATATATGTTGTTTGTCTGTTGGCATTGAATGTTTGCCATATATGTGTTCATTGTAATCCGCCCTGAGTCCCCTTCGGGGTGAGAAGGGCGGAATATAAATACTGTAAATAAATAAATAAACATTCAATGCCCATTCAATTCCTGCTACTTGGCAGGGGGTTGGACTGGATGGCCCATGAGATCTCTTCCAACTCTACTATTCTATGATTCTATAAACACATCAAACTGAGACAGAGACAGACAGACGCAGAGGCAATTTAACCTTCTTCTGAGGGGATGTTTGATTCTGGCCACAGGGGGGAGCAGCTGCTTCATCATCCATTCTGACGGCACTTCCTCATTCCAATGTCGTAAATTAATTAAACTTGCCTCCCCACTTTTTTTTTTATAAGTGGTACCTTATTTCCTACTTGATAGATGCAACTATCTTTTGGGTTGCTAGGTAAGCAACGAGCAGGGGCTATTTTTTATTTTTAATTGATGGGTGCTCACCCCGCCATGGGCTGGCCTCGAACTCATGACCTCATGGTCAGAGTGATTTATTGCAGCAGGCTGCTCACCAGCCTGCACCACAGCCCGGTCCCTTAACTTCTTTCCATCCTGAATATGAAGACATTTCATAATTCTGGCAGATTCTTATAAAAGAAACAAACTGAATTTTCACGCATCTCTTCTCCCTAGAAAATATTGAGTTCATCAGTTTCCAGGTCATATCGGTTTTGCATAAATTGAAGCATAATCCCATTCCCTCCCATTTTCCTACTCATGCATTTATGTTAAAATATGTTTTATTATATATTCATAAATTTATTTATTTCATTTATTTATCACTTCCCAAGCCACAAGCAATCAATCCTTCACTGTGATGTACAACAGATATTATCATTATTTAAAACATTAAATAAAAATGAGGGAAGCAAAAGCCGGATAAACAGATAGAATCGTCAGAACTGGTTTTAAGGACCACAGATCATACTTAATAATACAGTGCTCTTTTAGCCTCCACTAATAGAAGTATACCGCTCTTCCACACAACCATATAACCCAGAATATCAAGGCAGAAAATCCCACAATGTCTGCTTTGAACTGGGTTATCTGAGTCCACACTGCCATATATCTCTGATCAAGGCAGAAAATGTGGGATTTTATTCAGTTGTGTAAAAGGGGCCATAGTTTCCAAAGGGAGGAAAGTAATAGTCCTCTATTTTATGCTGGTCAGGCCTCATTTGGAGTCCTGTTATCAGTTCTTGGTGTTGTGGTAATCTCTGAGCGGTTAGACTCAATTTAACCCTCTCTGAGGGAGATTCCACCAAAATGCAGCAGAGTAGCAAAAGCAAAAGCTTTCAAATGCAACAGTTACTTACACGGGGCGAGGAAAGAGAAGCCTTTGAACATTTCGGATTGCAATGGACTGCAGAGTCTTAATAAAAGTATTTATTCAGGTAAAAAGAACTCCATTGTAGATAGAAAGGCTTGGGAGCTGTCTAGTCTACTCTAGACTGGTTTCTAAGGAAAAATAAGAAAGGAAAAATAACAAATATCTAAATAGTTACGTCTTGCCAGGAGAGATGGCAGGACGTGTTGTTAGCTTGAAGAACAAAGGGAAAAGAGAGAACCAAAATGGTTCCAACCTCATGGTTCAGTTTATTGGGGCCATAAAAGACATTCTGACCAATGAGAAGTTAGTGTCCCTGGAGATTCACATTTCTACTAACTTCAAAGTAAGGGATGTGACGTAAACAGGTTAGAGTGAAACACAGTAAAGCCTGTCTAGGCATGCTTTGGAAACAGGGAAAGGATTCCCTCAATCTCACTCTATCATCTATCTAACTACATTTAGACTTGAGTAATCCAGGATGATTTCCAACACTTGGCATATCCTTTTAAGAAGGATATAGACAAGTTGGAGCAGGTTCAGAAAAGGACAAGGGGGATGTTTGGGAGAACCAAAAAGGAAAGTTTGGAGGAGCTAGACATGTTCATCTTGGTGGAGAGAAAACTGATGGATGATATCTTTACACTCTTTAAATACTTTAAATACAGAGATGACTGTTCACCACAACCCCAGATATTTAAGACCAGGTCAAATAGCTTGTCTTTACAGAAGAGTAGATTTTGTTTGAACATTACATGGAATTTCTTGACCGTGAGAGTGTTTCATCAATGAAAACAACTGAAGGTAATATGTCTTCTTTTCTGGACACCTTTCAAGAGGCTGGACAGCTACTTGCCTGGATGGTTTAGCAGGAGATCCTACACTGAGCAGGGAGTTGGATTCAATGCCCCAAAAATTCCCTTCCAGTTCTACAATGATATGTTTCAGTCTTATCTGCTCACTGAAAGTTCATTAGGAATGGAGGTAGCCTGGCTTCATCTGAGAGATAGTTCCACAGCCAGAAAGCCCTGTGATGTATAGTGTTCCTCCTGACCAACAAAATATCTGTTTTGTCTGGCTTTCATTTACTTACCTACATCCAGTCCATCACTATAGCCAGACAATTAGCTACATCTTCCATTAATATTTTGGTACTTATTGCAAAAGGGAAATAGAGCTTGTTATCATCAGCACACTGATAGAACTTATTCAAAAACTCAGATGATTCACCTAATAGCTTGTGTTAAATGTTTTAACTTACATTAAATCTACAGTTATATTTTCACAATTGCCAATGCCTAAAGCCATATCAGCAAATCAGGGAAGTGTGAAATATTCAATCTATACAATAGCTCAAAAGATGGGCATGAGGTCTGTTCACCTGAATATTAGGAAGACCTTCTTGATGATAAGAGCTGTTTGGCAGAAGAAATGCTTCATTGAGTGTGGAGGAGTCTTCTTCTTTGGAGTTTTTAAACAGAGGCTAGTTGTTTTGATTCAGTGTTCCTGCAAAGCAGGGGGTTGTACTGCATGGCCCTTACGGTCTTTTCCAATTCTGATCCTATGATTCCCTATTAGAAATCTTTAGCAAACCTCCTAATACATCCAGACATTTTCACAATATCCCAAACCACAAGACCTTGGGTCTTTTCTCAACTTTTTCTTTTACTCCAACCATTTCTTCATTATAAAGTTAAGTATTTCTCCTCTCATTTTTGTAGTGGCCAAGTTTTTTGTTTTTTATCTCGGTGTTAAAGATGGACATACATCTCCCGCAACACTGCTGTTTTCTCTCTTCAGCCCTTGCAGCAAATGTTTTAGAGCCTGCATCACTGATGAGGAATAAAACATAAGCCCAGAGAGGAAAACACAACTCTGAGTTTCAACTGATGTCAAAGGGTGTGCATTTTTTTGCTTTGTTTTGAGTATTGTGGAGGGAAAAGTTCAGACTCAGAGCAGGGCTCTGGTAGTAATAATTCAAAACAAATTCAGCTGAAGAAGGCATTTAATCAGACTCTGGCCACATACACACATGCACATACACACCATCACAGAAATTCATTATCTTCTGAAGAACTGTAGTTTACACCCATTGGGCAATAAGTATGGATCACTGTATAAGCTAACCTTCTTTTAGTTTTAAAATAATAGATTGCCATTTATAATAAGAAAATATTGATTTGATTTGCACTGACTGCTACCCACATTCACCTCACATCAGATGTATCTTGAATAAAAGTGCTTCAGATAAGAATTGACTTTACCTTTACTAGGGGTCTTAGGGTGTATTAGTATGACTGTGGATGTACAAATTACCTTCATTCTGCCCCATGGGTGTTCTGGCTGAAAGCACACATCTGTGTCTACTACATAAGTCTTAGGATAGTCTCATCACTTCCTCTTTTTTCCAACAGTTGATTTTATCTGGTTTTCAATGGGTGTATTTCTGTGTAAAATTATTTTACACTCTTTAGTATGCTTAAAGAGTTATTTATTTAACTGCTCAGCTGAATGGAGCACAACACATCTCCAAGGTCCCTGCATGCCAAAAAGGAACTATTTGCAAAAAAATAAAAATAAAATTTATATGCACCAACAAAGGCCTTTCATATTTGAACTTTTCCCCAAAGTAACCATACAATGTTGTTGTATTGTTCCGTTGATATAGGGAGGAATTAGAAGCGGAAAAGACCGTGGCAACCAGTCACTTATTTAACTTGCATTTAAATGTGTGTTCTTCCTATTCACACATACTCCATGCAAAAATTGATAGTTTAGGTAGAAAAAGTTGGTTGATTTGCCTATATTTGAAATATTGTCAAAATAAAGCAATATAAAGTGACAATGAAAAATACAGGCACACTTATATGGACAAGTTTTTTTAAAAAAAATCCTTGCTAATAAATAAATTCAGTTGGTGATTGGATTGAATTCAATTTGCATCTCAAATGACAAAGGGAACAAAGGTAGATAAATCGTTTACTCACTGGTAAAGAACTATATTGATTAGCGAGTCTAAAACAAGGTAGAAACCATTTCAAAAGCACCATAACCTTTTGTAGAAAGAATTACATATGTTTTGCAAATATTTCAGTAACTAGTCATTCTATTCATCTGCCCACCAAGTCTGTGGGAAATGGTATGTCTTTTCCAATGTAATATTAAGTTTGCCAGAATACTGACAATCCAATGACAAAAGGAATTCTGTTTGGATTTCCTCAAAGCCCTGAATTAATATAAAACCCAAACCACAGAACTGCTAAAGTCAGAGGCCTTGAATTTTAGAAGATCCATGCTCCATGTTTAAACTTCCATCACCCTCTCTGAGTTTACTCCATTTTTGAGATTTGAGATCTCCCTTTGTTTGGAACAAAAAGTTATGATGACACACTGAACGGTAAGCACAAAATAAGCACCTTTCCCTTGTATGCATAGTGATGGAAATATGTGACTTGACACAATTACAACATATGAGAGAAATATATAATCTAAGAGCAGGAAAAAAACAAAATCACTACAGCATCCCTCACACATCATAGTCACATGGAGAAATGCTTCACAGGTACATCAATCAGGCTGATACACAATGTAACCTGGCTTTTCCCATACCCTGGTGCTAGTACCATATACGTATAGCATGTGATTAACTGCATTGAGTAACCCTATGCTTCCATGTGGTTAAGAATGGTCACATAAATCAAATAGAAATCACCCCAGCTTTCTATAATCTTGATTAAATCAGATTTTATTTTATTCTTCTGAGAAGACACTGAGTTTTTTTTTAATTCCTATCTGCCACTTTGTTGTTGGTATTAGAGTTTATTGTTTAAACTGTACAGTGTTCCCTCACTTATCACTGGGGTTAGGTTCCAGGACTACCCACAATAAGTGATAATCCGCAAAGTAGGGACACTATATTTATTTTAATAGGTAAAGGTAAAGGTTTTCCCCTGACGTTAAGTCCAGTTGTGACCGACTCTGGGGGTTGGTGCTCATCTCCATTTCTAAGCCGAAGAGCCGGCGTTGTCCATAGACACCTCCAAGGTCATGTGGCCAGCATGATTGCATGGAGCACCGTTACCTTCCCGCCGGAGCGGTACCTATTGATCTACTCACATTTGCATATTTTCGAACTGCTAGGTTGGCAGGAGCTGGGGCTAACAGTGGGCGCTCATTCCGCTCCCAGGATTTGAACCTGCGACCTTTCGGTCTGCAAGTTCAGCAGCTCAGCGCTTTAACACACTGCTCCACCACCAGGGGCCAATATTAAAAATATTAAAATATTAAAATATTATTTTTAATATTTATTCATTATTTTAGTAGTTATACACTATTTTAAGTCTTTATCAACCAGTTGTGTGTTGATAAATTGCCTCCTCCTCCTCTTCCTGTTACCGCTTGGGCTCCTTTTCTCTCCCTTCGGCTTCTCCTTCCTCCCTTCTTTAGGCTGTAAATTGTAATTTTTTATGATTTATAATAGTCTTTTAGAGTTTATTGAAAAATCGCAAAACAGCAAATCTGCAAAAAGTGAACCGCGAAGTAGTGAGAGAACACTGTATCCATATTTTATTTCTTTGCAGGCTACCTTGAGTATTCTATCAAGTGGTGTCACAGTTAGTTAAACCCTTGTGCCAGCAGGACTGATTACTTAAAAATTGGGTTGCTGACCTAAAGGTTGCCTGTTTGAATCCAACCCGGGGAGAACATGGATGAGCTCCCTCTATCAGCTCCAGCTTCATGTGGGGACATGAGAGAAGCCTCCCACAAGGATGGTAAAAAAATCAAAACATCTGGACGTCCTCTGGGCAACGTCCGTGCAGACGGCCAATTCTCTCACACCAGAAGTGACTTGCAGTTTCTCAAGTCCCTCCTGACATGAAAAAAATTAATTGGAATTAGCTATTAGATTGAGGCAACACACATTCCCTTTCACAGATGATGAATGAACATGAGGATGATTTAGAACATTTGTTTGGCTTTGAGACTTAAGAGAAAATGTAAATGTGTTTGTTCCTGGGGGGTTTCTTTTGTAGATTGAGAACAACCATCATACATGTCATCCCTTTCTGGTGGATGATGAAAGGAAGAAGTGATTTAACTATTCATCATTGCTTGCTTTGGAAAAAAAACATTTGATTGCTAGTTTTTTCCACTGACCTCTAAAAATTACAGGTAAATGTCAATGCTCACCAGGTTTCTATGAGTGAACATGGCACATCCACATTTAAAAAAAAATAGTTGTTAGGTGAAACCTTTTAAACAGTTCGAGTCCTGCTTACCGTATCTCCCCCTACAAACCAGCGTGAGCTCTAAAATCTGCTGGGGAAGCCCTTTTCTTGCTATTGCCACTGTCTCAGCCACAGTTTATGGGGAGGAGAGAGGGGGCCTTCTCGGTGATTGTTGCACCCCTAGGCTGCATAGGCACCTTGAAACCACACTGGAGCCCAGAATATAAGCAATCAAGCTGTTTATTGAAGATTATAAGTGAGCACAAGCAAATAAAGTTCAGAGTCAATAATGTGGGTTAAAACCACAAAAGCAGTATACTTAACAGTCTTGAAGCAGGAGTCCAAGTCACTCAAGGTTATAGTTCAAATAGGAACTTGTACTTAGTCCCACAGGAAGTATCAAGAACAGTCCATACAGGATTCAAATCCAAGGCATGAAACAATCAGTAAACCACAAGGGAACAAGGCTGGAATGCATTCAAACTCCAAATATAATCCAAGGTATTGATAATCCAAACAACAAAGACACAGGAGTATTCCACTGGATTCAAAGGTAAAACAAGGCAGGAACTTGACTTAAAAGCCCTAGGCAGCAAGGCATACAAGAACACGGAGGCAAAGATCTTTTTTTCTTGAATTGCAAAGTTGACACCTCTGCCGAGCAGAGAAAGAACAAAGTATTTAAAGCAAATCCAAGGTTTTCTTCCCTGGGAACACTATTTCTCTCATGGGAAAACTACTCATTAGTGTGCTTCAAAAGCATGCGTTTACTCCTTCGTAAACATTCACACTCCCTTCTTCTGTGAGTGAACACCTCCCTTCTGTCAAATACATCATTCTCCTCCAAACTAGAATGCCCATCTGGCAGCTGTTGAACTGACCTTGACAGGGGAGAAGCATGCGGTTCAAAATGCCTACTTGCAACCATCTCTTCTCTGGTCCCAGAATCCACTGGAACAGACTCAGGCAAAGGTGGTTGTATTTCAGGGTCTTCTGGCAAGTCCTCTGGCAAAGCAGGTGCAGGGACAAATACTGGCTGAATGGGGTCAGTGTTAGGCTAAGGATGAGCTACAATAGTGGTGGCCTCCCAACTCTGGAACTCTCCCCCAAGGGAGATCAGATTAGCCCCCACCTTGTGCACATTCCATAAAAGGTAGGTAAAGGTTTTCCCCTGACATTAAGTCCAGTCATATGTGACTCTGGGGGTTGGTGCTCATCTCCATTTCTAAGCCGAACAGCCGGCGCTGCCCGTAGTCACCTCCAAGGTCATGTGGCCGGCATGACTGCATAGAGCACCGTTACCTTCCCGCCGGAGTGGTACCTATTGATCTACTCACATTGGCATGTTTTCAAACTGCTAGGTTGGCAGGAGCTGGAGCTAACAGTGGCCGCTCCCGCCGCTCCCGGGGCTTGAACCTGGGACCTTTCGGTCTGCAGCTCAGTGCTTTAACGCACTTTGCCACCGGGGTACATTCCATAAAGGCTTGAAAACATGGATGTTTCAATGTGCCTTTGAATAACAGATCAGCTCATAACCATCACTGCTCAGTCCAAATTTATTTATTGTCCCAGCTTCCAGCACTTTATTCCCACTTCTGATCCTATTGTTCTGTGTTTTGCACAAGCCCTTCCCTTCCCTTATTTATTTATTTATTTACAACATTTCTACTAGGCTTGATCGATCCACGAAAAATTTGATTCTAAACTCGTTTCAAAACTAGAGGGGGGCAGCTTTTCGTTTCTGATGGTATTTCCAAATTTGGCCCCCCAAAAAATTCGAAATTAACGAAAATTCGTTATTTTCTAAATTAATTCGTTAATGGCGGACGCGCATGCGCAATTCCCAAAAACAGCACAGAGGGAGAGGACTTTACAGGACTCTCCCACCCTCATTTTTTGAGTGATCTTCTTCCAACTTGGTACAGTGGTAGAACACATTTAACACTGATAGCTCACCAAAATTTGGAACGTTTCCCTTATCCTCTGATTTTTGGCGAATTTTCATAGCTTTTATAATAAACCATTTTTTAATAATTGCAGAAATCTGTTCCTGGTTTGAAAGTCTTATTTCCTGTTAAATTGGGTTGTCTTTACTGTGAAAGTCATTGTTCTACTTCAGAAACTTTGTTTTTGTGGCTGAAACTTTGTTAAATTGGTGTGTGTGTGATATATATACTGTGTATATAGTCCCTGCATAATGTGTGTGTGTGTGTGTGTGTGTGTGTGTGTGTGTGTGTGTGTATAGGTAAAGGTAAAGGTATCCCTTGACGTTAAGTTCAGTCATGTCTGACTCTGGGGGTTGGTGCTCATCTCCATTTCTAAGCCCAAGAGCCAGTGTTGTCCATAGACACCTCCAAGGTCATGTGGCCGGCATGACTACATGGAGTGCCATTACCTTCCCGCCAGAGCGGTACCTATTGATCTACTCACATTGGCATGTTTTCAAGCTGCTAGGTTGGCAGAAGCTGGAGCTAACAGCGGGCACTCACTCTGCTCCCGGGATTTGAACCTGGGACCTTTCGGTCTGCAAGTTCAGCAGCTCAGTGCTTTAACACACTTCGCCATCGGGGCTCATGTATATATAATATACATACACATACACACAATGTGGAGAATATGTGGAAAGGTAGATAGATAAGTTGGGAGCCACAGCGAAGGCACCTTCCTGGGAGCAAGGTCTAATAATAATAATAATAATAATAATAATAATAATAATAATAATAATAAAAAATCCCTTACAATATCCAAGATGGCTCACTGCTACAGAATCTTGGGAGGTTTAGTTTGATATGGTACCATTATTGGCAGAGAAAGCTAAGCTGTAGGAGTTGAAATCCAATCATTTATCCTCCCTATAGAATCAATTTTATATGCATTTTTAGCTACAGAAAAGCTAAAATCAGGACAGTAAAAGAACAACACCCAGAAAATGGGAATTCCAGACAGGAAACAATCAGGGCCAGCTAATACCTCCCAACAAAGGATTCCCCCAGGTAGGAAGCAGCCAGGCTTTGAAGCTGCAAGGCTATTCAATGCTAATCAAGGTGACCAATTGCAACATTCACACTTGCCTCCCACAGACAAGAGTTCTTTCTCCCACCCTGGACCTTCCACAGATATATAAACCCCACTTGCCTAGCTTCGCACAGACGTCAAAACCTCACCGCCGGGCCCCTCTCTGTCTCTCTCGGTCTCTCCATTCCCGGCTCCATCCGCCGCCTTCCCGCCTCACAGAGAGACACCAGGCCTGAGCTGAGGCGAGGCGGCGGCGGCGGCCATTTCCCCCCTCCGTCTTCCTCCTCCTCCTCGGCCTCCTTCCCCCTCGCCCCCTCCCATTGGCTGAGCCCGTGATGCCCCTTTTGCTGAGGGGCAAAAGGAAAGGGCCTGAATGGTGGGAGTTTGGGTGATTTGCAAAAGCTGTTTTTTCCTAACAAAAAAAAGACGACATAACGAAAAACGGCCTCTCGCGATTCAAAACCGCGATATCCAGACGTGTGGACAACCAATGCTTCAAAATTGCTTCAAAACAAACGAAAATAACGAATTAATAACGGTTAACGGGGAAAACGAATTATTTGAGCAAGCCTAATTTCTACCCTTCCAATTCTCAATAATCCCATTTTAAGTCTTTGATGTATTTATATGTATTTTAATATGTTCTATTCCTTGAATTGTTTAATGGTTTTAATTATATTGTTCTGACTATGTTTTAATCTTTGTATTATGAATTCATTGTTTTTGGGCTTTATCCCCATGTAAGCTGCCCTGAGTCCCTTCGGGGAAATGGAGGCAGGTTATAAGAATAAAGTTGTTGTTGTTGTTGTTGTTGTTGTTGTTAAGCATAAAGTGGTGCCTACAGGATTTCAGTCAGTAGGGCAGAAAATATGCTCTGGGCATTAATCTGAACTGTAAAGGTGTTATCTAGGAAAGCAAGGGATTCCGCTTCAGCAGAAGTAATCTGGATTAACATTTTCTGTCCAAAATCTGTCAGAAGAGTCGTAAAAAACAATTTACCTATCTAAAACAGCAAATGTGCTAGAAGTGGAATATTGCATGTGGTTACCACAATGTGTGTGGAAATGAATGGCAGAATACCGCATTTCCAGCTCTTAAAGTAATACATCTGATTGACACATTAAGGAGCATTCTTCTAGCATATGCCTTCCAAATTGGTTGCAAGAGAGTCTTCTTCCAAAATAAGTGGCAGACATTCTCATTGTGCAGAGAAAAACCTATGGAAGCTGATGCCTTTTCTTCCCTTTTAAAAATAATTATTTGCTCTAATAATAATTTTACAGATAAGAGTCACGAAAGCCATCTTCATTTGCTAGGTAAAACAAGGATGGCTGGAAAAGTTCTACCAAGAGAGAGCAAGGAGAAGTTTGCTCTTTTGGATACTTTTTATTCATGACATCAAGTAGCATTGCCAACCAGACTTTGGGAAGGTTGGTGAAATGATCAGAACTTGCAAGTAATTGCTTTAAAAAGTCAAGTTACTTGAAATTCATTCCTTTTTTCCAGTAATGAAAATATAATTAAGCTACATTGTGGTTGGAACATAATGTGATTTACTCTTTGGTGGTGTTCCAGTAACTTTACTTGTATGTGCCTTCAAGTCACCTGTTGCCTTATGGTGAAACTGTTGATTTCACAGAGTGGTTTTGCTAGTTCCTTGCTCTGAAATAAATTACATATCACCTATATTCATTGGTGGTCTCCCATCCAAGTACGAACGAGGACTGGCCCTGATTAACTTCTGAGATCAAACAAAATTTGGTGCCTTTAGGATATTTCATTATCCAATTATAAACAATTTTCATAGTTTCTTTCATAGATTTAGGAATATACTGATGGGATTTACTTTCTTTCTGTATGGAACAGGAAAATGTGCTTTTGAGCAAGTGGCTTGGATTCAGTTCTGCCTTTGAAAACAGAAGAATTTACCAGCTAATAAATGCTTTTATTGCTGTGCAGATCATCATAATTACTACCATGTCTGCCACAACATGCAAAAAGGTGGGTTTTTGTATGCTCCAAGAATTTGCTGCCCATAATTACATCTAATCCTCCCTTTTTTAAACATGTGGGTAGATATGCACAAAGTATATTTTTGCTCATTGCTGTTCTTTGTTTGTTCTTCTGAGTATATTAAATCTTTAAAGAGATTATTTTGGGAGTATCCTTTCCACTGAATGACTTACTTTTGAGTAAAACATGCAGCTTAGATAAAACTGGATCTGGGTTTGGCATACTTCTGTGCCCTTCTCTTCTTAAGCCTTTTCAACTTATTGATTGATTTGGGGACTTTAAAAAATAAGATAAGAAACCTATAGGTTATCCCTATTTTTAAATCATATTTGAGCTGAAAAAGTATAACAGATATAGACAATTAAGAATCATACTAAACATTGTAAGTACTATATATTTCCCTCTGATTAACCAGTTTGCCCTCCTACAACAGGACTTTCTGGGAGACACATAACTCAGCAATCAGACTTGCAAATAAAGCCAACTTTTTCCTTCTAATAATCAACCACAAGTCAGAATATGCAAGATTAGCAGTTGGTGAAAATCACAGGCTATAACAAATATTCTCTATAAATCTGCTAAGCATGTTAATGACAACTGATAAGGAGTTCAATGCCCGGTGAGCTTCCACTAAACCAGATTATCCAGGACAGAGAACAAGCACTACACAATGAAGGCAAACTACAAAGGTTTATTAGACTTTAGCCAAAAGGGATGCTAGTACCAGCCAATGCTCAAAATGTACCAGCATAACTCCATAGAAAAATACAAGACATTTTATACACTCTTGACAGCTATGCAGATTTCCTACATCCCCCCCTGATTGGCTGAGAAACCAGATCAACTAGGATCTATGCAGAGATTGTCCGAAGGTTTCCCTGACATCACTGTGGTGGGAAGGAGATTAGAAGATTTAAAGGTCAAGTCCATTGCAGAGATGCCACCAGGGAAGGCGCAAAACTGGGGAAAATGGTGACATGGATATGCAGATGATTCCTTGATTGGCTTAAGCGTCAATCTTCATAGAGACAAAAGACAAAAGGTGACAATCTCAAATAACCGCGTATTCAAAAGACTAATCTATATATATAAAAGGGTAATGAAATTTCGGCCTAGGACAAAACAACAAAACTACACATCCCAGAAACACTAAACTTGGCAGCACAACCCCTCATCCATGCCTCTATGTACATGCAACAAAAAGAAAATAAAAATAAAATCCTAATTAGAGGGAGAGGAATAATTGTTTTTATCCAATTGCTGCCAGTTAGAAGGCTAAGTTCTGCCCACTTGGTCTCCTAGCAACCCACGCAGCCCAAGGGACAGAGTTAGGCCTCACTTAGGCCTCTTCCCCACTGCCTATAAAATACAGATTAGCAGATTTGAACTGGATTATATTGCAGTGTAGACTCAAGGCCCTTCCACACAGCTATATAACCCATTTATAATCTTATATTATCTGCTTTGAACTGGATTATCTTGACTCCACACTGCCATATGATCCACTTCAGTGTGCAGTCGGACACAACTGGACTTAATGTCAGGGGAAAACTTTTACCCTTTACCTTAACTACCACCAATTCCTCAATACTTTATTTCTCATACCACCATACTTCGCCACAGCAACGCGTGGCCGGGCACAGCTAGTGTATTCATATTTGTTTAGCCTTCTCTTCCATGGGAATGATAAGTTTCCAGTCTTAATCAAACAGGTAATAAGCTCAACTTGGTGACAAAAGGACCTCAGATACATACACAAAACGTTTCCATATTATCTAGCTTGGGAGATCGCTGGAGGGCCTTTCATTAATTGTACAGCAATTTCCGTTATCAGGGGCTTATGCAAACAGGGGACACTGAAAAGCAGCTGCCTTCAGGATACATTTGATACAAATGTATACATTTAGAAATTGACTAGCTTTGCCCAGCAACACGTTGCTGTGGCTTATGGGAATCATTTGTTGGCCAGGTGAAATAGCAGTGAATAGCCTTGCAGCCTCAAAGCCTGGCCGTTTTCTGGAGTAGCACCCTCAATCAAAGAACTGCTTTGAAGCCTTGCTACTTCCTTTGTAGGGGAATCATTGTTTGGCCAGCTTGAATTGCCCTGAATAGTCTTGCAGCTTAAAAGCCTGGCTGCTTTCTACATACGGCATCCTTGCTAGGCCAAGTTGAATGGGATGGAGTAGCCTTGTGGCTTCAAAGCCTGGGGGTTTTTCACCTAGGGGAAATCTTGATTGGCCAGGTTGAATAGCACTTGCTGTTTGCAGTCCTGGCTGCTTTCTACCTTGCAGAATCCTTGGTTGGCCAGGTTGCATAGCAATTAATAGTCTCAGTGTGGCAGGTATGAATGCTGCAATTAGCTACTTTGATTAGCATTTAATGGCCTTGCAGTTTCAAAGCCTGGCTGCTCCCTGCCTGGGAGAATCCTTTGTTAGGAGGTGTTAGCTGGCCCTGATTGTTTCCTTTCTGGAATTCCCAATTTCTCTGCTTTCAGAGTGTTGCTGTCCTGGTTTTAGAGATTATATTGTTCTGTATTATTTTACTGCAGTAATTCTTACATATTATATTTATAATCTTATATTATCTGCTTAGAAGTGGATTATATGAGGCCCTGTCTACACAGCTGTATAAAATCCACACTGAACTGAATTATATGGCAGCGTGGACTCAAGATAATCCAGTTCCAAGCAGATACTGTGCATTATCTGCCTTGGCATTCTGGGTAATAGAGCTGTGTGGAAGGGCCTTGAGTCTACACTGCCATATAATCCAGTTCAAATCAGATAATCTGTATTTTATAGGCAGTGTGGATCAGACCTAAGTGCAGTCTTCCTGTACCCTGGGTGCCATTTTGGCTGAGGGAGTTCCTAGATCATGAAGTGGGCGGAGCCTAAAGGCAGCAGGGTGGGGATAAAGGCAGCAGAGCCTACCTTTCTAACTGGCAGTTAGGGGGAGAAAGGCTCATCCTCATATCCTCATTCTCTGTAATTTGGACTATTTTTCTAGGTTTTTTGATTCAAAGACATATTTTGAGTGACTATGTCTTTTGTGGCCAAATTTGGTGTGATTTGGTTCAGTGGTTTGGTTGTTTACTCCATAGTAAAACACACATTTATTTATATATATATATATATATATATATATATATATATATATATATATAATATATAGTATACAAGCAATACAACCTACATGAAAAATATCATTTTATACATTTATTAAAGGGTTTAGCTTTGATATAGTTTGGGGTATAGTTGCTGATGGGTCCTTTGACAGCCTCCAGCAGCTTCGGTATTGCGAAACTTTGAAAGAGTGGAAGATATTTTTAAAATTAAAAAAAAATCTTAACTCTTGTTTGAAGTGTTATTGAAGTTCATACATTTTGAAGACTCATATAAAATGTGTAGGCGTGTCACACAAACATAACAAGACATGCCTGTGTCTATGTGAAATAAACAATAAATGATATATTTTAAAATATATGGTAAATGAAAGGTTTTAATGAGATTCTTGTCTCCCTATATGTTTTGTCTTTATCATTTACATATGTGTCCATATCTCTTATAATGGGTTGGTTTAACTACTGGTTTACTATTAACAATGAATTACTGTGTCACAAAAGGATGCAAGCCTAAAAGGTGTGCCACCAACATGAAATGTTTGGAAAATTCTGCCATAGAGGTTTAGCTACAGTGTACATTTATGGTGACTTCTTGTTTGTAAATTTTTGTACAGTTACACTTACTCTTTCCCTTTATCTTCCCTTGCCTGTGACTTTTGATTCTTTTTCTCTTTTGCATTAGTTCAAGTAATTTGTCAGTAAAGGTACTTTAATATGTTTTCCAAAGAGGGTTAATTGTGTTTTCTTTTCTGTACTAAAAACTTGTGTATATGTAGGTAGGTGAGGTACTGGTTGTTGTTCAGCTTCTACCATGCCAATTTCATTATCATATTTGAGAGATGTATTTTTTTCTCCCACATTTCCCAACACAATGTTGCCTGACATTAGTTTTTCAAATTGCATTCTTATTTGCCTTGTTCAAGGCTGTATTAAGTCATGCAAAAATTAAAAATACATGTTACTTATGTTTCCTACATCCTTCTTTCTCAGTTTATTTCTTTGTCATTTTGTTGGTGATGTAATTAAAATTGCAAATTACAACTTCATTATTGTTTGCAGCCCTTTGCCCACTGGGACAAGAAAAAAAATACTTGTGACATTACAGATATGAAGATGGAGACATGGTCATTTTGTATCAGGAGAAACAATGAGAATGTTTTAATGTACTGTAAGGCAAGGTCATGGATAGGAATAGTTTCCAAGAAAAAAGTTGGAAGGCATCTGTTGGAAATATTTTGGGTGTATTGTAACTTGTCTTCATAAAGGAGGTGGAAAAGGTTGGTTTCCACTCTAATGATTCTATGAAACAGTGAAATCTGTTCTAAGGGCAGCATTCTGTAGCAAATGTAATATCCACAATATTATCTACAGCTCACTGGTCTGTAAAGTGATTTTCCATTAACTGTTATTACTGAAGATTAATTGTGGATATGTATATTTAACCAACTTAAGAATTTCCACCTTCTTAAAGGTATGGCTTATCAATCTGGAGAAAATGTGTGCTCCTTATTATATTTTTTCCCTTTTATCATTTTGTTGTAAACATGTCAAGAGCTATTTGGTAAAGGAATTTAGTCTTGAGAAAATCCCACCGCCACCACTTGGTTCTGAAAACCATATAGATTGCATATAGATTTCACGCAGATATTTAATTTTGGCTAGACTGTGTAGAAGCAATGATCAAAAGGGTTAACAGAACACCAGCAATTGGTGGTAGGTAAAGGTAAAGGTTTCCCCTGACGTTAAGTCCAGTCATGTCTGACTCTGGGGGTCGGTGCTCATCTCCATTTCTAAGCCAAAGAGCCGGCGTTGTCCGTAGACACCTCCAAGGTCATGTAGCCGGCATGACTGCATGGAGCGCCCTTACCTTCCCGCCAGAGCGGTACCTATTGATCTACTCACATTGACATGTTTTCGAACTGCTAGGTTGGCAGGAGCTGGAGCTAACAGCGGCCGCTCACGCCGCTCCCGGGGTTTGAACTTGGGACCTTTTGGTCTGCAAGTTCAGCAGCAGTGTTATGTTATTGTGGTAGTATTATGTTATTTTCTTATGAAAGAAAAGTCTTGGTACTAGGCTTTTTCATACATGCATGTTTGTTATTCACAGCATCAATGAAGATAATGTTCCCTTGTGATAAAATGTTAACATTATTTCACACTACTCCAGACTCAGTAGGCTTTACTTCCTACAGAGCTTCTAGAGGCTGTCAAATGGCTAAAGAACTTATTTTCTTTAGCACTGAATTAAATCAGTTTAACCAGGCTTACCTACAAGAAGACAAGAAGAACTGGGACATCGTCCACCACAGGTTATTACGTTGATGTTGACAATCACTCAGAGGAAGGAAGAGAAAAGACACTGAACTAGTTTCGGCTTAGACTGCATAGACTACACCACCGCTGTGGGTAATGCATATAGTGTGTGGCCATCTCCAGGGCCAGTACTAAGTATTACTGTTCCAGACTGGCAGCAGATTAAGTGGCCAGTGTAGAAAAGCCTCAAATTTCTGTTATTTTCACACACCAGGACACATGAACACACAAATAGGAAGTTGTGTCTGTATACAGACAATGTTTGCCTATAGTAGCTTAAAATGTGAATACCTTAGGACAGCCCTTCAGCATACTCAGTACTGTTAGGTAAGGATTTCATTCCAATTGGGTTTTTTTATTACATTAGAAGTGGATGAAATGTGGTCTAGGGTTTCTGGGTAGACTCCTAATGTAACTTTTTCCAAGCTCTACTTTTATGGAAGCCTAGTAAAGGAAATAGAAGAGAGCTGGTTTGGTGCAACAGTTTGAATACTGGACTGAGACATCAGGAGATAGAAGTTCAACCCCCTTGTTCACCCATGGAAAATCATCTAATCTAAATCTAAATCCATAATAAAAGTGAAAACCCATATGTGTGTATGTGGCACAGGTGTCCGCTTACACAGATAGCCTCCAGCCTCCACAAACAGGCTACACTTCCCACTCCTGAGAAACCAACAAGTCACTCCTTTGCACTGACATTGTGGTTACAGCAAGCACCATGAACATGTAGCCCAAACCCTGCCAATGTCCTCCCCAAGCACTACGGCCCACCACCCAAGGAATGCTTTCATTTGGGGACCATTTCATCCTAGATTTTGCTTTTTCTTCCACCACAGGCAGGCACCCCAGGGTTTTCCATTGCTGTGACATTTGCATGACCCCACCTACTGCCCTTTCCTTTCAAATCTGTCTGCATAACAAACATAGTAGAACTGAGCTGCAACTACATTTACTGGAGGATTGATGCCACATGGTTGAAGTTGTAGTTCACCCCGCACCAAGTCAGAGCACTGTGACGTCTATTGGGGAATTTAGAGCAGTTGTAGTTCACCTACACCCAGAACACTAGGAACCCAAACAATGATGGGTCTGGACCAAACTTGCCATGCATACCTGATATGCCCAGATTTGAATACTGGGGGGTTTGGAGGGCAATTGCCCTGGACATTTGGGAGTCGTAGATACTGGGATTTATAGTTCACCTGCAATGAATGAGCACTCCGAACCCCACCGATGATGGACCAGGACCACACTTGGCACACAGAGCCCCCATAACCAATAGAACATATTGGACAAGTTTGGGGAAAAGGGAGTTATAGTTCACCTGCATCCATACAAACAATGACCCCCACCGACAATGGACCAGGACCACACTTCGCACAGAGAATCCTCATGACCAACTGAACATACTGCAAGTGTTTTTGGGAATGGCCCTTTATTTTGGGAGTTGTAGTTCACCTGCATCCAAAGACCACTGAACCCAGCCAATGACAGATCTGGACCAAACTTGGCACACAGACTGAACATTACCTACTGTGCATACTCACATATGTTTTCGGTCAATTGCCCCAGGACTCTGGGAGTTGTAGTCATTCGGGGGTATCCACAGAGTACTGCAGCCAGCCGATGACCAGCCAACGACAGATCTGGACCACACTTGGTACACAGGCCCCAAAATGGCCAACTTTTCATACTGGCAGGGTATGGGGAGGATTGAGCCACGATTCTGGGAATTGTAGTTCACCCACTCCAAACAGAATACATAACATTGAAAGACAAATAATACCATTCTCAAATGACCCAGGCACCGCCGGGTCCCCAAGCTAGTAAATATATAAAGTTGTAGGGAAAGGGAAGGTGTAAATCAGTCTACTTAGTAGACTAGTTAAAATAAATTCATTCTGAATATTTTTTCCCCATCACATTTTTTGGATCACCCCATAGAATTCTTTCTTTCCTTCCTTCATGTGAAAAGTTTTCATCCATCTATATTATTTTGTTATTTGCCTGTTTACATCTACTTTTCACTTGATTCATTTGGGAAGAAATAGTGCTTCATCTTATCTACAGAGTTAGGGCATAAACAGATGCCACCAGAGACTTAAGACTTGACCCATTATATCTTGTTATTTTTAGCTAGAGTGCACATATTTAACAAACCTCTTGTCGCCCATAAAAATCATTGTCTGCCTGCAGAAGTTCTCTTAAGAAACATCACAAGACACAATGAGCTGAGAGATTATTTTTCATAGTGTTTCACTTCACTTTCTCCTTACTGCAAAATGCATCTTTTGAGGAAAAGCCAACCCTGTAGATTTGTTGTGTCCTTTAAAATAAAAGGCCTGTTTACTTGAAAATGTGCTGGGATGAAAAGGAATTATGGGGATACAGCAACCAAAGAAGTCATTTGCAAGCTCTTTAGTAACTGGAGTTCAAGCAGTTTTTATGATCCAGATGGTGAAGCTTTAGTGGCTGAGTGAGACAGAAAGTTGCTAATTCGAATCTCACCTCTGCCAAAAATTCACTGTGGCCTTAAGCAAACTTTAGTGTTTGTGTGCATTACAGAAAGTATGTTATTAATTATCTACCATAAGGATTTGCAATAAAATATCAGGGTGACTATTGTGAAACTGCTATGTACGTATTGCATATCTGTTACTAATCTGCACCCAAGATAGCCCTGTAAAGCTGCATACTTTCTTGGGAGAAGAACCTATAGAACACAGTTTGTTTACTTCCAAGGACTTTGCCCTCTTAGGATTTTATCTCATAATACCACTATTCCATGTCATTTCTTTGATCAGTAGTCTTGTGCATTTGTGTGGAATCACTGCCCGTTTCTATTTGTACCATTTGTATGGCCCCGTTCCTATTTCTGTCTTCCGCTTATGGAAACAGGTGCCTATACAAATGGGCTTTTCCATCCAAGATCCGGAAAAAAAACAAAAACAAAGGCAGGGCCTATGAGTGCCGACCACTCAATGGCTCATAGGCCCAGCTTGCAGGGCCTACAGTAGAGCACCAAGCACTCAATGCTCGACTGTAGGCCCTGTGAGCCAGATCTATGAGCATCGAGTACCCGGCGCTTGGCTGTAGGCCCTTCCAGCCAGGGCCTACAGCCAAGTGCCAAAAATCAGCCAACCAAATGGCTAACATTCCCTCTTTCCTTTAATTTCATTGCTTCTTTCATTCTCAGGGAGCTGTACCATTTCTTGCCATCTGAATGGACGGAACGGTAAAAAACCATGAAAGAAACAGATGAAACAGGATTCGGGCCCTACTCTAGTGATCAGTGATAGAAACAACTTACCAGCATGGGAACCCTCATTGTCATGTATCTGCATCTCTTTGGCAATGTGAGTTCCCTAGCCACATTTTTGGGTGATAAACATAACTCTGACCTTCCATTATGCTGGTTCTCCTGTTTGGTTTAAAAAGTAAACTGTTAAAGACACTACAGAATCTATGAAGTGGAAGTGAGTATTGTGTGTGTGTGTGTGTGTGTGTGTGTATCGGTGAGGAGCGAGTGCAAGATGGGGACAATCCCACCGTGACATCACCTGCATGTTGGCATACAAATGTCTGGGATCATTTGATGCAGGCTTGTCACCTCCATGTTATAAAGTTCATAATGCGAATATAGGCATTACTATTCAGAAGTAATGAATAATATAATAATACAGTAATATAGTAATATAGGCATTACTATTGGCATGTTTTCGAACCTAGCAGTTCGAAAACATGCCAATGTGAGTAGATCAATAGGTACTGCTCCAGCAGGAAGGTAATGGCACTCCATGTAGTCATGCCGGCCACATGACCTTAGAGGTGTCTATGGACAATGCCGGCTCTTCGGCTTAGAAATGGAGATGAGCACCAACCCCCAGAGTCAGACATGACTGAACGTCAGGGGAAACCTTTACCTTTACTATTCAGAAGTAAGAACTAAAGAATTTCCTGATACATACAGGCAAAACTGCAACCTTCTGGTCAAACTACATGTGAAACAGAAGCACTGCTTAAACTGCTCAAAACCATGCTTAAACAGGTTAAACATATTTTATTTTGAAAAAAAAGCAGTCTTAATCCAAACTGGAATATAATTCTCTAGGTGAAGCCCCCAATGGCTCAATGGGTTAAACCCTTGTGCCGGCAGGACTGCTGACATGAAGATTGGGTTTCTGACCTGAAGGTTGCCAGTATGAATCCAATCCAGGGAGAACACAGATGAGCTCCTTCTGTCAGCTCCAGCTCCATGTGGGGACATGAGAGAAGGATGATAAAACATCAAAAAGAAACATCTGGGCATCCCCTGGGCAACATCCTTGAAGACAGCCAATTCTCTCACACTAGAAGAGACTTTCAGTTTCTCAAATCTCTTCTGACATGGAAAAAAATCTCTAGGTTCTAGACATACTGGTTTGTGTATACAATTTTTTTGAAGCAAATAGAAGCAAGACACAGATTTGCAGAAAAAAAACTAATATAAAGCCCATGCTACCCTAAGCAAAAATTGCAGGGTAAGACCAATTATCCAGGTGCTAAAAAGGATAGAGTTGCAGCCAGTTCAAGAGGAAGAGAGTCATGGGGACCATACTATAGAGAGAACAGTGAGACTCTAATAGTTATTGGGAGATACTCTTAACATGCCTCACCATCCACATCCTCAAGGCTTGACCAAAAATGAGCTTAACATCTCAGCAATGTTTTTAAACAACCCTGCTGAAATGTCATTCCTGTGATGCACTCCACTGCAACAGTATTTTTCTTATTTCCATTGTGGAGAAGAACTGTTGCATATCTGCCCTGCAGGAACAGTAGTTGAAAAAGGACCAAAGCACAATATGTGTTCTTGTTTATGTCTTGGCCAAGGATCAAGTTAGACACCTGTGACTTAATGCCTATACAATAAATTGGCATTTTGATTGGCATTCATTTAGTTCTTGAGCCCCTGCCTGATGCTTTCTTCATCTCATCACAAAAGACAAATCCAGACAGGTTTAAAAATTTGACTAGACCTTCTCACTTGGATGTGGCAAAATATGACTGGCATGTAACTGGTTATGAAAGTGCAGTGTTTTGGACCTGAGCTCCCAGAATTCTTGACAGGTGGCCAACCTGGCTGGGGTTTCTATGAATGAAAGTAACAAACACCTGGAGAACTAAAGGTTGGAAACCACTGTGATAGTGCATTGCCTACAATGCATTCAAAAATGAATTTGGCTTGGGACTATGATGATAGTGTGGTCATAATCTCACCAACATGAGGGAGAGTTGGGATGGGTGATTGGCATGATATCAAACCAACTTAGCAGACTGACACAAACGATATCTTTTAAAGAATTGTTCTGCCTAACATCACATCTATGGTAAGAATCAGGGCATTTACAGACATTGTTTCATGTAATTAAAACAATGTAAAGAAAACATATATTTAGAGCATTTACTAGCCTTCTGTCTTCATTTCAGGTGAAGGATAGCATCCCATGACCAAAGTAAGACTCGGCTGGGTTGTTGTATGTCTTTCAGGCTGTGTGGCCATGTTCCAGAAGTATTCTCTACTGATGTTTCGCCCACATCTATGGCAGGCATCCTCAGAGGTTGTGAGGATGCCATAGATGTGGGCGAAACATCAGGAGAGAATACTTCTGGAACATGGCCACACAGCCCGAAATACATACAACAACCCTGTGATCCCGGCCATGAAAGCCTTCAACAACACATTAAGATTCAGCTGTTAGTCAGATCATCTTCTGTACATGGAATGCCACACTCTAGTTTGTCTTCAAATCATGTAAATCTTTCACCTTTTACTTCAGCTCAGTCAACAAAATATCTTGGGATGGATTGACCCAAGACAAAACATTTGTTTTTTCTTCAAAAGGAAAAAAAGTTATTTTAAACAAAACCATTAACATGTATGTGAATTGTAACATGTAGTTTATCCTGAAATTATAAATTCAAAGTACAGAAGAGTCTCACTTATCCAACGCATTTTTGTAGTCAATGTTTTCAATACATCATGATATTTTGATGCTAAATTCGTAAATACAGTAATTACTACACAGCATTACTGTGTATTGAACTACTTTTTCTGTTAAATTTGTTGTATAACATGATGTTTTGGTGCTTAATTTGTAAAATCATAACCTAATTTGATGTTTAATAGGCTTTTCCTTAATCTCTCCTTATTATCCAACATATTCGCTTATCCAACATTCTGCCGGCCCGTTTACATTGGATAAGCGAGACTCTACTGTACCAAATGACTGCACTTTGGTGAGAAGTCTCTGGAAAAGATTGTTAACTGTCATCCTGAATTACATTACTTTAGGAAATTGAATAACTGGACAAACATTAACCATAAATTTTATCCCACATCTGCACTAGATGTTTGAAAAAAAATTGCCATTTGGCAGGACAGTGATAGAAATGATCAAATGGCTCAGGGCATTTGTTTAAATTCCTTGTTTAAAATCACTTTTGCAGATTCTTCCTCGGATCAAAACTTACACAAAAAGGTCCTTGTATCCCTCAGTGTTTCATTGTGTTCTTCTTTCATCCTATTGCTTGAGGAATTGTTGAAGCATCACAAAGCTTGAATGGGCTGCATGGAAAGCAAATATGCAAACCTATTTACAGTTCACAACCTTAAAAAAAGAAGAAACAGAAGCAGAAGCTAGTCTGCCCAGGAGTACACCGTTTAGACACCCACAGATTGCCGACAGTGGCACCATCCTACTGTGATGTTAATGAGATGAAGGAGAGTCCCACTGGTAGCAGTAATAATTACTGGGTAAGGAGCTTGTCTTTTCCTGGACCTTCTCTCTGGGCTGTCTCATCTTGAAAGCAAGGTGAGGGGGTGGGGTTTTTGTAACACTAATTACAAATGTTAATTAAGCATTTCTTTGGAATTTTGCCCTCTATTAACAGGTCAGATAAACAGGGAATTATGGTGACAGGAACAAATCATTACCGACCAACTCTTAAGAGAAATAGAATTTATTCTCTTCCAAATCCTTAGTTAATTCAAAGACGTACCTATTCTTCTACGATGTACTTTTTTAGAACAGATGCTGCTGCTATCAAAGCTCAGAGGCTCTTTGTGTTATTGTCAGAAAATAAATACTTTCTTTCTGCTCCTGAAAAAGGGAGCCACATTCTGCTACCTTTGTTTTCACACACCACAAACATAACATCAACAAGCGGAGGATGGGTGTCCTTCCTCCATGAATATCTCTTAGCACATAAATGTTTTTATAAACGGGATCCCAGTCCTGAAATGCACTACACATATACCATTTTGTTTATTTATTTATTTACTAGCTGTGCCCAGCCACGCATTGCTGTGGCGAAGTATGGTGGTATGGGAAATAAAGTATTGAGGTGTTGGTGGTAGTTAAGTTAAAAGGTAAAGGTTTTCCCCTGACGGAGCTTAACCTTCTAACTGGCAGCAATTGGATAAAAAACAATTATTCCTCTCCCTCTAATTAAGACTTTATTTTTCTTTTCTTTTTGTTGTATGAACGTAGAGGCATGGATGAGGGGTTGTGTTGCCAAGTTTAGTGTTTCTGGGATGTGTAGTTTTGTCGTTTTGTCCTAGGCCGAAATTTTTTAATCCTTTTATATATATAGACTAGCTTTGCCCGGCCACGCGTTGCTGTGGCTTATGGGAATCCATTGTTGGCCAGGTGGAATAGCAGTGAATAGCCTTGCAGTCTCAAAGCCTGGCCATTTTCTGGAGTAGCTGGAGCTTTTGGTTGTATGAACGTAGAGGCATGGATGAGGGGTTGTGCTGCCAAGTTTAGTGTTTCTGGGATGTGTAGTTTTGTTGTTTTGTCCTAGGCCGAAATTTCATTACCCTTTTATATATATATATAGATTACAACATTTATATCCCGCCCTTCTCACCCGAGAGGGGACTCAGGGCGGCTTACAATAAACACACATATAAAAATTATACAATACACTATAAATCAGATTAAAAATTATTAACTTACATTTTAGTATAAATTACTTGTATTTTCTATTTCAAAATTGTTATTCCAATAAAATAGGATTATGTATTCATGGAACAGGTATTTCATCTCTTCTCTAAGCATTTTCTCAGTTGTCCAGCTTGGCTCAATGGTATTCTTGGGCAATAAGTCCATCAATGTGAAGTCTGGGAATATATCTCCCAGGAATAATAAGGTAAGGTAAAGGTTCCCCCTGACATTAAGTCCAGTTGTATCCGACTCTGGGGCTTGGTGCTCATCTCAATTTCTAAGCCAAAGAGCCTGCGTTGTCCGTAGACACCTCCAAGGTCATGTGGCTGGCATGACTGCATGGAATGCCATGACCTTCCCACCGGAGCAGTACCTATTGATCTACTCACATTTGCATGTTTTCGAACTGCTAGGTTGGCAGAAGCTGGAGCTAACAGCGGGCGCTCACTCTGCTCCCGGGATTTGAACCTGGGACCTTTCGGTCTGCAAGTTCAGCAGCTCAGCGCTTTAACACCCTGAGCCACTGGAGGCTCCACCACAGGAATCATAGTGTATTGTAAAGCCTTTATAAGGCTTTTCATGCTCTCCCAAGAAAATCCTAGGGTACAGTTGCTATTAAAGTTTGATTTCATTCTTTCTCCACAACCCTCAGAGCTTTGTTTGTGAGACTTTCTTATTCTGTATTGACAATAAACGTATGAGTGAAATCAAGTTGAAACTACCAAGACTCATGGTAATTGTGATGCTGAATCCACTCCACGTGGCAGGTAAAACATCCAGGGAACAGTCCAAAGTGTTGAAGCTTATTATCAAAATAGATTCAATATCTTGAATAATTTGGAATAGTTTGGAGTAAAACTAGAAGTGGATTAATCACTCCATTGACATTAAGAGTCAATAGTGTCCACTGGATTAAGAGATATAGGCCTGGCCTAGACTGGTTCTTCCATTGGACAAAGTAACACAGCCACCTCAGATAACAGCTCCTGGAGCTCCATAATTACTTAGATAAACACATGGATCCATACATCCATATACCACGCCATTCATATTTTTGGAGAACAAAGCACTGTATTATGTGCAGCTGGTCCGGCACACTTTGCTTTGACATATTGCACTTAGTTGTAGTGGAAATCACTGTCCCATCACTAGTGTGGAAGCAAAATTCAGCTGTTCAATCCCCTTATGTCTGCACAAAGGAAGAGTGAATAAAAATAATCATTTGTCCTTTGCTTCAGGTAACAAAATATCTTGTGCTAGCCTTGGACCTCTTCATAATGTTTCCTAAAGTGACCCTTCACTTCCTCATAATGTGTTTTATGGTTCTAAAATCACGACAGCTATCATGTGAAAAAGACAAGTTGCAATCCATGAAATGCTAGTGAACTGGCACTCCCACTTACCATTGCCTATGCTGAGTGGTGTTTCTGGGCATTGCAGTCCAAAAACATGTGGAACATTACAGATTGTCCACCCTTCCTTCTACCATAGTAGAATTAGAACCTTTATAGTAGCAGATGTAATAAAGCAATCATAAAATATCATTTAATTTGCTGAACAAACCACCATTAGCATCTGACTTCCTCGGGCAGATAAGAAAGCCCCAGAACATTGGTAGGGTCCACCATGGATTCCAGACCTGGCCTGTATTTTCTGGGAGGGAAATTCAAAGTTGCAACGTTGCAGACCAAGTAGCAACAAGCAAAGAGATAATTATTACTTCATTCCAATTTTCCCCCTATCCTTCCAATTCGTGTTATCCTGGGTCATTAGGAGAAATTACAACATTTCTGGTGCTGCCTACTACTGCTTTCAGAGAAGCCTACAAAGGTCTGCCACTTAAGAGGTACTTTCTTCAGCTTTACACAAAGATGAAACAATCATTCTTGGAAAATCATCCATAAATATGTATGAGTTTCAGTTCCAGGTCTTCCTTTGCTCAAGAAAGACCTTAGATAAGTGCGGACAGCTTTTGCCCTCTATGTGTTGTTGGGCTACATTTCTCAGCCCTAGCCATAACTCTAGTACAGCTTTGCAAAGGATGAAGAATAATGGCAGTTTCAGTCCATCAACATCATTTTGACTTGGGCATATTCACAAACTTTAACAAAAGGTTGACCGATATTCCAAGTAAGGGAATTTTTTAAGTTGCTGTTCCGTCCCCCAGGACGATGGTTTGCCTTACTTATTGGTCGTTTGTTTGTTTTCCCTCCTTTGCATTTTGTTTCAGCCTCTGGCTGCAAAAGCCCAGGAAAGGTGGCTTGAAGTCTGCAAGAGCTGGCTGCAGTTTTCTTTGCAATGATTGGTCAAAGAGTACAACATCTTAGGACCGCCCTTTTTACCAGGGTCTAGTCTCCATTTTAGAGTTTCATTCTGGCTATAGTCTTCCAACGTGCTGGAGCTGTGCAAGGCTAACTGGGACAAATCATCCTCAAAACCAGGCCAATCTAAGCCTATCCAAATTAGATAAGTATTGAATTATACTGATCTGGAATAGGAAATCTAGTTAGAGGAGCAGGGTTATTCCATCGCTTCTAGAACTAATCTTTGCTGTAAAGATAGGGAAGGAAAGAGTTTCTCCTTCTAATATAGACAGCGTGATTAGGGTATAGTGGTTTTATAATCACCTTTGCCTTCTGGAACCAGGGATAATTCTGCAACTAAAACCTATGGAAATTTGTTTCATTTTCTGCAACTTTAAGATCTGTGCCAGGTTTACAACCTTGTATGAATAAACATCCTTTTTTGAAGTTCTCCAGACTCAGTCGTTCAATATTTTAGGACAGCTTATAGGGATTTGCAGTTCGCCCGGATAAAGGACGGCACGTTTCAGCTTTATAGTTTTTTTTATTGTCTGGCGGACGGCACAGTTTTGAGGACGATCAGCGGTTTTCCGCTTGAGCTAGCCTGCACGGCCATAGAGACTTTGATTTTGTTGGTCTGTTGCAGTGAAGCTTGCTGCCATTCCTTCAGCCTCTGCAGTATCCTGCTCTTCAGCTGCGGCTGTTTCTGCAATTGCACGGCTGTGCAAAACCCAGCAATCTACCCCGAGCTCCTTCGGTGGCAGGTATCGAGCCGCGGAGCTCCAGCAGCAGTCTTTGGGCTCACACAGAGGTGGTGAGTCCAGAAGCACCAGGCCGGGATCCAGATAAGCCTGGCAACTCCAAAAGAAAGTTCTGGCTGAGTCTTCACAGTGGCTAGGATCTCGGCCGGGACAGTCGCCCGGCGGTGGTGACCTGCCTCATGGTCCGGCGGTGGTGACCTGCCTCATCATCCTGCGGTGGTGACCTGCCTCATTGACCTGCGGCGGTGACCTGTCTCATCATCCTGCGGTGGTGACCTGCCTCATTGACCTGCGGTGGTGACCTGTCTCATCGTCCTGCGGTGGTGACCTCCCTTCACAGCGGGGAGGAGGCGTCTCTTCTCTCCTCCTTTCCAAAGCCAGCCTCGGTGCTCCTTCGGCGGCAGGCCTCGAGCCGCGGAGCACAAGGTGCTTGAAAATTTGGCGAAGTCGCCATTTTGGCAGTTTACGTCACTCGGGCAAGGGAGGTATCAAGTGGCAAGTTGCTGTCAGTTGGCATTTTGCAGCTTGCCTACCAAAGTTTGGCGCCAAAGGTCACAATCTTTGTAAAGTATAGTTACTTAGTGATATATATTGCTATGGTTAAGTGCTGTGAATTGTATTATATATTGAATTTGCTTTTATTGTAAATTTACTTGCAGGTATATTGCATTTGCCTCTGTTGTAAATTTACTTGCTATTAAGAATACATAATGTCTATGCAATTTCAAGATGATGCAGATGGTATACCTCCTTCTGAGGCTGAAAGTAGGAATGAAAGGCCTCAAAGGATAAAGCACCCTTCAGCCAAGATGCTAGCCCATCTAATAGATGAAAAGGAGCTCCTCCATGTGAGGTTAGGTTCGGCATGGGAGCGAATTGTAACATTAATGGACAGAATTGAGAGCTTGGGTATTACAAGGGTGCCATCCATATTACAGACAGACCTTGAAGAGACCTTCGGTATTTGGAGGGGTTTGGTGTCTAAGATAGTCCAGGTCCTCGAGCGCATTAACGCCAAGGATTCAGAGTTAGAAATAGTGAGTGTCTTAGCTGACACTAATGAGAAAGAAAATAAGGTGAGGGCAATTCTAGATGCCTTGGAATTTAGTTCTCCATCTGTTAATCTAAGGTCTGAGCCAAAAGGAAATCAGTCTTCCTTATGCAGCCATGAGACCAATCTTTTAAAATCACCTGCTGTGGCACTTAGTCTTAAGTCCAACCGCTCTAGCCAGGTATCTAAACTAAGGGAGTGTGCATCATCTAAACATAGCCACTCTAGCAAGTCTTCTGCTGCTGGGAGTGCCATCTCTTCCCTAGCTGCCTTGCACATTAAGGAGGCTGCACGTCTAGAGCTAAAGAGCAAGGTAGCGGGGGCGGAGGCTGATGCTAAGGCAGCTGATCTCACCCTTCCCTTTAAAGAAGAAGAGCAACGACTGCAAATAGAACAGGCCCGTAGACAAAGCGAAATGCAAATAGAACAGGCCCGTAGACAAAGCGAAATGCAAATAGAACAGGCCCGTAGACAAAGCGAAATGCAAATGGAACAGGCCCAAAGGCAAGGTGAAATAGAAATGCTTAGAATAAGGATGGATGCTACTGCCAAAAAGGTAAGGGCTGAGACTTTGGCCAAGGCCCTAATTGAGCCACTCACAGAAGAAAATGTAAGTCAGTTGCCGAAGCAGGACCCTTCTTCCAAGGTGCTTGTGCATCTTAATAGCTTAAACAGCCAGTTTTCGGATGAGGAACAGGAAGACTTCTCTCCCTACCCAGAGCAGGGCCCCAAAGTCACTTTTGAGTTTCCTGCAGAGCAGAGCGTCATAGCGGGGAGCTCACCCTTGCCCGAGCTACCTGTGCCTCCTGCTAAATCCCTAGGTCAGTCAATCAGGGCCTCAAGGCCAAGTGCTAGTTGGCCCTTACAGACAGCTGCACAGGGAGCCACCGATTCGTCAGTGGTCGATGTCATCCCTCCAAGAGGCCAAAGGTTGACGCAAGGTGCACGGTGGGAGTCCACTCCACAACAGCAAACTCCTCAATTGTTCCCTTCGACGCCAGAGTCCCAGCTTGTCTCCATCATCAGAAGCCCCAGAAGAGATCTTAAGGACAAGGGTGTCGAAAAGTTTTCGGACAAGCCTGAGGAATTTCTTCTCTGGAAGGCCACCTTCCAGAGAGCAATCAGAGACTTAAAGTTATTGCCTGAGGAAGAACTGACTCTTCTGGCTGCATGGTTGGGCCCAGCCTCATCCTCACAAGTTAAGAAGATCTACGCAGCCCACGTAGCCGATCCCGACAAAGCCCTGGAAAAGGCCTGGGCCAGGTTGCAGCAGAGGTATGGGGCCAGCACAGAGATTGAAGCATCTCTTATGGACAAGCTCCAAAGGTTCCCAGCTTTGAAACTCAAAGACTTCAAACTCTTGTGGGACCTCAGCGATCTCCTTACGGAATTAGAGTCGGCCAAGGAGAATCCAGAACTGCCCGGTTTGAAGTGCCTCGATCAGCACCTGTCCCAGAGGCAGATCTTGACCAAGCTGCCCTTCACTTTGCAAGAACGCTGGGGACAGGAGGTCTTCAACTACAAGGAGGCCCACTCCCAGGCATACCCTCCATTTTCTCATTTGGTCCAGTTCATCACCAGGGCGGCCAGAGAAAGGAATGATCCGCAGACGGGCCTCCCCACCTTATACCAAGGGACCCAGCCAGAGAAGGCACCTGAAGTGGACAAGAAACCACCTAGAGAGGCCAATAGACCTGTCAGCGTAAAGGCAGTCGAAACTCAACACAAGACTGATGAACCCAGGTCGGAGGTAAAAGAGTTGCTTTGCCCTATTCACCAAAAGCCTCACAGCTTGGCCAACTGCAGGGAGTTTAGTAGAAAGACATACAAAGAAAGGCAACAGCTAGTTCAAAAGCAGGGAATCTGCTTTAGATGCTGTGGAGCAACTCCACACTTTGCATCCAACTGCAAAGAAAACATCAAGTGTGAGAAATGCAACAGCCTCAAGCATTGCACCGCAATGCACAACTCCAATATCATCTCCCACCCCAAAGAGAACGCTTCACCAAAAGAAAAGTCAGCAGTCGAAGACACCGACAAGCCAGCCGCACCAGAGATGCAGGTGGAGGTCTCAGCAGTCGCCTGTACAGAGCTGTGTTCTGACTCGCAACAGTTAAGAGTTTGTCATCCTATCTGCCTAGCGGATGTATATCCAGCCAAGAGCCCTTGGCTTAGAAAGAGACTCTATGTGGCCCTGGATTCACAGAGCGACGCCTCCCTAGCTACTCCAGAGTTCTTCCGCATGTTTGACCTTAAAACCAAGATGGTCAATTACACCATGACTACATGTGCAGGAAAAAAGAAGTTGCAGGGTCGCATAGCATCTGGCTTTGTTGTCTCCTCTTGCGACCAGAAGAGACAGTTCAAGTTGCCAGACCTGATTGAGTGTTCCTCCATCCCTCGGAACAAAAAACAAATTGTAACTAGAGAAGTTGTGGAGGCTCATCCACATTTGCGACGGTTAAAGAATGCCATACCAGCCTTTCAGCCAGATGTGGACATTGCCCTTTTGTTTGGCTCGGACTGCCCGAGCTTGTTCTGTGTGAACGACCAAGTTAAAGGACCTCCAGGTGCACCTATCGCACAACAATTGCCATTAGGCTGGACAGTCATAGGCCCAGTGTGCATAAACAAGATGCACCCACCATCGTCGTTGGACTCCAATCAAGCACAGGTGCTTAAAGGTGGACGTCCTACACTTGTGCGCAGTTGCCTAAGTCACATCTCAGTCTACTGCCAAGCAATAACTCCAGAGTATTCCTCCATCTTCAAAGTCTCTGAGAGAGACGAAGCCACAGCGCTCTCGAAAGATGAGCAAAGGTTTTCGGACATTATGAATGCTCAAGTCTCACGAAGTGCAGAGGTGAAAGTTTGCAAGATGACCACAGAAATCAAGATGGGCCAAAGATCTTGCCTGGAACCACACCGTTTTGAACGTTTTTCGGAGTGGCACAGTCTTCTTAGAGCAGTAGCTAGGCTTATACATCGTTTAGCTTGCAAAGATAGTGAGCCTTTACAGGTCCAGGATATGATAAAGGCTAAGAGCGTCATATTCAAGTCAGTACAGAGATCTGCTTTCAAGCAGGAAATAGCTAGGCTAGAGCAAGGGCTCAACATCCCTAATCAAAGTCTTCTAAATGAGTTAAACCCATTTCTAGACAAGGAGGGTATTTTGAGAGTTGGAGGAAGGTTAGCCAAAGCTAAACTCAAGGCGTGCATAAAAAACCCCATCATCATACCCCCTAATAGTCACTCTGCATTGCTGCTCGTTCGGCATCACCATGAAAGGATCCATCATCAGGGTAGAACTCTAACTGAGGCAGCCCTTAGAAATGAAGGTCTGTGGGTAGTTAATGCCAAAAGGTTGGTCAACAGTTGTATTTTCAAATGTGTTAAATGCAGGCGCCTTAGGCGAAACTGTCAAAGTCAGTTGATGGCAGAACTACCTCAGGATAGGACTTTGACAGACCCACCCTTTTCCCATGTGGGAATCGATGTGTTTGGTCCTTGGGAGGTTGTCACTAGGAAAACCAGGGGTGGTGTTGTAAATAACAAGAGGTGGGCAGTTTTGTTTACTTGTTTAGTAATACGAGCTGTCCATATAGAAGTCATAGAAGGGATGGACACTTCATCATTTTTAAACGCATTAAAAAGGTTCATAGCCCTCAGAGGGCCAATTAAGTCAATTCGGTCGGACTGTGGCACCAATTTTGTAGGTGCGACCAAAGAACTCAATTGTGTGTCTAGGTTTGGGAGAGACCCAAAGGTTCAGAACTTTACGAATACTGAACAAATTATGTGGACTTTCAATGTTCCTCACGCCTCCCACATGGGTGGTGTTTGGGAGAGGATGATTGGTATTAGTCGCAAAATCCTTAATGCCATGCTTTTGAGTCATAGGTCATTGACGCATGATGTTTTGGTGACACTTATGGCGGAAGTTACCGCAATTATCAACAACCGGCCGCTGGTTCCCCTTACCAGTGACCCTGAGAACTTACAACCACTGACTCCTGCACTTATTTTGACACAAAAGGTGCCAGGATGGAAGGACATCATGTTGCCAGTTCCGGACGGAACTCACCGTGCCCTGTGGAAACAGGTGCAGTCCTTGGCCAACCACTTTTGGAAAAGGTGGAAAGCTGAGTACTTAAGCCAGCTTCAAGCTAGAAGAATCTGGCAAAGCCCACAGGACAACATTGAGGTTAACAACGTTGTGTTGTTAAAGGACAAAGACTTGCCCCGCCATGCATGGCCCATGGGCATTGTATTAAAGACCTTTCCTTGCCCGGATGGTAAGGTCAGGAAAGTTCAATTAAAGACTTGCAACAGAGACAAAGTGTCCATTTTGGACAGACCAATTAGTGACCTCGTGTTGCTTATTGGAGATGTTTAAAGTTCTAGTGTTTGTATTGTCATATGTGCAAAGGTGTTTGTATGTTTTTGAGTGGTAAATTCCCACATCCTGGGAATTTAAGCGGGGAGTGTTCCGTCCCCCAGGACGATGGTTTGCCTTACTTATTGGTCGTTTGTTTGTTTTCCCTCCTTTGCATTTTGTTTCAGCCTCTGGCTGCAAAAGCCCAGGAAAGGTGGCTTGAAGTCTGCAAGAGCTGGCTGCAGTTTTCTTTGCAATGATTGGTCAAAGAGTACAACATCTTAGGACCGCCCTTTTTACCAGGGTCTAGTCTCCATTTTAGAGTTTCATTCTGGCTATAGTCTTCCAACGTGCTGGAGCTGTGCAAGGCTAACTGGGACAAATCATCCTCAAAACCAGGCCAATCTAAGCCTATCCAAATTAGATAAGTATTGAATTATACTGATCTGGAATAGGAAATCTAGTTAGAGGAGCAGGGTTATTCCATCGCTTCTAGAACTAATCTTTGCTGTAAAGATAGGGAAGGAAAGAGTTTCTCCTTCTAATATAGACAGCGTGATTAGGGTATAGTGGTTTTATAATCACCTTTGCCTTCTGGAACCAGGGATAATTCTGCAACTAAAACCTATGGAAATTTGTTTCATTTTCTGCAACTTTAAGATCTGTGCCAGGTTTACAACCTTGTATGAATAAACATCCTTTTTTGAAGTTCTCCAGACTCAGTCGTTCAATATTTTAGGACAGCTTATAGGGATTTGCAGTTCGCCCGGATAAAGGATGGCACGTTTCAGCTTTATAGTTTTTTTTATTGTCTGGCGGACGGCACAGTTGCCCCATACCTTTTGAACCCATCATCAAGTTTGGCCAAGTTTCAGGGCATGGGCTAAAGGCAGTTGCTATGTTTCTCTTAGGACTTCATCCAATGCGGTCTTCTCTCTGTTTCTTTAAACTGCCAAAACAGAGTCCCACAGAGTCCATCACATGTTGCAAAGCCACTTCTGATGGTTGCTTGTGGAACTCTGTTGTAGCAACACAGGGAAATGGATGGAATACGTTGCTAATGGCAAAAGCAGGAGAGAAGCCAGATGGAAGTAGGAAAAGGTGGGGAATTGATGTGGGATGACTGCTATCCTTCCCTATTCAACTTGTACGCAGAAAACATCATGTGACATGCAGGGCTTGAGGAATCCAAGGCTGGAGTTAAAATTGCTGGAAGAAACATTAACAACGTGTTGTCGAAGGCTTTCATGGCCAGGATCACAGGGTTGTTGTGTGTCTTTCGGGCTGTGTGGCCATGTTCCAGAAGCATTCTCTCCTGACGTTTCGCCCACATCTATGGCAGGCATCCTCAGAGGTTGTGAGGTACCTCACAACCTCTGAGGATGCCTGCCATAGATGTGGGCGAAACGTCAGGAGAGAATGCTTCTGGAACATGGCCACACAGCCCGAAAGACACACAACAACCCTGCAAACATTAACAACCTTAGGTATGCAGATGATACCACTCTGATATCCAAAAGTGAGAAGGAGCTGAGGGGCCTTTATCACCAAGGTGAAAGAAGAAAGTGCAAAAGCTGGGTTGCAGTTAAACGTCAAGAAAACCAAGATTATGGCAACTACACCTATTGATAACTGGCAAATCGAAGGAGAAAACATGGAGGCAGTGGCAGACTTTATATTTCTAGGCGCGAAGATCACTGCAGATGCAGACTGCAGCCAGGAAATCAGAGGACGTTTACTTCTTGGGAGGAGAGCAATGGCCAACCTTGACAAAATAGTGAAGAGCAGAAACATCACACTTGCAACGAAGGTCTGCATAGTCAAAGCAATGGTATTCCCCATAGTAACCTATGGATGCGAGAGCTGGACCATAAGGAAGGCTGAGCGAAGCAAGATAGATGCTTTTGAACTGGAGGAAAATAATGAGAGTGCCTTGGACCGCAAGAAGAGCCAACCAGTCTATCCTCCAGGAAATAATGCCCAGCTGCTCACTGGAGGGAAGGATATTAGAGGCAAAGCTGAAGTATTTTGGCCACATCATGAGGAGACAGGAAAGCTTGGAAAAGATCACGATGCTGGGAAAAATGGAAGGAAAAAGGAAGAGAGGCCGACCAAGGGCAAGATGGATGGACGGTATCCTTGAAGTGACTGGCTCATCCTTGAAGGAACTGGGGGCGGTGATGGCCGACAGGGAGCTCTGGCGTAGACTGGTCCATGAGGTCACAAAGAGTCGGAGACGACTAAACGACTGAGCAGCAGCAGACTGCTATCCCTGAAAACAGAAAGGCACAGAAAGGAATAAAAGAAAATGGTCCCTCCCCCACACACACACACTTTTCTCTGCTTTCATATGATGAGATCTTATGGCTCTGATAGAGGGGAGGGGGCTGGGAGACAAGTAGCACAGGGGAAGAAAGAAATCTGAGTTTTCTGTACAAGGTGGCTTTAAAGTCTTTGGCAATCATCTCAGCTCATTCCCAACCTTTAACAAAAATCAAGAATAAGTAAAGGAGATTGTGAAGAAAGATGATGACACTTGATAATGCTTGGTGGTGGCTCTGAACTCATTGGAAGAAAGGCAGGGAGTGATAATTAGTAACATAAGTCATGAAACTTCTTGGAAGCCTTACTATTTAGTTAGCACCATGCTGGTTCCAGAGAACAAGATTCTACTGACACAACCAAGCCTTCTCATCCTTCTTGATAAGGCATCCTGAAAGGAGAATCTTGCATTGCTTTATGGAATGTGACATGAATGGCTGAAATTTTGAGCAGGGAGAATCCACCCCCACACCATTCCCCTTGTGGACACAGAAGATGATTTCCATTTGAATGTGGAACTCTCTTGATCCCACCTAATATGAGTGCTGCAGGTATCCCTTTACAATTATCAGCCCTACAAGCTGGTGTGCGACCTGAATAAATTGGTTCCTGTGACTTAAATTCCATTGACACTATTCTGCCACCCTAAGATGAGCACTTTTGTTCATCTCAAGTCGTTTAATCCACATGCTAGTAATATAATGGAAGCTTCACAGACTGCAGTATATACTTAATTTAAAGAACAGGACTCTGGGACTCCTAATTTCACAGTTAACAATAATATCTTTCCAGTTTACAGGAGGGAATCAATTTGTTCCATATTTCCCTATTTTCTGATTCTACCAACATAACATCACTCTGTGTTTTGGAGCCAAAAATCTGTATTAATTCAGGCTGTTAAATTCCTCTTTTCAAATTACAGCTGCATAACTAGAAATCCCAAGATCCCCAGACTTTTTATCAAGGGACATTTTACAAATTCCTTCCAGGCATTCTCTCTCCAGAGCCTAAAAATTGGAAATATTTACATTCTACCCACAGTGACATACTGGAATAACTGTGATTAGAGTTATATACTGTAGAGTAGCTGCTGTCCTGAACTGAACACATTCCAGACATATTTATTCAAAGGCAAGTTTTATCATCCCTAGGCAGCCGGGCTGATGTCTGGGGAAGGTGGGTGTTATAACCCAACTTATTTTGAGGGTCCCTTTGGGGAGAAAACTGCCAACTTCTTGATCCTCTGAATCCCCAGTTTGGTCAAACTGCATTACAAAAGTGTGTGCTTTCAATTCACTAGAGCACAATAAGCCTAAGACAAGAAGTTCACTATGGTGATTAGCCTCATAGGAGAAGAGGCTGTAGAGTCCTATTCAAATGGATTTACATTTAGCCATTGAATTCTATTCTCCTCATGTCATTGTTTGAATTTCAAAGCATTCCAGAAGATTTTGACTGTGTGTAACCCTCTTGTTCAAACCAGTGGGAATCTTGCAACTGCATTCTTTCTTCCTTGTTTTCAGGGCCTCCCCTTCTGTGTCAGGAAATGTGTGTCCCCAGGTCTCTGATCTAATTAATGAAATCTGCATGTTTCCTACCTTAGAACCAATATCCATGAACAACACTTTCCCCAAGGTGAAGTAGCAAAAATCGCTAGATGGTTATCATTAGGTTTGCTCCATAAAAATCAATAGAAACTTTTATTCAGTTGAGTTCTCTTCTTCTGGCCCAGTGGTTCCTGATCTATACACAACATAATAGATAACATATTTGTTAATAATCACTCTTGGCCATTTGGTTCATAATGTTAATGAAGGTAAGTCCAGAGTTATCCCTGTTCAGGGATATATTGCATTGTTTGTGATAGAAACAGATTATGGAAGGAAATATGGATTCTTGTGTTCACAGTTCTTTGTTCTTTAGTGTTTCCCAAAGTGAAAATCAAGTTAGCTGCTTCCTTGACACTCTACCTGCTTTTGTGTTCAACATCTCTGATGGAAAGGCAAGATAGGAGCATAACAAAAATAACTAGATTGTGTGAACCTATGTAATACTCCCCAAAGAGGGGAGAATGTCTTTGGTTTAAAACAAGATACTGAAGCTTAATCTACACACTTGAGAAAAAAGGAAATTCATAGATAAAACCCACAAAATGAATGTAGAATGTGGACACAGTGATGGGGTGCTTTTTGTACCATTACTTCTAGTAAACAGTAAACCATAATTCCTGTAGCTACCCCACAGTAGAGTCTCACTTATCCAACATAAATGGGCCGGTAGAACATTGGATAAGTGAATATGTTGGATAATGAGAGATTAAGAAAAAGCCAATTAAACATCAAAATAGGTTATGATTTTACAAATTAAGCACCAAAACATCATGTTATACAACAAATTTCACAGAAAAAGTAGTTCATTACACATTAATGCTATGTAGTAATTACTGAATTTATGAATTTACCACCAAAATATCACAATGCATTGAAAACATTAACTACAAAAATGCGTTGGATAATCCAGAAGGTTGGATAAGTGAGACTCTACTGTATATCAGTATTGGAACAGAGGATGTAAAATCAAGCATAGGCTTTGCTAGTGTCATCTTCTTTTTAAAAAGCAAAGAAGGAGACTGGCAACATGGCCCTATGGTTAATCCAGTTGACTTGACTTGTATTTGCAGGAAGGAAGCTGTGTTGTGTTACCTGCATCCAAAGACTTTGACTCACTTAATATAATAATAATAATAATAATAATAATAATAATAATAATAATAATAATAATAATAACTTTATTTTTATATCCCGCTCCCATCTCTCCAGAGGGGTGGCTCACATGGGGACAAGCCCAGTTCCAAAATACAATAAAATACAGCATAATTAAACTAATGTAAAACAGGTAAAATTGTATAATCATACAAACCAGCATAAAATATCAACATAAAACATTAGAACATTAGAGTCTCTGGTGGCCTAGGGGATAAAAGCCTCGTGACTTGAAGGTTGGGTTGCTGACCTGAAAGCTGCCAGGTTCGAATCCCACCCGGGGAGAGCGTGGATGAGCTCCCTCTATCAGCTCCAGCTCCATGCGGGGACATGAGAGAAGCCTCCCACAAGGATGGTAAAGCATCAAAACATCCAGGCGTCCCCTGGGCAACGTCCTTGCAGATGGCCAATTCTTTCACTCCAGAAGCAACTCCAGTTGCTCCTGACACAGAAAAAAAAAAGAACATCATAGTCTGAACAAAATATACACATTGTAAGATAAAATTCAGCAGACTCTACAAAAGGGAATTAAGGATCTCAGAGTTCAATCAATAAGAGTGGGGTGTGATAAAGTGCAGTAGTTGTGGCCACTAATAACTAACCGGGACTATTTATGCGAATGCACATCAAAATAACCATGTTTTAAGGTCCTTCCTAAAGATGGACAGTGAGGGTGCCAAACTGATCTCCCTGGGGAGCGAATTCCAGAGCCGAGGGGCCACCACTGAGAAGGCTCTCTCTCGTCCCCACCAACCGCACCTGAGACCTTAGGCCTTATAACATTCTACTTTTAAATATGACGTAACTTGCAGATAGGTCTGTATTCTTACATGTAAAGACTCTTTTATACTATCTGTTGCATCAATTCCTAACTATAAATGTATTATGGAGGACCACAATTAGCCATCTCTTTTTCTACCTGCATCCAATGGCTTTTAATTTTTTTAAAAAAAAATCATAGTTTTTCTTTAAGCCTCTCATTTGTACATTCTATTTTGATGCAGACTTTGGGAAAGTTACTTTTTGGGCTACAGACCCTAATAATTACACTGGTTAAGGGATTCTGGTTGATGTTGACCTGCAGTGTGGCTATTTTCAAGCTCTAGTTTTGTTGGAGCCCAGTGGAAGGAAATGAGAGTGAGCTGAATAGTGGACTGGTTTGAGTTTTGGACTAGGACTCTGCGAGATCAGGATTTGAATGCCCATTCACTCACGTAAACCCACTGGGACCTTGGAAAAGACACACTTTCTCAGCCTCAGAGGAAAGCATTAGTAAGAAATCTACACAAAATAAATCTTGTCAAGAAAATGTTAAGATAGAATCACCATGATTAGCCTGAGGGTTCTTTTAGGTAAAGGTAAAGGTAAAGGTTTCCCCTGACGTTAAGTCCAGTCATGTCTGACTCTGGGGGTTGGTGCTCATCTCCATTTCTAAGCCGAAGAGCTGGCGTTGTCTGTAGACACCTCCAAGGTCATGTAGCTGGCATGACTGCATGGGGCGCCGTTACCTTCCTGCTGGATCTACTCTGGATCTACCTATTGATCTACTCACATTGGCATGTTTTCGAACTGCTAGGTTGGCAGGAGCGAGGGTTCTTTTACACTGGCCAAAATGCAACATGAACTTCATGTCACATTTTGCAGCTACACATGTGAAGGAAACCCCACCTCATTGATAGGGCCATATGCCCACCCGTGCTGATGTGCTCTTGGCACAAGTGGGCATGCCCAGTGTCACCCCCACACCTCCAGTTTTGCCCCTCAATGGCAAGAGGCTTCCCTGTAGCTCCATGGAACTCAGAAATTATGTGATGGAGCTTTGGAAAGTGGCATTACATCTCCAAATCTCCATTACTTCATTTCTGAGCACCATTATTTTATTTTATTTTATTTTATTTACAGTATTTATATTCCACCCTTCTCACCCCAAAGGGGACTCAGGGTGGATCACAATGTACATATATATGGCAAACATTCAATGCCATTAGACAAACAACACACAGACAGACAGACACAGAGGCTATTTAACTTCCCAGCTTCTGGCTTTGTGAGGATATGCTCGATTCTGGCCACAGGATGAGCTGCTGCTTTATCATCCATTGTGACCATGAGTTCTTTTTGATGGAGTACTTCCTCATCCGGTGTTGTAAATCAGTTAAATTAGCCTCCCCTTATAAGCAGTCCCTAAATTTTCCTACTTGACAGATGTAACTGTCTTTCGGGTTGCTTAGGTCAACAACGAGCAGGGCTATTTTTATTTTAATTGTCGGGTGCTCACTCCGACACGGGCTGGCCTCAAACTCATGACCTCTTGGTCATAGTGATTTATAGCAGCTGGCTACTAACACCATAGCCTGGCCCCATGGAGCTAAGGGAAGCCTCATGTATTAATAAAGAGACAGATTCTGACATTTTGGTGCAAAACAGAGCATGAATTGAAATGCAAGGAGTAAAAGGTAGCATTGAGATCCCAGCTCTCCGAGATGGCTGTAGGGACACCTCCTGGGATCACAGTTGGCCCCCACAGCCCAAATAACTGCAAAGAAGATCCTGGAAGATCCAGACCCTTGCAGGTACTTTTTAAACCCAGAATTAACCTGTATTATCAGGTTTATTCCAGGATAACTCACATTCGCCTGTGGCATTGTTTGGGTGCCCCAGGCGAATGCACCCTGTACACTCCATTATCTGGCAGTATATGCATTCGGAGTCAATGTGAAGACATGTAACAGCATCACCAAGGAAAATGGAGTCATTTGTCACAGACACATCACACAATTGTGAAACCAAATTTTAAAAGACTAAACATGTGCTTAAAGAAGCCCGACCGAGAATGTGTGAAGGATGCATGATAATATGCACAAGCACATGCTGGCTGAATTGATGAAATTGAAGGAAATGTTACCTTTCAAGCTTTCTTTGTGTTCAGAATCAATAGGATTCTCTTTCAAGCAAATGTACTTAAGGCTGAAATAAAAGCCATTACCTCTAACCAGATGTTGAGGTGTAAACCATATTGTTTAACTATCCTTCATTGTGGTTTCTTGTCCAAAACAATGTTATTTTACTTCATGATTGTAAATTCCATGCACTTTATTCCCTCTTGAATACAGTTTAATAGACAATGATGCCGGAAATGCTCCTGTTTTATAGAGAGACTAAATGGCTTGTGAGACTCTGCTGAACAGATTCTTGTCTAAGATACTTAGCTCCACAGCAGCTGACGTTCTGTGACTTGATAGAGATGGATGCCTCACAAGTCTTGGGAAATCAAACATCTCCAAATCAAACCCTTCAGCTGCTGCACGGAGGCTTGGATGATTATTCCCTTGAAGGCCGCACCATAAGCACATATTTTGTTGTAAGCAGGCTCCACTGATTGTGCTTTGGGAGGTGATCAAATGTGTCAGCAGAAAGAGACAGGAAGCCTTTAGTGTTTCATAGGACAGGGCCCCAAAGGAAACCAGAAGCCTGCTGGGTATTAAAAGCTTTGGAATTATAGATGTTCTGAGGTGGAATAAACATGAGAAATGTCCTGACATCCTTACAGCTCTGGTAAATACGCTTGGAGCTTTGAACTAATGCTGCACACATCAAGTCCCCTAAAGCTGCTTGCTTCTCTGATTCTATTTCTCAAAGTTCATTTTCTTAAGGCTTTTTAGTTTACTGATATTGCCACCAATTTCTCACTTAGACCAGGGTTGGGATGATAGCCCTCCAGATGTTGTTTGATTGGAAGTCCTAGCAGTCTTGGCTAGCACATTATAAAAGAATGAGAGGAGACCGGAGAGGCTACTTCAAGCAGGGGGGGATCTTTTTAAATCCCACCTCTGCCACCAATTATAAAGAAGGTGCTGACACCAAATATATCGGATACCTCTCCACTCTACTCACACACACGCAAGCACACATATGTGAGAATTGAGGGTATACCGTTTGATTTTAGATTTTCTTTTAAAATGGTAGCTGCCACCAACCTAAAATGTCTTTAGGATTTTTGTTGTTAAATGTGTCTGAGGCAAGCTTCTCCCATTCCCTGCCCACACTGTTTCTACCCCTGGCTCCCAAACTGATGTTCACTATGAGGCTTTTCTGTGGTATTTTATTGTCGTATTGCTGGAACTTTTATTAAGGCTTCTTGATGGAAAATATACACTGTGGAGGCTTTTGAAAGTTGAAAATAGAAGAAAAATTTATTTTCTTAAAACAGGTAAATGATTACTTCAGAGCGGTGCATTAGCGTAAACGGTTACAGACGTTCTTCAGCTTAACTTAGTTGTATGTTTCAGATTACTTCACTTAGTTTCAAACAGTTCCAACCAACCAATCTATCTATTGGTCACAAAAACCCTCACTCTATTTGCTGAGAATAGTCATGAGTTCCCCCTGGGTTGTTAATTAACTCTAACCTAGAGTCCTTCTATTAACCAGCCCCGTAGTGAGAATCAATCCCTTGAGTTATCTTCCCCCAAGAGATCCAAACTGCCTGACCTAGCCTGTCAGTTTTCACATCTTTCAGTTCTCTCTCTCACACACACCCTCCAAACTCCAAAACCGAACTGCTCTCTTCAAACCCCAAAACAGAAATGCCTGGAGCTCTTTTTTTTTCTCTGCACTCTAAGACTTGACTCTTCCCATCTGCTCTGGTTGGCCAATCCTAGGAGTCTCTCTATAAGCTCCTCCCCCTTTCTAACCACACTCAAGATGGCTGCCTGGCATTCCTCTACAAAATGGAGGCTTGCATCAATCACTGTTACCCAGGCTTCATTCCAGGACTAATAGGTAAGGTTCACTACACACCTCCAGTAGTGATGAAAACTTGTAGGCCAACAACACCTGGATAAATTTGTTTCACCCTTACTACATGCAGTGAAGATTTAAAAAAAAAATAGCATTTGATGCAGGGAGACTGAACCAATAAGCAGCTGAAGGACTCCACTCCTGTAGGACTGAAGTGGACAATTGTGCAAGGTTTGGGACCACATTAGGTCACCCGAAAATCTGTATCAGAAAGGCATTTCCTGGACCAATATTGGCTGGAAGGATCAAAAATGCAGTAAAGGTGCCCATACACTCTTAGATAACAATTGTAGACTTTTTGAGGATTAAAAAAACTGGTTTTGGGAAAATAAAATAAAAATATACCCTTGGAAGGCAAGGAGGAGACAGAAATTGCCTAGGGATGGGGTCTGGACTTTGCTCACCCTTTCATTTGAGGTGTGATTTGTTAGAAATCCAGAAAAGGAAGATTATCGCTACAGACTTTATTGGATCAGGCAGGCAAACCAACACTGTAGTTGGACCATCCTGTGATAGTCCCTATCACACAATCCCATGTTCATTGTATTGCCAACCTGCCTCCTCTCCATGATAGTTCAATTAACAGCTCCCAATTTCAAAGGGTTGCCATCAGCTATCTTAGTGTGATGGGTCCTTTTTGTTTTTGTGACAGCATGCCAGCAGTCAAATGATGGCCAGGAACTGGATTGAAGGTGCTCAATGTGGTATGTATCCATTATCTATGCTAAAATAAGGGCTGGGCTTTAGCACAGCAGATTAATCATCAAGTTACAATAATCTTGGCGCCCCTAGTGGCACAGTGCGTTAAAGCGCTGAGCTGCTGAACTTGCGGACCAAAAGCTGCCAGGTTCAAATCCCGGGAGTACAATGAGCGCCCGCTGTTAGCCCCAGCTCCTGCCAACCTAGCAGTTCGAAAACATGCAAATGTGAGTAGATCAATAGGTGCCGCTCCGGCGGGAAGGTAACGGTGCTCCATGCAATCATGCCGGCCACATGACCTGGAGATGTCTATGGACAATGCCGGCTCTTTGGCTTAGAAATGGAGATGAGCACCAACCCCCAGAGTCGGTCACGAGTGGACTTAACGTCAGGGGAAACTTTACAATAATCTTGCCAACTAGAAGGTTGATAGTTGGAAGTCTGGGTCAGGGTGAGCTCCTGACCTTTAGCCCAGTTTCTGCCAACCTAGCAGTTTGAAAACAAATGTGAGTAGATAAATAGGAACTGCATTAAAAGCAGAGGAGGTATTTATTTAGGCTTGGCTTTTCAATCAGAAAAAGAAGGAAGTTTACAAACAATGAAAGCTCTTGGCAGGGAGATGGAGCAACAGCACCCCCCCCCCCCCCCACATCCCTGGTGGTTGGAAACTGAGCACAGCCTCCAAAGATGCTGAAAGATGGGAAAGCCTATATACATTTATCTGTTGGCTGTCCTGTCATTGTGATAATCAGCATTAAATATTTGCCGTATATGTGTTCTGTGATCTGCCCTGAGTCCCCTTTGGGTAAGAAGGATGGAATATAAATACTGTAAATAAAATAAATAAATAAATAAATAAATAAATAAAATAATCCTAACAGAATATTGGACTAGTACAATAAAGTCCTGTGTGTCATCATAAAAATATAGCTGCCAGACCAATAGCCTTAAGAATCATGTTCCACTACAACACAATGTCTGCTGGTCAGGGAATCATAGAGTTAGAATAGACCACACAGGCCAACCAGTCCATGCAGGAAAAGCACAATCAAAACATCCCAGAAAAATGACCATCCAGCCTCTGGTTAAAACTTTTCAAAAAAGGAGCCTCCACCACATTCCAAGAGTGAGTTCCTGTGTTGAACAGATCTTATGGTCAAAAAGTTCTTCCTAATGTTCAGATGAAATGGAACTCTCTGTCCTGGAGTGTGGTGGAGGCTCCTTCTTCGGAGGCTTTTAAGCAGAGGCTGGATGGCCATCTGTCGGGTGTGCTTTGAATGTGATTTTCCTGCTTCTTGGCAGGGGGTTGGACTGCATGGCCCGTGAGGTCTCTTCCAACTCTATGATTCTATGATTCTATGAAATCTCCATTCCAGTAATTTGAACCCACTGCTCCGAGTCTTTGTCTCCAGGGCAGCAGAAAACAAGTCTGCTCTCTCTTTCTTATGACATTCTTTCAAATTGGTTCATCTCCTGATTAGTCCCTGCTTACCAGTGGCAGACAATTCTATCCATCCATCAAGTTATCCCAAGACATTTTGCTGCTTGAGGCAGAGCTGACCACACCACACACAATGTGTATCACATAATTCGGTACCAATTAACTTGATATTGAATTCACATGAAAGAAGCATCAGACTAAGATGATTCAAAAGTACCTCGCAGCCATTTTCACATCATTCAATAAAAATGTAACACTATTTTGAAAAAAATACAGATAATTCCAGCCAATCTCGCCTTTCTCGCAAGTGTATGATACAGTTTTTTTATTCAAACATCCACTTTTCACATTTATGCTTTATTTTAAAGCCTATGGTGTGTGAAGAGCATTGCCCAAGATCTCGTACAGTTCTGCATTGTTAAATTAAATGGCCCAGGGATGAACTGAAGTATTATAATTGATTTCTTCATCATTATTATTGATTATTATTTACACAATGTCATGTTGTTCAAATAAATAAGAAGACAGTCTCTGTAGCAAGGGACTTTCAGTGTAACAGAGACACAAAATGAAATAAATCAGAAGGAAAGGAAAAGTGTACATGGGAGAGATATGCTGGATACCCTGATTGCTCCAATTCTAACAGTTTGCTAACCTGCACTAACAAAAACTGAAGACCTTTTTTTTAAAAAAAAAAATGCATGCTGGGGTTATAGACAAAGTAAATCTAAACATGACTTCAAAGTTGTCCCATCATGTACAGTTTCTTCACAATTGGTTTTGGGGTTTTGATGCTATACACCAAGTAGTAAGGAAAAATTACAACATTAAAGAAATGTTGTGGCCAGTCTTATGTTTATGTGCAAAAACTATTAAACCTCGTTATGTATATCTGAACCTGATTCAGTAGGCTTAGTCATCCCTTTTTCTTTTGCCAGCGAAGCTGTGCCTGTTCCTTTCTCTTGTGGCTTGCTTTTTGAGTTTCACAATGCAGCATCCAACAATAAATCCCCAATCATATTAACAGTCCACCAGTCCTGATATCACTTTTCCATCTCCCTAATTTCTTGATGGAAAACTTCTCTCTGTTCCTCCCTGACTGCACCTAAGTTTTCTGGGAATAAGTCCAAGTGTGCATTCAAGGAATAAATTTTAATATTCATTGAGCATCCCAAAGCTTTGATTTTCTTAAGCAACAATGACTGCATAGTCAGGGTCCTCCCCCCCCCCCTCCAAGAAAATTAGTAACCACTAAACACACTTTTGAAGGAACTTTAGGGACCTCATCAGACAGGCAGGGGGAAGGTGGGGAAAGCAGGGAAAGAGGAGGGATCGGTTCTTCTATTTTACCTACTATATTTCTCTGTCTTCAGGAATGGTCTCTCGTCCCATGTGATTTCCTATCCTTTCCCTGTCTTAGAATCATAGTTGGAAGAGACCTCATGGGCCATCCAGTCCAACCCCCTGCCAAGAAGTAGGAAAATTTGTCAAAGTAATTTGCAGCGCAGCAGCAGTTGGATGGAATCAGTGGAACCCAGAACGAAGTGACATCAGAGATGATGGTAAAACTATATACAAGTTTTACTGTAAGCAGTAATAATCAAGACAAACAGACTTGTAGAAAATAGACACAGGACTTGACTCTCAGCAGACAGAACAGATCTGATGCAATCAGCAATACACACACACTTGTGTCTGGACACTCCCTGGTTCCAGCCACACATCAAGGACATCACAGCTTCTTAGTAATTAACTCTTTCCAGACTATGTTACACTCTGGATGATGCAATCAGTATGCAATACAGAAAAGACACAAATTTCATTTAAACACTACCAATAGACAAATCTCACATTAACAAAATTGCATTCAAAGCACCCCTGACAGATGGCCATCTAGCCTCTGCTTAAAAGCCTCCAAGGAAGGAGCCTCCACCACACTCCAGGGCAGAGAGTTCCACGGCCGAACCACTCTCACAGTGAGGAAGTTCTTCTTTATGTTTAAGTTGGATCTCCTTTCCTGTAGTTTGAAGCCATTATTCCACATCCTAGTCTCGAGGGCAGCAGAAAACAAGCTTGCTCCCTCCTATGACTTCCCCTCACATATTTATACATAGCCTTCATCGTGTCTCCTCTCAGCCATCTCTTCTGCAGGCTACATATCCCCAGCTCTTTAAGCCGTTCCTCATAGGGCTTGTTTTCCAGACCCTTTATCATTTTAGTCTCCCTCCTCTGGACACATTCCAGCTTGTCAACATCTCCCTTCAATTGCAGTGCCCAGAAATGGACACAATATTCCAGGAATGGTCTGACCAAGTCAGAATAGAGGTATAACATGACTTCCCTGGATCTAGACATTATACTCCTGTTTATGCAGACCAAAATCCCATGTTTTGTCCTGTCCTTGCTTTCTCTTCATGTTCTCCAATTGGGGTTGGGTAACACTTGATTCCTTCAAAGGCACTCTGGGCTCTATTTCTCCATGCTGCTGAAATGGAGCCTCATGGGATTCTACCTGTAGTTGTCCTGGACCATGTAATGGGCTTCGTGGGACTCTGTTTCGGCAATTAGGAGAAACGAGGAGAAGATGCAGAGAAGACTGCATCTGATAAGGTCCTAAGCTTTCTTTTTCATAAACAAGGAGTTTTCATCAGTGTATGCATGTACCATACATACTCATGTATAAGTCAACACGATGTATAACTTAAGAACTTAAGGGCAGGGTCTGCAGTCAAAATTATGGATTTTGAGAAAGAACTAGTAAATAGCACCACTGTATAGAAGGTTAGACAAATCAACATGTCCCAAATCAAAATTTGATTTGAATTACAATATAGAACAGTGGTTTTCAACCTGTGAGTACCCAGATGTTTTGGCCTTCAACTCTCAGAAATCCTAACAGCTGGTAAACTGGATGGGATTTCTGGGAGTTGTAGGCCAAAACACCTGGGGATCCATAGATTGAGAACCACTGGTATAGAAAGAGTTTCAGCTTCCCTGTACTCTGGCCCCAAATACTTCATTCTCACATTGTGCAATTGATTGTGTTTCTTGGTCTTCATTTAAGTCTCAAGGAGTGAAATATCTCACAGACTGCTTCTAAGAGGAAGTACAATATAGTTTGTGAATGTTAAAGGGCTATATAAATCACTGTAAGAAATGTACAGAAGATATCTGAAGTTTAAAGTAGTATCATTTTCCTCCTTCGTTTGTTAGATAAGAGTAATTATTTTCCAGTTTGTTCTGTTGGAGCTGTATAGTTAAAACCTCCCTGTATGCTTAACTTTCATAAAAATCACAGAAAGTATGTGTAAAGATATTCACTACAATTTGAAACAGCATTGTATTTAGTATTAGTTATTTATATATAGGACACTACCAGAGAGACCATATACCAAAATATGAAACTGCAAAGACGAGTCTTTAAATTATCAATTATAATAATATTATTACTCATTAAATTTTAGCACAATTTTTATCACATATTCTCTGTTCCTCTGTGCATTTTTCTTGTTGTAGAGGGTAAGCATGTGTTACAAAAGGCAATGGTTGGCATTTTATATTACAATTACAAATGTGTAACCTAGAATTATGGGCCTATAACTGCTCCATATTTATTAACACTGCATTATCATGTTTGTGGCACTATTGCGATAATTATAAATGCCCACCAAGAACTACATTACCAGGCAACAGCTGCAGCAAGAGTTGGAAGTTAATTCAGCTGGTGATCATTGTAAAGGAGGGTGACATTTTCCTGCCACAGAATAAGGTTGTGACAATCAGAAGCAGGATCGTCTTGCAATTTCTTCTTGCAGCCTTGCTGGCTGGCCACACCCCTGTTGACAGATTTAGTGGAGCTTCATCACCTATTTTATTATGTATTGATGTGCTTAGTTATGTATTGCCTGGCAAAGGGGGGGAAGGTTGGTGATGCTGTTGAGCTACAATATGTTACTAAGTGTAGATCTACACTTACCGAAAATATGTAAACTGTACTGCAACACAGCCGAGGAGCATTCCCGGAATCCTGTTGCCAGACAGATTGCTAGACAGGCCAAGATGTTACTGGTTAGAAACATAACTTCTGCAGGTCACATGGTGGGCATCCCTGTTATGACATTACCAGGGGCTTACATGTCTTTACACTAATGCTCAGAGCATGGGAAATAAGCAAGACGAACTCCAACTCCTAGCACAGCACCACACATACGATGTCATAGGCATCACTGAAACCTGGTGGGATGACTCCCATCACTGGAATTTAACCATTGAGGGCTATAACCTCTTTCACATAAATAGAACAAAGGGGAGAGGAGGGGGAGTAGCTTTATATGTCAAAAACAGTTACGTTGCAGAAGAAATGCAAGACTGTAATCCGGGAAACCAGCTTGAAAGCATCTGGATAAGAATCAAGGGAACCGGGACTCAAAAAGATCTTGTCGTGGGTGTCTACTACAGACCTCCGAGTCAGGATGAAGGACTTGATGAAGCCTTCTGTCAACAGCTGACCAAACAGGCACAAAGAAGAGATATAGTAGTCATGGGCGATTTCAATTATCCCGATATCTGCTGGAAAACAAACTCAGCCAAGAGTACAAAGTCCAACAAATTCCTCACTTGCCTTGCAGATAATTTTATGGTCCAGAAGGTAGAAGAGGCAACAAGGGGATCAGCAACTCTTGATCTAATCTTAACAAATGTGGAAGACCTGATCAATACAGTTGAAGTGGTTGGATCCATAGGGGCAAGTGACCATGTGCTCCTGCAGTTTGCAATACAAAGGAATGCTGAAACTAAGACAAGTCAAACACGCATTCTGGACTTTAAGAGAGCTGACTTCCAAAAAATGAAGGAATTACTGAGCGGCATTCCATGGACGCCGATATTAAAAAACAAGGGAGTTAAGGATGGATGGGAGTTTTTCAAAAGTGAAATACTCAAGGCGCAAATGCAAACAGTGCCAACAAAGAAGAAAAATAAGACAAGTGCAAAGAAGCCAGAATGGATGTCCAAAGAACTTCTAACTGAGCTAAAGCTCAAAAGTGACATGCACAAGAAGTGGAAAAGGGGAGAAATCACCAAAGAAGAATTCAAACGTATAGCCAACTCCTGTAGGGAAAAGGTTCGCAAGGCTAAAGCGCAAAATGAGCTCAGGCTTGCCAGGGACATAAAAAACAACAAAAAAGGTTTTTTTGCTTACGTTGGTAGAAAAAGGAAGAAAAAGGAGGCGATAGGGCCACTGCAAGGAGAAGATGGGGTGATGGTGACAGGGGATAGGGAAAAGGCAGAACTGCTTAATGCCTTCTTTGCCTCGGTCTTCTCAGAAAAAGAAAGCCATCTTCAACCTCAGCAACATGGAATGGACGAAGGATTGGGGGAAATCCAACCCCAAATAGGGAAACAAGTTGTCCAGGAACACCTGGCCACTCTAAACGAATTCAAGTCGCCAGGGCCAGATCAGCTACATCCAAGAGTATTGAAGGAACTAGCGGAAGTTATTTCAGAACCACTGGCAATCATCTTCGAGAGTTCTTGGAGAACAGGAGAAGTCCCAGCAGATTGGAGGAGGGCGAATGTGGTCCCTATCTTCAAGAAGGGAAAAAAGAACGACCCAAACAATTACCGTCCGGTCAGCCTCACATCAATACCAGGCAAGATTCTGGAAAAGATCATTAAGGAAGTGGTCTGCAAACACTTAGAAACAAATGCGGTCATTGCTAATAGTCAACACGGATTTACCAAAAACAAGTCATGCCAGACTAATCTGATCTCTTTTTTCGATAGAGTTACGAGTTGGGTCGATACAGGGAATGCCGTGGATGTAGCATATCTAGATTTCAGTAAGGCCTTCGACAAAGTCCCCCACGACCTTCTGGCAAACAAACTAGTAAAATGTGGGCTAGACAAAACTACGGTTAGGTGGATCTGTAATTGGCTAAGCGAACGAACCCAAAGGGTGCTCACCAATGCGTCGTCTTCATCATGGAAAGAAGTGACAAGTGGAGTGCCGCAGGGCTCCGTCCTGGGCCCGGTTCTGTTCAACATCTTTATTAACGACTTAGACGAAGGGTTAGAAGGTACGATCATCAAGTTTGCAGATGACACCAAACTCGGAGGGATAGCTAACACTCCAGAAGACAGGAGCAGAATTCAAAACGATCTTGACAGACTAGAGAGATGGGCCGAAACTAACAAAATGAAGTTCAACAGGGACAAATGCAAGATACTTCACTTCGGCAGAAAAAATGGAAATCAAAGATACAGAATGGGGGACGCCTGGCTTGACAGCAGTGTGTGCGAAAAAGATCTTGGAGTCCTCGTGGACAACAAGTTAAACATGAGCCTACAATGTGATGCGGCAGCTAAAAAAGCCAATGGGATTCTGGCCTGCATCAATAGGGGAATAACGTCTAGATCCAGGGAAGTCATGCTCCCCCTCTATTCTGCCTTGGTCAGACCACACCTGGAATACTGTGTCCAGTTTTGGGCACCGCAGATGAAGGGAGATGCTGACAAGCTGGAAAGCGTCCAGAGGAGGGCAACTAAAATGATTAAGGGTCTGGAGAACAAGCCCTATGAGGAGAGGCTTAAAGAGCTGGGCATGTTTAGCCTGCAGAAGAGAAGGCTGAGAGGAGACATGATAGCCATGTACAAATATGTGAGGGGAAGTCATAGGGAGGAGGGAGCAAGCTTATTTTCTGCTGCCCTGCAGACTAGGACACGGAACAATGGCTTCAAACTACAGGAAAGGAGATTCCACCTGAACATCAGGAAGAACTTCCTCACTGTGAGGGCTGTTCGGCAGTGGAACTCTCTCCCCCGGGCCGTGGTGGAGGCTCCTTCTTTGGAGGCTTTTAAGCAGAGGCTGGATGGCCATCTGTCGGGGGTGCTTTGAATGCGATTTCCTGCTTCTTAGCGGGGGGTTGGACTAGATGGCCCTTGAGGTCTCTTCCAACTCTACTATTCTATGATTCTATGATTCTATGATATCACCAGTAAGCCCCTGGTGAGATAGCTGCTTTTTAACGTAACACAACAGTGAGTCTGTTGGATGTGCAGACACTGGATTAGGCAAAATATGGCCAGATCCAGCTCTCCACAACTTCAATACTCCAGGATCACTCTAGAATTTCCTGGAAGCTCTGGAATAAATTCAATTTCTCCTTGCATCAAATTAATAGCAGGATGTACCATTTCTGCTGCAAATCCATCATATGTTATATGGACTCCCTGCAGTAGTTGACCCATATAAACACTGCCTCAATTATGAATTCATAATGAAGGATCTCTTCACACAGTCCCAAGGGCCGTGCCGTTTTGTCAGCAGTTGTTTGCAAAAGGGCGGATACACATGATGCCTCCTGGAGCCTCATGTGCTCTCCCTCCTTTCCCCATCACATGGTGGGGAAAGGACAAGGCGTGTTGACATCCTGTTGAAATAACAGTTATAATGCTAACCCCTTCATGGGGAAAATACGAGGGTTATCCAAAAAGTAGATTAGGTTTTGGAATTAAAAATGAACAAAGTATAGGAGAAAACATTTACCATATGCAGTTGAAAGCCACACCCAAATACCACTTCTCAACACAGTCGCCATTCAAATCTAGTCACTTATCATAGCGATAAATGAGCTTGGCAACTCCTTCCCCATAAAACTCTGCTGCTTGCGTCCTCAACCAGCCGGTCACCTCCTCCTGCAGCTGCGCAACGTCACCAAAACGCTGCGTTGAGGACGCAAGCAGCAGAATTTTGTGGGGAAGGAGTTGCCAAGCTCATTCACCACTATGATAAGTGCCTAGATTTGAATGGTGACTATGTTGAGAAGTGGTATTTGGGTGTGGGTTTCAACTGCATATGGTAAATGTTTTCTCCTATACTTTGTTCATTTTTAATTCCAAAACATAATCTACTTTCTGGATAACCCTCGTATCTTAGAAAGAAGAAAAGTTTCATGTGTGCAGTAACACTGAGGCCCCTTCTGCACTACCATTTAAAATCCAGGTTATGTGCTTTAAACTGGATTATATGGCAGTGTAGACTCAGATAATCCAGTTCAAAGCAGATAATGTAGATTATCTGATATGATAATCTGGATTATATGGCAATGAAATGTATCTGTAGAAGAAAAAGATCTTCCTAAGTATTTTGACCAGAGGTGGTCCATGGGGAGGGATGGACAATAATATGTCCATATACTGGATTAAGGTAATAGGCTTTATAATTCATCTTCACCAAAATGGTCATTCCAGATTATTTTAGTGTGTGTGTTTTGGGCACTATACTATACTAAATGAATTGCTTTGAAAAGGACAGTTTAGTATCTTCCAGTAAAATATTTGTGAACTCTGCTTAGAAGGAAACAGGCAATATAATGTAGCTCATGGCTGAAAAAAGTCATCTTGAGGTCTCCCAAGAGCTCCAAAGAGATCTTAATGGTCCCTATGGCACATTGGCAACAAAGGCTATTCTCTTTATATTATTATTATTATTAGTAGTAGTAGTAGTATTGCTGTTGTTGTTATTGCTATTATTACTATTATATCTGTTGTTGTTGTTGCTGTTGCTGTTGCTGTTGTTATAGCAATTCTTCTCTGAACACTTCGACTGTCAGGTTAGAAGATTATCCTGTTCACACTTAATGTGTTAACAGGGTTGAAGAAAATTGACTTAAGGAGCTTTCATCCAGGTCAGGAAACATTGGTACATTTAAGAAGATATTCCTTCTGTTCCTCTGTGAAAAGATAAATGTCTCACCACCAGATTTTGAACAGGAGTAGGGGGACCACTTTGCCCAAGGCTATTGTACTGTGAAAAACAACTCTCTGTTATCACAGTCAAGCCTTGCTTTCTTTACAGATGACTGAGCACTACCAGCGAAATCAGTAGCAAATAATCAAGGCCAACCCAGACATTAGACTGACGAGACATTTGTCCACGACAAGTTCACAGAGTGACCAAACAGATGGATAGCCGTTCAGTATGTCTGAATCACTGCTATGCCATCAATCTAGGGAATCAACCGTGACACAAAGCCCCTTATTCTACTTCCCAGTGGTAAGTTCACTTTAGTTTTCTTTGTGTACTGACTTTCAAAGAAGATACAAGGGGGTTGTGAAACCTGTTGTGCACCACAGAGCTTGGGCATGTTACTTTTTGGACTGCAATTGCCAGAATCTTTCAGACAGGATGGTTAGGGATAGACCATGCTTCAATTGGACATCTGAGCAATTCAGTTGTCTTTTACACTTGTAGAATTACATGCACAAGAACAAGAGTTATGCCTGAAAAGAATTCCTATTCTGTGTTGGAAAATGGATGCGTATACAAACGATGGCATTCTAGACTAAGGTGATCACATATCTTGCTATCAAAGGAGAAAGGATAAATGTTGACTTCCTGCTTGTCTTTTCATCCATACAGTTATTAATTACCCAGTGGTACTACAGTAGAGTCTCACTTATCCAACATAAACGGGCTGGCAGAATTTTGGATAAGCGGATATGTTGGATAATAAGGAGGCATTAAGGAGAAGCCTATTAAATATCAAATTAGGTTATGATTTTACAAATTAAGCACCAAAACATCACGTTATACAACAAATTTGACAGAAAAAGTAGTCAAATATGCAGTAATGCTTTTTTTTTCGTGTCAGGAGCAACCGGAGTTGCTTCTGGAGTTGCAGTAATGCTATGTAGTAATTACTGTATTTACGAATTTAGCACCAAAATATCATGATGTATTGAAAACATTGACTACAAAAATGCCTTGGATAATCCAGAATGTTGGATAAGCGAGTGTTGGATAAGTGAGGCTCTACTGTATTTCTGTTGGGTTCCTCTAAAAAGCAGAGCCATTACAGATACTGCAAGAATTTTAATTCTTTCACTCCAGGAAGGAAGTCTTACTATTCACTTGGAATTGCATACCAGCCAAATTTAGGTGGAAAATTGTACATTCTAGTTGATCTGCATTAGGAATGGCTATTTTTCTGGGATCAGGAAAAATGGCACACCCCAGCCAATAAAATAAGGGCCTCATTACAAAGATCAGTCAAAGCATCTTGCTTCTCCTGGCAGTGTGGCAAAAGGAGAGGGGCAGCAGGGCTAATCTCTCAGCAATTCTTTCCCCATCACACAGGGGAAATGTCACCTTCAAGGAGAGGACCCATGCTCCCATGTTGTGGGAGAAGCCTCCAGTGATGCTTTCACCCCAGTTGCGTCTGGGGCCTCCGCCAGAAATTACATGACATCATGTGATGGCCAGTGTGGGGCTCCATCCAGAAGCCAGGGTGAAAGCATCCTAGGATGCTACATTCTCCCGTCTAATGAGGTCCTAAGTGTTCTTCCTTTCATTTTATCTGTAGTGAAATAATATCACCTGGAATACATCCTATCATGTCTCATTGCATAAGATAACCAAGATTTGACCTTAAGAGCACTTGGATAGGAAATAAGGATTTTCAAATATGGCTAGGAAAAACTTGATTGAAAACACAAAGGACTACTTAAAGTTCACTATCTTGTGCTTGTAGGATGAACTGTCTGACTCAGTGTGAAGCAGCTTTGTGTTTTGCAACTGGACCAAAAGCACTTCCATGGCAATTACTCTGCAAACCAGGAAGAATGAGTCAGGCCCAGACTGGGAGGAAACACAGGGGCAGAATCTGGAAAAGTTATTTTTCTGTATTATACCTCCCATGACTTCCAAACCAGAATAACTACTGGCTATGCCTACTGTGGCATTCTGGATGTTGTAGTCTAACTTTGCCAAAAACTACACGTAGGAGAGAATAATTATTATCTATATATAAAAAAGGGTAATGAAATTTCGGCCTAGAACAAAACAACAAAACTACACATCCCAGAAACGCTAAACTTGGCAGCACAACCCGTCATCCATGCCTCTACGTTCATACAACAAAAAGCTCCAAGTACTCCAGAAAACGGCCAGGCTTTGAGACTGCAAGGCTATTCATTGCTATTCCATCTGGCCAACAAAGGATTCCCATAAGCCACAGCAACACGTGGCCAGGCAAAGCTAGTAATATAATATAATATAATATAATATAACATAATATAATAATATTTATTATATTATTATAATTGGTGAGTCTGATTATATGAGGGGCCCCTAATGACACAGTGCATTAAAGCGCTGAGCTGCTGAACTTGCAGACCAAAAGGTCCCAGGTTCAAATCCTGGGAGCGGAATGAGCTTCTGCTGTTAGCCCCAGCTCCTGCCAACCTAGCAGTTTGAAAACATGAAAATGTGAGTAGATCAATAGGTACCGCTCCGGCGGGAAGGTAATGGAGCTCCATGCAGTCATGCCAGCCACATGACCTTGGAGGTGTCTATGGACAATGCCGGCTCTTTGGCTTAGAAATGGAGATGAGAACCAACCCCCTAGAGTCAGTCATGACTGGTCAGGGGAAACCTTTACCTTTTAACCTGATTATATGACTCTATAAGGCTCATTCACTTCTAACAGTCCCAGACTTTGTAAAAGGCACATGAATAAACTAGCCCACTAGTTGAAGTCCCTGAAAGATGAAGGGACTCAGCACTCTAAAGTGAGGCCTTGTGCTTATTTGCCTCATTTAAACCCTTGTAATTCCCAGGCTCTGTGAGATAACTTCAGACTTTACAGACTGCAAAACATCTGACATTTCAGAAGTTGAAAGGCATATGGTCCGGGAATAGCTGCTTCATCAGCAGCCAATATCATCTTTGAGTTATATCAGGATGAGATCTATTGTGTGGCATTTTCTGATAATGACATCAAGTGATCCTAAGAAGTACAAATATTCCAAGCTTGGGTTTTTGCTATGATGTTTAAACAGTGTATGTGCTGTGTGTGGTGTGTGTGTGTGTATTACAGTTTCGAATATCATTAACATTTTTTTAAAGCAGAACCGTGGAAAAAACCCTTGGAGCCTGTTAAAGCAGATAGCTTTACCAGTCCAGCTTATAAAAGACCTTAGCTGGCTTTTAAGACGCCTTACTATCAATCTTACAAAGCTTGCACTATAATATATATCCGTATTAGGATTTTGCTATGACTTTGATCCCAGATTCTTAGAACATTCGGCTCCCTTATGATCAAAATCCACTGACTTCAGCAACCACTTATGCGGAATTCATAGACCACTTACATCAGCACTAAATCTGGCCCTGCTTTGCTGTGCTGTATCCTGCAATGATGATGCACTGGAGACCAAAACTTCATGTGTGGCTAGCCCAAGGCATTTTGCTGCATTGTGCAAAGGCTGTGATGCCCAACTTCCTATTCTATGTACAAAAACTGATCAGATGGGGATCTACACTGTAGAATTCATGCAGTCAGATGATATAATATAATCCTGGGAGTTGTAGTTTGGCAAAGCACCATCACTCTTTCGCAGAGAAGGCTGAAGATCTTGTGAAACAACAACTAGCCTTGGAAATTCAAAGTAAGGCCAAGATTGTATATACAGCAGAGTCTCACTTATCCAACATTCGCTTATCCAACGTTCTGGATTATCCAGCACATTTTTGTAGTCAATGTTTTCAATACATCGTGATATTTTGGTGCTAAATTCGTAAATACAGTAAATACTACGTAGCATTACTGCGTATTGAACTACTTTTTCTGTCAAATTTGTTGTATAACATGATGTTTTGGTGCTTAATTTGTCAAATCATAACCTAATTTGATATGTAATAGGCTTTTCCTTAATCCCTCCTTATTATCCAAGATATTCGCTTATCCAAGCTTCTGCAGGTTCAAATCCCGGGAGCGGAGTGAGCGCCCGCTGTTAGCTCCAGCTTCTGCCAACCTAGCAGTTCGAAAACATGCCAATGTGAGTAGATCAATAGGTACCGCTCCGGCAGGAAGGTAATGGCGCTCCATGCAGTCATGCCGGCCACATGACCTTGGAGGTGTCTACGGACAACGCCGGCTCTTCGGCTTAGAAATGGAGATGAGCACCAACCCCCAAAGTCAGACATGACTGGACTTGATGTCAAGGGAAACCTTTACCTTTACCTATGCCTTCTGAAGGCTGTGTTGGGTTCTACAGTAAAAAAAATGGTCTACAACCATTTTGAACTGCCTACTTTTGGAGTTTGGGGGTATTTACACAGCAGAACTGATGTTGTTTGACATCAGCTTAACTGCCATGACCTACTGAATAATAGGAGTGGAAGTTTTACAAGGTCTTCTCTGCCAAAGAGTGATCTTTGTTACTACAAATTCCAGCATTGAACTATGGGAATTAAAATGTTGTCACACTTCATTCATGTGTTCTCAGACTGCACCCTAGAAAACCTTTTACACATCCCTTTTTAGAGCCATATATAGTGTAATCAATCAGGAACTATTTTCTCCAGAACTCCTTCTGGAACTTGAGATGCAAAACAATTCATACTTTTCTTTCAAGTTCATTGATAAGAGCCTTTCTCAAGATCTCTTGCAGGGCTTGAATTGTCGAATACTCTGTTTTCCATATGAAAAATTAAATATGGTTCAATTTTATTCAGGCACCAATCTCCCTTGGCCACTGAATCATCACAGTCCACATAGTGCTTGCCCAGCATTCTAAGCACCTGCTCACAGGGTCAGATGTCACCCACTCCAATGCATTCAGTCTGCCAGCCACAATTAGCTTTCAGCCATAAAATGCCCTGCCATCACAGTTGTCGGGTAAGGTTGAAAAATGCCCAGTTTCTAATCTTCTGCATGTAGTTGGCTGTAAATGTATACGCCTCACCACGGCCCACTTAGGTGGAGATTGGTCACGGGGTTATTGATTTTCTGTCTAATGGCAGAAAAGAAGTCACCCTTTCTGCTATAAAGAAGTGACACTAATAGATGCACTGAGACTCTGACTTCCTAACAAGTCTGGCTTAGCTGGCAGATCTGTTCATGTCCCATGATTGTGATTTGCAAGTCTGGACTTCCCTCTGGATGGTTAAAGATGTATAAGAAGTGAAAGTTCTTGCTCTCCGGTCATGGGGGTTTACAGTAGGGGCATTAACCTCACTACTGGAATGGAAATTATGCTAGGGAAACTAGCCACAGATTATTCGCCTTATAAATATACTCTAACCAGAATATATTGCTTCTGCTTTAGACTGAAAACTGAATCACAGGGTTGTTGTATGTCTTTCGGGCTGTGTGGCCATGTTCCAGAAGCATTCTCTCCTGACGTTTCGCCCACATCTATGGCAGGCATCCTCAGAGGTTGTGAGGATCCTCACAACCTCTGAGGATGCCTGCCATAGATGTGGGCGAAACGTCAGGAGAGAATGCTTCTGGAACATGGCCACACAGCCCGAAAGACATACAACAACCCTGTGATCCCGGCCATGAAAGCCTTCGACAACACATTGAAAACTGAATACTAGAATCCTTAGCAAAATGATAGAATCCACTCTATTTCTTAAGCTCAAGCTATGAGGGTGATGGTTTATATAGCCAAAATGTCAAAGAACATGCACAAAAGGAAAGAACTAACAGACCCAAGGGAGTCTCAAAATATATTGAAGTATGCATATATGTGTATTTGTGTATGTGTATCCTTTAGAAAGGAAAATCCTAGTACTGAACAAGACACTTCAAAAGGTCACAATTTATGTGAAATGAATATATCAATATGAGTCAAGTTACAACTTGCAATAATCACAAATGCAACTGCTCCTATGTAATAAAGTAGTTCAAAAAGAAAATGATAGAGTGTCAACTCACATCTTTCTGAATGTTGCATCTCATTTTCAGTTGAGGGAATATTTCCCTCAAGGTACATCTACACTGTAGAATTACTGAAGTTTTATAATAATAATAATAATAATAATAATAATAATAATAATAATAATAATACTTTATTTATACCCCGCCACCATCTCCCCTCGGGGACTCGGGGCAGCTTACATGGGGCAATGGCCCAAACAATATAAGGACAAAATATAAACCACATAGTACAAATCACAATATAAAAAAGATAAAACAGTAATCTAATATATCAAGTAAAACAACAATACAGGATAAAAAATTACATTTAAAACACATAAATAGTAAGACCATGATAAATACAGGATAGATTATTAAAAACCCTCTGGGGCTTTCCTTAACTGCCATAGCTCATTGCTATGGAACTCTAGGAGTTTTATTTTGCTCATGCACCATCACCCTTTGGTAAAGAAGGCTAAAGACCTTGCAAACTACAATTTCCTTGATTCTAGCCATTCAAGCAGAGTCAAACTGCAAAAATTCTACAGTGCAGATGCAACCTTAGACTAGGATATTGCCCACAAATGATTCAGATTGAGCTACCCCCCCCCCTCCCCAGTATCATTAATCATTGCTGAATTTCAGAATTTTCAAGTGGGGAACTGTTTTCCACATATAATTTTATGAAATCTAATGAGTAGGAATGATGTAGTAGCTTTTTTGGTCCAGAGGAAAGACTATAAAACATAGCTTTTGTCTACTAAATAGGATTCATGAATAGATTTTTCATTTGAGCTGGCATTCTCTCCTAAATGTCCATCATGCCATTGCTCAGCAATTACCCATACATTAAAAATACAGAAATCTGTAAAATATTCTTAAAGGAGCCATACTTGCATTTATAGTGAATTCTGCTGTTTCTTCACTGTGAAATGTCTTCTCCCCACTTTTCCATTCTGCAGTGATGTTGAGAATCATGCAGAAATCATTGGCTATGGGATGCAGCAAAATCTTGCAGCTGGATGACCCAATCTCACTCTTTCCCTGAAGTAGGATATTTTGGGAATCATCCTGGACTACTCAAGTCTAAATGTAGTTAGATAGATAATAGAGTTAGATTGAGGGAATCCTTTCCCTGTTTCCAAAGCATGCCTAGACAGGCTTTACTGTGTTTCACTCTATCCTGTTTACGTCACATCCCTTACTTTGAAGTTAGCAGAAATATGACTCTCCAGGGACACTAACTTCTCATTGGTCAGAATGTCTTTTATGGCCCCAATAAACTGGACCATGAGGTTGGAACCATTTTGGTTCTCTTTTCTCCCTTTGTTCTTCAAGCTAACAACACGTCCTGCCATCTCTCCTGGCAAGATGTAACTATTTAGATGTTTGTTATTTTTCCTTTCTTATTTTTCCTTAGAAACCAGTCTAGAGTAGACTAGACAGCTCCCAAGCCTTTCTATCTACAATGGAGTTCTTTTTACCTGAATAAATACTTTTTGAACTTTTATTAAGACTCTGCAGTCCATTGCAATCCTAAATGGTCAAAGGCTTCTCTTTGCTCGCCACGTATAAGTAACTGCTGCATTTGAAAGCTTTGCTTTTGCTACTACTGATTTTTGGTGGAATCTCCCCCAGAGAGGGTTAAATTTAGTCTAACCACTCAGAGATTACCACAACAGGATATGCTCTTGAGTCTTTTCATGCCAAGATATCATATAGTCAAAAGCATGAAGCCAACAGGACTTTATTTTCAAGGAATTACATATAGATATTAAAGGTAAGTAATAATGTGATTAGACAGGAGTCAATGTAACTGACGACCTCATCACATGAGGTGAAATCAGTGTCTTATCCAGAACATTTCTTCCTCTGAACCCACCAGATGCCATCACACAATGTACAGCAACTTTCAGAAGGGCTCCAATGAGGAAGCATCCTGACAGCATGGTAGGATGCTTCCCTTAGAACATGAGAGGCTTCCCGTGTTCATTAGATAACAACAGGGCCAGCATGGGGGAAAGTTGTATGACTATGCTTCCCCACATGTAATGGGGAAGCGTCTCTGTGGGTGAGACAAGGTACAGGGTGCTTGGATTGCCCCGTTGCCCCACGGATTCACCATAGAGGCTGCCAAATTTCTCTGCAGGACCTCATCAATGTGATGAGGACCCAAGAGTTTTCCTTTTAGAACTAGGTATGATAATGTTTTAATTCAGTAAACATTTGATTGTTTTGTTATCATGGCTTGTGAACTTTATAAGAAACCATATTTTATTTTATTTATAAGTTGACTTTCTTCCAACATGGGATCTGGAGTGGCTTACAACAAGGTTAAACAAGCTGGAGCTACAAAAGTTGTAGTGCAATTCAGCAAGCTATCATATTAAAACTCAATTAAAAATAAAATCCTTACAAACACATAACAATAAAGATATAAATGCATAACATGCCTCATTAAAGTATTCTTCTGAACAACTAATTAATCATTAATGCCTGTTTACATAAAACAGGTCAGTAAAAGGATAGCAAATAGAGGGCCAGCCTGGCTGCCCATAGAAGTGAATTTCACAGCCTGGAAACAGCCACTGAGAAAGCCTTCGTATATGAGCACATGAGAAATATCTGCAGCAATAGGTTGACACACTCTTCTATATAGATTTCAGAAGTGCTCCTTGAAGCTCTGCAGCTCCCTAATAGCCAGTATCATCTAAGCCATTCCTTAGCTGAAGGATGTGAGTTAAATCAAGTACATGCTCTGTTAAAAGCTGGCTTTGCCCTTCTCATACTCTACCACACTGCTTCTTAAACCTTGGTCCCAACCACAAATGGGGTTCATCTTAGCTGAATATTGCAGACACAAAAAATTGACAACAGTAAAAAGTTTAAGAATGCTACCTAAATATTTACAAAAAAAATCTGTACATGGTTTATAGTAGACTCTGAAGAAAACGCTTCAGCTGTACTTCATAAAAAGGAAAAGCAGCCTGTTTAGCAAGTCTTGCAAATGCTGGATTTATTATCAGCAAATGTTTGGTTTTATACCCATTTTATATATGTGTAAAAATTTCTGGGACAGAAATCAGCAGTGAGTGGGAAAAGTTTAAGAAGCCCTGCTCTACTGCATCAGTTACGATACAGGGAGAGTGATGCACTTATATATCTGTCAACATTTCACAACTGAAAACCAAGACACATGTAGCCAAACAATATTAGATGGTGGCAGAAGTTATTAATGAAGAAGAACACACACAATAAGACAGGACATGGAAATTTGTTTTTAACTAAGACTACTTGGAAGGGCAAGTAGCCACTCTTTTCATCTTCTCCTCCCCTCCCATCCAAGTTAATGAAGTATCAATTTATGTTTGGACTTTGGACTCTGTTTGCAGCAATTAAAGTAAATTGAGGAGAAAGAGGGAAGGAGAAAGAAACTGGGACATTTTAAAACAAGCTGAATAAGCGGGATGATAGAGTTAACTGAAATTGTCTCTCCCAAATCAGTACAGCTGAATGGTATTCATTTAGCTGTATGGCCTTGTCATAAGTGACCTGAGCTATCTCACTGGCTGATGCAAGAAGAGATGGGCTGCTGCAAATGCTGTTCTTACTCATCTTTGCCATTCCTTTCCACTCACTTGTTTACTTCATTTGCTACTAATAGTAGGTGGCTAATAAAATTCATTCACTTAAGTGCCACTTTTTGTTTCCTGTCTGCTTGGCACTCTCTCTTTCTGCACCATTGCCACTGATGCCAGCCCTTTTTTGAAAAGTAGCACAAGGTGCACAAAGTACTTTGCACTATTCTCCATAGAGCTGACCAAGCCTAAATACATGTTTCAAATGGTGGCAACAAAGGTAATATCCAAGCGTGCCCTGCCCAATATCCAAGGTCTAATCAGAGCCAAACATTGGGGGGTTTGTTGGCTGTAAATAACAAGGTTCTTTGGAGCAGTAATATTATAGTGTACTGCTGTAGTGGACCTTACCTATTAGGCCGGGAATGAAACCTTGGTAACAGTGAGTGAAGTAGGCATCCATTTTGTTGAGGAATGCCAGGCAGCCATCTTGAGTGTGGTTAGAAAGGGAGGAGCTTAGAGAGAGACTCCTAGGATTGGCCAACCAGAGCAGATAGTCTTAGAGTGCAGAGGGGGAAAAAAGAGCTCCAGGCAGTTCCGTTTGAGGGATTGAAGAGAGTAGTTTGGTTTTGGAGTTCGGAGAGTGTATGTGTGAGAACTGAAAGCTGTGAAAACCGACAGGCTAAGTCAGGCAGTTTGGATCTCTTGAGGGGAAGATAACTCAAGGGATTGTCTCTCACTACTGGGCTGGTTAATAGAAGGACTCTAGGCTAGAGTTAATTAACAACTCAGGGGAACTCGTGTCTATTCTCAGCAAATAGAGCGAGGGTTTTTGTAACCAATAGATAGATTGGTTGGTTGAAACTGTTTGGAACTAGGTGAAGTAACCTGAAACATACAACTAAGTTAAGCTGAAGAACGTCTGTAACCAATTGCGCTTATGAACCTCTCTGAAGTAATTATTTGCCTGTTTTTAAGAAAATAAATTTTTATTCTATTTTCAACTTTCAAGAGCCTCCATAGTGTATATTATTCATCAAGAAGCCTTTTATAAAAGTTCCAGCAATACAACCATAAAATACCACAGAAAAGCCTCATAGTGAACATCAGTTTGGGAGCCAGTGGTGGGAAACAGTGTGGGCAGTGAATGGAAGAAACTTATCTCAGACACATTTAACTACAAAAATCCTAAAGACATTTTAGGTTGGTGGCAGCTACCATTTTTTAAAAAAGAAAATCTGTTATAATTAGTCTCTCAGCCTAGCCTCCCCACTCTGCTCCTTCTTGTTATATTGGTGGCAGCGGTGGGTTATTATAAAAAAGATTCCCCCCTGCCGCCATTCCTTTATAAGTGCATTATGCAGGAGCCCCCGGTGGCACAGTGTGTTAAAGTGCTGAGCTGCTGAACTTGCAGACCAAAAGGTCGCAGGTTTGAATATGGGGAGCGGAGTGAGCACCTGCTGTTAACTCCAGCTTCTGCCAACCTAACAGTTCAAAAACATGCAAATGTGAGTAGATCAATAGGTACCGCTCCGGCGGGAAGGTAACGGCACTCCATGCAGTCATGCCGGCCACATGACCTTGGAGGTGTCTACAGACAATGTCAGTTGAATGGAGGTGAGCACCAACCCCCAGAGTCTGACACGACTGGACTTAATGTCAGGGGAAACCTTTACCATTTACTTTAGTGCATTATAACTTTGCTAGTGTTCCCCGTAATGGTTACTTCACTCTGGATAACAGGTCTTTCTGAGAGCATACCTTGAAATAAATATCCCCATCTGACAGACAGGTGCATATTTTTTAACTGCCCCAATTTGGCCAGGACTATCCCAATTAATTCTCTGTCATTCTACATTTTCAGGTGCTTTTAATATGCCCCAGTTCCTCCCCCTTTCACTTTCTGCCTTTGACCTTGGCTGACTTCAATTACTGAAAACTTTGTTCAAAGTGCAAAAATAGTTTGCTCTCCGTTAATTTAGTAGAGGAGAGAGGCAAGGAGGAGGCAGAATCTTCTCCTTTCTAATAGGATCAGGCAAACTTCTGCAGCTTGTGTGTTCACCCTTATCAATCATTGTTTACCATTTTGAGTTTACTTTGATATTGTATGTCACACCCTTATTGTCATCTGTGAAATGTTGAAAAGAATGCCAATGCATTTTGTACCCAGTTGAACAAGCCTAGGGAATAGAGGCCTGAGTGAGGGAAGCATCACCAGAAACAGGTGTAAAAGGATTACTGCATATCAGTCCGTCGTATATATGTTATGTATTAGCATAATATGGAAATTTATGAAATAATTTCCATATTGTGCCAGTTTTTGTTGTTATTATATGCAAAGCAAGCATATTCATTTCACCTTTTTTGCTTCTTTGCCTAGCAAGTGTCAGGAGAAAAGTTTGAGAAGGCGCAAACACATGCCAGGACCCAGTGGGTTCTCTCATCTGTTCTGTCTTGCTTCTCTTTGCAGGGAAAAGCATTTTGAGAACAGTTGTGACAGGCTACTGTGTCTTTCTACTCCTGCTTCGGTTGCGCCAACATTGCCTTGCTCTCTCATCTGCTCTTCAGAGAATGTGAAATCTCATAGTGTGCGACAGAGAAGTCCTTGTTTAATGCCAACATCTTGACTGGATGAACCTACATCTTCATTTATTTTGCATGTGAAAATGGAAACTATCACCTTTCCTCCCCTACTGGGGAGGAAATTATGCATTTATGATGTTTTCTTATTTCCCTTTGAGGAACTTTCATAAGTAATAAATATATTAGGTCAAATACAATTGCTTGTCCTCAAACTTTGTTTTGGCTTGTGTGTGTGTGTGTGTTTTATTGCAAAGGGATTTTAAATTGAGAAAACTGCTTTACAAATTTGTATTAAAATGGCCTGAAATGGGGGGGGGGGGGGGGGGAATCAAACTTTCAAGTTGACCTCTTTTTTTTTAACCACAACTTTTAATAAAAGTATAAAAAGGCACAGTGAAAGTAATATGCATTCAGAAAAAAAGAAAAAAGAAAACAACGGGGAAAAACTCTGAAACTCATTTATCTATATATCTATATCTATATCTATATCTATATATAAAAGAGTGATGGAATCAGGGCACCGGACAAAACAACAAAACTACAGGCCCCCCTATACCTCGAAATTTGACAACACAATCCATTATCCACGGCTCTAGGTTAATACAACAAAAAGAAAAGAAAAATAAAGTCCTAATTAGAGAGAAAGGAATAATTGTTTTTATTCAATTGCTGCCAGTTAGAGAGCTAAGCTCCGCCCACTTGGTCTCCAACAACCCACTCACCCCAGGGCCTCGGTTTCGCTGTTTTTTGGAAATTGTAGTCCACCCACATCCTTCATATTATTACTAATTGATTACAGCAGCCTGGGGGAGGCGCCTTCCACTGAGCCCTGTCTTTTGCTGGTCCTTCTTCAACTCCCTGGACAGGAAGGGAGGGGGTTCAATCAGGGCCAGCTAGCACCTCCAAACAAAGGAATCCCCCAGGGAGGAGGCAGCCAGGCTTTGAAGCTGCAAGGCCATCACATGCTAATCAAGGTCACTAATAACAGCATGCATACCTGCCACACCGAGACTATTCAGTGTATTCCAGCTCACCAAACTAGGATTACAATAGGAAGAAAACAGCCACACTTTGTGGCTGCAAGGCTATTCACTGCTAATCCACCTGGCCAACAAACAAATCCAAAAAGCCACAGCAATGCATGGACGGCCACAGCTAGTATTAAACTAAAACACTGTACACTAAAGGTATGCAATTCTTTGGTTAGTCATCATAATTCGTATCAATTTGTTAAATTTGTACTTACGATGTGACGTCTGATGCGCGGATGTGGCCCAGGCAAAAACCTAAGAATCAATACTTAATCAAAATTCAATACTTTTCTGTTTTGGATTTTGTAAATCTCGGAAGCCTTAAAAAGTCAATTTCATTTTCAGCACAAGGAATCATAGCAAAAAAAGGCTGCCTGTCCTCTTCAAATTAATGGACTCTTGCCAGTCAGAGAAGGAAGCAGCAAGAAGAAAGCAGAGTTTGTTGGGGAAAAAACTGAGAAAGCACAGAATTCTGGGAAATGTAGTTTGGGAAGGCAAGGAGTCCTATACCAGAGAATTCAGAAAGCCCTGCCCTGCATTGCCCAGAATTCTGCTCAGCATCAGAAAGCCCCAATCAGGAAAGGGGAGAAATTTGTTCCTCTATAGCAGTAGTTAGCCAGAGTTCCAATAAATTGTTGAATCTGCAAAGAGGAGGATTGAATGATACTTCTAGTAAGTAAATCTCTGTGCTGGGAAGAAATGGAAGTTCTATTGGTTAATATGAAAGACATTAGATGATATAGCTGTTGTGGCTTTTCAAAAATAATGTTTTTGTCAAAACCTTTTTAAAAATCCCAAATCAGTAGATGTATGAATATTTCTGAAAGTTGGGGGGATTGATCCCCTGTTTTCTTGTGTCATTGTATAGAAAATTCAAGGAGATAGCTCTCATAGGTTTTTTAAAAATGTTGTTTATAAAAACTTCATTAAAAAATTACCAAAACTCAGTGGATAAGTGAAACGTTCCAAAACTTGATGGGCTAAAGTGGTAAATGAGTTCTACCACTGTAACACCCCAATAGCTGTAAAAATAAGGGAGAAAAGAGCCCATGAAGTTTCCCCACTTCTGCAATTACTTTAATGAAAAAGTAACAAAATTTCATTACTCTCATTATAAAAATGAAATTTTGCTAATGACACTTCAGAAACACTTCTTAATGAAATGCCAGTGCCTTCTCCAGTTTTTGTAATGACTTTTGAAACTTTTTTTTAATTGATTGAACATTCCTAAAATCAAAGTCAGTCTATATTGGCATGAAACCTCACACCCACTCTGAATTGACTTCTGGCAACCCCAAAAATGTTTAATCAAGATTGGGACTTCTGCAATGCGCTCTACATGGGGCTACCTTTGTACCAAGTTCGGGAGCTGGTTCAAAATACGGCAGATTGGTTATGGGAACATTCATGAGTTAGCATATCACACCTATCCTAAAGTCACTCTACTGGTTGCCAGTTTGTTTCCAGGCAAAGTACAAGGTGTTGGTTTTGATCTTTAAAGCCCTACGTAGTTTGGGTCCAGGTTGCCTAAAAGATCACCTTCTCCTGCACAATCCGAAATCCAGCATATCTATCTTGTTTGCTGTGTCATAATAAAATAATAATAATAATAATCTTTATTTATATTCTGCTCTATCTCCCCAGAGGGACTCAGGGTGGATTCCAAACATAAAAGGCAAACACTCAATGCCCAAACAAAACAACAATACTCCCATAATAACAAAAATTGACAACCCAACATATAAAAACAAATTATGACTTAACAACTAAAATTAAATTAAATTAAAACGCAAGGCAAATACATTTTAATATGTGGTTTTGTAGTAGATTTACAACGTTTATGTGTTTTTATTATTTTGGAACCAGCCTCGAGCTACAAAGAGAGGTGTGTAAAAATACAATTATTATTATTATTATTATTTGAAACACAACAAGATGAGTCCACAGCAGACACGCTGCTGGCTGTTGTATTGGATCACACGTTGGACACTTCCCAAGTGTCTAGGATTGTGTGATGTATCGGTGAATAATGCGTGCAGATGCCAGTAAGGTGGCCTTCTGCAGCTGGCAGGTGGTAATTTTGTCAGCACCGATTGTATTTAAGTGCAGGCTAAGGTCTTTAGGCACTACACCCAATGTGCCGACCACCACTGGGACTATTATTATTATTATTATTATTATTATTATTATTATTATTATTATTCCATCACTGATGTTTAGATCCATTTCCAAGTTTGAGCAAACAATGTCCTTGTTTTTATTATGTACTTGAGAGGTAATCCATACTCTTTTTCTCTCATTCTTTTTCCATAATGTCAAGCAAAAACATTTATTGTGACATTTAAAAATATACCTCTTTCTCTCTCTCTCTCTCTCTCTCTCTCTCTCTCTCTCTCTCTCTCTCTCTCTCTCTATATATATATATATATATATATATATATATATATATATAAACATAAACATCTCAGACAACTAACTTTTTGCCTCCTTACAAGTACACAACATATGAAAAAGGAGCATCCTTATCTTGATATCTCTGACATTGATTTGAAATATTCTTAGACATTTTCAACTGCATATGTATATATATACACACACATATACACATATACACATACACATATACATACACATACATACATACATAACATCTACATATCCTATTACACATGTTTTCTTTTAAATTGTTGCCCAAAGTAAATTTATTTCTTTGGATCATATATTCCCATACATTCATTAGAATAATATGGCCAAAAAAATGGGTCCACCTCATCATGTACTTTTGTCTCTAGTTTCAAAAAGCCTGTATACACTTTTTGAAACTGGGTGGTTATCATCTTTGCATGAGTCTAAATAAAACTCATTTTCTTCAACCTCTGATGCTAGACGTCTCTTATCTTGATTAAATCTATCTTTAAATTGCATATAACCAAAGCAATTAAGATTTTTGCCTCTTTAAGAATAATCTCTTTTGATTTAAATTTCCAGCTGTTTTGTTCAAAGTACAAAAGGTCATCATAAAATCAGCACCTCAAATTTTAACCCATTATTTTCTGAAAAAAAATAAAACAATTAGTGTTTTTACATCCCCAGTTGTGATACAGAATTTTCTCTTAAACTTTCATTCCTTTAAATTTTAGCTGTGGTAAGAAGACAATAAATGTTCACTTGGACGATGGGAGTCAATGGAAGCAAGGGTGATTTATACTATATGAATGCAGTATGATGCAACTAAAACTATGGAATCCTGGGAGTTGTAGATTTACAACTCCCTTTACCTTTCACTGCCAAAAAGTCCTGGTGTCTCACGAAGCTACAACTCTCAGGATTCTATAGTATTGAGCCAGGGTAATTTAAACTATATTCATTCTACAGTTTGATGCACATCGAACTGCATTCATACTACAGTGTAGATGCACTCTAAGGCTGCTTCTACACATCCACATAATTTGTAACAGAAAGGGAATCCAGAGAGTATCCACACAAACCCAAGGTATTATTATAAAGCTCCTGCAGTGCATGTTCCTTCCGAATTTCTGGTCTGTAGTGTTCATGCACTAATCAGCTTCAGCACAATTTATAGCTGGAAAGAAAACTTCAGGAGAGAATACTTCTGGAACATGGCCATACAGCCTGGAAAACATACAACAACCCAATTTATGGCTGATTTTGCACTTTCTCCTGACTTTTTAAACATGTTCTTTCATGTGAATGCTTGTTGCAGCATGCATTAGGGCATGTGTTTTCTTACACCTCCCTCTTATAATCCACATCAATCTGGATTTTACAGCATGTGCAATGGGCCCAAGGACCTCATCAGATGCAAGTCCTCTCCCGTCTCCACACACCTCTAAGACATTTCAGAGACAAAATGCCACAGTGCAACTGCTTCTGGTTGTCATCCTTTGCCTTGCATCCCTAAAATGTAGTAGAACTATAGAGAAACAGGGGAGTAAATGAGACAGAGAAAAATTGCCTTCTGAGCTCCCTGGATGTGGATTGAAATGGGAGAAAGAGAAGGAAAACACACGGGATAGTATCTATCAGATTCCTCGGGTCCTATTGACCTGGAGCAATGGGCACACAGTCTGGTATTGCTCCTTCAGATGATGCATCTCCCACTGAAAGAAGTGTTTTAAAAAGATGCCTTAACTCTCTTTTAGTGGAAGGGACTTAAGGGCAAATGACCTCAGGGACAGTGGTCTCTCAAAAATGATACCTGTTTTAAAAACTGTGTTGGTATCCTTAAAATGGGAGGAGACATTGCTTACCTATGTGATGGGAATTAAGTAAATGGTTGAGTTAGAAGCCAAAGAATGCAATCTTGTGTGATGGGAGTGAGAAAATTCTTTGTCTTCTTTGAAAACGGAAACCCATGAAAGGGCACGCAAAGATGGCAATATCCCCCCACTTTCCTCTCTTTCTCCCAGCTTAGTCTGATGAAATCCTAAGATGAATTAGAATTATAGAATCATAGAATCATAGAATAGTAGAGTTGGAAGAGACCTCATGCGCCATCCAGTCCAAGCCCCCGCCAAGTAGCAGGAAATCGCATTCAAAGCACCCCCGACAAATGGCCATCCAGCCTCTGCTTAAAATCCTCCAAGGAAGGAGCCTCCACCACAGTCTGGGGCAGAGAATTCCACTGCTGAACAGCTCTCACAGTGAGGAAGTTCTTCCTAATGTTCAGGAGGAATCTCCTTTCCTGTAGTTTGAAGCCATTGTTCCGCATCCTAGTCTGCAGGGCAACAGAAAACAAGCTTGCTCCCTCTTCAATATGACTTCCCTTCACGTATTTGTGCATGGCTATCATGTCTCCTCTTAGCCTTTTCTTCTGCAAGCTAAACATGCCCAGTTCTTTAAGCCACTCCTCATAGGGCTTGTTCTCCAGACCTTTGATCATTTTAGTTGCCCTTCTCTGGATGCTTTCTAGCTTGTCAACATCTCCCTTCAATTGCGGTGCCCAGAATTGGACACAGTATTCCAGGTGTGGTCTGACCAAGGCAGAATAGAGGGGTAGTATGACTTCCCTGAATCTAGATGCTATACCCCTATTTACACAGACCAGAATCCCATTGGCTTTCTTAGCAGCCGCATCACATTGCTGGCTCATGTTTAACTTGTTGTCCACAAGGACTCCAAGATCTTTTTCACATGTACTGCTGTCTAGCCAGGCGTCCCCCATTCTGTATCTTTGCATTCCATTTTTTCTGCCGAAGTGAAGTATCTTGCATTTGTCCCTGTTGAACTTCATTTTGTTATTTTCAGCTCATCTCCCTAGTCTGTCAAGATCATTTTGAATTCTGCTCCTGTCTTCTGGAGTGTTAGCTATCCCTCCCAGTTTGGTGTCATCTGCAAACTTGATGATCATGCCTTCCAACCCTTTGTCTAAGTCGTTAATAAAGATGTTGAACAGGACAGAACCCTGCGGTACTCCACTCGTCACTTCTTTCCAAGATGAAGACGACACATTGATAAGCACCCTTTGGGTTCGTTTACTTAGCCAATTACAGATCCACCTAACCGTAGTTTTGTCTAGCCCACATTTTACTAGTTTGTTTGCCAGAAGGTCGTGGGGGACTTTGTCGAAGGCCTTACTGAAATCCAGGTATGCTACATCCACAGCATTCCCTGTATTGACCCAACTCGTAACTCTATCGAAAAAAGAGATCAGATTAGTCTGCCATGACTTGTATTTCTCTGCATATGAAGAAAACTCTTCCAACTCAGAGGAATAGCCCTGTACCATCAGACTGAAATTTTGTGCATATTTCCCCCCACAATATAGATAGATGAATGGATGGGTGGATGGATCAGTAGACAAGATTATGGATAGATCGCACTGACTTCAAATTTTTGAAAATTGGGGGGGGGGGGGGACCCAAAATTCAAAGCACTTCTATTTCCAAGCATTTTAATAAGAGATAGTCGACCTTATACAACAGGAATAAGGAGGTGTGAAGGAGAAGCTGAGAGACCAGCAATGTTCCTAAGACCACCTTGTGGGTTTATGGCTGTGGTTTTATATTTAAAAAGGCCAATGAACAGGCTTTTAATAGAAAACCAATTACTGTCACATTTACTGGCCTTGTTTATAGTTTTAGCTCATTTCTCATTATTATATTGAAAGGAATTTTAACGGCTGTTAAAGGAGCAGTAGGAGGGGATGTCATTCTCCCTCCAGGTGGGCCGATATTAGAATGATTTTTCCTCCCTTAGAAAGAAACATTCCTTCACATGTGTGGCAAAGGATGTGACAGTGACTTAGGAGCTCTCCACTCCACATCTGTTTCTGAGCAAGAAAGCCTAAAACAATTCTTTTACTGTTAATGGGACTTTGGCGGGTAAATCCACACATGCCAAGATAAGACTATGCCTCATTCAACATCACATTAACAGTCAATATCTCACTACTTCCCCGTGGCAACAATGGAATAAAAAGTAACTGAGTGCTGTTTCTACCTAGCAAGCAGCATTAGCACTAGAGGATTCATATGTTAGAAGGTTTGCCAAATATTTTAACCAGACTTAGAAAAGTTGCTTTTTGGATAATAGGTCCCAGATCCCTCAGTCCCTAGCCCTGTGAGCGCTACAAAAAATATAATTTCTTCTCAATTTGGAATAACTTCCTGGTGGTAAGAGCTGGAATATGCTGCTTCTGAGTGTGGTGGAATCTCTTTCCCCAGGTTTTTTAAAGCAGAGGCTGGATATCCATGCTTTGATTGTATTTGCCTGCATGGCAGGGAGTTGGACTGGCATTTTTTTCACTTTAAACTGTACATGGATCTGCTCTAGCTTTAGAGATTGAATTTGCATTACCAGCTACCTGCGGTCCAGTCCTGACAGAAAGAATCAAGATGATTGCCTTAAATAGGACTTTGAAGTAGGTGTGCTGTCAACCTTGGACAAACGTAGGCTGATGAACCCAGGCCTCTGGGCATCTGTAACAATACCATCCAGCTTGATATAAAGTACTACTTTCCTATACATTCATACTGTATATATTCCCACTGAAGAAAGAAAAACAATCCTTACATTTCGCATCAAGAGAAAATAAACACTAACAGTGGCAAGGTTGCGTTATAGTTCAACATGAAAGGAATGCCAAAGTGTATTAGTTTTCCTTCTCAGCAATATGATTGATTCATAATCGATCTGTTAAATCAAAGGATTCATTTCAGATGTCCCAAGGATGTCCTCTTAATTAATCCATTTTTTACAGATTAATTATGAGTTGGACTCTTGGGAGTCGGCCCGCCATTGATCACCCGACAGCCATCCTCTTCTGCTCTTCATCAGCCATTCTCCCTCAATAGACAGTCATCATTTCATAACCATTTCATCCTACAAGACAGGCGGATTCCCTTATCTCCCCTTCTTTACATCTCATCCTTGATTGAGCTGCAGTAAGCAAATCAGTATGGTTGTGGTTAGCACAGTGCAAGGACATGTTTATTCCTGTGTTTGTTTAAGCCTATTGAGACTTGCATTAAAAGAGCTTTGAAAAATAATTGAGGATCTCAACCTTTTTTTGTTTTGTTTACACAAGCTCTTGAAAATCTCCTCTGCTTTTGACTTTAATCTGGTTAAACCTTTGATGTTCTCTGTTAACCTGCTTGTATTTATCAGCAGTCCACATTACTACTGGGATGCAGTTAAGTCCTTACTGGAGTGCTTCTCGGCTTCAGAAAGAACAAGCTAGGAGGGAGGGAGGGAGGGAAAGGAAGGAGGGGGAAAGAGGCTTCACTGAGCCAATTTTCATGAACCAAATCCATTAAGGCTGAAGTGTGTGTTCTCTGTCACTGCAGGTTATTTGGGCAAGTTACTGCCTTGGAAGAATGCGCAGTAAACTCAGAGGTGTTAAGAGAGTGGGAAATATTTTGTTCCCAAGACTAGATCTAATAAAATGCCACACTTGTTAAGAAAACAGATGTGTTACACACACTGCAATTTGTTGTAAGCATTGAGATGGGCCCACTAATTGGGTAGTTTACCTTCCTATTTGTACTCTTCACTTTAGTAATAATGTATTCCATGCTGATGCCTTGAGCCTCCATAAACATTCAACTGTCATGGACAATGTATGCAGGGAGAGGCAGATGGAAAGGAATTTCTATTTTTTCATCAGAGAATGAGTAAATTTATCACAGTTTTATGTCTCCAACAGTTAAGTATCAAAATCATGAAGAGCATAGTGGCTGGACCTACATCCCACTTCTTTAGTAAGTGTATACAGCGTTATGTCTAGTGTGAGACTAGCCTAGTGTTAAGAGAGTTCTTTCAATGAGTGTAGGGTTTCTCATGTCAACTGGAGAATCGTCGTCGTCTCACTCGTTCAGTCGTTTTCAACTCTTTGTGACCTCATGGACCAGTCCACGCCAGAGCTTCCCGTCGGCTGTTGCTGCCCCCAGTTCCTTCAAGGTCGAGCCAGTCACTTCAAGGATACCGTCCGTCCATCTCGCCCTTGGTCAGCCTCTCTTCCTTTTTCCTTCCATTTTCCCCAGCATCATGATCTTCTCCAAGCTCATCATATTCTCCATCATCATGATATTCTCCAACTGGAGAATATGGCTCCGTATATGTCAACATCTGGCTAGAGGATATTCTTGTGGGTTGTAGTGTCAGTTCAAGAGGATTTCCTGTCTAGGGCAGAATATCCACCCACTCAAATCAAGATGCATAATATTCAAAGTCAGACAAATTTTGGGGGTATCTGAGGCAGAAAATCCTGTATGAGGCTTTCCCACAGCCCTTGACAGTAAAGTAATTGGGGAGATTATTCAGTATTCTGTAGCATAGGGATAATTCAAATAACTAGTAACTAATTAACTTAGTAATAAAACAGTAATATTGTATTACTGTTTTATCTTTTTATAGTGTGATTTGTATTATGTTGCCTATATTTTGTCCTATGTTGTTTGGGCCTCTGCCCCATGTATGCCGCCCCGAGTCCCCGCAGGGAGATGGTGGCGGGGTATAAATAAATTATTATTATTATTATTATTATTATTATTATTATTATTATTATTATTAGCTTTTCCCCATCCTATGATGCTGTTGACAGGACGAAGACTGACAGAGCCCATCATATGATACAAGGCCATTTCCGGTGGGGTTCTGTCCCAGCTCTATCTTGGGAATGTGGTCAGATGCAGGTGACTATCAATGTTCTCATTCACTAAGCCAGGGGTAATGCAGGAGGAAGCCAAGAGCAACCAGAAAATATTGTGTGAAGGTAAGGGGATGAAGCAATGCACTCACCCACTACCGCACGGATTATCCAGTTGCTGTATGGATTTCCCAAATGTCCCCCAGCTTATGAACCTCTGTCTAGTGAGGTCCTAAGCTGAGTGCTCTTGTGGCTTTACAGAAGCTATAAATGCATTTGGTTGCCAGGGAAGAACCGCCCATACTTCACAAGATGATGGGGAAAATATTGAAGTTTTTGAGAGTGGCTAATCAAAAGAATTTTCAGTTTTTTCTTTCTTTTGGACAAAAGTATCTCAGTTGCTTCTTAGATTATGCAGAGCAATGTAATGGATCTGAGACTAGGGCATTCTGGGTTCATTTTTTAAGATAATTTATATGATCTGATTGACGTGTTTCCAAATGTTACCATAATTTTCTGTCATTACTTAAAGTTGCTAATTTTTCAAATGGTGAAGTGGAAGAACATTTCCAAAGTTGTTCTTTCAAATGTGTATTATTTTAAATATAAAATATTATAGCCAACAATGCTTACATCAAGACTGACATTATTATCTGTTCTGTCTACAAAGTGGGGCCATATTAAACAAATTACTTACGCAGGTTGAATCACCCTTATCTGAAATTCTCCAAAAATGGAGAGGTATCTCAGATGGCTGAGTTTTACAGGGACCTTGTGATAAAAATCAGACATCTGACAGTGGTGGTAGAGCAAGGGCTCTTTGAGGAAAATCACATTAAGTGCTGGATATGTGACTAGCCCCCTTTCCTCTCTATTCCTCATGTATGTGCAGATACAGATATTTCAACATTTTCTTTAAAAATCCAAAATTGGAAAAATCTTTTTTGCCCCAAGTGCTTTGGATAAGAGAGACTCAACTTGTAATAAATTTGATTCAGAAACTGATGACAAGAAAAGTAGCCAAACTGCTATTGACAATGCTCTTGATATGATTTGTTATCATGTGCAAACTTTTTATTCGTATTAGTTTGTAGAATATGAAAAGAGGAGCCCATATGTTAATTATCAGAAGGCACACTATATATTTTCAAATAAATCGAACATAATAGCATTTGTGTGTGTGTGTGTGTCTGTCTGTCTGTCTTATGGACACACGGTCTTAAAGGGCTGTGTTTGATGTCAAATACAGATAGTTTTTGCAAGGACAATATACATATTTAGATTCTGTTTTCCTGGCTGAATGCAAAAGGCATTGTCATATACAGGAGTGAGAAGGAAGAGGAGTGGTTAACAGGAATATTTAGTCCCTAGGCCTCTCAGATTCTTAAAAATTACCTGTATGCAAGAAACAATGTGTGCCAATTTGAAACTTGTTTTTAAAAAGATGAAGATGGTAATGGAAGACAAAGGTATATCTGGAAGCAAATTAAACCTAGTTAGTTACAGTGCTAATTGGAGTCTGGGGCAGAAAACCCAATAAATGTAAGATTGATATTGCTAAGGAAAAATCTAAACAGTAAAACAAAGCTAATGCTAGATCTAGCTGGGCCCATAAAACTGAAATGAACCATAATAATTCTGTGGCAAAACATCAATGGGAAGAACAAAAGAGGAGTTAAAGATCTCACAGGGCTTCAATGGAATCTGCTTGTCCAAGTTAGTCGTATTGATTGCTTAGGAAGATAGCTTTATCTATATGGAGAGTATTCTTTTAAATTACAGTCTTAGTAGTCACGGGCAGCCATTCCATTAGGCAAATAAGGTAACTGCCTCAGAAGTCAAATGCTGAAGTCAGTGTACGCAGCTAAACACATATGGTGCAATTGAGGAAAATGTGCAGTTGAAAACTGATAACGTACAGTTGGAAAATGAGAAGGAAAATAGCCATATTATGCTTATTCAATATTTAGCATACACTTAAAGTACATCCTCCTTTTCACCTCCAGCTTTGGGCAACTGATACTTCATTACATTTTTGTTAATTATCCTGAATGGCTCTTTTTTTTTTGTTTCTTAGGTTTATCCTATCCTCCGTGTTCCCTTTCCCAATGCTAAGGGCCCAAGTTCCCACTTAATCAAAGAAAAAATATTACTGAAACCCTATACCATCGTCTCTGTGGATTGCAATGTAAAATGGACTTGTTATAAATTGCAAGATGTTTGGGAACCTCGGTTTTGAAGAGGTACCAATTTTGGTAATACCATTTTGATACAGCAGAAAGAAGAGTCTTTGTGCTGGTATACATGTCACTGAAACTGTAATTACATGGCTGAAATAAAGCAAACTCTTCATGCAGCTACTCCAGGGAGTCCATATAACACATGGTTAGATTCGCAGCACCATTGCTGCATTGTTAATGTTGTGAATGGGTCTTCTGAGGCTGTGAGTGATAATGGAGGGATCAGGAGAGGAAGGAAGAACCCTCGTGAGGAGGGCTCGCTGGAAGATTTACGCAGGAAGAGAATCAGGGAGTTTGATGGGGAGTCTTCTGAGGAGGATTCATGTGGTGATTTGGGAGGGGATCTTGAGGTGGAAATGGTGACAGAGGATGTTGGCATAGATTGGGCACGGGCTCTGGAAGACCTTGGGGAGGAATCTGGGTCCATGGATGCTGAGGATGCTGGAGAAGCTTGGGTATCTTCAGAAGCAGATCCCACATGGTCTGCCTGGAGGAATAAGGGTGGTTCCACAGGTGTGGACAGAGTTGGGTGTGGGCAGGATGATGTTGATTCTGATAAGGAGTTTGGGACTCCTGATCCTAGGGCGTTGGCTGTTTGGAGCTCAGACTCTGATGAGGAACTTGGGACACCTGACCCTAGGGCGTTGGAAGTTTGGATGCCCAAGGAAACCTAAATAAATTGGGGATTTTTGGCCACTATGCTTTGCGTGTAGCAAGGTGTTGCTGGGCGCCATTGGGTTTCCTGTATGTGATTCTGAAGACTGACTTGGGACTTTGCAACAGATGTAAGTTTGATCAGGGTTATTCTTCAACGGAGGGCTGGAATTGTGTGGGTTTTCCTGGACTGCACTGTTATTACTATTTTGCATTAGCTGCTGTTCGCCCTCGTTGTCTTGGCTTTTTGTGACATCCCTTGACGTGGACCTTCTTGAAACGACCTCTTCCTTTGGATCTCGGACTGAACCTTGACTTGGCTTATCTCTTCGCTCCCAAAACTCGGCTTGGCATTGTTTACATCTCCGTGGCTGACTACCGTTGCTGACTGCTGGCTTTGTTCCTGACCCTGACGCTGCTCCCTTATCCTGGCTTCGGACCGGCTTGACTTCGCTTTAACGCTACGCTCCTTTGGCTCCTGGCCTGACTCCTGTCTCTGCAGCGGCTTGCCACTAATTTCTCAGCGTTCTCCAGTTTTGTTTATTTGTGCCACTTTCAGCGAAGAGCTTTCAACCCGGTTTGGGTTTTTGCCTCAGTTTGGAATCGCTGCTGTACTCCTGGGGTTTAGAGAAGGTTTTGGGGTTTTGCAGTGATTCAGCTTTGTTTGTTTTGCCGTTTTAAGCCTGTTTTGTGTTTTTGGGCTGAGTTCAAGTACTGTAAATTAAATCCGGATTATATCTCTGATTAATCCAGATTATTTGCCAGTTCATGTTTTTTGGCGTTTTTTCTGTTTTGACTGCTTAATAACACTGAAGATTAAGTGTTTTAAGCCTCTAACAATTTACTGAGCTATTTTTGAGTTGTTACTTGAATATACTATATTTTGCTCTCAGTTGGCATCTGACCTTTGACAGTTAATCTGTTTATATTTCTGAAAGATCCAGAGTGATTATGTAGTTTCAGCGATGTGATCAGCTGGGTTTGCTGGATCTGGCCCAATCCACTGTCAACGGGCCCACAACTGTGCTGTCACCAGTGAGCAGGTCTCCCACATAAGCTTGCTGTGTCACATTTCTAATGATGTCATTTTTGGTGCTGAGCCATGTAACCAGAAATATGATATTGACAGCAAGCCTCTGGCCCCAATGTACCATCAGAGTGGCCTTCTCTGTGGACAGTCAAAGGGGTTGCTCTCATACTTCATCAGAGCAGATCCAGAGTCCTTTAGACCAGATTTATCCAGTATGTGTAGATGTGGCTGAAGTTAAGATTTGCATCAGTTTTACAATTTGCAGATTTATAAATGAACTACAGTTTTATAGTAGACACAAACTACTGCTTTATGAGAATCAACTGCTACTGGTACAAGATAGCAAAGTAGTGTCCAGAGGAGAAATTGAACAGTTGGAACATCTCGTCGTTGTCTCACTCGTTCAGTCGTTTTCGACTCTTCGTGACCTCATGACCAGTCCACGCCAGAGCTCCCTGTCAGCCGTTGCCACCCCCAGTTCCTACAAGGTCGAGCCAGTCACTTCAAGGATACCGTCCATCCATCTTGCCCTTGGTCAGCCTCTCTTCCTTTTTCCTTCCATTTTCCCCAGCATCATGATCTTCTCCAAGATCATCTACTTTAAAAAAAAAAACTACGATGTAATATCTGCCTCAATTCCCTGCTTCCTCTCAGCTCCTTTTTCTTGGAAGTCAGAACTGTATATTTAGCACAAGTTGTTTTCTTCCTTCAGGTGTGGAGATGGATCTATCCCACCAAGTACCCAGTCGTCTTCTGTACATTGAATGAAGGAGACCATGAATGCACAATTGTGTTGATTGCCTCAGGTAAGGAACTATTTTGGACCAGCCATAGGTAATAATCACACCCACGTTTCTGTCTCCTAATTCCCACGCCTTTAATTTCTCAGCTCTGCCTTCAGTAAACAACCTATGTGTCTCATCCAACAAATATGTTTGCATGAGGGAAGGCTAAGATAAAATTGCTTTAGATGTTTAATTTGAAACTCTTGACCTTGGCAGAAGAGCATCTTTAGAGTCAGTCCCCAGTCCTGTTAACACAACAATGTTTACACTTTCTCTTCAAAGCTTCTGACACACTAAGCTAAGCGCATCAATCTACCCCCACAAAACTACAAGGTTATTTGTTTCAAACAGCACCTATACATCCATGCAAATCCCCACTCTGCCTCAAGCATATTCCCATCTGAAAAGAAAGCAATGGGGCCAACCCATCAACAATTCAAGACAATACAGTGTAAATGGCATCTATAAGCATTGAGAGAACAAGAAACCTTTGGAGAACAAGACATGAAGGGATCATGAAATGTCACATATGATGTGAGCATTGCATACGTGAACTTCAGTCACAAAGGAAGTGCTGAAAGATCTTTCAAAAGAATACAGTGTAAATAAATGGTGTAGAACAAGGACTTGAATGTTTGAAGGAGACAACACGGCTAAGCAGCACACATGTGAAAGAGAAATGATGCCTTGCAGTTAGAGGCAGTGTAAGAGAAGAGGCAGATCTGGAAGGCACCCAACAGAATCCACATTGAAAAGGAGGCAGATATACAGTATGTTTCCAAGAGCTCAGTAGTTAACTTGCCCAAGGTGGATTTCCATGATGGGTTTCACAGAATCATAGAATCATAGAATAGTAGAGTTGGAAGAGACCTCATGGGCCATCCAGTCCAACCCCCCGCCAAGTAGCAGGAAATCACGTTCAAAGCACCCCCGACAGATGGCCATCCAGCCTCTGCTTAAAATCCTCCAAGGAAGGAGCCTCCACCACAGTCCGGGGCAGAGAGTTCCACTGCCAAACAGCTCTCACAGTCAGGAAGTTCTTCCTAATGTTCAGGTGGAATCTCCTTTCCTGTAGTTTGAAGCAATTGTTCTGGTTCCTAGTCTCCAGGGCAGCAGCAAACAAGCTTGCTCCCTCCTCCCTATGACTTCCCTTCACGTATTTGTACATGGCTATCATGTCTCCTCTCAGCCTTCTCTTCTACAGGCTAAACATGCTCAGTTCTTTAAGCCACTCCTCATAGGGCTTGTTCTCCAGACCCTTGATCATTTTAGTTGCCCTCCTCCGGACACATTCCATCTTGTCAACATCTCCCTTCAATTGCGGTGCCCAGAACTGGACACAGTATTCCAGGTGTGGTCTGACCAAGGCAAAATAGAGGGGTAGCATGACTTCCCTGGATCTAGATGCTATACCCCTATTGATGCAGGCCAGAATCCCATTGGCTTTTTTTTTGCAGCCGCATCACATTGTAGGCTCATGTTTAACTTGTTGTCTACGAGGATTCCAAGGTGTTTTTCACGTGTATTGTTGTCGAGCCAGGCGTCCCCCATTTTGTATCTTTGCATTCCATTTTTTCTGCCAAAGTGAAGTATCTTGCATTTGTCCCTGTTGAACTTGATTTTGTTATTTTCGGCCCATCTCTCTAGTCTGTCAAGATCATTTTGAATTCTGCTCCTGTCTTCTGGAGTGTTAGCTATCCCTCCCAATTTGGTGTCATCTGCAAACTTGATAATCATGCCTTCTAACCTTTTGTCTAAGTTGTTAATAAAGATGTTGAACAAAACATCTGAGTTTCCAGACTCAGAGTTCATCACTCAAAACACCACATCATGCTGGGTCTTACACACATATGCATAACAGTTTTTCAAGGAAATGCTTTCCCCCACTCTGGCTTTGAAAGGAATAGTTTGCCCCAAACTGAAACCTGTCAATTAATTAGTACGCCAGCTATATCTTTATTTTCTCTACTGAATTAAATTCTCAGAAAGAAGAAATCTAAAACACAATTGTCCCCAACTAACAGAATGACCTCACTGTCTCTCTCCTCTTTGCTCTGCCACTAAAGGGTGTTCTGCCTACTCATGGGGATCTTTGAATGGGAAGACAAGGAATTGACTTGTAACAGTTGGTCCCAGCATGCTGGTAGCCTGCAGCTGTTGTCTACTCCTTTTATCTGCCATATGGCAAGGAATGAACTCAGAGCTGGGGAAGCATGGACTGAGATGAATCTATCAGTTTAGAAGATGTTTTTATCCCACCATCTCTCCAGGAACTTAGGCCCTTTCCACACAGCTGTATAAAATCCATATTGAACTGGATCATATCACACCGTGGACTTTGATAATCCAGTTCAAAACAGATATTGTAGATTATTTTCCTTGATATTCTGGGTTATATGGCTGTGGGGAAGAGTCCTGTAAAAGGTAAAGGTAAAGATTTCCCCTGACGTTAAGTCCAGTCATGTCTGACTCTGAGGGTTGGTGCTCATCTCCATTTCTAAGCCAAAGAGCCGGCGTTGTCCATAGACACCACCAAGGTCATGTGGTCAGCATGACTGCATGGAGCGCCGTTACCTTCCTGCCAGAGCTGTACCTATTAATCTACTCACATTGGCATGTTTTTGAACTGCTAGGTTGGCAGGAGCTGGAGCTAACAGTGGGCGCTCACTCCGCTCCTGGGATTTGAACCTGGGACCTTTCGGTCTACAAGTTCAGCAGCTCAGCGCTTTAACGCACTTCGCCACCGGGAATCCTGGAAGAGCCCTGAGGGACAGTGAAATGAAATGGACAAAGTAGGTTGTAGCAGAGCACCATTTCTTAAACTATGGGCCCTGTCCCCAAATGGGATCTCCTTAGCTCAACGTTGGGGTCATAAAAATTGGGCAACAATAAAAGGTTTCTGAATGCCACCCATTTCCACAAATCTGTTAGCAATCATGTGCAGTGTTTACCATAGACACTGCAAAAGATGCTTTAGCTGTTCTCCACAAAAAAGAAAATCAGCCAGTTTGGCAAACCTTGCAAATGGTGATTTATTGTAATTAATATTGGATTTTTATTCCAATTTTATGTACAGTAGAGTCTCACTAATCCAACAAAAATGGGCCAGCAGAACGTTGGATAAGCGAACATGTTGGATAATAAGGAGAGATTAAGAAAAAGCCTATTAAACATCAAAATAGGTTATGATTTTAGAAATAAAGCACCAAAACATCATGTTATACAACAAATTTGACAGGAAAAGTAGTTCATTACACAGTAATGCTATGTAGTAATTACTGTATTTACGAATTTAGCACCAAAATATCACAATGCATTGAAAACATTGACTACAAAAATGCGTTGGAAAATGCAGAACGTTGGATAAGTGAGACTATACTGTACTTATTTATATACCTATATACATGGGGTCAGGTAGAAATTTCTCGGGGGAAAAGGGGTTCCAAGTGGAAAATGCCCTTTGGGGAAGATGAAGTGGGGTATAAATAAATATAATAATATATAACCAAACGGAGCATCCAAACAGGAACATGAAAGGCACTTGATAAACCAACCTGGACACAGCATATTATTTGAGAACACAGAAATGCTGGACCATTCTAACAACCACCATGTTAGACTATTGAAATCCACAAACACGTGGACAATTTTAACAGAAAGGAGACCATGAAAATGAACAAAATTTGGCTACCAGTATTTTAAAAAAACTTCTAAAGTCGGGACAGTAAATAAAGAACAACACTCAGAAAACAGGAGAATTCCAAACAAGAAACAATCAGGGCCAGCTAACATATCCCAACAAAGGAGTCCCCCAGGCAAGAAACAGTCAGGCTTTGAAGCTGCAAAGCTATTCAGTGTGAATCAAGGCGACCAATTGCAACAATCACACCTGCCTCAAACATACAAGAGTTCTTTCTTCCACCCTGGTCCTTCCACAGATATATAAACCTCCCTTGCCTGGTTTCCAACAGACCTCACAACCTCTGAGAATGCCTGCCATAGATATGGGTGAAACATCAGGAGAGAATGCTTCTCGAACATGGTCATACAGCCCAGAAAACTCAGAGCAACCCAATAATAATAATAAATGCTTAAGAAGCCCTGGTCTAGGGAACTAGTCCTAAGGACCAAAGTATTATCTACAGTAGTCTCACTTATCCAACATAAACGGGCCAGCAGAATGTTGGATAAGTGAATATGTTGGATAATAAGGAGGGATTAAGAAAACGCCTATTAAACATCAAATTAGGTTATGATTTTACAAATTAAGCACCAAAACATCATATTATACAACAAATTTGACAGAAAAAGTAGTTCAATATACAGTAATGCTAAGTAGTAATCACTGTATTTATGAATTTAGCACCAAAATATCACTATGTATTGAAAACGTTGACTACAAAAATGTGTTGTATAATCCAGAACGTTGGATAAGCAAGTGTTGGATAAGTGAGACTCTACTGTATTTATTTTTGAAACGTACATTTTGAAAAGTACAGTACATTGTATACATGGAATACACATAGTCATAAGTCTCTCTGTGTGTGTATTTTAAAATTCTGTATGCTGGATATTTATTCTTACTAGGCATCTTTGGAACAAAAAGAAAGGAAACACATCCACATGTGTGGTAAAACGCATTTGTAAGGCCTGACGTTGGCATTCTCTTCTCACAGTGCTTTTTGACAGGCTAGACATTTGATAGACACTCGAGGAAGCTACTGGAATACAAATGAATGGCATTAATGAATTAGCTGGACATGCCATCAATGGTTAATCGGGTTTGGGATGTGTAAAACCACTGCATGTACTGAAGGGTAAGGAATCACACTTTTTTCATGGCATGAAAGAGACAGGTTACACATACTGTCTCTTCTAATTGGTCTAGCGAAAAGGGAAACCTGTTTATGAAAATGACCACAGAAATTCAGAATCTGGTGAACTCGCAGAGAGGTGCAGTATTTCTTATGGGGAGTATGCATTATGAACAGCTCTTTCTTAGGCCTCTTCCACACAGCTGTATAAAATCCACATTGAACTGGATTATATGGAGTGTGGACTCAACCCATTTCAAAGCAGATATTGTGGATTATGTGCCTTGATATTTTGGATTATATGGCTGTGTGGAAGGGCCCTTAATTCCATTAACTTTGTTGTTGCCTCCCCACCCTTTGTTTCAGCTGCAATCTGATGAAGAGCAAAATTATCCCTATAGAAACCAGCCCAGACATTGACTCTAAAAAGGTGTGCATGTGTAATTATTAATTGTAACTCAAACACAATTAACTTGCTGAAACAAACTTGTTGGGGCTGATTTATTTTCATGACAATCAGTGCTGGCTTTATTCCAATACCACTTTCCATCTGTCGGGCAACTTCAAAGCAAAATATGTGGGTGGGGGAAGCACTTGTGAGGATTCTGATGTTTACAGAATTTAAGAACCCGCTGCTGACCCGTGCTAATGAATTTCTTACCACATTGTTGTTAGTAATGAGAGTAATGGAATTCACCATTGCTGCAAGCGCCGACTTACCTGAAATTTCATTTACACAAATGAAATCCTGAGATCACTGCTAGAACTTCCAACAAAAAGGCTACACACAAGCCCCCTTTTATACTCTGTCTGTACCATAATGACACATTGGCAGCATGAAGTTGTCCACAGAACTTTCCCAAATGCCGCACTTCATTTACAATATGTAAGACCAATATTTTATTATTGGAAAAAAACCAAAAACAAACCCATTTCATTTATTTTCCATCTTTCCCTCCCTATGGAGACAAAATAGAAGAGTACAATTGCTTTTTACAAAAACATTCAAAGATTAATCTTCATTTTAACCCTAACAATAACTTTTTATTGATATTCCAATGTAGAATGTGAGTTTGTATATATTGTGCACCCTCACCTGAATGCTAGAGCCCTTGGTATAGAGTGGGTTAAACCCTTGTACTGGTAGGACTGATGACTTGAAGGTTGGGTTGCTGACCTCAAGGTTGCCAGTTCAAATCTAACCTGGGGAGAGAGGGGCGGCTCAACCACGAGGCAAATTAGGCAGTTGCCTGTGGCGCCATTCTCCGCCCAGGACCAGGCTGCCCCTTTCTCTCTCCTGCTCTCACTCATGCGCTGTCCAGAGTCTTTCAAGGCACACGGTAAATCCACAAGGAGGTTGGAAACAAGGCTTGAATCTAGGAATCAGGATCCGTAGCAAGGAACGAGGCAAGGCAATCCAAAACTTAATTCTAAGAACAAAATCCATGGCTAGGAGCAAAGCAAGGCAATTCTTGGAGGCTTGGATAGACGAGGCAAGGAAACTGGATTTGCGGACTTAGCGAAGTCCACACTAGGCTGGAAACATGAATTCACTCCTGGAGCTGCTCTGATGTCTCCGCAACGAACCAACCGTGCCAGGCACCTTTAACGGGGTCTCGTTTTCCCGCCAAACAGGTGTTCAGCGTCCTCTTTCCCTAGAGAACAGGGAACGAAACCTAACTTTGCAGATGTGAGACTCTCTGGATTTTCCCAGGGGAAACATGGCTAATCAGTGTCTTGTTTGGCAGCAATTCTCAAACTCCTGCGAACCCGCTCTTTAACTCCCCTGTCTGCAGTAAAGGAATGTCTCCTAGCGAAGGGAGGTTTTTTTTTTCGTGTCAGGAGCAACCGGAGTTGCTTCTGGAGTGAGAGAATTGGCCGTCTGCAAGGACGTAGCCCAGGGGATGCCCGGATGTTTTGATGTTTTATCATCCTTGTGGGAGGCTTCTCTCATGTCCCCGCATGGAGCTGGAGCTGATAGAGGGAGCTCATCCGCACTCTCCCTGGGTGGGATTCGAACCTGGCAGCTTTCAGGTCAGCAACCCAACCTTCAAGTTACGAGGCTTTTATCCCCTTGGCCACCGGGGGCTCCAGCGAAGGGAGGTGAGAGCTGTTCAAGGTCGGTTTTAATTGGCTCTTGGGCAAGAACATCAACATCAGGCATCTTGAAGGAGTCTGGCTGTTGTTGATTCGGAGAAAACCCCATGTTTTCATCCTCATCTGCCACAGTGACACTAGGAATGGGACTACAAGGCCCATGAGGCATCACAGCATGTGCCATGCGGCCGCTTGGCCCCGCCCTGTATCCTCGAAGGATACGGGGCAGGGCCAAGCAGCCGCATGGCGCAAGCAGCCGCCCATCTCCTGTTCCTCCCCTCGGCGGAGCCGGCGCTGGTTTACGGGTTGGTCTCACCGCCTGCCATTTTGGACTTCGCCCTCAAGGCCAGATCTCCGGGCTGCCTGGCCATGTTCCAGAAGCATTCTCTCTTGACGTTTCACCCACATCTATGGCAGGCATCCTCAGAGGTTCTGAGGTCTGTTGGAAGCTAGGTAAGTGGGGTTTATGTATCTGTGGAAAGTCCAGGGTGGGAGAAAGAGCTCTTGTCTGTTGGAGGCAAATGCGAATGTTGCAATGGGCCAGCTTGATTAGCATTGCAAGGCCTTGCCGCTTCAAGGTCTGTCTGATTCCTGCCTGGGGGCATCCTTGGTTGGGAGATGTTAGCTGGCCCTGATTGTTTCCTCTCTGGATTTCCCCTGTTTTCAGAGTGTTGTTCTTTATTTAGGCTTTTCCTTAATCCTTCCTTATTATCCAACATTTTCGCTTATCCAACGCTTTTATTTTTCAGTGATTGGTGGGGGGGGGGGGCAAAATTCTGTTCGCTTACACTTGAAAATTACCTAGGGCCGGCCCTGTGGGGAGAGCAGGGATGAGCTTCCTCTATCATTCCAGATCCATGCAGGGACTTGAGAGAAGCCATCCACAAGAATGGTAAAACCTCAAACATCCAGGCATTCCCTGGGCAATGTACTTGCAGATGGCCAATTCTCTCACACCAGAAGCGACTTGCAGTTTCTCAGGTCGCTCGTGACACACACACACACACACACACACAAAACCTACTATAAACTCCCTTGTCTTGTATAAACAGTTCAGGCTTAAACTGTGGGATATGCAGTGAACATGGCATTGGCAAATTTGATTAGTCCTGGAAAAGGTATTACTAGACTGGCTATTTGAGCTTTTCTCAGAAATTGACATTGGGCATTGATTTCTTTTTTCCCTGTCAACACCTTTTCAGTTGGTTGCAAGCTTCCTGAATCTCTCAGGTTTCCAAACCTTTATTATTTAGACAGAAATCATGTGCATGTTTTATAGACAATGGGATTTAATGGCAAACCATATTCTATCCTGATGTTTCTGTATTCATTGGTGTGTTATCTATAACACGTGTGATCATAAAAATGATACACATCTAAACTCCGTAGGGATAACTTCCTTTGGATCTTTTCCATTCTATCATGCCTTCCTTCATAATTACATTAAAACAGGTGTGCAGAATATACAGCAATGCACTTTCCCATGGAAGGCAAGCAGGTAAAGGACCAGTCAGCAAGTGGGAAGCTCAGTGTAACAGATCTGGCCTACCTTATAAGGTTGGTAAGTGGCCCACTTTGCAGGATTGGTGTGCGGATATTTTGTAGGCAGGGTTGAGGGTGTGGCCATTTTGTAGGCCTTACTGCAGAGCAAGGGGGAGGAGCAGTAAAGCATTCATTAGCATATGTACAATCTGATTGGCTGAATGCAAATGAGAAGTTGCTTAGCAACTAGAAATGGGCAGAGCCAAAGTGACAGTTGAGCTGGGTAGGCAGAATATTCTTTTTCAGTTAGGCTTTGGAATCCTGTCAGTGAGCAGATAGGAGTTGGCTTTTGGAGTTCAGTCAGTTGGGAACTGTGTTTTGAGAAGAAAGCCTCTTTGAAGTAATATAAAGAAAGCCTTTAAGAAAGAAAGGACTAAGACCTATATTTGGGACCTCTAGGGTCTAGAGCATAACTGTTTAAATCCCAGGAGGAGTGGATTTAAAAGTAAATTGTTCTGTTTGTGTTTCTTTGGTGAAGTAACATATGTACACAGAAACCAAGGTATAAGAACATCCTTTGAAGTGAAAGCATAAGCCTTTAATGAAACCACTAAGCATCTGTACTGTTCAATGTTAATGAAGCCATCACGCATACTGTTCAAACTACCAATAAACAATCATTTCTTGTTTCTTCTTATACAAAGTGTCACATGTCTATCTCTCAACATCCCAATATAGAAGAAGCTCCTGAATAAAGCATTGGTGGCAGCATTTGATTGAAGTAGCGGGTTTGAATCCTTACATAGTTGGTGGCAGCAGAAATAGAAACCCCTGCAATTCTGATAATTTAAGAAAATCCTCCTTATTGTATATTATTGAACCCCCCCCCCATCCTCCATACTCAGCCCCTGCATTTAAAATACAGTAGAGTCTCACTTATCCAACACTCGCTTATCCAACGTTCTGGATTATCCAACGCATTTTTGTAGTCAATCTTTTCAATACATTGTGACATTTTGGTGCTAAATTTGTAAATATAGTAATTACTACATAGCATTACTGCACATTGAACTACTTTTTCTGCCAAATTTGTTGTATAACATGATGTTTTGGTGCTTAATTTGTAAAATCATAACCTAATTTGATGTTTAATAGGCTTTTCCTTAATGCCTCCTTATTATCCAACATATTCGCTTATCCAACATTCTGCCGGCCCGTTTATGTTGGATAAGTGAGACTCTACTGTACCCCAATTTCCCTCTCCTCCTTCAACATTACTATAACAACTACTACAATATTTCCTTGTTTTTGCTTCTCTCAGACAGAAACCTCCATTTGACAATCAGTCTACAGTACATTTTTAAACTTTCCCTTGCTAACTCAAAACAGATGGTGGCTTCATTTTAGCTTTGGGCCCACTTTGGAATATAATCCTATTGACAGCCTATACACCTCCATACAGTGCATAATGAACTGAGAGGGACTGATGCCAGCATTTGTAGTAAAGGTCACTGGCTTAGATGGCTTTAAGGGGAGATTAGACAGATTTATGAAAGATAAGGCTGTCAACATATATGAGCTGTGATACTTTTAATAGGACATCCACATTCAGGAACAGTATACCTAATCGGTTGGTACAACTAATGGAACAGTGCTGCAGATTGCATGCCCTGCTTATACAAGCAGTCCACAGGTTATGGACAGGACAGGTTCTGTAGGTTTGTTCTTAGGTTGAATTTGTATTTAAGGTCGAACAGGTAATTTTAAGTGTAACTCCATTTTTAAAGTTTTTGAATAGGATAGGAAAGGGTTAACACCCCTGCAACTTTTCTTCTGCTACCTGTGCCCCTGTTCACAAGATTTCACCTCTTTTTTATCCCTGCAACAATTAGATTTTGAGCATTCCGGCTTGTCATGGAAACAAAGATTGGGGAGAAAGCCACCATGGAGACACCTTTTTCCCACCATGTAAACTCTTCCAGAAAAAAAGGTAAAGGTTTTCCCCTGACATTAAGTCCAGTTGTGTCCGACTCTGGGGGTTGGTACTCATCTCCATTTCTAAGCCGAAGAGCCAGCATTGTCCGTAGACACCTCCAAGGTCATGTGGCCGGCATGACTGCATAGAGCGCCGTTCCCTTCCCGCCGGAGCGGTACCTATTGATCTACTCACATTTGCATGTTTTCAAACTGCTAGGTTGGCAGGAGCTGGGGCTAACAGCGGGCGCTCATTCCACTCCTGGGATTTGAACCTGGGACTTTTTAGTCCGCAAGTTCGGCAGCTCAGCGCTTTAACGCACTGAGCCACCCAGGGCCCCAACTCTTCCAGAAGTTTAGACTAAACAATTTACCCTCTTTGATGCTGGGGCCCCATCACAAAAGTTGTATCAAGTAGGAACCCTCAAATCTCACAAGAAGAAGACTTATTGCGGGGTCATGGTCTTCCCATGAACAATTATATGTTGCATGTCCCAGAGGTTTTCAAGGGCCATGTAAAATTACCTACTGAGAGGTGTAATTACACTTCTGTAAAATCAAGCTCTGTTTAATTTAATAAAGATCAGAACAAAGGACTGCTATCAGAGAGTTCTCATTGTAATTGCTTTCCATTTGAGCTTCCATAGCCACCTGCTTGTCCGTGGTTCCATTTGTTTACAGCCTAGATCAGTTGTTTCTGGATTTTAAAATGCAGACATGTGCTGGAGCAGTCCACACCAGGGTATATGACAAAATCACATATTTTCCTTGAGTGCAGGGATAGTGGTGCAAATTCGAATCAGCATGCATTTTCGTGAAATGTCATTTATTCCCCCTTTTAATCCTGGTTTCTTCAGCATTTGAGGGCATGTGTAGAAGGGCCTAGAAATGGTACAGTAGAGTCAACATGATTTTGGACTGACTGGACACAGGCTGCCACAGGTTGGAATTTGTTGCTGCTTCTGAGACTAGTCCAGAGCATTTCTGCTCTGGACCAGTCATGGAATAAATGGCCAGTGAAAATGAGCTCCAAAACTATCAGGCTTGAATTCTCCCCTGTTCATTATTTATAAAGAAAATATCTGAAAAACACTTAAAGAATTTTGAAAATTCATAAAACACACACCAAACAAAAACCAAATTATCATCCACCCCATTCTACTTCTTGTAATCTCGAAACTAGCAATGAAAATAAATAAACAATGGATTATACAGAGCTTTGATTCAATCAAGAAATGTAGTTTTCTGTACGTTCTTATATTTCTAATTGTCGCCTGCAAAATAAATTAATGGGTAAGGATTAGGAATTTGAACTGCATTTTTGTAATAATAATAATAATAATAATAATAATAATAATAATAAAAAATCAAACTCCTCAAAGGACAGCAGACAAAAAATCAGTACAAGAAAACCGCACTACAAACTATAGCTGACAACTGGCACAACAAAACATTGCATGGAAAGTTCCTTGACAAAATTGAAGGAAAAGCTGATAAGGAGAAGACCTGGCTCTGGCTCACGAATGGGACCCTGAAGAAGGAGACAGAAGGCCTGATCCTTGCAGCCCAGGAGCAAGCCATCAGAACAAATGCAATTAAGGCCAAGATCGAAAAATCAGCTGATGACCCAAAATGCAGACTGTGCAAGGAAGCTGATGAAACCATGGATCACATCCTCAGCTGCTGTAAGAAAATCGCACAGACAGACTACAAACAGAGGCACAACTATGTGGCCCAAATGATTCATTGGAACTTATGCCTCAAGTACCACCTCCCTGCAGCAAAGAACTGGTGGGATCACAAACCTGCAAAAGTATTGGAAAATGAGCATGCAAAGATACTGTGGGACTTCCGAATCCAGACTGACAAAGTACTGGAACACAACACACCAGACATCACAGTTGTGGAAAAGAAAAAGGGTTGGATAATTGATGTTGCCATCCCAGGTGACAGTCGCATTTACGAAAAACAACAGGAAAAACTCAGCCACTATCAGGACATCAAGATTGAACTTCAAAGACTCTGGCAGAAACCAGTGCAGGTGGTCCCAGTGGTGACTGGCTCATTGGGTGCCGTGCCAAAAGATCTCAGCCGGCATTTGGAAACAATAGGCGTTGACAAAATCACGATCTGCCAACTGCAAAAGGCCACCCTACTGGGATTTGCACGCATCATCTGAAAATACATCACACAGTCCTAGATACTTGGGAAGTGTTCGACTTGTGATTTTGTGATACGAAATCCAGCATATCTATCTTGTTTGCTGTGTCATACAATAAAATAATAATAATAATAATAATAATAATAATAATAATAATAATAATAATAATAGAGTGCTCTTCCTAAATTGTTTCCAAACTCTTTTCCTCATTTTCATTCAGGTTCCATGAACTTGTAAAGAAAAGCAAGATACAGAATATAGTTACTTTTAAAAAATGCCCCTTCTAGGCTTCTAAAGTATTGCTTTTTCTTACAATGTGCTTCAAAGTGCAGAGCTTGTGATAGCTCACGTTTCAACTTCAAGCTGTGATTTTTCTGATGGTCTCACCCAGCAAGGAAGCTTTCAACATTGGGAGAGTATGAAGTTTCTTCCCCCAACCCCCTGCCCCTGGTATTGGAGGAGAATAAAAATATAAAGGGGGAACGATTAACATTGACTTTTGATTCATATACCCTTTTTTTGTCCTGTTGCTAAAAACAAAAATAGGGAATTAAGTTGCACAGCTTTGGTGGTCTGGCAGAAACACATTCCATTAATGTTGCTCTCCTGTATCTTGAAATGCCTGAACTTCAGTCAGATGTCTTTAATCTGTGGCAATCAACACAAACTTCTTCTAAGCTGTGATGATCAGACTGACATGGTCAAGAAAGAGAGAAAGGCATGCTGATACAGACATAAAAGGGCAGAAATATCCAGCTGGATCCAGGTTATGTTGCAGTTAGGCGTCTTTCACATCACATATTTGTAGCATATTGATCCAACTTTAATTGCTATAGTCACATTGTATGATACTCAGGAATTTATACAGTGAGACACTAGAATTCTGTAGCTGAGAATTATTAATATAAAACCACAAATGCTTGGATTCTAGAATTCAGTGACACTTGATTTCTGAGCAGCATTACACATGCTCAGAAATAAGTTCCACTTTGTTCAATGAGGCTCATCTTCTGGTTCGTATCCACAATCAACATGTATTCAATATCATTTTGCATATTCTCTCAGAAGAAGGCAATGCCCCTCCCAAAGATATATTTCCAAGAAAACTCTATGATAGGGTAACTATAAGGCAGTGTGTTCTTGAAGATACTTGACAACAATGATTTCAAGGCACACAAGAACACCAAGGTCCAATGAACACAATGGGAACTGTGTATGACTAAACCAGCAGTAGAGGAGCTGTTGTCTCAAGGCCACATGTGGCCTTCTAGGTCTTTAAGTGTGGCATTTTCTGTTTCTGTTTGAAGTGGATTTTGTGATAGTTGCACAACTCAACACTATTTTTGATATTCTGTCTGTTTAGCAACCCATCATGTCAAAGAAGATCAAGAGACTTACTTAGGCGATCCCTCGTAGTTCGAGGATGATGGTCCTCCATTTCTTGGAAGACGCCGGTGCGTGATTTTTTTTTAATGTGTGGAGGTCGGTGCACAGCCGGTCAACACACAGTCTTCACATATTGAGGTCCCAGCAGTGGTGCAGTTAACACAATGGGAGTGGCTTCTCAGTCTGTTGCAGCCTTCCTCCGCCTTCACACCGTTGTAACATGTACCATGTTATCATCCGCCTGCTCTGCCGTTGAGGTCTTTGGGTCTTCAGATTGTTCTTGGTCTGGATCCCCCCCCCTCCCCGTGGCCACTCCTGGGAGTGTGTGACTCCCGTGGTTCATTGGAACAAGCAAGCCCCCTCACCACGTCAAGGTGACAATCCATCGAGGGGGACCAAGAGAACACTGAAGGAAGAAAACAGATTTTTAATGAGGATGCGGAATTACAATATAATATTTGGATAGCTGAAGAACAAAGCACCTTGAGCATCCATCAAAGTTTAAGAAACTCTGCTGTGTGGTATTTGGACCTCTATGCTTAGATTGCCAATTTCTCCTCCACTTTACAACTTCAAGTCAGTCGCATCTCATTTTCTGAAAATTAGGGCCAAAGATATGAGAAAAGGAAGCAAATTATTTTGATGTCACAAGGGTGGATCGTTATGACATAAGAGATGAGGCAAGACATGGTTCAGATAACACCTTGGAGATTGTTTATTGAAATGGACAAGGCCCCAGAATTTGGATACAGCTACCTGGGTAATGTGATGACACAGAGTTGGGGAGAATTTAGAAAGTCTTTTTTTAACAGCCAGGTAGGAAGCAAAATGTACCCAACAGGTATAGGTCACATCTCACGTGCTTTATCTATGGCACACATGACACATGGGAGATTTTCCAAGACCCTACACTGACACTTTTCCCCTCAAATCCTACACTATGAAGGCTTGCATGACAAGAAGGCTTATGAACACTGCTTCCTATGCTTTACTCCCCCCCGCCCTTTCTCCAATGGACCAAATAGGACCAACTAGATGCCTTGGAAATCCATCCCCACTCTTATACTGACCCAGACAGTACTATCTCTTTCTGAAGTGCCACTTGCCGATTTGTCTCCGCATTTTGAGATCCGAAGATCTGTCACTCTTGTTGTAGCCGTAATAGTGTCTACATTACTGGTGGGGGGGGGGGGGGGAGAGAGAGAGAAAGAGAGAGAGAGAGAGAGAGAGAGAGAGAAACTAAAGCAGAATTTAGCCATATAAAGAAGCCATTTTACCTGGGAACAGCTGAAGGGGAGAACATGGACTACAAAGAAAGGACAGACAAACGGATTTTGTAAGTTGCATCTGACCTGCCAGCTGGCAATGCCTTGCTGATACAGGAAATGTGTTGGCATCTCTGCAGGCAAAGCAAACATTTATTTCCTCTTGTGCAACAATTCCCAGCTTCTTAAAAGTTGAGGAAAGAGAATGTAACATTGGCAGCAAACATTCACAGTTGTCACTTCTGACAAAACCTTAGTTGGATAAGAATTGAGAGAATAATTGCATAATAGTAGCAGTGTTTTCCATTATTCAGAATGAAAAAGTGGGTATTGATATTCTTTTGTAGTCTCTCCTTTAAACAAATCTCTGCATTTTTCTTACATTTCTCTCAGTAAGTTAAATGTTAAGTCCAAGCATTTTGTGGTGCAGTCCATGCATTTATCCATGGGCTGCACCACAACTTTTAATAGTAACGAATTAGGAATATTCTCTTTAAAGCTCATTATATTCATAACATGTCAGGAATGCCAATACATAGACAATGGAGATACTGATGGCTACAACACTACTTTGGAATCCCCTTTGTTGTGATGGAGTCTTCAAGTAGAGATCCTACTAGTTGTATTAGAAGAAGCAGGAAAACTGCTTGTGAGCAAGACTCTGATGAGGAGCAACAAAGGAAGAGAATCCGGGAAATACTTATGGAGCCCTCTGATGATGATTGAGGGTTTTGAAGGGGATTGTGGGACTGGGAGTCAGGAGGATGGGATGTCAGACTCTGGGAGTGAGGTGATGGATTGGACTAAGGTTCAGGAGATCTGGGAGATTCTTGAGGAGCCCACAAGCAGTGGTACATTTGAGGGATGGCACGGAGAAGATACAGAGGGATCCTGGGGAGTTATGGGTTTGGATAGAAGGTGGTCTGGCTGGAGAGATTGTAGAAGGGCTGCTGCTGGAGGTGGGGCGTTGGGTGACTCCAGCTCTGATGAGGATTTGCAGCAACCAGCTGGGATGGGGCGTTGGCTGGCTCAAGTTCAGAGGAGGATTTGTAGATAAAAGTAACTTTGTTGCTAATGTAACTTTGCAATTGGCAAGGTGTTTTGTTGGGCGCTTTTTGGGATCTCTGTTTCAGAAGACGTGTTTGGAAGACTGCTTTGGGACGTAAGTGTTAACCCGGGTTTTTAGTGGCAACGGGGGCTGGCATTGTGTGGGTTTGCGTTGGATTGTCTTGTGTTGGTTTTATGCATTAGCTTCCAGCTTACCTCTGTTGCTTTGGCTCTTTGTGTTTACTGTGTTTACTCTTTGTGTGGTGACTGTGACTTCTTCCTGACAACCTGGACTGGAATTCGGTGACTGTGACTTCTCCCTGGCAACTTGGACTGGAACTCGACGCCTGTGACTTCTCCCTAATGACGCGGACTGGACGTGGCAGCTGTGACTTCTCCTTTACAACATGGTTTTGCTTTAGCAATGTTTTGGGGCATTGTGTGGCCGTTGGTTACTGCTGTTAGCTTTCATGTGTTTGTTTAGCTCCAATCAGCAGGTGGAGCGAGTTTCCAGCCTTTTCAACTAAGTTTGTTTTAATCTGGATTATTTCCCTGGATAATCCAGATTATATCCCAAATTTGGGTCTTTTGAGTTCTTTTTGGACATTGTTACCTCACACTGAAGAGAAAGTGTTTTGAGCCTCCTTTAGGTTGTTTCTTAGGCTCTTTTGTGTTGTTTTTGCAATAAACTGAGTTGTTTATATTGGCTGGCGTCTGACTCGTAACACCCTTCCTTTCAACATGGTCCAGTCTTCTGAAAGCATTGATTTTTTTTTAAAGAATAAGAACAGAAAAGGCAGGTGAAAACAAAGCATGGAAACATTACTGCTTACTACAACTCCAAGAAAGCCCCATCCTGTGCAGTAGAGTGTTTCATGATTCTGGGAGACACAATCCCAAAACATAATTTATCAATTTTTTTTTTTTGGGGGGGGGGTGATATTGTTCCCTGTCATGATCCATTGACATAAGGATGTTTTGTGTCTCACTACACACACAAAAACAAAAGACATTCAGATCTAGTTTGATTAGTGAAATCTGAATAATGCAAACAATGAGCTTATTATATCTGTAATGGAAAAAGAGAGAGTTGCAGCAAGAGAGCTGTAGCTCACTTCTTTAAGTATCGTTCAGATATGAGCAAGAGCTGTATCACCAGGGCACAGAATCCAGTTCAATCAACTTAAATTAAAGCGGAGACTCCTGAGAAAAATCAAGCCAAGCATGACTAAAATCCTTGTCTCCAAATCACTCAAGCCTGGTTAAAAATTAGACTTTCTCTTTAGAAAAAAAAAAACACTCAAGAGGCAGGGTAAAGTCATGTCTCAGCAGGATAGAATAGTGGGTGCCTTTCTTGGCTTTAAAGGATTCCTTCATCACATGAGATGTTTTCCCTTCTCTTCCCATTGCGTATCCCAGCATGTAGTTTGTTTGTTAGGCTCTGAAGGGTTTCAGGAGAATTAATTAAAACATCTGCTTTAAGCATCGGGGGAATTTCGCCTGAGTAATGCTTTAAGGCTGCGGTTCAAATTCTACCTTTGATTCTGTGTTTTGCTTGCACACTGGAATATTGCTAAATGAGTCAAGCAACCCAATGAACTTCTCACCCATATATGAGTTTTTTCTAAAGGAAAGGATAAGCACTTCTAAGGCCCCATCTACGACGCCATATAATGCAGTTTCAGAATATAGATTAACTGCACTGAACTGTATTATTACTATTATTATTATTATTATTATTATTATTATTATTATTATTATTATGACACAGCAAACAAGATAGATATGCTGGATTTTGTATCACAAAATCACAAGTCGAACACTTCCCAAGCATCTAGGACTGTGTGATGTATTTTCGGATGATGCATGCAGATCCCAGTAGGGTGGCCTTTTGCAGTTGGCAGATCGTAATTTTGTCAATGTCTATTGTTTCCAAATACCAGCTGAGATCTTTTGGCACAACACCCAATGTGCCCATCACCACCAGGACCACCTGCACTGGTTTCTGCCAGAGTCTTTGAAGTTCAGTCTTGAGGTCCTGATAGCGGATGAGTTTTTCCTGTTGTTTTTCATCAATGCGACTGTCACCTGGGATGGCAACATCAATGATCCAAACCTTTTTCTTCTCCACAACTGTGATGTCTGGTGTGTTGTGTTCCAGAACTTTGTCAGTCTGGATTCGGAAGGATCTTTGCATGCTCGTTTTCCAATACTTTTGCAGGTTTGTGATCCCACCAGTTCTTTACTGCTGGGAGGTGGTACCTGAGGCATAAATTCCAATGAATCATTTGGGCCACATAGTTGTGCCTCTGTTTGTAGTCTGTCTGTGCGATTTTCTTGCAGCAGCTGAGGATATGATCCATGGTTTCATCAGCTTCCTTGCACAGTCTGCATTGTGGGTCATCAGTTGATTTTTTGATCTTGGCCTTAATTGCATTTGTTCTGATGGCTTGCTCCTGGGCTGCAAGGATCAGGCCTTCTGTCTCCTTCTTCAGGGTCCCATTCGTAAACCATAGCCAGGTCTTCTCCTTATCAGCTTTTCCTTCAATTTTGTCAAGGAACTTTCCATGCAATGTTTTGTTGTGCCAGCTGTCAGCTCTAGTTTGTAGTGCGGTTTTCTTGTACTGATTCTTTGTTGTGTTTTGAGGAGTTTCTGATTTTTGATTTCAATCAAAGCAGGTTCTTCACTTTGCTTTACATACTCTGCCAGGGCATGTTGTTGTTGTTGTTGTTGTTGTTGTTGTTGTTGTTGTTATTTCTTTTTATCCCACTCTTCTCCCACCAGTGGGACCCAAAGCGATGAAGAAATGGTAAAAAACAAAAACTAAATAATACAGTAGCACAACATCTTCCTCTCAACCCTAACATGTGAACAATAAACTAGGCACATTGCATAAACATATACATACCATATAAATAAGAATTAAAGTAACAACATTTAATGTTATCCTTCAAATTCCTGGGTCTCAGGCCACTGAGGTTATGCTAAAAATATTGGACTAAAAAGACTCAAAGCTCCAATCCTTAGCCACGTGAGCCTTGTTTGACTGACATAACTTGTTATTGTGGGTTGTCGGGGAAGGCCTGTTGACATAAAAAGGTTTTAACCTGGGAGCAAAAAACCAATAATGAAGGAGTCAAACACACCTCTCTGGGGAAGGAGTTCCAGAGCCAAAGGGCCACCATAGAAAAGATTCTTTCTCTCAGTCCCACCAAACACATTTGTGATGGTGGTGAGACTGGTCAGGGTTGGCTTGACGGGCCTTCCTCTTGGCACGTTTCTCCCTTAAGCCCTCCATTCGTGTCTCTTCGAACTCCACAGCACTGCTGGTGACAGCTGACCTCCAATTAGAGCGCTCAAGGGCCAGGGCTTCCCAGTTCTCAGTGTCTATGCCACAGTTTTTAAGGTTGGCTTTAAGCCCATCTTTAAAACTCTTTTCCTGCCCACCAACATTATGTTATCCGTTCTTGAGTTGGGAGTAGAGTAACTGCTTTCGGAGACAATGATTGGGCATTCAGACAACATGGCCAGTCCAGTGGAGTTGATGGTGTAGGAGCATCACTTCAATGCGGATGGTCTTTGCTTCTTCCAGCACGCAGGCATTTATCTGCCTGTCTTCCCAAGCGATTTGCAGGATTTTTCTGAGGCAACGCTGATGGAAATGCTCCAGGAGTTGTGTGTGACATCTGTAGACCGCCCACATTTCACAGGCGTAGAGCAAGGTTGGGAGGGCAATGGCTTTATAAACAAGCACCTTGGTATCTCTACGGATATCTCGATCATCAAGCACTCTCTGCCTTATTCGGAAAAATGCTGCACTCACAGAGCTCAGATGGTGTTGTATTTCAGTGTCAATGTTGACTTTTGTGGAGAGGTGGCTGCCAAGGTAGCGGAAATGGTCAACGTTTTCTAATGTTACACCATTAAGCTGTATTCCTGGCATTGCAGAGGGATTAGCTGGTGCCTGTTGGAAGAGCACTTTGGTTTTCTCGATGTTCAATGAGAGGCTGAGCTTCTCATATGCTTCTACAAAGGTGTTTCGAGCAGCTCTATATCCCGCTCCTGTGAGCAGTCTAGATGCCGACGGCTAGTGTAGACTCCTATAATCCAGTTCAATGTACTTAATCTGCATCTGAAACTGAATTATATGGCAATGTAGATCCAGCCTAAGGATATGATAATCGGTTGTGATTATTTTATCCCATAAGTGCCATCATGGTATAATGGTCTGAGAACTAGACTATGATTTTGTAGACCAGTATTAGAATCCTCATTTGATCATGGAAACATACTAGGTGATCCTGGACAAGTCACATTTCTCAGCATCAGAAAAAAAAAACACTGGCATACCTTCTGTGAACAAATCTTGTCAAGAAAATCCCCTAATAGGTTTTTTAGGGTAACCATAAGTTGGAAATGACTTGAAGGCATACAAGACTTTATGATCTTCCTGCTTCTTGGCAGAGGGTTGGACTGGATGGCTCATGAGGTCTCTTCCAATGCTATGATTCTATGATTGTATAACAACAATTTCCTCCTAACCACCTACCTTAAGTCACCCTGCAAGATGTCTGTGAAACTATAACTGGTTCAAGAAAACTCATTCAAAAAAAGCTTGAATTCTAAGGGAACTTCCACACAGCCATATAACCCAGAATATCAAGGCATAAAATCCCACATTATCTGATTTGAACTATCTGAATCCCACATTATCTGATTTGAACTACACTGCTATATATTCCAGTTCAAATCTGATAATATAGGATTTTATTCAGCTGTGTGGACGGGTCTAGGATCCCCAGGATGGTGTTTGATCTCAGCCATCCCAAATGTGGTACTTGCCAGATATCTTGATCTACAAATCACATGGACTTCACACAACCATACTGTCTCAGGTGATGCAAGATGTAGTCCAGTACTTTTGGATGACATTAACTTAGGAACACCTACATTGTCCTTTAAAAAAATGTGATAAACCAACCAGCAGTGAGATTGCTATCTCATGCCAGCAGATTTCTAAAGCTGCCTGCCTGCATTTAATGTCAAACAGTGAGGAATTCCAGACAGGGATCTCTGGAGATGAGGCAATGGGAACACCATCAGTGCCTAGGAAACCAGGCAACACGTTGATAATTATTTGCTTTGCATTGTTATCTAGTTTCTTTTGGCTATATGCTTGTCACAAATACATGTGCAGTCTGTGATGTTTTTGCTTGTAAATATGCAAAGCAAACAAAAACCCAAGAGTGCTGGGGAGAGGAGGGGCAAACAAATAGGCATGGATATCAAGTCCAGCTTTCCCTGCAACTCAGCATGGTTCCTGGATAACATTTCCCCGCAGATTTCTCATAGTGAAGGCACAGTGTCTCTTTTCTTAAGGGAAGATGCAGTGCTCATCAGTATCAGAATCAGAATGTGCAAAAAGTTACTTTTTTGACAGACTCTCCCCCAGTCAACCAGCCTGGCCAATTTCACAGCTCTGCAAATATCCCTGATGTTTTGGACATATATCATCATGGGAGGAATTTAGTTGAGAAAAGTGTTTCCTTGGAGAAAATACAAGAGGTTGTCTGCTTTCAGTGTAAAAGCTGCCCCTTTGAATTCTATTCCAAGTGGAAATTTAAATGCACAAACGTTTTGTTCTTACGTGTGATGACAAAAGCTTATGGTAGCATTGTCCCATCTCGGAGAGAATAAGAATATTACTCTGTGGTATTTTCTTCATATAGGAGCCCCAGTGGCGAAGTACGTTAAAGCACTGAGCTGGAGACCGAAAGGTCCCAGGTTCAAACCCCGGGAGTGGCTGGAGCGGCCGTTTTTAGCTCCAGCTCCTGCCAACCTAGCAGTTCGAAAACATGCCAATGTGAGTAGATCAATAGGTACCGCTCCGGCGGGAAGGTAACGGCGCTCCATGCAGTCATGCCGGCCACATGACCTTGGAGGAGTCTACGGACAATGCCAGCTCTTCGGCTTAGAAATGGAGATGAGCACCAACCCCCAGAGTAAGACATGACTGGACTTAACGTCAGGGGAAACCTTTACCTTTACCTTATTTTCTCCATATTTGAACATCCCAAGGTGTTATGTCTAGAAATTGTGATTCATACAAATGTATGTGCTGTGGAATCCTGGGAATTGTAGGTTTTTGCTTTTTGGCCGAGAAGGCTAAAGCCCATGGTGAACTCCTATGAATCTCTTGGGAAGACTGGTGGACAAATGTCAGCGTGCTGGAAGAAGCAAAGACCACCAGCATTGAAGAGATGCTCCTACGCTATCAACGGCTGGACTGGCCACGTTGTCCGAATGCCTGATCACTATCTCCCAAAGAAGTAACTATGCTTCCAACTCAAGAATGGATAATGGAATGTTGGAGGACAGGAAAAGAGATTTAAATATGGGCTTAAAGCTAACCTCAAAAACGGTGACATAGACACCGAGAACTGGGAAGGCCTGGCCCTTGAGTGCTCTAACTGGAGGCCAGCTGTGACCAGCAGTGCTGTGGAATTTGAAGAGGCACAAATGGAGAGCAAAAAGGAGACATGTGGCAAGAGGAAGACGCATTAAGCCAACCCTGAATGGGACCGCCTTCCACCTGGAAACCAATGTCCTCATTGTGGAAGAACATGCGGGTCAAGAATAGGGCTCCACAGTCACCTACGTATCCACCAACAAGACACCATACCTGGAAGACAATCATACTCTGACAACGATGGATCGCCTAAGTAAGTAAGTAAGTGTGGAGCCCGCAGTGGCGTAGTGGATTAAAGCCTTTTGACTTGAAGGTTAGGTTGCTGATCTGAAAACTTCCAGGTTCGAATCCCACCCGGGGAGAGTGCGGATGAGCTCCCTCTATCAGCTCCAGCTCCATGTGGGGACATGAGAGAAGCCTCCCATAAGGATGATAAAAACATCAAAACATCCGGGCGTACACTGGGCAACGTCCTTGCAGATGGCCAATTCACGAAAAAAAGTAAGTAAATTCCATAGCAACAAGCCATGGTAGTTTAAAAGGTGTCAAACTGCCTTAATTCCAAAGTGTAGATGTACCCCTTATCTCCCAATAAATTCCTCACTTCTTTAGCCTTTCCAGTGGTTGTTGTTTATATAGACATTGACAGCTTGGCATTTGAAATGAGTCAATGTTTTCAAATACATCTTTTTGATTCTTATTCCCTTGTTTTCTACCTTCTACCCCCACCTCAACTCCCAAGTGTTGGGATGTAAATGGACAAGCATACATGTCACGTTCTTCTCAAAGAATGGCTCTGTGTTCTGTTGCCCAGCTTTGATGCCAAATAAAATTTGGCAATGCGTAGATGCAAAGATCTCACAAAACCCAAAGCATCCGAGGATTACTCGGTGCCCAGGCTGCATTAATGCACAGGGAAGCAAAAGGGATTTGGGACATGTTTCTTTCATGATCAAAAACCCTCAGCACTGAATTAAAGGCCTGTTCTGTTCCCTATTCCCCATCTCTAGCTAACAAGAAGGATAATAACTATATAATGTTTAAAGATGACTCGTTAGTTCCTGACCCTACCGTTAAAATTTCAGTGCAATGTTTTCTTCTTAATCCCTTGTTTGCCAGTGGTCATACTATTGGATTAGAAGAAGCACCAGACTGTGACTGTTTACATTAAAATCAGTCTGATTTACATCTCCCCTGGCTGGAGCGATAAAGAAAGAAAGGCACAGCTTTCTGGTTATTATCAAGCATGTATCGCTTTGGACCCCCGGTTCTTTGATTCCTCTCTACATAGTAGAAAGGTTGAGAAAAAGAAACTCCCTTTTACTCAAAAACCAGCTGTTCAGGATCTCACTCCATTATCTGCAACAGCAAGAAGCCTTCTGTTCAAATCTCTTTGCTGCTAGTGGAAAGCGTGGCTCCCATGGAAGAGAGTGGCTAGAACTCCCACTGGCTTCAATAGCACCAGGATTTCAATGAAGATGCCTCCCTAAAATAGCTCTTGGTTCATTTTTTTCCTCCTCCTGCTGCACTATGAAAGAGGGTTTAATAAGAGATATTGCAGAATATGCAAGTTCTTCCCCTATCCAATGTTAATTTTTCAGTATCCCGTTGAGGACGTGTGTCTCTTTTTCAAACATCTATCAAGTTGATGAGCACGAACCAGCCAAAATTAACTCTTCTTTCTTCCTGTTGATTTAGTTGGGGATTTAATCATTGTTTTGGTACAAACCCTTTATTTTTATTTCCAGTGAAATTAAACTTAGGGTACATTTAGACCGGAGCCCCCAGTGGCGCAATGGGTTAAACCACTGAGCTGCTGAACTTGCTGACCAAAAGGTTGGTGGTTCGAATTCAGGGAGCAAGGTGAGCTCCTGCTGTTAGCCCCAGCTTCTGCCAACCTAGCAGTTCGAAAACATGCAAATGTGAGTAGATCAATAAGTACTGCTCTGGCAGAGGTATTTATTTATTTATTTACAATATTTATATTCCACCCTTCTCACCCCGAAGGGGACTCAGGGCGGATTACAATGAACACATATATGGCAAACATTCAATGCCAACAGACAAACAACATATATAGACAGACACAGAGGCATTTAACATTTTTTTCCAGCTTCACAATTCCGGCCACAGGGGGAGCTGTTGCTTCACTGTCCACTAGTGGCTGTACTTCCTCATTCCTTTCCTCATGTTTTGCTGGCAGTTTTATGATGTTGTAAATTAGTTAAATTAGCCTCCCGCATAAAGCGAACCTAAATTTCCCTACTTGACTGATGCAACTGTCTTTCGGGGCTGCATAGGTCAACAGCAAGCTGGGCTATTTAATGGTCGGGGGCTTAACCCGACCCGGGCTTCGAATTCATGACCTCTCGGTCAGTAGTGATTTATTGCAGCTGGTTACTAGCCAGCTGCGCCACAGCCCGGCCCCATGAAGTCATGCTGGCCACATGACCTTGGAGGTGTTTATGGACAACACTGGCTCTTCAGCTTAGAAATGGAGATGAGCAGCAACCCCGAGAGTCGGACACGACTTGACTTAATGTCAGGGGAAAACCTTTACCTTTACTTACATTTACATTGTAGAATTAATGCAGTTTGATCCAGCTTTAACTATTGTGGCTCAATGTGATGGAATCCTGAGAAGCACCAGTACTCTCTGACGGAGAAGGTTAAAGACCCTGTAAAACTACAACTCCTAGGATTACATAGCATTGAGCGATGGCAGTTAGTTTCAATCTGTGTTAATTCTCCAATGTGGATGCACCTCTAGATATAGGCTACTACCAAACTTCCTTTATGAGACTTACATAGTTAGCTTTGCCATCACTGTTTTCTGCTTCCTCAAGTGTCTCTCTGTGGCAAATTTTAAACTTCAGGACACAGAAATTTTCTCTTTGCTTTTTTATTTTCTCATAAAATTGGCCTGCTGGGTGTGCAAGTTCATTGAACGCAGTTTCATTTATGCAAAGAGCTTTGAATACCGTAGAATCACTCTGTTTCTAGAAAATGCCTTGGGAAATATTCTCTCTAGACATCAGCTACAATTCTATGGCTAACTACCATACAAAATTGCAGTCAGACTGCCGATATTCATTTCTTCAGAAGTTTTCTAAGTAACTCATATTGTCACTGTGAAAAAAATCATCAGGTTATTTAGAAACAACATTATTTTTCACATATTGATTTCTGTGTGTAGGTTAAGTTAAGAATGAGTGACTGGCTTCACATTACCAAGTGGCATTTTCAACTCAACAACAAAAATAATCCAGACCTCTTAAAACCTAGTCCAAAACCTTAAACACTACACTGCACTGACTCACATGTACATTACTAAATGTTTCCAAGGAAGGGATTGCTGAAGAATCTGCTATCTTGCTTCCTTGGCAATAAAAATGGGCCGAAACACTAAGTATTCTTTGGAATGAGTCCCAGAGAATTCAACAGGATTGGCTTCTGAGTAGACATGCATAGAGTTGTGTTACATGTAAAATAATAGATGAAAACATCAAAGACAAGTTGAAAGGAAAGCAGGAAGGATTTTAGAAAAGCACCGTCTGGACTTTGTTGGGCAAGTTCAACACTGGTGAAGTAAATGTTTGATTCTCTGTGCCCCAGGCCCATTTCATCATATGTCTCTCTAATGCTCAGGATTCACTCCCAAAACAGCCTTTAGCCAAGCCCATTGAACAACTAATTTGCTTTTATGTTGTGTAAGTCATTTTGAAAACAACTAATATGTTCATATACAAATGAATCAATAACAGTAAATTCACTTCAAAAAACCAATTTAATAATATCAGTGCTAAAATCGTGCCCTCAACTTTCTTAATTCATGCACAGTTATTATTCTGATCAATATTTTGGTAATTTAACACACACACACACCCTTCCCAATCGATTTTCTGGCTTTCTTAGTAGCTGCTTTAATTTAAAGACATGGGTTTTTTTCCTCCTTGGCATTTTTATGTCACCAGAGATGCTGTGCAATACTCGCAGGCACAGGTGTCCATGAATTACCCAGTGAAGGATGTCCCCAAAATATTTTTGCTTTCTGGGTTGAAGAAAGACAGTACAGCACAGGAGCTGAGTAGCTAGAGAGTTGCATCTAACTTTAGCGGTGGGAGTAGGAGAATATACTCCACCATATTTAATGTATTAGGCTATTCTCAGGACCCCAATGGCGAAGTGCATTAAAGCACTGAGCTGGAGACCGAAAGGTCCCAGGTTCAAACCCCGGGAGCAGCGTGAGCGGCCGCTGTTAGCTCCAGCTCCTGCCAACCTAGCAGATCGAAAACATGCCAATGTGAGTAGATCAATAGGTACTGCTCCTGCGGGAAGGTAACGGCGCTCCATGCAGTCATGCCGGCCACATGACCTTGGAGGTGTCTACGGACAACGCCGGCTCTTCAGCATAGAAATTGAGATGAGCACCAACCCCCAGAGTCAGACATGGCTGGACTTAACGTAAGGGGAAAACCTTTACCTATTCTCAGGAGCCCATGAGAGTTGTGTAGTATGAATAATTCCATCCACCAACAGAAGGAAACAGCTATGGAGATTGCAGGATGTTTCCACAGTCATCTTCAACATCTGCTGCCTGTTGCAGTTTCCTCCCCATGCCTAATAACAGACTCAGTCCTCTATTCAACTGATTACATTCCCCTGACAGTGCCAAAGCCAAACTGACCTCTGTCAGGTGATAACATTCCTAATCCACTGATTAGTAACCACATTCCCCCTTCTGCCTAAGATTATTCTCCATGAAACACTGTGTTGTGATATGAAATCTGCAGTCAAACTCCCACATTACCCATGCCTGTGCTATTTCAATCCTATGAAATGTGGGCTTAAAATGTCATAGGCTATCATCAACACTCTTCCTATATATGTTCATCATGCTAAATTAATCCATAAAGTCCTCCAAACCTAAATGGGAGATGATGTTCCTCTACCCCTGAAATAAAATCATGTTTGTGTACACGTAAGAGCTCTGGAAGCCTGTCAAAGAGGCTGACACTGAAATTTCCCACTTCTACATGCACACCAAGGACACTGGAGTATTTTCCTTTTCACCTTTATAAGTATAAAGCCTACAAAACAACATTTGTGGGGAGGGGGTAAAAAGACTCACTTTGATGAATAATGCACATGTTGATATCAAAATAGATGTTTGAATAGTATGATCATGGATGGATGGAAGAAAGGAATATGGTTTTCCTTAGTAGGCATGTAAGACACACCTGTTTCGGCAGGCTTTTGATTTCTGTTATTGATGTTTTTAAAAGATGTTTTTAAATTGTTAGATTTTAGCCTGTTTTTGTAAGCCGCCCCGAGCCCTAAGGGAGTGGCGGCATATAAGTTTGAACAATAAATAAATAAATAAATAAATAAATAAATAAATAAATGATAGTGGAGTATTTTGTTTGGAAAGGATAAACCGTTGCCAGACTTTTTTCCATTCCACCATAAGCTATCTAATCTATACCAAAAATATAAAATATAGTGATTGGTTAAAAACTATTTGAAGGAAGAGGAATATAAGGTGATTATCTAAACTGTATTAGAAGATAAAGTCTGCAAAACAATTGAGAATGTAGTTAAAAGGCAATATGCAATATAGTGACACCAGATAAAGATGGTTGAGAAAAAGATTGTAAAACGGTTTTCATATAAGATACTGTGCAAAAGATGGAAGTCAATTTTATGTCAATGTTCTCTCTTGTCTTGTTCTGTTTTGGTTTGAGTTTTTTTTTCTTCCTTTTCCCCCCTTTTCTTATATGTATTATTGTTATTAATTTTGGTTCTCTTCTCTTTCTCCTTCCCCCCCTTCCCTTCCCTTCCCTTATGTAATATTTTGGTCTTATTTTAATTTTATGTTAAAAAGCATTAATAAAAAATTAATAAAAATTAATAAAAAAAGAAATTAGAGATACAGTAGAGTCTCACTTATCCAACATAAACGGGCCGGCAGAACGTTGGATAAACGAATATGTTGGATAATTAGGAGAGATTAAGGAGAAGCCTATTAAACACCAAATTAGGTTATTTTACAAATTAAGCACCAAAACATCATGAAGTACAACAAATTTGACAGAAAAAGTAGTTCAATACATAGTAATGTTATGTTGTAATTACTGTATTTACAAATTTAGCACCAAATATCATGATATATTGAAAACATTTACTACAAAAATGCGTTGGATAATCCAGAACGTTGGATAAGCAAATGTTGGATAAGTGAGACTCTACTGTATAAGGTTCCTCCCACCTCAATATCAATTATAGGTAAAGGTAAAGGTTTTCCCCTGATATTGTCTAGTCATGTCTAACTCTGACTAGTACTCAACTGCATTTCTAAGCTGAAGAGCCAGCATTGTTTGTAGACACCTCCAAGGTCATGTGGCCGGCATGACTGCATGAAGAGCCATTACCTTCCCGCCAGAGTATCTATTGCTCTATTCACATTTGCATGTTTTCAAACTGATAGGTTGGCAGAAGCTGGGGCTAATAGCCAGAGCTCATCCCGCTCCCCAGATTTGAATTGCTGACCTTTCAGTCAGCAAGTTAAGCAGCTCAGCAGTTTAATCTGCTGTGCCTCCAGGGGCTCCTAATATTAGTATGATCAGGTCATACTGCTCTCCATTTTAATAGTTTAATTACTAATTTAACCAAAGAAGGAGTAATTTATTCTTTGTGTCTGTATTCGACTGAACAAGCAACTTTGAAGTTTGTGGGAACTTCAACAAGAGAGGGGAGATTGAGGTTATCTATTCACAATAACATTGCTGTACATTAGGAGGGCATGTGATAATCATCCCTGGGCCTTAGTTTGCCTATGCCTGATATAAGTATTTGTGTCCTATTTGGGACAGAAACAAGTAGCATTTTTACAAAAATACACCAGCATATTTGAAAGAGTCTAATTGTAGATGACTAGACCTTAGTGTAATTACCCTAAATGCACCATATCCCATCTGATCTTGAGCACTAAGCAGAGTCAGCTTTGGCTAGTACTGGGATAGAAGATGTTTTATAGATGTTAGATGATGTGGGCTATAATTTTGAGGAAGTAATTCATAAAAGGGCCGGGCTGTGGCGCAGGCTGGTGAGCAGCCAGCTGCAACAAATCACTCATGAGTTCGAGGCCAGCTCGGAGCCTGCGTTTGTCTCTGTCTCTGTTCTATGTTAAGGCGTTGAATGTTTGCCTTATATGTGTGCAATGTTATCCGCCCTGAGTCCCCTTCGAGGTGAGAAGGGCGGAATATAAATACTGTAAATAAATAAATAAATAAATAAATAAATAAAACTGCATCTGAGCATAAGAAAACCATATGAAATTTAGAAGAATGTCATAAGTCAATAGGAAACTTGAAACACATTCACACAGAGACCATGATGAGTGTACGTCTCTAAGTAGAAGTCCTAGTTATGTTCATTTCCTTTGCAACTCCTTCTTCTGGCTCTTGTGTTTCCAGTGTGCTGGTTAAACTCAGCTGATCTTTCTGAGAGCATCATCTTGTCACTCCACATCTCAGCGTCTGCCTTGTAGTGTTCCTTCCCCAGACTTAAAAGCAGCTACAAACAAGTGCTCATTTACATCCTCCACCTGAACAGTCACTTAACATTATCCAGCTTCTGGGATGATAAGCCCTGTAGAAGTAGCTCCGCTACTAAAAATAAAAAAGGTAACTTGGGCTTGTTACTGTGTACATTTTCTGCTTTCTAATGAATTGGCTTGGGATGGCATACAGAGATCTCTAAGCTATGAAAAGTATTGTTGTTTTCTAAAGAATCATTCATCTAGGGAAATATTAGAAGAGAAACCTGTCCGTTTGCTGTTTGAATCTCTCTTCAATCCCAATTTCATTGGGTGACCTTGCTACCTTGGCTGGGAGCTACTCTCCAGGGTCCAAGCATTTCCCATCATATCTTACCTGAGATTTTTTAACTCGAATTGACAGGCACCGTACCTGATATTTCTTATATAGAAAGTATGTGCTTTGCCACTGACCTATGGTCACTCAATTGTGTTCTCTTTCCTCCACTCTAGACATAATTAATCCTAGCACAAAAAGGTTTATGTCTATTCAGTGTGTATGTACCTTCAAGTTACCTGTCAACTTATCCTGACCTCATAGATTTCACAGAGTTTTCTCAGGCCAATATAGTTTTGTTATTTCTTTCCTCTAAATCAGTGGTTGTCAACCTTTTATTGACCAGGGAGGGACCACTCTCCAACATTAGTACCAAAAGGGTTACAAATCAGTTTTTGGTCAACTTTAGATTCTGTTTGTTATTTGGGGTGCAGATTCAGAAAACTGCATTGGATAGACCACATCAGCTCTAGTATTTGATACACAACATATGCCATCCAGTAGTCACCATCTGCTCACCCACAGAAAACCATATTTAATAATCTAGAGGTGGTGTGGTGTATCCAAAGCAATTTTCTGAATCAGCACCCCAAATAACCCCAGGAATAGGCCTAAAAATAAACACTTTTTTTTGGTTGGGCTGTGTTATTATCCGTAGTAGTAACGGTGAGGCCGTGGGCCATATTTTAGTTCTTACAGACCACTGGTGGTCCATGGGCCACAGGTAGGGATCCACTATTCTACAATGTAGCCTGCAGCACCCAGTTTTCATTGGTGGTTTCCCATTCAAGTACTGACCAGAATTGACCTAGGATTGGATGGGAGCTGATGTTTTTAGGGACATTTAAGCAATAAAAATGGTTATAGGAACATCCAGAAGTGAGTTTATTACACCCATAATAAAGTTACCCAAATGGCTACTAATTGGTTTCTGGACAAACTACAAAATGTTGGTGTTGACCTTTAAAGCTCTACATGAATTGAGTCTAGGTTCCCTATAAAATCGCCTTCTCCCATACAATCTGCTGCAAACACTTTGGTCCTCTGAGGGGCAGCTACTCCAGGCTGCCAGAACCCAACTGGCAACCACCATCCAAAGGACCTTTTCATCAGTTGCCCCAAGACTGTGGAATGACCTGCTGGAAGAGCTCCAATAGCTAAATGAGATGTCAGAATTTAAAACACATCTAAAGACCTGTTGTGACTCAGCTGGAGCCTCAGAGTGACTCTGATGGGGATTATGGGATTCAGGTTCAAAATGAATCCGATGAGGATTATGGGATTCAGGTTCAGAGTGTCCCTGTTGTAGAAGATGAGGAACAGAGAGGTTTTCCCACAGCAGGGAATGATGCTGATACTGAAACTAGCCAGGTGCAAATTGACTCAGAAAAGGAGGATAGTTCTCAGTCTGATAGCATGCAGACAGACTCTAACGAGCTGGCTGGCCTTGATGAAACGGAATCTCTAGATCGAGCTGATCTTTTGGAATTCAGGGTTCGAAGGAGTGTGAGAATAGCAAACAAGAAGGAGGTCAGAGGCCAAAGAAATGCTTTCAGGCTCTGCAAAGGGTATTAAAACAGTGTGTTGGAAGACAAACCTTTGTCAGAGCATCTTCTCGTTCAACCAAGAAGCAAGTTCTCATTCTACTGGATTTCTTGCAGCCTTTGTGTGTTCATGTTCATGGGACTTTGTCATGCTCTAATGGGACTTTGTTTATTCCTGGTGATTTCTTGGATTATGCTCTAAGGCTTTGTTTTGTACCAATCTTTTGGAACTTTACTTCTGCTTTCAAATAACTATTTATCGTCTATTTTCTAATAAACTACAAAAGACTTCAACCTGTGTGCAGCCTGGTGTATATAGCAAGGTGAAGCTAACCTGAGGTGCGACAAGACCTATTTCTCCTGGCAGGGCATACCCAACCAGTTTTGATCATGAATTTTAAACTTGCATCTTGTGTCCACTAAATTTTAACCATTGCTCGTATATTTCAATACATGTACTGTATTTTATATAATGATTGTATGATTATGTGTTTTTAGCTATGTTGTAACCCACCACGAGGAGAGGCAGGTTAAATAATAATAATAATAATAATAATAATAATAATAATAATAATAATAATATTACAAATTTAAATCCATCTACCTCCAAAAATTATTTTAAAAAATCTTCATATCTTGGAGCTTGAAACATTAGTCACATTTAAAAAGGAATTGGTTTCAATTGCCATTCCACAGTTTTCCCTACAGTTAGGTAAAGGTAAAGATTTTCCCCTGACATTAGTCATGTCCAACTCTGGGGTTGGTGCTCATCTCCATTTCTAAGCTGAAGAGCCAACGTTGTCCATAGTCACCTCCGAAGTCATGTGACTGGCATGACTGCATAGAGTGCTGTTACCTTCCCCCCAGAGTGGTACCTATTGATCTACTCCCATTTGCATGTTTTCACACTACTAGGTTGGCAGAAGCTAGGACTAACAGTGGGAGCTCACCCCGTTCCCCGGATTCGAACCGCCAACCTTTTGGTCAGCTACAGTTATCCTTCAGCATTTCCACTTCACAGAATGGTAATGCAGTTCAATGAGTTAGTTGCCAATATAGTTAGTTAGTTACCAGTATAAGTTGTAAAAGGACATTTCATTCTCACTTCACTCAAAAGTATATAAAATGTCTGTTTATAGTAAAAGTTATTTTTCTTATGTTTTCAAATATACATATTTATGTCACTCACAAAAACAAATTTAAGTAATGAACCTACCTAAATGTATATATGTATAACTGTAAAGTAGATAAAATAGCGTTCGTTACATCATACTAGTTTGACACAATACAATAAAAAAGTAACATAGTGATGCCTTTGTTGTGTAATTCAAGGAATGAATTACAGGTAAGGTATTGTTTCTGATTTATTACGCCCAAGCTCTGGCATCTCTTTTGAAGGGATGAAAGGTTCAGTGTTGTTTTCTGACATCAGAAGTGCAAGAAAGGACATTGCCTTTCATGCCCATCACAAACAGCATGTCTGCCTGATCACTTTGTTCCTTTGCTGCCAGCGAGTCTTCTTCCGTAATCAGGTTCAGAGAGTTTATGTCTCTGTTCAAAACTACTGAGATAGAAGAGGAATTCTAGAACTGCAAAACACCTTAATTACTTTGGGTTGCAGGCATTCGGTCTGCTGACATGGTACTTTCCAAGATCTTAGGCTTTTCACTCAATGCCGACATAGATCATTTCTGTTTTGGCAAAAAAGGGAGAGAAAATAAGAGAGTAAAAAGAGGGAGGGAGGGTAGAAAGAGAGATTGAGAATTGAAGAGGAGTAGATGTTCATTCAGAGATACCAAGGTCTCCTGCAGGGAAACAGGCATCAATGAGAATTTTGACTGTGAAAAAAGGAGGCCAACGAAAAGTTGTCCTTAAAGCTGCCAATAAGAATCAGCTCAGAATCGACCAAGAAACAAAGCATTTTATGCTCTTTTGCCGGGGGCCTGATTAAACTCAGTGGGACTTTTACGTAGGGTCATGTTGGATGCTTGTTGTAAAAGTTCCTTCCTGTGAGTAGGGAATTCCACTCAGTTTGCATTTCAGTGCTAACTCTTACAATGTTTGCACTTCCTGGGTCAATACATAGTCTGAAACAAAGTTGTTCTTCAGTATTCCCATTCCACAGGACGGTGATGCAATTCAATGAGGTTGGGTTTTTTGTTTTTTTTAGTGTTTATAGAGATAACTGGAACTCTTACAACCAGAACTCTCGGGCAAGCAGCAAAAAATTGAAGAAATACTTTTAAATAAAGGACTATTTTTATAATACAATAAAAGAGTAAAACTGTGTTACATTAAGTTTGCCTTTGCTTACTGCATTTATTTATTTATTTGCCATATTTATATTCCCCCTTTCTCTACCCCGATGGGGGCTCACAGGCGGCTTACAGATGGCATTTGTGCAGTGCCCTGGGCAGAAACCATGAACATAAAATAAATTATTAAAATCGAGACAGACATAAAAACATAATTAAAATACATTCCTATAAAAACACGTCATCCAAAGACAAGGTCTACAGCTGTTCCATAATCCATTGCACAATTTCCAGGTAAAAATTGCACTGTGCTATTTATCAAAGATCAGTGTTGTGACTCAGCAGCAGTGCCAGAGTGAAGATGAGGAAGGGGATTTTGGGTTACAGATGCAGAAGTCAGATGATGGGATGCAAGATGAATTCCAGGATGATGTCATGGGGACGGGGAATCATGGAGTTACACAGGCTGGTTCAGAAGTGCAAGAAGCGCATCCTATGGATGAACTCCTGAACCAGCCTGTCACAGATGAAAACCAGGGAGACATTCCCATGTGAAATAATGAGCTTGATTTGTCTCAGGCTCCTGTTCAGGTGCAAGATAATGAACTGTTTGGCCTTGACAGTCAAGAAGCTCCATTGCTATCTTGGGCAGAGTGTTTGCAATAGAAAGGAATGCCTCGGCATAGCCCGAGATTAGCTGGAAAACGGGAGGCCTCTGAAGGGAAGAGAAATGCATTTTGGGGTTGCTTTTAAAACTGTGTGTTGGGAGACAAATCTCTGTCAAAGCAAATTCTCACTTCATCAGAGTGGATGGTCTATGTCTTCATGCTTTGGAAATTCTCATGCTCGTGAATCCTTGTAACCTGTGGACTATTGTATCTTTGGGAATAGACTTTTGGTTTTTGTCTATGGATCATTGGATTTATTGACTCTATTTTACAACTACTTTGGGATCTATATTTTTGCCTGCTTTGATATTATATATATTCTGCTTTTGCTCAATAAAACTACAAAAGACTATCTGTGTGTGTGGCTTGGTGTCAATAGCAAGGTGAACTATTCTGAGGTGTGACAACCTGCTCCCAAAGCCAAGTTTTTAATCTCTTTCTAAAGGCTAGGAGGGAGGGGGCTGATCTAATATCGCTAGGGAGGGAGTTCCACAGCAGGGGGGACACCACTGAGAAGGCCCTGTCCCTCGTCCCCACCAGTTGTGCTTGAGAAGGAGGTGGGATCAAGAGCAGGGTCTCCCCCAATGATCTTAAACTCTAAGGTGGTTCATAGGAGGAGATACATTCAATATGAATATCAAGTCAATGCTGGGTTTATGGTATGGTATAGTATTAGTTAGGCCTGTTTTTAATTGTGACTTTGAAGCTCCCTGTGGTGCAGTGGATTAAACCCTTGTGCCGGCAGGACTGATGACTTGAAGGTTGGGCTGCTGACCTGAAGGTTGACTGTTCAAATCCAATGCAGGGAGAGCGTGGATGATCTCCCTTTACCAGCTCCAGCTCCATTCAGGGACATGAGAGAAGCCCCCTACAAGGACATCAAATTGTCAGGGAATTGTCACCCCTGGTTGATTGATGAGTCAGGTCTCACCTTCTGCTCATCAGCCAGACCACTTAGGCACCGGCGAAAGTGGCACCGACAAACAACACCTCAGTCGTTAATTATCTGCTGATCCCAGCGGTTCTAACGGCTTTATTTACAAGTTATTTACAACACTAATTACCATCACTCTCTGGACACATGTTGCCTCGGCAAGAACAAAACATGGTGCATCCTCTTGGCTTGCCGAGTCTGTTATCAGTGCAAGCAAGCACCTCCTTGGATGGAACATTTAGTCTGTTATCAGTGCAAGCAAGCACCTCCTTGCATTCCACATTTCATGACAAATGTTCCATCCACGTAGTTGAAACGGAAGTCTTGACCCATTGGCCTTCCAGGCAATCAATCAGGGCTGGCAGAACACATACACACAATTCAACAGCAACAACTGATTGAACATTTCACACTATAACAATAAAATCACAAAACATCTGGGCATCCCCTAGACAGCGTCCTTGCAGACGGCCAATTCTCTCACACTAGAAGCGACTTGAAGTTTCTGAAGTTGCTCCTCACACACACAAAAAATAGTGACTTTCAAGCAACATTTATTTGGAATATACCAATCCCCATGAGTGCCGGTTATTTCAGGCTGGATCTACACTGCCATAAATTCCAGTTTCAGAATGTAAATTAACCACATTGAACTGGATTATATGAGTCTACACAGACATATAATCCAGTTCAATGCAGTTAAAATTCACTCTGAAAGTGTATTATATGCCAGTGTCGCCCCAACCTGAGAATCTATTGTAACATATATTTCTGGGAAAGCACACAAAACAACACATTTAAACAAAACTACCATCTGCAAATGTCTTCAGCAGGCAAATACCCTATACCCGTAAAAATGTATATTAAGGAACATATACAAAACAACTGTGTAGCTGTGGTTTTCCGGGCTGTATGGCCATTAAAATGTCAAATCCCACTAAGGCAGGGAACCTACTATTTCCTCAGCTGTCCCAGCCTAACTCCAACTAACTAGAATGTTCAGGTATAATTGAACCAACAGACATTTTAGCTCCGCCCCTCTCTCATGCCTTAGCAGCTGCTTATTTGCATCTGGCCAATCAGGCCACTTCATGCAAATAGCTATTATCTAGCTCCTCCCCCTGGCTTCTGTTAGAAAGGAGCTACAAAATGTCTGCCTGGTTCTTTTTTTACAAAATGGCTGCTTGCAAACCAACCCCCCAAAGAGGCCACACGCTAACTTTTACTCAGGTAAGTCAAATCCGTTACAGCCATGTTCCAGAAGCATTCTCTCCTGACATTTCATCTGCATCTATGGCAGGCATCCTCAGAAGTTGTGAGGTTTGTTGAAAATTAGGCAAGTGGGGTTTATATATCTGTGGAACGTCCAGGTTGGGAGAAAGAACTGTTTGAGGCAAGTGTGAATGTTGCAGTTGATGGCAATACAGCGCTGAAAACTCACAGCAAGCTAGTGATTCCTGTCATGAAAGCCTTAGACAATACATACAAAAGAACATCTGCTTCTATAGATGTGTTTGAAAATTTGTGGGATATGTATCAGAAGAAAGGTTATTGCATATTATTATATCTTATGTTTAAGGAGCTACAAGGCTTTGTGTTTGCTTTTCCTTCCAGAAAGAAACATAGCTACTTTATATCTAGTCCCCCAAATTTAATCTGTCAAAGTGTTGGAGTTAACATTTTTTTAAAAAGAGTTGTAAACTTTTGTGAAGTAATTTTGGATCTGTTCATCCATATTGATTTAATTGAAAACTTTGAATCCAAAAATCATTTTACAGTTGACTCCCATCTGTACATACTTGACTGTTCCTTTCCCCCCTCTTATACCAACGGCAGCAAAGAGCTGTTCTTTTTTCCTCACCAGATTGGTTAGAAGGTTTTATCCATTTTAATTTTTCTGCCAAGCTTGTTATTTCTGTTTTTATTTTAGAATCGGCTCAGAGAATATTTGTATTTGAAGGGTAGTATTTTTGTTTTAAATTAAAGGAATATATTCTTAACAGGGCTATGCTGAAAGACTCGAGAAGTTTCGGAACCTTGGGATTTAGAACAAGAAAATTAAAAAATGAAGCAAGGTTACACTGAATAAGACTGTGGCCACTGCTGAAATGTCCTTGTATTTTGTGACTGTCTAAAGTGTATGTGATTCAGATGCAATATCATGTTTTAAATTTCATTAAGGTCAGAACAAATATACAGCATGTTGCATCCCCCCTCAAAATAAATAAATAAACAAAACAACAACTAAACTTTTCCCCCTCATATTATGGAGCAACTTTTTAACTCTCTCTCTATAGATGTAAGAAGAATAGCTCAGGAGGTTTCATCAGCAGGAAGTGGCCGTGGGCCAATTTGAATGCAGGATAAATTTAATAGGTTCACAGGGGTAATATGATGCAAGGTTGTTAAATGTTTTATTCTTTGAAATGTAGTGTATAATCAAAAATGCTATGTATGAAAACGTTCTATGCACACACATCTGGACCAGAATCATCTCCTCCTTAAGAAGGAAACCTTCGGCTTCCATATCTCCCCTCCTGACAATATGCAAGACTAGTGCCATTTTAATCCATGTTTTTATTAGTTCTTGTCATTTGTTTTTATTGGCTAATATTTAAATTTTTATAATTGTGCATGTCTTTTGTCTATTGTTGTGTTTTATATTTCTATTGTTTTCATTTGGACTTGGCCTCATGTAAGCCGCCCAGAGTCCCCTTTGGGGAGATAGAGGCGTGGTATAAAAATAAAGTTATTATTATTTTTATTATTATTATTATTAAGTTCATGGGTTTTATTTATTTCCAAGCTAAACGGGCCGGCAGAAGCTTGGATAAGCGAATATCTTGGATAATAAGGAGGGATTAAGGAAAAGCCTATTAAACATCAAATTAGGTTATGATTTTACAAATTAAGCACCAAAACATCATGTTATACAACAAATTTGACAGAAAAAGTAGTTCAATACACAGTAATGTTATGGTGTAATTACGAATTTAGCACCAAAATATCATGATATATTGAAAACATTGACTACAAAAATGGCTTGGATAATCCAGAGGCTTGGATAAGCGAGGCTTGGATAAGTGAGACTCTACTGTATTTATTTACCTTATTTCTACCCAGCCTTTCTCTACCTTGGAGGGGGGTCAAGATGGCTTACATATGGCAACTATTAGATGCCTTAAAATACTTGCAAACAGGATTAAAATCAATTTAATTAAATTAATACGTATTAAAAACATTTAAAAACATTGTATTCACTATTAAAATCACATCATCTGAAAATCAAAGTCCAAGGCTGTTCCATTGTCAATTATACATATTTAGAAGTCTACCAAAAACCTGATCCCAGAGCCAAGTTTTTACTTTCCTTCTGAAGGCTAGAAGGGAGGGAGCTGATCTAATGTCACTAGGGATGGAGTTCCACAGTCAAGGGGCCACCACTGAGAAGGCTCTGTCTCTTGTCCTCACCAGCCGTGCTTGCGAAGAATGCGGGACCGAGAGCAGGGCCTCTCCAGATGATCTTAATCTCTGAAGTGGCTCATAGGAGGAGATATGTTCAGACAGGTAAACTGGACTGGAACTGTTTAGGGCTTTATAGGCTAAAGACAGCACTTTGAATTGTGCTCAGTAGCAGATTAGCAGCCAATAGAGTTGGCATAGCAAGGGAGTTGTGTGCTTCCTGTACGCCGCTCTGGTGAGCAGCCTGGCTGCCACTCACTGGTCCAGTTGGAGTTTCCGAGCAGTCTTCAAAGGCAACCCCATGTAGAGCGTGTTGCAGTAATCTATGCGGGATGTAACAAGAGCATGGGCCACCATGGCCAAGTCAGACTTCCCAAGATACGGGCACAACTGGCACACAAGTTTTAATTGTGCAAAAGCTCCCCTAGGCACTGCCGAGATCTGAGTTCTAGGCTCAGCAATGAGTCCAGGATCACTCCCAAGCTGCGAACCTGCATCTTCAGGGGGAGTGTAATCTCATCCAATACAGGCTGTAACCAGAGGCAGTCCACCGGCGAGGCCAATTAGGCGCTCTCCTGTGGCGCAAAACTACCGGGGGCACAGTTGAGGCACCCCCACGTGCGCACGGTGCTGCTGCCGTTGCCATGGTGTCCGTCGGCCAGGCCAGACCCATCACTCAAAGGCCAAAGGCAGGCGGTGGGCCCAGGCCCATCACCCAAAATGGCCAATGATCCTGTGCGCATGTGCAGAGCTTCCATTTTCCCATGCGAACATGGAAGCCCTGCGTGTGCGCACAGGACCATCACCCATTTTGGGCAATGGGCCTGTGTGCATGCGCAGGACTTCCATTCGCCCAACCACAGGACCATCATGAATGGATTGCTGGCAGGGCTTCAACCAGCTGGAGAGAGTGCCCACTGCCCGGAAGGCAGGCCCGTGCTGGCATGCGCCTTCCCACCCTGCATGCCGGTGAGCACTGCCACCACAGTCACCACCGCCACCACCAAAGTCTGCAGCAAGGCAAGTGGGGTTTATTTTTCAGCGATTGGTTTGTGGGGGGGGGGGCACCAAAATTCGGGGGGGGGCAAAATCCTGTTCACCTACTACTAAAAATTACCTAGGGCCAGTTCTGGCTGTAACCCTATACCCTGTTTGGTCTTGTGACTGATCAAGAGGACCTCTGTCTTCTCTGAGTTCAATTTCGATCTGTTTGCTCTCATCCAGGCCGTCACAACTGCCAAGCAGTGGTTCAGGATCTGAAGAGCCTCTTTAGTACAAGGTGGAAAGTGTGTGTTTATAGGGGGAACTCTTAGGCATGTTGTGATTAGCATGTACTATCTCATATCCTCCAAGATTTCACAGATGAAAGCCAAGATACATGTGAGAAAGCAAGGGGCAAAGATGAGAAAAGTCTAATGAGCAAGAACATGCAAGCTAGGAGAAGAAACAGCAATTTGCTTTTGCCAGAACCTACAAGGAAGAGCAGGTTTCCATCCTTTCCCCCTTCTCCTTTCTGCTGAGTTAATTACATGCAGACTATTTTTGTACTTTGAGATCAGATTTGTTGTCACTGACACAAACTGAGGACAAAGGAGGGAAATGGAAGGATTAGAGATAGAAAAATCACCACGAAAGTGGGAAAGAGGATTAATTGAGACTGTCCATAGCCAATATGGACAGTTGAAGGTATGCCATCCCCAAGTAAGCTTGCCTCCTGCTCACTACCCATTCACTTTTCTTCTTCTTTTAGACTCAGTGTGATAACATAGGGGCCAAAGAACTCCAGGAGTCACCAACAGGTTTCTCCTTGAGGAACTGAAAGTTTGAAGACACTGATGTTCCAACGTGTTTTTGAACAATAGATCAGTTGAAATCACTACCACCCAGTTCCTATTGTTTATTGTCCTGATCTCCAGCACTTTACTCCCATCCCTAATTCTTCAGTCTTGTATTTTGCACGTGCCCTCCCTTGTAACTCTAATTGCCCCATTTTTATCATGATGCCTGTTGATATACATTGTGATGTTTTATTGTATTGTTCTAACTTTTTAAATTGTATTGTTGTGGTTTTAATTTTATCTGTTGACCCTGGGCTTGGTCCCCATGTTAGCCACTCCAAGTCCCTTCGCAGATGGAGGCAGGCTATAAAAATAAAGTTATTATTATTATTATTATTATTATTATTATTATTATTATTATTATTATTATTATTATTGAGTCCAGGCCAATGTAACTGCTCAGTAACAGCTATTTCTGACCCAAGCCCTGCTTTAAAATACACCTTCACTGTCTAATGGATAGGGCTTCTAAATCACAAAACAGCAATGTCTGTCCATGAGTGCAATATAGCTGGAAAATGAAGCATCATAAGTCTTATGACACATGTGACAAAATACCAAACACACACAAAAATGCAATAAAAATAAAGGTGACCAACATCAGATCAAAACAGTAGGTGAATTTGTAGCAGATTGCATATACATCAAACAATATTTGGGAAGATGGATATCCAAAATATGACAAAATATTGTAATATGATATAATACGAATAATATAATATTAATTATATATTATATTTTACATGTAATATTACTAATAATGTTACAATATATTGATACAGTACAATATAGTAATTTATTACCAGTATTGTACTATGCTAATATAATATTGTATGTAAATTTAATTTGTAAGCCGCTCTGAGTCCCCTCCGGGGCGGCATATAAATGTAGCTAATAAATAAATAAATAAAGTCCCTGAAAATAAGGTCAGCACAACGTAATTGAGAAATAAATTTTCAAATAGCATAGAAAATAGATCAAAAGATCTGAGGCTGCACTGTTTGAAGAAATCAATGCTCTTTGGAAGGGCAGTTCTACCAGTAGCAGCTCACAGCTTCTATGCAAGTGAGATTATTAATCTAGTTTCAGATTATAGTTACAATCTGAATTTCAGTGGTGCTGTTCAAGGTTCTGAACCCCAAAACAAGTTTAGCATCTTTTCTGGTTCTTTTAACATTCAAACTGACATCAAAAATGGATTCACTATCCTCTTCCATTAAAGGTAGTAGCCACCAATAAGTTTTGCAGTCCATTTCAAATGCCTTGCATTTTAGTGTGAATCTAAAAGGAGCTATACAAGGAGATATTGAGAGTAAAGAACAGAAATGATATGGGCATTGGGAAGCTAAATGAGCTTCCTACCTCAATGTTCCTCTGTAAATACAGTTTTTAACTCAGTCAAATACAGTGGTTGAGAAGTCACTCCGACCTCTGAAGCACACATGCTAACAGTCAATATATATAATAATCAAGCTAAAAGCAACATTTTAAAAAGTCCTCTTCTCACAGAGTAAATTAAACCACTTTTTCCACCTTTGAACACCACTGTGGCTAGCAAGCACTATGACTTCTTATTTTAGAGAGGGAAAAAGGAATATAGTCCTGCAAAATACAAGCTGTCTTTCAGGCTTGAAAATGCCACTAAATTGTTGTCCTGCCACTGCTCCCGTCCCATTCTCAAAGACTCTGTGGCTGTAAATACATATTTTAATGTCTAGTCTTTGACTAATGCCTTTTAACTTGTAGAACTAAATAAGTGTAAAGATATAACGAGTAGCAAAGTTAAAATTGTCCATGATACAGCTGGTGGGAATGAGAGAGGGGGTCTTTTGAATTGTCACAAACATGGCTTGTGGGAACGAGAGAGAGAGAGAAAAGGCCTTTTCTGTGGTGGCCCCGCAGCCCTAGAACTCCCCCCCCCCCAAAGACACACACTTGGTCCCCTCATTATTGGCCTTTCACTCCCAGGTTAAAACATCTCCTTGAAAGCAGGTCTTCCTTCAAAACCCTTAACAAGCAGGCTATTTCAGTCTAGCAAGGCTCACACGATCAAAGACTTGGAGCTTCAGGATTTTTTAGTATGAAATTTTAAGGATATTTCAGTGGCCCAAGGCCCAGGGATTTTTAATAATAATGATAATTGGGTTGTTCTATGTTTTTCAGGTTGTTTGGTCATGTTCTAGAAGTATTCTCTCCTGACGTTGCGCCTCAACCTCTGAGGATGCCTGACATAGATGTGGGCGAAAAGTCAGGAGAGAATACATCTGGAACATGGCCAAACAGCCCAAAAAACATACAACAACCCTGTGATCCCGGCCATGAAAGCCTTCGACAACACATAATGATAATTGTTGTTATTTATTATGCTTATTTTATCTGATTTATGTAATATGCTTCATAATGTGTCAGATGATTGTTTATTTGCTTGAGTTGGGAGATGCTGTTGTGCTTTTGTATTACGAACTTTTTGTTTATTCATTTGTTCACTACTTAAATAAATAAATAAATAAAATGGATATTGTAAGTGAAATTTCTACCATATGTACAGTATGTGAAAACTGGACAGTGAAGAAAGCTGATAGGAAGAGAATCAACTCATTTGCAGTCTGGTGCCAGAGTAAAGTGCTGTAGATACCCTGTTTCCCCTAAAATAAGACATCCCCAGAAAATAAGACCTAGTAGAGATTTTGCTGAATTGCAAAATATAAGGCCTCCCCCAAAAATAAGACCTAGCAAAGTTTTTGTTTGGAAGCATGCCGCTGAACAGTACACCAGAGCAGGCAGGATCGGTAATGTACGTACCATAAAGTGTTGTACATGGGAATATTGGTAGTAACAAGAAATTCTTGATAGGATTCACAGTTTGTCTGGTTATGTTGGTTTATGATGACAACTACTGTACAGTATATAATAAATGTACATTTTTTGTTCAACAATATATGTGAATTCTTCTTCATAGAAAAATAAGACATCCCCTGAAAATAAGACCTAGAGCATCTTTGGGAGCAAAAATTAATATAAGACACTGTCTTATTTTCGGGAAAACACGGTAGCATGGATTGGCAATAAAATAAAATAAAATGTATGTTTTCAATATGTTTTATATTGTATTTTAATAGTTTTTTATTGATTGTATGTACTGTTGGTGATTTTTAACTATGTGTAGGCATTGAATTTTTGCCAATTGTTGTAAACCGCCCTGAGTCCCTTCGGGTGACAAGGGCGGGATATAAATGTTGGAAATAAATTTTAAAAAATGAGGTACATGGAAGGCAATGTGAAATGGACTCCCAATGCTCTCCAATAATTACTCATTCTGGTGCAGGCAATCTCTGGTTGTTAGTTCTGGTTATCAAGGTGTTTGATAGTGCCATAATTTACAAAGATAAATAAATACAGCAGGGGTGAAGAGCCTGTGATCCTGTAAATGTTGCTTATTTATTTATTTCGTGTCAAAAGCATTGCATAACAAATACATTTAAAAATGATGAAAAAAATAGAGGAAATCACAAACAACTAAATAGTTTTAGACCAGAAATGGGCAACAGCAACCGCATTGTCCGTAGCTTTAAACAACTCCTCCTCCGTGTATGAGGCAGGACATTGTGGGCAAGCATACATATGCGGAGTTGTTTGTTCTGCTCCACAGTCACACAAGGTGGAGGATTCCTCCAGGTAGTGCCACCTTGCCAAGTTGTCTTTAGATCTGCCACTCCACTTCTGAGTCTGTTCAGGGACTTCCAAGTTGCCCATTCTTGGTTTGCCCCTGGAGGAAGGCCCTCATGGGGGGCCATCCAGTTAGAATTGCCAGGTTTAGCTGCCCAGAGGGACACCCTTGCTGTTGCTGGAGGAACATCAAGAGGAGTGGTGGTTCTCATGAAGCCCTTCCTTGATTTGAGTCTACTGGGAGGAGGCTGATAGTCATGCAGTGGGTGGGTTTCACAATGTTCGACCTTATTTCTCTCACAGTTAGCAGCAACTTCCCGTCGCATGTCAGGAGGGGCAATGCCAGCTAGCTTGTAGAGTTTATCAACAGGTGTATGTTTAAGGCATCCTGTGATTATTCTGCATGTTTCATTTAGTGCTATGTCCACTTGCTTCGCATGGGCAGACTTTTGCCAGACAAAACAGGCGTACTCAGCAGTTGAGAAAGACAAGGCCAGGGCTGATGTTCTTATTACTTGTGGGTCTGCACCCCATGCGCTGCCAGTCAGTTTCTGCAGGATGTTGTTGCGTGCAGCTACTTTGTGCTTGGTGTTCGTGCAGTGTTTCCTATATGTTAGTGTTCGATCTAAGGTGACACCAAGATATTTAGGATGGAAACAGTGTTCGAGCTCTTGGCCTTCCCAAGTAACTTTCAGTTTCCTGTTGGCTTCATGGTTACGTAGGTGGAAAGCACACACTTGTGTCTTGGCAGGGTTGGGCTTCAGGTGGTTCTCTTTGTAGTAGCTGGAGAGGTCTTTCAAGGCATTAGTGAGTTGGTTTTCAACTGTTTCAAAATCTTTCGCTTGTGTTGTAAGGCCAAGGTCATCAGCATATATAAAGCTCTTTGTGAGTGGTGGTTGTGGCTGATCGTTCGTGAAGATGTTAAATAAGGTGGGTGCAAGAACGCTGCCTTGGGGTAAAGTATTCTTTTGCCTCCTCCATCTGCTTTTCCGGCCCTGAAACTCCACATAGAAGCTGCGGTTTTCCAGGAGGGTCTGGACAGTTTTTGTCAAATCAAAGTCCCGGGTGATATGGTAGACTTTATGCAGCATTTTTCTATGTTGCACCGTGTCATAGGCTGCCGTAAGGTCCACAAAAACTGTTCCCGTAATGCAGCCTTTCTCATAGCCTTCCTCGATATGCTCAGTCAGATGAAGAATTTGACCTGTACAGTTTTTCCCTGGTCTGAAACCTGCTTGTTGTGCAATAAGCTTGGGTTCGATAACAGGTTCTAGTCGATTTAATAGCATCCTCTCATAGACTTTATATAGATGACATAAGAGGGAGATTGGTCGGTAGTTCCTGGCATTGGAGGCATCTTTACCAGGTTTTAAAATGGCAATGATCTTAGTTTTCCTCCATGCTCTGGGAATCTGTTTGTGTGCCAAGCACTGATTGTAGAATTTCAAAAGCCAGTTTTCAGCTTTGGGGCCCAAGTGTTTGATTTGCTCCATTGTAAATGTTGCTGAATTACCTTTTCCATTAGCCCTGTCCATTTTCCCTAAGACTGGTAGAGTTCAAAAATATCCCAAAGGTCATGGGCCACCTTGCTATACTGTTTGAAAGGAATTTAGTGGGGGGGGGGGGGGGGGAGCAGCAGTATGGCAAAGGCCTCAATAAATCAATGGAAGAATAAAAGGATGAGCGAGTGAAAGAAGCACATAGAAGACAACAGCATGTCATTGGAAATGCCACTTGTTGAATCCAAACTGCATGGTCAAGTTTATCACAAAACAGATTTGCTTCATGGGGAAAACTGTTTGACACAATATAAGTGGAACCTCCTAGTTCATCCTTCCTTAAAAGCTATGATATTATTCATAACTAGAGGTGTGTTAAACTGCAGAAATCATTTGTGCTTTCTTTAGATTTTGGATGCTTCCTCCCCCCCCCCCCCCCAATTCTGTTTTCAGGAAAATCACAGGAGATGAGGAGGGGGGCCATTCAGATTCGTAATTCAGAACCCAATGAGGAAACTTTAGAGCCTCATTCCTCTGTCATGTTTATGGCTATCAAAATGAAACTTGGCACACTTGTAGGACACATTTATGGCTGTAAGGATGCCAAGTTTCATGATGTTTCTTTCACCCATTCACTGAGTTTTGGGAAATTTTAAAAGTTATTACCAATAACATTTTTAAAAAACTACAAAAGGGATTTCTGGGATTTGAAGTCCAAAACACTGTATGCCACAAGAGGGGAGGAGAATGGACAGAACCAGCAATTCAATTTTCTGAGAAACATGATGCAGCAAGTGTGGCTGAGCTCACTGCGCAGCCTCATCACTTGCACTGCAGAGAGATTTCTGTTTGTGCTTGCAATACAAACAAATGGTTAGAATACCACCAAGGTAAAGATAAAGGTTTTCCTCTGACATTAAGTCCAGTCGTGTCTGAATCTGGGGGTTGATGCTCATCTTCATTTCTAAGCTGAAGAACCAGCATTGTCCATGGACACTTCCAAGGTCATGTGGCTGGCATGACTAGATGGAGCGCAGTTACCATCCCGCTGGAGCAGTACCTATTGATCTACTTGCATTTGCATGTTTTCAAACTGCTAAGTCGGAAGAAGCTGGGGCTAACAGTGGGTGCTCACTCCACTCCCCAGATTCAAACCTGTGACCTTTTGGTCTGCAAGTTCAGCAGCTCACCTCTTTAACACACTGCACCACCGGAGGTTCCATTTAGAATACTAATGATGATAAGTCCAAATCAACAAATCTTTCCCGAATTTTAGATGAAAGATTAGGCGGCCCATTTTTCGTTCCGAGAAGGCTCCAAAAGTGAACTTCCCAGTCAATTTCCGGTGGCTCAGCTGCCGGATCTCTGAAATGATCTGAAATCCAAATCAACCCTTGGAATTTCCTATTCCTATTCATAACTACAGATAACTGAACAAAACAAAAGAAAGATGAGAAGAAAGTAGGAAGGCAAGAAGGAGCTAAGTCCTAAAGCAAGGCAAAAAATTGAATCAATGTTTCAATTTACAAAGATAAAGAAGAGGAAATGAAGAGTCAGGGACTCACAACTTCCACTCAAAGCCTGGCCCTTGCAGAAACCTCAAATGGGAAGGACTTTATTTAGTACCATTTGAGTTTGTCAACATACCAACCACAAGAGAGCAAATTATAGTTTTTAAATATGGCTTGACACTTTTCTCCCCTCAGACTAATTACACATCCTCTGCGTAGATGGACGGCTTCCAGACACATGGTGCTGCTTTTCAGTGCTGTGACTCTTGTTAAAATCAGAAATAGAGCACAGAAGAGGAGGAGGAAATCTTAATGGCTGAAGCAACCACATATTGTTTCTATTAGCAAAAGTCAACATCTAGTCTAACAAGAAATCTGTTTGGGCATGATATAAGCCTGCGATACTTCTAATCCATTTTGATTTTCTTGCCTTTTTGTAAATACATTGAAAACAGCCATTTATGGTTTTTCGCTTAGTGCAGACCCGGTCTTTTTGACAGCAGGAACCTTTTTTACTCTTCAACAAAGAATTCAGTTTGCATTTCCAGCCTTCCACAACCTCCATATTTTTAAACACTGTGTAGAAACTTATTCATAAAAAAAACACTTAGTGCTTGAAAAGGCAAGCTTCTTCTGTTCCAGGAAAGTAAATCTTGCAAACCTTGAACTAAAAGTCATCATCATACATAAGAGCCAGCAACAGAAGCAGTGCCATTTGCAGAAGAAAAACATCTGCTAGAAAATGCTACCTGTAAAATTTAGGCTTTAAAAGAGGTATGAGCAGGCAGCATTATGCATTAATTCCCATTGAATTAAGCACATCCTACTAGTGCTACCTGAGCATGATGGGAGTTGTAGTCCTACATATCCAGAGTACACTAGTTGGTCTTAAAGACTTTGGGACTCATACAGCATTGTGTGTTCAGGAAAGTCATGTTACCTCTCTATTCTGCCTTGGTCAGACCACACCTGGAATACTGTGTCCAATTCTGGGCACTGCAATTGAAAGGAGATGTTGACAAACTGGAAGTTGTCCAGAAGAGGGTGACCAAAATGATGAAGGATCTGGAGAACAAGCCATATGAGGAGTGGCTAAAAGAGCTGGGCATGTTTAGCCTGCAGAAGAGAAGGCTGAGAGGAGACATGATAGCCATGTATAAATATGTGAGGGGAAGTCATAGGGAGGAGGGAGCACGCTTGTTTTCTGCTGCCCTGGAGACTAGGACGCGGAACAATGGCTTCAAATTAAAGGAAAGAAGATTCCACCTGAACATTAGGAAGAACTTCCTCACTGTTAGAGCTGTTTGGCAGTGGAACTCTCTGCTCCGGACAGTGGTGGAGGCTCCTTCTTTGGAGGCTTTTAAGCAGAAGCTTTATGGCCATCTGTTGGGGGTGCTTTGAATGCAAATTCCTGCTTCTTGGCAGGGGGTTGGACTGGATGGCCCATGAGGTCTCTTCCAACTTTATGATTCTATGATCTAACATCTTCTTTTGGATGAGAAAAGAAGGAGAATATTTGTATCCTAATCCCCCAAGGTACTTATTTAAAGCAGGGCTGGGCAAGTGTAACCTGTTATACCTTATATAGTTTACCATTACACAAAGCTGTTGGCCTTCCAGAGTCATAGTCAATTGCTACATATATGTTGCATGCTACAAAACCACTGTCCAGATTCAAACCTCGGGTAATAACTCTGAAATATTTAAGGTTATCTTAATTCATGTCTCCTATTTGAATGTTCCTTTAAAAGCAAAACAGCTATTTTGAGGACTATGGCAAAGTTTCCAATGTCAGAATTGTGTATGAAGGGGGCGGGGGAGTATACAGAATTGCCCTGCTGAGTTGAAGAAGGTACTAAAGATGTCATATATCAGTTTGATGAGGGGAAACAAGTAAATGCAACAGTGATGGTGTTAGTCAGTGACATTGGTGGGTGGTCAAATACTTCACTCTTCTTGGATGTTGTATAACTGACTATGCATTGTATCAAGAAACACTTCATTCTCTTTATCTGGAACCCACACATTCTCATTCATTGGCTGATCTAAAGAAGGAGTTCTAAGAAAAGGAGTTGCTGCAAGTGGCTTTGTCAGTTGCCTGGATTTTCCTTCTTCTCTCACCTTTCATTTTTGACACACTAAAAACAGATTGTGCGAGGACTTAGCAACTAGTGTGTGTCATTGCATTTCACAGCCAAAGCACATTACCTTGAATGTGTTTGTCTCTTGAGTGAATCATTGATACTTGCATCCAATGCAAACTTTTTCTTCCACGTTCTCCTGAAGTGTGTGTTCAGATAGATAGATATAGTTATCGATCTAGATATTGAAAGAGAGGTGGAAACTGTTTTAAGGAAATGGATGGGAGAAGGATCTGCTACAGTAGTGATTGATATCTCTCGTGTCAGTGGGTCCAGGTTTTAATGTATGTCTGAGAGCAGAGTTTCTCAAACAGTGCTCCTCCAGATGTTTTTGACTTCAGCTCCCACAGTTCCTAACAGCTGATAAGGTAAAAGGTAAAGGTTTTCCCCTGACAATAAGTCCAGTCGTGACTGACTCTGGGGGTTGGTGCTCATCTCCATTTCTAAGTCGAAGAGCCGGCATTGTCTGTAGACACCTCCAAGGTCATGTGGCCGGCATGATTGCATGGAGCACCGTTACCTTCCCGCTGGAGCAGTACCTATTGATCTACTCACATTTGCATGTTTTCGAACTGCTAGGTTGGCAGGAGCTGGGGCTAAAAGCAGGCGCCCTTGCTGGTAAGCTGGCTGAAATTTCTGGGAGGTAAAGTCCAAAACACCTGGAGGAGCACAGTTTGAGAAACACTGCCTTAGAGGAGCTCTCCAAAGTACTGAACACTGTCCCCAAAATAAATTGAGCACTGTGGACAGCTCTTGTAAAGCCAGCATAACCATGGAGTGGTTTCACATAGGAACCACAAGCTGAGCAGGGTTGTTAGGCTGAAATCCACAAACATGCTTTTCTGGCATTAATGCTCATTTGATCTAAGGAATTTATGCACGGCCATTTTTCTGAGCTTACTTCTGAGTAAACAAGCACTGGATTGTGATGGAATATTCTTTAGAAATGAGCTGAAGTTGCACTTTGCCTCATCAGAAAGCGAAATGCATTTGCAAATGTGTTCTTCCCCAGTCAGGAGTGCTAAAGAGCCTCTTACTCTAACCTTTTCTCCTTCCTTGGTGAATGAATGTAATGTTTTCGCATTCTGTTTAGAAGTGTGTCTAATTCATTTTCCCAGCTTAGCGAGACTTGCCCCAAGTCATTTCCTATTTGCTCCCTTGCTGTGAGTGGAGTCAAATTCTCTGCAAGAAGTCAGTTTGGTTCCAGTGATTATCTCTGCTGAATGAGCATGCCTGGACCCCAATCCCCACACTCCGTGGATAGAAAAGACGCTCGCCTCATGCTGGGAAGATAGCTTAACTGTATGTTAATAAAGGCACGAGGAAGGCACAAGCCAAACAAAGGCATACAGCCTGAAATGAAATAACAGAGAGTCAATCTAAGGAATAGGCTTTGAAGAGAAATAAAAAAAGCTATAACATTTACAGTCTCTGTCATGGATACACTTCTCGGTTGACACCATCAAGAGTTAATACACCCAGGTGCAATCACTTTCTTAGCTTTAATTTGCCCTTGCTTTGAAGATCATTAGCATTGGGATTAGAAGGAATTGGGTGGATTAAGGGGAATTTCAGGCCTGCTCTCTGTTCTCGGTCAAACATTTGCCTCACACCGTCTAATTCCTCTGCCAGGCCATTAATTATATTTCATTAAAGCTCTTAGTGTGAGAGCAATTGCACATGAAACCTTCACTCTTCACCTGCTAGAGACCTTTTTGGCTGAAGGAAGTTATAGTAGCAGGTAGGAAAATAGCAGCTTCACTCTAAACCACCTTCATTTGCAAACCTCTTGTTGAAACTCATTTGTTCCATTCTGCAGCCCACTGGAATCCAAACGAAGTTTTTATGCCCCCCCATAAGCACAACCAAAGCTATAGGGTGCTACAACCAGCAATACAAAATAGTGGAATATTCACCTCCCACAGCACTACTCCATCTGCCTATATAGCATATTGATCAGTTCTCCTAAGCAGGCCCGGGCTGTGGCACAGGCTGGTGAGCAGCCAGCTGCAGCCAGCTGCAACAAATCACTCTGACCAAGAGGTCATGAGTTCGAGGCCAGCTCGGAGCCTGTGTTTGTCTCTGTCTTTGTTCTATGTTAAGGCATTGAATGTTTGCCTTATATGTGTAATGTGATCCGCCCTGAGTCCCCTTCGGGGTGAGAAGGGCGGAATATAAATACTGTAAATAATAATAATAATAATAGTAATAATAATAATAATGATAATCAGTCCAATATATTATAGTAAAGGTAAAGGTTTTCCCCTCACGTTAAGTCCAGTTGTGACTGACTCTGGGGGTTGGTGCTCATCTCCATTTCTAAGCCGAAGAGCTGGTGTTGTCCGTAGACACCTCCAAGGTCATGTGGCTGGCATGAGTACATGGAGCGCCATTACCTTCCCGCCGGAGCGGTACCTATTTATCTACTCACATTTGCATGTTTTCGAACTGCTAGGTTGGCAGGAGCCAATGTATTATAGACCTGTCCTAATTGGAAGGCTCTTAATTTACTGCATTGTGGTAACCATCACATAACTACAAATGATCTAGGAGTCTGGAAGCTTGATAAATATGCCCAGGTTAACTGAAAACTGTTCTGAAGATAAGAAGAAAAGGACAAGTAAGACGCAGCCTCTTCAAGGAAGCACCGTCACACCGTTCCTTACTAGGAATGTTTGTATAATTAATTAGGTTTCTTAAAGGGGTGGGAGAGGAAAAGAGAAGGAACAGCAAAATAGCTCTTTCATTCTGAAAAGCAAGCCAGCGAGATCAAGAATAGCATTTCAGTTTACGTTCCTATAATAAGGCAGTGTAGGTGAGAAGAGAATGGTGGTGGTGGTTTACCTTTAGGAAAACCAATGCATTTAACCAATAATAGTTCTTTCCCTGCTTTCTCAAATTGAAAGTGTTACATCATGTTCCAGGATATAAAAAAATGAGGCATGAATGGGTATTTTATGGAAGTGGTGGTGAGTAATTAGCTCAAATGGAAGGCTAATTAAAAGCTATCCAGCCAGAGCTAAGTACCTTTGATATCTTTTTTCATGGAAATCAGTTTCACTGAGTTACTTGACATTACTTTCATGTAAGCATGCACAGGGTAGGAACCCATGATTATCAGTTTGGTGAAACTACTATTGCAATGGGAAACCCTTTTAAATGCAACAAACTGGAGATCAGATTTCCCTTCCTACCCTTAAAGATCAACCTTACTCTGCTGGTTGGTCCTTGTCTGAGTTACCCATTTTCTTGGTACTTGTGTTATACTATAACTGCCATCTATCAAGTTACATGGACTTATGATAAGGGCTCCTCCTTAATTATTCTTCAGTATGAGTGCAAAAACAGAATTTTCAGACTTCCACCCATAAAACCAAGCCCCATGAAAACAATAAGATTGCCTTTACCTTCTATATGCATTTTCTTGTGTCACCACTTTCACAATCAACAACTTCCAAAGTTATACCAGTCAAATGTTTTCTATCTGAACTTGACCATCAGCAAGCATCAGTCACTGAAGTGGACATCTGCAGTGTCATTTGATATATGACATCTTGATATATAAGTGTGAGTTCTCAAGAACAAAACGTGCAGACTTCATTTTATTTCATTTAGTCTTTACCAATGTACAACTGCACTTTCAAAATGACTTTGTTGGCCCTGAGAGCCAAAAATGTGACAATTCGTCTATATTAAAATTAACAGTAGGGATTTTTTATTCTTCTATTGAAATGAATGTAGTAGGCATCTTTTTAAAAAATGCAAGAATTGAAAGTTTCTGTAGATTACAAAATTTATCTTGAAAGGCTGTGTTTTACCATTATGAACTATAAAACATGGAATGCTGTGGATATGTTTAATATGAAAAGAAAATGTATATATAACTTTAAACTATTGCTTTCATGGCAATTTTCCTCAAATAATATAGTGGCATAGGATGCCTAATCAAGCTGAATTGCCACACCCTATTTAAATATAGTGGGTTTTAAATACCTTAAAGCAGTGGTTTTCAACCTATGGGCCATGGCCCAGCAATGGGCTGCAAGAATAAAAATCTGGTCCGCGAACCTCCTTCCTCTTTATTTATTTTATTTCTGCTCCTTTCTGCAGAGCTGATCCTTGTGTTGGATAGACCACATCAGCTCTAGATTATTAAATATTGTTTTCTGTGGGCGAGCAGATGGCGACTACTGGATGGCATATGTTCTGTGTCAGAAACTAGAACTGATGTGGTCTTTCCAATGCACTTTTCTGAATCAGCACTCCAAACAACAAAACCAAATCTAAAGTTGACCAAAAATTGATTCGTAACTCTTTTGGTAGTAATGTTGACAGTGGTCCCTGGTCAAAGTGGTCCCTGGTCAAAAAAATGTTGGGAACCACTGTCTTAAAGGCACCAGATCCCATGTTATCTTGGAAGCTAAGCAGGGAAGCCCTAGCTTGTACATGAATGAAGGACTGTCAACAAATTCCAGGTACTGTAAGCTATATTTCAGGGGAATGAATTGTTAGCACCACCTCTAAGTATTCCTTACCTAATAAAACCCTATGAAATTCATGAGGTCATGTTAAGTTGACAAGCGACTTGAAGGCATACACATTCCAATAAAATTTCTATTTGTTTCTTTGAATTGTTCATGGCATTTCTCTGTGGTTTATGATCCAAGATCACCCACTATTAACAGTCTAGTAAAAACAAGTAAACATAAAAGCAAATAGAGCAATGACTTTTCATTTGCAAGTGTTTTTTATTTTCCCTTGAAAAAGAGACTTTCTGGTCAATGTACTATATTTGCTTTTGTACGAACACATTTTTGGAGCTGATCAAATAGCAAATGAATCCCAAACTGAGATGTAAAGATCACACTTCAAAGTCCACTTGAGCTCAGTTCATCACTCCCTTTGTATAGATTAGGATCAGGATTAAAAGCAGCCCTCAGAAAAGAAAATGACCAGGGCTGCAGTCTTTAGAACAATCAACAAAAACTTTCATTGATTTATTACCAGAAGCCAATTTTAAGAGAAAAGAGTCAGTTTTAATCAGAGTTACTAAACATTAATTGCATATCATTTGTTTTGAAGATGTACAGGCTGTTATGGTCATAAATCCTCAATGTGAGGTGTTTTTTGTTTAGTAAGTGGAAAATATGAATTGACATACTGTTTTTTAGATTTGCTTCCTGCATACCTTCCACAAAGTTCAAGGTGGCAAATGTAGTCTTCCTTTCCATTTTTGCCATCACAACAAACCTGTGCAATAGGTTAGGCTGAGGGATAGTGATTGGCCTTGGTTTACTCAATTAACTTTATTCTAATATGGACACTCAAACTATAAGGACCTTTCATACTACATCAGTGGTTCTCAACCTGTGGGTCTCTAGATGTCTTGGCCTTCAACTCCTAGAAATCCTAACAGTTGGTGAACTAGCTGGGATTTTTGGGAGTTGTAGGCCAAAACACTTGGGGACCCACAGCTTGAGAATCAGTGTACTAAATCATTATAACACTATAATCTCACTTTAATGGTCAAGGCTGCATCCTATGGAATCCTGGGGTTTCTGTGGTTGAGAATTCTAAATAATCCTCCTTACAAATCCCAGAATTCTATAGGATGGGAGCATAGCAGTTGAAGACAAAGATATTAGGTTGGGTCTGTTACGGATTTGTTGAGAAACAAACTGTGTGTAGTCCTGTCCAGACTTATCCAGCCCTTTCCTGCATCCACAATGAGCAAAAGAAATAAGCCAGGAAAATGGAAAAATTAAAATTTACTCTTAAGTAGCAGAGTCAAAAAACACAAAACCTCCAGATTCAAAATAACTCAGTCTCTTTGAAGCAACAAAACTCACATAAAGTTCCTTGCATTAAACTCGTGCATCTTCTTTGGAGATTTCTTCATAGTAGGCTCTCAGCAAGTTCTGAAGCAGGTGATTCAGTAAATCCCAAAAAACATTACAAACATTCTCCCAAGTTATACCCCATTCAGGGAATGGTTCAAGCTTGTTAACCTTGATTGTTCTAATTACTCAACTATGAGTTGTAATTGACCAGTTGTTTTTCCCTTAACACATACATACACAAGTAGTGATCCCACAGAAACTTAGTCAAATACATGTATATACAGCAATAGGGTCCAAATCAGAATTTGAAAAAAGGGAATTTTATGCACCACGACTTGTAAAATTCCTGAGGCAGTGGGGCCTTAATAGCCCAAATCCATACATTTCCAATCAGTGATGTCCAACCTTTGGTCCTCTGCGTTTTTGTGACTCCAATTCCCAGAAGCCCTAGTCAGCTTGTCCAATGCTCAGGAATTCTGATAATTGAAGTCCAAAATACCTAGAGGACCAAAGGTTGAATATCACTTCCATAGATGTGTGAGTATTGGGCCTCTGTGATGTAAAATGTGACACTGGAAAGGAATCTTTCATTCCGATTTCCAATGGATGACCACTATCTCCCATCCTAGTTTGACTACAAAATGGAATAGTAAAGGTAAAGGTTTCCCCTGACATTAAGTCCAGTCATGTCTGACTCTGGGGGTTGGTGCTCATCTCCATTTCTAAGCCGAAGAGCCGGCATTGTCCGTAGACACCTCCAAGATCATGTGGCCGGCATGACTGCATGGAGCGCTGTTACCTTCCTGCCGGAGGAAGGTAACAGCGCTCCATGCCTATTACCTTCCTTCATACCTATTGATCTACTCACATTTCCATGTTTTCAAACTGCTAGGTTGACAGGAACTGGAGCTAACAGCGGGCGCTCAAGCCGCTCCCGGGATTTGAACCTGGGATCTTTTGGTTTGCAAGTTCAGCAGCTTAGCACTTTAATGCACTTCGCCACTGGGGCTCACAAAATGGAATATCAGCTTGTATATCTTTGTAGGAAAAATAATAAAACATATGATAAACAATTCTTTCACACTACACAAATTTAGCCATGTTTTCTATATTAAATCCCATGGAAACACCCAAACTTGGGTTTGTGCTTCAGTGAAGCTCTAGATCCCTCTGGCTAATAATTTTAGGTTCTCCTACCTAAACTGCAAAAACCTGAATTCCACTGGGTGTAATCATTGCCGTTAATGTGGAATCAAGGACCCCTAGTTACATGATCCCAGAGATCCAGACATCATCTGTTTAGAAACTAAGAAGATTACATTTTTTTACTATGCAGCAAGATACTGAGTGATCAGAACTGCTGACTCATGATGTTATTCCAATTAGAGGACTTAGGAAAATTACTGTTTTGGACTACAACTCCAAGAATTCTTGTAGTAAAAAAGCCAGAGGACAGTAGGAAATTCTTGAAGTTGTGATCCAACACAATAATTATTTCCAAGTTCTGCATATAACCTGGCAGCTATCCTGGAATATGATTTCTATACTCAGTTATGTATTTGTCCAAGATCACAGTAAAATGCACTCTAACAGCAGTGTGTTAGGCTGAGTTTTAGCTCAGTCATTGTTGCCATCTTAGTCACTCTAAAGTGCAGCATCTGTCTCTTAATCTCCAGGAGAGAGGGAGCCACTTAAACACAGTCAAGATCATTCTGGGCTGAAGCCAGTGAGAAAGATTTCCAGCACCTCGCGTGTTGACCATATGCTGCATCTTTCCTCAGCTGGAAGAAAGGCACTCAGCAACTATTTTGTTTGGAACCCACATGGGAGTAAATGAAAGCTGAAAGGGAAATAGATGTATGCACTCCACATATGCCCACGCATTCCAGCAAGGGGTACAATACCCTGTGGATAAACTGAGGCCATTCCACCCTTACACACTGCCAGTACATCTAAATAAGATAAAGAGATACAGAACAGTATTTATAGGCACTAGCCACACTGTGGTAAAGGTTACCTTGGACAATGCAAATTTAAATGATTGACCCACAATATAGAAGCGAAAAGGCCTTTTGAAACATTGCTGGAGAATCACTGGAGCTACTACCAGAGTGGTGGTCCCCAATCTTTGGTCCTCCGGGTGTTTGGGACTTCAGCTTGGTCAACTGTCAGGAATTTTGGGAGCTGAAGTCTGAAACACCTGGAGAAACAAAGTTTGGGAACTATTGATCTAGAGCAATACATATGATGTCAATTATACACAATCTTCTCCACCCAACTGTCTCTCAATTCATTTCTGATTATGATGTTGTAAGAGGCGACATGCCTATACCCAGAAGTTGCTAATTTGAATTTCTCTCTAAGAGTTCAGGCATAGCATGTACGGTATTTCTGTCATTTCTGTTCATTGCTTTTAGACACACTTTCTCTCTTCCTGCATCTCAATCAGTTTATCATTAATCTGAGTGTGTTTGTCCTCTGTTCTTTTCATTTGCGTTTCTCCTTTTCCTCTACACAACAATTAATAGCATAGCTGGTTATTAAATCTATCATATTTAAAAGAAAACCTATTTCATACCCTTTTTAAGATAGAAAAGTAAGCTTGATTCATTTCTCAGTTAAATCCAATGTATGGGAGTCATGGAAGTGTGGGACTGGTTGCTGCTCTCATTCTACTTGTGAATACTGCTTTTGGGATACACTGCAATCTCTAATATTCCCAAACAGATATGACTCCATTCTACCCATCTTACAAATAAATAAGGAAAATGACACTTGATACAGTTTTAGAGATGTCAACAGTTTGGTTTAAAAACATAAAAGAAAAGAAAATTGACCAGGGATGGGAAATCAATCACATATCAGTACTTATAAAGAAAGACAACATGAGGAGCCAGTTTTGGAACAATAGAATGCTATATCTAAATATTGGGTTTTGTCTACAAGGGACTATATAGTATTTCCATGAAGTTTATTGTTTTTTCTCCTAAACATTTAATAATTTGGATATATAATATATAAATCCTAATGTAACTCAGCCAGTGTTATTTAATAGTGTTTAATATTAACTAGTTCTTAAACCAGTAAATTGTAATTCTTTGGATGTTAGACTGGGAACTGAGGCCCCACCTACACCACCCTATAATGCATTGTAGAGGTTGCATTACCCTGGGGCATCTGAACAACCCCCAGGCTAATGCAATTTAAATAAAATGATACCTGGAAAAATAATACTTAAAATAATTTCAGGAAGATCCACATCTTTCCAGGTATGGGACCTGTAGGAACTGCCTCTTGGGATTGTCATGCAGGATCCCAGCCTGGGGAGGAAGGATGGCAGTATTCCCCTTCCTGTTCCTCATTTCACCCCAAAAGGTACAGTGAATGCCTCAAGATTGGGGCATGAGGCTTCTCTGAAGAACCTGGTACATCAATTGGTGTCAGGAACTTGGAGAGGGCAATCCTACCACACCAAAAAGGCAGGGTTTTGCCCCCGCCAGTGTGGCCCACAAATGCAGGTTAAATCGGCATTTGAAATGTCAATTTCCCTTGCATTCAGGCCAGTGTGGAAGGGCCTTGAGATATCCAGCTTCATGTCCCCATTCAGTCATGAGACTCTCTGGGCTGAGCTTAAGTTAAACTTTCTCTTATGCCACCTACTTAAGAAGAAAGTGCAAAAGCTGGGTTGCAATTAAACATCAAACGTGGAGGCAGTGACAGACTTTATATTTCTAGGCGCAAAGATCACTGCAGATGCAGACTGCAGCCAGGAAATCAGAAGACGTTTACTTCTTGGGAGGAGAGCAATGGCCAACCTTGACAAAATAGTGAAGAGCAGAGACATCACACTGGCAACGAAGGTCCGCATAGTCAAAGCAATGGTATTTCCCATAGTAACCTATGGATGCGAGAGCTGGACCATACGGAAGGCTGAGTGAAGGAGGATAGACGCTTTTGAACTCTGGTGCTGGAGGAAAATCCTGAGAGTGCCTTGGACCGCAAGAAGATCCAACCAGTCCATCCTCCAGGAAATAATGCCCGGCTGCTCACTGGAGGGAAGGATATTAGAGGCAAAGCTGAAGTATTTTGACCACATCACGAGGAGACAGGAAAGCTTCGAAAAGATCACAATGCTGGGGAAAATGGAAGGAAAAAGGAAGAGAGCCGACCAAGGGCAAGATGGATGGATGGTATCCTTGAAGTGACTGGCTTGACCTTGAAGGAACTGGGGGCGGTGACGGCCAACAGGGAGCTCTGGTGTGGACTGGTCCATGAGGTCATGAAGAGTCAGAGATGACTAAACGACTGAGCAGCAGCAACAACCTACTTCCAAGGGTTGTTGTGGAGATAATGTAGGGAGGGGACAAGCCATCCACTTCACCACTTAATCTTATTGAAAAAAAGGCATAATATAAATAAAGAAAGATCAGCCCAGGTTTTGCTTTGACATGCAAGCAGCGTTTTGAGTTATGAGATAGCGAGAGAGGGCTCTCTAGCACCAAAGGGAGTACAAGCGCAAGAGGGAGTGCTAGAGCGAGAGGGAACACCAGCACAAGAGTACAGGGCTAAGGGACCAGCCTCCATGCCTCGATGCATCATGCTCTTCTCTGCTTTGGGAGATTTCTATCTGTTTTTGTCCACTTTGAGGAACTTTGGGTTAGTTGATTTTGCATGGTTTTGATTCCTGTTTGGCTTCATGAAGAGAAATAGGAAAAGAGAACAAGGGAGGGAGGCTGGAATGAGCAGAGTATGAAGAAATGATGCTTTTGCCTCTTCACTTGGTGCTTTGTACTTTCTTGCCACAACTTTGTGCTTCTACCATTGTGCCACAACTTTATGCTTCTACTATTGTGCAACAACTTTGAGCTTCTACCATTTAAAAGTTGATCTTCCTTTTGTTATTATTCCATGTGAATGTGCAGTACATTTTCTTATTTTAAAACACATAACAAAAAAATTGGTGAGTTTTTTGAGTGGAGTGGGATGGATAAATAGCATTTCAATGGAAAATTTTGCTTAGAGATAAGAGCTATTTGAGTTAAGAGCTTGGCCATGAAACAATTTAAACTCTTAACTCAAGGTATTGATGTATTTAAATTTGCATTTACATACATAATTAAATATGTGGTAAATGGGACCCAAGTCAAAACATGAAATTTATTTGTTTCAAATAGATCTTATACACATCGTCTGAAGGTCATTTTAAACACAATATTTTAACTATTTTATGCATGAAACAAAGTTTGTATACATTGAATCATCAGAAGAAAAAATGTATGACTGTCACTGCCACCCATTTGAATAGTTGGGGTGTTGGAATACTTTGGAATTCTGGATAAGGATATTCAACTTGTATTAGTTTCCCAATGTTACATATTGGTTTTTCCCTATGCATTGCATTGGTCCAGTAGAGGCCATGGCAGATTTCTTGCTGTGAACATAAAGAGAGTCCAGAAGGAAAGGTGTGCTGTTAAGGAACGTGTTGTTTGAACATGACCTTGCTGTTTTTCTTGGACTATAAGAGTGTGACCAGAAAAGTATTGTTCTTTTCTAAAGAGAGCTGCAAACATGCAATGCACATCTCAGCTCTCTTGTTCTGTTGAATAGTGTTAATACAATGGCAAGCTGTGTGACTGCTGATAAATTCAGTGGGGAACAGACTCACTCCCAGTGCTCAAATTATCAACACATTTTCCACGCTGCTTCCAGAAGAGAGATATCTAACTCTGTCAGACTCTGTGGAATTATGTGTTTTAAAGGGGAATGGTATTGAGTGTGTCTGTTTGCACAGGAAGAACAATTTGAAAATACATTTGTTGAAATTTCCCCCTTTAGCACTATGTTGTTGTTTTTAAGTGCAAGCAGTAGAGGCCTTTCACTTAAATTGCCATATGCAAAAAACAAAAAACTATTGTGTAGGAGCGGTTTAAGTTTTGCTCATGTTGAGCATCCCTTAAGTGGAATTCCAAATTCTAAAATACTCCAAAATCAAAAATGGGCCGCATGGGTAACTGACATAGTGACATCTTTGCTTTGTGATGGTTTCATATATACAAACTTTGCTTCCTGTACAAAATCATTAACAATATAAAATTAGCCTCAAACTGTATGTATAATTGTACTTCCAAGAGTGTTCATATTTAAGGATGGTTCAATGATGATGTGGAAAGTAATTTAACCTCCTCTACAAGTACCCTTAAGGCAGCAAAACTAACAATGACCTCCTGCCAATGCTGAGACCCCTCTACATTAAAAATAATCCTAGGGTTCATTCATTAGTCCAGAGCGTGAAAAAAAAATATTTTTTTCAGTTGTATTTCAGCTCTCAGAATTCGGCAACCCCCATGGCCAGTGGCCATGCTGGCTGGGGATTTCAGGAGTTGTAGAGTGCATTTATATGTGCCATTACATCCAAGGCGAATCTACACTAGCAATACTCTGGATTGCTCCTGTGGACAGTTGTCTCTTGCATTAGGGTAGAGTCCAAATTTTCCAGTGTGCCTGAAACTAGTTTGACTCCACTGGATGGCCACCTTACCTTGGATGGCTCTATTGCCACTGCCAGATGGCTATGGAGCTTCAGGAGAGTTTCTGGCTATCATTGAGCACCCTTTCTGACATAGGCAAAGGGTGACCAGGGAGTAAAGGAGGCAGCTACCTCCTTTTCCTTGGTCATGTGGGCACATTTATTGATGTCAATAAAGGCACCAACAATAATCAGGAACTCTTCTGAGCTCTGTGGCCATCTGCTGCAGCAATGGGAGAGTTGCTGTTTATTCATTCAGTTGCTTCCGACTCTTTGTGATCTTATGGACCAACACCACAGTTCAAAAGCGTATATCTTCCTTCACTCAGCCTCCCTTATGCCCAGCTCTCACATCTATAGGTTACTACGGGGAATACAATTGCTTTAACTATGCAGACTTTCGTTGCCAGTTTGATGTCTCTACTCTTCACTATATTATCGACATTAGTCATTGCTCTCCTCCCAAGAAGTAAACTTCTTCTGATTTCCTGTCTGCAGTCTGCATCTGCAGTAATCTTTACACCTAGAAATACAAAGTCTGTCACTGCCTCCATGTTTTCTCCCTCTATTTGCCAGAATTACACAAGCCCAAAGGGAGAGTTACACAAGCCCAACCCAAATCTTTTTCAGTGCACCACCAAATATAAGAAAAAGGGGGTGGCAACACTGAGCTGCGTGGATATCAGACCAGTTCAGATTAGAGCTAAGACCACACTCACCCTGAAGTATGGGGCTGCTCTGGAGTTTGGCTGAAATTCCAGAGCATTCCCTGACTTGGCATAACATGGAGTAATAGTTTCGGTGTAACAAACCATTAGCCAAAATGTACAAAACAGTTTCTGATAAGTGTTGAAAATGTAAGGAACAAGTTGGCTCCTTCTATCACATATGGTGGACTTGTAAAGAAGCAACAAAGTTTTGGATGAAGATTCATGAAGAATCACAAAAGATTTTAAAAAGAACATTTATAAGAAAACCAGAGTATTATCTATTAGGATTTACAGACTTAGACTTACAATTGACTGATCAAGAAGATAAGCTTTTTACTTATATTATGACCTCCGCTAGAATTGTTTTCGCTAGAGAATGGAAACAGGAATCAGTCCCACCAATTGAGGAGTGGGTAGAGAAGATAAGAGAAATAAAGGATATAAACGAATTGACTTTTTTGTTGAAGAAAAATACAGGCAAGATAATGAAAAGAACGAATTGGGACGATCTTCAGGACTATCTGGATAACTTGAGAAAATGAAGATTACGAGAGACAATTTTACTATTTTTTGCTTATTTTTTTTAGTAAGAAAAAATATTTTTGAATAATAAGAAAACATTATCCAAGAAGATGGAATGGAAGTCACATCCTTTTTTTTTCTCCCCTTTGGTTGTGTGTGGGCTATATTTCTGTAGATTGTAGATTTTACTCTTCTTTCTTTTTCCTACTTTTCTATATCTCGGTTGTTCTCACTCTTTCGATGTAGTATAAAAATGTAATAATTAAAAAAAAAACATGGAGTAATACTTGGTTGAACCATTTTACCTCCAGAGGACCTAAAGTCCTTTGATGTTATCTAGGCATTTAGGTCTGATCCTGCGAGGTTTGGAACTAGGTAGATGAGCCAATCGCATAGCAAAGGTGTTTTTTTCACAGTGTTTTTTCACTTTAGTTCAGTAGTAATTATGCCAATACTGGCATTCTTAATTTAATGTATAGCTAGTCTGGAATATCAATATGAAAAGGGATCTTGTAGCCCTTTGGAGACAAACTGAGAGAAAAATGTTGGTAGCATAAGCTTTCATAGACTGAGCAAAGAAGAAGACACTGTCTCCAAAAACTTCTGCAGTCTTAATTTAGTTCACCAATCTTGCTTAACACATCATTCGATCACTACAGCACAGTTCAGAGGCATATCAGTATTTCCAGGTAAATGTGATTTCAGTGGATTAAAAGGCAGATCACACTAGACCCAGGCTGAGCATAACACCATGCCCCATTGCCATTACAGGGAGAGGTACAGAAATATATCAAAGACAGTTCGACACTTAAAAGGGAATAGTAAATAAAAGGGATGTGTCCTAGCCGTGCTGGTGGCAGGTGGCAGGAAGCGAACATCCACAGGATCAAATAGAAGAGTTTTCCTCTGTTGCTTCTTGAAAGGGGTTTATTTATTTTTTAATGCCCAGATTTATATTTATTTTTTATTAAAAACAAGAAGGAAGTAGATTACAATCACATTGTGTAAGACTGGAAGTTCTAAGCTACACATATTATTTTTATACGAGAGGGATGAACATTGTTACCTTTACCCCCACCATTTCCTGCTGGAAAATGGGACAAATAGGAGAGAAAACATTTCATGCTACTATGGAGCAAATCCTTTGGGCTTCTCATTAGAAGTCAGAGGAATGGTGAGCAGGACGAAGAACTGAGGAAATGACATAAGATAGTTGGGATGTTAAAAGCATCCCTGTCACGTCTCCTGAAAGGCTTTTACCTTCGCCAGACTGGCTGCGATCTTTTTTGAAGGAAAGAAGAAAGGAAAGAAGGAAGGAAGGATATAAAGGAAATAAAATGGATAAAAGCAATAAGAGGGTAGTGGGTAAAGATGCAGTCAGAAAGATGGCTAATTGATCATACACAGAATGACATTGATTTTAAAAGAAGCAACCAATCATTGGCCTATTTCTCAGACAGACACCTCTTTCTCTCACACCCAAACACACACATCTGCAAAAGAGCTACTTCGATGTGATGTAATCCAGCTTCACTGTGGCGTGTGCAATTGCACTATGTAACACATTTTATGTTCCTCGAATATAAATGTCATTTCATAATTGGATTTATTATAAAAACATGGAAAATTTATTAAATTGCAAAAAATGTAGTTTTTGAAGCACATTTTGCTATAGTTTTTCAATGAATATCTCATTGAGTCACAACCAATTCAACATACATTAGAGTCTCACTTATCCAACATAAATGGGCTCGCAGACCGTTAAATAAGCGTAAATGTTGGATAATAAGGAGGGATTAAGTAAAAGCCTATTCAACGTCAAATTACATTTACAAATTAAGCACCAAAACATCATGTTTTACAACAAATCTACAGTTCAATACACAGTAACGTTATTTAGCAATTACTGTATTTACGAATTTAGTACCAAAACATCACAATGTACTGAAAACATTGGCTACAAAAACATTGACTACTAAAAAATTGACTACAAAGATAGAATTGCATAAAATGAACTTACAGTAACAACATTGTCAGAAGTTAAATTCATAAAAAGTTCAGTCCTGAGAAGATTTTTTTAAAATATGTGATCCTTGCCTGCCTAGAGAAACAGCTGTGGATCCGGGAAGGAGGCAGACAGCGTTGGATAATACAGAACGTTGGATGAGCAAAGGTTGGATTAGCAAGACTCTACTGTAGCTTGTGGCAGCCATGAAAATGAAGTTTCTGGAGTATAACAACTATTTTCAAAGTAAGTACTATACAATTAAACAGGAATAACACTTTCAAACCAGGAACACAAAATTTTCCAAATTTAATTACATAGTGTTACCATAGTACAATTGTGTATTTGTGTTTGCCTTCAGGTCACATGTTTGATTTATAGGTATTCCATGAATTTGATAGAGTTCTCTTTGGCAACAAATACTCCAAGATGGCTTTTCCAGTTCCTTTCTCTGGAATATAGCTCACAACCAGATCCACTCAATTAGTGTCTAAAGCCATCTGAAGCTACTGTAGTAGTCTCAATTGAGATTCATAGTACCCAAACACAGCCAAGTTGTTTTGAAACATAACCGAGGAAAGCACACAAGTGCTTCTCCCCCTATCTTATGGGGGGGGGGGGAATAAAAGAAAATTAAAGGGTTCACCGCCCTTTCATGAAACACAGAAACTGCTGCCTAAATAAAGCTTAGAAAGTTGTTTTAAAGAAAGTCACTTTGAAGAAGCATAGTTATAATGGCACACTGATGTAATGACATATTGAAGCCATTCATAACAGAGCAATGAGAAGAAGGGACTCTGGATTGCCAGAGTATCAATTGATTCATTTTACTGAAAAAGTAACTTTCCAAGATCACTTGGTATGCTGTGAGCAGGAGGGATGCCAACTGAATGACAGAGAGTGAAGCAATTAATCCTCTCAATGATTGTGATTCTCAGGAACATATAAGCAGCTCCTACACTTGTTCATCTGGGCAGCACCATTCTCTTCAATGACTGGAAACAACCATCCTAATCTACTATGACTGATGCCTGCTCTTTATCATTTGCATGAGCCATCTTGCATGGTGAAGAGAACGTCATCATGCATCAGGTGAAAATGTAGAATTAAGGTAAAGGTAAGGTAAAGGTTTTCCCCTGACATTAAGTCTAGTTGTTTCTGACTCTGGGGTCGGTGCTCATCTCCATTTCTAAGCCAAAGAGCTGGCATTGTCCGTCGACACCTCCAAGGTCATGTGGCTGGCATGACTGCATGAAACGTTGTTACCTTCTCGCCAGAGAGGTACCTATTGATCTATTCACATTTGCATGTTTTCGAACTGCTAGGTTGGCAGAAGCTGGGGCTAACAGCGGGAGCTCAGTCCGCTCCCCAGATTCAAATCGCCGACTTTTCAGCCAGCAAGTTCAGCAGTTTAACCTGCTGTGCCACTGGGGTTCTTTGTAAGATTAAATGGGATATAAAATATCTCTGTGTAGTGCCCAGTAGGTTGGCATTCGGCTAGTGACACAAACATGGGAAATAAATGCTACCGTTTGTTGTTAATTGCTATCAAGTCAATTTTGACTTATAGAGATCCATGAATGCAAGGCCTTCAAGTCACCCTATCAACAGCTCTGCTCAGATCTTGCAGACTCCAAGTTGTGGCTTCTTTAATTAAATAATAATAATAATAATAATAATAATTATTATTATTATTATTATTATTATTATTATTATTATTATTATTATTATTTCTGGAGAAGACCTGGCTCTGGCTCACAAATGGGACACTGAAGAAGGAGACAGATGGCCTGATCCTTGCACCCCAGGAACAAATGCAATTAAGGCCAAGATCGAAAAATCAGCTGATGACCCAAAATGCAGACTGTGCAAGGAAACGGACGAAACCATTGATCATATCCTCAGTTGCTGTAAGAAAATTGCACAGACTGACTACAAACAGAGGCACAACTATGTGGCCCAAATGATTCATTGGAACTTATGCCTCAAGTACCACCTCCCAGCAGTAAAGAACTGATGGGATCACAAACCTGCAAAAGTATTGGAAAATGAGCACGGAAAGATACCGTGGGACTTCCGAATCCAGACTGACAAAGTTCTGGAACACAACACACCAGACATCACAGTTGTGGAGAAGAAAAAGGTTTGGATCATTGATGTTGCCATCCCAGGTGACAGTCGCATTGACAAAAAACAACAGGAAAAACTCAGCCGCTATCAGGACCTCAAGATTGAACTGCAAAGACTCTGGCAGAAACCAGTGCAGGTGGTCTCGGTGGTGATGGGCACACTGGGTGCCGTGCCAAAAGATCTCAGCCGGCATTTGGAAATAATAGACATTGACAAAATCACGATCTGCCAGCTGCAAAAGGCCATCCTACTGGGATCTGCACACATCATCCGAAAATACATCACACAGTCCTAGACACTTGGGAAGTTTTCGACTTGTGATTTTGTGATACGAAATCCAGCATATCTATCTTGTTTGCTGTGTAATAATAATAATAATAATAATAATAATAATAATAATAATAATAATAATAATAATAATATAGGCTTTATTTTTAAGCCGCCCTATCTCCCCAGATGGAAAAAACTCTTTAATTGAGTTTGTCCATCTGGAATATAGTTTTCTTCTTTTCCTACTGCCTTCTACCTTACCAAGCATTATTGTCTTTTCTGCTGATGTTGTCGCTGTGCCTTTTGCATTATGGGAAAGAGGACTATCGTCTGAATATCTAGATATTCTACTAGGTTAGCAACATCACAGTCTCATCTTGGTATTATGAAATTGCCTTGTTAAAATACAGGTTCATGACCAATCAAGGAAAAATACTTATTCTGCACCCAATAGAATAACATTCAAAATTAATGTACTTGTCAATGTTATTCCTCCCCTTCCCCACATAGCAATTAAGCAGATATTTAAAATGTCCCCTGAAATCAATTGGAATTAAAAGTGTCTAGCTATGGCTAGATTATGTCTAAGCTCCAAAATGTATGCATAGAAAATAAAATTAATAGATAGTACCTGACTCAATCCATACCCACAAATTACTGCACTTCAAATAGCAAATAAATCTCAAAAGAACATGAAAGACTAAAGAAAAGGGGGAAGCTGTTCATTGTGATCTATTAATTTAAATCTATTATTAACAGTGTCATTTTTTTAAAAAAAAATCTCATTTGCTTTTGCTTTATATGATGTTAATTATTGTTGATTATTTGTTGTAGTAATTGCATTTTAATAGGCTTCTGAGCATCCTGATTGCCTTGTCATAAAGACTGCAAGAAAACAAATTCATAACTATTATTTATAAAAAGAAATACAGTAGATGAGATTTGGAGTTTTGCTATTAAGAATAGCAACAGGGATGATGAGAGTGGATATTTTTTTGGGCGTTGCTGAAAAACCCAAAGCACTTATGCAGCTATGGCAAAACATTTTTTCTGTGATCTCAAAGGAACAGATATTTGGGATTCTATTTGAACTACTGACTTAATTTAGACATAACACTATGCCATAGTTTATGATCTCAGTTTGCAGGCAAGTGCAAAAAAATAGTTTAAAAATCCTGCTTGTTCCATTTCTGGAAAGCTTAATTTCCATGTTCTGGCCCAACAGAAGACTATACATGGTTTAGATCCAGGTGGGCATTTGTGAGCTTGCTCAAGCTCTTGGTCATGACCTTTTCCAGGCATATTTGTAGGAAGAAATATTGTAACCTTATTCATGGACCTAGGCTTTGGAATTCCTTTCAGGGAAAGCTAGGATGATTCCCTTCTTGCTCTCCTTCTATCATCTAATGAAATCCTTTCATTTCTGGGAAACTTTTAGGAATTGTCTGCTAAGGTTCTTAATAGTGTGTTATTTTGCTGATTTGTATGTTGTGTATTGATGAATTGGTTTCAAATGGTTCTAATTGACCTGAAGGTAGCTGGTTCGAGTCTGAGAGATGGGGTGGGCTCCCATCTGTCAGCTCTAGTTTGTGGGAACATGAGAGAAACCTCCCAGCAACACATCCGAGCATCCCCTGGGCAACATCTCTGTAGACGGCCAATTCTTTCACACCAGAAACGGCTTGCAGTATGTTCTCAAGTTGCTTCTGACACGATAAAAAAAATCTATGGATAGTTTAGCTACATTCAGATAAGAGCTGCCACATGAGGAATAATGCCATGAAATAAGGGATTTGAACAACAAACCATATGAAACAACTATACATGAGATACTGCTCATATGAAGGGATCTGCTTTGTACACATGCACACAATTTGTGGATATTGAAGATAAGGCTAATGTGGCTACTTAATCACATCTCAGAAAACTTACTTTTGGGTTAAAACTCCCAGGATTTCCCAGCCAATATGGCCAGGATTGCAGGAGTTATAGTAAAAAAAAATGTTTCAAAGCTTTCGGTTTTATTTCAAAATTACCCCTTTTTGACTTTTTTTTTCTCATGTCAGGAGCAACCGGAGTTGCTTCTGGAGTAAGAGAATTGGCCGTCTGCAAGGACGTTGCCCAGGGGACACCCAGATGTTTTGATGTTTTACCATCCTTATGGGAGGCTTCTCTCATGTCCCCGCATGGAGCTGGAGCTGATAGAGGGAGCTCATCCACACTCTCCCCAGGTGGGATTTGAACCTGGCAGCCTTCAGGTCAGCAACCTGAAAGTCACGAGGCTTTTATCCCCTAGGCCACCGGAGGCTCCTTTTCCTTTTTGACATAAACTGTTTTTTGAATAGACCGGTTGTTCATATTTTGTAAAAAAAAAAAAAATACAAATGACTATTAAAATAAACCATGTACGGTTTTGCTTCCCACCAAGATTTTATCTTGATATCAGTATAAATAAGAATAAAAACAGAAAAGATGTCCACTGTTTTGGGCGGGGGGTTGGGGCTTTCCTATATAAATTGATTGCTCTCCACATTTATTTTTAAAAAAGTATTACATTTCCTCAGCATCCTTCTTCTTTCCTATTTCAGCTGCCTGGAGTGAAGGACTTTTATGCTTTCAAAAAAAAATGTTCAAAAAATGCTGACTCGGCATCCCTGGCTGTTGTTATGTTTCAGCCATTCTACCCCTTTGATCTTCCCTGTGTTCCAGTGCTTCACTTGCACACATCAATACTGATAGTTGTTGACAACCAAATTGCTGCTCATGCTCCCATTAATTAAAAATGTATGCTACAGATAATTTGGTAACCAGGAGAGTACTGCACATATTATTAATTACATTTCCCTACCCATATTCTGTCCTGCTTGCCAACGTTTGCAGTATTAAATATATAAAATACTGATAATAGTGTGGCCCCCCCAAACAAACAAACAAATAAAACCTCAAACTACACAATACCGAGCATGCATAAGCTTGCTGATTTTGGAGGTTTCTACCAGTCAGTTGTTCTAACCTTTTTCCCCGCTTTCCTTCTGTACTGTCACCATTCTAGGTTCTTCAGAACCCTTCTTCAAGCATTCTCTTAATGTGTAGGGACTCAGAATAGATCAAAGGAATGGGGTTCTGCCTGCTGGCCTAATGCCATGTCTTTGTCTCTCTATCTTGAATATACTGATCTTACCTGATTTCAGAAGCTAAGCACAATCACATCTGGTCCTCCACATTTACAGGCTTGACTTTTGTGGATTTGATTATTCATACACTTGATTAATATGTTCTCCTCCAGTATAACTGTATGGGCAACATCTACAGGGGAGGACCCAGAGCAGTGGTTCTCAACCTGAGGTCCCCAGATGTTTTTGGCCTATAACTCCCAGAAATCCCAGCCAGTTTACCAGTGGTTAGGATTTCTGGGACTTGAAGGCCAAAAACATCTGGGGATCCCAGATTGAGAACCACTGACCTAGAGATTCCAAGAGAGAGCACTTGTCTAGGCATCTCAGTGGATGATGAAGCAGCTGCTTCCCCTATGGCCGGAATCAAGCATACCCTCAGGAAGCTGGAAGTTGGATAAGGTTTAAATTGTCTCTATGTCTGTCTCTGTCTCTGTTCTATGTTTATATGGCATTGAATGTTTGCCTTATATGTGTACAATGTGATCCACCCTGAGTCCCCTTCAGGGTGAGAAGGGCGGAATATAAATACTGTAAATAAATAATAAATAATTATAAGTCTTCCAGCATTATTCTATAGTTAACTTCTGGCAGAAGTTTATCATAAATTTGAGCTAGAGGATCTACAAATGACAGAAAAATGTTCTGTCAGGTTAAAAAGTAGGGTTTCCCCCCCCCCCAACTTTCATTTTCCCACTTTCATTTGGATCTCGCACTCTTAACCCTTGAGAAAATGGAGGACCTACTATACTAGGTTAGCTGACCAAATGGTCTCACTCAAAACAAAGAAGCTTCATATGTTGTTGTGTCTTACCTTCAGAGGTGGTTCAACCACCAGGCCAACTAGGCAGTTGCCTGTAGCGCCATCTTGTTGGGGGTGCCATCGAGGCAACTCCTGTCTCCTGCGTCCTGCCTCCGCAAGGTATTGGACTGCTTTTTCTGTTGATTTGTTATAAAACATGATGTTTTAGTGCTTAATTTGTAAAATCTTAATGTAATTTTATGTTTATCAGGCTTTTCCTTAATCCCTCCTTATTATCAAACATTTTCACTTATCCAACGCTTTTATTTTTCAGTGATTGGTTTGGGGAGGGGGTGCCAAAATTCTGTTCGCCTACACTTGAAAAATACCTAGGGCCGGCTCTGCTTACCTTTTAATCCCTTAACCAGGCTCACATACCACCAATATTTGAGGAGACCTTTCATGGCTTATCTTAGTTCCTGGATCAAGAGAAAGGTGGGTGAGCTTCACTTGACAATGTATCCTTATTTCTACGCATCTTAACCAAGCTGGATTTTTGGTCAAGGAGGATAGAAATGACTGGTTTCTTTCCACCTTAATTGAATTTTACACACACACACACACACACACACACACACACACACCACATTCCCTTCCACCCATAAGTGACAGAAGCAAGGGCCCCTTGCAAGACTAGTGTGAGGATGAAGAACTAGGCACATGGAATGAGACTCCTAAATAGAAGCTTGGCTTTTGCCCTTTTGCTTGAATATGAATATAACAGTCCACATAAACAGGGTGCAGACTTTGAGCCTCGGAAGGGAGGGGTTGAATCAAGTAGATCCTATTGTTGCATAAATATATATATTATGATTGCTAGGATTTGATATCACCACAGGATGATTGGGTAACCTCAGATCAGATTATATCTCTAATATATGTGCAACAGTTACTCTGAGAAAGCAGAGAGATAGGATGAAAAAATCAATGTGTAAACAAAATCAGATATTTTCTCAGCCTTTCAAAAAAAGAAAGAAAAGGAAACTCATTAATGGATGAATCCAAGTTCCACTGGACCAACCCAAGCACGATGGGATGTGTACTTATATGATACCCAACACATTAGCCTTTCCCATATTGGCTAATCATTAACAATGACTCCATCCATTGCTCCCAGCAACCATGGCATCATCAGCACACCCACCCAATTCAATCCTTTATTTTCCACTCTAATCAAGCATACTATATGTGTTGCCAGGGGCTGTCAGGGCCTCTAAACAGTCTTGCTTTACCCTGGTTTCATTCAACCAGTTATTCACTTTGATTAGCATGAATTGTGGTCACATATGTCAGGGTACACTTTTGTCCTTGACACTTCCATTAGCATTTATGAGAGTTACGGAAATTAAGGCACAAAATATAGCAAGCAAAGGGAACAGCAGGCAAACACAGATTCCTTTTGGTTACAGCCTAATCTTTTCTCTTCAGGATCCTCCAGCAGACAGATACTGGTGGCTAAAATAAGCAAACTGGGCAAGTGATTTTGAATTACACCACTTGTGATTTCAAAGGGATTCCTTTTAAAGCAATGGGTTTTGAAGCTATTGTTTTGGGAAATCCTGAGGTAGATTCAAAATGTATTAAGAGTTCCTCAGTAAGAAAAGGGTAAAGGGAAACATGACACTTTAAGTATCTGGGGAACTTCCTTGCAGAAGAAGGAGATTTGTCCCTTGCTGCTCCAGAAGGTAAGAAAAGAATCAGTGGATGGAAGCAAGGAAGCAGATTTTGCCTAAGCAAAAGAAAGCTGTTGACAAAAGAAAATTATATTTATGGAGATATATTTGAACAGAAACTGGACCATAGTTTGGGATCAGGGAGTGGCATTGTAATTTGAACTGTCATTGAGGTAGAGGTTGGACTAGATACCCTTTGGGATAATCTCTAACCTGACTTCTGTGATTTGAATACAAATAATCCTTCCTTGAATGACACAATTCTCTATTTACTAGTTCTTGCGGTGTGTGAGTGCCAAAGACTGGTGTGTTTTCCTTTTAAGACAGTGGTCCTTGATCTCTGTTATCTAGACCTCACTGAACTTTAATGTCTAGGAACCCCAACCTGTAAGATCAATTATGGGATCTGTAGTCCAGTAAAGTCCACCAAACTACAGATGTGAATTTCTGTTCGGAGATACTTTCTCATTTAATGAAAAGAGAAGATTGCAAAGATTGGACAAACTTCTTACATTCATTCAGTGTGTGCCTATAACATTCCCAGAATGCTCTACAATGCACAGAAAATCAATAGCATTATGCAGGAGTTCCCAGAAATGGAAAAGGTTTTCTAAAATCAGAAAGTTTGAAAACTGCTAATCTTTTTTAGACCCATGAATACTTTCATTACCCATGAATACAAAGTTTTATTTTCAGCTCATAATTGTAACTGAGCCAAAAATCAGCTTCAATTAAATCTTCTACTATTTCATTGATTTTTTTCCCTCCCCTCTTTAATAATAATTATTGAATTTGATCCAAATTACACCAGCCGGGAGTCTGGACCAAAACATATCTTGAGCCTACATGTTTTCTTGCACTCTTGATTGCTGTTTGTGGGTGGTTTTAACTCCCTGCAAACTTAAATTCCACACGGAGACTTAAACTAAAAGTGCTGATAGTGGGTATTCTCAGACGACAAGAACGAATATCCCTGTGAAAGGACTTCTGAGCTTGTCTTTATTCTTCAAAGCCTTCATTAGGCTGACACGTATTGTTTTGATTCATTTTTAAAGATATGGGGCTCTCTGGGGTCTGGAAAGTTGCAAATGTTCTTTATAGTGATATGCTGTCTTTTACCCACAGCATAGAAGAACAATCTGCATGAGTAAATAATACTGATATGACTGAATTCTTTGAGAAGGGACCCAACCAACACTCTGTTGAAATAAGAACAAAAGATCTATCTCTCATTTGCAACATTCTATTTTTCACAACAACCAATCAGATGCCTTTGGCTGTGAGAAATATATTTTTAGACCACTGAACATCTGACAAGTGAAGCAATAATACAAAAAGTCTTTACTGAAGTCATTTCTCACCCATTTTGCCCACCTGGCTATTCGTAGCCTGGCCACTGTCATACTGCCCTAGAACAAAGTCGATTTATAGAGCTAGAAGGAACTTGTGTCTCTGTGAATTTGTCCAATTCCTTCATAAAACAATGTAAATTGGTAGGCACAAATATAATGTTTCCTATTATACTGCATGCTTTGTGTCTGTCCTCTGTTTTACACCATTCAATGTCTTGTGATGGTTTCTAGATTCAAGTATCTGTTGTAGCTCACCAGCAGTCACAGAAGGAAAATGGGTTCACTAATTATTTTGAGTCAGATGGGATTGTGGGCTTTCCTGGGGATTTATTCTAATGCAGGCCCTGGGATTGTCTTATGCAGAAGGCCATTCCCTTGGAGAGCCAGAAAGTGAAACTGCTTTAGACACAGGCAAAGATGGGCCTGAGAATATAATTGCCTCTGATCCTCCAGGCCTTCAAAGCCCTTCACGGGAGTTGGAGTCATCCTCTCCAGATAAGGAATCTATCGAAGATGAGGAGTTGACATTCTCATGGGAACACACCTGGTGACATTGACCTGAGTTCACCTGTAAATTCAAGCCGATAGCCAGCTTTGTAGGTCAATACGTCTCTCAACACACCTCCATGAGAAGTAAAAGTTCCAGGGGAGTCATAATGCTTTCATGTCTGTATGAGATATTAGGAGCTGTGAGCTCTTCGCTCTTCAATTCAGGCAACGTGGCTTTTACAATCAGGCCTGAGTTCTCTAGAACTTTTCTTGGTTTTGTGATTCAAGTATTCTGGGAGTGTGTTGTCGAAGGCTTTCATGGCCAGGATCACAGAGTTGTTGTATGTTTTCCGGGCTGTATGGCCATGTTCCAGAAGTATTCTCTCCAGACGTTTTGCCCACATCTATGGCAGGCATCCTCAGATGTTGTGAAATACGGAGAAACTAAGCAAGGAAGGTTTATATACCTGTGGAAAGGAGGAAACCATGAAAATGAACAAAATCTGGCTACCAGTATTAAAAAACTCAAAATTCAGAACAGTAAATAAGAAGTAACACTCTGAAAACAGAGGAGCTCCAGACATGAATCAAACAAGAGGAGCTAACGACTTCCTGCCCCCAGGCAGGATGAAGCTATTCAATGCTAATTAAGGTGATTAACTACAACATTCACACTGGCCTCCAACTGACAAGAGTTCTTCTCTCACCCTGGACTTTCCACAGATATATATAAACCTTCCTTGCTTAGTTTCTCCATACCTCACAACCTCTGAGGATACCTGCCATAGATGTGGACGAAACATCAGGAGAGAATACTTCTGGAACATGGCCATACAGCCCAGAAAACATACAACAACCCTATTCTGGGAGTGTTTCTATGTTCATGCTGTTTACTCTTGTTCAAGTTTTGTCTATGGACTCAAGTTGCTTTTGGATTTTGGACTATTTTTTAACTGTCTTGTTTTGGATTTGCAAGAGACATTTGATTGCTGACTTTTTGGATTATACATCTTTTTTCCTTATTCCTGCTTTTTCCTATATATATTTTGTGTCCTTTCTACAATAAACTGTTTGCATTTACTCTGGACTCCTGTGTGATGCTCTGGTCACAGGTGGCTTCAGGTCTAGGGTGCAACAGTACCATGAGTCTTTGATATGTACTGGAGTTTGATTTCAGGTTCTAAAAATCTGTGGATGCTCAAATCTCATTATATACCATGGTATAAAATGGTGTCCCTTATATAAAATAGCAAACTCAGGTTTTACTTTTGGGATTTTATTCTTTGACTATGTTTAACACATAGATATTTGAATCCATGGACACGGTATTGGTGGACACAAAGGACAGCTCCTTGGGGAAAGAAGGAACAAAAACTACTTACTGTTTTCACACCAGAAATATTAATAGGTCTAAACATTAATTTGTACGGGTCTCACGTTGGAAAAAGGAAATCAATCAATTCTCATTAATGTTGGAAACTTAGGTATTTAATTCACCGAGTTAATTTGTTAATTAAATCATCAGTTTTAAGCAGAGGTGAGAATTGATTTAAATTAGAGTCCGAAGAGAGGATTCTGGTGTGGCTTTCATGCAGCCACATTTTTGTACATTGTATTGCCCCTTTGAAAGTGATCTTTCTGAGCTTTTAGGTTACCACTTCTGATCTAGAAATTTTCACTCTTCACTCATGGGTTATTTGTCAGGAATATATATACATTTCATTCTATGTTTTCCTGAAATAAAACCACTTTTAGAAACTGCCTAAAACTTAACAAAAATAAGACCTGGAAAATCTTACTTGAGAAAAAAAAATCCAAATTTATGCCATTATTGAGAAGTCTTGCTTCTTATTGTTACAAATCCAGGCTCCCTTTCATACTATAGAGTTATACTACAATCCCATTTTAAATCCATTTTAAATCCATCATCATCCATGAGTGGTAACTCATGGCCAGGTATAAGCCTTTCAAGTGTAGGGCTTTGACAGTGGGTCCATAGATGACTGTAGAGAGCTATTCTTGATCTGCATGTTCTATCACAATGAAAACATCCATTTCCAGATGGAAGGTGGCCCTGACAAGGATTGGTTTGATGTTCCTTTTTCTTGACATGTTTTTCCCTTTCTCCCTCCATTTGTGCATTTTTAAAATCTACAGCACTATTGGTAACAGCTGATCGCAGTTATAATGCTCAAGGGCCAGGGCTTCCAGTTCTTGCCACAGTTTATAAGATTAATTTTAAGCCCATCTTTAAATCTCTTTTGCTGACCACCAACATTCTGTTTTCCATTCTTGAGTTGAGAGTATAATAAATGCTTTGAAAGATGGTGTTAGGGCATTTGGACAATGTGGCAAGTCCAGCAAAGTTGATGGCAAAGGACCATTGTCTTAATGCTTGTGGTCTTTGCTTCTTCCAAACCTCTGACATTTGTCTGCCTGACCTTTCAAGAAATTTACAGGATTTTTTGGAGGCAACACTGATTGAATTGTTCCAAAAGTTAAGAATGACATCTGTAGATGATCCACGTTTTGCAAGTATATAACAGGGTTGGGGGACAATCTATATTTATAAAAGGGTAATGAAATTTCAGCCTAGGACAAAACAATAAAACTACACATCCCAGAAACACTAAACATGGCAGCTCAACCCCTCATCCATGCCTCTACGTTCAAACAACAAAAACAAAAGAAAAATAAAGTCCTAATTAGAGGGAAAGGAATAATTGTTTTTATCCTTTTGCTGCCAGTTAGAATGCTAAGCTCCGCCCACTTGGTCTCCTAGCAACCCACTCAGCCCAGCGGACAGGCAGAGTTAGGCCTCACTTAGGCCTCTTCCACACTGCCTAGAAAATACAGATTATCTGATTTTAACTGGATTATATGGCAGTGTAGACTCAAGGCCCTTCCACACCCCTTCCACACCCTTCCACACCCAATATAACCCATTTATAATCTTATATTATCTGCTTTGAACTGGATTATCTTGACTCCACACTGCCATATAATCCACTTCAGTGTGCATTTTATCCAGCTATGTAGAAGGGTCCTCACATAATCCAGTTCTAAGCAGATAATATAAGGTTATAAATATACAGTAGACATACACTTATCCAACATAAACAGGCTGGCAGAATGTTGGATAAGTGAATATGTTGGATAATAAGAAGGGATTCAGGAAAAGCCGATTAAACATCAAATTGGGTAGATTCCCCTAGGTAGCAAGCAGACAGGCTTCGAAGTAATGAGGCTATTCATTGCAATTCTAGCAGCCCCTAGAATGCAAGTACCCAGCCTTCCAAGCTGCAAGCCTATTCCTTTGTATTCCAGCTCATCAAACAAGGATTCCCATAAGAAGAAAATGGCCAAGCTTTGAGGCTGCAAGGCTATTCACTGCTATTCCACCTGGCCAACAAAGCATTCCCATAAGTCACAGCAATGCGTGGCCGGGCACAGCTAGTAGCTTTATAAACAAGCATCTTGGTATTGCTTATGAATGTCCCAATCCTTAAACACTCTCTGCTTTATTAAAACAATGCTGCATTCACAGAGCTCAGACAATGTTGTATTTCAGTGCTGATATTGACTTTTGTGTAGAGGTGACTACCAAGATAGCAAAAATGGTCAGCGTTATCTATCATTACACCATTATGGTGTATTCCTGGCATTGCAGAAGGATTGGTTGGTGCTTGCAAATAGAGCACTTTGGTTTACCCTATGTTCAGTGAGAGGCCAATCTTTTATATGATTCTGCAAAAGTGTTTAAAGTGGTTGGTAGGTCTTGTTCTGAATGAGCACAGATTACATTATCATCGGCATATTAGAGTTCTATAACAGATGTTGTTGTGACCTTGGTTTTGGCTTTCAGTCTGCAAAGGTTAAATAGCTTGCCATCTGTCTGATAGTGATTTCCACATCGCTGGGAAGCTTCCCATCAACAAAGTACAGTATCATAGTTATGAAGATGGAAAATCAGGTTGGGACAATGACACATTCCTGTTTGTCATTTGATTCCACCTTAAATGGGTCACTTTGGGAGCCATTGCGGTCCAAGACTGTTGCCATCATGTCATCATGGAGGAGCCACAGGATGTTCATAAATTTATCAGGTCCCCCAATTTTGTGTAGGATGGTCCAAAAAGCATTGCAATTCACTGTGCCAAATGCCTTTGCAAAGTCCATGAATGCCATGTACAGAGGATGATTTTGTTCCCTGCATTTTTCTTGGAGCTTTTGTGTGGTGAAGATCATGTCCACTGTTCCTCTAGAAAGGCAGAAGCCATTCTGGGATTCTGGGATAATGTCTTCTGAAATAGGTAGAAGGCAGTTTGCAAGGATTATTGTGAGGAGTTTTCCAGCAGAGGTTAGAAGGGATATACCTCGATAGTCGCCACAATCTGTTCTCTCCCCCTTTTTGAAAAGAGTGATGATGTGATAGTGGCATCCTTGAAGTCTGCTGGGATTTTCTCGGTCACCCACATTTTTTTCAGTGAACTTGTAGAGCTCAGGTACATCTTCTTTAAAGGTTTAAACAGGCATTAAAATTTGTTGTATGAAAGAGCCTGCAGTTTTTGAAAGTTATGGATCTCTAGGCAAGTGGCTCATCAAACAATATAAGAGAAGAGGCTATGTCTGAGCTCAAAAGGTCTCGATACCTCTTGGTACTACAGTTGTCTAGTTTGTTAGGAGTAGGCTATAGCAGTTAATTTGACATTGGCATAAGTGTACTGGTAACCTATACAGATCAAATGAGGGAACCAAAATAATGGGCCAAAATAATTTGACATCTTTACCTGGATGAGTGGATGGTGTGACCACTTCATGATCTGACTTAGATGGGAAAATGACTTGGGTCCATCCTGGCTTTTTGCACAGAAATCACTTGAAGAGATAGAGAAACAAAGAAAATTTGGAAAGCATGACATGAAATTTGGAGTAAAAGCCGGTGATATTTGTTTTGTTTTGTTTTCAATTAATGCACATCTCACACATAAGTAGAATTAGGATCAGCGGATTAATTAGACTCAGAATACAAAGATCCCATCAGTAGTGAATTACCTCTAAGTGATAGATGATCAACAAATTGTCTGGTGCTTTAGGGGGTTGTTTTCTTCCCTTACAAACAACCTCTTATTATTGGCAGTACATCTATCAGTCTGTAACTCTTTACCTCTTTCAGAACCAAACTTTCTATCATGAAAAAGGCACATTTATCTTTACTGTTTTAAACACAGACACCCTCTTCTGAAGCAGCATTGCCCAGAAAGCAACAACCAAGAAAGGCAATGAAAAATCTAGTTCAGAATAAATTGGCTGTTCTGAAACATTTGTAATTAAGCATGATAACCAATTACAGAAATACCTGGAGAAGCTCTGCGATTCACTTCCCGCACATCAGAGGCTTCCTAATCAATTTGAAATAAACTAGGCGCTGCTACAGAAAATAAGCAACATCACAGCATTTGCTAATGAGTCTCAAAAATGGATTTCACTGCATGAAAAATGTTCATTGTCAGGTGAAAGGCAGCGTTCCTGAAATCTTCAGGGTCGTTTCCATTTGCATGAGATTGGAGAAACATCCTCTTTGTTCTTTTTTCCCCTCCGCCCCCCCTTTTCCATTCCCCTTCCCACATCCCCTGTTACATGGCTGCTTTTTTTTCTCCCTTGAGTGATTTAATGGTATGGTATCAATGTGGCCTACCGATGACTAAAACTACACTGAAATAAGAGTGTTTTGTGCTGAAGCAGCAAGTATCCACTTTCAATTATTACTTAATTTCACCCTGGAAAACAGCTTTCCTTGAATTCAAATGCACAAATGTGTGACATTTGGGAGAACTGTGGGATAAAAGACCTGGTGGTGCAGCTCTAAAGCACATGCCGGTGAAGTATATCATGACATGAATGACAGTGCTTAAAACATTTGTAAAATGTAAAGCTTCCAAGCTTTCTTTCCCTCAGGAACCCAAGCTATGAGCTGGCTGTTGCAAGTTCACCTCTTTTGAAGCAAGCGAGAAGTGTTTACAACCCACAAAACCTCAAGAGAAGGCGCATCTCTTGTTTTATTTTATATTTTTTTACAGCAACAAGAGAGTCTTCAGCCTGGCAATTCAACTTCTCTGAATTATAGGGTACATGGTGAACACACATCCTGTTTGAAAGACATGGATATGAGAATTGGGTCCTAAATTCTATTAGTAGTTTATTTATTATTTATTTATTAGCGACATTTATATCCCACCCTTCTCACCCCGAAGGGGACTCAGGGTGGTTTACAAGTATATATACATACAATATATTATATTATGCGACTATATTACAATATTATTAGTAATATTGCATGTAATATAAATATACAATTATAATAGTGAATTATAATTATTTTTATAATTATAATTATTATTATATTGTATTGAATCATAATATTATTATTAATATTACATGTATATACAATATATTATAATATTAGTATAGTATAATCTATATATATAAAAGAGTGATGGCATCACGGCGATTCACAAAACAACAAAAGTACAGGCCCCCCAACCTCAAAATTTGACAACACAACCCATCATCCACGCCTCAAGGTTGATACAACAAAAAGAAAAGAAAAATAAAGTCCTAATTAGAGGGAGAGCAATAATTTTTTTATCCAATTGCTGCCAGTTTAGAGGGCTAATCTCTGCCCACTTGCTTGCCTAGCAACCAAGGGACAGCCAGGTTTCAGTTAGGGGACAGGCAGATTTAGGCCTCACTTAGGCTTCTTCCACAGATTATCTAATTTGCACTGGATTATATGGCAGTGTAGACTCAAGGCCCTTCAACACAGCTATATAACCCATTTATAATCTTATATTATCTGCTTTGCACTGGATTATCTTGACTCCACACTGCCATATAATCCACTTCAGTGTGCATTTTATACAGCTGTGAAGAAGGGGCCTCATATAATCCAGTTCTGAGCAGATAATATAAGATTAGAAATATACAGTAGAGTCTCACTTATCCAACGTAAACAGGCCGGCAGGATAAGTGAATATGTTGGATAATAAGAAGGGATTCAGGAAAAGCCAATTAAACACCAAATTAGGTAATCGTTATACAAATTAAGCACCAAAACATCATATTATACAACAAATTTGACAGAAAAAGTAGTTCCATGCGCAGTAATGCTATGTAGTATTTACAGTAGAGCCTCACTTATCCAACACTCACTTATCCAACGTTCTGGATTATCCAACGCATTTTTGTAGTCAATGCTTTCAATATATCGTGATATTTTGGTGCTAAATTCATAAATACAGTAATTACTATATAGCATTACTGTGTACTGAACTACTTTTTCTGACAAATTTGTTGTCTAACATGATGTTTTGGTGCTTAATTTGTAAAATCATAACTTAATTTGATGTTTAATAGGGTTATCCTTAATTCCTCATTATCCAACATATTCGCTTATCCAACGTTCTGCTGGCCCGTTTATGTTGGATAAGTGAGACTCTACTGTACTGTATTTACAAATTTACCACTAAAATATCACAATGAATTTAAAACACTGACTACAAAAACATTGATTATGAAAAGGCAGACTGCGTTGGATAATCCAGAACATAAGCGAATGTTGGATAAGTGAGATTCTTCTTTAATATGAAATAATTACTGGGATAGAATAATGCAGAACAATATAATCTCTAAAACCAGGACAGTAAATAAACAGGGGAATTCCACACAGGAAACAATCAGGGCCAGCTAACACCTCCCAACAAAGTATTCCCATCATCAAAGTCTGGCAAATCCTGTTTTCTCAGGGCCACAGACAGTAGAAGCACATAAAATATCACAAACAACACCACTCTGAAAACAAGGGAATTCCAGACAGGAAACAATCAGGGTCAGCTAACACCTCCCAACAAAAAATTCACTCAGGGAGGAAACAGCCAGGCTTTAAAGCTGCAAGGCCATTACATCCTAATCATTTTTCCTAATTGCAGCATTCATACTTGCCTCCAACAAACAAAAAAAACAATCAGAAATATTGTATATTCACAACCTTTAGGAAATAATATCCCCTGATGGCGCAGCGTGTTAAAGCGCTGAGCTGCTGAACTTCTGGACCGAAAGGCCACAGGTTTGAATTGGGGGAGCGGAGAGAGCCCCCACTGTTAGCCCCAGCTTCTGCCAACCCAGAAGTTCGAAAACATGCAAATGTGAGTGCATCAATAGGTACTGCTCCGGCGGGAAGGTAACGCCGCTCCATGTAGTCATCCCACATGACCTTGGAGGAGTCTACGGACAACACCGGCTCTTCAGCTTAGAAATGGAGATGAGCACCAATGCCCAGAGTCAGACACGACTGGACTTAATGCCAGGGGAAAACCTTTACCCTTGACCTTAACTACCACCAATTCCTCAATACTTTATTTCCCGTACCACCATACTTCGCCACAGCAATGCGTGGCCGGGCACAGCTAGTATTATTATATATTATTATATCATTAAATTGATACAGGAGACATGGTGGAAAGATGTCTTCCTGGCCCCACCTTCTTCATCCAACTAGTATAGACCCTTTGAACCAATGGGGTTTTCTAAAGTGTTGATGCAATATTTAACAAGTTATTTAGTGGATCTACTTTGGTTTGGAGAAACCAATAAGATTCATGTCTGCACTTGGACCTCCTGGACAGGCAATGTCACAACATTCAAATTATCTAGGAATTCTATGTGTAACCAAGATTAGGGTTACATCCAAATGAAGAAAAGTATACAGTTGGTCCTTGGTATCTGTTGGGATTGGGTTTCATGACTCCTCATGGATACTAACATTTGTGAATGTTTAAGTCCCATGAAACACAATAACATAGTGTTGCAAAATCAAGCTTTTCTTTCCAAAATCAAGCTTCTCCCTCTCTCTATTTAGAGCTGACTCTATGCACAAAACCATGTATACATAGTTTTGAAATGACATGACTAAAAGGCCGTTTATATGTATAAAATAAGAAGAAAAATGTACAAATTTCCATGTAGGAAGGGATCAAAAATCCCATGATCTTATACTAGTTGGTGGGATTTTAAGGAAAACAATGAAAATGGGAGTGATGGAGTTTACACATGTTTAATCTTGTTATGTTTCAGTTCTCTTACTAATGTGACACTCTATTTACATTTTAAGATTAGTAATTGGTAAACTGACCCTGCTGTTATTTGAAATACAGCAGCTGATTTATGAATCGAACAGTATTACTGTAAATGAAAGCTCACTTGGATTAGACTTATTGAATTCAAGCTCCAAATTAATACATGAGCATCATCAAAATTAACTTGGGAGATGGCATGTGTTTAAGGCACCATTCTTTTCTCTCTCCTGTGCACCTCAACATCATAGCTCACAATACATTATTTTTGAATAAACCATTGCTGTTTTCTGTCAATCAAATGGAATAATGAGACCCCACCAAGGCATATGGCTTAAAATAAGGAAACATTATTAATGTTACATAGTTAACTGTTTCTAAGTGATATACAAAATTGAATGAGGGGAGCAACCTGGTGTGGGAGCAGTTGGACAATGGTTCCCTGCCGTCATGTCCAATCTCCTCTCCAAATTCCCTGGGTGAGATCACAATAGCCCCTGAAAGGAACTCAATTAAAAAATCAGGTTGCTCCTTGGTAAGCTATTAAACTGGAAGACTGGCGAGAGGATGTCAACACTCAAGCCACATGACCCCGTAAGCAGGATTAAGACCCAAAACTTAGCTCTAAGGATGCTAACTTTCACCATCCCTATTGCTTGATATTCCAAATTCCCATGCCTCATCAAATTTGTGCCAGATGGTGCTCACTGAACTCAATTATCTTCCAAAAATCTGGCAATGAGAACCTATTTAAGGCACCATCCTTAGTCAATTGTCAAGTCCCCAATGCAGGTGTAGAGCAGGCAAAAAGAAAAATACAGTAGTCTCACTTATCCAACGTTCTGTATTATCCAACACATTTTTGTAGTCAACGTTTTCAATACATCGTGATGTTTTGGTGCTAAATTCGTAAATACAGTAATTACTACATAGCATTACTGTGTATTGAACTACTTTTTCTGTCAAATTTGTTGTATAACAGGATGTTTTGTGTCAAGAGTCAGACGCCAGTTAACATACAAAACAAAGTTTATTCCGAAGAAAAGTCAAAAAATAACATAAACACAGGAAATATCCTTGAAACACTTCACTTTTCAGTGTTTCGAGAGTAGATTGGACAATAATAACTCAAAAACGAGCCACGCTAATTTCCCATGCTGGCATTCAATAAAAAACTAGATAACGCTTCAATTCAGCTTTGGAAAACAAATAGAGTTAATTGCTGGAAAATAAACAAACTAGAAAAGCAGTAAAGCTGCTTCCACAGTGCAGATAAGCCGAGAGCTTCAAAGGGATGATGAATAGCCGTCGTCAGAAGAATCCAAGGTCAGGTCAGGAGGCAGCAGAAATTCCGAAAGACAAACCAATAGTCAGAAGCCGGGAGTAGCCATCAGTCAGAGGGCGTAGACAGAAGCCAGGTCAAATTCAATCCAAAGTCCGAAGAGGGTGCAGTCATCCAAAACAGGTCCATGATAAGACACAGCGAGAGCCAAGCTAGATGATATCAGCAGATTCAAATCATAGTCCAAGTCCAGTCTTCATGGAAACACAGAGATCCCAATGGCGCCTCAGCAACACCTTGCCACACGCAAAGTGCAGTGGCCAAACATTCCCATTTTATTCCCCTTCCTCCTGGGTGACCAAACACTCACACCCAAACACCAGGTGTCCCAAATCTACTCAGAGTCTGAACTCCACACAGCTAGAGCTCGTGGATCTGGAGTACCTAGCAATTCGTCGGAGTCCCAATCATCCTGCCCACACTTAGCCCCATGAACACTTAAAGAACCATCCTCCCTTCTCCAAGCATCCCAATTGGAATCAGCTCCTGCAGAAACCCCAGGTTCAGAAGTATCCATAAGCCCCAAATCCCCAGACATCTCCGGTGGCTGTGCCCATTCAGTGCCCGCTTCCCCAGCCACCACCTGTTCCTCAGCATCCATCTCCCCATCTGAATCTTCCTCAGAAGATCCCCCATATAGCTCTCTAAGTCGCTTCCTGGGCAACTCCTCCAGTGAACCCTCATCACGAGGGTTTTTTCTTCCTCTTCGAATTCCATCACCATCAACCATAATCCCCGAAGGCGCAGTCACAACATTTTGGTGCTTAATTTGTAAAATCATAACCTAATTTAATGTTTAATAGGCTTTTCCTTAATCTCTCCTTATTATCCAACATATTCGCTTATCCAACGTTCTGCCGGCCTGTTTACATTGGATAAGTGAGACTCTACTGTAGCACCTTATGTGGGGAGAAATAAATGTTACCCATCCCTGAAACAACTAACATACTTACACTATGAAAGCAGATGGGAAGATGAGCCAATGCAGATAAAAGAGGCAGAGAAAGGAATGGAGCTTCGCTTAAATAGGCTTGCTCCTTATCTAGCCTGTCATCAGTTTAACTGGTCTCTACCATCTGAGGCCAGTAAATAGATCTCCCACAAACATGCAAGCTAAGGATGTAGGGAAAATTTCAATATGTTTTATTTTGCAAACGGAATGAATTAGTATAGAGGTACTGGCTGTAAGGGAAAGTGCATGCTATCCAGGCAACAAGAATGGGAAGAAATACAAAAATATTTTTAAGTGGCAAAAAAAAAACCACTTTTAGTGTTGGGAAAGCCTGATTACTTGAAACTGGACTGACATATATCTTTACAGTTTGGGGTGAATTCTGGGCAAACCTTTCACATTTATTTGCAGAAAACAGTATTTTCTGCATAAGAAATAACATCTTCTGCAAAGAAAGTATTTTGAATCATATATAGTGTTCCCTCACTACTTCGCGGTTCACTTTTCACGGATTCGCTTTTTTGCGGTTTTTCATAAACTCTAAAAGACTATTATAAATCATTAAAAATTCAATTTACAGCCTAAGGAAGGGAAGAAGGAGAAGCCAAAGGGATAGAAAAGGAGTAACGGGAGGAGAAGGAGGCGATTTATCAACACACGATTGGTTGATAAAGACTTAAAATAGTGTATAACCACTAAAATAATGTATAAATATTAAAATAAATATAGTGTCCCTACTTCGCAGATTTTCATTTATTGCAGGTGGTCCTGAAACCTAACCCCCGCAATAAGTACACTTTAGAGGTGTGCAATTAAGCCAAAAGGCATGCCATTTTGGGGTCCATTGTCAGCTGACCCCTCATTCTGTTTACTGGGGAGGTACTCGAATGGGGAGCGGTTTTGCCGTTTTCATTCGGCAAAGATAGGGCCTATTGGCTACAATGTGAAACTTTAAAGGCTAAATCCTCAGCCATTTTAAGATCTATCTGCATGAAACCTACCTCAGTTTTAGACCTTATTTACAACTGCAGGCCTGCCAAGTTTCAAAACAATTTACCAATCTACTAGCTTTTTAGAATTATTTTAGTTTTTAACCATAACGTTTTTTTTAATAAAAAAGACAAATGGCAAGAGAGGGTTCTGGGAATTGTCATTTCTGGGTGTCCATTCTCTGCCAATCAGAGCATGGACACCACCAGGCTTTTTACTGGCTGAGAAACAGAGAGAGAAAAAACTTCAACTTCCATCATTCTCAACTTTTTTGCCTCGGAGCTGCATTGTAGGACTGACCAAGAGGGCCGGCTGGGAGGGAGGGCGGCTGGGCACGTGCTGGGTTAGACATGCAGCAACTGCCCCAATCCTCCTCCCTGATCTTCGGGCTGTCGTCTGAGCATTATGCCAGAGGAGGGCAAGATAGGCAATGGCCAAGAGCGCTCCAGAGGGCTCTCATCTGCTACATGCCTTCCTCGAGCCATTTTCTCAGCATAAGGATGGGGCAGATTGCACTGTCCTTATGTCAGGAAGAGGGTGAGACATGTAGTTACTGAGAGTGCTCCAGAGGGCTCTCAGCTGCTGCGTGCTTTCCTCCCCCATCTTTTGTGCATAAGGGACCTCATCACATTAGAGCTTGGATCCACTTTAAATCCACTTTAGGGAGGGAGCTTTAGACAGCTCAGCCAGACAGGTCCAGGGCCTCACCAAACTACAAACCCCAGAATTCTGCAGGAGGCAGAAATCGGATTAAAAGTGGATTCATGGTGTAGTGTGTAATGAGAGTGTTTAAATGTAATTTGTGCCATGCTTGTATTGCAGTCAGATTGCATCATCCAGAGTGTGTAATAGTGTGTAAAGAGTTAATCACTAATGAGCTATGATGACCTTGGTGTGTGGCTGGAACTAGGGAGGATCCAGACACAAGAGTATGTGCATATCTATTGCATCAGTTCAGTCTGTCTTGAGTTCGAGTTTGAGATCTGTTGGAGAACAGATTAGTCCTGTGTTTGTTTGTCATCTGCAAGAGTCTGTTTGTGCTGTTTACTGCTTCATTCAGTAAAGCTTTGTATATTGCTTTTACTGATGTCTCGAAGTGTTGCTTCATTCTGCGCTCCATTGCTTTTCATACTACTACTGCTGTGCTGCAATACTCTGACAGATCCATGCCTCAGGTATATTGCAGACTTAAATCCTTCCTTTCCAGAATCAATAAAATCTGGCTCTCTCAATTCATGTTGCAGGGCTTTTCATCTTCCTCCTCGTCATTCTGTTTTTGGCCCACTAAAAACTACAAATCATTTTCATTCAAACTGATTCGGACTCTACCCTAATACACTGTACTTCTGAAAATTCTGTTTCCTGCACAGAAAATGCTATTTTCCTCATGTCCCTGTATAGGAGTGAGGGTTAGATTAAGTCCTGAATGGCAAGATACTTTTTTTAAAAAATGTATCTTGCAGTAGGAAGAAAAGTGTTCCTTCCTTCAAGAACAAAGCCAGTGAGGAATTCCATCCCTCGCAGACAGAAGGAGAAAATGTTTCATAAAAAAATCTTTAATTATAAATATATTACATTTGGAATGAATATGAGTCAGGTTTTATGATGCATCCTAGAAATGCAAACAATCTGCAGTCATAGTATGGACCAAATAAATTCTGTATGCTGGCTGAATAGTTAGCATGAGCTCACCACTAATTCATAGCCCAGGAAGCTGTCCTGCTGACCTATGCACATGAGAATTGTATTGCATGTGGAAAGCTCTCTAATAGTAAGGGCATTCTATTTAGTCTGCACAATTTTCAAATCAGTGCTTTGTTTACATCAGCCAGAAAAAGCAAGGAATGTGTTACCCTTCCTTGGAAGGGTATATGGAAACTGCCCTTGTTATTTTCACTGGTTGACTTCTACAAATGATGAAAAAGGCCTAGGACTGTAAAATGTAGGAGAAAGGAAAATGGAATGGATCCAAAAGAGCACTTAGCTCTAAATAGTTATATAGATACCTGGCGAGGGAAAGAAGATAATATTTTGGTGTTCACAACATTTACAACCATCCTTATCTTGCATGCTTACATCATAAATAACAAGAGGGTGGAACAAATAAGCTTGTGGGTCTAAAACCAAGCCAGAGTAAACCCAACATAAAACCACATTAGGCCATCAAATTTTAAAAGATGCACTTTTACTCATACAGTTTTTGCATTAAAAATTTGCTGCCTTTCAGAAAAAGAATACTTTCCATATCTGCTTTCTGCCCCTTGTATGACTTAGCAATCTCTTCTATTTTTAAAAGGAAAACTACAAGCTTGTAATTGGTTTAGTTTATTAATCAAATGTGGGATCAACTTCAGCCAGTGAGGAAAAGATATGCTATGGCATAAGGCGAAAGGCACATATGTTTTATTTTTGGAAGTCTTTGTTGTTCTGAAATGTTTCACCAATTGGGAATGAAAAGTAGAAGGTCGGGATATATTTAAATTCTGTGCAATAGTTCTCTTTTGTTAACCTGTAAGCATTAAAAAGCACAGTATAAATCATGTTAAAATACACCTATTTCCTCTGATAATACAAAAATAATTATATAATCAGTTAATTAATGAGTTAAGAAATAGGTGATTTTCAATGTTGGTCCAACTCATTTTGCTGCCTCAGCTGGAGCAGCAAATGATGCCCTCGTGACCTATGCTAACCAAGAATATAGGGAACCTAAAATTATTTTTGTACATGAAGCAGAAAAGCTTTTCTCCAGTGCTAGCAATAAAATACATTAATGTAAGTAAGAGCTCATCCAGACTGGCCAAAGCCTTAAATTTTGGCAGGAATGTTATCTGTATTTATGAGGATATTTTAATTTTTAAAAACTAAATTTTCTAGGAGAACAGGAGATTCTTGGAGAACGGGAGAAGTCCCAGCAGATTGGAGGAGGGCGAATGTGGTCCCTATCTTCAAGAAGGGAAAAAAGAACGACCCAAACAATTACCATCCGGTCAGCCTCACATCAATACCAGGCAAAATTCTGGAAAAGATCATTAAGGAAGTGGTCTGAGAACACTTAGAAACAAATGCGGTCATTGCTAATAGTCAACACGGATTTACCAAAAACAAGTCATGCCAGACTAATCTGATCTCTTTTTTCGATAGAGTTACGAGTTGGGTCGATACAGGGAATGCTGTGGATGTAGCATACCTGGATTTCAGTAAGGCCTTCGACAAAGTCCCCCACGACCTTCTGGCAAACAAACTAGTAAAATGTGGGCTAGACAAAACTACGGTTAGGTGGATCTGTAATTGGCTAAGCGAACAAACCCAAAGGGTGCTCACCAATGCGTCGTCTTCATCATGGAAAGAAGTGACAAGTGGAGTGCCGCAGGGCTCCGTCCTGGGCCCGGTTCTGTTCAACATCTTTATTAACGACTTAGACGAAGGGTTAGAAGGCACGATCATCAAGTTTGCAGACGACACAAAACTGGGAGGGATAGCTAACACTCCAGAAGACAGGAGCAGAATTCAAAGCGATCTTGACAGACTAGAGAGATGGGCCAAAACTAACAAAATGAAGTTTAACAGGGACAAATGCAAGATACTTCACTTCGGCAGAAAAAATGGAAATCAAAGATACAGAATGGGGGACGCCTGGCTTGACAGCAGTGTGTGCGAAAAAGACCTTGGAGTCCTCGTGGACAACAAGTTAAACATGAGCCAACAATGTGATGCGGCTGCTAAAAAAGCCAACGGGATTCTGGCCTGCATAAATAGGGGAATAGCGTCTAGATCCAGGGAAGTTATGCTCCCCCTCTATTCTGCCTTGGTCAGACCACACCTGGAATACTGTGTCCAATTTTGGGCACCACAGTTGAAGGGAGATGTTGACAAGCTGGAAAGCGTCCAGAGGAGGGCGACTAAAATGATTAAGGGTCTGGAGAACAAGCCCTATGAGGAGCAGCTTAAAGAGCTGGGCATGTTTAGCCTGCAGAAGAGAAGGCTGAGAGGAGACATGATAGCCATGTACAAATACGTGAAGGGAAGTCATAGGGAAGAGGGAGCAAGCTTGTTTTCTGCTGCCCTGCAGACTAGGACACGGAACAATGGCTTCAAACTACAGGAAAGGAGATTCCACCTGAACATCAGGAAGAACTTCCTCACTGTGAGAGCTGTTCGACAGTGGAACTCTCTCCCCGGGGCCGTGGTGGAGGCTCCTTCCTTGGAGGCTTTTAAGCAGAGGCTGGATGGCCATCTGTCGGGGGTGCTTTGAATGCGATTTCCTGCTTCTTAGCAGGGGGTTGGACTAGATGGCCCATGTGGTCTCTTCCAACTCTACTATTCTATGATTCTATGATTCTAAATAAACTATTAATTTTAAAAGGTGATTTTTGGATGTTTTTAAGATGTTTTTAAAGATGTTTTTAAGATGTTTTTAAATTGTTAGATTTTAGCCTGTTCTTGTAAGCCGCCCCGAACCCTAGGGGAGTGGCGGCATATAAGTTTGAATAACAAATAAATTAATATAATATAATATAATATAATATAATATACGTATCTCCTGCTGAGGGCCTTCTCGGTGGTGGCCCTTTAGCTCTAGAACTCTCTCCCCAGGGAGATCAGACTGGCACCTACCCTGTTCACCTTCCGCAAAGACCTAAAAATGTGGATGTTTTGGTGAGCCTTTGAGTAAATAGTCTTATCAGAAACACAACCCAATTACAACTCATTACCAATTACTACACTTTATCACTGTCCCTCACCTTTTAGGTCTTAGTGTTTTATTGAGATTGCTCTTCCACCTTTATTTTTTATTGTCCTTCAACCACCTAGTATTCCTACTCAGGGTTCTATAGATAATTTTACCCTCTGAATGTTCAGTTATCATTATTGTCCAGGTTTGAAATCACTGTTTATGTTGTTTTATGTAGGTAAAAGGTAAAGGTTTTCCCTTGACGTTAAGTCCAGTCATGACCGACTCTGGGAGTTGGTGCTCATCTCCATTTCTAAGCCGAAGAGCCAGCGTTGTCCGTAGACGCCTCCAAGGTCATGTGGCCGGCATGACTGCATGGAGCGCTGTTACCTTCCCGACAGAGTGGTACCTATTTATCTACTCACATTGGCATGTTTTCGAGCTGCTAGGTTGGCAGGAGCTGGGGATAACAGTGGGCGCTCACTCCGCTCCCAGGATTTGAACCTGGGACCTTTCGGTCTGCAAGTTCAGCAGCTCAGCGCTTTAACACACTGCGCCACCACCAGTAGTTATTATGTTTTAATTTTACTGACCTGTGTTTTGAATTTATGTTTGGTGGGCTTGTCCCCATGTGAGCTGCCCCAAGTCCCTTTGAGGACATGGAAGCTGAGTACAAAAATAAAATAATGATGATGATGATGATGATTATTATTATTATGTCAATTTCTTATGAAGTTCCAGAACTGGCCATAGCTTTTTAACCCAGGGCACATGGGTTTTTCCCTCTGTCCTGGACTTCAGGCACTTCAGACAATTCAGGCACAAGTAGAATTCACTATCTGTATTTATTGTCTCAATTCCTCCTGTACTTTTAGGAAGTTACATTGATATGCTGATTGAGAGTACCATCCTTGCTGCGGAAGTTTTCCACTGACTTTCCTTCTGTCATTACATTTCCAGATACCAGACTGAATATTTCTCCCCTTCTGTCACCTTTTACAATTATAGTGCCAAGACTGATGATCAAATCTTTACAACGAATAAATGTACAACACAAGGAACATGAATGCAGGGGAGGAGCATGTGTGGGAAGTGTTGCAGGGATGATGGGGAGGAAAAGAAGCCCTGTCCACACCAAGAGTGTGAATAACTGTTACAAGGCATACAATCCAAAAACAGAATAGCCTGACATTTCCTGGAACTAATGGCCCATCTGGAGGAGCAAATCTTGCATTTCAGTGCAGAATTGGCTTAGGGCAAGGGTTTATTTATTTTTTTTATTTTATATGCAATCTTTCTCCCAAAGTGAGACCCAAGGTAACTTGAAGATGTGTTGATGTCATTCTGAAAAATATAAGAAAAATAAAGTCAATTGATTCCCTAGAGCTGGACATTATATACTATAAGTATGTAGAACATTATTTTTGATGGTAGTAAGGAGTTAATGCTCTAACCTTTTAAAAAGGTAAAATATAGAATATTAATGTTGTTACTTTTTTATTAGTGAAAGTCAGTGATGCTTACTGTTCCTAAAATGTTGCTTGCCAAATTTTATGGCCAAGATCCTAGGCCAGCAATTTAATTATCTACAGTGGGTCTTTGGTCTCCACTAAGGTTTGGTTCCAGAATACCCCATGGATGCCAAAAGCTGTGAGTGTGAGTGCAATGGCATATTTAAATACGGCATTTGTATGAAGTGGCAAATTCAACATTTGCTTTTTGAACATTAACTTTTTCTTTTTTTGGGGGGGAGGGGATATTTTCAAGCCCAGTATGGTGGAATCTGTAGATACAGAATCTGTGGATATGGAGGGTTGAATGTATACATAGCTAAGTAGTTTTAAGTGTAGTTTTAAAGATATTTAAAAAAAAATTTGCTCCATGATACATAGGATTTAATTGGGGTTTTTTTTCATTTCAATTTTCATATTTGAATGCATTTCCTCTGTTTTACTTGTATTGTGTCATATTTGTTGTTAGCTGCTTTGAGTGCTTATTAGGCTTGTACAATCTGGGTAAACCGCCATCCGTTTTGTGTCCTGGTTTTCAGTGGAGACCCCGATCCATTTTTTGGGAGCCTTCCGAAATTGGGAGGGCAGATATCAGTTTTCACTCTGGGGGTGCCAAAAGATCCGTTTTCTATTGGCCCATTATGGGAGGGGCTCCCCTTCCTATCATTTTAAGCATTTCACTTCACTTCACTTCACTTTATGTTATGATTGAGCCTCATGGCTCTGTTACTGACAGACGTGGGCGTAAGACTCCTCGGGAGTCAGATACTCTCGAGGAGCGAGAGAGAAAAAGACTGCGAGACATATTTGCAGCACCATCTGACGAAGAATCTTTCGAAGGGTTTACGGAGAGAATGGAGGAGGGGCTGGTTAGCTCAGAGGAGGATGAGATGGATTGGACTCGGGTAAGGGAGGAATTGGGGGCCACTGGCCATGATGGGGCAGAAGATGAATGGGGACCTTCAGGATTAGACCCATGGCTTAGCTGGAGGGATGGGACGGGATCCACAGCTGGAGATGCTGTTGGGCGTAGTCAGAGGTGTTCCAGCTCTGACGAGGAAAGTGATGAGGAAACGCCCGGGTTAAGGAGGACAGCTGACAGTGATGAAGATTTGTAACTGGCATAAAATGGGGCTTGGGAGCAATTGCAAATTGCGTCGGGCAAGGTAATCTGGGCAAACGCTTGGGATCCGTGTGTGTGTGGGACGCTTCCCTGAAGACTTGTGTACTTTCCTGTGCTGAGACGTAAGTTGATTGGAATCCAGGGTCAGACGGCGGGAGGGATTGTGTGGGCATTTGTTTGTGCAAACCTGTGCTTACTCTTATTAGCTTGACCTTCCGTCGTCTTTCTGACGGACGCCATCTCCTGCTTTGAGAACCCGGACTGAGCTGACCACGGCTTGTCTTCCCCCCTTCTTGGACTTGGGAAAACTACAAACGTCTGCTTCTGGCTTTGATCTACGGAACGGAACTGGTCTACTCTACTTCTACAATCCTTGGCTGAATTGCTCGTGTTGGAGATCCTGTCTACTGTGTGTGTGTGGGAGCGACGCAAGTTACTCTAAGCACAGTGCTGGCAGCAGAGAGGAATCTGCTGCCAATTAGTTGCATTCTTTGTATCTTTTGTTCCTTGGCTTTCGTTCTGTTAATACCTAGGCTGAAGCAAGCAGTTTGTTTTTACCCGGATTAAACTCCGGTTTAATCCGGTTTATCTTTTGAACATTTACTTTTGTCCCCTTTTTGCTCCTAAAGGCAAAAATTGCCTGGCCCTTGTGTTTTTACGGGCATTTTTGAGTTCTGTAATCTAATAAACTCTGTTACTTTGAATCTTGTGGCGTTCTGTCCTTGACACTTTATTTCTTAATTAGTCACTCTCCGACTAATTTATTTCTTAATTAGTGCTCTGAGCAACTTACAATTTAAAATATCATTCCACAATATAAAAACATTCAACATAAAAACATTCAACAGTGACTATTTGGCAAATTAGATCTGATTTACTTAAATGCACAACCAAACAGCCAAGTCTTGAGTGCTTTTACAAAAGGTCGCAACTCCGACACTGCTCTAACATATGGAGGCAATGAGTTCCACAGAATTGGAGCATAGGTCGAAAAGGCTCTACGCCTTGTAGCTTCCAGGTGTACCTCCCTAGGGCCCAGTACGTATAGGAGATTTACCTGGGAGGATCGAGGTGACCACTGATGGAAAAAAGGAATGAGGCAGTCCCTAAGATATAATGGTCCTTGGCCATTTCGAGCTCTAAATGTCAGGATCAGTATCTTGTAAGAGATCCGATGTTCTATTGGTAGCCAATGCAGTTGTTTCAGAATCGGTGTAATATGGGATCTTATAGATGATCCCACTAGCAGCCTGGCTGCCGCATTTTGGACCATTAGGATCTTCTGGGTTTTTGTCTTTGGAAGGCCAGCATATAAGGCGTTACAATAATCCAACCTAGTGGTGACTGTTGCATGGATTACTGTTGCCAATGCTTCTGTCGAAAGGTAGGATGCCAATTCCCTTGCCTGACGAAGATGAAAAAAGGCCTGCATACTTATGGCAGTGATCTGGGCCTCCATTGTCAGTGATGAGTCCAACACAACCCCAAGGCTTTTAACAGTAGCAGATGGAACCAGAACTTCCCCATCAAAGTCAGGCAGTGACTGGATTAACTCTGGTGGCTGGCCGGACCAGAGTATCTCAGTTTTTGCGGGATTTACTTTTAGTCTACTCGCACGCAGCCAACTCATCACTGATTCCAAACACAGCTTAAAGTTCTCAGGAATCGTGGTTGTCCCAGGTTCGAGACGCAAGAGTAGCTGGGTATCATCTGCATACTGGTAGCACTCTATGCCAAAGCTCTGCACTAGTCCAGCAAGTGGTCATACGTAGATGTTAAATAACAGGGGCGAAAGGATAGCATCCTGGGGAACTCCACATCAAAGGCAGGAGCTCTCAGAGCTTTAGCCTGTTTGTTTTTCTACTCTAGAGGAGAGATGCTTGACTGCAGACAGGTGTGCATGCTTTAAAGAAGCTTCTTTCCTGCACCCTTTCCAAGACATTTAAAGAAGGAAAACTTTTAAAGCTATTTCCTAGTCTAGAGGAGCAGAGGAGATGCAGTACAGGTAGGCCACACACTCTATCCAAGGTATTTAAAGGATACCAGGTAAGTGCTGGGATTAATAAAAAAATATTAAACTGTGATGCCAATAGGGGAGGAGGAGCCAAGATCGGCTCCCGCTTGCTTTAGTGTCAGGCGGGTTTTCGTACCGGGAAGACCCTTCCTGTTATATGCTCCCAAATATACCAAAAGAAACAAAGATACTGAAGGAAAACAGATCTGTGCACAACTTTAGTCCCTATTTTGGGAGAAAAGGACAAAAATTAAGTAAATAAGTACAATAATATTTCTAAGTTGTGTTTCCCACCTTCATCTCCAACCCACTAAAAATCATGCTTTATCAGAGTTCTGTCAGTTGCTCTGGTGATAGAGTCTGTTCTCTAGTCAATTAAGATACAGCATATGGTAGTGGATTAAAGAAGACGGATTGGTCACTTTTAGAAAGATATTTTAAGAAATATTAAAGTTACGAGTGGGAAAGAACTTATATCTAGTTTTTACATTGACAGTGCTAAACTATTATCTTACAGGAGGAGAAAGAACGGAAGCCACCAAATATCCCGTTTCCTAACCTCACCCCCCCTTTTTTTCTTCTCTTTTTTTCTTCTTTTGCTGTTTTTCTACTTTCCTATACTTATATTGTTCCCCCACTTTTATGTATATAAATCACGTTTTTTCCTTCTTTTTAATAAAAATTTATTTTTAAAAATAAAAGATGCAGCATATTGATGTTTCTGCCCCCTCCAGAGATCTTCAGACAACAAACAAGAAGTAGAACCATGCCCCAATTTTTCCTCCCAACACAGATTACTGGCATCACAGGTTGAAAAGTTAGAATGCTGCACCACGATTGATAAGAGAACAGACTTTGCTCACAGTGGCTGTTGCCCCATAAAACAGGATTGAGGGACTTTAACAATCATGGCAATAATGTCATGAGGGTGAACACAGAGGAACTGTGAATAGAGTTACACAAGTGTACTTCTAGGTTATGTATTCATAATTGTGATAAAGAACTCCCGCCTATATTTTTAAGGGGATTTTTTTAAAACTATGCAGATTACTTGTTTAAATAGCAAGCAACACTTGTGGGCAGAGAGCTAATTTTAAAAAAGAATATGCAACAAGTAAAAGAAACACTTAGAAATAACACCCCGAGTGAAGTGATTTTTGCATCCCAACCCACAGTCTTTTGAATAGTATGCACAAACATTGTAGAAACACGTTTTTCTTTTCTTTTTTTAAAGCGTACTGGGTGACAACAATAAATTGTTACCAAGAGAGATGTTATCCTCAAAACATTAAATAATAAGTGGTCCCATTGACTTTAGTGAACCTACTTATTAAAGAAAGATTGAAACTCGCTTAGTAAGCTAAAAACAATACTCCGATGCATTAAAAGCAAAATTGGAGTCCTATGGATAATTTACCGAGAGCTGAAATCAATGAAATGGACTCCTAGGTGTGTCTGGATGTGACTTCCAAACAATTCATCAATTAAAAATATTTCACCATGTAATTCTTTTGCTGTTGTTTGTATCAACACAGTCCCTAGCAAGCCCTTCTGTAGTCATTTCACAAATCACCTTATCACTTGAGAAATTTCCCAGCCATAGGACACTTCAGCCTCTTTTCAAGCATGGAGAGGCACGAAGCTCATCACATGTTCCAGGGTTCAAAAGAGGCAGAAATGTCCTGAAAAAAGGGAACTCTGAACGCTAGCCAGAAATCGTGGTCAGAGCTCCTACCTCTTATTGCACTTTATTCCCATGTTTACAACTGAAAAACAGGTATGATGGGAACCATCACACTTTCCCATCCTGTATCATTGCCCAACCGTCAGCAGTCTGTTGTGCCATATAGGCTTTGATGAACCATAGGATCCCATGGAAAGCAATTGTTTTAATTTGGATCACAGTCTCTTGTATCTTATGGGCTTTGATGCAAAACCATAGGATCCCATGGAAAGCAATGGTTTTAACCTGGATCACTGTCTCTTGTATCTTATGGGATTTTGGGCAGAACAATAGGATTGTGATTAATGTAAGATAAATGTATTGCCAGCTCCTAAGTTTCCACGTGTGAGTGTGAATGTGATGGGGAAGCAAAACACGAATGATATAAGAGGGGCAATTCTCTACTCTTAAAGGGATGCTTTTCCCTCTCAATGTGATGAGGTGGAAAGTTATCTGGTATTCCCTTGTACAATATTTCTTTTCCTGGGTTTCTGAGGACAACCTGAATCTCAAAAGCACATTTTCACTCCCCAAAAGGATTGGTTATGGAAATTCTCATCAACATTATCTGGCTGCCCTTGGACAGCCTTGCATGCCTTATAAGCATCAGGGTATACTGAAGGAGAGGTATTTTTTTGTGGACCAATAGGATCTTAAGCCTACTTTTCTTATTGTTGTACTGGCTCTTATGACAGTATAGTGCTATTATTCCACTTTAATTGTCATGGCAACATCCTGTACAAACTTGCGATCTGCATTTTATGTAGTTGAATTTGGAATCCTTAGCCACAGAGTTTTTGGACCCCAGTAAACTACAAATCCCAAAATTTCACTGGATTCTGCAATCGTGGTTAATGTGGAATAACACCTCTATAACAGTATAGTGTGATAAAGCCCTAAATATTTAGAAATTCAATTTTAACAGTAAGATTATAAAATGCTTGGGATGAAATAAATTAATTTTGCATTTGAGGGTTGTCTGAGGACATCCATTTCATTAAAGCCATAGAATTGTTGAGCCAATAACAGACTAAAATGAAGAGGATGCTGAAAGCAAAATAAGAGTTAATTATGTTCTAATGGTTGTTTTAAATTGTGCTTAGCCTTCATTAGTTCTTTATTGCACAAAAAAGCCAATATCTTTTAAATATTGGTTACCATGAACAAGTCAACAAGGGGAAGTAGAGGAAGCGAAGCACGCAGCTAAGAAAAAGGCAATGTTACCTCGACTCCGGCAAGCAAACAAAAAAGCATGAACTTTGCTTCATGAGTTGGGGCCGGTTAACACTAAACAGTTATAGCATTATAGTCCACTTCAACTGCCATGGTTACATTCTTTGGAATCCTAGGATTTAAATTTTAGGATGGGTTATTTAAAAATTATTTTATGCCTTGCTTGGATAATGAGGTTTTATAGGATGTTACCATGGCAGTTAAAGTATAAGTGCAGTAAATGTGTAGTGTGAAAAGGCCTCTCTACTGGTTGAAGAGTTCTTTAACATATGTGTATATTATTCTTCCTACAATGATCTGCAAATTGATATCCATTCATCATCAAAACATCAATTTAAGCTAGATCCCTGTCTACACTGCCATATAAAATCCAGATTATCCGATTTGAACTGGATTATATGGCAGTGTAGACTCATATAATCCAGTTCAAAGTACATAATTTGGGACCAGATTCTGGATTACATGGCAGTGTTTATCTATCCTAGTTTAAGAGATAGCCATTCAAAATCCAAGGAAATCTGAATGGAGTTTTGAATGAGAATAAGGACCTCATTGCAATTCGCCATGCATTGTGGCCAATCTGTCAGGGCCCAGCAGGGAGCATGGCAAACCTGTCGCACCATCTTCTGCATCGCCTGACTTACCCCTTACCCTATCCAACAGCGGGAAGTATCTGCTGTTTGGCTTTCCTCCATCATTGCTGTGGCAGCATATGATGCTCCCTCTTCACTCTTACCACAGAGTCCCTGTTGCAACACAGACTCCTTAAAGCACCAGACCAGACATTAGTAAAAATACAGTTTATTAGTTCACAACCAAAAGGAGCCCAAAAACAAACTCAAAAGACTCAGAACACTTAATCTTCAGTGTGAAACACAGAATTCCCAGCAAACAACACAAAACCCCAGACCCTGGAAAATAACCTGGATTAAACCGGAGTATAATCCAGTTTAAAAACAAACTTTGTAAAACAACAAAGAAGGCACTCCAATTCCCAGCAGGACGTCAGCAGGCAGGAATTGATGACCAGCAGGGGCCCGAAGACATCTGTCGAAGTCACCCAAACACAATGTCTTCGTCGTTGCGTCCAATCCAGGTCAGCGAAGGAAAAGTCAGCAATATGAAATCCAGTCCAGATCAGAGAAGGAGAAGTCAGCAGTACGAAATCCAGTCCAGGTCATACACAGAGCCAAAGTATAGAATGCAGCACGGCAAGTTCACAGAAGTCTTCCCAAAGCACGTCTTCCCAAACAGCTCACAAGGACACACGAACACCCAACAACACTTTGCCGACTGCCAAGGTGATCCATTTCCCAAACCCACTTTTATTCACAAATCATCCTCAGAGCTAGAATCAGACAATGCCCCACCAGACCTCCTTTCAGCTGAAACCCCTTACCGATCCCTCCACCCAGTCCATCTTTTATCCAAACCCATAATTCCCCAAGACCCAGATGGATCCTCACTGTGCCAACCCTCAAACGTGTCGCTACTTGTGGGTTCTCTACAGATGTCCTGGATCTCCCGCACCTTAGTCCACTCCATTACCTCATCCTCTGAACTTGTCATCCCATCCTTCTGATTCTCAACCCCATCATCCCCCTCAAAGCCCTCAAATGTGTCATCATCAGTAGGCTCCATAAGTATTTCCCGGATCCACTTCCTTTGTTGCTCCTCATCGGAGTCTTGCTCACGAGTAGTCTTTCTTCCTCTTCTAGTGCACCTAGTAGTATCATTACTCAAAGACTCCATCACAACAATACCTCTAGAAGTAGTTTGACATCGCGGGATGGGAACCGGCAGGCTTCAGGGTGCAAGTGAAGTAGGACTGTCATATGCCACCAAATTTAGCCTGTCTGATGAGGTCGTAATACCCAACTCAGCAGTCTTCAAAACACCAGAATCTTTGGCTTATGCCTGAACCATCTATTCCATAAATGACTGCTTACTGATACTGTGAGATGTAGAGTGTCAAATTGGTTTGAACATGGATTAATATGCTCAAAAACCAAAATATCTACTCATGAGATCAGGAAATATCAGAGAAGTAGTACATTCCTACCATATTTCCATGAAAATAAGACTGGGTCTTATATTAATTTTTGCTCCAAAAGATGCATTAGAGATTATTTTTAGGGGATATCTTGTTTTTTTCATAGACACAAGCATGTCCGTTCATTATCAAGTACGCATGATATTCATGTATTGGTCTGATTGGTCATTCAGCAATAAATTTCAAGTTTATCTGTTTACATAGGCATTTACCTCTCGTCCAAAAGTGCCCAATTGGGTATTCACAAATGCTTAATTATAATTTATATTATCATCTGTTTAAAGTATCAATGTCAATAATATTATTTATTTAGATTTGATTTTTTATTAATATTATTATTGTATAATTCAATACATCCATCGTGTGTTGCAACAGATGTACTAAATGTGTCTGTCTGGCTGATGATCTTAACTGGGGCTTTTTTGGCGGGGGGGGGGGGGGGGAGGTAGGCCTTATATTATGAGCATCCTGAAAAATCATGCTAGATCTTATTTTCCAGTGAAGTCCTATGGAGGCGGAGACAGAGTAACTTTATTGCAGTCTATTTCACAAACACATGTTTTCAGCAAAGAACACAGATTTGATTATTCTGAAGTATTTGAAGCATCTTTCTTTTGTGCACCAGTGAGAAATGTGTGGCTCTTTAGATGTTGTTTAAATGCAACACTGGTCATCTATGATCACTGGTCAATGTGTCCAGAATGAATAAGATCTGGAATCCATCCCAACATCTACAGGTGAACAGGTCCCTCATCCCTGCCTATAAGAATAGAGATACAACACAGTGGTTGAGTGTATGCTTTAGACAGAACATCCCTGGTCTCAAAGTAGAAATAGGAAAAGATCTCCATCCTGCCAGTCAGCATAGGAAATACTCAGTTAGAAGCACTAACAGTCTGATTTCGTAAAAGGCAGGTTTTTGCATCACTAAATATGTCCATACTTGGTTGGGAATTTAAACAGTTTGTATTTACAAATTGATGGAAGAAGACCAAGGAAAGGAGAATTTTTTTTATGAAATGGATGATTCTTGATGAATCAGCAACACTACTGATTAACCCACAGTAGAAAAGTCATGTCTGAAATATTCTGGCCCAGAAATACTTATCAGGTAAAACCATTGGACTTCCTGGAGAAGGAACTAGGAATGATAATTCAATAGCTTCAGTTATCTTCTTGCCACATCTTCTTACACAGCAGAAGATACAAGAAGAGGCCTCTGATTAGTTTAGTTGCTCCTGACAGACACACCAAAATACATCTTCAAATGTTGCTGTGTTACATAATGGCATCCTTCCATGTCATGAGGAGCATTAAGCAGGGCTGAAAATCCTTCAGAGTTCGGTTATAGATGAAACAGTACAAATAATTTTGAGCCGAGCAATATCAATTTGCATCACTTGGGAATGTTGTTTATTTTGTTGTTTTTTTATTTTTCTATCAATATCTAGTACCTTACCAACTGGTGTTTCTGTTAGATCTCTAAAGAAAGAAAATTTACATTTAGTACATATGAAGCATTTGAGTATTTGAAAAATTCTGCAAATAGGAACAATATAATGTCACTTGGGACCAATTCATATTATTTTACTTATTAATGAATGGCCACTGGGTTGTAAAACACATATGTGGAATTGAATTTGATTGTCCAAACTAATGTGCTAGGCCAGCTCTTCAGACAAAGTATGAAGATTTTGATGGTTCTATGACTGACACCAAGGCAATGGTGGAACTGGAACTAACCAAACCAACATGCCATATTATATCCATGTTGCTTAAAATGTGCCTGTTAAAAGTATGGCTTTTAATAAATATCACCTCTTGACATTTGCAACTTGAGATAAATTGGGAAGCTTAGACCATAATATACCAAACCAAAATGGTGAACCCCTTCCTGTAATCTGTGTGGATCATATCACAGAATAATCACAAGGTATAACTAGGAGCCCTGGTGGCGAAGTGTGTTAAAGCACTGAGCTGCTGAACTTGCAGACTGAAAGGTCCCAGGTTCAAATCCCGGGAGCGGAGTGAGTGCCCGCTGTTAGCTTCAGCTTCTGCCAACATAGCAGTTCGAAAACCTGCCAATGTGAGTAGATCAATAGGTACCTCTCCGGCAGGAAGGTAACAGCGCTCCATGCCGTCATGCTGGCTACATGGCCTTGGAGGTGTCTACGGATGACACTGGCTCTTCGGCTTAGAAATGGAGATGAGCACCAACCCCCAGAGTCAGACATGACTGGACTTAACGTCAGGGGAAACCTTTACCTTTACCTATTACTATACATAGAGGAATTGGAGATATGAGATTTGATTTTATTTGCATAATGGAGGGTTTTTTATTTGTATCATGTTTCATAATAATTGCATCTCATAATCGTCAATCAATATAAAAATAATTGAGACTGTAGTACAAGTGAGCAATTAATGATACCAATCTATATTCAGCTCAAACTTTCTGTTCAGAGTTTGGGATTATATTATGGAGAATAGATACTTATGTGCAATGGTTAACTATGTATTTTGTACTCGATCTGGTGAATGTCTTTTTCCCCTTTGGTAAATTTCCTTTCTTTGAAAATCTGGGTGGTCTTGGCATATTGCGCACCTTATATAACATTGTATTGTATTGTGTTACATTTATTTATTTACCTAGAAAACATGTGAATTATCATATTTACTTTACGCGCCCCTCCAAAAAATCCAAAGTAATGTGCAAACAACACGTCCCCTTTTTATATTTTATAAACCCACAACGTTTAAACTATTTCCCGCCTCCCCACTGTGCTTTGTCTTTGTGAGCCGGTAGCAACCCAAAAGAAGGAAAGAGAGAGAAAAAGAAAGAAAGGCAAATCTGGATCCAGAGCCGCCCTCACTTTTAGCCTGTGGAGGAAGAAAGACGCCAAGCGGCTTCCCTTGTTCAAAGGATAATCAACAAGGGTGGTGATCAGAATAAGCAGAGACTGTTGTACTTTGTTCTTACTTGCGGCTAACGTCTTTCAGCTTAGAGCATCTGACTCACAAACTGTCTTTCCCCCAGCAAGAGGCATGAGAGAAAGAATCCACAGCAGGGGGTAATGTAATGCCATCCTCACTGTTTCTCCTCCAGCAGGAAAAGCCAGATTATTTGGATTGCAGGAGGTCTGCCTGCAAGTGCACTCGATTTAGATGGGTGGTAGGAATCCAGCACATAAAGATGTGTGCTGGTGCTACAGCACAGCCTCTAATGTATACACAAGTCTTGAGTTGCTTTACATTATTCAATTTGCAGGAGGAAAGCTGTTAGCCTCTCAATACAGCAGCCGCTTGCATTTACCAATGGAAAAGCACATCAGGTGATGACCACTATGTGTGCCAGATGCCTTTAAGGGACTGCAGAGGGATTCTTATAGCTCCTCCAACCACCTCAAATGCAATGCTTTTCAGTGGAACTGGGCTGCTGTTTATGCATCCATGGGCAAAAAAGCACTTGATGTATTGTCTGCCCTTCGCATCCATGGATTCTACATCTGTAAATTCAACCATTCATGCCTTCTAAAAATTATATTTTAAAATTAGAAAGGTATATCTCAAGTAACGATGCTCCATGCAGTCATGCCGGCCACATGACCTTGGAGGTGTCTACAGACAACTCTTTGGCTTTGAAATGGAGATGTGCATCAACACCCAGAGTCGGACACGACTAGATTTAGTATCAGGGGAAAACCTTTAACTTTACCTAAACCTCAATTTTGCCTTTTTATATAAAAAAATTAAAATTTTACTATGCCATTGTATATAATAGGAATTGATTATCCGCAGATTTTGGTATACAAGGAGCATCCTGGAGCCGAAACTGCAGGGTCCATCACGTATGCAGGCAGGCACCCACCCTTGCATCCTTTAAAAAGGAATTAAAAGCTTGGTTTTTTTGTTGCGCATTTGAATAACTTAGTCCCCATGATCGAAATTTAAATTAATACATTTTCCTTCGCATTGTTTTCTTCTCCTACAATTAATTTGGGTGTTTGTCCCCCTTCCCAACGGTCGAGATATGTTTGCACTTTGTGCTCTTGCCCCGAAGCACTTTTTAACTATACTACAGTAGAGTCTCACTTATCCAAGCTAAACGGGCCGGCAGAAGCTTGGATAAGCGAATATCTTGGATAATAAGGAGGGATTAAGGAAAAGCCTATTAAACATCAAATTAGGTTATGATTTTACAAATTAAGCGCCAAAACATCATGTTATACAACAAATTTGACAGAAAAAGTAGTTCAATACGCAGTGTTATGTAGTAATTACTGTATTTATGAATTTAGCACCAAAATATCGTGATATATTGAAAACATTGACTACAAAAATGGCTTGGATAATCCAGAAGCTTGGATAAGTGAGACTCTACTGTATTGCACTTTAGTTTAAATGGCCCCTCCATGCTATCCCCCTCCACCAAATTGGTGGTGCATCTTACTTTATTATATTGTTACTCATTTTATGTTTTAAATGAGCTTTTATGGATTGATGTATTGTTCTGCATAATGTCATTTTATTGTGTTTTTACTCTTTGTAATGTTTTAATGGTTGTACTTTGGTTATTGTTTTCAGGCCTTTGTCCCGTGTTAGCCGCCCCGAGTCCCAGCCGGGAAATGGTGGCGGGATAAAAAAATAAAGTTACTTACTTATTTCTATGCATGTATTGCAGGGGTTCTCAACCTGGGGTCCCTAGATGTTTTTGGCCTTCAACTCCCAGAAATCCTAACACCTGGTAAACTGTCTGGGATTTCTGGGAGTTGTAGACCAAAAACATCTGGGGAGTCTATGTTGGGAATCACTGCTGTATAGTAACATAAGAGAAACAAAGTCTAATTTAAATGAAACAAAGGTTGCTTGCAATGCTGTCATGCTTATATTTTTAAACTTGTGTGGTGCCTGCATAGGGCAACCTCTCAAATACACACACACACTTTTTAAAATGTTAATCAGGCCCTCCAGGGGACCTGCAACCTATTCAAAAAGTGAATTATTACTCCCAAAAGCTTCAAGAAAAGGTAATTGATTTTTTTTCCTTGACCAGAAAAGGGGTGACTGGGGCAGCCAGAAGTGTGGGGACTACAAATCAACAACAACAAGCACCACCTTGGGAACCATCTGGAATCCCAGGGCCATGCTTTCTTCACCTCGGTTTAAATGTCAGCGGTTTTGTTGTGTTTCATGAACTCAAGATACAGGACAATACTTATCCTCAATGTAGCACTTCAGGTGGAATGGGGTGGGGGGTCACACAATATTCACCAAGCAGTAACACCCAAAATAAGTGAATGAGTCTACAATTGCCATTACCCACTGCAGAACCCATGGGAAGTATAGCACTTTCACGTCTTGAATATATACATGTGTATTAAAGAAAAAGCTGAGGAAGAGCACCAGTAAGGCAGAAAAGGAATTACTGCAGGCAATAGAACCATGGCTCAGATTTCAAGCAATGACTAGGAAGTGTGTCCTGCCTGGAATATATTTTCAAGGATATCCCTGAGGAATATCCATCAGTGATTCATCTAAGTAGCCCACTGGCTATCATTATCCATTCTCCTAAAAGCTAAGTGGGGTTGGGGGAAGAAACTTGAAAATGGGGAGGCTCAAATGCCCTGGATTTTTGTTCCCTCAGACTACATCTAGGAGATCATGAGAAATAGAGGAGGGGGGAAATGATGACAGGGGAATGAACTTTTCATCTGCTTGGCTTCTGGCAACCCTCAAGCCTTATACTTCAAGTTTACTCTCATCAGAAGCTTCAGCCACTGTAACTTCACAGTCCTTCAAGAAAGGGATAATTGATTTACTTGAGCTGCATGCTTACTAATATGGAAAAGGCTCTCTTTTTTGCTTTTATTTTTGTTTTACTTCATCCCCCATTCGGCTGAAGAACCACACTCGACAAAATCATTTAAGATGCTGCATTTGGGATGCTAATATGCCATCCAAAACTGATAAAATGCAGAAACTCTGACAAGTTCACATTTTGAAGTCTTCTTTGAACTCCGAGACTCTCTTTCTCTCTTCTCCTGTTCTGCATTACAAACAGTCGAATATATATATATATATATATATATATATATATATATATATATATATATGGAGGGGGGGTGCCATGAGGAATCTCTTGATATTCTTTGACTGTGGCTTTTGACTTTTGCCAGGTACCATATCAGCAGATGACTGAGAAAAAATCACTTGGTGTTTTCTGTGGTATGCAATTTATCAGGATTTGACCTAGGAGGCGGAAATAGGGGTGATTATAATTAAAGACCGAAAGGTCCCAGGTTCAAGCCCAAGGAGCGGCAGGAGCGGCCGCTGTTAGCTCCAGATCCTGCCAACCTAGCAGTTCGAAAACATGCCAATGTGAGTAGATCAATAGGTACCACTCTGGCGGGAAGGTAACAGCGCTCCATGCAGTCATGCCGGCCACATGACCTTGGAGGTGTCTACGGACAACGCCGGCTCTTTGGCTTAGAAATGGAGATGAGCACTACACCCCAGAGTCAGACATGACTGGACTTAATGTCAGGGGAAAACCTTTACCTTTACCTATAATTAAAGTAAGTCAAAGCAAACTCCCAAGTATTTTCAGAAAAGTCAAAGTCCAAGCCGTATGTGAAAATGTCTTCTCTGTTAGGATAAGGAAACAACATGACATGGAATTAGATCTAGACTAAAGTACAGTTTAGGGCAAACTGAAATCAGTGGTTCAAGTTAGCCATTACTTTAGTCCTGTTGATTTTATTGTCAGGATGTGATCGCCCAGCATTCACACTAAGCTGATATATTCCCATCCTGCCAGAGCAATTGGGATGGAGATAGCCTAATTGATAAGAGCCATCTGGCTAGGAGGATTGATTTGTGGCCTGCTCTGGCCTCCAAACCTGGGAAAGGACTATCGACAGATAGGTGTGAACGTGGAAGGGGGGTCGGGGGGGGGGGGAGAGTAGTAGTTTGATATGCTGAGGTCTGGGTGGATCTCAGTCAGTAGTAGCTTTGTTTTCATCTTGGCAAGAAGGATATCAATAAAGTTTTTCCACAGAGCTACCTGTGTGAGCCTACTTTGTGTCCTATAACTTCCAAGGACTGACATTTATTGGAGAGGAATCACTTTCTGATGGTTCAATGTAAACTTCACTTCATACATGCCTTGTTCCAAACCATCTTAGATCTTTGAGAGAAAGGCGGGATATAAATTCAATAAACAAGCAAACAAATATCTGGAAAACTTAGCACAGTCCTAAGAGAATAAAAAGATAATGGATAATGAAATGTTACACATGATTTGAGATCATCCAATTGGCTGGGCATTGCTTGCATGAGTGCCACTGAAAAAGGAAGCTCTTGGATCTCATTGTCAACTTCCAATTCGATTCAATGATAAATTAAATAAAAGGAATACTCGCTCATCGGGGGAGGCCCTCCTCTCGCTCCCACCACCCTCGCAGTCGTGGTTGGTGGGGACGAGGGAGAGGGCCTTCTCTGCTGTTGCCCCCCGGCTCTGGAACTCTCTCCCCAGGGAGATCAGGCAGGCCCCTACCCTCCTTATTTTTCGGAAGAGCCTGAAAACTTGGCTCTTCCAACAGGCCTTTGGCGACTGATCTCCATAGTAAAGGATCGACCTGTTGCCTGTTTTATCTTTATTGCTCTCCAATTTTTTTGCTGGCAATAGTCCCTAGTGAACGCCTTCCCCAGCACTTTAATGGGAACAATAGCTCTGGTATCTACCTCTCCCTGATGGTACTGACACTACTTGCACGTTTGGCCCAGTTCTTTTTGGAGCCAATCCAGGATTTTATCAGTATATTTATTATATGTAACCTCATTTGTTTTATGATTTGTTTTAATGTTGATTAACTTGTTTTATTGCAATGTTTTTATATTGTATGATGTCTGGGCTTGGCCCCATGTAAGCCCAGCTTCGGGGAGATGGGGCGGGGTATAAAAATAACATTATTATTATTATTATTATTATTATTATTATTATTATTATCTAGATATACTAAAAAGATATTAAGAAAATGTATTAATGCAGAAGAAAAACAAAAAGGAATTATCCAAATGCATCGCTATTCCCAAGTAGCTACTAGAGCTAGCACTAGAGCACCACCACCAAGAGACACAAGGAACGATCTCTCCCGCTCAAACACCACAACTGAAAAATGGCAGACTTCACCTTATATATATAGAATAGCTTTGCCAAAACATAAGTGAACCCCATTTCTTTTTCTGATTGGCTCAGGCAATGCAAAGGTTTCTAACGGGAGCCGGCTATAGGGAGCACACAATGCCCCTATTAAAGCAGCTCCACTGGCTGCCGATAAACTGCCGGGCCCAATTCAAGGTGCAGGTCTTGACCTATAAAGCCCTACACAGCTCGGGCCCTACCTATCTCCGTGATCGCATCTCCCCCTATGAGCCAGTGCGGACCTTGAGATCTTCCAGGGAGGCTCTTCTCGCGCTCCCACCACCGTCTCAAGTGCGGCTGGTGGGGACGAGAGAACGAGCCTTCTCGGCAGTGGCCCCCCGGCTCTGGAATGCACTGCCAAAAGAGATCAGGCAATCCCCTACATTATCCAATTTCCGTAAGGAACTGAAGACCTGGTGGTGTCAGCAGGTTTTTGAGTAATTATATTGGACTACCGCCGATTTCTGAGCCTGAATACATTGCACAAGATTTCCCTATCCTAAAATGATATATTTTAATATATTGGGTTTATGGTTCCCGTCCCCTTGATCTGGTCATGTAAGTGTGATTTATCGTTATAATTGTACTATTTTACCTTGTTTAATAATGTGTGTTATGTCGTTATGTAATGTTGTGTTGCTTTTATGACTGTAAACCGCCCTGAGTCCCATCCGGGAGATAGGGGTATATAAATAAAGTTTTATTATTATTTATTATTATTATTAAAGGTGGGGGGAGAAAAACTGAAGATCAATCGAAGATCGACTGCAATGTTTCTCGTTATTGCCAGTTCTCAACTGTCCCGCTCACCTAGTGTCAGAGAATTTGATTGCTGATTTTAGCCGAATATGCCAAATACGAAGTGCTGAGCCGATATCGTGCACACCCCTAGTAGTTAAATTGATATCATAGCATTGTAACTCAGTAGTGTGAAAGAGCCTTAGTAGAAACAACCTCTACTTCATACTAACCTTAGTTTTTTGGACTACCAATACCAGAATCCACCATTGCTCATCATGGCTGAGAGGGTTCTGTCAGCTGTAATCCAAAAAAAAAATATTTCCCAAGTTCTACCGCTGTTGGATTTAGCATTGTTATTCAATTGTTTTATTTGGTTAATTCATGGTGCACAGTGGAAGTTGGTGGCTTTCTTATTAGTTGTCATAATAAATCTGAATAAATCTGTAGTCTGGATTTTAAAATGGCTATCCAGACTAATAAATGTTATCCTGAAAAATATTTTACCAACTTGATATTTTCAAGTTCAAATTAAAATCCAGATCGGCTTCATCACCCAAATGACACTGCAATTGGCATTGAAAGTACCTGGTTGCTTCGTGTAATGTCTATAATGTACAGTAGAGTCTCACTTATCCAACATAAATGGGCCGGCAGAACATTGGATAAGCGAATATGTTGGATAATAAGGAGGGATTAAGGAAAATCCTATTAAACATCAAATTAGGTTATGATTCTACAAATTAAGCACCAAGACATCATGTTTAACAACAAATTTGACAGAAAAAGTAGTTCAATACACAGTAATGCTACATAGTAATTACTGTATTTACGTATTTAGCACCAAAATATCACAATGTATTGAAAACATTGACTACAAAAAACACTGACTACTAAAAGACAGACTGCGTTGGATAATCCAGAACGTTGGATAAGAAAATGTTGGATAAGTGAGACTCTACTGTACTTATATATATATTTGAGCACACACTTTCTTTTTTATATATATACTCTTTATTAAGATTTATTTTATAAAACAATAGTAGAATAGAAATAAGATTAAGATGTAGATATAGAGAAAAGACAGGTTATTTGAGCACACATTTTCCAGGACTAATTTTATTTCACATTTTAAGTGCTTCCTTTTAAAAAAAAGAGTAAATTGGGATCATATTTCTTGTTCTTTCTGAAATGAACCTAATACCAACTACTGTTGCAGACCTGCTTATGTCAAATATTAACTGCTGTTGCATGCCAGCTATCAAATCAAAGAACACCCCGAATGCCACTACCTATCAAATATCATATTCTGTCAGATATCTACAGCTGTCAGTGCCATCAGTTTCAGAAACGGAAATCAAAATCTACAAATGTCAAATAGTCATGCAGAGATATAGATGATCCCAGACATTTCTGAAGTCAGCATTCAGCCAATATTTAGCATTAACATTTCCAGAGGAGAACCGAGTTAAAGAAACTCATGCTGCTTCACACTGCAAGCAGCACATATTGCTTAAACAGCTTTGTGTTCATCACTGCTCTTTCCTCTTCTGCTCCCCTGAATGGCATTCTGCTTACATGACCAGCAACTTAAAGCTGTGTGTATTATTTCCTTGTGTTGCTTTTCCATGAAGTTCTTCTAATGAGTGATTTTCTGATGCAACTATGTATGAGCTAAGCCTTGTCTAGACTAAATCTCTCCCTCTCTCACACACACTCTCACTCTCTTTCTCTTGCTCTCTTACAATCTTTCTTCATGGCATGCAAGACAAGGCTGCCTGATTCACATTCATCCTGCAGAGATCACATCAGCCATCAGCCATCACTGAAGCTTTTCTTCTTGGGTTGCCAGGTTGAATATGAGCCTCCAATTACTTTAATATGGAGCCAATCCACAGAAAGACTTTCCAAAGGTTTTGCCAAAAAAAACCCATAGCACCTCTTTTCTCGCCCCCAAATTTTAATTTATGCACCCCATTGCTATTTATTTACTCACCAGTGAAAAACTGTGGGAGGAAGAATCAGGATGGTTCTTGCAGCTGGATGCACAGCAACAGGCATCGTCCTTGAACTTCTTGGCATCCTCAAGAGCTTCCAGAGGATGATGCCCTTGCTGGACACCCAACTACAACAACAGCCTTTATTGGCATTCACTAACCAGATCACAGCACAACATATATAACAAAAGGGAGTCACAGATAAAAAAGAAAAAGAAAAACTTGAATGAAAATTAGTAATCTCAAGAATAAATCTTGCAGTAGTCTTGCAAAAGAACACACCCAACTATAGACATGGAACATGATGCTACTCCATCATTCCACTTTAGCCTCACTTTTTCCACAATTCACATTTTTGTGTGTGTGTGTCAAGAGCGCCTTGAGAAACTGCAAGTCTCTTCTGGTGTGAAAGAATTGTCCACCCTTGCAGATGTTGCCCAGGGGACACCCAGATGTTTTGATGTTTTTACCATCCTTGGTGGGGGGGGGGCTTCTCTCATGTCCCCGCATAGAGCTGGAGCTGATAGAGGGAGCTCATCTGTGCTCTCCTGGGTTGCAGGGTTTTTGTATGTCTTTCGGGCTGTGTGGCCATGTTCCAGAAGTATTCTCTTCTGACGTTTTCCCCACATCTATGGCAGGCATCCTTAGAGGTTGTGAGGCATGGATAAACTAGGCAAGGAAGGTAAATATATATCTGTGGAGAGTCCAGGGTGTGACAAGAGTCCTTTGTCAGTTGGAAGCCAGCGCTAATGTTTCAGTTAATCACCCTAATTAGCATTGGAAAGGTTTGTCTCTTGCCTGGGGGACATCCTTTGTTCAGAGTCATTAGCCATCCTTGGGGCTCCTCTGCCCTCAGAGTGTTGCTTCCCATCTACTGTTCTGATTTTTGAGTTTTTTAATACTGGTAGCCAAATTTTGTTCATTTTCATGGTTTCCTCCTTTCTGTTGAAGTTGTCCACATGCTTGTGGATTTCAATGGCTTCTCTGTGTAGTCTGATGTGATAGTTGTTGGAGTGGTCAAGTCTACATAGGGACCACCAAACGTAGTGCCCAAACACGAGTCAAAGAACATGAAAGGCACCGCAGACTTACTCAACCAGAGAAATCAGCCATAGCAGAGCACTTGATGAACCAACCTGGACACAGTATATTATTTGAGAACACAGAAATGCTTGACCACTCCAACTTAGCAACCCTTTTCCTCTGGAATGTTGCTTGGAAACTTTTTAAAGCAGTAGTAGGAGATAGAATTTCATGTCTGGGTGATGTCAGATGATAATGTATGCAGTGGTGGATGGTGGCTTTCATATAAGTAAAGCATTGAATCCATTCTCTATCTGGAATTTAAAGTTGCTATCCAAGATCCTAAACATATCACCAAAATAGGTTCAGTACCTATGATAATTCCTTTAACATTTGGATTTTCTGAATTAGCTCACCATCTCATTGATATTATACTACCTACTGCTATAACTAGTATCATCAGTCCAACGTGATATGGCCAACCTTTACATAGATATAAGGAGCTGTACATAGAGCTCTCCAAAAAAAGAGGACAAATTGCTTATGCCTTTCTCTCCACAGAAGGCCATGTGAGTGTTGTAAAATAATGGAATTACCTTCTCCCAGAAAGTCTTCGGGGCTTCATATGTTATTATAGTCATCATTCAGGGAGGTTTCATCTAAAATATCTGGTTGCCTGCCCCAAGTGGAGGTGTTTTCTTAATGACATCCAATGACAAATGGCTACTACAAACCATCAATGCATATCACTGTTGTGTGAATGAATCAATGTTGCAGATGGCATTTGGACAGATGAAAAGAGGTCTGGGTGAGAGCATATTGTAATTTCAGGAATTGCTGAGGTACACTGTTGCTTTGTGGAGTCTGTTTCAGGGCTAGCACACCTACTTTCTACTTGTGTATTTGTTGATAAAAATATAGGATTGTTGTTTGTGATTTTTATAGTGTGTGACTTTATGCATAATTACTACTTAGTGAATTGTGAAAAAACATAATGGGACATCAGCAAGAATGTCCCAATGTACATCAAGCTTAACCAATGCACATCAGCATTCTCTAGTTGGTATCATGGTGTGCATTAGTTCTGTTGTGGATTGATCCTAATGTGCATTGGTCCTGATATGCAGTGGTCACTTTGCTATTCCTCTGCTTCAGCTAGTAAAGGGAGATGCTGAATATGTTGTGAAAACACTGTTGGAAGCATAGAGACACCAATGCTTGCCCCTTTTGTTTCACCTCTCTGTTCCTTTAATATATGTGTTCAAGCTTTTTTGCTTGTTTTCGGCCTGGAGAGGTAATTTTCTCCTTATTCCAAAAGTTAGTAAATATATTATGCCCTTTGTCTAGGAAGGTTGGAACCATGAGGCTCCTGCCTCCGGATGGCTTACATGGACACATGGGAATCAGATGTAGCAGCAATTTTTCTGAAATTTAGTTAACCTTCTTTTGTCTTTTTTCTTTCTTATACCAAGCTGGATTTCATGAAATAATCAATTTATTTTTTCCTCTTTTCCTAAGTATTTGCAATGGTGGCACCACTGTACTTTGCTTGATAAAGATACCAGATACAGTGTTCCCTCACTACTTCGCAGTTCACTTTTCACAGTTTTTCAATAAACTCTAAAATACTATTATAAATCATAAAAAATTACAATTTACAGCCTAAGGAAGGGAGGAAGGAGAAGCCGAAGGGAGAGAAAAGGAGCCCAAGCAGCAACAGGATGAGAAGGAGGTGATTTATCAACACATGACTGGTTGATAAAAACTTTAAATAGTGTATAACTACTAAAATAATATATAAATATTAAAATCAATATAGCATCCCTACTTTGCGAATTTTCACTTATTGCGGGGGGTCTTGGAACCTAACCCCAACAATAAGTGAGGGAACACTGTATTCCTGTAACTCAGGCATGAGCAACTCTTTTTGCCTGGAGGCCACATTGCGGGCCTAGCTAAGAGGGCCAGGCTGGGAATGGGGCCCGGGCCAGGAGGGAGGGTAGGATACACCCAGGAGGAGGCAGTGTGCCATGGAGGAGTCGGGGTTGGGGGCAGGGCAGGCTATGGAGAAGGTGGAGCTAGGGCAGGGCAAGCCCGAAAGCGCATGGGGCTGGGGCAGATCTCCCTCAGGCTTTCCTCCTAGCTGCTTGCCCCATTCTTATGCTGTTGAGGCTTTGTAGGGTCCCGTGGCCCCTGCCTGCCTCTCTCTTCTGCCAGCATCAGGACGGGGCCTCACCTCATCCTAATGCCAGGAGAAGGGAGGGGTAGGCAGTGGATTTGGAGCCGCTTTGCTTGCAGCTTGCCTCTTGGCCCGGGGGCTTCTCCTGGCATCAAGATGGGGCTTCACCTTGTCTTGAAGCTGGAAGAGGGAGGCGGCGGGTGAGGTGACTTTAAAGCCGCTTTGCCAGTTTCTTGCCTCTTGGCCCAGGGGCTTCTCCTGGCATCAAGATGGGGCCTCACCTTGTCTTGATGCTGGGAGAGGTAGGCAGCGGGTGAGGTGACTTTAAAGCCGCTTTGCCAGCTTCTTGCCTCTTGGCCCAGGGGCTTCTCCTGGCATCAAGATGGGGCCTCACCTTGTCCTGATGCAGGGAGAGGGAGGCGGCAGGTGAGGTGACTTTAAAGCCGTTTTACCTGCTTCTTGCCTCTTGGCCCAGGGGCTTCTCCCGGCATCAGGACGGGGCCCCACCTCAACCTGACGCTGAGAGGGGGACCTGAGGAAGGCATGCAATGACTGGGAGCCCTTCACATGCTTTCCTGCCTTGCCCTTTCAGCATAAGGACACAGTGGGCCACCCTATCTTTATGCCCAGAGGATGGGGAAATTTTTGAGGGATGGACATAAGCACCCAGAGGGCTGTGTCCAGCCCACAGGCTTTAGTTTGCCCATGCCTGCTGTAACTGCTCATTTTTATTTCATGCAGCCACAAATCCACTTATGAAGATGTAAGTCCCTAGGATTTTTTTTTCGTGTCAGGAGCAACTGGAGTTGCTTCTGGTGTGAGAGAATTGGCTGTTTGCAAGGATGTTGCCCAGGGGACACCCGGATGTATTGATGTTTTTTACCACCCTTGTGGGAGGCTTCTCTCATGTCCCCGCATGGAGCTGGAGCTGATAGAGGTAGCTCATCCGGGCTCTCCCTGGGTGGGATTCGAACCTGGCAGCCTTCAGGTCAGCAACCCAACCTTCAAGTCACAAGGCTTTAACCCACTACTCCACCGGGGGCTCCCCAGGTGAATCCCAGTCAAACTTTACTTACAAGGACCAGAAGTGCTTTGAGGACATAGCAGATTTAAAAGTAAAACCTAACCAAATAATGTGTGCCATGCACAGACATAAGAAATCTTGTGTTCAGCAGACATGAGGCTACCAAAATGTTTAAAGACAAACAGGGAATGAAATAATGGACAATGGATCCCAAATCAGGAAGATAGACTGCTAAACAGAGATGTGGGGGAAGATGAAAATAATACATAGTTGTGTACTTGTCAAATTTCAAGAAGGCTACAAGATTTTCAGAGAGTGAAACTTCATTAAAAATAAAAACTGAAACAGGGAGATTCAATTTAGAGATGTGAAACAAATAAACAGCAAGAGAATAAATGTAAGTGGAACTCCTATATGCAGCACAGGCTCTGCTCAATGTGAACTATATTTAATCCACCTGCTTGTAGGTCTTAAAATAGACACAGAAAGGAAAGACAGTGAAATGGTAAAAAAAGCACTAATTCTCTGGAGAGTTATCTTAACACAGGTTGCTATTAATTGTAATAGTAAATGTAAAAGGACTCCTAATAACCTCTGTTAGCTTCCTGTTTAGCTTCTCTGCATGGTTAAAACTATTTTTAAAATAAAAGCAGAGGTCTGCTGCAGCACTAATTGTCTCCTTCCTACCTCGATCTAAAACAGCAAAACAACATTAACCACTGTCTCTGCTTTCATCTCAAGTATGAACTGATGATTGTGGAAGGCTGCCTCTCCCTTAGGAGCGTTCCCTGAGTCACATTGTGTCATGGTCTTTTCTTTCCTCTAATATTAAAGGAGAAAATCACAGATTTATTGGGCATGCAACTCTTGCTTGTTAAAAGAGAGGGAAAAACATCCAAAAAGAGATCAAAGACACTCATCCATGATCCATATAGCATGGGGTTTTTTTGACTAAGGGTGAATCTATATTGTAGAATCCCTGCAGTTTGGCACCACTTTAACCACCATGGCTCAATGAAAACATTTTCTGCATAGGAAACAGCATTTTCTATGCAGAAAAAAATACTATTGTAATAAAACTGTTCGATTATTTCCTGAATGGAGCAAGCTGTTTCTTGCTCAGAATGTGTTATTTTCTATGCCAATCACCCATGCATGAATTTTCAGCAGCATATGTTTTCAAAAACATAATTTTCTAGGCAGGAAACAGCTTTTCCAGCACAGGAAATAATGTGTTTTCTGTGCAGAAAACAATGTTTCCTGCACAAAATAATCAATATAAATGTGTTGTAAGGCTTTCATGGCCTCATCACTGAGTTGTTTTGCATTTTCTGGGCTGTATGGCCATGTTCCAGAAACATTCTCTCCTGATATTTCAACATTCACACTGGCCTCCAACAGACAAGAGTTCTTTCTTCCACACGGGACATTCCACAGATATATAAACCTCCCTTGCATAGTTTTCCTTGCATAGACCTCACAACCTCTGAGGATGCCTGCCATAGATGTGGGTGAAACATCAGGAGAGAATGCTTCTGGAACATGGCTACACAGCCCAGAAAACGCACAACACCCAAATTAATATGAATTTTGCCCAGCAGAATTTTGTCCTGAACTGTGAAGATTCTTGCAGGTTTCTTCTCATCAAAGCTTTTCAACATTTTTAAAATGTTCAAATATTTTCAAATAACCTTTGTATCCATACCATATAGTGATGACCACCAATTATTTTAATACTTATTGTTAGTGACCTTCTAGTAGATTTCAATTCATAACAACCCTATGAATGAGAAGCTTCTTGGTCAGCGAAACACCAACTGCCCTGTTCAAAACCTGTAGAGCTGTGGCTTCCCTGACTGAGCCTGAACAGACAGCAAAAGACCAGCAGACAGCCACCCTCTTCATTCCAACTTCCCAGCCCAGAATGAGCCTCGTGGCTTGCAGCAGATGCTTTTGAAAGAGGACGTCCAAACCTCTCCCCTTACATGAACATCCACACCGATTGGTCAGGAAGGCAAGCCCAGGTTACTCTGCTCCTCCCTGCAAACAAAGTTTGGTTGCTTCCAAAATGATTTTTCATATATCCAAACAAATAACGAGTTCATTAAATGAATGAACTCCAATGCTTTGAAACTGCGAGTTCATTCAAATGCACTAATGCGTGTTGGAACCCCGTTCGCAAATCGGAATAAATATGATTTTATTCTGATTTATGATGATTCCGATTAATTCGCCCATGCCTATCAAAGACCAGTAAACAGGACTTCAAGGTAGACATGGTCAATTATAAAGGATAGGTAAAACTTTATATATCCTATCTAGGGTTTTACATAAAAAGAAAGGAGAGAGATATATCCGATATATAAACAATAATAAGTAACTATCTAGAAAGATTAGTCAGGGAATCAAGTGGTGAATTCCTAATCAGAACAAACTTGAGAGCCTCTGAGTAGATGTTTAATATTTTCTGCACAATTGAGCCACTGTATTTTTATCCCGCTCCAACTTCCAATAAAAAGGTATGGTCTGCCCAGATCAGTGGTATACATGTACTCTACATGGAAGGATCTTTTTGGGAGTTGACATCCTTTGTCAAGAGTCAGACGCCAATTAGCGAACAAAAATAGAGTTTATTCAGCAGATAAGCCAAAAAGTAATGATAACACAGAAAAAACCTTGAAACACTTCACTATCAGTGCTTCAAGAGCAGTTCAAACAAAAATATAATTCAGCAACACAAGCAGGTAAAAACAAAGCTAAACAAACTTAGTGCAAACTGCACTTTCTGAGTCCAAGCCCTGCCAGCCGGCTCTGTAGTTTTCAAAGGAACAGTTCCCAAAAGAAAACACCAAATTGGTCAGAAAACAAACAAACAAACTAAGAATGCAGTAGACTGCTTCCACAATGTGGATAAAGCCGAAGGCTCCAAAAGGATGATGAAAAGACGTCATCCGGGATTCCAAGGTCAGGTCAGGAGATAACAGCGGTGTCCAAAGAGCAAGCCAGTAGTAGTCATCAATCACAGGGCGAAGGCAGTAGCAAGGTCAAATTCCGATCCAAGGTCTGAAGAGGGTGCAGTCATCCAAAACAGGTCCACGATAAGACACAGCGAGAGCCAAGCTAGGTGATAACAGCAGATTCAAATCATAGTCCAAGTCCAGTCTTCATGGAAACACAGAGATCCCAATGGTGCCTCAACAACACCTTGCCACACGCAAAGTGCAGTGGCCAAACATTCCCATTCTATTCCCCTTCCTCCTGGTTGACCAAACACTCACACCCAAACACCAGGTGTCCCAAATCTACTCAGAGTCTGAGCTCCACACAGCTAGAGCTCGTGGATCTGGAGTACCTAGCAATTCGTCGGAGTCCCAATCATCCTGCCCATACTTAGCCCCAGAAGGATCCTGATTTATTTTCTATTAGATATGAAGTTCTCTTTAAAAAAGTTTTTGCAACTTTAACTGCTGATTTTGCTCCTTAAGTTTGATATCTTATAGTTCCTCCTGATATGTGCATCTCTCTGCTAAAACCATCATCATTATCGTCGTTGTCTATTTATATAGCTATCAAATGTAAATGGTGCTTTACTATCAAACAAGCATAAAGAATGAGTCCTTGGTATCTGCAAAACACATTTCGAATGAATTGATTTTCTTCTTATCAGCTTACTTCACTGGCCAGAATTCACAGCCATAAATGGAATTCAGTAATAGTATGACATGAACAATCCTGTTTATATATCTTTACACTTGTGTAGTTCCTTTACAGCAGCATTTCCAAATCCTTGACCTCTTCTGATTGTTTGACTGCAGACTTCATTCTGATTAACAAGGGCCCTGTGCATTTACAATGGACAGGCTGATTTTCTTCAGTAGGCTCTGTTATCCAACATATTTGCAATAGAGTCCCCAGTGCCTCTTCCTTTTCTGAACACAGTTTAAAGATCTAGCATTTTTCTCTCACACCATATATGGTGAAATTCTTAGTTGTATAATTTTAAGCATCATTTTACTTGTATGGAAATGAATGCATTAGTGGATCCACAAAACAACCTTGAAAGATCATATATAGCCAACGGATTGCCTTTTGACCACAATTTCTTTAAGCTCTGGTTCTAAAAGCTATATGAAAAGTATATGAAGAATGGAATATACGTGAAAAAACTAAACAATTCTCAGTTGGATCATGTGGGAAAATTAGCTTATCAGAAGTATCCACAGTTTTATTTATCAAGTACAGTAGAGTCTCATCCAACATAAACGGGCCAGCAGAATGTTGGATAAGCGAATATGGTGGATAATAAGGAGAGATTAAGGAAAAGCCTATTAAACATCAAATTAGGTTATGATTTTACAAATTAAGCACCAAAACATCATGTTATACAACAAATATGACAGAAAAAGTAATTCAATACACAGTAATGCTATATAGTAATTACTGTATTTACGAATTTAGCACCAAAATATCACGATGTATTGAAAACATTGACTACAAAAATGCGTTGGATAATCCAGAACGTTGGATAAGCAAGTGTTGGATAAGTGAGACTCTACTGTATATCACATTGGATCTTATACAATAAAATCCAGTAGATAACAAGAAAACCCAGAAGAAACAAGAATATAATCAACAGAGAACTGAAGTCATAGGACCTCTGTATCTCTTTCAGCACATTTTCTTCCATACAGCCCTACAGGTAATTTTTGAGAACCAGCAGGTTTTTAGACCTGAAGAGGCTGCCATTAAGAGAGAACCGCATTTGCTTGAGGGTTTCAGCCTTCTGATGAGCAAACAAATCATTCTCTTTACTTTCATTTTCAATTTCTTCTTCCATTCTAGAACAAAAATCAATTTTCCCTTTCTTTCCTTTGTTGGTTGTTTTTCAATCAGAGCTCTTCAATTGCTTCTTAGCTTTTCTACCAGAAACAACCATGTCAATGCAGACATATTATCGACACAGCCATGTGATGCATTTCCCCCCATTCTAATCCCTTTTCTCTTGTGGGCTTATTAGTGTTATATTGAATGTGGCAGAGACAGTGATCCCATCCTAGAAACATTCTAACAAATTATGGCTGATCAACTTGTTAAAGGATTAGCTTCAGTGTTAAGCAGGCAATCCAATGAATTAAATAATAGTAGGATTAAAAAGCACCTAGTTAATAACTTATCCCATGAACTTGTTATTTCCACACTATGGACAATAATACCATAAGAAAACCCCTACTGAAATAACCCAATTTTATATTTTGCTCACTATTCTTTCCCCACAGTAGCTAAGCAGATGCCTAAGGAGAGCTCTCAAGCAAGACATAAATCTTATTCCCCAGCATATTATAATACATAGTCACCATGACTAGCAGCCATTGATAGTTTTATCCTCTGTGAATCTACCTAATCCTTCTTCAGAAAGCTATCTGAATTGCTGGCCATCACTATACCTTGTAGTAGAGAATCCCACAGTATAACCCTGTCCTAAATTATCTATGATACAGTTTCACTGGGTAACACCAGCTTTAGCTAATGTGAGAGAAAGTACTCTTCCTCTCAATTTTCTTTACATCATGCATAATTTTATAAATTTTGTGATGTAACCCTACCCAATCCCTCCTTTAAAGCATCAGTCAATATTTAGGTTAGCCTTTTCTGTATTTTCTGTAGAATAGAACTGTACACGCTATTCCCAGAGTAATGATACTGAAAGCCATCTCACTTTCTTCTGTGTTGACATGTCAGGAAAAAAAGAGATCAAACTCTCCAGCAAAATTAGGTTAATGCAGGCATGCTTGCAACAAAAAATACAAAATGTGGAGTAACAGAACTGTAATGCTTGCTGGCACATAACATGTGATCATAGGGCCCTTCCACACAGAATATCAAGGCAGAAAATCCTACAATATCTGCTTTGAACTGGGTTATCTGAGTCCATACTGCCATATATCCCAAATCAAAGCAGAAAATGTGGGATTTTATTCAGCTGTGTGGAAGGGGCCTTAGAAGCTAAGAAGGGTCAGCTTCAGTTACTACTTAGGTGGGAAGCCACCAATGTATACCAGGTAAGTTATAGTTCAGAAGAAGGGAACTAACACACCTACTTCTGAGGGCCCGTCCAGACAGTACCTTTATCCCAGGAGCTCCCACAGCAAACAGGAGCGTGGCCAGATGCCATTTCCTGTAAACCCGGAAGCAATCGCTACAAAAGTAAAAAAAAACATAAGATTTCCAGGTGCGGGAATATCACAGTACTTAGTCGAATATCCGGATCTTCACATGTCTATATGTCCCTGCAATCGGAAATCACTGGATTTTGTTCTTGGGTTTTAGATGTTTGTTCCTGATTGGCCAGTTCCTAAAAAGAAAGTGACACTTGAGTAGAAGGCAAAAACTTTGTCCTATGAAGAGAAACTTTGTCCTTCACCTGTTTAATGAAGTTTGTGACAGAAAAATGAAGTTCCTGGGGTGGAACAAGTACTTTCATATTAAGTAGTACACAATGGCACAGGAACAGACACTTTCCAACCAGGAAAAGAATGTCATCATTACTGTAAATAGTCAGACCTTGTTGTATGGCCATCTGTGCAGACAGGTTTTGTGGTGTACTTGTGCCAGGGAACAACAGGATGATGTTGCTGGGTTATACATGTTGGTTCCTCATTGGGTGTATGCTGACAACATGGGTACAGTTTAGGAAATGGCAAAAAACTTACTACTGGCTGTTGGGACATGGAAGTGCTGGAGTGGAATGTAAATACTGAGAGCCAAGGTCATGCAGATGGCTAATAGGAACAGCCATGTATAACCCAGGAACAGCACCCTATGTTCTATACAACAAATCTGTCTGGACAGAAGGCCAGACAGCCAGGCTCTAAAAAATGTCAATAATGACAAAATTCTGTTCCTGGCTTGAAAGTGAATGCTCCTGTTTCATTGTGCAGTGCTGACTTGGGCAGAAGTGGTCCTACCCCATTAGGTTTATTTGTGTGGCAGATACTTCATGAAATGTCGGGAGGGCAAAGTTTTTCTGGCCAGCACAAAGAACGGAACTTTTGCAGAGATCTGCATATCCGTATATCTGCATCCTGGGGCTTTAAAAAAAAAGCTGCCAAAGTTTCTGGCAGAAGTTCTGTGTGAAGTCTTGGGAGCCTCTAAATCTTGGAACAAAGCAGCAAGTCTGGGCAACAGAGGCAGAAATCCAAGGACTAACAGGTCTGTATGTGGACCTCTTCTGAAGTAATGAGATTTTTTGCCCCTGTTTAAAACCCATGCTTTAGTGCTGTCTAGAAGCGCCCTGAGTATTCCTTGCCTAAGAAAACCCTATGAAATTCATAGGGTTGCCATAAGATGACAAGTGACTTGAAGGTGTGCACATAAACAGGCAAATCTCAGAGAACTTTAAAATCATGTTTAAAATGCCTTTCTGTTTTTCTTTCTTTTCTTTTCTTTTTTACAAAATGCCATTCCATGGCAGGTGTAAATGTTAACAGCTTTGTGGAGACCTAATTAAAGTCATTATAACTTAATTGACTTCCCTCTCTCAGGTATAAAGATCCCAGGATTTTGTAGCTACCTGCACATGTTGTTGTTTTTTTTAATATGCTGTCATTCGTATGTGTCCTTCAGAGAAATCTGCCCAAAGCATGCTGTACTGTGGAAGTGGGTTGCACATGGCAGTTCTCAGACAGTATAAAAATAACAGGGAAGACCAAGTTCTAGAGACACTAATTAAAAACTTCAGACTTGTAGAACTGAGAAAAGGTGAAGAAAATAGCAACCAAACAGATCAAAGGGTGGGAGAAAGTCTAAGGAAATGTTACTATGACTGGAACTCTTCAAAACAGAAAACAGCCACAAAAGACAAAGAGGCAGAGGAGGAAGAGATATTTACAATTTTGTGTGCTGGGGCAAAGTACAGGGTGGCATTTTGTTTCTTCTCTCATAATGTTAGAACCCAGCATTGTCCACTGAAACTAAATGATGGGCAATTATATGTGTCAAACCCAAAACAAAACGTATTCATGAGCTCCTTGTCATCAGTGAAATGCCCAAACATTCCATCCAAATAAAGTTGAAATCTGTGCAAGATATATTTAATTTGCCCCTAAGATGTGTAGGAGCTATTTTTCTCTTTTTGCTGTTATTGTGCAAAAACACCTTTTCCTGTAGAAAATAATTGTTTCCACAAAGTGCATTTATTTTGCAAATATGGTTAATTTCAAACTATGAAGCTTTGCATAAATGGTCTTGAATATTTCAGGACATAGTCCTAAAATATCCACCCGGTCAAAAATCTGAAGAAAACTCTCATAATCCTGCTCAGCAGGTAAAGAACTACAAACAATGTAGTTTTAGAAGCATGGGCTCTCTAAACGGCAGAGGAGGAATATTACGTTGTTCAATTGCAGGCTCAAGCTGTGCATTGTGTGGCTACCTAATCCTCTATTGTGGGCAGTTAATAGACAGGAAAATAGACAGGAGGAGAGTGTGTTTTATTCCACAACCTTATAGCCTCTAGATTTCTTTTAGGTAAAGGTAAAGGTTTCCCCTGACGTTAAGTCCAGTCGTGTCTGACTCTGGGAGTTGGTGCTCATCTCCATTTCTAAACCAAAGAGCCGGCGTTGTCCGTAGACGCCTTCAAGGTCATATGGCCGGCATGACTGCATGGAGCGCCGTTACCTTCCCGCCGGAGCGGTACCTATTGATCTACTCACATTGGCATGTTTTCGAACTGCTAGGTTGGCAGGAGCTGGAGCTTAATAGAGGGCGCTCAAGCTGCTCCCGGGATTTAAACCTGGGACCTTTCGGTCTGCAAGTTCAGCAGCTCAGCGTTTTAACGCACTTCCTACTGTGGAATAAAAAAGTAAAATTATTCTTAAACATCCTAATTATATCAGTAACGAGATCCCTGAAACTATAATGGTAACAAATTAGGTTTTAAAAGTAGCATTGTAGACTATTATTTCCATTATACCAGTATGAGAGTCTACATGTGTCTCTATTAGAGATGTGCACAAAATTTGTCTCAAATTCAGCAGCTCAGCGCTTTAACACATTGAGCCACCAGGGCTCATACCATTTGCTAACGGCTCCTAAATGTCCTAACTGATCTTAAATGCAAAGCAGTCGTGAATTCCAGGTGCAGTAAGCTATATCTCAAAGAAAAAAAACTGGCAAAATCACCGCAGAGCATTATACCATGAGTATATGTGTGTTCCCTTGTCAATTTATGGTGATCTCTTTAGTTCCCTTGTCAATTTATGGTGATCTCCATGGATTACTTAGGCATCTTTGTAATCCATAGGGATCATCATAGGTTGACAAGTGAATTAAAAAGAGAGGAAGAGAGACATACACATATGGAGTAATGCTTTGAGTTTTGAGTTCCTTGTAGGTATAGTAAAGGTAAAGGTTTTCTCCTGATATTAAGTCTAGTCGTGTCTGACTCTGGGGGTTGATGCTCATCTCCATTTCTAAGTCAAAGAGCCAGCCTTGTCAGTAGACACCTCCAAGGACATGTGGCCGGCATGACTGCATGGAGTGCCGTTACCTTCCCACTGAAGCAGTACCTATTGATCTACTCACTTTTGCATGTTTTCGAACGGTTAGGTTGGCAGAAGCTGGGGCTAACAGCGGGAGCTCAATCCACTCCCCAGATTCTAACCACTGACCTTTCAGTCAGCAAGTTCAGCAGCTCAGCGATTTAACCTGCTGCGCCACCAGGGACTCCTCCTTGTGGGTCTACCATAGGCAAATGTTTGTTAATTGTGTAAGGAGGCTGGCATACTATATAGGCCATTGGTCTGATCTACCAGGGATCCTCATGATCTAAGAAGAACAAAAATGCAGAAAAATCCACAAACTTATGACAAGCCATAGCTCAAATGTGGCATGCATTCTTCTGGTTCAGCTCCTTGCTAAAACAGTCTCAGGTAGCAAGACTCGGGCAGATCCCTACTAATTTTACTCAGAGTAAGCAGGAGTGTGTTATAGCAACCAAAGATCTAATTCACTGTAAGATTCAGTTTTATCCCTTCAGACTGATGGCTGATAAGATTACGGGATCCTTTCAATGAAATTTCACGGCCGCTTGTTTTTTATTTTTGTTTTTAAGAAGAAACGATTTTGTCCAAGTCTATGACCTTAACAACTCACCAGTATGCCTGCACTGATAAAAACATTGTTTAAATCCAGATCCTTGAAAAACCAAAAAGCTGCACATAGAATCAAGACACACAAATTATCAAGACATCTTCCCTGCTTTCGTGCTAATATTTTACGCAGGGATTGTAGAAGAAAGGCAAAAAAAAAAGTGTGGGTAGATAAGACATGATTGGTGACTGGCCTGTGGGGAAGTCATCAAAGAAACAAATATAGTATGCTAAATCAAAGACTAGGGTTAATTTTAGATGCTTTGGTTATAATACCTCTAGAAAAATTATGAAAGAATTAGTAGGGTTAGTGTTTTTAATGAAAATGAGACAACCAGTTGCAGGAAGAAAGATGTTAAAGCCCACATAAGCTAATTATGGCAATTTTCTTGAATCTAACAAAAAGCATTCTGTTAGTGACATACTTTTCCATAAGTGTGGCTTACACATTTGAATGTGTTTCCTACACTTATCTCTTGTTCGGTGGTGAGCATGAAAGTACTATCTATTTCTTTGCACTCTGTTCAAAACCTCCACATAATAGAGGCCACTATCATGGCTGCTCTTCTCTTCACTATTTAACTAGTGAAGAGTAGAGACATCACACTGGCTGCCAGTCTGCTACTGAGCACAATTCAAAGTGCTGGCTTTAACCTATAAAGCCCTTAACATTTCTGGCTTAGCTTACCTGTCCGAACATATCTTCCCCTTTGAACCACCTCGAAGATTCAGATCATCTGGGGAGATCCTGCTCTCGGTCCCACCTACTTTGCTGGCGCAACTGCCGGGGATTAGAGACGGCCTCTTCGGTGATGGAACTTGTTACAGTAAGTAGTAACAGGATCAGATATATATGTGTGTGTTAAAAAAAACCTGATGGTGTTAATTATTATGAGCAGCTGCTGATGTAGGTCAGCAAGCAAGCTTGGACCACACCCAGTGGGGTATAGTTGTATGAGTTTTTAGAATACAGTTGCTGATGGTTATGCTGAATCTGCAATGACTGACCAGCAATGCTATTTGCTATGAATAACTGTGTAAGTTTGTTGAGTTTACTTCATTTTTGATTTTGCAACTCTGCTGACAAGAGTAAAGATTTTCTGTTTCTTTTTCCTCTTGTTTGTGTGTCTATTGTTTTGGACCTGACTGATATTTGTTTATGCACAACATCCCTCCCTAGTGATATAAGATCTGTCTTCTCCCTCCTAGCCTTCAGAAGGAAAGTAAAAACCTGGCTCTGGGATCAAGCTTTTTGATAATAGCGTATTACAATAATGACGTGTAATATGTACAATGATAATGGAACAGCTTTAGACTACAATTTTTGGAGGGCGTGATTTTAACTGAATGTAAAGTTTTAAATGTCAATGTGCATTAATTTTTAATTTGCACATTTTTAAGCTTATGTGTTTTTAAAGCATTGAACAATTGCCATATGTAAGCCGCCTTGAGTCCACTTCGGGGTAGAGAAAGACGGCGTATAAATAGGGTAAATAAATAAACAAAGGTCCACATAGTTAAAGCAATGGTATTCCCTGTAGTAATCTATGGATGTGAGAGCTGGACCATAAGGAAGGATGAGCAAGGAAAGATAGATGCATTTGAACTGTGGTGTTGGAGGAAAATTCTGTACCACAAGAAAATCAAAGCAGTCCATACTCCAGGAAATAATGTCCAACTTCTCTCTGGAGGAAAGGATATTAGAGGCAAAGATGAAGTAGTTTGGCCACATAATGAGAAGTCAGGAAAGCTTGGAGAAGAGAATGATGCTGGGGAAAATACGACGGTTATCCAGAAAGTACATTATGTTTTGGAATTGAAAATGAACAAAGTATACGAGAAAACATTTACCATATGCAGTTGAAAGCCACACCCAAATACCACATCTCACGTAGTTGCCATTCAAATCTAGGCACTTATCATAGCGATAAATGCGCTTGGAAACTCCTTCCCCACTAAATTCTGCCGCCTCTGTCATCAACTACTTGTTTCCAACAATGGAGGCGTGGCTAGCAATGCAGTGTTTTGGCGATGCTGCGCAGCTGCGTGAAGGGGAAGGGTTGACAATGGAGGCGGCAGAATTTAGTGGGGAAGGAGTTTCCAAGCTCATTTATTGCTATGATAAGTGCCTAGATTTGAATGGCAACTACGTGAGATGTGGTATTTGGGTGCGGCTTTCAACTGCATATGGTAAATGTTTTCTCCTATACTATGTTCATTTTTAATTCCAAAATGTAATGTACTTTTTGGATAACCCTCGAAGAAGGAAAAAGGAAGAGAGGCCGACCAAGGGCAAGATGGATGAATGGTAGCCTTGAAGTGACTGGCTTGACCTTGAAGGAGCTGGGGGTGATGATGGCTGACAGGGAGCTCTGGCATGGGCTCGTCCATGAGGTCACAAAGAGTCCGAAATGACTGAATGAATAAACAACAACAAATCATGGTTGCTTACCGCAGGGGTGGAGTAAGGGGCAAGCAATGAAGATGCAGTTGCTCCAAGTTGCAAAGACAAGGAAATGAAGGATGCACTTCCTCTGTGACCATGCTTCCATGTCTTTTCCCCTTGGAACAGAGACTAGCCATTCATCATTTTAATTGTCCCAACCTCCCTCTTCCCCCTCTCAGCAAGCAACAGTTTCATGGTTTGTCTTCTAGTGAGCACCTTCCCACAGTAGGAAAGAGGACATAGAATTTTGCAGGAAGAGCATTATGTCCCCCTTGCTTGATGCAGGATCTCAGAGAGAGTTTGCCATTATGCTTAGAAAATGGAAATAATGAATGCCTTTGCTGAAAGCTCCTCTTCAACCCTTTATCTACTACAACAAATACCATCAGGGAGACTTTTTCATGTCACTGAGAACTCACTGAGATCATACAAATCTAACATTTAGGTGGATTGGTCAAGGTTTAGGTTGAAGGTTCAATGGCCAAAGAAGACAATATTTCTCTCATACATAGTCAAAGCATTTGGGCATGCACATATTTCACACACAACCAGTGTTTGTATTACTTTCCAAAAAAAAAAATCCATCTTGAATTTCTATGAAATCTCTGACTCATGTCTCCTTCTATCAGTTTTATGCAATCTGATCACAGAAAGGGAATGAGAGTTTTTAGATCAAACAATGAAGTAGTTTATTTTCATTGCCACACCTTGAATGGAAAAGAAGGATAATAAGCTTGGCTCAATGAAACAGGGTCAGCATTAAGGTCCATCACTTTGAGCAACTGCCAAGGGCTTGATGCCATGTAGAACCCAATGCTCATGATTGCCAAACCTTTTTAAAATCCTGTCCTTATATGCTGAGCAGTACCTGGTTGCTGGATTGAATTTCCATTTTAATTGTACTCCAAAGCTCTCAGGTAATGTCATTCTGTGACATTACTGTGAGAAATTCATCTGTTACCCCCTAGCCACAGCCTGTTAAATCCCATCAGCACCAAAGTGAACCTACCAGCTTAGAACCTCTCATGCCAAAATCAACTCTGAAATAAAACACAGAATCTGGGGCCCGTCTGCTTATTAAGGAATTATAACACTTCCCAGCTGATCCTGTCAGCTGCTTTCTTGCTACTGTATTTTGTGATGATGTCACATTGTATGTCATATATACACTGGCATTATAATGCAGATTGAACTACATTATATATATTTTTTGTGTCAGGAGGGACTCTAGAAACTACAAGTCACTTCTGGGGTGAGATAATTGGCCGTCTGCAAGGACGTTGCCCAAGGGGACACCCAGATTTTTTTTTATGTTTTACCATCCTTGTGGGATGCTTCTCTCATGTCACTGCATTGAGCGGGAGCTGGAGCTGACAGAGGGAGCTTATCTGCACTCTCCCTGGGTTGGATTCAAACTGGCAACCTTCAGGTTAGCAACCCAACCTTCAAGTCAGCAGTCCTGCTGGCACAAGGCTTTAACCCATTGTGCCACCGGGGCTCCTACTACATTATATGATAAGTGTAGGGCTCATATAATTCAGTTTAACTGCATTGAGGTGGATTATGACCATACAATACAGTTCAATCTACATTATAATTGCAGTGTAGGTCAAGTTTTGCCAAATCAGAATAATCCCAGAACCTGAGGTTTCAGGACCGTGACCTGAGACCTAGAGATGACCATTTGTGATGTCACAAAGTGTGGTTCCTGGTGATCATACAAAAATAATGTTCAAACAGCAGCCCCTCACGTTTTTCTTTGAATGAGATTTTAAGTATCAGCTTGGTTGCACTTTAAATAAAAAACTTGAAAAGTGCAAGTCTAACAAATTGTGAATATATGCAGCATCTAGACACATGTGTACTTTTCAAGGCAACACTCTCATCCTGAGAGTCCTTTCCCTCTCTGAATATGAGAGAACAGTCAGGCCTTGAGTTCTAGGAACTCTAAAAAAAATTATGGTCTGTATCCTGATTGTGTCTGCTTTCCTCATTCAACAGCCACACTTTAGAAGGGGAAAAAATAGACAACGATAACAGAAGCCACAGGTTTTCTGAGAAGTTGTTCTACATAAATAAGATCGCATATGTATAAATAAGTTACCCACATACAGTGCAAAATATAAAGCCCTATACGGCTTGGGCCCTGCCTATCTCCGTGATCACATTTCCCCCTACGAACCGGCACGGGCTTTAAAATCTACTGGGGAGACCCTCTTCTCACTCCCATCGCTATCACAAGCCTGGCTATTGGGGACAAGGGAGAGGGCCTTCTCGGTGTTGGCTCCCGACTCTGGAATGCCCTCCGCAGAGAAATCAAGCAAGCCCCTACATTGTCCTCTTTCCACAAGGAACTGAAACCTGGTGGTTCCTGCTGGTTTTTGAGTAAAACCTCCCCCCTCCCCGGTTGTCAACTAAGACCCTGCTCTGCACTTTATCCACTCCCTGGCCCTATTATACTCTGATGCATAAGTTTTATCTATCCCTAATAATTGACCATGTCTACTTTGAAGTCCTGTTTACTGGTATTTGAATCTTTGATGGCGTATATTGATTTGAATTTGTAATTTTATGTCTGTTTTTAATAGAATTGTTTTGGTTCTGTCTTATGATGTTATTATGTTTACAATGTTTACCTTTGTTGTATGGTGTGTTTTTTTTACAAGTTAATGTTTTTTTATGTTCATGTTGGAAACCGCCCTGAGTCCTCTCGAGGAGAGGGAGTGCTATATGAAGGTTATTATTATTATTATTATTATTATTATTATTATTATTATTATTATTATTGCCTAGGGGATAAAAGCCTCATGACTTGAAAGTTGAGTTGCTGACCTGAAGGCTTCCAGGTTCAAATCCCACCCAGGGACAGCACAGATAAGCTCCCTCTATCAGCTCCAACTCCATGTGGGGACATGAGAGGAACCTCCCACAAGGATGGTAAAAACATCAAAACATCCGGGCGTCCCCTGGGCAACGTCCTTGCAGACAGCCAATTCTCTCCAGAAGCAACTCCGGTTGCCCCTGACACGGAAAAAAATGTAGGGACAATTAATGCTAAAGTAGGGAAAAGAAATCAAATGAAGGTGATAATTTCAGAATTGAAAAATATGGAGGTAAACCAATTCTGAAACCACACTCTATCCCACTTTCTTCCCAAGGAAGAGAGAAAGATTCTCTGTTGGCCCTGAATCCACAAGATGAGAACAAGGTGCCTTCTGAATGTACATGTAAAATAGAGAAAAGGGAAATATTTATGCTATGTATAACCCACCTGTGGATCTCATTACTGCGTAAGGTCAAGGAGTCAAGCAATGCATCTGGCTTTTCAAAGATCTGCAGAGAGCTGTGGTCATCAATAACACCAATAGCCTATGTAGGCAAAGATAATATTATTCTAGCCTCATAATTCATGGTGTCAGTTGATCGTTCACAGAGGTTGGTCTGGAATCCCTTCCCTCTTCTGTACAACATTCCACAAGTTGGCCTCGCATTTGCTACCTCTTCTGAATAAGACAAGTTCGTATTAGAGCACCAAAACCATAACTTCTTTAAATAACAGATACATGTGAATACATTCAACTAGGTTGTAAAGCTCTATGAAACTCTAAGGCTAAAATGAAGAAATCCACAAGCTCAGTTTTCAAACACAACCCATAGCTATTGTGAACTGTATTTTTTCAGACCTCAAAGGACATGGATGTACAACTTTGGCCCATGCAACTGACCTTATATATGACCCGCTCAGAGTTGCCAGTCCTTCTATAAATGTTAGAAGACTGATTTTTTTTCCTTGCTAAAAACCTCTGCTTGCCAAGGCTATATCAGGAACCCTTATCTAATGTCTAGGTCTAGATTGGGGTCCTTGACTGCTGCTATTGCTAAATTGATTTTTGCTTGTTCCTCTGGCCTTTGAATATATAAAACGAACAATTCCAAATAAAAATAAGTATTTCTAAAATCATACCATCTTGTAGCTGTGAAAGGCCATGCACAAGTAATTCAAATCAACATTTGAAAAATTCTACAGTTCCATACCAATTTTGATGTACTTCTTAGTTAAGGATAGAACAACTACCCAGTACTTAATCCTCAAAAGAGAACAACTGGTTTCCAAATATTTCAGAAGTTCATAAAGTGAAGAAGACTTCATTGATTTCTGCTTCTCAGAGGATGTATTTCAGGGGCCATTTTCATAACCTCATCGTATGGTCCACCTGGGAACTCATGCATTGTTATGGACGCACAAAGAATGTCAACACATTTTTCTGGGTTGACATACACTGATTTCTGCACTGTCTGTTTTGAAGTAGAATTTGGGTTGTTAGGGAAGTTCAGACATATGAAACCTCTCTTCAAGACAACCTAGTTGTACATTCAATCTATATATATAAAAGGGTAATGAAATTTTGGCCTAGGACAAAACAACAAAACTACACATCCCAGAAACACTAAACTTGGCAGCACAACCCCTCATCCATGCCTCTACGTTCATACAACAAAAAGCTCCAGCTACTCCAGAAAACGGCCAGGCTTTGAGACTGCAAGGCTATTCACTGCTATTCTACCTAGCCAACAAAGGATTCCCATAAGCCACAGCAACGTGTGGCCGGGCAAAGCTAGTAATAAATATAATCTTTTTTAAAAAAATAGTGTATGTGAACTAAATTATCTATTGTTATTTACTTAGTGTTCTCACTAGAAATCATTCAAAGCAACTTAATTGTATGTATGTTGTGTATGTATGGGCATCGATATGTATAAATACAATAACAATATTAAAACAATAGCAAAAATGGCAACAGGTTGTCTGTGTCAAGCTAACAATAAGACCCAGATTTTCATGACAGATTTATCAACAGTATCTTTCCATCTTTGTCTGGAACTTAGCTTTTTTAAGATTCATAGGCTTATGTAAGGGAGATTTGGAGGCAGAAATCTAAGAACACAATAGTGTACTACTTAGGTCCATATTATATTTCGCACAGATGGCCAGAAACCCATGAATGTGAAAAAATAGCTCTCTTCCACTGTTGTTCTTTCATAACTGATAACTGAAGGCGGCATAAAACTATCAGAATGTGTAGCCATTGGCAGATATCTTTTATGCATTCTCTATTTTCCAATACATCATTATCTTTTAGCATTCATAGCGGAGAAGGAACAAATAAATTTCTTACATGCACATGTGCAAGATATAGTCAGTCCTAGAATTAGGAGATAAATAAAAAAGCCACTTTTCATTCCACAGCACACAATTAAACAAAATCTCTGGCGAGTTCTTGGGTAAGACTAGCCATTTTGAAATTCTGTTGGAAGTTTGGAGACCACAGATCTTTTTGAAGACTGATCAGAAATTGACTCAGAAAATGTGCATCCATTTGACTTTAATAAATGTGGCAGATGTCAAGTCACAGTTGGTGGACATGCTGCGCCTACACTGCAAGATTAATATCCTAGATTTTGCTGATCTCAGGGAGGAAAGGTGTGTGGGTGGTGTGTTTTTCAAAAACTATGTACTGTAACGGGAAATCAATGGATTGGTGTAAAACTGTTGTTACTGTATGAATGTTTAGGGAAACAGGTCAGTGGTGGGATGATATTTCGCTCTCTAATGCTATGTCCTGGTTGGTCTGTAGGCTTTAGGATTCTTGGAACTCACCCCAACCAGTTCTGCTAGCTTGTCTTGATCATTATTTTAACTATTCTTTGAACGTATGAAGTTGCCTTATATGGAATCTGTCTAGCTTAAAATTGTATACTTTGACTGACAGGGGCACTCAAAGTTCCCAGATAACTCCCAGCTCTGAGCCTGAATTCCTTTAACTCAATATGCAGACTGTTTTACATCCAAAACATGTGATTTTCCATTGGGCAATGGTCATTTCTCAGCTGTAGCTCATGAATAACGTCAAGAAAGCTGGAACTGGATATGTAGGTATTTTACACCCAAAGACTATTTTACAGCTTAGTCCAGAGCCTGTTTGCTGTCAAGGGGTAAACTCTACTGAGTTTAGAGATATTTATTCCTAAGCAATTTTGCACAGCATTGCAGTCTTAACACTATCATCTCGGCCTGTTTCCTCTTTGGCTACATATCTAGAGACATTTCTGTTTTCTCTTTATCTGAGTATGGGGTCCATATATTCAAGTAAAAATTTCAACAAAAATAGAGCATGCTTTTGTGTTGCAATAAAAATGCTTGTGTACCATGATTGCAAATATCCTCTTCTGGGGCAAGATACTTGAGTATATCACTGGACAACTTCAAGTATTCTTGAGATAAGGTTATTCAGAGCCATTTCAATCTGGTTTCTGGCCAGGGTATGGCAATGAAATGGCCTCATTTGCTCTAATTTACAATCTTCTCTGGGATCTCTCTGTGGCTTTTGATAACATTGATTATGTTTTCTTACTGGACTGACTTTATGGGTTAGGAGTAGAAAGCACTGTTCTGTAGTAGTTCTGTTCTTATCTAGAGGGCTGGTTCCAGAGACTTATTTGGTTGTGGGATCCCTCTTATGTTCAACATCTACATTAAACTACTGGGTGAGCAGATGAAGGCTTGTATTGGAGTGAAATCAGTATGCAGATGACACTTACCTATATTTTTCCTTGTTATCGGAGGCAGCTAGGGCTATGCAGGTGCTGGACCAGTGCCTGGATGCTTTAATGGGCTGGATGATGGCCAAACTTAATCCCGATATAAACTGAAGATCTGTGGATTGGTGGTTCTTGGGTTTGAGAATTAAGTAAACTGCCTTTTCGGTAGAAGATTGCACTCTCTTTAGATCAGGGGTCCCCAAACTAAGGCCTTTGGGCCAGATGCAATCCTCCAAGGTCATTTACTTGGCCCCTGTCCTAAACTTTAGACTTAGGGTTGACCTAAGTCTGAAATGACTTGAAGGCATACAACAACAACAACAATCTTAATTTTGGACTATTTCATCATAGTCCCCCCCCCCCCAACATGAAGGGACCATGAACTGGCCCTCCATTAAAATAGTTGGAGGACTCCTGGTTTAGATGATCAAGTATGTGGATTGAGGATACTCATAGATCTATCCCTGTCACTGGAGGCCTGAGTGAACTCTAAGACCTGGAGTGCTTGGTGTCAGCTTCAGCTAGTGGTACTTCCTGGACAGAGATAACCAAGCCACAGCAGTCTGTGAACTGGTATATATTATATTGTTATACTACTGTAATGTGCTATTCTTGGAGCTGCCCCTGAAGGAGAAGAACAGAGTCACCCAAATGTAATCTGAAATTCATGAATTGAATAAACTGTAGTAAGATTTCAGACCTAATCACTTGTTTTAGGTACCACCTGATCACACACATTTCTAAATTTCCTCTGGTCCTGACTACACATTTCTGAGCTGGGCTCTTGCCATATTCAATAATTGACATCCCCAACATTTTTTTGCAAGTAGAGAAATAATCAGCAAGCTAGATTTTTTAGAAACATTCTAATTTTGCTACATTTTGCATTGAATATGTTGTGAAACAAATCCTAAGGACTCTAAATACCATCACTCGGTCTAGGGTTCAAATCAAATAATAGTCAAAAGGTTGGGTACATTTCCCATTAAAGTGGGTTTTTTTTGTGTCAGGAGCAACCGGAATTGCTTCTGGAGTGAGAGAATTGGCCGTCTGCAAGGATGTTGCCCAGGGGACGCCCAGATGTTTTGATGTTTTAAAATCCTTGTGGGAGGCTTCTCTCATGTCCCCGCATGGAGCTGGAGCTGATAGAGGGAGCTCATCCGTGCTCTCCCCGGGTGGGATTCGAGCCTGACAGCCTTCAGGTCAGCAACCCAACCTTCAAGTCACAAGGTTTTTATCCCCTAGGCCACTGGAGGCTCCCCCATTAAAGTTATACTTTCAGAACTTTCCTCTCCATCCTTAAAATAATGCTTGTATAGATGAAAACTGAAAAATGTATTTTATTTCAGTTAGCACCAGAAATGACATTTTCGTAGACCATAATAAATGTTCACATCAGAACCTCCAAATTCATTTTTTGAGAGCTGAGGAATACTATTTTCTAATTCTCCAGACTGGTTGTTAATTTGCTAAACTCATTAATATAATGATTAATTAATGCAACTCTTATAATTATTTCATTAAAATTTCTAGAATCAACTGGCTTTTAGTCAATGAATCAAATTGACTAAATGTAGTTATGGATGTGGCCCCTAAGTTGCTGAAGTGGAGATTAGATGTCCAGGGCTGTAGCCAAGGGGGGTCAAACTGGTTCAACACCGCCCCCCCGAAAATTTTCGGTTTTTTTTAAAAACATGTTTATTCATGAATTTTAACTGATTAACCAAATCCCCATGAGCGCCCACTGAAATTTATCTGTCTTGAGTGTCCATTGAAGTTTATCGATGGAGCCTGATTTCTAAATTATTTTGTGTTATGGAACTACTTTTCATGATTTACTAAAAAAAAGTTTTCAACCCCCCCCCCATTTTTTTTCTGGCTATGGTCCTGGATGTCACCAAAGATTTCTGCAACCATGTGAATTACAGATTAAGCCAGTGACTTCCTGCAACAATATGAACTACAGATTAAACCATTCCTAAGGTTTCCCCAATCACAAGGATGAGGTGTTGGGAGACAAAAGAACAATGACAACAACAAAAAGAAGGGTGGTGTGAACTCTTACCTTTCTTAGAATATTGGAAGGAGTATATGGTCCAAGCCAGTAGTTAAGCAAAAAAAAGAGAGAGAGAGGGAGAGGGAAAGCTTATCTGCAATGCTTGTTTGTGTTTTGGAATTTTATCATGAAGAGTGATTAATCTGCCCTTTGCAATTAATGAGCAAAACCCGTCAAAGTCTTACAATCCCACAAAGTTCCAATCATCTACTTTGTGCAGTGTCAGAGGGCAGGATTCTCCTCCTGTCCCACTACCTGTGCAAACGCTTGTTATTCTCAAGCTGTTTTCAATTTATTTAATATTTTGCAGGGTTTTTTTTAAAAAAAAGGATTGATTGGGAAAATATACAATAGATTAATAGGTGAAGAAATGGGGCTGAAGCTGTTAGAAAACGTGTGGGAAGGAGATCTAGGGCCTCTGATGGATCTCGATTGGAAAAGGGTTCTAAAATGGAGAGTGGTTAAGAATCTGTCAATAAGATTAAAAGAAAATGTGTACAAAGTCATATGGAGATGGTATACCACACCAGCTAAATTACACCAGATGAATAATAAGCAGAGTAAACTCTGCTGGAGATATGGCATGCATAAAGGGACATATTTTCATTTATGGTGGGAATGTTCCCAGCTGAAGAGTTTCTGGAATAATATATTTACAGAAATAGGTAACATGATAGGACTAAACATCACCCCAGATGCTAGGTTAGCATTACTAAGGGATGCCACTAAGTTGAATTTAGAAATGAAAAAGAAAGAATTGGTGATTATTTTATTCACAGTGGGGAGACTTAGAATTGCAAGGAATTGGAAGATAGTAAGCAATCTCACATTGGAAGCATGGTATGGGGAGGTATGGAACATAGCCTTGAATGAAAAACTATCAATGGAAATGAGCGTGTACAGCGAGGAAACTGATAGATCAGATTTTGATTCATATTGGTCAGTTTTTATTAAATACGTTTTAGCGAGTGAAAAGGTAAAACAATACACCCCTGTTGGTCAGGAATTTTGGATATGACATTTGTTTAATGGTAGACTTATAAATTTTATGGTAAAGTAAAGGATACTTGTTCAGGCCTTGGTGGCGGGGGTATGTGTCTGTAAAATGTTTATTGTTTTGTGTTCTGTTTTACTATAAGTTATGTAAATAAAAATATTAAAATTAAAATACATTATTTTCATTGCTGAAACTGAAATTGCAAAAAAAATGATGCAGCAGAAGTGTAAGCAGGTGGGATTATGAGGTTGTGCAAATGTATGCTTCTGGGCTCACAGATTGGAGATTTGGCACAGTTGTGCAAATGAAGAGAGGTGTGATGTTGAAGGTGCTGATCATGTATATATCTGCTATCTGTGATCACGTGACTGCCATGCAATAGCAGCTTTGTGTGATAAAATCCATAGAAAGTGTCATCTAAGGAACAGTTATTCTCAACACTCCGCCCTCCAATTATATTTTATCATCCACAGCAACCATGGCCATTGCCTGTGGGGGCTAGTTTCATGAGACATAGTCCAACCTTCTAATAATAAACCTTCCTCTTGCATGTAAGACTTTTTCTTTTAAGAGAGTACTGACTATTAACAGCTTTTTCAAACACTTGTTTTAACATTCAGTCTGCTACCCACTCACTGGACACAAGGCTGTATGCATATTGCAAAATCATAGCAGCTTAATACTATATTAAGTTCCATGGCAGAGATGCCGAACTATCCACAGTCAGGGGTATTTTACTTCAACAAGTCACAACAGCAGGTACTGAGTAATCCAACTGCACCCAGTGGAAAGATGTGGCAAAAATTACTCACACATGAAACAGCAGGTAGTTGCCTGTGAAGGTGGGTTCATTGCTTCCAGGCTCTTATAAGGGGGTGGTGAAGCATCTGCCTTATAGGAATTGCTTTTCTTTTTTCTTTTTTTAACTGGAAGTTTGAGACCCATCAGCTGCAAAAAGATGCCAAATAATGAGTCAGGCAGACGGAAATGCACTGAAATACTAAGGAACGAGGAGGCCTGTAAGCGCATGCACAGCCTAGGATTTTGTGTACCCGAACTGAGCTCACAAGTTCTTTCCCTCAAAATCCCTGGTCCTCTCCCCAATTCTTCTGCAGCAAACAAATTAGGGAAGAGTATATTTGATTCTTCCTTGTAGAAATTGTTAGAAGCCATTTGAAGGCGCATGAATGAACATGAGGCCTTAAGATGAGAAGGGGATTTGTGATTGCCATATATGTTTCCATGGGCCTTGGCTCCATTTCAGACCTGAACATGCTTATAAGTCTCCCTATTGCCTTTACACTTGAAGCCTTGTGTATTCAGCCCAGGATTTCTTTCATAGGGCTATCATTTGAATGAATCCACTACAAGGTTGAGCATTTTTTTTGTAATTTTGTGGTTTTTATCATTTCAGATTTATGTATTATCTATATACGGCACTTCACTGTATTTTGTTGGCCACCTCGAGTCCCTTCAGGGAGATGGTGGAAGGGTAGAAATATTATTATTATTATTATTATTATTATTATTATTATTATTATTGACACAACAACATAGTATAACACAGCAAACAAGATAGATATGCTGGATTTCATATTACAAAATCACAAGTCGAACACTTCCCAAGCGTTTAGGTCTGTGTGATGTATTTTCGGATGATGCGAGCAAATCCCAATAAGGTGGCCTTTTTGCAGTTGACAAATTGTAATTTTGTCAATGTTTATTGTTTCCAAATGCCAGCTGAGATCTTTTGGCACGGCACCCAGTGTGCCAATTACCACCAGGACCACCTGTACTGGTTTCTGCCAGAGTCTTTGCAGTTCGATCTTGACGTCCTGATAGCGGCTAAGTTTTTTCTGTTGTTTTTCATCAATCTGACTGTCACCTGGGATGGAGACATCAATAATCCAAACCTTTTTCTTTTCCACAACTTTGAGGTCTGGTGTGTTGTGTTCCAGAACTTTGTCATTCTGGATTTGAAAGTCCGACAGTATCTTTGCGTGTTCATTTTCCAATACTTTTGCAGGTTTGTGATTCCACCAATTCCTTACTGCTGGGAGGTGGTATTTGTGGCATAAATTCCAATGAATCATTTGGGCCACATAGTTATGCCTCTGTAGTAGTCTGTCTGTGCGATTTTCTTACAGCAGCTGAGGATATGATCAATGGTTTCGTCAACTTCCTTGTACAGTCTGCATTTTGGGTCACTGGCTGATGATGATGATGATGATGATCCCTTGTCTGAAATATTTGGAACCAGGTTGGCTTGATGTGCCTTCCTCTTGGCACATTTCTCCCTTTCGCCCTCCATTCGTGCCTCTTCGAATTCCACAGCACTGCTGGTCACAGCTGACTTCCAGTTAGAGTGCTCAAGGGCCAGGGCTTCCCAGTTCTAAGTGTCTATGCCACAGTTTTTAAGATTAGCTTTAAGGCCATCTTTAAATCTCTTTTCCTGTTCACCAATATTTAGTTATCCATTCTTGAGTTGGGAGTATAGTAACTGCTTTGGGAAACAGTGATCAGGCATTTGGCTGTTTTAAGCTGTTGTAAGACAAATATAAGAGGCATTAGGGGTGTGTGAAGCAAAACGAAAACAGTACAAAAGCAGAATGGATTGGAACACCCCTAATAAGCATATAAAGCATTTGCAATAATATTTGTTATTATGGATTGATGATGATAAATGGAAGCTCTTATGTGTGCCCACGATACAGAGTCACCCACAGATTAAAAACATGCCACTCAGGTTTGCAGAACAAAAATACAGGAACTTTACAGATTCCAAAAGATAAAAAAACAGCAGTATTTACAATGGTCCCTCTGTTCACTTACAGAAGTCCACATTCAGAAACAGTCCTTTCTCAGTCCACAAATCTGCTTCAGAGAAGAATACAGTCCTGGTTCTTCATCGTCTTTTATCAGCAGCAAGGTAAGCTAAAGGTAAAGGTTTCCCCTGATGTTACGTCCAGTCGTGTCCGACTCTGGGGGTTGGTGCTCATCTCCATTTCTAAGCCAAAGAGCAGGCATTGTCCATAGACACCTCCAAGGTCATGTGGCCGGCATGACTGCATGGAATGCCGTTACCTTCCCGCCGGAGTGGTACCTATTGATCTACTCACATTTGCATGTTTTTGAACGGCTAGGTTGGCAGAAGCTGGAGCTAACAGCGGGTGCTCACTCCGCTCCCCGGATTTGAACCTGGGACCTTTCAGTCTGCAAGTTCAGCAACTCAGGAGGCACCGGAGGCAGCAAACAGGCCTCAAAATATCAAGGCCTCTCTCAGTACACTGCTCTCTTCACCAGCAGTACTCAGTCAGCACTGAAAAACTTGTCCAAACTGGTTCTGCAGCAGCAGAACAGAAACAGTATCAAATCAATCCCCAGGTCTTTGCAGGCTCAGCCAATCGACTTCATGCACTTCATTTTCCAGTTAACACACACAGCACATGACATTTGTAACCCGCCATACACTCACTAAGTACTAAGAGACAACAGAATACAGTGGGGCTTACTTCCAAGTAAATGTCTTAAGAACTGCATTGTAAAGCACCATGTAAAAGTATCACTCCTGGCTCTGATAAAATAATTCACTTTAACTTTGTTTTTTAGTGAAACTACAGCACTGCTTAATTGATATATTGCAATATTAAAAGGAACCGATATGATGTAGTGTTAAGAATATTAGACAAAAATGGGGAGATCTGGGTTGAAATCTCTACTGGAGCATGATGTTCACTTTTTAGCCTGGAGCCTCCCGTGGCCTAGGGGATAAAAGCCTCGTGACTTGAAGGTTGGGTTGCTGACCTGAAAGCTGCCAGGTCCGAATCCCACCGGGAGAGCATGGATGAGCTCCCTCTATCAGCTCCAGCTCCATGCAGGGACATGAGAGAAGCCTCTCACAAGGATGGTAAAACATCAAAAAACATCTGGGCATCCCCTGGGCAACGTCCTTGCAGACGGCCAATTCTCTCACTCCAGAAGCAACTGACACGAAAAAAAAAACTTTTTAGCCTGACCTATCCCATAGTGATCTGAAGGAGCAACATTAACTCCTGTTGCTCCTGACACGAAAAAAAATTATCTTGGAAGGAAAAATAATGTCATAAACAAAACAATGCTCTACATGGTTTCTTTATTTTTTCAAATCAATGCCTAACCACACCTTCAGCCTGTAAAGGGTCTCCATGCTGGTATAAATCCATAAATTCATACAAACTGTCCATAAAATATAAAAACAAACGCACAGAGCCTTATAGCTGAGTTACAAAGAATAGTCAAAATAGGAAAGACAGCTTCAAAGCACTTCAGACCCTTGGCAAAATAAACATTTTTTACTGATTCTACCAAAAACTACAAGACAAGGCGTCAGGCGGCAAAACATCTCTAGAAGTTCTTCATTATCAGTGCTATAGATAACAAGAGCCTCTGTCACATCCCTCCAATCCAGTCTATTAAGTCTGCCTTTAAAATAAACTGGAGACTTGCCCTAAGAGAAGAAAATGTATCAGATTACAAGTAATAAATAATAAGAGCTCCCTGCTGTGAGAAATGCCTCTTCAAAGGTTTAAAAGGATAGTGGGCAGCCAACTGAGAGGGGAGAACAAGATAACAGAAATGTGATCTCTAGATAACAATTATGGGCAGCCCTCCCATTAAGCCGAATGAAGCAGCACATTGCTAGTGATTTCTCTTGTGAGAAGGCAGCTCATTGCTAGTCATTTATTTTCTAGGTTTTAGACTAGAATTCTGAGTGCCAGGGGTTGAATCCCTACTTGGCTATGGAAACCCACTGGCTGACCTTGGGCAAGTCACACTCTCTTAGCCTCAGAAAAAGGCAAAGGCAACCCCCTTTTGAATACATCTTGCCAAGAAAACTCCATGATAGACTCACCAAAAGTTAGAGTCCACTTGAAGACACAACAACAGCAAAAAGGACAACAACACGGAGTATCCCAAAAAGAATCCATACATAGGAAAAAATGAGCAAACTCATAATATAATTAATATTTTATATTGCATATTTTAATTTAATTTAAGATTATATATACAGTAGAGTCTCACTTATCCAAGCCTCGCTTATCCAAGCCTCTGGATTATCCAAGCCATTTCTGAAGTCAATGTTTTCAATATATCGTGATATTTTGGTGCTAAATTCGTGAATACAGTAATTACAACATAACATTACTGCTCATTGAACTATGTTTTCTGTCAAATGTGTTGTATAACATGATGTCTTGGTGCTTAATTTGTAAAATCATAACCTAATTTGATGTTTAATAGGCTTTTCCTTAATCCCTCCTTATTATCCAAGATATTCGCTTATCCAAGCTTCTGCCAGTCCGTTTAGCTTGGATAAGTGAGACTCTACTCTGTGTGTGTGTGTGTGTGTGTGTGTGTGTGTGTGTGTGTGTGTGTATGTGTGTGTGTGTGTGTATGTATATCTATCTATCTATCTATCTATCTATCTCAGGAGAGAGATACCTTGACATAAGAGTTTAATTTGTTCTGTGGCTGAGCCCTTAACTCAAAACAATCTGATCTCAAAGAAAATTTCCCATTTATTTACCGTGTCAAAAGCAAACTGAGGGTACAAGTTGTAATGTGTTGAGAAACACAAGCAAAGTTAAGAAAAACTTGGCAATATAACAAATGTTCTTTGAACAGTAGCTGGCCACTTGGAGTGCCTCTGGTGTTGCTGTAAAGTCCTCCATTGTGCATGAGGCAGGGCTCAGAGTGTAATAGGTGGTCTGTAGTTTGCTCTTCTCCACACTCGCATATTGTGTACCCCACATTTCTTAATGTTGGCTCTGCATCTCATGGTGCCAGAGAGCAAGTCTGTTCAGTGCCTTCCAAGTCGCCCAGTCTTCTGTGTGCTCAGGAGGGAATCTCTTATTCGGTATCAACCATGGCTGGAGGTTCCAGGTTTTAGCCTGCCACTTTTGGACTCTTGCTTGCTGAGTGTTCCTACAAGTATCTCTGAGGATCTTAGAAAACTATATCTTGCTTTAAGGTGTTGGCATGCTGGCTGATATCTGAACAGGGGATGGGCCAGAGATGTCACTGCCTTGGTCCTTTCATTGTTGGCTGATGCATCCAGACAGATGTCAGGTGGTGCAATATCAGCTAAACAGTATAATTTCACCAGTGGTGTCAGGCACAGGCATGCTGTGATAATGTGGCATGTCTCATTACGAGCCACATCCCCTGTTTTAACGTAGTGAGAGGTGTTCCACACTGGGCAGTCATATTCCCATTGAAATGCTATTAATCCGTTCTCCCTGAAAACTTCCAATTTCTTTTGTTACGTGCTTTTTAATAAGAAAATTTACTTTATAAATAACAAATAATTTATAAATACAAACTCACATGGAACAATAAAAAGAAAGACCCACTTTAAAATGGTAAAAGTACAAAGTTGTGGCAAGGAAGCACAAAGTAAAGAGACAGAAGCATCACTTTCTTCCTACTTTACTCCTTCCACAGCCTCTCTCCCTCTCTTGCTCTCCCTCCCTCTCTCTCTTCATGAAGCCAAACATACCAGGAATAAAAACCACACAAAATCAACTAACCCAAAGTTCCTCAAAGGGAACAAAAGCAACGCTGACAGCAATCTCCCAAAGCGGACAAGAGCACGAGGCACGGAAGGATGAAGCACAGAGGCTGCTCCCTTGAAATCCTAAAGCCCTTCGTGCTAGTGCTCCCTCTGGTGCTAGCTCTTAACTCAAAATGCTGCTCTTATGTCAAACTAAAACCCCGTTGAGCAACAGCCCATAACTCAAAATGCTGCTCTTATGTCAAAGCAAAGTCCTACTGAGTAACATCTCTTAACTCAAAATGCTGCTCTTATGTCAAAGCAAAACCAGCCGAGCAACAGCTCTTAACTCAAAATGGTTGTAAATTTGGATGCTCTTAAGTAGAGGTCCCACTGTATATATATTATTCTTTAATATATACAACACCTAGAGAATATTTTGTCAGTATTTTGTAAAATGTTGCAATGAATATTTTCTAAATAAAATTACATTTAGCTACAATGCGGAGCCTCCAGTGGCACAGCAAGTTAAACCACTGAGTTGCTGAACTTGCTGACCAAAAGGTTGGCGGTTTGAATCCAGGGAGTGGGATGAGATTCTGATGTTAGCCCCAGCTTCTGCCAACCTAGCAGTTCAAAAAAAAATGCAAAGGTGAGTAGAGCAATAGGTAAATAATAATAATATTAATACTTTATTTTTCTATCCTGCCACCATCTCCCCGAAGGGACTCGGGGCGGCTAACATGGGGCACAGCCCAAACAGAGATAAAATATAACAGTTTGAAACACATATCAATAAACTAAAAATAAAGATACAACAATCAAATAAAATAAACAATTAAAACATAGGTAAAGGTTTCCCCTGACGTTAAGTCCAGTCGTGTCCGACTCTGGGGGTTGGTGCTCATCTCCATTTCTAATCCGAAGAGCCGGTGTTGTCCGTAGACACCTCCAAGGTCATGTGGCCGGCATGACTGCATGGATTGCAGGAGCAGTACCTATTGATCTACTCATATTTGCATATTTTCAAACTGCTAGATTGGCAGACGCTGGGGCTAACAGCGGCAGCTCCCTGGGTTTGAACCTGGGACCTTTCAGTCTGCAAGTTCAGCAGCTCAGCGCTTTAACACACCGGAGGTTCAATTAAAACATAGCATACAATAAAACATATAATGACCAAACAAGTGAAGTAATAATACAAACATCAACCACTATGGATAAAAAGTGGGTCGGGCCTAAGAAGTTACACGATTTCATGGCCTTTTAATAAAGTGCATGGGGAGTGTCAGAGAGTCGGCTGGGATAATGTGGGATAGGATAAATCTTTTTCTTCTTTACTCGTTCAGTCGTTTTCGACTCTTTGTGACCTCATGGACCAGTCCATGCCAGAGCTCCCTGTCAGCCGTTGCTGCCCCCAGCTCCTTCAAAGTCGAGCCAGTCACTTCAAGGATACCGCCCATCCATCTCGCCCTTGGTCGGCCTCTCTTCCTTTTCCCTTCCATTTTCCCAATATCACGATCTTCTCCAAGCTTTCCTGTCTTCTCATGATGTGGCCAAAATACTTCAGCTTTGCTTCTAATATCCTACCCTCCAGTGAGCAGTCGGGCATTATTTCCTGGAGGATGGAGTGGTTGGATCGTCTTGCGGTCCAAGGCACTCTCTGGATTTTCCTCCAGCACCAAAGTTCAAAAGCATCTATCTTCCTTCTCTCAGCCTTCCTCATGGTCCAGCTCTCGCATCCATAGGTTACTATGGGGAATACCATTGCTTTCACTATGTGGACCTTAGTTGCCAGGATCAATAGGAAGGGAAATAAAGTGTTAAGAAGCTCTGGTGAGAAGGTAACGGCACGCCACATGACCTTGCAGGTGTCTACGGACAACACCAGCTCTTTGGTTTAGAAATGGAGATGAGCACCAACCCCTGGAGTTTGACACAACTGGACTTAATGTCAGAGGAAAACCTTTACCTTTATTATTATTATTATTTTATTGTATGACACAGCAAACAAGATAGACATGCTGGATTTCATATCACAAAATCACAAGTCGCACACTTCCCAAGTGTCTAGGAATGTATGATGTATTTTCGGCTGATGCGCGCAGATCCCAGCAGGGTGGCCTTTTGTAGTTGGCAGATCGTAATTTTGTCTGCTGTGTTTTGAGGAATTTATTGTTGTTGTTGTTGTTGTTGTTAGTTTTTTAAGGAGCCCCGGTGGCGAAATGGGTTAAAGCGCTGAGCTGCTGAACTTGCAGACCGAAAGGTGCCAGATTCAAATCCCGGGAGCGGCTTGAGCGCCCGCTGTTAGCTCCAGCTCCTACCAACCAAGCAGTTCGAAAACATGCCAATGTGAGTAGATCAATAGGGAAGGTAACGGCGCTCCATGCAGTCATGCCGGCCACATGACCTTGGAGTGTCTACGGACAACGCCGGCTCTTCGGCTTAGAAATGGAGATGAGCACCAACCCCGGAATCTGACACAACTGGACAATGTCAGAGGAAAACCTTTACCTTTATTATTATTATTATTATTATTGTTATTATTATTATTAGTGCCAAAATGGAGCCCCGGTGGCAAAGTATGTTAAAGCACTGAGCTGCTGAACTTGCAGACCAAAAGGTGCCAGATTCAAATCCCGGGAGCGGCTTGAGCGCCCGCTGTTAGCTCCAGCTCCTGCCAACCTAGCAGTTCAAAAACATGCCAATGTGAGTAGATCAATAGGGAAGGTAACGGCGCTCCATGCAGTCATGCCGGCCACATGACCTTGGAGTGTCTACGGTCAACACCCGCTGTTCGGCTTAGAAATGGAGATGAGCACCAACCCCCGGAGTCTGACACAACTGGACTTAATGTCAGAGGAAAACCTTTACCTTTATTATTATTATTATTATTATTATTATTATTATTATTATTATTAGTGCCAAAATGGAGCCCCGGTGGCGAAGTGTGTTAAAGCACTGCGCTGCTGAACTTGCAGACCAAAAGGTCCCATGTTCAAATCCCGAGAGCGGCTTGAGTGCCCACTGTTAGCTCCAGCTCCTGCCAACCTCCAGCCAAAAAATGGAGCCTCTGGTGGCACAGCTGGTTAAACCACTGAGCTGCTGAACTTGCAGACCAAAAGGTCCCTGGTTCAAATCCCGGGAGCGGCTTGAGCGCCTGCTTTTAACTCCAGCTCCTGCCAACCTAGCAGTTCGAAAACATGCCAATGTGAGTAGATCAATAGGGAAGGTAAGGGCGCTCCATGCAGTCATGCCGGTCATCTTGGAGGTGTCTACAGACAATGCCGGCTCTTCGGCTTAGAAATGGAGATGAGCACCAACCCCCAGAGTCAGACATGACTGGACTTAACGTCAGGGGAAACCTTTACCTTTATTATTAATTTTAGTGCCAAAATAGCAGATCCCATCTTGGAGTCCTCTGCAGACACTTAGGTGCACAGCCTGAGGCAGTAACAAGACTTGATTGATGGGTGCTTTTGCAACAACTCCCAGCCAGGGATGGCAGGTCCAAAAGCTAGGACACCCTCCATGGCTTATCCTTTTGCCTTTTCTTGCAATTGGTCCCCAGCCAGATCCAAAGGATAGGGGAGAGGGACTCATTCCCAAAATGTTGAAGAACGGAAAAGCGCATTTCTTCCTCGGTGTGTGTGTTGGGGAAAGGGGGGGGGGATGGTCTCCCACAAAGCCCTCCCCCTCGTCCCTCCCACCGCATCCACTCGCAAATCGCTGGAGAAGCCTCCAAGAGGCGCTTGTTCTTTTTCCCCATCCTTCCTTCTTCGCCTCTCTATAGCGAGCTCTGGAGGCGCAGTGAGAACAAGAGAGCAGCGGCAAGGCGGGCGGACCGGGCACATGTGTGCCTAGCCTTGAGAGAGGGAGTGAGAAAGAAAGAAAGGGAAAGAACAAGGGGAGGGGAAGGAGGGGACGTTGAGCTATCTTCCCCTCCTTTCCTGGGATCCGAGAGCAACCCACTCAAGCAGGGAGCCCCTCTCGGCTTGGCTTCCCCTTCCATCCAGACTTTGAAAGTGATGCTGGGCGAGAAGGGAAGGAGGGAGCGCAGAGGAAGAAGAAAAGAAGGAAGAAGGAGGCAGCAGGCAGAGAGGAGAGAAGCAGCCGGCTTCAGCTTCATCCCGACTTTACGCAGCGACTGCTGAGCCCTTCTTGGCGCATCCTTTTTTTTTTGCCTTTCCTTCTGCTCCAAGGTAAGAAAGAGATCGCCTTGGGATTCTCTGTCCACTTGCTTGGTGACTCCATCCTCCTCCCTTCCCCTTCTGTTCTCTCTCTTTAAATGCTCTCAATGCAAATCAAACCCCTGTTAATTCCTCGCACAAAGTTGGAGGGGACTACAAAGTGGTACTGCAACCGCATGGACCACTGTGGGTTCCTTTCGGCTGGGGATGGAGGATGTCTTGGATTTTTTTCTTTCCTCCTCCTCTCTTTTTGCGCATGGACCGGATGCCAATTAATGTGCCTGTCAGGAGGAACCTATCTTGCTGTTTTTTCCAGGAAAGTAAAGAGAAAGGGGTCGCAGTGGGTTAAACCGCTGAGCTGCTGAATTTGCTGACCGAAAGGTCCCCAGTTTGAATCCGGGGAGTGGACTGAGCTCCCACTATTAGCCCCAGCTTCTGCCAACCTGGAGCCCCGGTGGTGAAGTGTGTTAAAGCACTGAGCTGCTGAACTTGCTGACCGAAAGGTCCCCAGTTTGAATCCAGAGAGCGGACTGAGCTCCCACTATTAGCCCCAGCTTCTGCCAACCTGGAGCCCCGGTGGTGAAATGTGTTAAAGCACTGAGCTGCTGAACTTGCTGACCGAAAGGTCCCTGTTTCGAATCCAGAGAGCAGACTGAGCTCCCACTATTAGCCCCAGCTTCTGCCAACCTGGAGCCCCGGTGGTGAAGTGTGTTAAAGCACTGAGCTGCTGAACTTGCTGACCGAAAGGTCCCCAGTTCGAATCCGGGGAGCGGACTGAGCTCCCACTATTAGCCCCAGCTTCTGCCAACCTGGAACCCCGGTGGTGAAGTGTGTTAAAGCACTAAGCTGCTGAACTTGCAGACCAAAAGGTCCCAGGTTCAAATCTCGGAAGCGGAGTGAGTGCCCGCTGTTAGCTCCAGCTTCTGCCAACCTAGCAGTTTGAAAAAAATGCTAATGTGAGTAGATCAATAGGTACCGCTCTGGCAGGAAGGTAACGGTGCTCCATGCAGTCATGCCAGCCACATGACCTTGGAGGTGTCTATGGACAACGCCGGCTCTTCGGCTTAGTAATGGAGATGAACACCAACCCCCAGAGTCAGACATGACTGGACTTAATGTCAGGGGAAACCTTTACCTTTACCTATGTTTTAATTGAGCCTCCGGTGGCTCAGTGTGTTAAAGCGCTGAGCTGCTGAACTTGCAGACCGAAACCTTTACCTTTACCTTTATCTGCCAACCTAGCAGTTCGAAAACATGCAAATGTGAGTAGAGCAATAGGTACCGCTTCTGCTCCATATAGTCATGTTGGCTGCATGACCTAGGATGTGTCAATGGAGGCTCTTTGGCTTAGAAATGGAGATGAGCACCAACCCCCAGGGTCTGACACGACTGGACTTAATGTCAGGGGAAACATTTACCCTTTGTGTGAAGCTTGCTGGCAGGCAGCTCTCCCATTGCACAACCTTATTGGATAGCCCGTTAGAAACACCACTGAAGTATATTTAAAACCTTTTCCTTCCAATTGAAATCCATCTTGTCAGACAGGAGGGGAAAGTTTAGCCAGGCGAAGGTGTGGACTTAATATGAGCTATTAAAAAAAACACAAATGTAGTGTAGTGGGAGGCTTTCACTGGGTAAGCTGTATGGCCATGTTCCAGAAGCATTCTCGCCTGATGTTTTGCCCACATCTATGGCAAGCATCTGAAGAGGTTGTGAGGTCTGTTGGAAACTAGGCAAGTGGGGTTTATATATCTGTGGAATGTCCAGGGTGGAAGAAAGAACTCTTGTCTGTTTGAGTCAAGTGCGAATGTAATAATAATAATAAAACGAGCCCCCAGTGATGCAGCAAGTTAAATCACTGAGCTGCTGAACTTGAAAGGATGGTGGTTCAAATCCAGGGAGTGGGATGAGCTCCCACTATAAGCCTCAGCGTCTGCCAACCTAGTGGTTTGAAAACATGCAAATGTAAGCAGATCAATAGGTAATGCTCCGGCGGGAAGGTAACAGCAGTCCATGCAGTCATGCCAGCCACATGACCTTGGAAGTGTCTGTGGAGAACACCGGCTTTTCAGCTTAGAAATGGAGATGAGCACCAATCCCCAGAGTCAGACACAACTAGACTTGATGTCAGGGGAAAACCTTTACCTTTACTACTACTAATAATAGTAATGAACTTTATTTATATCCCACCACCCTCGCCCCGAAGGGACTCAGGTAGCTTACAAAGGCACTCCAGGGTAACATACAGTAGGTAAAAATGGTACATAAGTATAAAACAGTTACCTTGATTAGCACTGAAAAACCTTGCAGCTTCAAAGCCTGGCTGCTTCCTGCCTGGGGGAATCCTTTGTTGGGACTTACCTGATTGTTTCTTGTCTGGAATTCCCCTGTGTTTTTAGTGTTGTCCTTTACTTACCGTCCTGATTTTAGAGGTTTTTTTTTATTTTATTTGGGTAGCCAGATTTTCATTTCTGTTGAAACTGTCCACATGCTGGATTCCCCCAGGCAGGAAGCAGCCAGGCTTTGAAGCTGCAACACTAATCAAGGTGATCAGTTGAAACATTCAGATTTGCCTCAAGCAGACAAAAGTTCTTTCACCCACCCTGGGCATTCCACAGATATATAAACCTCATTTGACTAGTTTCCAACACTTCACAACCTCTGGGGATGCCTGCCATAGATGTGGGCAAAACATCAGAAGAAAATGCTTCTGGAACATGGCCATACAGCCTGGAAAACTCACAGCAACCCAGTGATTCCGACCGTGAAAGCCTTCAACAAAACATAGTGTACTTTATTTTTATCCTGCCTTCCTCTCAATATAGGGAGTCAAGGCAGCTGAGAGCTTTAATTTTTTTTCCTGGAGGAAAAGTCAGGAGAACAGGAGGAGTTTGCAGGAGCTGCCACAAAAGATGTGAAATGTGAAACAGCCCTTTGCATAGCACAGAGTACACTGGATAAATAAGATGCTGAAGGTGCACAGTTACCGAAATGTTAGTCCTAGATTGAAATAGGGATGTGGGGAATCAGCATGTCTTGAAAATCATTGCATTGCCATCGTATTATTCATATATTTCAGAGGTGCACTCCAGCTGATAAATAGTTGGAGAGGCAGATATAGACAGATAGGGAGACACATAATTTTTAATTCAAAGGTTGGAGCCTGGAGATATGTAAAAGGCACAGAGGTCAGCAGTTGTGGAATGAGGTCTTGACAGTGCTGCAATAAAATCCATATTTTATGGAGAGTTAAATGCAGTGCCTTGCGAGTGCAACTGGATGCGTTCGGTCTAAGGTAACTCCTGATGACATTCAGGGATCAAGAAGTTTAATGGCTAAAATTACACTCAGCCCTGCAGCACATCTGGTCCCTTTCGCCACTAAGAAGCTGAGAGTTGGCCGCAGACGCTGCCCACAATTTAAAGTTTTCTTACTGCAAGATCTTAAAGAGAGATGAGATCGTTAGCCTCAGTGCTTCCAAGAGGGGAAAGTAATTAATTGGCTTGATGAGCAAAAAGCCTTGAACGGAGGCTAGGAACGGGACATGCTTAGTAGAAAGCATTGCGTGGATGCTTTGTTTGTTGTATAATTAAGTTAATGAAATGTGCTCACAAAGAACTTATGGAGCAGTTCTGGCTCAGTGCTTTGAAACTTGTCCTCAATCTCTGTGTACAGATGCATGCAAATTTATGCGAGAGGAGGAAAGCTAGGTGTGGATATGGGACTACGTGGGGGAATACTCCTACAGTTAGGGGGATTTATAGTAGTGCACATGTGGGAGGCTTACCACTGATCTCTCTTTTGCATGAGACTGCGTGGGATAAATGTGCACCGGGAAAGAATTTGTGGCTGGAATGTAGACATCTAGATTCACCGGCTATCTATGCATATTCTTATTCCAGTCAAGACAAAGCCTTCTTTCATGGGATGCTCGGTTTCTGGCAGAAAATATTTGTGTGGAACTTTCATTTGTTCTACAAATCAGAGTGACTACACATCTCTACTGATGGTCAGTATCTCTGTTTTATTTTGCGGAGACAGGGAGGAGACGGAGGCAATAACTTTCCCTGAGACAAGGGGAGGGGTCTGCAGTTGAGTCTGCTAGGAGGAGATCAAACATATGCCTTCACCCCTGAGACATGAACCCAGATTTCCAGCAGTGAGAGGAGGACTCAATTAAGCAGGCTCTTTTAAAACAGATCAAATGGGCTAACAAATAACTGCAGGATGGAAATACTTCTCTACAGTATCATTCAGATGGCTGTAGCACATACAGGCTTTGCTGGCTTTCATTTCCACTGAGAACACTTGGTCCCAAATATCATATTTGTATTCTAAAGTAACTGGTTTCTCCGAAATAACCATCAGAGACAGTTGGAAGGCTGTATGTCTTAAAAGTGAGTGGAAATTATTCAGTCTGACGGTGGCTCCCTGCAGTTATCCTCTGCAGCCATTTGAAGCTCTTGAAAGCTGGTGTCCCCTCTAGGGACTAGCTAGTTCCTTCTTATAGTAGTGGGTTTTTTTTCACGCCAATTTTCTGCTTTCACATATCTCAAGGCTATTCATCGTCATATATTATGCTATCATTCACACACGGTTCTCCATTAGAAATACAGTAGAGTCTCACTTATCCAAGCCTCGCTTATCCAAGTCTCTGGATAATCCAAGCCATTTTTATAGTCAATGTTTTCAATATATCGTGATATTTTGGTGCTAAATTCGTAAATACAGTAATTACAACATAACATTACTGCGTATTGAACTACTTTTTCTGTCAAATTTGTTGTATAACATGAAGTTTTTGTGCTTAATTTGTAAAATCATAACCTAATTTGATGTTTAATAGGCTTTTCCTTAATCCTTCCTTATTATCCAAGATATTCACTTATCCAAGCTTCTGCCGGCCCGTTTAGCTTGGATAAGTGAGACTCTACTGTATACATGTCTCCACACCGACCATTTTGCCCCTTTCTTGGGTCCCCCATGCAAGCAAATATCTGCAGTTAATTTCCCGTTTTCGTCAGTTGAAAAGGCTGGTTAACGTTTTACAACCTTTGCCTCCATCCCTACATATAGTGTGGGACTGATATTAGAGGAGAGAAATCCATCTTACTCTCAGATGAACATTAGTCATGTACTTTTGGAAACTTAATGAAAGTTGTGTGTTTTCCAGGCTTGTATGGCTATGTTCCAGAAGTATTATCTCCTGACATTTTGCCCACATCTATGGCAGGCATCCTCAGAGGTTGTGAGGTATACTTCTGAGGATGCCTGCCATAGATGTGGGTGAAACGTCAGTAGAGAATACTTCTGGAACATGGCCATACAGCCTGGAAAACACAACAACCCTGTGATTCTGGACATGAAAGCCTTCGACAACGTAATGAAAGTTTTAAATAGGCAAGCCCTGCTTCTCTCAACTCACAATCCCTGAATGAGGTTTACATCCAACTTGCATTTCATGAATGAGATTAACAGATAACAGAATGGTATTGCCTTCTCCACAAATGTTATTTTCTTTCTCATGCATTTTTTTAAATTTTGGTCTTGTTTTGTGAGTGGAGGTTTCCATCAGATTCACTCCTCAGTGGATATAGATCATCATGGCACCCTCCCAATGGTGAACTCCAGCATCTCCATCTTATCTCGGCAGTAGAGTCCAATACATCTGGCAGAGACCCAACTTTGCTTTGTATCCTAACTGATCTCGCATGGATTGTAAGAGGCAGTATGATCAATGCACACTTTTATTAGTGGAAAGCTTGCACAGCTCTTGTATGAAGAATTGAGATCTACCTTTCACCAGCATTTTGCATGTGCTCTGTCTCTACCCCTTTGAGATATTTGTTTTATTGACTCTCTGACACTGACTTCTGTTTTTATTGTAATGCTATCTTCCAGAGTTTAAACTAATCAGAATCTAGCATTGTTTGGGAATGTAAGGGCCATTGACATAACCAATAATTCATCATGTTAAAATCACTTCTAGTGTCATGATAACTGAATCAAAAAAAGTTAGAGTTGGAAGGGAATCAAATAATTAAAGAAAGAGCAGAAGGGTTATCCAATCCAATCCCCTACCATGCAGGAAAACCCAATCAAAGAACTCCCAACAGAGGCCATCCAGACTCTTTTTAAAAACCTCTAAGAAGGAGACCCCATTATAGTGGGAGACAGCATACTGAACTGCTAAGCAGCTCTCACCATCATGAAGTTCTACCTCATTCTTAATTTGAATCTCTTTGAATCCATTGCTCTAAGTCCAAGCCTCTGGAACAGTGGAAAAAGAATTGGCTCCATGGTCTATATGACATTCTTTCAAATATTGAAACGTGGCTATTATGTCATGTTGGTCTAGTCTCAGCCCAAACACTTTTTAATATCACTTGAGTGGGGAAAACCCTATGGAATTCATGGGGTGGACATAAATCAACAGGCAACCTGAAGGCACGTACACACATTCCAAGTTGGTGTTGAAGAGCAGTGCCATCAATCCAAACTATGAATCTTCTTTGTGTTGTTTATTGGTTACAATTCTATCAATCTTCTGAAATGTATGCATAATATTAGAAGTAAACACCCCGTGGACACACCTCAAGAAAGTGCAAGTCCAGAATGCAGTTGTATATTGCTGAATTTATCAAAAACAGTGAGTTCATTTCTTTGATTTATGGTTGCATCTCAAAACGATTTCTGCCTCACCGTCAAAATTAAAGGAAAATAAAGCAGATTTCCATCTACTTGTCTATCTCAGAAGGTATATACAGACAGTTATATATTCAGCCTGTGGAATGAAGTAGTCTATATGGTAGCACATCAGTCTTTGGTGATGGCTCCAGTGGAAGGGTTGACTTGCACTTTATAAACATTATCCCTCAACTATGAAAGATTTGTGTGGTGGGGGAAGGAAATCTGACAGATGCATGTTCCCTTGAATTATTGATTTCTGCCTTGACATTTCTCTCAGAATGAAGTGGGGTCCATTCAGTCTGGGAAGACTGAGCAGTGAGTTCTGTCAGAGACTAAGTCTGGAATGTGCAGTTTTTCCAAGTTTTTTAAAAATCAGCTATCTTCCTCATTTGCCTAACTGGATGATACAGCAATACATTACCAGTTCCTTATCAGACCTTTCACTCAGGCATTTTAGTAGTGAATCACACATGGAAACTACCTAAACCATCTGAATGAAGAGATAGTTTTGCAATATCGTTCGGAAGAAGGCAGCAAAATTGGCTTTTTTTCCAGTAAAGTGAATCATCATTTATTTTTTGATTTCCTTTGTCCTGTGATTGTGAGGGATGTAATGGTTAGATTGGTAATTTGGTGTCAGGCATAAATCTCAGCCCTTCTTGACATCAGCTTCCTATATGACCTTGGACAAATTATTTCGCTCCCCGCCCCCCTCAAAAGCATTCAAAAATTCTTTTTCTCCGACTGTCTTCCCAGCAGAGATGTATTTTTATGTGATCGGATCTGGTAAAGACATGTTTGTTTGCACAGCACAACTTTTCATAAGGCCTCTGTATCCTTTGGTAAATCATGAACATAAGCCACTCTGATATTTTGTTTTGTTTTTTTGCTTTTCTAAAGGGGTCAGATAAATCACTGTGAGTCAGAGTTCAGCATATCTAAATCCTGCTGTGCTCAAAGTGGAAAAGTTAGATTCAGCTGGATTGTGTCTTGTTACTAGTCCTCATGCTACTGGCAAAAAGCCATTAACCTGTGACTAAAATACTTCTCACAAGTCAATTTTAAAGCAGTTCTGTTTGTCAAGAATCATTATTCTGAGAGGAGGAGGAGGAATGTGTAGTTAGATATTCTCTACATAGATGGACAATTTTGGATGGCAAATCACTGAGATCATTCTGAAAGTTTGTAAATCTCCATATTGAGTGAATTTATTCCACCTACTTTGCAAGCATAGTGTCTTGTTTCAGACAATGGCAAATTCACAGAGCTTTTTGTGGAATGAATGAAAATTGCCAAGTGTACTTTATTTGAATGCAGTTCTCTCATTCCATAGGGCCCCTAACTCCCCTGAAGTAATGAAATAGCACATAATTCCAAACACTGTGGATTCTTACCTCTCCTTCAAATATTATTGCTACTTTATAACTTGGAAAAATTAAGGACAACTGGCCCCATGTTGCATCAGTGGGATAAAACAAGTAGGACACCAAAAGGATGTGTATTATTACAACTGAACTGCCAGCTAGTCACATCAATTTAGTCATTAAATGTGGAGTTGAAAGACACGTCGGTAATGTTGAATGATTACTGTATAGTTTCTTATTTTCCTATAGACCATTTTCAGTCGTTCAGAAATTATTTTCCCACACAGCAATTTAAGTTTTCAGAAGTCGCTACGACTGAACACATTGAGTTTCTGTCAAACAACTTGCTTTAATAGGTGCGGGGATGTTTCCTTTTCTTTCTAGTGCTGTTGTCTGATGAAAGAAATCACAGTTGATACACCTAAATGTTTTTTATAATTAAACCATTTACATTTCCCCATGAATAATGTAATTTTTAAAAAATCATAAAAATTTTAAAAAGAATAAACCAAGTTACTCTTACGTTTTAGCAACTCTTTTCTTAGAAAAAGAGTCCATTGTGTGTGATGATTTCTGTGATGTTCATATGTCTTGCAACTAAACGTGTTTATCATCATCATCATCATCATCAATGAGAATTATTAATTTCAGTAAAAGTATTTTTAAGAAATGATTATGGTAACTACTGTATATACTCGAGTATAAGCCTAGTTTTTCAGCCCTTTTTTAAGACTGAAAAAGCCCACCTCGGCTTATACTCGGGTGAGAGTCCTGGTTGGTTTATATTTGGGTCAGCTTATACTCGATAATATATGGTACATTTATTATTTTTCTCTATCATTGTTGCTACTATTACATTTATTTTACTCTATTTTTATTATTATTAATAATACATTTATTATTTCACTCTGATCTTATCATTATTATTATTATTGCATTTATTATTTTACTCTATTTATTATTACTTGTATTATTTTCCTGTATTTATTATTATTATTATTATTATTATTATTATTATTATTATTACATGTATTATTTTACTCTATTATTATTAAAAGGATATATAAGCACATTTACATTGAAGAAGATGAGAACAATGATTTGATCAGAGTTGGACAGTCTTATCTTAAATTTGAGCTTTATGTAAATATTCAAAAACATTTAACCTACCGATGCCTCAATTAATGTAATTTTATTGGTATCTATTTTTATTTCTGAAATTTACCACCCTTGGCTTATACTGGAGTCAATGTTTTCCCAGTTTTTTGTGGTAAAATTAGGTGCCTCAGCTTATATTCGGGTCGGCTTATACTTGAGTATATACGGTAATTAATTGATTAAATACAGCAGCTCTGTTCTATTTTGTTATATTCTGTTTTGATGGCTTTTAAACAAAGTGCAATAATAATACTTGTTATTCTTTGCTGCTTCTGGAATGCTTTCAACAAATAATCCAGCACAGCCAAATTTGTTGGATTTGTTAAATCAACAGATTTCAAAGGGCTTTGACAGAGATCTCTAATACTGAAATTAGTAGTAGTTAAGGATATTCAATTTTGCTTGGATAAGAAGCAAAACTGATACAAGTGCTGCTATTATTTTTGCAAACATGTTTCATCCAATTCATTGTCATATAACTTCTGTTTGCAATGTGAGCTTCATATGCATTGGGAATAGGTCAATCCTACCAAGGACATAGTAGAGGCCCATTGACCCCTTCCCTCCCCACTTTCTGAGCTCTCATATATCACCCCTATTGTGGCTCTTCTAAATCCAGCTCCAGAATTTTCATGGGACATATGGTCCAATCGTGAGTTAGAAGACCTACATCTGACATCTAACAGTGCCATGTATTCAATTGCTGAACCTTGTCAACTAAGTGAGATGGGGTGGAATGAGGAATTCCCCGTTAGTCTATATCCCATGCATGTCTTAAAGACAATACACACACTCACATACATATTTCCATCCATCCATCTCAGTTGTGTATTGGCTGTTTTGTCCAGTGGTCTGTTCTATTCTCTTAGTATCTTCTGTTGTCTTTAAAAAACAGAAAAAGTGAAAAGAGTGTTTATTTTAGACAACATTGCTTCTTCATTGCAAATAACTCAATGCCATTGATCTTTTATAATTGGTCTATCTGCGTTTTTATGTGTTTTACTGAAAAATCATTTTTCCTAAATACGCTAGGTTTCTGTCCAATCTTGGAAGATAAGCAGGGTAAACCCTAGTCAGTAGTTAGATTGGATATTTCAGAAGATAAACCTGGCAAAGGCCTCTCTGAGTATTATTTGCTTAAGAAGATATATGAAATTCATGGGGTCACCATAAGTCAAAGTGATTTAAGGCATATACACACCATTACATGCCTCTGATTTTTTTGCTTTTCAGAAACGTTCACTTTGCAGTAATTTCTTTTACAGTAGAGTCTCGCTTATCCAATCTTCACTTATCCAACGTTCTGTATTATCCAATGCAGTCTGCCTTTTAGTAGTCAATGATTCTGTAGTCAATGTTTTCACTACATTGCAATGTTTTGGTGCTAAATTCGTAAATACAGTAATTACTACATAATGTAATAATAATAATAATAATAATAATAATAATAATAATAAAACTTTATTTATACCCCGCCACCATCTCCCCAACGGGGACTCGGGGCGGCTTACATGGGGCCATGCCCAGAACAATTCAATATAACAAAATATAAAAGAACAACACAACATAACCCATTGAACAATACAATAGATAATAATATACATTACAACGCAAAATCAGGGAAACAATAAAAACAAGGGCGGGCCACATGAACACTAAGTTAAAACTCGGGGTGAGAAAGAAACAAGAATAAAAACCACAAAGAACAGGGTCATAAGATAGTGGTACAATCTAGAGGATAGATATTGGAGGGGAGCAACAGAAAAGAAGTATATAGTAGTTATTCTCCAAAATGTTACTGTGTATTGAACTGCTTTTTCTGTCAATTTGTTGTAAAATATGATGTTTTGGTGCTTAATTTGTAAAATCATAACGTAATTTGATGTGTAATAGGCTTTTCCTTAATGCCTCCTTATTATCCAACATTTTCGCTTATCCAACGTTCTACCGGCCTGTTTATGTTGGATAAGTTAGACGCTACTGTATATGAAGAAAAAAAGATCCTTCACCCACATTCCCTTCTGTGAAGCACACAGGCTACAAAGACTTTTTTTAGGATAAGCTGAAGCTATATTTGGGAAATGTAATATTTGGGCCTCCCTGCATTTTCGGTGAAATGTTATAAGAACAGGTGGAGACAGGTGCTTGTGAGGTTTTCAAGAGAGTTGTAGAATAATACGATAGAGATAGGGTGGTCCATGATGTGTCCACATCACTCTGTTGTCACTTCTTTTTCTCCACAACTTCTGTAGAGCATTGTACTTGGTGACTGCTGAGGGTAATGAAAATGATGAATTTAGAGTATGAATTTCCCACTTTGGAAATCCCTGTGTCATTACTAGCTGGAACACATAAGATTTTGCTTGGGTGCCCTTCTACACCTCTATCCCTATTTGTGGACAGTATAATAGTCTCAGCCACTCAGAAGCTGATACATTTGGAAAAGTGATGGGACTGGATGAAAGTTGTAAGAAGAAAAGACAATGCCCAAAATGTTTATCAGCAGTGGAGTCACCATATATGCCTAGAAGTCTTTACTATAGAAAATAACTAATTAGATAAAATTAGTCATTTTTACATGTCTTCTTTCTTGATGTTGCCATCGTCCTGTTTCTTTTATATCCTCCCATGCTTCCCCCCAAAAAAACTTACACAGTTTTTAAAAAGGAAGTAAACCAATAGTGCTATTATCGGTGGCAGAAACTCTCTTTTACTGAGCTTTTTTGGACCTATGAACTCTTTTACATTCTCTAGAATCATTGCCCTTCAGAATGGTTGGAATCATAAATCTTATAATATCCTAAAGGCACCCGATCTTGTTTGATCTTGGAAGTTAAGCAGAGTCTGGTTAACACTTGAATGGAAGACTAACAGATGTTGTGGGCAATATTCAGAGGAAGGAACTGGAAAAACCACCTCTGAGTATTCCTTGTCTAAGAAAATCTAATGAAATTCACGAAGTTGCCGTAAGTTGATAGGTGACTTGAAGGCACATATTACACACAATCCCTTGTTGCTGTCTATATTTGGTGGGTCTCTTGGGGATGAAAATGCAAAAGATATAGAGGGCTGGGATTTTTCTCCCAGTATTCCATAAGTTCTCCAGGAAAGCCTGGGAAGACTAAGGGGTCAAACTAGATATTATAAAGGATCAACATTGTCTCCAATTAACATGGTTTTCCTCCAAGAAAGAAATTTCCTCAAAGATGTGCACTCAGACATGCGGATTAAACTTGTATTTATCGTCCAGTGACCAATCACAAAATAAAACATGTGAAATGCAAAATATGCCCATGAGGAAAAGCAATGTATAGTAGCATCACTGTATGGTAACCAAGCATTGTTGTGCGTCTTTAAGTCATTCTGACTTATGGTGACCTTAAGGTGAATCTATCACAGGATTTTCTTGGCAAGATTTGTTGAGAGGAATTTTGTCAAGACTTAAGAGAATGTATCTTGCCTAATGTCAATAGGTTTCCATGGCTAAGCAAGGATTTGAACACTGGTCTCCAGAGTCCTAGTCCAGTTCTCGAATCCTGTGCTGGCTCGACAAAGCATACTGTTGATAACTGAGATGCTATAGTTACTATTCGGGATGGGCTCTAGTACAATAGCAGTATAGCATGGGTTGTGTGGTACACACAGTCCTCAATCCCAAAAACGCTTATGGTCTATACATTTTCCATCTGTTCACGTTCAGAATCATGCCAAGCTTGCTATTTCAAAACAATCCATTTGATAATAACTTTGCCTTGGCAATGCGAGGAAGCATTTTATGGATTAATTAGGCTGCCTTGCCAGAATATATATATGCATTATGCAGAAATATTTAATTATGGCCAGAATGTGACTATTAGATTTCATTTGCAATATAAAACATGTATCACATTTTTTCCAAATGTTCTCTTGCTGCAGACACAAACACACACACACATGTGGAGGGGGGCATGAGCACACATGCACAGCTGCACACACAAAAACTGTGTGAAGATAAATATTTATGAAAGCACTACTCCTGCACTTGTTTAGATACCTGACATTTGTCTCTGCTAAACAGATTCCTTTATCTTCTTGCAACGTTTACAGCTGCCTGAGCGGCAACATGTAGTCAATTTGTCCATCATTTCCAATTGTTCTGACTCACCTTGGAGATAGACCAGCAGTTGGTAGCAGAAGGATCCTTTCAGTGGAATAAAAATGGTAAATCATTAGAGGAATTAAAATTCAGGTGTTAGGAAGATAATGGTTTATATCCAGTGGGGCTTCTCCTTAGTGGAAAGTCATTCCACTTTTTTATGGTTTCTCAAAACCACTTAAACTGCTTCATCCACTTAAAGTGATTCTTATTATTGGAGAACCTTTTGGAACAGCATGGGATACGATGTAGACTGAGGCTGATTTTAGATAGGCTGAATCATTGGAAATTGGGGCCTCCTTACATATGGAGGAACGTTGTACTAAGGGGACAATAGATGGTGTGATATGCTACTACAAGTTGCTGGACTAAATTCCCAGTAGCCTCTGCCAGCATGCTTCATTGTTTTTGGTAAGTGGCATTGTAGTCCATCAATCTCTTAAAAGGCCACAGCTTTTCCCTCTTGTGTGAAAGCAAATCCACCACTAGATATAACCCCATTAGCCATAGAAGGAGAATCCTAAAGAAAAGGGATCCAAAGTACTGGGGCTTTTTAAGATTTCTACTTCCAACAAAGGTAAAACCTTTATTGGGAATGCATAACACTTAGTAGTTTTATGCATCTTTGTTTTCCGGATTCTATATAGTGAAAGGCAGGATATTTCTAAATGGATACTATCATAATAGAAAACAACAAAAATAGCTTTTTGACCAAATGTAGGCCCGTCATAGTAATGTCCTCATTTTTTCTTCTTCTATGTGACGGTTTGCAGCTTTGCCTGATGAAGATGCCAATGAGCATGTATGATGAATTTAGTTCATTTTTCAGTGACCCAATAGATGTTTCACTGTTTATAGATTTTGAGTGTTATTGCATTTTCCTGTGAGATTTTTTTTGTAAAGGAAAAGAAGAAAAGTCCAACTATTCATCTGTTTCTGCACTTTTATCTTCAGTTAAGAGAATCTGAAAATATGAGTAGTTTGTCCTCAGGATTGGCACAAAAACATTTTTTACTGTCTGAGACAAAGAAGTAAATTATGCAAGGTACATTTACACTTTAGAATTAATACAGTTTGACACCACTGTAACTTCCATGGCTCAATGATGTGGAATCATGGGAGTTGTAACTTAGTAAAGCACCAGCACTCTTTGTCAGAGAAGACCAAACACTTAACTCCCATAAATTCATGGAGTGAGTCATGGCACTTAAGGTAGTGGCAAACATATTAATTCCATAGTGTAGATGCACTCACAGTCTCAAAACACACAGCATACCCAAGACCAGTCATGTTTTGGTGGGATCTTGACTAGAGAGTACCTCTTCCACTCCTTGGAACCAAAAATACTTTCATCTCCATCAAATGTTAGGGTCAACTGTACCAAAAGTAAAAATATATATTGGTGTTAACTGGGAATGGGATGATACAGATGATCCTATGTTTCAGATGTCCGTCGGCACACAGGGACAAGGAGTTTGTGGGCAATTCTAATTATAGCTTGGCATCCAATCTAAGTTGATAATGGATATGTTTTACAAACCATGATCTGGTTTAAGAGCCAAAGGGGATCACCCTTTGACCAAAGAGTAGAAATCTCAGAAGAAGAAGCATATTAATCATTAACAGGATCAATACATCTCTCCTGTTGCTTCTTAGTCCTATTTTTGAAGGAGTGCAATGGGCAGGTTAATTTGGAAGTGCAATTTTAAGCAGTTTTGCTAGGAAGTAAATCTCACTGAAAACAATAACAGACACTTTTGAGCAAACATTTATAAGTTCAGAACTGTAGATGTTATACTCCAGCCTTTCCATTCACCATACTTGCTACTCCTGATTCTAACTGAAAATGAAAACTTATATGCCTGGGGTAGTTATTTTAACATGGGGTGTGATAGAGGTTCAATGGAAACCCAAACCAAATTAAGGTAATCTGGAGAGGTCTGGAAAATTTTGGAATCAAAGCAAATTTTCTCCCAAGTAGACTGAACTTGTAGCATTCCAAAGTTTTATTAGTTCAGATTTGCAGGATGACACATCCCATTGCCTGTCATGGCTCAACGCTGTGGAGTCCTGGTAACTGTAGTTACCCGAGACATTATCACTCTTTGACATAGACAGCTAAAAGCCTTGTAGAACTACAGCTTCCAAAGATAGAAACTCCACCACCTTCCAGAACAGTGTAATTGTGTTGTTAACAGTTTTAATCTTGATTTTGTACGTTTCCAACTATATTTTTTCTGTATTCTGTCCTTCTGTAACCTGCTTAGATTCCCAGTGTGGGAGAAATGTAGGATATGAATAACGGGATGAAAGGATATCAAAGAGTTCTGCATGTACTTTGGAGGTGGTAGCAATGGGTGTTTGCTTGATTTAAAAACGCTGCATCATTTTTCCTTTGTCACCATATTAATGCCAGCTATCATCCATCCTGTCTTATTGCATTTTCTGTGATTTTGATGTCAGTTCAGCAGAAAAAAAATAGAAGTCTTAAATTGATTTTCATTAATCTTAGCTGTGTAGGCCCCTTGCCTATCCTTCAACAAAATTGCCTAGGTAGCTTTTTCACTCTACAAAATTAGCATGCTTCGGTGACGAGCCATTTTAGCAAAACACTGAGAGTAAGATGCAAGAACTAGAAAACTGCCCTCTCTTCATTTGAACATCTCTTCCCTGACAAACATCACTGCAACTATTCTGACATTTTGCAAGTTTCATGGTGAGGGCCACCTCTATGCTGTGTGTCATTTTCAAAACTCATCATTACGTCATTTCAGTACATCACTGAGAGAAAGAAAAGCTCTCCAGAAAGACTCACCTCAAATCCAGCACTGGTTGTCTCTGTAATGCACAGGGTTTTTTTTAACTTAATCCAACTTTGTTCTTGGGGTGTGTGAAACAGCAGAAATCCGTTTCCTCCCCCCCTTCTTTTTTGTTTTAAATTTCAGCGTGCCCTTTTTTTTTGTCTTCAGGAAGATTCTTCCCAAAATGGAAACAGAACTCCAGATTCTGAATTACAAGTCTAAATGACCCTCCTCCTAATCTCCCAGTATCTTCTAGAAAACACAACCAAATGTGTGTATGTGAAAGTAGAAGAAAACAGAATGGATTTCTGCCATTTCACACACCCCTACAGTTTGTTCCACTTTAGATAATGTTGAGAGATACTATGCAGTTTGCATAAATTTCCATAGTATCCATAGGCTTCCCAAAAATTCGGAGAGCTGGATCAAGTCTGCTTTGGCCCAGCACAAACCCCAACCACTTTCAATTATCAACATAAGGGAAGGTGTTGACTGAGACCCATCTCACTGCTTCTCTTTTCTATCAGCCACGGAGCTCCCTGCTAATGGCTGACCATCATTGTAATGTCTGTTGCTCTCAGAATGAAGCTCTCACCAGAACTGCAAAAATGTCAGTCTGCCCCCTTATTGCTGGTCATATGAGTTTTCTGTTAGGACTTCAAAAGCTAAATGGTTAGAGGGACCTCCCTATTCGAATTTCGGAGTTCCCTATTAGGAATTAGGAGTGGTTGGAGGGAGCTCCATGGCTAATGGAAAATGACAGTGGCAACATGAAGGACAAGGTGATAGCCCAGTGAGGTCGATGCAGTCTCAGGCCATCTGAACCATCGGATGCCAATGCAGTGCCACAGTAAGTTTGGCCTTGTATGTGTGACTGCCATCACAGTCTTTCCAGGGAGCATAAAACTGTTATAGAAACTGCTTTTGATTATCTCAGAAGAGTAGTGAGTGTTCCCTCACTACTTCACGGTTCACTTTTTGCGGATTTGCTGTTTTGCAGTTTTTCAATACACTCTAAAAGAATATTATAAATCATAAAAACTACAATTTGCAGCCTAAGGAAGGGAAGATGGAGAAGCCGAAGAGAGAGAAAAGGAGCCCAAGCGGCAACAGGTGGAGAAGGAGGCGATTTATCAACACACAATTGGTTGATAAAGACTTAAAATAGTGTATAATTACTAAAATAATGTATAAATATTAAAATAAATATAGCATCCCTACTTCATGGATTTTCACTTATTGCGGGTGGTCCTGGAACCTAACCTCCATGATAAGTGAAGGAACACTGTATTTCTTTTCCTCTCCTTCTTCAAATTATTATACTCATGGATGAGGACTGAAAGTGGCCCACAAAAATTAAAACAGATCCAAAATATCAATATTGTACCAAACACAAAACCAGGACACCATCACAGCAAAGTAACCACATAGTGTATTTCTCCCATCTGTGGTAGTTCTCCCATGGATTCTTCTGATATAGGATACGTTTAACAAACTCTTCTGGTTGAGAAGAGGGCTTTTAAAAATCTATAACTATGGTAGAGAGCTAACAGAAACAATCACATATGTGTGACTGGGAGTCAAGCCTTCATTGTCATTGAAGAATTTATATGCAGTTCAGTCCTATACATGCATGTTTTAATCCAACATGATAACTAGCTATACACCCAAGGAAATATACCTAAGTGTATATTAATGGCTGAATTTCAGTTTGGAATTCTCTAAGGATGCAACCCAATGCACATTTACATGGGAGTAATTCATTTGCAATTTAGTGAGACTCACTTCTTGGTAGATGTGTTTAGGATCACACCTTTTCTTAGTGTTAATTGGTACATTGTGTTCACAAAGCATCTGTAACATGCACAAACACGGAGTGGAAAAGCTTGTGATGCTCAAGGCATACCACTTTTGTTGAATGCTGTGTCGGATGCTAAAGTGGGGAAAGCAATTTCTGCTGTTTATCAGGTCTAATCCTAGTTGAGCTCCTGCAAATCTTAGCTGATTGCAATTAACTCGCAAAAAGAGATCTGCTTTGATGCCACAGCTCAGCTCACTTGCAAAGTTTATCTTGCTCCAGTTGCCAGCAGCATTGCAGAAGAAGCCCCAGCGAAGAAATAATACTTTTGTGTAATACTCCCAATTAATCTGGCCAGAAGAAACTCCTAGGCTGTAGATCATGATTAAGAAGCAGCAGGAATGTGAACTGGGCTTACTGTCAGCAGACAGCCCCCTTTGTAAAGAAGTTTTAGAAAAGCAAGTGGAGATGAGGCATGATAATCCTATTCAGCTAACATTAGGAAGTTTCCAGGAAGATGAAGAAGCTGTCAAAGGAAGCTGTTCACTAAGGGAAGGACAGGAAGCCGGGGAGGCAGCAGATGTTAACTGGATGTTGGGAATTCAGATAACAGCTGGTCTCAGGAAGAAATGTATTTGTGGGAGATACTGTTTGAAGGATGGTCAGAAATGGCAGCTCTTTGCATAATTATCTATGAGCAGCAGATAATTATGCTTTTTGGATGAGACATCCTAGAATCCAGACATCCAAATTAGCCATTGTCTGGAACAGTGGGCCTACTGGCCGGATGCGACTCTCCAAGGTAACTTACCCAGCTCCCACCCTGAACTTTAGATTTAATGTCACTCTAAGTCTGAAATGACTTGAAGGCACTCAACAACAACAATCCTAATTAACTTGACTATCTCATCAGCCAAAAGCAGGCCTACTTTCCAATGAAATACTGGTAAGTTTATGTTGGTTAAAATTGTTCTTCATTTTAAATATTGTATTGTGCTTTCATATTTACTTGCATGACAAATAATAGCTGTGCGGTGTGCATAGGAATTTGTTGATTTTTTTTTTCAAACCATAGTCCACCCCCCTCAACAGTCAGAGGAACCAAGAACCAACCCTCTGCTTAAAAAGTTTAATGTACTTTATATGTACTATTTAAATAGAAGACTATGACCCCTTAAAGAAAATATATTATCTGAAAAATGATTATAAAACAGAACACTAAAAGCTGGAAAGTATTGCACTTTATGCAACAAACACTTACAAATGTAAGTCTATTTGAATAAATAAACAACCCTGAACTGGGAAAAAAAGTTTCTGGTCTGGGGTATTCAGAGATCTGTAATCTAAAAGCCCATATCTTCCGAACCTTTCCAACATGGTAATGTGAGTTTTAACACAGAAGAACTTGTGTTGTAGATGATAGGAGAGATAACACCAAGAATGATCCTTCCGTTAAGGCTGAAAAGGATTTTATTTTCAGCTGAAGACTTTGGATGTGGAATTTCCTCCAAAAGCAAACCAGAGCCCTGATCAAGGCGTTGACATTGCCTTTTATACATTTTCAGACAAAGAACATGCTTCTACATACATCTCATCATTAGTATGTCACTTCACGTGTTTACATACATGGGCATAAATATGCACGTATCAGCATTTTCCTATCTAAGCCCTCTAAAAGCCTGTAGCAAGTTACAGATACTAAGAGAGATCTGTCAAGAGGCCTACTTTTGACCTGTCAGAAGTCCACTCTCCCTCTAATGGAATGTACGTATAGATAACAGCCCCCCTTCTCCCTGTCCTGCCAGCTTGTACATTTACACAGACCCCTTGCACCTTTTTTGTGCCCGTATCCACGTGCCTGGCACAGAGAGAGCATGATTTTTCTACATTTCAATGTTTCTAATGTGCATACAATAAATGTCTGAAAATCTATATTTTCCAGTTCCTCATCACTTGTAACTTTCTCAATGATGACATATAACATTGGATTGTAGGCTCAATGGTGTTGCCAAGCTGGAACTATAAAAGATACAAACCTAAGGCACAACTGTCCATGGGTACCAGATGAATTTCAAAATGCTAGGATTGTTTGCAATTTACTAAGATCTTGCATTGGGAAACATAGCTGTGACATCTTTCAATGTTAGCCTCGAAAATCCTACCTATGAAAACTCACAGCCCTTACCTAAACACAGCCATTTCTAAAGTACGGGATAGTGAGGCAGTCAGTAATATGTCCAGCCTTCGCCCAGTTGTGAGTCACATGAGACAGCCATTTTCAGACAGCCTTGTGGGCTTCCATCAGGGTCTCATCACAACTGCCTGTCTTGATACACTGCATGACTGGGATAACATACACACATTACTATTAATCACCAACTTGCTCTGCAGTCATTTAGAAATGGTTGTCTTTGGGGGCTGCAATGGTTCAAAGGCAGAATTTGGTAAGACTTTCCGTTGTTGTAATTATGCAAAGACTGCAAGTGTGGACTGGAATAATTACAATGTCATAAATAAGGTTTGAGTGATGACTTCTGGACATCTCATGCTCCCAAATGCATATTTATGAAACAGGATGCTGCCTTTGAGGTTGTTGATTTGTTTTTGAATAATTAGATGTTGTCAATATAATTTGGGTTTTAAAAAAACCTAGTTTGCTGAGAATTTAACAAATGACACATTATGACCACTACTGTTGTTGCTGTTATCATCACAGTTGTCATACTGCCTTTCTTTCTGTGAGGTCAAGGCTCATTATTGCACTTTATTATCCTCACAACAGTGTTGTGTGTTAGGTTAGTCTAAGAGTGTGATTAGCTCAAGGCTACCCAATGAGTTCTGTAAATGAAGACTTGTTTATGGTTAAGTCTCTTGCTTAATCACTATAACACATTGATTTTTTTAATTTAGCTGTTATGGTTGGTGAAGAAAGGGAAAAATGTGAATATGGTTGTAATGGGCCTTTTTGGGTATCAGTTCTTTTTCTGTATTACAGAATATGAGCTAGTTTTAATATCAAACAGCAAGAACAGTCTAAGCTGTGAGGCATTGGTAGCACTATTATTCTTAGGGATCTCAGACATTATTATTTTCCCCAAAAAGATCTATATAAAATCTGTAGATCCAAGAACAAGTCTAAATCTTTCTGAACATGTCTCTTATCCAGTCACCTAAATCTCTTCCCCAGTGCCCTGTACTGAATTCTGAGATGCAGTCCTTCTCATGAAATTGGAAGGATTTTAGAGCTGTCAGCTACAAAATACGAGATTAACACAGTGTTGTTCATTAATCTGTTCTAAAGTGTTGAATCTTTTAAAAATGTAACTTAAAAATGATCTGTGCCTATGACATAGGGTTAAAATACGATGAAATTTGTAGAAAATTGTAGATAAGTACAGCCGATTTCATGAATGATATTTTTTTACCTATTCTTCAAGTCCTTTCTCATTTTGTAGCAAGGCTTTCCCCCTCTGTGCTCTGCCAACTGAATTCATTTTCAGCAGTGTTGTGTTGTTCTCTTCTAATGCTTGGCATTGCAAACAGGTTTCCTTTCTCTAGTGCTTAATTTGCAAAAGTGCTTGAGAGATGCTGGGTCTCAGCTACAGCTTGAGCCCCAGACTCAGAAAAACATTCCCTGCTGGAAAGATGTTGGAGACCAGAGCTATGTGTAACTGCTCACCTGGCCTGTACACCCTAACCTTGGCTGCTGCTCTACCTTACCATGGAGGACATTGACCCATTACCAGTAATGAAGGATGATTTGACCAGCTGTTCTCATTTCTGCACATGGAATGAAAAAGCCCTAATTATGACTTTGAAAAGACCTTTTCCATTGTGGTTATTTAGCTATTACTCTTTTTCTCCCTTGGCAAGAAAAAGGTTTCACCTGCCACCATATACACCAGTGAGCAAACTACAGTAAAACACACTCAGCAGTAAGCAAATGACAGAAAACCACACTCACTGTGAGTTTTGTTTGGCATATTCATTAAGAGCTTCATCACACGACTACCAAAAAAGGCTCACCTTGCTTCACTTTGCTGCGGGAAGTAGGGAAGCCACTGTCCTTCACCCCGCATTGTCTGTCTCTTGCAGCTTTTGATTCCATGGGGAGAAGCGTGGAGCATTATTATTACATCATTTCTACCCCACCCTTCTCACCCATCAGTGGACTCAGGGCAGCTTACAATATGAGCATATGAATAAAAAAAACAGTTTACATCACTGTGTTGTCGAAGGCTTTCATGGCCGGGATCACAGGGTTGTTGTATGTCTTTCGGGCTGTGTGGCCATGTTCCAGAAGTATTCTCTCCTGACGTTTCGCCCACATCTATGGCAGGCATCCTCAGAGGTTGTGAGGTATGGATAAACACACTGAGGGCAGAGGACAGCTAATGACTGAACAAAGGATGCCCCCAGGCAAGAGACAAAACCTTTCCAATGCTAATTAGGGTGATTAACTGAAACATTAATGCTGGCTTCCCAGTGACAAAGGACTCTTGCCACACCCTGGACTCTCCACAGATATATATTCTTTCCTTTCCTTACCTAGTTTATCCATACCTCACAACCTCTGAGGATGCCTGCCATAGATGTGGGCGAAACGTCAGGAGAGAATACTTCTGGAACATGGCCACACAGCCCGAAAGACATACAACAATCCAGTTTACATCACATTTAAAACCATTAGATTAAAAATTACGTTAGAATTAGGCACTTGCATTTAAAACATACATAATTATACATATAAATATACATTCATGGCGCTTATTGTGTCCACGTGGGGTCTGTCAGTGAATCATATGTTTATTGTCTCTCATTTCAACAGCTACTCTTGCTTGAATGCCTGGTCCCATAACCACATTTTCATTCTGTTCCGGAAGGATAGGAGGGAGGGGGCCTGTTTAATTTTATTTGGTAGGGCATTCCATAGATGGAGGGCCACCACTGAAAAGGCCCTGTCCCTCGTCCCCGCCAGTCGCACCTGTGAGGCTGGCGGGACCGAGAGCAGGGCCTCCCCGGAAGATCTTAGATTCCGTGATGGGACATGTTGGGAGATACGTTCGGACAAGTAAGCTGGGCCGGAACCATTTAGCGCTTTATAGGCTAAAGCCAGCACTTTGAATTGTGCTCGGTAGCTAATCGGCAGCCAGTGGAGCTGACGTAACAGAGGAGAAATATGCTCCTTGTACATTGCTCCAGTTAGCAATTTGGCTGCTTTCCGTTGGACTAATTATAGCTTCCGAACAGTCTTCAAAGACAGCCCCACGTAGAGTGCGTTGCAGTAATCTAATCGGGATGTAACAAGAGCATGGACCACCTTGGCCAAGTCCGGCTTCCCAAGGTACAGTCGCAGCTGGTACACAAGTCTTAATTGGGCAAAGGCTCCCCTAGCCACCACTGAAACCTGGGGTTTCAGGCTCAACGATGAGTCTAGGATCACCCCCAAACTATGCACCTGCGCCTTCAGGGGGAGTGTGACCCCATCCAGCACAGGCTGTAACCCTATGCCATCCAGCATTGGTGCTCAGCCTAACAACACAATTTCATAAAGTGGTTATAGACACCAACTTATGCAATGCTGGAAAAAGTAGTCATTCTATTGAGCATGCGTGGTGCATGGGGCTTCCCCCATTAAAGTAAGTCTTCCATGTTGCTGCAGTGACACGGCATGCCAGTTCCACCCTCCTTCACCCACAGAGCTGGCACGATGTCAACTGATGGGAGCTGGCCTGCTCCATAGATGACTGGGGCTAGATCAGTGCATGTTGCCGATTTTAGCCTCACGTGACGATGTGGTAAAACAAGAGATTATGGTGGTGGTGATGGTGGTGATGGTGATGATTATGATATAGTGCTGTTATCTTATGATATAGTGATATATTATCTTGTTCATTAGAATGACTGCTTTTTCCAGCATTGCATAAGTTGGTGTCTAGAACCACTATATGAAAGTGGGGCCGGGCTGTGGAGCAGGCTGGTTAGCAGCCAGCTACAATAAATTACTCTGACGAAGAGGTCATGAGTTCGAGGCCAGCCCGTGTCAGGGTGAGCACCCTACAATTAAAATAAAAATATAGCCCCTGCTCGTTGTTGACCCTAAGCAACCCGAAAGATAGTTGCATCTATCAAGTAGGAAATTTAGGTACCACTTATATGTGGGGAGGCTAATTTACGACACCATAAAAATCACCCAGCCGCCGTTGGAATGAGGAAGTTGCCATTGCAGTGGATGATGAAGCATCTGCTCCCCCTGTGGCTGGAATCAAACATACCCTCAGGAAGCTAGAAGCTGGAGAAGGTTTAAATTGCCTCTGCGTCTGTCTCTGTCTCTGTCCTATGTTATATGGCATTGAATATTTGCCTTATATGTGTACAATGTGATCTGCCCTGAGTCCCCTTCTGGGTGAGAAGGGCTGAATATAAATACTGTAAATAAATAAATAAATAATTGTGTTGCTAGGCTGAGCACCAATCCTGGATGGCACCTGGGCACAGCTGCATCCTTGACCCAAACCAGTCACCGATAGGCCACAGGGCTGTTCCAAGTGAGCTGCCCAGTTGGTCACGTTCATCCTCTTGGATGTTATGTTCCACCAGCTTCAGCTATGATCTTGGGTGTGCTATATATTACAGAAGAGTCTAAACAAGAGAGAAAGGGAAGACCTTGCTCAGTCTTTTTTTAAAGACAACAGAGAAAAGGAGAGGCAAGGGTAACCCATGTAATCAGATATACTTGAATGATTTATTTAGAATACTTATGCCTTTCAGATGAATGAGCCTCACTCAAAGTAGCTTACAGGAGTTTATAACAATATCCACGCAGTCTTGTCTACGCAGGCACACCTTCTGGTTCCCTTGAATTTTGTCATTCTAGGGGTGCAATATAATAACGCTTTGTTCCTGACAAGGAATAGGAAATCAAGCTCAGTACAGCTGCTTCTTTTCTGCCTGATGCTGGTGTTCCCTTTTGCCATACTGCTTTTCCCAGGGGACAGAACATGCTATGTACTTTGGGCTTCTCCCCAAAGAATGAGATAAGGGGGTGCATTCGCAGGACAACTAAGACATAATGTAAATGTAACAAAGACCACCGTCCACTAACCCTTTTCACATGGCTCCAGTGTAGGGATGAAAAGCTGGAGGCAGCCTGTCTGTCTGGTTATGTACTGTATACTCTAAGCTTCTCCTTAGTGTATTCCCCTAAAAGATATCTGTGTCTCTCCCCTCCCCAGCTAGTGGTTGTAATTTCATCAGACTGGTTATGGTGAGGTCACTTTTTCTGCACCGACCAACCGTTGTCGGAGGCGTCTAGAGTTAAAGAACAATCTTCACCCAGGTTTCCTGATGATCTATTGCAATGAACTTTTACTGCAGGCACTTAATACACAACTGGCATTACTGATCATGACAGCTCATTCATTGTTGACAATTTGGGAAAACCGGATACCTTGTGGTTTGCATTTAAATGGAACAGAATGGCTTGGGAATATTCAGATTTAACACACACACACACACACACATTCTGGCTGCAGCTCCTTGCTGCACTTTCAGTATTGCAGGTTTTTCTTTTCTCCTCATCACCCCCACCGCATTTAGCTAACTGCCTGCTCCACGGCTGCTTAGATGTCTCCTCTTGGTCGGAACAGAAATTGGCTACTTAATCTGTGGTGCCACCTAGGGAACAAATGCAGCTAACCAGCTGTAGATTGAATGGAGAGATTTCAACGCTGTGAGATTATTTTGCAAGCCACCTTCCCAGGATTTCAGAAAGTAGAGCTCCTCATGTAGCCCTCCCCATCAGGAACTGCTGCTTTGGAAGGCGAATAAGGACACAACAAAGATGGAACCCAGTCTATCATGGCTCAATAGGCTATGGAAGCAGAGGAAGACATACGTTTCTAGTGCAGGGCACTGTATTCCTTCTGAGATAACTAGGATGGATTTTAAAAAGTCAATTGGGGTACTCATGGCCTCCCTGTCAGTGTCTATGCTCTGCCATGTGTACTCTTGATAGGTCCCTATTACTTGGTGCAAGCTCTGTCATTGAGAAGAGTGAGAATGATGCAGATTTCATGACACTCAATCTGCATTAGGCAGCAGATTTCAGTGTCATGAAAGGGTAGCCGGTGTTATTTACTTGTTGCTATCGTGCTGTTACTTACAGAATCAGAGGAGGGTGGTGATGTAGTTGTGGAACCAGTATCATTCATTTTAGGTGCTGAGTGACTGGTTGAATGGACTGAATCCATGTATTGTTTTGCTTCAGATGAGCAATTTTTGTTGAGTTTTATTTGTCCTTCCTATATATTTTCTTTAGGTAAGTAACAGAATCAATGTGTCTCAAAAGAATTACAGAAAATCAAGGTGCTTGCAAGCAATTTGTAGTAGTTGTGCTTTTTACAAACCAATCCCATGTCTACTTGAAAATAAAAAATAATTTAGGTCAATGGAGTTACTCGCAGTTGAGTGTTTATAGAAATAAAATGTAAACAATTGCTTTTGCCTCCTTCTTCTCATGACTGACTACAGTTATATGTGGCAAATTGTTCTCTGATGTGCAAGCATTAAAGATGTTGGGAGACTTAGGATTAAGTTAGAGACAGCCAAATAACAAACCACATTTCTAACCACAAAGGCGGGTACATCAAGCCCATACAATCAGACTCAATGTTAATGAAGAGGAGTCAAAAAGGTCACTCGTGGTTTTACTTGTAAGGAAAATAGTACTTTTACAGAGGGAGGCAAACTTCTCTTATCTAGATTTCCATTTTCCTTTTATTTCTGTTCATATTTTGATGTTGGTTTTCCCTAATTCTCTTGAGACACGTTGGTTCTGTTACCTGATTTCAGCGTATGATCAGAAAAGGAAAAATAAACTGTTGTTATACAAGTACAGAAGGTATTCTGTTTTTGAGGAACAATTTGTGACATTTGACAGAGACAAGAACATTACATAAGAGCCAGGAAATTGGTGAGACATTTCAAAACATTGGCAATGATACATCTTCACCTGCTGAATTCCTACAGGCAGGGAGGCAGATGGAAAAGGTGAACTGCAACAGCCCTGTAACCTTTCTGCAGTGAAAAAGATAGATTAGTTTATAAAGGCAAGGGGCCAGCTTTCTTTCTCTTGTTTGCCAAATGTATTTGTCAGCAGCCTAGCTGGATTAATTAAACAAATTAATGCTTCCCCACCTCCAAATAGAGGAAAACATAGCTCGCCAATGTCTAACACCCAAAGGCCAATTCTATTTGTATCTCTCAGAGTCGACAATGTTGTTGTGATGCTAATCTATTTTTCAAAAGTGCATTTTGCTATGTATGTAGACCTCCTCATGAATAGTCAGTGTCCGTGATAAAAAGAAGACATTGCCAAGTGGAGCAGGCCTTGAGTCTAGATGGGAGGACTTTATGAGCCAGAAACAGCTCAAGGGCCAGATGTTTGCTATTCATGCTAGATCAAGGAAAAATTACTTTGGGAAAGAATTGACCCCCAGAAGCCACCAGCCAATATATTCAGTGGCTGAAGAATTCTTGGAATTGCAATCTAAATAACTTTTCAAAACTAGGATCCCTGTGTTATGTGTCACAGTTAGCAGATAATTTAATTTTGATTTGTCTGAAGATGTCCAAACACATAATTTGCAAAGGATTTGTCTTAGTTAGCCTGCCTTTCTCAATCAAGCCAACAGGATATAAAATACTGAAATGATCAGAGTTATCTGGTGCTAGCTTTGTCCTAGTAGCTACTGAATACCAGCCCAGAGGAAGAAGACTTCCAGCACTACTGGCTAATGGACTGAGATACAGTGAAAAAGGAAAGCTTTGTGACAGTGTTAAGCACTATCCCGATTCCCAGATGGGTATATGTGAATAGGTTGCACTTAAGGCTCAATGGATAAGATGCTGCTGTGAAAGCTTTGTGGAAGGCAGCTTGTAGACTCCATGTCAGTAAGGTATTGAATCCACTTTGAGTCCCAGCTTAAAGGAGCTATCCAAGGTCCTTAACCCTTTCCTCCAAAGAGGTTCAGTACCTTGGATCACTCATTTAAAGTAACGATTACAACCTGGAGTGGAAGCTGGCTGTCTTGCACTTTAGCTGGAGAAGAACACTGTGTTTTCCCCCGAAAAGATTATTGTTCTAGGATAAGATGGAGATATTTTTTTTAAGAACACTAAATAAAACTGGGGGCTATGTGGGTGTCAGCTGTATAGTCCATAATTGGTGAAATTGCATGAACCAGCTGGTAGATCTGGTACCTTAGAGATCCGAAAGAAAATGGAGCAATTCATACAACATATATTCTGACAGGAGAGTGTGTGAAAAAAAATCACATTTTTCTGAGTAATTCAGCACTGCAAGTTTTTTTAAACAAAAATATTTTGTGGTTCTTTTTTCTTTCTTTCTTGGCTTCGTAAAATAACCATTTAGCCACCACAGAAGTACTATTATTTAAACTATCGTCTGGACCCTTCGTAATAACTTAGCAACAATTGTGATCGCCAAGTGCAAAAATGTCCTTCTCTGGACCGGAGCCCAAGTGAATGAATGAGTCACTTCTCTTCTCTGGTGCCAAGACCTGATGAGTTATAACACACAGCAGAGCCTGATCGGAATAAACAGGCAAGATTTAACGTGGCACAGGAGCCAGCAGTGAGATGGTACAGAAGATAGAGAGTGATAGAAAACTTTTTCGAAGGAGAGCATGACTGCTTAATTAAGCTTCGGCAACAGAGCCTTGCTTCATACACTGATTTAGCGTAAACTCCAGATTTATTAATTATATGTTTTTAAACACTTTTCCCCCTTTAATATTTATGTTCTCTCCATCCTTCACTCCTTAAGCTTACCTTATATATGGCTTACCTTTATCTTGCCTGGTTTGGAAATCTGGTATTCTAAGTTCCTACCAGTACAAGCAGAGTTGTGGGAAGAAGGCAGAGGGGAAAGGAGATTGCAGTGTTTTACAATTTAAACATTTGTATGCTAATATGTGTGACATCATGAATAAGAATTTCAAAGCAACGAGCAGGCTTTGTCTTGCAAATTAAATTGAACAATTAACAGTAACAAGCAGACAATTTAGGCAGACAGTTAAGGAAGAGTTCTCCATGAGAGTTATGTTATCATTTTACTTTTGATTTTATGGGTCCCCCGCCCCATCAGAAATTACTATGATCACCTGATTGACAAGGGTTATTAAGAAATAAAGGAGAATACTTGCAGTTTCTTTTTATGCATATATAATCTATATTTCTGTACGTTTATGATTTTTATCACACAATCAAATTTTCTGGTTTTCCTACAGAAAAAAAATGTGATGTAACAGCACGAGGGTTTGTGTGATAAGAGAGTCCTATGGAACAATAGGATGATAACCTTGTAGTGACATTGCTTTTCCAAGGCACAAAGAAGTTCCTACTCTGACAAAACGATTCTATGTAATTTACTGCTGGATAGCTCCACAGTAGTAATTTGTCACATGTTGTGATGTAATATGATGGGTTCATTTTTTTAAATGAATTATGGATTATGGATTACCACTTTTATATCAACAGCAGATCTGTATAATTTCATATAAATAATATTCCTCCTGTTCTTCCCTTTACTTCAATATCTATTTTTTCCCTTTGTCTAAATACAACTCTTTTCACCCTCAAGCTAATCTTTTCCTTAATAAGGTATTTAATAATTTAGAATATCTTCAAAATGAGCAGATTTCAAAGGGGCTGGTATCAATGGCAGTCTGAGAGCTCCCGGCTATGAAAATGTGTATGGGGCGACCAAACTTTTAAGAGACAGAATCCCAATTGTCTTTTGCCTGTAGGCAACAATTTTATTAAAGTTGGTATTAAACCACAGTGCATGGAATGTACTTAACCATTGATGTCTCCAACAGAAGGATTAGCAGAAGCTTATCATTTTATATTTAAATCTCAATTTGGATTTTGGAGGTGTTTCTTTGCATGTTTTAAAAGGTGATCTAATTCCCACCCCCCTTAAAAAAATATCCTTTTTCATTTATTACGTTGGTTCAATCCCATGCTCCTTTTAAAAATGTTCAAGGTTAGCCAACAAGCATAATTTTCAGAATCATTTTAAAAAGAAAACATTTACTATTCTTATAATAAATGTCACAATTTTTAAAAGCAAAATGAAAGATTGAAGACAATTATTTGTGTTGATGTGTGTTGATGTGTGTGTGGATTTTTGAAACTATGACCCAATGGTTATTCAAAGTAAGAATAGACAAAGTATGGCCAGGGTTGTTGTATGTCTTTCGGGCTGTGTGACCATGTTCCAGAAGTATTCTCTCCTGACGTTTCGCCCACATCTATGGCAGGCATCCACAGAGGTTGTGAAAGCCTTTGACAACACAAAGTATGGCCAGTTTGCCACGTGCAATGGTTCCAGATCTTTTCTTTTGCACCCCCAAACCCCAATATTCTTCTGCTGTAGGCATTTTCTATGTCTCGACAGCATTTTCTACACAGAAAACAAGGGTTTTTTTTGGTGCAGAAAATATTTCTCCATAGAAAATGCATACAAAAGGTTGTTTTTTGTACAGGAAATGCTGCTTTCTGCAACAAACAACCAGGTGTTTTTTTCCGTGTCAGGAGCAACTTGAGTCGCTTCTGGAGTGAGAGAATTGTGTAAATTTTGTGCAGAATACATATTTAACTGCAAAGATTATTGCCAACCCAGGGTTATTCTTATCAGGATTACTTGACATAGCAAAAACATGTTTTTCCATCATATTTTTTCCATCCCTACTATTGAGTATGTCTATACAGTGTAGCTGGCTCAGCCTTAAGAGTGAACAAATAAACCACTAGCATAGTGAAAATGAAATACATGATGCAGAATACATAATTGTGTCTTCCCCCCCCCCCCTCCGCAAAAAAAACGGGGTGATGATGCCACCTGTCAAACCATCAGGGTAATAGGCAGAACCTTTGGCAAGTAAATGTGGTGGTAATTATGCTTTCACATTTTGCTACTGGCAGCATAGAGGAAGCGAAAGAATGAAGAAAATAGCAAAAGAAGGTCCTGTCTATAATTATGCACCTATTTCACTTTAATTGGATAAATGATTGCTTATAATTGAATCTCCATATACATCGATTCTGTATCTACAAATTCAACTATAAAGGCAGTCCCCGAGTTATGAATGAGATAGGTTCAGTGGGTTTCTTCTTAATTTGAAATTGTTTGTAAATTGGAACAGGTACATTTTTAAGTGTACCTCCAGATAGATAGGTAAAAAGGTTAAGGTTTTCCCCTGACATTAAGTCCAGTCATGTTTGACTCTGGGAGTTGGTGCTCATCTCCTTTTCTAAGCTGAAGAGCCGGCGTTGTCCATAGACACCTCCAAGGTCATGTGGCCGGCATGACTGCATGGAGTGCCGTTACCTTCCCGCCGGAGCGGTACCTATTGATCTACTCACATTGGCATGTTTTCGAACTGCTAGGTTGGCAGAAGCTGGAGCTAACAGCGGCCGCTCACGCCGCTCCCGGGATTTGAACCTGGGACCTTTCGGTCTGCAAGTTTAGCAGCTCAGTGCTTTAACACACTTTACCATCGGGGCTCCTAAGATAGATAGATAGATAGATAGATAGATAGATAGATAGATAGATAGATAGGAAAGATTTGGGTAGCATAGGGAAGGGTTAACACCACTGTGGTGTTTGTTTCACTGTGTGTGGCCCTGTTCAGAAGATTTCACCTTCCTGTCTGTCTTTGTGATCATTGGATTTTGAAAAAAATGGTTTGTTGTGGAAACAAGGATTGGTCATAAAGCTTCAGTTGTGATACCTTTTCCCCATAAGAACTCATTTTGGAGTTATTTTCCCTTCTTAGGGCTGTGTCGTGGGGCCGGGCTGTGGAGCAGGTTGGTGAGCAGCCTGCTGCAATAAATCAATCTGACCATGAGGTCATGAGTTCGAGGTCAGCCCGTGGAGGGGTGAGCACCCGTCAAGTAAAAAAATAAAAAATAGCCCCTACTGGTTGCTGACCTAGCAACCCGAAAGATAGTTGCATTTATCAAGTAGGAAATAAGGTACCACTTATAAAGTGGAGAGGCAAATTTAACTAATTTACAACATTGGAATGAGGAAGTGCCGTCACAGTGGATGATGAAACAGATGCTCCCTCCTGTGGCCAGAATCGAACATCCCCTCAGGAAGAAGTTAAATTGCCTCTGCGTCTGTCTCTGTCTCTATTCTATGTGTATATGGCCATTGAATGTTTGCCCTATATGTATATAATGTGATCTGCTCTGAGTCCCCTTTGGGGTGAGAAGGGCGGAATATAAACACTGTAAATAAATAAATAAATAAATAAATAAATAAATAAATTTTTCTCCCTTCCTTTTGTCCCACTCCCCATCTTAACTATGAGTCATTTGCAAGTCGGATGTTTGTAACTTGGAGATTGCCTGTACTCAGTTTGAAAATATCACTTCCAAAAAAAATCATTCCACAAAGCAAACCTTAATTTAATTTTGCCATTTTATATAAGGGACACCACTTTACTATGTTATTGAATATAATGGAGCTTGAGCATCCACAGATTTTGGTATCCAAGGAGGATCTTGGAATCACAATATAGTGGATATATAGGGTCCTCTCTATTATTTGCAACACTGTTTGTCTCTTTACAGTTCCCTTTCAGCTGGATAGGGATCTTTTATGAGTTCAGTGTGATTTATGAGTGGAACATAGGCAGTTCATGAGCCCTGAACCTAGTGGAGCTGAGAGCCAGATAGCTACACACAGAATTTTCTGTAATTCCTCGTAATTTTACTGGCAAGATTTTACAAGTGTGTGTGTGTGAAGGTATGATGCCTTCAACTGTGTATTAATGTATTTCTACAGGTCTTAGCTATGTAGTCTTCCTGAGAGCATAGCTATGGTGGTTAAAAAAACCTTTATGTTAGCAACCCAACCTTCAGGTCAGCAGTCCAGCCGGCACAAGGGTTTAAGCCACTGAGCCACCACAGCTCCAGTAGGAAGTCTTAAGATTTTGATGATTAAAAATGAAAACTAGCATGGCAACATGTGGACCAATTTCTGTTTCCATGATGTACTATTTTTATACTATGAAACATAAAATAACTCACAAAAGCCGCTATGTGCTCATGATTGTGTGTTGATTTTGACGAGAGTAGAAAGCAGGAAAACTATGTTTAGGTCCCAATAGACCCCTAGATAATATGTTAATAGATCTGCCTCAGTAGCATTAACGAAACAACTATAGCCGTACAACCAAAATAAAGTCTATCACAATATTAAATATATTTATTGTGACATGTTTAATTTAACAATCCCCAGTGCGTGTGTAGTAATTAACAACAACAAATTATTGGGTATGTTTGAAAACACAATTGAAAAAAATATTAAAAAGAAAATCCATGGCAGCTTAACACGACACAAACAGCAATTACAGTCAAAATTACATGAATGGCCATGTAGCAGATTGTAAACTGGACATCTGGGTGCCTGTTGTTATGCAATTGTGTTGTCTCTGCTCTTTGTTTCTCAATATATTTTATTGTTTTGTTTTATTTTTTGTGGCCAAGACAAGTAACACAGACTGAAAATTTCACTTTGCCTCTACAGCTCTAAAGCTAAACATTAGCTATAGTAAATAAGTTTTTGGGCTTGTGGTCAAACAAGGAATAAATCCAGTTGTCATCCATGGGTTGAGGGAAGAATTCAATAATGAGAGGCTGTTCTTGAGAAGGAACTGCACCTTTTCACCATAAAGAGTCACAGTAAATTCCATCTAATAGTCTTAAACTGGATCTACACTGCCATATAATGCAGTTTGATCTGGATTATTTGGTCAGTATAGACCTACATAATGCAGTTCAATGTACTTCAGACTGCATTCTTTGGCTGTGTAAATACAACCAATTCCTCTTTCTGGGAATGTTGAGTCCCAAAATATCTGAGAAAGGCTTTTATAAGATCTGTTCTAAAGAAGACTTTCTTGGTCCCACTACTGTACAATGGATACTTATAGTTATTTAAGGGCCCTTCCACAGAGCCATATCACCCAGAATATCAAGGCAGATAATCCACAATATCTGCTTTTAACTGGGTTATCTGAGTCCATGCTGCCATATAATCCAGTTCAATGTGGATTTTATACAGCTGTGCGGAAGGGACCTAAGGCAAGGTGACGGGCTATCAGCTATAGAAGGTCTTAAGTGAAAGGGCTTTACTAATTCCATTTCAGATACATAGCTGTGTTCGTCCGAGAATAATTGAGAGAAAGAAGGTTGAATCATAATATCATAGAAGCATAGAATAATAGAGTTGGAAGAGACCACATTGGCCATCTAGTCCAACCCCCTCCATGCTGGTTGAAGCAGAAGCTTTAGAAATCTGAGCTTACTTTATTACATTTATTTATTTAAGATTCATAGCTACTTTATGCTTTTGATGAAGTAGACTCACTCTATGAAAGCTTATGATACAACCTTCTTTCTCTTGCCCCATCTACACTGCCATCTAATAATAAGAATAAGAATTTTATTTCCTACCCGCCTCTCCTTGTGGCTTGAGTCAGGTTACAACTTGGCTAAAAAAACATAATCATGTAAAACATTCTAGAAAATACACATATTCAAACCCATTTCTACAAAATACATATTAAAATACAGAGAACAAATCACACAACATAAGATGCATGTGATTAAAACATAGGAAGATGTGCATCCTTCAGTCGGAAACGGGATAAAGGGGGACCTTTTTATCCCGTGTTTTCACTCATTTGATCCGAATCAGTTCGCCTTTAGCACTGATGTTGTCTATCCACCCCACCCCCACCCCCTTTTGAAACAGAAACTCCCGTGTTTAAAGGCCTGTCTAGATGGGCCCGTAGATGAGGCCTCTATTGGGGTGCATCTACACTGTAGAATTAATACTACTTTTCCCCACTTTAACCGTCACAATGCTTTGGGATCATAGGAAATGTAATTTTAAATAGTTTTTAACCTTCTCAGAGTGCTGGTGCTTCATGAAACTACAAAGTGACATCTAACTGCATTATTTCTACAGTATAGAGATGCACCCTGTTAATCTCAAAAGTGCTAAAGTATTCCCTTGCACAGTTCCATTTCAATCTTGCTTCAGAACTACTTTTTTGGAGAGAAGCAGCTTTAGTCATTCTTGTGGATGATTTGCACCAAGAACTTAACATAAAACTGCTAGAAGAAACTGACCAGAATTTTAGGTCAGCACACTGGTTCCAGAATAATCAGTTTGGGTAGCACTGTTTAAATGGATTTTTGAATGGTGTGTGTGTATGTATGTGTGTGTGTGTGTGTGTATATATATATATATATATACATATATATATATATACACACACACACACACGCGCGCGCGCATATATATATATATATATATACACACACACACACACACACACACACATACGTATACAGTAGAGTCTCACTTATCAACATAAACGGGCCAGCAGAACGTTGGATAAGCAAAAATGTTGGATAATAAGGAGGGATTAAGGAAAAGCCTATTAAACATCAAATTACATTATGATTTCACAAATTAAGCACCAAAACATCATGTTTTACAACAAATCGGCAGAAAAAGCAGTTCAGTACAAGGTAACATTATGGAATAATTACAGTATTTTCAAAACATTACAATGTATTGAAAACTTTGACTACGAAAACATTGACTACTAAAAGGCAAACTGCGTTAGATAATACAGAACATTGGATAAGCGAAGGTTGGATAAGTGAGACTCTACAGTGTATATGAACAATGCATTTTAATCTGCATTTTCTTTATATTTAAATATATATATTGTTTATTAATATAGGGAAAAATATGAGAAATGTATGTAGTTATATTAAATAAATAAATAAATAAATAAATACATAAATAAATGACTGTAGTGGTTGCCCTTGTCTGTCTTCTGCTTGGTGACTCATCTGGCTTGCAGATAAAAAGATTCCCTTTCTCCCTCTCTTTCTTCTTTAAACTCCCCTTAGGTTTTCACCCTCTTCAGTAAGTAAAACACTTACAAAAATCAAAGGCATCATGGGATTTAAGCAGTGGCTTTCCCTTCTGTGGCCCTGCTTGAACTCTTTTAACTTTTTGATTTTGCTCCGTGGTTTCCCTTTTAATCAACCGCTTAGCATTGTCATGAGCTCAGGGGGCTTTACATTTTCGACGCTAGATCCCTGATCTGCAAGTGTCTGGACTGCCTTAAGCTGAAATGAAGAAACACACATATAACAACAGCATTATTCTCTCACTTACAGATGCCATATTCCAGTGATTACTGTATACACTCGAGTATAAGCCTAGTTTTTCAGCCCTTTTTTTAGGACTAAAAAAGCCCCCCTCGGCTTATACTCGGGTGAGGGTCCTGTTGGCTTATATTTGGGTAAGCTAATACTCGAGAATATATGGTACATTTATTATTTTTCTCTATTATTATTGGTATTATTACATTTATTATTTTAAGTAAAGGTAAAGGTTTCCCCTGACATTAAGTCCAGTTGTGACTGACTCTGGGGGTTGGTGCTCATCTCCATTTCTAAGCCAAAGAGCCAGCGTTGTCCGTAGACACCTCCAAGGTCATATGGCGCCGTTACCTTCCCGCCGGAGCGGTACCTATTTATTTACTCACATGTGGCCGACATGACTGCATGGAGCGCCGTTTACACTATTATTTTACTCTATTATTATTATTATTATTATTATTATTACATTTATAATTGTACTCTATTATTGTTGCTATTATTACATTTATTTTTACTCTATTTTTTATTATTATTAATACATTTATTATTTCACTCTGATATTATTATTATTACATTTATTATTCTACTCTATTTATTATTACATGTATTATTTTTCTGTATTTATTATTATTATTACATGTATTATTTTACTCTATTATTATTAAAAGGATACATAAGCACATTTACATTGAAGAAGATGAGAATAATGATTTAATCAGAGTTAGACAGTCTTACCTTGATGTAAATATTCAAAAACATTTAACCTACTGATACCTCAATTAATGTAATTTTTGGTATCTATTTTTATTTTGGAAATTTCCCACCCTCGGCTTATACTTGAGTCAATGATTTCCCAGGTTTTTTTGTGGTAAAATTAGATGCCTCGGCTTATATTAGGGTCGGCTTATATTCGAGTATATACGGTAATTTTATTATTTCTGTTTCCTCTAGTTTCAGCACTGACTGCTATAGCGCTGAGCCTCTAAAGCAGTTAATGGACCCTTCCTCTGTTCTCTACCTGGATTTGCAAGATGCTCATTTTAGGATCAAATATTTTCAGATTTTAAAAAGCCCCAGTGTTGTACAATAGCCATACAGGCTGGAGTTGTTGTTTAGAAAAAAGATGTTTTTCAAAGCTGTGGTTGTGCTTCAAATGCTCTCAATTCCAGTGTAGTTTGTAGAAATAAATGATTCCTTTGAGCTTATTCTTTGCACCAATAATGTCAGAGTTTTATATCATTTCTTAAGTGAAAATGGGTAAGTGATTGTAAGGATCATGACCAAACACTGTATGGCCAGCAGCAATCAAGCCACCTGTTAGAGATTGAGTACTACTAATAGAGACTGAGTACATCATGTTACTAGAGGTTGGAGTTTGGAACCTGAGATAGGAGGTTGGTTGGAGGCTGTTTGAACATTGAATGCTGAGCTGGAGATGCTGGAGCTGATTTGTCCAAGTTGGAGTTGCTAGAGGTGTATTATTGCTGCAATGTCTGGAGAACAAGACTATGGCATCTTATCTGAAGATAAGGACTTTATTGTTTACTAGTCATTGTGTGGGAGAAGCTGTAAAATCCAAGGACTCTGCTATATTTGTAAATACCTTTATATAAATACTAGCTGTGCCCGGCCACGCGTTGCTGTGGCTTAGTCTGGTGGTGTTGGTCAGTCTACATTAGGTTGTATTTATGCTGTGACCTCCACCCTTCTTTATGCTCACATTAGTAGTAGTATTTGAAGTCTGTTACCTTCTTCAATTTTCGTGTTGATTGATAATTGCTTGAGATCCCTGTTGTCTTTGGTTTGTTGTTAATTGTAATGTCTGATTCTGCTGAGTGCGGTTTATATTTTTATTGTGGTACAATAGTCTTTTTTTTTTTTTGCCTGTGTAGGTGTTTATTATTATTGTTGTTGTAGTGGTCATGAAAGTTGGATAAGTTAGATGCTACTGTATTGTTTTTTGGAGGCCCAGTGTAGCACTGACTGGACTCTCAGCCTCAGTGCCTGGCTGTTTCTTGCCTGTGATGGTGTTGATTCTTATTGTTGTTGTTATTGTTATTATTGTAATTGTTTTTTTGGAGGCCAAGTGTGAATGTAGGGATTGGGGAGGTGGATGAGTTGTGTTGTCAAATTTTGTATTTGTTATAGTCACAATGCGTTGTTGTGAGTTTTGTGGGTACAGATTGTGGTTTTGTGGTGTGTTTGTGTTGTTACAACCGGGAGGCAAGGTTTTTGCGTTGTGTTGTCAAGTTTTATATTTCTGGGGCGTTTAGTTGTGTGCCAAGTTTTGTATTTCTGGGGCGTTTAGTTGTGTTGTTATAGTCACGATGCATTGTTGTGAGTGTTATGGGTCTGGATTGTGGTTTTGTGGTGTGGTTGTGTTGTTACAACCTGGAGGGAAGGCTTTTGCGTTGTGTTGCCAAGTTTCGTATTTCTGGGGCGTTTAGTTGTGTTGTTATAGTCACGATGCGTTGTTGTGAGTTTTGTGGGTCCTGTGTGGTTTTGTGGTGTGGTTGTGTTGTTACAACTGGAAGGCAAGGCTTTTGCATTGTGTTGCCAAGTTTTGTATTTCTGGGGCGTTTAGTTGTGTTGTTATCGCATGATGCGTTGTTGTGAGTTTTGTGGGTCTGGATTGTGGTTTTGTGGTGTGGTTGTGTTGTTGTAACCTGGAGGCAAGCCTTTTGCATTGTGTTGCCAAATTTCGTATTTCTGGGATGTTTAGTTTTGTTGTTATAGTCACTGCGCAAACAACTTTATCATTTTATATATATAGATTTTCTTTGTTAAAGAGACAGTTTGTTTTGGGTATTCTCCTTAACCGGAGGGGAAAGCTTCCGAAGAAATGGGGTTGCAAGTTTAGAACCCCAGTTGACGGGTGTGACAAATAACTAGTGCTCATTGCTGTAATTGACTGCAGCTTCAACTCTACAGTTTCTTAGGGCACTTCCAGATAGCACCAAATCATGCACTTTAATTAGGGGCAAAAAAAAAAAAAACCCCGGGACCTGCGAGCAGGACTGCACACAGACCTGTTGGTCCCAGGACGACTGGCTCCATAGCCCACACTTCCTGCTTTGTTCTGGGTTTTTGCAGCCCCCCAAATAGCTGCTGCAGGACATCCAGCAGAATTGACCGATCAGGAGCAGACATTTGAAACCCAGGAAGAAACTAAGATTAAAAATTCCAAGTGCAGGAATAGACAGACATTGGAAGGTGCAGATTTCCAGCTCAGAACCGGGATATTCCCACACCTGGAAATGTCGTGTTTTTTTACTGTTTGCAGAAATTGCTTCCGCTTTTCCAGGGAATGGCATCTGGCCACCCTCCTGTTTGCTGAGGAAGCTCTTGGGATAAAGGTACTGTATGGATGGGTCCTTTGATTGAAAAATAGTTCTCCTTTATAGCAATGGTGGTATTATATAGCCAGTTGAGTTTCAGAGCATGTTGGTTACTTGGAGCACACCTACACTGTAGAAGATATGAAGTTAATGTTTGAGAGAGGAAAAGAAGGTGGCAGGAGATCTGTATGAACAAATTATAACGGTAAAAGAAGAAATAATAGAGGAAATTTTCCAAACATGGAGAATGGACATGGAAATTGAGAGGGAAGATATACAAAGGGAAATAAGTAATATAGCAAAAGAAAAGTACAATGTATTAAGGGAAGCAAGAAGGAAAATGTTACAAAAATGGTACAGAACTCCTGCACAACTTTCACGTTTTTACCAGGGATGAAGGATAGGTGTTGGCACGGTTGTGAACAAAGAGGTGTGTTTAATTATATGATATGGGAATGCGATCGGGTGCAAGAATACTGGAGAATGATTGAAGGAGAAATCAATAGAATGCTAAATCTACAAATAGTAATAGTTAATAGAAATGTACTACATGCAAGGATAACGGAAGTGAAGAATATACAAAAAGAAAAAATGATTGACAAATTAATAGCATGTGCACAAATTGTTTTAGTGAGGAGTTGGAAAGATAAAACAAAATGGACTCTGGCGAATTGGTATAAGTATATAGTTGATATGTTAAATGTAGAAATCACAAATTGCAAATGGAATAATATAGATAAAATTGAAAATATTGCAATAATCAAGGGGATGTGGGAACCAGTTAAGAACTATTTAGAGAACATACTAAGATGTGGAGTGGAAAAATTAAGATTGAGATTGATATTTCAAATGTAACTTCTGTAGTTTGTTGTATAAAGTGTATGTACAAGGAGGGGAGGGTGGGAGTGGGATAAAACGACAAAACAACAATAAAAACAAATTAAAAAAAAAAGAAGATACGAAGTTTGACTGCCACGGCTCAATACTATGGGACCATGCAGGTTGTAGTTCGATGAGAGCACTATAGTACTCTTTGGCAGAGAAGGGTAAACTTACAAGTTCCATGTTTCTATAGCATTGAGCCATGGCAGTTAAAATCCCATGGTTCAATAAACTACAAGCCCCGTGATTCCATAGTGTTGAGCCATGGTGAAACTGCATGCTTTCTAAAGTGTAGAGGCATACTGGAAGAAGCCAACTTCACTGGGAAGAGGTTTACAATAGTGTATTTCTGCACTCCCTTGACTCATGGAGTGGGATTTATATGTTTTTATGTGGGAAGGTGGATTGGATTTTCATCTGAACTTGATTATGTGTTCTGAGAGATGAGAGAATTAATTTTGTGACTGTCTTGAAATATAAATTCCTTATTGAAGGAAACTGACCTTAATGTGATGTAGTTAAATGTCCCACCATCAAAAGAAATTACTCTGGTGATTAAGGCTTTCTTTCTTTCTTCTTTTTAAAATATTATTTTTAATTCATAAAAGAGAAACTAAAACACACAAACACACATTTTTGATATTTTAAACTACCAAAATTACATAATAATAATAATAATAATAATAATAATAATAATAATAATAACAACTTTATTTTTATACCCCGCCCCATCTCCCCGGAGGGACTCGGAGCGGTTTACATAGGGCCATGCCCGACATAAAAGTACAATCACAGCAATAAAACAGTAAAAACAATTTTTCACATCAATAAGACATCAACATCAGTAAAACAGTCATAAAAATCAATATATTGCATAAAATATTAAAAACGGGAGGCTAAAAACAGACTATACATGACTGCATAATGTACACTACACTTAAACAACCTTCGCTACAAGTTTCTCACTCTCTATCTGATGGTTGTTATCTCATAGAAGTCTATTTCCTGTAAATTATAGTGTGATCACTCTTCTATTTTAGGCAACACCCTATTAATGTGTGAATCTCACAGTTGAATGCCCCCAGCATTGTTGTGAAAAAGTAATGAACGCATTCCAAACTTAGTTAAAATTAGTCAAAGATTTCTCCTTAGTCAGCACAGTCAATTTGTCCATCTCTTTTATTTCACAGTTCTTCATCAGCCATTGTTTTTGCATTAGGAAAAGTGGTTTCTTCTGTCTCTGAGAATATATAGTTCTTGTGACAGAGTTTTTTCTTTTGTAATCTTTTGAAAAGTGCCAATACTCTTCCACCCACAGAGCTCCACTGGAAGTACTTTGTCTGATGGGCTCCAGCAGGCTTCGTCCTCCAAGAATCCTGCAAATGTCCTAGGATGATAAAACTCTTTAATGTGATGAAGTTCTTAGTGTACTGTTTTACCTGACATAGCCTTTAAATCTGGTTTTGGATTGGTGTGTGTGTGTTGCATTTACATTGTATTGATTTTATTGGATGCTGCTGTACAACACTTTGATTTCCCTGGTAGGCAGAAAAAGCAAAGACTAATCTATCAGTCAGCTTTATCAGATAGAGCAAATGTCTGTTGAGAGATGATGGATAGATGTCTTAAACTAGGGGTAAGAGTTTTGTGAAATCAAATATCATTTATATTTTATATAAGGCACACACTTTTACAATGTCATTATATAAAGGAACTTGAGCAGCTACAAATTTGGGTGTCCATGGTGCAGACGGGCGAGGGAGGGTGGCGATTCCGAACCAAACATCAGTAGATACCAAGTGTCAACTGTATAATGTTCCCACTGTATCTATCTTATATATTGTGATACATTTTTCTTGGATTTTATTGTACAGCCCTTATACAAGTTGATCATCCTATATGTGAAAATCCCAAATCTGAACTACAGTGTTCCCTCACTTATCGCTGGGGTTAGGTTCCAGGACCACCTGCAATAAGTGAAAATCTATATTTTCTTTTAATATTTATACATTATTTTAGTAGCCATACACTATTTTAAGTCTTTATCAACCAATCGTGTTAATAAATCGCCTCCTTCTTCTCCCGTCGCTCCTTTTCTCTCCCTTTGGCTTCTCCTTCCTCCCTTCCTTAGGCTGTAAATTGCAATTTTTTATGATTTAGAATAGTCTTTTAGAGTTTATTGAAAAACCGCGAAACAGCGAATCCATGAAAAGTGAACCGCGAAGTAGCGAGGGAGCACTGTACTCCAGAATGGTCCACATTGTTGGCTAAGCAATACCTTTGGTTCAATGTACACAAACTTAGTTTCCTGCACAAAATTATTAAAAACTACTGTGTATACAATTACTTTTAGGCTGTGTGCATAAGGTATATATGAACCATAACGAATTTTATGTTTTAGACCTAGGTCCAATTTCTGAGATATTTCAAAATGCATTCAAAATCTGGGGTGGGAGTGGGTTCTGAAATCCAAAACACTTCTGTTCCCATGTATTTCAAGTAAGGGATGCTCAATCTGTATTATGCTATTATTGTATGCTATCATGTCATAATTTCTCTACCTGATTTTTATATATATATATATATTGACTGTTTGATAGAATTCATTGTATTGCGTATTTTAGATTATAGTGCATGCTGATTAGCATTTTGTGCAGTATGTCATAATGCAGGTCAGCTTTCTCTGACCTAGTGCTCTTTAGAAGGTTTGAACTACAACTGCTAGATTTGGGAAGGCTAACAATACTGTCAGTCTGAATTAGATTTGTGTGGTGTAGATGTTATTTGCAGATGAATATGTGAAAAGACAGTGCTACTCCCTTTTGTCTCTTTCCAAAGTTTTCAGTACTCAAGGAAGCGAAAATTCCCAGAAGAAAAATAGTTCCTTGACATTTCTTCTTCTAAATAAATCCAATTCCCAGTTTGGCTCAGGGCATAAAAGCTGAGGCCCAGATTTGAAAAGTAAACTAAATAACACTGGAGAGAGTGAGCGTGAAGCAGCATGTAAAAGGAGCCTTGAGGAAATAGTGTGGAGGTCAAGAATTGTGCCAGCAGGTTTCCTTAGGCAAAATTCTGTCCGCAGTTGCACACGTACAATCCCATTTCTTTCATGGGATTGTATGGATGGAATGGAGAAGAGAAACTGAGTTGTTGTCTTCCAGTCTTCATGCTCCAGAGACTTTCTAACTATGCTGCAGTTTCTCTTAACTGCAGTGTGTTTTGAATTGGACAACAAACTACAGAAATCTAACTCCCTTGGTATTCTACCACTCTCGCTAGTAGGGTTTTCCGAATTAGTCACATCCACTCTCTGCTGTACAGAATCAAAACTAAAAGCTCTCAAAAAATAGCTTATACTTTGCATGGTGTTGTATGTGTTGCATCTGTTACCAGTACTCCAAAATATAAATTAGCATATTTTTATAAGGAAGATTCATGACTTGAACAACCCACTTTCAAGAGTAACACCAAAAATCTGATAAGAAAAAAAAAAGCCTGCATATTTTCCGTGATCCCAGCTGTACTCGTGGGGAATAGGATAGAAGAAATGGGAAGGAAGATTATTATTTATTATTTATTTAATGTATATACTACTCTTCTCCCCCAGGAGGACTCGAAGCGGTCTTACACAATGGTAGCATTAGATGCCACATAGTAAAACCAGACAATCGTCAAACACAATTAAAAGCTGATATCCAAATCCAATAAAAACACTAAAAACTATGTGACTGTAACAACAGGGGCAGTAGAATTGAGCCAAAAGTCAGAGCCAGTCTGTGTTCAACTTTATATTAATCCAAGGACGCCATTAGGTCATATCAAGCCGTATCCTAGGATGGGGCAAAAGCTTGGTCCCACCTCCAGGTCTTAAGTTGCTTCCTAAAGGACATGAGTAAGAGGGCTAATCTCCCTTGGCAAGGAGTTCCATAGCCACAGAGCCACCACCGAAAAAGCACTGTCTCTCGTCCCCACCAATCACACCTGTGACGGTGGTGGGACCGAGAACAGGGGCTCACTCGAAGATCTTAACCTGCAGGATGGCTCGTAGGGTAAGATAAGTTCAGAGAGGTAAGTTGGACCAGAGCCTTTTAAGGTTTTATAGGCCAAAACCAGCACTTTGAATCATGCCCAGAAGCAACTGAAGACCTGGATGTGGGACCAAACTTTGGGCCCATCCTAGGATTTGGGTTGATATGACTTGATGGATTCCTTGGATTAATATGAAGATAGAATGGAATATTATTTAAGGTGACTGATTACAAGAGTAATCAAGAGCTACCCATAGTATACATTGGTAAAAGTTCAACTTGTGCTTACATGTTATATTATAGGTGGAGAAAGAGGCATGTAAATTGTTGTTGTTGTTTTTAAAAAAATTAAAATAACAGTGAAAACTGTAAGATGAGTTGTTGGACATCAGTTTGTATGGGTATTATACTACTCTCAATAGTTTTTAGACTTGACATTTTTTCTGCACCTTGGCCCAGATCTTTTGATACAACTCATGTTTTTAACATTATTTTGTATATTGACCTTTTTATGACCGTTTTATCCATGTTGATGTTTTTATTGTTGGTTGATTTGTTTATTGTTTTTGCTTTGATTTTGTGCTGTTGCGTCTGGGCATAGCCCCATGTAAGCTGCCCCGAGTCCCTTCGGGGAGATGGGGCGGGGTATAAGAATAAAGTAGTTGTTATTATTATTATTATTATTATTATTATTATTATTATTATTATTATTCAGAAGATGACCAAAACAACTGATAATGGCCCACTACCAATTCCCCCATTATGACATGTTTGCGATCATAAGTAAACGTTACTTGGTGTGCAAAACGTCTATTGCACATTGGCTAAAACATTTAAGATGAATGATATTGGGCCTCATTCCCCCAAAGGGAATCAGCTACACCCAGTTTTTAATGTGTGACATTTTATTGTTATCGTCCATTAGCGACAAAAGGCAAAGTACTGAAAATGAAACAGTGGGGCCCTCACTTTCCACTGCTTATGAGTTGGTTGCATTGATTTACTTTGAGGCCAATGTATTGGCAAGTTGCCCTGGATCTCCACTTCTCCAATGTGTAACTTCTTACATGCCTCTTCTCGGCCACTGTGCTTTCACAATTGCCATTAGGAAATGCTCATTGAGATAAATACAGTGACTCTTTATACCACTTCCTCAATGAGATTGCTCAGTGAGGAAACTTTCAGAGCTGACACCTGGGCCATATGTTAAATGGTTCTACACTGCCCACAGCATGTTAGAAAGCAGTTTGAGAAAGGAGCGGAGTTGTAATAGGTCAAAACTTGATTGATTTATTTTTTTTTACTTTCCAGCACAAGTATATTCTGTTAAAATATTCCCTACTGAAAATGACACAGAGAGCATGCATTTCTGTGAATGTGTCAAATCAGTGTTGAATTCCAGGTGCAAGCAATGTCATAGAACAATTGCATAGCAGAACTGCAAAGGTCGTGTATGTCTGTGCTGTAGAATTAATGCAGTTTGATGCTATTTTAACAGTCAAGGCTCAATGCTATGGAAATAAAGGAGTTAAGGTTTGACAAGATCTCTAGCCTTCTCAGTCAAAGAGTGCTGGTGCCTAACCAAACTACAAATCTCAGGATTCCATAACATTGAGCCATGCTATTTAGGATAGATATACACTGTCATATAATCCAGTTTCTGAATCCAGATTCTCTGCTTTGAACTGGATCTTATAAGTCTACACTGCTACATAATCCAGTTCAAAGCAAATAATATGGATTCAAAAACTGTATTATACTGCAGTGTAGATGGGGGCCTTGAAGTCATGTCAAATGGTATTCATTCTATAATGTAGATGCAGCCTTACAAGGATCATCCGATCTAAGTGCAGAAAATCACAGTTTAAGCATCCCTAACTTTGCTCAGTTGTGAATAACATCTTTGCACCCTGATATTCCTTTTTAAAATGTTCCATGTTCTGAATTACACTTTTGACTACTTTCTTTAAGAAATGGAGTTCGATTTGGAGTAGTCTGTAAATGCAAAAAAAAAAAAAATTGCATAGCAAATGTCAACTAATCCTATTCTTTACTGCCAAAAAAAAGCCAATGAGCAGAACTGATCTGTGGTTTTTTCACAAATCAAGAAAGCAGAGCAAACCTTTGACAAAATTGTAATAACCCATTTGGTATTTTAATAAAGTGGATTTGTTTTAGTTAATAGTAATCGGTCGTATCTTCCAATCAGTATAGGTAAAATCTATTGATTATTACAACTGCTAATTTACTATACAATAAATGTGTACCTGTAACCTCTTATGCATTCATTGATAAGAATTCATAAGATTGTGCTGCAAGGCACTTCTTCATTGTAGGCTATTGTTCTACTTGTATTATTGCATTTGCAAATACAGTAGAGTCTCACTTATCCAACATAAACAGGCTGGCAGAACGTTGGATAAGTGAATATGTTGGATAATAAGGAGGGATTAAGGAAAAGCCTATTAAACATCAAATTATGTTATGATTTTACAAATTAAGCACCAAAACATCATGTTTTACAACAAACTGACAGAAAAAGCAGTTCAATACACAGTAACGTTATGTAGTAATTACAAATTTAGCACCAAAACATTGCAATGTATTGAAAACATTGACTACAAAACACTGACTACTAACAAATTGGTTACAAATAAAGATAGAATTGCATAAAATGAACTTAGAGTAACAATATTGTCAGAAATTAAATGCATAAAAAGTTCAGTCCTTGTTGCCTAGAGAAACAACTGTGGATCTCGGCGGGAGGCAGACTCCGTTGGATAATCCAGAACGTTGGATAAGCGAATGTTGGATAAGTGATACTCTACTGTATATGCCGGGGCCCCTGGTGACACAGTGCGTTAAAGCGCTGAGCTGCTGAACTTGCGGACCAAAAGGTCCCAGGTTCGAATCCCGGGAGTGGAATGAGCGTCCGCTGTTAGCCCCAGCTCCTGCCAACCTAGCAGTTTGAAAGCATGCAAATGTGAGTAGATAAATAGGTACCGCTTTGGTGGGAAGGTAACGGTGCTCCATGCAGTCATGCCAGCCACATGACCTTGGAGGTTTCTACGGACAACACCGGCTCTTCGGCTTAGAAATGGAGATGAGCACCAACCCCCAGAGTGGACTTATCGTCAGGGGAAAACCTTTACTTTACCTACTGTATATGCCTTTTTTTGGCCAAATCTTTTTCCCCTCTGGTCACCTAGCAAATCCTTTATCACCAGTTTTTCTGGGGATTATAAGAGTCATAGTTCAATTTGTTTGAACACCACCCAGTTAGAGAAAGCCATTCTATACTGTCATAAGCCCATTGAAGGCAGCTACAAATATAAATGCTTCCCCCTATCCAGGTAGCATAGATGGTGGAGGTTAGCTGAGGGGTAAATTCACGTTTAAAAGCTTTATGAAGGATGTGTTATGTTTCTTTTTAATGGCCTCTAAAAGTTTTCATTGGAAAGGTTTTAGAGGCATTCCTACATTTCCTGCGGTGCTGTCAATTGGCAACTGCCACTAAGACACCGAGGAGAAAGGAGGACTATTGCTTTTAAAAGTCTGTTGAACAGTGTTGCTGTAAATTACAACAACTTTCTTTTTAAAAGCCCACAAAGTTGTTTAAATAGTACGTTTGCATGCTTTCCTCACAGTATTCTTCTCTTGAGTGCCTATAAACCTTGCCAGTTGTCCTGGAGCTCATACTTTGTACACCTTGTACTTAGTAACCTGCGAAGTTGGCTGGGATTTTTACAACCTTAAAAACAAGCATGCCACCATGGTTTCTGTAGCAAAAAGGACTGATAGCAGCACGCTAACCTTTATTTATTTCTTTAATTTTCTTCTCAAGTAGACAGCCCCATTGAACACATGCACAGTCAGCGTGGCCTCCTGCTCGGATATTATGGTTAATACTGCTTTTTATGCAATGGTGGGTTCCCATCAATTTGAAATGGTCTCAAATTCCTACAAAGCACTATTTTGTGACTGGGAGGATGTAAAGGCTCCCAAATGGGATGAGTAGTTCATGAAACAAAATGCCATGATTTGAAAGGGCTTTTTCTGCGCTTCCCTCAAAACAACCTTATAGGTAGGTTTCTGACTCCATAAGGTAGCACTTTCAATACGAGTCCTGTTTTTGCACATTTCCTGTCAAAGCAGGAATTTAAGTCTTGGTCTCTAGAATCCTAGTGCAACACCTAAACAAACAGAATGTATAGGTCCTCAAAAAGTTACAAGGAGAGAGGAAGAGAGATTTCATACATATACCCAATGTTGCCCAGGTGTCATTCGGACCTCTGTCTGCCTACTTTCTTTCTTCTCCAGCTCTGAAAAGATCTACCTAAATATGTCTCCAAGGCAACACTCTGATAACCATGGGCAAGCTCTTTTTGTGACTTTTTCCTCCCTTTAACTTATACACATGCCACCTTCTTTCTCCAGTGACATCACAGAGGGCCACTTCACCTAGCAAGAGTATATGCAGTGACACCACAGAGGGCCACGTTACCAAGCAACAGCCTTTATAGTCCAAACAGACAGACATACATACTTTGAATTTTATATATATATACTAGCTGTGCCCAGCCACGTGTTGTTGTGGCTTATGGAATTCATTTGTTGACCAGGTGGAACAGCAGTAAATAGTATTGTAGGCTCAAAGCCTGGCCGTTTTCTTCATATGTGAATCCTTGTTTAGTGAGCTGGAATACAATGGAATAGGCTTGCTGCTTGGAAGGTTGGGTACTTGCGTTCTAGGGGAATGGTTTTTCGGCCAATTTGAATTGCATTGAATAGCCTCACTGCTTCAAAGCCTGGTCACTTTCTATATACATGCTTTTGTTACGCCCCCATTATTTATCCTCTAGACTGACTGCTATCTTTTCCTTAGTTCCCTGTGGTTTTATTCTTATCCTTTTTCTTATCCTTTTCTCACCCCGAGTTTTAACTGAGTGTCAGAGCGGCCTGCCCTGTTATACTGCTCTTTGGATTTTGTGTTGTACTGTATATGATTCTTTATTGTATTGTTGTAATTGTATTATGATATGTTGTTTTTATATTGTGTTATATTGTATTTTTCCCGGGCATGGCCCCATGTAAGCCGCCCCGAGTCCCCATTGGGGAGATGGTGGCGGGGTATAAATAAAGTTTTATTATTATTTATTATTATATAGGGGCATCCTTCCTTGGGCAGGTTGAATGGGACAGAGTAGCATCATGGCTTCAAAATCTGAGGGTTTTCTATCTAGGGGAAATCTTGGTTGGCCAGGTTGAACAGCACTGAATTGCCTTGCTGCTTGCAAGTCTGGCTGCTTTCTACCTTGCGGAATTCTTGGTTGGCCAGGTTGAATAGCAATGAATAATCTCAGTGCAGCAAGCATGAATGCTGCAATAAGTCACCTTGATTAGCATTTAAAGGTCTTGCAGCTTCAAAGCCTGGCTGCTTCCTACCTGGGGGAATCCTTTGTTGGGAGGTGTTAGCTGGCCCTGGTTGTTTCCTTTCTGGAATTCCCCTGCTTTTGGAGAGTTGCTCTTTATTTACTGTCCTGGTTTTTAGAGATTATATTGTTCTGCATTATTATACCAGAGTAATTTTATATATTATATTTATAATATGATATTATCTGCTTAGAACTGGATTATATGAGGCCCCTTCTACACAACTGTATAAAATCCACACTGAACTGGATTATATGGCAGTGTGGACTCAAGATAATCCAGTTCAAAGCAGATGCTGTGGATTATCCTGCCTTGGCATTCTGGGTTATATAGGTGTGGTAGTGTCACGACCCAGGCTGCAGAGCACCAATAACCATACACAGAGGCCAGAATCTATCTAATATCTTTATTGAAGGAATATATAAAGTTAATAAAAACAAGTGTAGAAAATAGTTCAGAATTAGACCTTTCAGGAAAGGTCAGAATTAGTCCAAAAAAGCAATGTCCAATAAGAAATATTAAGGTCCAAAGTTGTAATCCAATAACCGAAACACTCACTTTGCCAGGCAAAGTGAGGGGAGATGACAAGGTCCTTTAGTCCATGAAACTTGAGCGAGGCTAGGAAATAACTTGATACTTGAAACAAGGCTTGAACGTGGAACAAGGTAACTAAGAACAAGAACAAGGTCCGTGGAATAACTTGATAAATCCGTGGAACAAGGCAAGGATTGATCCTGGGAAACAAGGCAAAGTCCGTAGATAAACAAGGCTGGGAAGCAAGGCGAAGGCTGGATAGCAAGGCAAGGCTTGAGCAGGAGCGAGGCTTGAATCGGAGCGCGCTGTCCAGACACAACTCGCTCCGAAGGCTGACGAATTGACTCCGCGAAGTTACTACGCGGGTAAAACACCTAAATAGAGTCTAGCTTTCCCGCCGAAGCAGTTCTCTGGGAATCAGAACCGAAAGCTAACTCTGCGACCAGATGTGAGACTCCCCAAAGATTCTCACGAGAAGCAGTCTTAATTGGCCACATTCTTAGCTGCAATCCTCGCACTCCTGCGCGAAGCTGAATCCAAACTTCTCTGTTGTTTACAAAACTCCCGGCGCAAGAATACGGGAGAAGTAGGCTCTGGGCTTGTTTGACATACTTCTGGGAGACAACTTTCTTGCAGGTGCAAGGTTCCCAGATCTGCCTGGGAAAGATCTGGCTGAGAGGAATCCAGTTCAGACTGGGAAGGTAAAAAACCCAAGTTTTCATCTTCATCAGGAATTACAATGTCCTGAGCAGGACTACAAGGCCCATGGGTCATCACACTATCCCCCTCCTCAAGGCCCCTCCCAAACTGGGGCCCTCTCCCCGAGGCGCGAGGTCGTGGTTTGGTGGGATAGGTCTGATGAAAGCGACGGGTTAGATCAGGAGCATGGACTGTGGAGGCGTCTTCCCAAGAGCGTTCCTCAGGGCCAAAACCCACCCAGTCAATGAGATATTGTAGGCGGCGGCGGTGAAAGCGAGAATCCAAAATGTCCTCAACCTCGAACTCCTCCTCCCCATTCATCAAAACAGGAGGGGGGGCCGGTTGGTCTGTATCAGGTCGCACACCATCCGCCGGAAGGAGCAGGGAACGGTGAAACACTGGGTGAATGCGCATTGAACGCGGAAGTTGGAGTTTGAAAGTCACGGGGTTTAATTGCGCCACCACTGGATAGGGACCAATGAAACGGGCATCTAACTTCCGGCAAGGGCGGTGGGAGGGCAGAAAGCGAGTGGACAGGAAAACCCGATCTCCTACCTTGATTTCGGGGCCCGGCTGGCGATGTTTGTCAGCGTGGCGTTTATAGTCCTCCTTGGCTTGATCCAGTTGCTGGAGCAAAAGTTGTTGCACCGCTGTGAGTTCCTGCAGCCAATCCTCTGCTGCGGGAACCTCTGAAGTTTCAATGACAGGAGGGAAGAAACGTGGATGGAAGCCGTAGTTTGCAAAGAACGGCGTTTCTTTTGTAGAAGCTTGAACTCCATTGTTGTAGGCAAACTCAGACAGTGGTAACAGAGAAGCCCAATTGTCCTGTTGATAGTTTACATAACAGCGAAGATACTGCTCCAAAGTGGCATTGGTGCGCTCCGTTTGCCCATCTGTTTGGGGATGATGAGCTGAAGATAAGCGAGAGTCTATGCCCAATAGTTTTTGTAGTGCCTTCCAAAAACGAGAGGTGAATTGAGATCCACGGTCTGTGACTAAACTCTTGGGCAATCCATGTAGTCTGAAAACATGTTGAAGAAATAGATCCGCAGTTTCCTTGGCCGTGGGGAGGCCTTCGCAGGGAATGAAATGGGCTAACTTGGTGAATAGGTCCACCACCACTAAGATCGTGGTGAATCCACAGGAAGGTGGTAGGTCAGTGATGAAATCCGCGGAAATTATTTCCCATGGGCGAGATGGGGTAGGAAGGGGGTGTAAAAGCCCTGAGGGCTTCTCCCTTCGTATCTTGGAGCGCTGGCATACTGGGCAGGTGTTGACATATTTTTCCACATCCTTGCGGATCTTGGGCCACCAAAAATCCCTTAGGATCAAATGCATAGTTTTAAATAGTCCGAAGTGTCCTGCTGGTTTGCAGTCATGACACAGACGAAGCGCTTTTTCCCTGCCCGGTCCGGGTGGGATATAAACATGATTTCTATAGCAGAGCAGCCCATCTTTAAGCGAAAAGGGGAAATGCAGACCTTGGCGAAGTTGGTCCTGCGCCCAGGCATCTGCTTGCTGACTAGCCCTGATTTCTTGAGCACAGATGGGTCCTGGAGTAGGGGAAGTTGAACCAATGGGAATGGATTTGGTGTTCCCCACCGTGAGCGTGGCAAAGTTCTCAGGTTGTAGCAGTTGGGATTCAAAGGTCTCCTTGCGTCCTGCAGCGTATTCCGGTTTACGTGACAGGGCGTCTGCTTGCTTGGTTTGGGCTGGGGTCACATAATGGATCTGGAAGTTGAAACGTTCAAAGAATAAAGCCCAACGTTGCTGCCTCTGATTTAGTTTGCGGGCAGTTCTTAGATGTTCTAGATTACGATGATCAGTGTGGACTTCAATGGGAAATTTGGCCCCTTCTAGCCAATGTCTCCAAGTTTCAAAGGCTGCCTTTATGGCCAGTAGTTCTTTTTCCCAAATGGTGTAATTCCTCTCTGGTGTGGTTAGTTGACGAGAATAAAAGGCACAGGGGTGGAGGTGATCTCCCACCGGTTGTAAGAGTACAGCCCCAATTGCCACATCAGAGGCGTCCGCTTGCACCACAAAAGGGGTTCCAGGATTTGGGTGCTGTAGAATTGGCTGGGAGGTGAATAGTTTCTTTAGTTGCTGGAACCCTTTCTCTGCTTGATCAGTCCAGCGGAAAGGCTGCTTTCCACGGATGCAGCTAGTGATGGGGTCGGACCAGCGGGCAAAATCTGGAATGAACTTGCGGTAGTAGTTCGCGAACCCCAAGAAACGCTGCACCTCTTTCTTGTTAGTTGGCGCCCGCCATTCCAATACTGCTGAAACTTTGGCTGGATCCATGGAAAGCCCTAGAGGCGAGATGCGGTAACCAAGGAAATCTACCTCTTGTAGATCAAAAGCGCATTTTTCCAGCTTGGCATAAAGTCCATGATCCCGCAATCGTTGTAACACCATTTTGACGTGGTTCTCATGTTCTGATTGTGATCTGGAAAACACCAAAAAATCGTCCAGGTAGATTATCAAGAACCTGTCTAGATAGTCCTGAAAAATGTCATTGACAAAATGCTGGAACGTTGCGGGGGCTCCGCATAAACCGAAATTCATAACTCGGGACTCAAATAATCCGAATTTGGTCTGGAAGGCGGTCTTCCACTCGTCCCCTTCCCTGATGCGAACTAAGTTGTAAGCCCCCCGAAGATCCAGCTTGGTGTAAACCTTGGCTCCTCGAAGCCGATCCAGTAGATCCGAGATTAAGGGCAGGGGATAGCTGTTCCGCTTGGTGATATTGTTCAATGCTCTGTAGTCCACCACCAAGCGTAGTTCCCCTGACTTCTTCTTCACAAACATCACTGGGGAGGCGGCTGGGGATTGAGAGGGTCTGATGAATCCCTTGCGAAGGTTTGTCTCTAGGAATTCCCTGAGAGCTTCTTGCTCTGGTTCAGTCAGGGAGTAGAGATGCCCTCGCGGGATCGGGGCCCCCTCCACCAAGTCAATGGCACAGTCATAAGGTCTATGTGGGGGTAATTTTTCGGCTTCTTTCTCATTGAATACATCCCAATACTCGGAGTACTTCTTTGGCAAGGTGATGATGGGCTCGGTGTCTGTGGCATGGCATACCTTGGCTACGAGGCAATGGTTTTGGCAATACGGTGAAGCAAACTGCAGTTCTCTGTTGGACCAGGAGATGTTAGGGTCGTGGAGAGTCAGCCATGGAATTCCCAAAATCACAGGGAAATGGGGGACCTCGGTAACAAAGAAGGAAATTTCTTCCATATGTTCCCTTATCCACATCCTGGTGGGTTCCGACCACTGACTTACGGGGCCCGTCTTGAGGGGACGGCCGTCTATGGCTTGCACCACACGGGCATTCTTGAAATCATGATATTGTAATCCCAGAGAGTCGGCATACTCTCTATCGATGAAATTGTTGGTAGCTCCAGAGTCTATCATGGCGTGGATCATGACGGGTCCCCTTTTTGCTGACCATAATGTGACCACGAGAAGGAACAGGACCCCGGTTGGCGGCTCTTGGATGGATTTTTTGACCGGGTTGGCGAGCCTCTCTACACCCGGTCGTTGGCTTCCCCCGCCGGCTGTGTGCCAGTCGGCTCAGACGCCTTCGTCTCCGTGGAGGACGCCGCCGCAAGACGGGCGGCAGGCTTCCCTTTGGCTGGGCACTCTCTGGCGAAGTGGCCCCCGTTCCCGCAGTACCAGCAGAGGTTTAAGCGTTGACGACGGGCCTTCTCGGCGGCATCTAGTCTGGGACGCACATTGCCCAACTGCATCGGCACCTCCTCGCCTCCTCTGGGGTATGGGGTTGGCGGTGGGGGTCTCCACACCGGACGTGGCTGAACGCTGGCGGGAGCGGGGGGTTTTGCCCCGGCTCTACTGCCCTGGCCTCGAACCCACTGTTTCCTGTTGGCAATCATGACTTCAGCCCGTAAACATTGATCAATGAGTGCCTCGAGGGTCTGGGGAGGATCCACCTTGGAGATTTCTTCCAGCATTTCAATGTTGAGACCCTCCCGGAATTGTCCCCTGAGGGCTACATCGTTCCAGCCGGTGTTGTGGGCCAGCACTCGGAACTCGGCTATATACTGAGACATAGGTCTGTCTCCTTGGAAAAGGCGACGGAGTTTGTGACCGGCTGCCTCCAAATTGTCCTCGATTCCCCAAGTCTCCTTGAGGTGGTCCAAGAAGTGTTGCGCTGATCTTAGGTGTGGAGAGGCTTGGTCGAACAGTGCCGTCGCCCAGCTGGCCGCTGGCCCGTCTAGAAGACTGTAAACCCATGTCACTTTGATGTCTTCTTGGGGAAACTCGGCAGCACGGGCCTCCAGATAAGCTTGACATTGGCGACGGAAGACATGAACCTTAGAAGCTTCTCCAGTAAACTTGGTTGGCAACGCCATGGCCGGAAGACGAACTCCGCGTTCCTTCAAACCCCTTATTTCTCCATCCTGTGCATTGAGCTTATCACGGATTCGGTCCACCTCTTCCTTGTCGATGGTGTAGGTAATCGGCTGGCCGCTCGGCCCAGGTACGACTCCGGTAGACATTCTGGCCGAGGTTAATTGGTGCTTAGGGAGGCGGAGTCAAACTGTCACGACCCAGGCTGCAGAGCACCAATAACCATACACAGAGGCCAGAATCTATCTAATATCTTTATTGAAGGAATATATAAAGTTAATAAAAACAAGTGTAGAAAATAGTTCAGAATTAGACCTTTCAGGAAAGGTCAGAATTAGTCCAAAAAAGCAATGTCCAATAAGAAATATTAAGGTCCAAAGTTGTAATCCAATAACCGAAACACTCACTTTGCCAGGCAAAGTGAGGGGAGATGACAAGGTCCTTTAGTCCATGAAACTTGAGCGAGGCTAGGAAATAACTTGATACTTGAAACAAGGCTTGAACGTGGAACAAGGTAACTAAGAACAAGAACAAGGTCCGTGGAATAACTTGATAAATCCGTGGAACAAGGCAAGGATTGATCCTGGCAAACAAGGCAAAGTCCGTAGATAAACAAGGCTGGGAAGCAAGGCGAAGGCTGGATAGCAAGGCAAGGCTTGAGCAGGAGCGAGGCTTGAATCGGAGCGCGCTGTCCAGACACAACTCGCTCCGAAGGCTGACGAATTGACTCCGCGAAGTTACTACGCGGGTAAAACACCTAAATAGAGTCTAGCTTTCCCGCCGAAGCAGTTCTCTGGGAATCAGAACCGAAAGCTAACTCTGCGACCAGATGTGAGACTCCCCAAAGATTCTCACGAGAAGCAGTCTTAATTGGCCACATTCTTAGCTGCAATCCTCGCACTCCTGCGCGAAGCTGAATCCAAACTTCTCTGTTGTTTACAAAACTCCCGGCGCAAGAATACGGGAGAAGTAGGCTCTGGGCTTGTTTGACATACTTCTGGGAGACAACTTTCTTGCAGGTGCAAGGTTCCCAGATCTGCCTGGGAAAGATCTGGCTGAGAGGAATCCAGTTCAGACTGGGAAGGTAAAAAACCCAAGTTTTCATCTTCATCAGGAATTACAATGTCCTGAGCAGGACTACAAGGCCCATGGGTCATCACAGGTAGGGCCTTAAGTCTACACTGCCATATAATCCAGTTCAATTCAGATAATCTGTATTTTATAGGCAGTGTGGAAGAGGCCTGAGTGAGCTCCATTGTGGCTGAGTGGGTTGCTAGGAGACGAAGTGGGCGGGGCCTACCCTTCTAACTGGCAGCTAGGGGAAAAATGGCTTTTCCTGGTCCTCTAATTTGGACTTCATTTTTCTAGGTTTTTTTATTTTGGATGATTATGTCTTTTGTGACCAAATTTGGTGTGATTTGGTTCTGTGGTTTTGTTGTTTACTCCATAGAAAAACGCACATTATATATATATATATATATATATATATATATATATATATATATAGAGAGAGAGAGAGAGAGAGAGAGAGAGAGAGAGAGAGAGAGGGAGTAGATTGATAGGTCCATCTGTATTTCAAATTTGAAGTGTCTGATTTTTTAAGGAAGTGTTTTTTAAGGAATGTCTTGAAGATGCCACTCAGACAGAAAACACCAAGTCAGTTAGACTGATTGGTCTTCCACTGAGAGGAACTTAACTGGAGAGAAAAATGAAACAGATCTGCAGCAATTATGAAAATAAATATTAACCACTCAGTGAAAAACAAACAATTGAAACTTCCGACATATAAAATGACTATAATAATTTTATCATTTCTTTCTTGCACCCCCACAAGACCTTCCAAGCTCCAATCATTTCTCTAAATGTGAAATTAATTGAAACAGGACTACTAATAGTTGCAAGAGTTGTGTTCTGCTTTAGAGAAGGCTGTGTAGTTAGTACCTCTCAAAACAAGAATTCTGCTCAGATATCAGTATGTCATATTTTCTACAGCAGGAACACAAAATACTTTTACACCTGAGAAAAAAGAATATCCCATTTAGTAGCTGAAAAAAAGTCAGAGATACACAGAATGAATGCGCTGCAAATGCAGGAGAGGCATTCTGCTCAACAGATAACTCGCTTCAGCTTCCTAGGAAATCAAATTCAGGTTTAAATTTTTTTTTAAAAAAAATACATTTTTTGGGCAAGACATAGAGAAAAGACAGCATCTTCCTATCCGTTTCTTTTCAAGTAGTGTAATCTTTTGCTGGGGGAAACATGAACATGTTGTGATTCTTTTGTTGCCTTTTTTAACAACAACTGAAAATTTGGCTTAGAACTGTAGTAGCTGAAAATAGGACAGTTGAATTGAAAGTGACATAGCTGAGTGAGGTACAAGAAATATATTCATATGAAACCTTTTTTTAAAAAGTCCTAGTTGGCCATAAAGCATTAATCCGTATCAGAGAAATTATCATTGATTACTGCAATTATGATGGAGTAACGGTGAATTGTGTTAACTGAAGCAGATCAAATGTAGTCCAAATAGGTAATTTTCCCTAGTCACTAAATATTTCAGGGTTAAATTGTGTGGATCATGAAATACAGTGTTCCCTCACTTATCATAGGAGTTAGGTTCCAGGACCACCCGCAATAAGTGAAAATCCGCGAAGTAGGGACGCTATATTTATTTTAATATTTATACATTATTTTAGTAGTTATATACTATTTTAAGCCTTTATCAACCAATCGTGTGTTGATAAATTGCCTTCTTCTCCTCCCATTGCCACCTGGGCTCCTTTTCTCTCCCTTTGGCTTCTCCTTCCTCCCTTCCTTAGGCTGTAAATTGTAAATTTTTATGATTTTAGAATTTTTTAAAAAGCCGCAAAACAGCGAATTCGCAAAAAGTGAACCGCAAAGTAGTGAGGGAATACTGTACATAGAATATCATCTGAACCCATAGGTAAAAGTAAAGGTGTCCCCTGACGTTAAGTACAATCATGTCTGACTCTGGGGGTTGGTGCTCATCTCCATTTCTAAGCCGAAGAGCCGGCGTTGTCTGTAGACACCTCCAAGGTCATGTGGCCGGCATGACTGCATGGAGTTACCCGCTCATTTATTTCTTTTTTAAAAAAATTGGTAACTATTAAAGCCCCAATCCAGATTGATGCCATGTGTAATTAGTGGAAAGAAAAAGAAAAAAAAGTACAGGTAGACTCCGAGTTACAAACATCCTACTTACAAGTGGCTCATAGGGCCTCTTCACACGACTCCTTTGTGCCATTTTGCTGGCTAAGGGAAAGCGCGCGGGAGTGGCTAGTGGCTCCTCGCATGCCCTCCCCCCTCCCCTCATCACGCTCTTTCCCTCCCCTCCATCAGATGGCAGGAAGGGTGGCAATGTATATTGCTCTACCCCCTTTCTACCATCCCATGGACTCTTGAAAGAGTTATCATGGGGGAAAATGTCTCAACTGAAGCTTTATCACCAGTCCTTGTTTCCACAAGCCAAATTTTTCAAAATCCAATTATCATAGAGACAGGAAGTGAGTTTTTGTGTGTGTCAGGAGCGACTTGAGAAACTGCAAGTCACTTCTGGAGTGAGAGAATTGGCCGTCTTCAAGAACGTTGCTCAGGGGACGCCCGGATGTTTTTTTTTGATGCTTTATCATCCTTATGGGAGGTTTCTCTCATGTCCCTGCACGGAGCTGGAGCTGATAGAGGGAGCTTATCCGCACTCTCCCCGGGTGGGATTCGAACCTGGCAGCTTGCAGATCAGCAGCCCAACCTTCAAGTCACAAGACTTTAACCCACTACTCCACCGGGGGCTCCAGAAAGTGAAATGAAATCTTCTGCACAGGGGCACAGAAAGCAAAACATACACAAATCCTGAGAGTGCCTTGGACCGTAAGAAAATCCAACCAGTCCATCCTCCAGGAAATAATGCCTGGCTGCTCACTGGAGGGAAGGATATTAGAAGCAAAGCTGAAGTATTTTGGCCACATCATGAGAAGACTGGAAAGCTTGGAGAAGATCATGATGCTGGGGGAAATGGAAGGAAAAAGGAAGAGAGGCCGACCAAGGGTGAAATGGATGGACGGCATCCTTGAAGTGACTGGCTCAACCTTGAAGGAATTGGGGGGCAGCAACGGCCAACAGGGAGCTCTGGCGTGGACTGGTCCATGAGTTCACGAAGAGTCGAAAACGACTGAATGAGTGAGACGACGAGACGATGCAATCCAAAGCTGATAGAGATGATAGCTAGGTAGGTAGGTAGGTAGGTAGATAGGCTGGATTACACTTGTACCTGTTCCAACTTAGATACAAATTCAACTTAAGAACAAACTTACAGAATCTATCTTATTTGTAACTTGGGGACTGCCTATACTCAGCTGGGCCACCCTGAGAATTTAACTCTCCCTGTCATAGTCCTCAGTATTTTACAGATAAAAACTGGGAACGAGTGGCAAACCTCATCAGAGTCAGTGAGGAAAAACATGAAAGCCAATAGAGGTTTCAGCAGCTGCCTGACCTTGTTGAGAACAGATTCCATTATCTTCTGTACTTCCTTCCCCACATGTAAACAGAGGGCAAACTATTTAAGAAATCTGTAAAGTGGAAAGGGAAAAAGAGAGGAGACTGGGAGATTATTAAAGCAGTTCAAAAAGTGGGATGACGGAGGATTAATTGGAACTATCCCTGTCAAATAGAGACAGTTGCAAAGTACACACAACCATAACAGAAAGTTTTGGCGTCCAGCTCAATAACATTGCAAATTCTGAGCAAGTAACAAACTATGGCTACCAGTGAGCAATTCCGCTTTCCCACATATATGTTTCAGATCAGACCACCTGACTTCATGCTTGATACTGTTCTGAAGCCTTTGACAAAGATTAATCTTCTGATTGAAGCTGGTTACAGGATGTAGCTGAGTAACTAAGTAATGTAATAGACCGCTGTAGACTAGGCTTTCATTTAATCTGCTTTACTGTTCCATCTGATCCGGTGAGAAGAGTCCTTATTCACATTAATGGCACTTTGGGAATCAGGCTGTTTTTAATAATCATGCATATATATATATATCTCTTTAAATCATAGAGAAAAATGACATATCATTAATTAACTTCTGTTGTGGAAGGGCAGCTTAGAAGCAGGATACAGAAACCCAAACTGAAAGCCAGATCTTGCACTTTCATTCTTCATTCCATTCAAACCTTTTCAGTGGGTCATACAGAGGATTAGAATGGTAATGGAAACTTTATAGGAACATCTTCTTTCATCCTGCAGTCCTGTGTAGTTTTAAAATGAAAGGGTATTCTTATTTATGTCTATATGTATGAGATTCTTATGCGGCAGAGACCACCTGGGAATGAAGCTATGTAGGAAAGGGAGGCACATGCTGAGGGTTAGGATTGGGAGTAATCTCTTTTGACTTCACTTCTGTTGATACTGCTCTTTTGTATATGTATAGCTCCGTTTTGGCTATATAGGGATAGAAAACTGAGATTACTGACATGCTAATAAAAGCAACCTATAAACAGATTTTCTTCCTATTCATTTTGATTTTATACTACTGGAATAAAATAAACTGACCTGGGGAGCCGGAATGACTCATTATACCACAAGCTGGCTAAAAATATTTTTGGATAAAAATGTGCAAGGATCTCCAAACTAAAATAAGAAAGAGCAGGAATAAAATTGGTGTCTTACTGATCTTTTGAATCAGTCTGGATACACTCTAAGAAGTTTATTAGTCATCACTTAGATGTTCTGACCATTCTAGGTGGAACTGCAATACTGTTGATCCGGTGTGTCCTCAGATTCTGAATCCATAGTTTCTACCATATTTGACTTGAAATTTTTCAAAATACTTTCATAATCAATTCCTGATTTTGCCATTGCACATATAGAATCATAGAGTTGGAAGAGACCTCATGGTCCATCCAGTCCAACCCCCTGCCAAGAAGAAGGAAAATCACATTCAAAGCACCCCCAACAGATGGCCATCCAGTCTCTGCTTAAAAGCCTCCAAAGAAGAAGCTTCCACCACATTCCACGGCAGACAGTTCCACTGCTGAACAGCTCTCATAGTTAGGAACTTCTTCCTAACATTCAGGTGGAATCTCCTTTCCTTCAGTTTGAAGTCATTGTTCAGTGTTCTACTCTCCAAGGCAACAGAAAACAAACTTGCTCCCTCCTCCCTATGACATCCCCTCATGTATTTATACATGGCTATCATGTCTCCTCTTAGCCTTCTCTTCTGCAGGCTAAACATGCCCAGCTCTTTAAGCCACTCCTCATAGGGCTTGTTCCCCAGACCCTTGATCGTTTTAATCACCCTCCTTTAGACACATCCCAACTTGTCAACATCTCCCTTAAATTGTGGTGCCCAAAATTATAATAATAATAATAATAATAATAATAATAATAATAATAATAATAATAACAATAATAACCTTATTTTTATATCCCGCCCCATCTCCCCGAAGGGACTCAGAGCGGCTTACATGGGGCCATGCCCGACAACAATACAATAACAGCAATAAAAACAATGTCATATCAATAAAAACATAACATCAATGAACAGTTATAAAAGTCAGTGCACGGCATAAAATGGTTAAAAACAGAGCTAAAAACGTGGAGCTGGGCCCAGAGGAAAAACTTCAGTGTGGTAGAGGTAGTTACACAATTTAAAATCAATAAAGTGCTAAATAATCGTGGCCAGGCAACCTAATATCGCATGAGCAGTAAAATCAACCCTATAATAATTAGCCCTCAAAGGCTTTTTGGAAGAGCCAGGTCTTAAGGCTCTTCCGGAAGGAGAGTAGGGTAGGGACACAGTATTCCATGTGTGGTCTGACCAAGGCAGAATAGAGGGGTAGCATGACACTATACTCGTATTTGATATATGATACACCATTTCACTACACCATAGTATATAGTGGGATTTAAACATCCACACATGTTGATATCCACAGGGGATCCTGGAATCAAACTCCAGCAGATACCAAGGGTTCGCTGTAGAGGAACACAAAACAATGGATGTAAAAATGGGGTTGAAATGAAGGGACGTGAAGCCTAAAGAGAAGTACTTCGCCATGCACCATTTGGTTTTCTTAATTTCTGAGAATGCAATTCTGAATGAGAAATGTCCTTGATGATCATCAGCTAAACCATGATTATGTTTTCCTTGTCTTTTTGACCTTAGCTGGAGGCTTCAGCTATTTATTGATTTGTTATGAAAAAAGTACCTCCTTTCCAGTATGCTCATCTTCTCTCTGGTCCTTTCTACACTGCCATATAATCTAGATTATCTGCTTTGAACTGGATTATATGAGTCAATACTGCCGTGTAATCCAGTTCAAATCAGATAGTCTACATTTTATATGGCAGTGTAGAAGGGATCTCTCTATTCACAATAAAGGCAGTCCCCGAGTTACAAACATCTGATTTGCAAATGACTCATAGTTAAGAATGTGAGTGAGACAACAGGAAGTGAGGTGAAATCTTTTGAACAGGGGCACAGACACAGGGTTGTTAACCCTTCCTTATGCTATCCAAAGCTAAAAATTAGATATTTTTGGCTGGTAAGGTAAAGGTAAAGGTTTTCCTCTGACATTAAGTCTTGTTGTGGTCGACTCAGGGGGTTGGTGCTCATCTCCATTTCTAAGCCAAAGAGCCGGCGCTGTCCGTAGATGCCTCCAAGATCATGTGGCCGGCATGACTGCATGGAACGCGGTTACCTTCCCACCGAAGCAGTACCTATTGATCAACTCACATTTGTATGTTTTTGAACTGCTAGGTTGGCAGAAGCTGGGGCTAACAGCAGGAACTCACCCACTCTCTGGATTCGAACTGCCAACCTTTCAGTCAGCAAGTTCAGCAGCTCAGTGGTTTAACCAGCTGTGCCACCGGAGGCTCCATTTTTTGGCTGGAGTTACACTTTAAAAATGTACCTGTTCCAGCTTACAAACAAATTCAACTTAAGAAGAAGCCCACAGGACCTATCTTGTTCATAACTTGGGGACTGCCTGTACTGGAAAAAATAAGGAAAAGCAGAAGGTGTTTACATCCTCAGTGTGGTACTGTGGCAATACACTGAATCCAAAATAGAAATACTCAAAGGAAAGGGAAAACAAATATGAGGCTCAGCATGAGGAAGATGAAAAAAATAGTCCTCCTCCCAGATCAAAAAACCATCTGCATGCTAATCCGTTCATTCTCAAGGAGAAGAAGTGTAAGGAAAGGTGAAGAGGGTGGAAACCTGCCCTGAAAAGAAAACATGAGCTGTGAACCAAAATAATTACGAGCTGAAAAACACTGACAAGTTGGAAAAAAGTAAGGAACAGATTGAATTGGCGTGCTTTTCTTCACAACCTCAGAAACATATATTCAGCACTGTGGCTGATATAATTGGGACATGTACCGAATCAAGCAAAATATTTAAAGTTGCCTTATAGCAAAACAGACAAACTGTTAATCGCTCTGGCAATATAATGACAGCATGGGGAGGCAGATTAGGGAAAGTTTAGGTAGTTTTCATGCAGTGATAGTACAACCAGCAACTACCCAGTGTTTTGAGCCAAACTCCCATCATTCCCATTATGATTGGGGCTGATGGCAATTGGAGTCCAATACACCTAGAGGGAACCTAATTGTCTATGACTGCATTTCTTGTCATATATAATTTATTTATTTACCATATTTATATCCCGCCTTTCTCATCCACAGCGGGGACTCAAGGTGGCCTTACAACAGTCAGCAATTGGATGCCACACAATATAATAATAATAATAATAATAATAATAATAATAATAATAATAATAATAATAACAACAACAACAACTTTATTTTTATATCCCGCTACCACCTCCCCGAAGGGGCTCGGGGCGGCTTACATGGGGCTAGGCCTGAAAGTAACAGATATAGTAAAACACATCAAATAAAACCAGTCAATAAAAAACATATCAATAACAAATTAATAAAACATGGATAGCATAAAAACATGGAAAATGCATAAAACTAACTGGGCCATAAAGTGCATATATTGAGGAATGAAGTCAAGAAATGTACCCGAGAATATTATCACAGATAAGGGACTAAGAATGAGGTAAACATGGGAACTATTCCAATTGAAGGAATAGAAAAGTGCAACAGATATATACCACGAGGACAAGCTTTACAGGGCGAAAATCATTCACCAAAGGCTTGTTCGCTTGTTGGTATATGTCAAATAAACAATGACAATTAAAACCAATAATTATAACATCAATTATTAAAACATCAATTAAAATCACATCATCCAAAACATAACCCGGGGTGTTCCGTTTGTCAATCACATTATTTCATAGTCACATATTGCACTACTCCCAATTACTTGTCCAAAATCTTGGTCCCAAAGCCACATCTTGAGGTTTTTACTGAAGGTCAGGATAGAGGAGGCTGATCTAATCTCAGTGGAGAGGGAGTTCCATAGCCGAGGGGCCACCACTGTGAAGACCCTGCCTCTTGTCCCCACCAATCGCACCTGCAAAGTAGGTGGGACCGAGAGCAGGGCCTCTCCAGATGATCTTAATCTCTAAGGTAGTTCATAGAGGGAGATACATTCGGACAAGTAATACAGTAGTCTCTCGCTTATCCAATATTCACTTATCCAATGTTCTGGATTATCCAACACAGTTTGCCTCCCACCCAGATCCACAGCTGTTTCTCTGTTTCTCTAGGCAGCAAGAATTGAATTTTTATGGATTTAATTTCTGACAATGTTGTTACTGTAAGTTCATTTTATGCAATTCTATCTTTATTTGTGAGGAGCCTCCGGTGGCCTAGGGGATAAAAGCCTCGTGACTTGAAGGTTGGGTTGCTGACCTGAAAGCTGCCAGGTTTGAATCCCACACAGGGAGAGCGTGGATGAGCTCCCTCTATCAGCTCCAGCTCCATGCGGGGACATGAGAGAAGCCTTCCACAAGGATGGTAAAACATCAAAACATTCCGGGCGTCCCCTGGGCAACGTCCCAATTCTCTCACTCCAGAAGCAACTCCGGTTGCTCCTGACACGAAAAAAAAAAATCTTTATTTGTAGTCAATTTGTTAGTAGCCAATGTTTTTGTAGTCAATGTTTTCAATACACTGCGATATTTTGGTGCTAAATTTGTAAATACAGTAATTACTACATAACGTTACTGTATACTGAACTGCGTTTTCTGTCAATATGTTGTAAAACATGATGTTTTGGTGCTTAATTTGTAAAATCATAACGTAATTTGACATTTAATATGCTTTTCCTTAATCCCTCCTTATTATTGAACATTTTCGCTTTTCCAATGTTCTGCCAGCCCATTTATGTTGGATAAGTGAGACTCTACTGTATATTCATCCATGTCTGTCAATAGGTTATTGGACATATGATTTACATCTTATAAAAAGATCATTGTCACAAATTGAATGATTCTTCATTTGATAACCCTTGTTGGGGTGGAGGGGGAGGATCATTGGATTTCCTCTACCCAAGCGGTGTCATTCTGACCAAAGTGCAAATAAATACTGGTGTTCAATAAATGCTTCACTTTTTATCACTGGCTATACATAGCCTTAAAGCAGTGGTTCTCAGCATGGGGTCCCCAGATGTTTTTGGCCTTCAACACAGCTGGGATTTCTGGGAGTTGTAGGCCAAAAACATCTGGGGACCCCAGGTTGAGAACCATTGCCTTAAAGAAAGATCTCTGAACCTCTTTAGAAGATTTATGTCAGCAATAAGCTACTATTGAACGGGAAATTTGTAGTTCTACCCAAATATTGGTGTGCTGCAATTCTCATCATTCCTCACCTTTGATTCTACTGGCTAGGGCTTCTTGCAGCTACAGACCAAGAAAAACTGGTGGACCATAGATTTTCACACCTCTGTTTATATCATTCATGCTTCACTGTATAATTGAATGTCCCGTCCTACAATACATAAATCAGATACGCTGAGTCTCATGTGACAAATGTTCAAGGATGCATTTATTTCATCTTTAGAAAGATTGAGGTGCATAACACATCAATCCTTGTTCCTTGACAAACATTCTAGCAAGACCTTTGGTCATTAATGCTTAGCACCTGTTGGAAAAACTAGTATAGGTTCAACTAATGCAATTCCACCCAGGATCTTGCACTTTTCCTTGAGCCTTTTTTTATGTCAGGAGTGACTTGAGAAACTGCAATTTGCTTCTGGTGTGAGAGAATTGGCCATCTGCAAGGACGTTGCCCAGGGGACGCCCGGATGTTTTTAATGTTTTTACCATCCTTGTGGGAGGCTTCTCTCATGTCCCTGCATGGGGCTGGAGCTGATAGAGGGAGCTCATCCACACTCTCCCCAAGTTGGATTCGAACTAGCAACCTTCAAGTCAACAATCCAACCTTCAAGTCATCAGTCCTGCCAGCACAAGGTTTAAGCCAATACGTCACCTTGAGCCTGTGTCCTCTGCATGAAAGTAACACATACAGCTTCGGATCCATTTAGTCCACCACCATCTCCTCTAATTGATAATGGTTTTCCAGGATCTCAAACACAGATATCTTGTAGTCAAAGAGAAATATGTGCTATAAGCATCTGGTGCTCTTCTGTAATATAAACGAATTAGGTGTTCCAGCAAATAAAATCAACTCCACTCAGCAATTTCAGATCAACATTTCATAACAGAGGGACACGACAGGACAAGCCCAGTATAGTTCTTGAGTCAGTTGTGCTACTAAACCATGTCATTATTATTGACCTGTGTATCCAATTAAAATAAAAGTTCTCAGACTGTCATATGCAGCCACAGTACTTTAAAGATCAAAGATCAAAAGTATTCAGGCCTAAATATAACCAAAGGCTTTTTCCGGATGATTGATTTTTTTTCATGCAATAAATGTGCAGTTGTTATTTATTTTCTCTGAGAGAAACAGCATTTTCTCTATGTGTTCCATTAGAGATGGCAATTGAAGAAATGTGAATAATTCAAAGTTATTTTGCCACTTGCCTAAATTGGAAGGGATGCACAGCTCCTCTGTGCTTTCTTCTCAAGCATCTCTATGTAAGGGAAATGCACCTTTCTCTACGAACCACACATTTTCTGGACTGGGTGGAAAATTAGAATATGGCTAAGGCATTCTCAAGCAAATGCAGATAAACACACCAGTGATGCATTGCAGTTATAAATAATAGGCACTTATTAAAGGAATCTGAAAACACAATATGGGGTAGTGGTTTGAGTGTTTATTTTTTTGAAGGACTTATACCCCACCTATCAGAAAAAAGGCTCCCAAAAACTGTTGTATTTTGTTGATTTGGCAATTCATTGCCTTAAAGTTTACAATTTAAAATGGAAAGGGGGTGGCTTTGGGGAAGGAGATTAAATCCAGCAGATGCTGACTGCTCTTCTTTTCCTCTGTGGTCACAACAGTGGCAATTGTGATGGAGGGAGGATATTCCTCAGCTCCTGAGTCAAGGCACAATGGAGCTGTGCCTGGCTGTTCCTCTCTCTTTTTACAATGGTACTACACAGACACTTTATTCTGGGGCCTGTCGGATTCCAGATTGGCCCTTGGATGATTTTGCCTTCTAACCCAAACCACTGTGGAGTTGGAATGTAGTCTGTACATCCACCCTTTGGGCTGCTGCAGAAGCACAAAGTCCAGACCTACTATCCATGTGGAACCACCCTTATCACCCCCTTCCCATTCTCATTGTAGTGGAAGCCACTGGATGTGACTTATTACCTGAATGTGGTTAGCTAGGGTACCAGAGTGACAGGGAGGTGGGAGATAATGAATTGCTCTCTCCTTTCCCCATCCCTTCTCCAGTCATTGAATAGACTAGAATAATGGAGTTGGAAGAGACCACATGGGCCATCTAGTCCAACCCCTTACCATGCAGGAAAATCATAATCAAAGTTCCTCTGGCAGATGGCCATCTAGCCTTTTTGAAAAGTTTTTAAGGAAGGAGCTTCCATTACAGTCTGAGTCAGAGAGTTCCACTGTTGAACAGCTTGTATGGTCAGGAAGTTCTTCCTAATGTTCAGGTGGAATCTCCTTTCCAGTAATTTGAACCCATTACTCTGAGTCCTAATTTTCAGGGCAGCAGAAAACAAACCTGTTCCATCTTCCTTATGATACCCTTTCACATATTTATACATGGTATAACGCAAACTGAGGCAGGGGGGAATCTTTTATAATATCCTACCTCTGCCACCAATATAAAGGAAATGAGCAAAGCGGGGAGAGGCTAATTATAACAGATTTGCTTTTAAAACTGGTAGCTGCCACCAACCTAAAATGTCTTCAGGATTTTTTGTTGTTAAATGTGTCTGAGGCAAACTTCTCCCATTTCCTGCCCACACTGTTTCTACCCCTAGCTTCCAAACTAATGTTCCCTATGAGGCTTTTCTGTGGTATTTTATTGTTGTATTGCTGGAACTTTTATTAAGACTTCTTGATGGAAAATATACACTGTGGAAGCTCTTAAAAGTTGAAAATAGAATAAAAATTTATTGTCTTAAAAACAGGTAAATGATTACTTCAGAGAGGTTCATAAGCGTAATTGGTTACAGACGTTCTTCAGCTTAACTTAGTTGTATGTTTCAGATTTACTTCACTTAGTTTCAAACAGTTCCAACCAACAAATCTATCTGTTGGTCACAAAAACCCTCGCTCTATTTGCTGAGAATAGACATGAGTTTCCCTGGGTTGTTAATTAACTCTAATCTAGTGTCCTTCTATTAACCAACCCAGTAGTGAGAGTCAAGAGATCCAAGGTGCCTGACTTAGCCTGTCAGTTTCCACAGTTTTCAGTTCTCTCTCACACACACACACTCTCCCAACTCCAAAACCAAACTGCTCTCTTCAAACCCTCAAACAGAACTCTCTTCTTCAAACCTCAAACCAGAACTCCCTGGAGCTCTTTTTTTCTGCACTCTAAGACTTGGCTCATCCCATCTGCTCTGGTTGGCCAATCCTAAGAATCTCTCTCTAAGCTCCTCCCCCTTTCTAACCACACTCAAGATGGCTGCCTGGCCTTCATCAACAAAATGGATGCCTGCCTCACTCACTGTTACCAAGGTTTCATCCCAGGCCTAATAGGTAAGGTTCACTACACATGGCTATCATGTCTCCTTTCAACATTATCTTCTGCAGGCTAAATACCCTGTTCTTTAAGACGCTCCTCATATGGCATGGTCCCCAGACTTTTTATCATTTCAGTTGCTGGTTTGAATCCAGAGAGAGAGAGAGAGTGTATGAGCTCCCTCTGTCAGCTCCAGCTCCATGCAGGGACATGAGAGAAGCTTCCCACAGGGGCCGGGCTCTGGCGCAGCTGGCTAGTAACCAGCTGCTATAAATCGCTACTGACCGAGAGGTCATGAGTTCGAAGCCCGGGTCGGGTTAAGCCTCCAACCATTAATAGCCCCGGCTTGCTGTTGACCTATGCAGCCCTGAAAGACAGTTGCATCTGTCAATTAGGGAAATTTAGGGACGCTTTATGCGGGAGGCTAATTTACAACACCATAAAACTGCCAGCAAAACACGAGGAAAGGAATGCGGAAATACAGCCACTACTGGACGGTGAAGCAACAGCTCCCCCTGTGGCCGGAATCGTGAAGCTGGAAAATGTTAAAAATGCCTCTGCGTCTGTCTAATGTATGTTGTTTGTCTGTTGGCATTGAATGTTTGCCATATATGTGTTCATTGTAATCCGCCCTGAGTCCCCTTCGGGGTGAGAAGGGCGGAATATAAATACTGTAAATAAATGGTAAAACTTCAAACATCCCTGGGCAATGTCCTTGCAGACAGCCAATTTTCTCACACCAGAAGCAACTTGCAGTTTCTCAAGTCACTCCTGACATGAAAAAAAATATTATAGTTGCCTTCCTCTGGATGCCTCCCAGCTTGTCAATATCTGTTTTAAAATGTCGTGCCCAGAATTGGACACAGCATTCCAGGCAAGGTCTATCAAAAGCAGAATAGAGAGAGACCATGACTTCCTGTGATCTAGACACTATACTCCTTTGGATGCAGCCCAAAATCCCTTGCACCTCGGCGGCTGTCACACCAGGAGATGAGTGACAGCCTCTAACACAGTGATTCTCAACCTGTGGGTCCCCTGATGTTTTGGCTTTCAACTCCCAGAAATCCTAACAGCTGGTAAACTGGCTGGGATTTCTGGGAGTTGTAGGCCAAGATACCTGGGGACCCACCGGTTGAGAACCACTGCTCTAACACTTGGTGCCCACCTCTATAATGAGAGCAGGAGGGGCATGGTAAGTGGCATCCCATGTTCCCAGGCCACCCAAGCCAAAATTTGTGGTTTGCGTCAAATTCTTCAGGAAAATTGGAAGTGAACCATGACTTTTTTTTTACCTTGTCTTAAGACTGCACTAACCCAAATCAATTTCATACATCATTCTGGCACCACAAAGCTGATTTGCTCCTCTCCTTTCCATGATGAAGGGTCCATGTAAATGTGTCCCCAATCTTGAACTTTGGTGGATGATGGGTTTGAATCCACACTTAGCCAAAGAAAACCCTCCTTGGGTGTCCTTCAGTAAGTTACATACAGAGGCAAGGCAACCCTTCTTTGAGCATATCCCGTCGTGAAAATGCCAAGATAGACTTGCTCTAGGGTCACAATAATTGAGTCAGCTTGAAGACACATAACAATGGAAAAGGTTATGGGGAAAATAAATGAGAGAGCATAGTGGCAAAAGATTGACTATCAGTGGTAAAACAGCACATTAACAAATTAGGTGATTTCTCTAAAGAGAATAGGAGGGCTTTCCCCACGAAGTATGCAAGGTATTGTGTTCCTCATTTTGACAAACTATCATTTATACTGTTAGCCTTTCAGGGTAATAAATAATCCTCCACTACTTCTAGCCAGTTTAAAAATGTATACAATACACCTTCCTTAAGCCTGTGGATGAATAAAATACAAAACCCAATAAAGGAACACTAATCTTTTTTTCAAGGACATTTGAATTAGTCCGCCTTTCACCTGCAGGAGGTGTAAAATTTAATTGCTTTTGTATCTGATTATCATGACAAAGTATCAACTTCAAAGCTTAATTTGCATCAGGTGGTCTCAAAATATTCTTACCCACTTCTTCTAAAAATGATCAAAAAGACTAAGTAAATATGGGAATGCATTTATCCAGTATTGAGTCTGCAGGCAGCAAATGGTCTTAAACATCAAAAAAGCAATACCTTCTTTTGAACTCAGCTTTTATTTTTTCTATTTATTACATCATTGTTTTATTTCTTTAAAAAATTCAGTTTCTGCATTTTTGTTTAGAATACTATACACATTTTCATGGCACGGTGGCATTGGTTGTGTTTTGCGTCTTGAAATAATCTTTGCTTCCCATAAGATAAATGATCAACTTATCTGCATTCAGAATGTAGACATCATGTTCCAGCAGTCATTTCCAGATGTGTGTGGCTGGATATGAGCTTGTTTAATTGGAAATGGGTAATTGGCTTTGGTGTCCTATGGCAAGAAAATGACATGACTTAGAACAGAATGAATCTCCATAAATATTGCATTCCGTGCTAATTTTCGTGCCTCCAGCTGAGATGTCTAAGAGTTTTTTTTTAAATCCTTTTTTATGCCATTAAGTACATAATCAAAAGCTACAAACTGTTCTCCATTTGCATGATATGTCACATCTTCTAAATAAAACAGGAACAATCAAATAGAATCCCTGGCACTTGTTTCACTTCCACCCCGAAATTATTTGTGAAACCAAAGTGTATCTTTTAAAAAGCCAGTAGAGACTTTGCCATCGCTAATTCTGAGTTTTCTATTAAAGTACACAAAACAACTTGCAAAGTCTGGAGCTCCCTCAAGTGGATATCTATTCCTGCAAACAGAAAGCGCCGTGCATTTTCAACCAACCTTTGATACAACTTAGAATGAAAACATGTAGAAGAGTCACACAATAGTAATGCACAATCTAAAACCTTGTGTAGACTCTTTCCCTTTAAGGGCATTCCGTGCTGAAAAACTACAGAATTTGGTTGTTCGGCACAAATCTAATCTTAATACACACACACCATTTTTGGATGGGACCAAGTTGTACACTCACCAACATTTCACAGATAAAAATCAGGACCGTTTTGGCCAAGCAACATCAGAGTGTGGTCAAAATGGAAAATGTTATTAATAAGGAATAATACACAGGTTAGAAGAGGCTGCATCAGTTTGCCTACTGGGGAGAGCAAGTTTTTGCTCCTCTTTTCTGATCCCTCCAATGAGTAATTGAAGTAAGCTAAAGAAAACAGGGCAGGAGAAGAGGGAAACGGAGACCTTGGACATCCTGGAGCTCCCACAGATATATAAACCTCCCTTGTGTAGTTTTCCAATGTACAGTGTTCCATCACTACTTCACGGTTCATTTTTCGCGGATTCGCTGTTTTGTGGTTTTTCAATAAACTCTAAAACAATATTATAAATCATAAAAAATTACAATTTACAGCCTAAGGAAGGGAGAAAGGAGAAGCCAAAGGGAGAGAAAAGGAGCCCGAGTGGCAACAGGAGAAGGAGGTGATTTATCAACACACAATTGGTTGATAAAAACTTAAAATAGTGTATAACTCCTAAAATAATGTATAAATATTAAAATAAATATAGCGTCCCTACTTTACGGATTTTCACTTATTGCGGGTGGTCCTGGAACCTAACCCCAGCAATAAGTGAGGGAACACTGTACCTCACAGCCTCTGAGGATGCCATAGATGTGGGTGAAATGTCAGGAGAAAATACTTCTGGAACATGACCTGGAAAATTCACAACAACCCAGTGATTCCGGCCATGAAAGTCTTCGACAATACATTGAAACTGAGATATTTTAAATATGCATCTGGAAGAAGTGGGATGAGACAGAATTATTTGGGTCTGTCCCTGCCAAATCAGAACAGTTGGGATGTGTGAAATTTGAGCAGGAGAAAGGATAACAAGTTACAGCATAAAGAATGGTAACAAGGCCTCACATAAGAAATTACTTGTATCAGCTTATTCTCCCATCAGCTAACTGCTGAGCAGACAAGCTCACAATAAAGGAACAATGACAGAGTCATTCTCTCTAAACGATTGATAAACTGAGATTTATTGCTTTTGGACACAGAGATCTCCATTTTTCAATCATGGTTAATGGAGGAGGGCGCCTTGAGTTTACCTATCTCTTTCAAAATGTACTTTCTACACTCATGACTACCAGAAAATGTATGATTTTTGCCAGTTTGAGATTTATCTAGGACTGCAGAAGAGTAAGTAGATTCAGGCTTTTCTAGCTGTCACGGGTTTGGATTACATGTAGAAAAACTGTAATTCGACCCTCCTCTATTTATCCTCCTTGTCCTTAGAAACATAGGATGTTGGGGAAGTCTACTTTAAGGTTCTTTCACTTGGATGTCTCATGATACCAGTCAAGGGGATTGCCCCTTCTTTTTCTGATTAATAGATTTTTCTGTGTTTGTGAAATTGGAGGGGAGGGGGAGAGAAAGAAGATAGAGAAAATAGTAGAAATGTTACAAACGGGATGGGGTGGGGGGTAATATCTGGAATCCTCACTCCCAATAGAATTGTGTGTTTCAGACAGAATGAATATAAAAACACCTTGATCTCTGCACATTCTAGCAGATATGCTCCTGTTTATTTTATGCTGTTTTGAAAACTGTTAACAGTGCCAGCTGTTTATTCATCTTGATCAATTCCTGCACTACTTATAGAATAAGATTGCGCCAGCTCTTTGAATCCTTAGCTGCTAGGTTTTCCTAGCTCTCAAATTTCAGAACTAAAAGCTTGTGAAAGTCTACATATATCTTTCAGATCTCTATTTTCTCTGTGTTTAGTAAAGTTCAAATTTAATTTGATGAATTTGTATGGGAAAGAAATATAGTTGGAAAGTTTGTCTCAAGTGGTTTTGCCAGCACCATAGATTTGTACTCTGAACCACTTCACCAATCAGTCATCATAAATTCCCTGTAGTTTGATTTCTTCCACTTTCCCCATTTATGAATATAAGGAGAATCCCTAAGTTTCTTACGTAAAACCAAAATGTATCTTCACCAGTGTCTGGTGCATGTGTGTGTACAGTGAAATCTCTACTTAGGAGCATCCCAACTTAAGAGTGTTTTGAGTTAAGAACTGTCACTTGGCCTGTGTTTGCTTTGACATAAGAGCAGCATTTTGCATTAAGAGCTAGCGCCAGAGGGAGTGCTAACACCAGAGGGAGTGCTAACGTGAGAGTACAGGGCTTTAGGGCTTTAAGGGAGCAGCCTCTGTGCCTCATGCTCTTGTCCACTTTGGGAGATTGCTGTCCATTTTGCTCTTGTTTGCTTTGAGGAACTTAGTTGATTTTGTGTGGTTTTTATTCCTGTTATGTTTAACTTCATGAAGAAAGAGAGCAAGAGAGAGGAAGAGAGGAAGGGAGGCTAGAATGAGTACAGTATGTCTAACAGAAAATACTGGAAGGGTTTTTTGGGGCATTGACATTGAGTTTTGGAGTTGTAGTTCACCTACATCCAGAGAGCACTGTGGACTCAAACAATGATGGATCTGTACCAAACTTGACGTGAATACACAATATGTCCAAATGTGAACACTGGTGGAGTTTGGGGAAAATAGATCTTGATATTTGGGAGTTGTAATTGTTGGGATTGATACTTCACCTACAATCAAAGAGCCCCTTGAACCCCACCAATGATATAATTGGGTCAAACAGGTGTTCTCTGCCAAAGAGGTCCCTCGGACCATCAGAAATGTTTTCTGATGGTCTTTGGCGACCCCTCTGACACTCTCTCACAACCTCCCCAGGTTGAGAAACGCTGCTCTCAGGATGAATGTGAGAATGACATAAAGCTGCGCCAGGATACCTCCACTTCCCCTCAATAAGAAAAATATCCAAAAAGAATGCATAGACATATGCAGCAATTGGGAAATTGTCCTTAAAATGCTTCCTTTAACATACAACCTTGTTGCTTGAAGGTAAAGCAGTTGCTTCAAGTATATCTCATTGAATAAAATATCAGGATTGCAGAAGGGGTGGTGTTGGTGCATTTTCCTACTAAGAAAAATATTTAATATGAAAATACATGTCAATAAAGCATTTCTTTGTGTGCTGCTTTCCATCAGAATTGTGAAAAACAGCACAGAACAAAAATCCAGCTCATTTATGCAGCCCTTGGTGTTGTTGCCTTCAAGTTGTTTCTGACTTATGGCGAGTGTGAAGAGAATCAGGGTAGAAATCCTTTCTGATCCGTGAGAACTTACTAAGTAACCTTGAGTATGCCATATTCTCTCAGCCTCAGAAGAAGGCAATGCCACTACCATCTCCAAACAAAACTTGCCAAAAAACCTCCATGATGGGTTTGCTTATAACCGCTATAAATTGGAAATGACTTGAAGGTACACAGCAACAAAAACTGTAATATAATAAAACATAAAGCAATGCTGAATTGTATGCTCTGTCATTTTATATAGTGTGTGACAAATAAACTCCATCTCCTAATAAAAAGTTCCTGCTGTTTTCCTCCCCACTTTTCTTACACGAAATTAACCAAACTAGCAATTATTTCCTATGCAAGAATAAGCCAGTCATCTAAAGAAGGATACATTCATTTATTTTCCATTTAAAAGAAATGGCTGTTTGCATAACTATAAATAAATAAATTTTCTCTAAGCTTTCTGATAATGCAGCATTTTAACTGTAACATAACAGTATAATTATGGAACTGAGAAAGCTTAACTTGACATGTTTCATTTTAACACAAGTCTAGCATATTCTAAATTTAGTACAAGTCTCAACAAAATAATATAAATCTGCTTTGATTATTTCTAACACCAAGTACACATCATCCATTCCTCCATAAATCCTGCTTATTCTGGTTGGAGTTGGATTCCAACAAGATAATATTTTCAAAAAGAAGAACTTTTCCTAAGATTCATCCAAAGTAAATCCCTGGCTACATTATTCAAAGTCCAGGCAAAGCACCTTAGTACATTATAGAAAATCCCAAAGCTCTGATGATACATTGGTTCTATATCTGATTCCCATTTTCTGTTGATATATATTTTCTGGTAAATTTAAAGAAGACACATGTTTTGATATAAATATCTGTGAAACCTAACAACAGTTCTGCAATCTTTCTAACTCATTCTTTTAAGCAAACAACCACTTATTTATTCTTCACAGAATCTCAGTCTTTAAAATTAATAGCCATCCAATAGCAAAATTTCCTTACTATCTTTCAGCAAGTAAAAACGTTTTCATTCCGGTAAGCCTTTGAGGGAGCCCCGGCGGCACAGCGGGTTAAACCACTGAGTTCCTGAATTTGTTGACCAAAAGGCTGGCAGTTCGAATTCGGGGAACGGGGTGAGCTCCCACTGTTAGCCCCAGTTTCTGCCAACCTAGCAAAACAAGAAGTGTGAGTAAATCAATAGGTACCACTCCGGTGGAAAGATAACAGCGCTCCATGCAGTCATGCCAGCCTTTGGAGGTGTCTACGGACAACGTTGGCTCTTTGACTTAGAAATGGAGATGAGCACCAACGCCCACAGTAGGACACAACTAGACTTAATGTCAGGGGAAAACCTTTACCTTTTAAGCCTCTGAGAATTTTTTTCCAAAAACAATAAAATAGCCCTTATATAATATATTGAACTTTTCTTTGTTGCTGCTGCTGCTGTTTCTTTTTCGTGTTTTAAGATGGTTTTAATTTGATGATGTGTTGTCGAAGGCTTTCATGGCCGGGATCACAGGGTTGTTGTATGTTTTCCAGGCTGTATGGCCATGTTCCAGAAGTATTCTCTCCTGACGTTTTGCCCACATCTATGGCAGGCATCCTCAGAGGTTGTGAGGTATGGAGAAACTAAACAAGGATAATATATATCTGTGGAAAGTCCAGTGTGTGAGAAAAACTGCATTAATTGACAAAGAGTTCTTCTCACACCCTTGACTTTCCACAGATATATATTAATCTTCCTTGCTTAGTTTCTGCATACCTCACAACCTCTGAGGATGCCTGCCATAGATGTGGACGAAACGTCAGGAGAGAATACTTCTGGAACATGGCCATACAGCCCGGAAAACATACAACAACCCCACAATTTGATGATGGTTTAATTATTTGATTTTGTTTTACTTTTGCATGTTATGCATTTAACTATGTTTGTTTAACTATTATAAGCTGCCATGAGTTCCAAAATGGGAAAATGTCACAATATGCATAAATATTCTACCATAAATTGGAACCACTTTGAAGGTATATATAATATGCCTTCATATAATAATATCATATAAGCTTTAATTCACTCTGTAGATGATACTCTTGGTGTAGAATTAATACTAGTTTGACACCACTTTAATTGCCTTGGCTCAATGCAATGGGTTCATGGGAGTTGGAGTTTGGTGAGGCACCAGCTTTCTTTGGCAGAAAAGGCTTGTAAAACTGCAACCCTCATGATTCCGTAGCTCTGGGCCATGACAGTTCATGTGGGGTTATACTACATTAATTTTACAGTATAGATGTACCCTTGGTTTCTCTCAAATCAATTTTTATTTCAATTTATTTTTAAAGTGTCTGGTTTTTCAAACAAACAACTTTCTTCGGCATGCTCCCTCTAAAGCATTTGTTACATTGCAACGCAAGGTGCAGGAACCTTCTTACTGGCTCTGGCCCAAATGTAGTAACATGGTTTATAGCTTGTCTAAAAAGCATCCCATGAATATCAAACATTCTGCATCCACAAGAAATCTCAGGGGCAATCTTTGTTGGTACCAGCCTTGATTTGTTGGAGGCAACCTAAACTCCCTTGATGAACACAAAGAGACTCCCTCTTGTCTGCCCACAGAGTAGATGCTGTCAGTTCAGTGATATGTTTTTCTCCTAGTACTCTCTGGAAGTAAATGTTTTCCAAAAGACAAAACATTTCAATGTTTCCTTTTTGCCTTGTTTTTCTTTTTCAAGAAAGCAGAAAATCCCCAAACGAAGAGATCTATGTCTTTCGATTTACATTATTCACATAGTCCTATGCAGGCATTCTGTGGAAACATATGCTAGGAAGTATGATTCCTAGCATATGTTGCTACAGCATATGTTTCATAGTCTGTTTGTGGAACTTGACTTGGGAGTCTGGACATTGGGGGTGGATAGCATATGGAGGTTGTCCACATTGAATCATCTGAACAAGTGGCATGGTTGTGATCTCCCATTCACACATTTCTGCACCCCAGAGAACATCTTCACAAGGGTTGTGTCACATCATCCTGGGTAAAATATTATGCCCCAATTGCTTATGAATGGGCAGAAAGTTCACATGATCTTACATTAGCTTAGGCAACTGAAATATTTTTGGAATATCTTTGGAGATTATCTCATGAGCTTGTAGGGTGCATTAGGAGCTCCCTAACTAAAAATAGAAATACTCATGTCATTGTCAAGTCACCTTAAAGCAACTTCATAGTTAGAGAGTCCTTTTTTTAATAAATGAGGCACTCTTTTTTTACCTAGCAGAATGTGCTTCCAAAGTGAGTTGAGATGGTATGACAGGTCAAAATTCTGGACTACGTCATTCCTGGATCATGTCATTTTGGATGCATCCAAATCTGCTATGATAAAATGAAAGTACTTTCATGTACAGCAAAGACTGGTGTGACAAGCAGAGTGGCTATGCTGGTGTGTTTCAGCTCTCAGCAAGATGGATATGTAACACCAGAATCCATTTTTAAGATTTTGTGCAGTAATATCCTAAGTTTGTTTTGCCTAGTTTTTCATTATTTTTGAAAAACACAATACAGTAGAGTCTCACTTATCCAACATTCGCTTATCCAACGTTCTGGATTATCCAACGCATTTTTGTAGTCAATGTTTTCAATACATCATGATATTTTGGTGCTCAATTCAAAAATACAGTAATTACTACATAGCATTACTGCGTATTGAACTACTTTTTCTGTCAAATTTGTTGTATAACATGATGTTTTGGTGCTTAATTTGTAAAATCAACCTACTTTGATGTTTAATAGACTTTTCCTTGATCCCTCCTTATTATCCAACATATTCGCTTATCCAACGTTCTGCCAACCCGTTTATGTTGGATAAGTGAGACTCTACTGTAGTTTCAAATTAATTCTATTATATGTATTCCATATCTTTTTGTTCTAAAATACACATTTTATACATTTTCATACGTTTTATTAGTGTGTGTGAATGGAATCAGTTCTATATAAAGGAAAATGAGAAATCTAAAGAATAACTGTCTCAATCTTCACACTAACCAACGTGCAGACTAGATACTAGTTGCCTCCTTCAAACAGTCAAGAGTAAAGGCTATTGTCATGAACCCACTATTATAGTACATTCACATTATTGTTGATAAAAGATATATATTAGGTTGAGTGCCTTCTATTTTATACCTCTTTTCATTAGTGCAATTATGCTGCTTCACCAGTTTATGGACCTGCAGTTGTACTTCTCCACATCCTCATTAGCCCTGCACCATTGTTGTTCCTTGATTTTTAATGCAATTGTGTGATTCCAACATTTAAAACAAAACAAAATGGGAATTATAAACATAAAATATACAATATAAAGAAAACAGTTAGGCAACAGGGCAGAGGATCCTACTTCTTGATATCACATTACTGCTGGCATGTTGGAACAAAATTGGAAGAAGCCCACTCACGGTTGGTGATGGAAATGTTACAAGTTTGGGAACGATTGTGGGATGTTACCCATTAATAGCTAGGGGTGGAGAAATCATGGGGAGGAGGCAGATTAGCAGTGGGATGCACACAGTGTTGTATGATAGAGACAGTCACCAAAGTTGATGGTAGCTACAATGTCCATTTGTCTGCCTTGTATAATAAAGTCCTAACTCTTTTTCCATTTGATTTAAATATTTGAGGAAGAAGCTTCTGGATGTTTTGCAGCTGCAGCTATCAGAGGCTCATGGTCTGAACAATGTGTATTTGGGTCTCCATATTTCACTGTTGCTTGAGGGGCAATCCCAACAATGCCACTCAGTCATTGAGACTATTGACCACCCATTCCTAAATCAGTTGTTTGGCTGAACCCATCCCTGGCTTTGTAACACTACAGGAAACCACATTATACAGTTTCAATTTTTCTTTATTTCCCATGTGATGGCCTCTCTTTTCTTTTTCTGCCTGTAGAAGTATTTCTTTACACCTTGCTTACCTTTCATCTTGTTCTAGCACATCTACTCCATAGCATCCTTCCCCTTTCAGTGGCAGATTTTCTGTTTCTTTCTCTAATTTTGCAACCCGCGACACGTTTGTTTTTATGATTTTTAAACACACAACCACCTGGGCAACCTGCTGTGTGACCAATTGAACAATTAGAGCTATATTGGATTCCCTTCTTGCACACAGTCTAATATTATATATCTGCAAGCATAACATTTGTATTAGCAGAATGACATGGCTTCATACCGTCCTGTGCTTCCTCAGTCAGTTTGGCTGCAAACAGCCCAGAAGGCTCTCACTCGGTCAGCAATTCATGCAGTCAATGAGTCTCAGGCACAGGTGGGCTGTGCAACAGGCTGGAAAAACAAAAATGACTGCCAGTTCCTCCATATGCCTGGCAAACTAGGCAGAAGAGAAGTGATGCAGGTGGGCATGATGCCATTTTTCTTCAAGATGTAAAGGTGACTACTACTTTATGTGATTGAGATTGAGATATGAGATGGTAGATTGGGGCCGGGCTGTGGCACAGGCTGTTGAGCAGCTGCAATAAATCACTCTGACCATGAGGTCATGAGTTCGAGGCCAGCCCGTGGCGGGGTGAGCACCCATCAATTAAAAATAAAAAATAGCCCCTGCTCGTTGCTGACCTAGCAACCCAAAAGATAGTTGCATCTATCAAGTAGGAAATAAGGTACCACTTATAAAAAAAGTGGGGAGGCAAGTTTAACTAATTTATGACCTAGAATGAGGAAGTGCCGTCAGAGTGGATGATGAAGCAGCTGCTCCCCCTGTGGCCAGAATCGAACAGGAGAAGGTTAAATTGCCTCTGCGTCTGTCTGTCTCAGTCTCTGTTTGATGTGTTTATGGGCATTGAATGTTTGCCCTATGTGTGTATAATGTGATCCGCCCTGAGTCCCCTTCGGGGTGAGAAGGGCGGAATATAAATACTGTAAATAAATAAATAGATTAGAAAGATCTATCTGTAACCAGTAGACTCAATAGTTGAGTTAGACCATCAGATTCAAAGGGGCGGGACTTTGTCTCCATTTCCCTGGGTTGGGCAATGGGTGTGCCTATACTGTAGAATAGATGTGGTTTGACACCATGCTAGCCACCATAGTTTAGTGCTACGGAATCATAGGACTTGTTGTTTTCGCTAGGTCCCTAGTCTTCTCTGCTAAAGAGGTCTGTAGCCTTACCAAACTTCAAATACCTGGTTCCATAGCATTTATACAGTGGTGTCAAACTGCATCAGTTCTACAGTGTAGGTGCCCCCAATGTTACAGAATTAGGTTGGATGGATATTTGTGCATCACCCCTCTGTTGCATAATAATGTATAATTATTATTCATTAGAATATAAGAATTTTCCCCTTGTGTCAAGCCTGTTCTTAACTGAGAACTATTATCCTTGTGATGTGCTTCTCTGGCTAAACAACCGGTTGACCATTGTTACAAAACAGAGTGCCTGGCACGTTAGTCCAATCAGAGAATAAAGAGATTACCTTTATGGACTATAGCTCCCTATATACTCTACCCAAATTAACAAGGTTCCTTCTTCACTTCACGTCACTTCACTTCACTTCACTTTATTTCTTAATTAGTCGCTCTCCACCAGAGTGCTCCGAGCGACTTACAATTTAAAATATCATTCCACAATTTAAAAACATTCAACATAAAAACATTCAACAGTGACTATTTGGCAAATTAGATCTGATTTACTTAAATGCATAGCCAAACAGCCAAGTCTTGAGCGCTATTACAAAAGGTCGCAACTCCGACATTGCTCTAACATATGGAGGCAATGAGTTCCACAGAATTGGAGCATAGGTCGAAAAGGCTCTACGCCTTGTAGCTTCCAGGTGTGCCTCCCTAGGGCCTGGTACGTATAGGAGATTTTCCTGGGAGGATCAATATGACCACTGATGGAAAAAAGGAATAAGGCGGTCCCTAAGATATAATGGTCCTTGGCCATTTCAAGCCTTAAATGTCAGGATTAGTATCTTGTAAGAGATCCGATGTTCTATTGGTAGTCAATGCAGTTGTTTCAGAATCGGTGTAATATGGGATCTTATAGATGATCCCGCTAGCAGCCTGGCCGCCGCATTTTGGACCATTCAGATCTTCTGGGTTTTTGTCTTCGGAAACTGAATGCATCTACACTGTAGAATGAATGAAGTTTGACTTTCATTGCCATCGCTCAATGTTCTGAATCATGGGAGCTTTAGTTTTACCAGATATTTAGCCTTCTACCAAAGGGCACTGGTGCCTCACTAAACTACCAATCCCAGGATTCCATGGTATTGAGCTACAGCAGTTAAAATAGCATCACTCTACATTAATTATACAGTGTAGATGTATCCTCTGAGGGCACATCTACACTGACCACTTAAATTAGTTAAAAGGCAGTGTGCCAGCACAGTGTTTAAATGAAGCACTCTGCGAACACACACAGCAATAGGCATTAGTGGCTTTAAACATGGAAAAGCAAAGTTGAAGGCTAGTCCAAACAGAGTTTGTAATGCGCATCAGCACATCTAACATATGCATAGCAAAACCGATTAAGGGACAAGTGCTCCAGTATTTCCAAACATGCTCATGGTTGTGGGAGGAGTATTTAAAAGACCAATTCCTCCATGAACATGAAGCAGTGGATACTGCAGATTCTGGAACTGGTTTGAGGCCTGCTTCTATGGTGCATATAAGTACCATTTGGTGTTGAACCAGTTCCAGGACTTCCCATGCAATCATCCGCACAGAGGAATTGCTTCTTTCTCTGCCAGCTTCACACTGACCTAAGTTTTTATCATAGATGTGACCTGAGTCAGCTGTAGTGTTACTTTTCTAATACTTTTAATGTATTTTGCAGAGAATATTTGAAGATAGCTCCTTTAATGGGGTGAGCGTAGGTGGGCAACTGTAGACATTCTTGGATTCCATTTGCCACCAGCCCAGAAAGATTGGTGAGTGGAATGATGGGCATTGTAGCATTTGGAGAGACACAAGCTCACCTCCTCTTGTTGCATAGTGAGTGTATATTTCCTATAGTTGGATGTTCAACATTCTGTTAATAAAATGTACTGCCACTGTATATCTCAGTGTTTCCCAAACTTTGGTCCTCCAAGTGTTTTGGACTTCAGATCCCACAATTCTTTACAGCCAGTAATCTGGCAGGGATTTCTGGGAGCTAAAGTCCAAAACACCTGAAGGAGCACAGTTTAATAACCACTGGTATACCTGAACAATACAACTTCTCCCCATCCAAATACTTCTTTGTCTCTAGATATGCATATGTGCCTAATTTTCATTTTGATTAAAAAATAAAATAACCTGTTTTTGAGACCTGAACAAATAGAAAAATTGGCAGTAGAATTTGAGCACTTTAACACTCACATAAAAACACATCCATGTATACACAGAGAACTATAAAATAACACTCTTATGTTTTTCTGCCCTCTCGGCTCCAATTAACCTAAGTATTCTTTATAGGTTGTAGCCGGCAGCAATCAGTTGTGTCTACTTCTGTTAGAATAAGGATAACAATAATAAAACAAATTCCACCATTGTTGCAACTTCACATAGACAGCGATGTTATTCTCCCCTTCCTAAAAGGATCATAATGCCCCATTTACCAAAGAGGAGTTCTGTAGAGATGCAGCTCAATTTTCCTTCGCATCTGCTTGATTCTTTGCTATAATCAGCACTGCGTGTGCCAAGACAAGGTCACGAACTGTAGCAATGTTCCTCTCCACATGCGATCGCCGAGTTCTAGTGCCATTAAGGACTCAGCAACTTCTCTCTTCTCTGTCCCACTGTTTTTAATCTATCAGTGCTCTTCAGAAGGGTGAAGAGGGAAAGGAGAGCTCTGCTTTGCGGACCTATTTTGGAGATTATTGTCACCAACTACACTTCCGGAGAGGCAGTGAGCCGAAAGAAAGCCACGGCTTCATTTGCTTCAGTGGAATGAGGCTGGGTTGTATTTTGCTTTGTTGTTAAAAGTAGACACAGCAGGATTTAATGTTGGTGGAGTTGTTTTGTTTTCTTTTTTTGCCAAGCACCTGTCTCAAAGACGAAGCCAAGATGCAACGGGCATGACAATCTCACAAAATAGCATTGCCCTTGGTGCATTTCCTGACACAGCTCTGTGGGGTGTTTTGCAGCCTAAAGGATGAATAAAAGAAGCAAGATAATACTGGAAAGGGTAGCATTAGACTCTTCTCCCCGAAGAGCTGTGGACTCTAATGGTTCACTGGCACAGGTTTATTGTTGTACTACATGTCATAGATTATTAAGCCAAGTATTAGAATGGCTGTCCCAAGAGACTGATGAATAAATAGTGGCAGTAACTTTTTTTTGTTGGAAAATAAACTAATTTCAGGCAAGTTTGTGGATACTTGTCCTGTATCCACAAACTAGCTTGTTGCTGTTAAGGAAAGTTAAAGATGTCAGGATTAAAGTAAGATTCAGTTGCTCAGGCAGTTCTGTATATAGAATGAAATAATGTGTCATCTGGGTCAAATATATCTACACCAAAGTCCAGTTTAGAGGAGAAATGTTTCAGACACTGGATGCTTCACTGAAACGTTTCAGACACTAGGCCCGGGCTGTGGCGCAGGCTGGTGAGCAGCCAGCTAGCTGCAGTCAGCTGCAACAAATTACTCTGACCAAGAGGTCATGAGTTCGAGGCCAGCTCGGAGCCTATGTTTGTCTTGTCTTTGTTCTATGTTAAAGGCATTGAATGTTTGCCTTATATGTGTAATGTGATCCGCCCTGAGTCCCCTTTGGGGTGAGAAGGGCGGAATATAAATACTGTAAATAAATAAATAAATGAATAAATAAATAAATAAATAAATAAATGGAGCTATAGTGCAAAAGGAGTCCTGATAGATCAGTAGAACTTTTAAAACTTTGTGTTTTCAAATACATTACAACTTGTATCCTCGGTTCGCTTCTGACATGATAAATAAAGTAGAACCAAGCCTGTTTGATTCCAATGGACTGTCACCCTTACCTGTCCTGACATTTCCATTACTGCAGCCCCTCCTTCTCATTGCTACTGCAGTTCCCTTTGCTAATGTCAACAAAGACACCTAGTGAAGAACAAGAATTCTTTCCTCCTACCTGTTGTCAGAGTCACAGGAATGACATGACCACAATTCATCTATTGTTCCCTGGACCATGAAGCATAGGGAGAATGAGGCAATGACACTGGCTGATGTTAACTGCAGGTCAGATCTCTCTAGAGTTGGTTTGTTTTCCACACTCACTTTGAAATGTGGAGCTGCTCCAGAGATTTGGTGAAACCATAGAGGATTCCTTAACTTTGCTATATATGGGTTAAATGGGTTAAATATATGGGTTAAAACAATTTACCCCGGTTTACGCTGTGTTAGGGACTGGAAGTCCCCAGATATCATCTTTACATTCAAGTTTCACTTCTGGTCCATCTTGGGGTAAAGAGCTGATATAAACAATCCCTATTTCATTCATGGGCAGCAACAAATATCTTGTGCTACCTATCCCTACTAGAATTGATTTTAATTTGTAGCCTCAAAATCTTGATATAGTGATGTTAATATCTATGCAATGGGTTCTTAGCATTCACTAGGATTTGTTTCCAGCATTCTCCATAGATACCATATCTATGAATGTTCAAGTCTCATTATATATGAGTACAATGATGTAGTAAAATAGTGACCCTTAACTAAAATGGCAAAATTAAAGTTTGCCTTTTTTTGATTATACACATACAGTAGAATCTCACTTATCCAACATTTGCTTATCCAACATTCTGGATTATCCAACGCTTTTTTGTAGTCAATGTTTTCAATACATCGTGATATTTTGGTGCTAAATTCGTGAATACAGTAATTACTACGTAGCATTACTGCATACTGACCTACTTTTTCTGTCAAATTTGTTGTATAACATGATGTTTTGGTGCTTAATTTGTAAAATCATAACCTAATTTGATGTTTAATAGGCTTCTCCTTAATCTCTCCTTATTATCCAACATTCTGCTGGCCCGTTTATGTTGGATAAGTGAGACTCTACTGTATATTGATAAAGATAAGCATATATGATTGTGTTTGTGTGTATGCCATAGATTATAGAATCCATTGATGCAGAATCCATGGATATGAGGATGATCTTCCTTTGTCTATCTATCTACCTTTGGGCTTTCCAGTAGTCAGACCAAACCTAACATAATAGCAAGGGCTTTATTCATACCTGTACTTTACCCCGCTCACTTAGGGACTTGTATCTGAACAAGAGGATTTACACCATTGCAAGGCCTTGGTGTTATAGGTGGTATGAATGTTTTGTCCATTAATTCATGTGATTCATTCATGTATTGCTGAAAACAAAGTGACTATGGGACCTGTTTTATAGAGAACCACTCTGTTTGAAGTTGATCTTTATTGGAAAACATTATCCAACCCAAATATGGTTTTAAAAACAGTTTTCCCCATATTAATGAATGTACCATATTCCTATTCAGAATTTAGTCATTTTTTATTTTTTCCTTTTTGTAGTAAATAAATGGTTATACAAATATTATGTAAATCCATATTCCCCTTTATTCTACGTTTTGATTAGGCATTTCCATTTTTTTGGTTGTGCACTAGTGTCGTTTTAGTTGCAGCTGTTAAATGATGAGCATTAAAATGCTTAATCTTCCCTTGGCTGCCATCTTGATGTGTAACACTGACCAGACATTGTGGCCACTGGCAGACAATTCACTTTACTCACTTTCTCCAGCATGAGAAATACAGTTGTCCATGTCTTCCACATCCAAGCATTGTTTTGATTTGTACTTCCATGTTTAATGCCAAAAGCATAAAAATTGCCTTACTGAAGCTGACAAAAGCCTTTCTAGTCTGTCATAAAATTTCTACGAATAACCAGGTAGCAGCTTCAGGGAAGATCGTGAAGGGACTATGTTATAATTGAATACTCTTGTGATAATAAGTATACTGCCCCTAAATATGGAAGTTTTGCCTAACCTGTAAAAACAGGGGTGATTAAATCTAGCATATCCAGGTATCAGTTTTGCCCTTCCCTCTGATAGGTCCAGTACGCCCACTGACCATCAAATTTGGGAACATCTTCCTTCAGATTTAAAGTGAATATTTTGCTTACTTTCACTGCACTGAAACATTTTGCCACCTTAATTTGCTGACAATAGAAATAAGCAATTTCCTGCAAACCTCGGGTTTTACTTTGGAAGGAAGATGATGTAAATAAATAAATAAATGGAGTTTTCTCCTCTGCAACCAAATATCGGTGGCAAACCACTGACACATGCCAAATGAAATGGGAGGGTCACATGAGGTAACTGAATTTCAATAGCAGAATTTGTTCATAAAATGTGCTGATGTGATTTTCTGAGGTGCTCCAAAAGACTTTGAGGTGCTTTGAGAAGTTGTCCAATCCTGAGTATGGATATATAAAGAAAGACACTTATGTGGATTAACAATTTACAGCATTTGGAAATATGGGCTATACTGTGGGGAGATCTTGCTGGTTTTAGGTTATATGAGTAAAGTGGAAGTGATGACATTTTTATAGTGTTTCCCCAAAAATAAGACAATGTCTTATATAAATTTTTGCTCCCAAAGATGCGCTAGGTCTTATTTTCAGGCAATGTCTTATTTTTCCATGAAGAAGAATTGACATTTATTGTTGAACAAAAGAATAAACATTTATTATATACTGTACAGTACTTGTCATCACAAACTAGCATAACCAGACAAACTGTGAAATCCTATCAAGAATTTCTTGTTACTACCAATATTTCCATGTACAACACTCTATGGTACGTACATTTACCAATCCTGCATGCTCTGGTGTTCTGTTCGTTGGGCATGCTTCCAAACAAAAACTTTGCTAGGTCTTACTTTCGGGGGAGGCTTTATATTTAGCAATTCAGCAAAACCTCGACTAGGTCTTATTTTCTGGGGATGTCTTATTTTAGGGGAAACAGGGTAGTATATTTTATTGACTCTTCTCTTCTAACAAAAGAGTGCTCTGCATGGTTTTTATAAGGTAGAATGTCGTGATTTAGCTAGGACAGTGGATAAGAAGTTGGCTAGGATTTGCACCAGGATTGGCCAAAAGTTTTGCTGACATCATAGTTTCCATGTGCAGATTCCCTTGATTGGAAGAATGGAGGATGGAAATTGGTCAGGCAAAAGACCAATCAGCTGTTGAGACGGCCCCTGGGAGGGCAAGATCTGGGAAAAGGCAATGCCAAAGAAATGTTCATGAGCTTTTGATTAGCTCAACTATCCATGCCATGTTAGACAAAGATATGGAGCCCGGAAACAAAGGTGCAAGGCTTGGGGATTAATGGTGTCGATTTTGGGCAATCAAAGGCTGGGCTGTCAATAAAAGATTTAATGAATACACATACTCCTAGGTCTCTGTTTCCACTGAAGGCAGGGTAGCAGGTTCTCAGGTAAATCACACAAACATCTTCAACCTAATCTATCTGACATGGAGATATTTTATCTTTACATATAAACAATGAATCTGATTATTATCTGGCTTGGGAAACAGCCAGGGGGATTTCTATTCTTAGGAGATTATTTTAGCAGTTGCGGAGGATGACTCTCCCTGGGCTACATTTTGTAGATTTTTTTTAAAAAAAGTTCATATACAACGTATATAGGAAATAGATACAGTTTATAGTTAAAAGATACAAGTTACACAAAATCATAGAATGGATACGGTTTATTGAAGAGTTTGATATGATAGAGTTTAGGGGTTTACAGCTGCTGCTTGTTTGGTCTTGATCTTCTGATGCTTTGAACTTGAGCAGGTCTGGAAAGGGTCTTTTTAAAAAAGGAAAAAATCATATATTTATTTCTGAGCCCTTGGTGAACTATAAATCTTGTGGGGAGTGGGGGTTACCATGGCTCAATAACAAGAAGGGGAAAACCCATGATCAACATGAGTGAGATGCAACCAGACACCATATTTTGTTCACTTCTTTTTTTTTCTTTTCTGCAACTAGATTTTTTTTTTCTGGACTGGTCTTGTTGCATGCCACTGTGGATCATAATCCATGCATTTGGAACCAGTCTGGAAGAATGACTGATTTGGAAATTAATTTTGCATTTTATGTTTATATGAAGTTTCAGAATGCATGTTCATTCAGGGAATAAAGTTACCTGCAAAAACAGGAATGTTTAAGGGAGAGGAGTAATGCAGGCATTATCCTGTACGATCTCTTGTGCATGTTGACATTCCACTACAAAACTGTGGATCTGGTTATGCCAGTGCTTTGAGCAGTTGAATGATTGAATTTCAGAGTCATTGACTTTGCTATTGAATGACATTCGCCTTCACTGTTACAGAAGTGCCAGAGTGAAACAGGCAGCTTTATTCCAATTGTATACTGTAGAGAGCCATGACAGACTCAATAGCTCTCAATGTGTAATCTCTAGTTGCTGAGCGCACAAGTTGTGCTTTGGGCAGCAATAGAAACACACAAAGCAAGTGATTTAGAGCCTCAGAAGAGGGCTTATTCAGTATTGCCTGAGGTTCAGGATTTCTCACCTCCAGTTCATCTGTGGTCAGGTTCTTTGGATTTCAAGAACAGAGCATTCATAGTTTGATAAAAATGGTTCTGCAGTTAGGGGACATAGATCTCAGTGCCAAAGTACTTTAATGTAGATCTATATTTTTTTGTGGTGTGCTGATGGATTTCTTTCTTTTCAGATCTGCTACAGATCTTCTCCAATTGTGTAATTTATCAAAAATTTCCCAGGATCTAGCAAAAGACAGGACCTGTAAGTGCGTGTGTGTGTGTGTGTGTGTGTGTGTGTGTGTGTGTGTGTGTGATGGTATTCCAGTCATGGTCCCACATTGGTTTTGAAACATTCTCCCTGAAGTGCGTACATTACATCCTTATGCTCCAATGAACTTCCAATTTCACTGGCTCCTTATTCTAGTTCAATAAAAGAAAATCTTGAAACCTTTTATTCCAAGCTATCTTTTATCCCAAGATAAGATAGATACTGTCTTACTAAAATCTTTGCCTTGGTTTATTGGGCAGGAAATCCTACCATGGAATCCTGAAGAAACTGTCAAAAGTTTTTTTTTCTTAAATGTTGCCACTTTTACAAGGCTACAGAGAGATACTATTGCTTTTGGAAAGTCGGCCAATGTAGGTTTTAGTCCTCCATACAGATTAGTTTGTGGAGAACATGTGCCTCTCCAGATGTTGAACTGCAACTATCATGAGCACTATGCAGAATGGCAATGTGAAGGAAAATGGGGTCTGCAATTCAATAACATCTGGAGAACCATCTGTTCCCCATCCCTGGTGTAGCATTTACCTCTATGGACCAAGATCATCTTCCATCTCTCTTCTCAGCAATCCTTGGCAGCAAAGCACTGGGGCAGACAGATACTGGCAAACATTCCAATCTATGAGCCGCTGGCACCATATATAAGAAAGCATATAGTTTTGTTTTGTTGCCTTTTATGACCTGCAATTTGCAAATTAATCAGCGTATTTTGAGTTCATTATTTTAAAATTATATTTTAGCAAACAATCCAATATAAAACAAGAGGATAAACACACACACAAATGTGTACAATGGAAGGATGCAGAAAAACATCTTATTAAGCATTAACTGTCAACAGATTAAAGGTACTTTAGTTAATTAAGTGAGTCCTAAAAATAGACTAATCAAACAGCGAACAGAGAAGAAGTAAATATTACAGCATCTTAATTCATGACATTCAGGTTAGCAGAGGTAATGTTTACTCTTAATTAATTTATCCAGAAAAATCAGTTGCCTAGAAAATCTTCAGTTTTATCCATTTCCACAAACTGCATTAATAGAATGTAAAATGCAGGACCACATAATGGTTAATGGTTTGTGCATGCTGACATAGCATGGTAAGCCAGAGATCAGTGGGAACCCTGGTTTACAGTAGACAAGCAGTGTGCCTCAGGGCTCTTCTACATGGGCCCTAAAAGCCAAGAGAAACGGGTAAAAGGGTAAAAGGCTAGATGATGCTGGCCAAAAATGCACACTGAATCACATAATTGGCTGAAAAATACAGGCTAAAAAGGTGCATTTAAAATTCGAGATTACCCAAAACATGTTCTTATTTGAATCGCTGTATATTGCTGCACTCACAAAAAAAATGGAGCTTTGTTGCAATACACTGGTGTGGGCTGCTCCAGCACATGTGAATATTTTAAAATCCCAAAACAGCTGATGAGGGCTGTAAACAGATGGAGCCACGGACACACAGGTGGCTAAATGAAAGCACAAATGGAAAGCAATTCCCATGAGAACTCTCTACAACCATTCCTTTGGTCTCATATTTATGAAATTAAATAGGGCTTGAATTTGCTCCCCAACCACCAAAATAATGAGATCACACAATAATATGGGAATAACTATGGGAAACTTTTAAAATGTTACCCGTTTAACTCTTCTGTGACCTGCAAACCAATTTTAAAGGGTATGAAGTTGGTGTGGAATAAGCTGAGGCAATGGCCATCCAAGATGGTCTCCTCAGCTAACTTGGGCAAGACGCCTGAGTTCCCAGGTGTATAAAACTGCTCTGGTTCCAGGAGACTGCTCAGGGAAATGGCACAGAGAAATTTGCCCCAAGTCCAGAGGATTTATTGAGGCCAGAATGCCCCCTGCTCCAAGGCCATTTTTGTTCACCCTCACCTTGGTCATTTAAACTGCAGGTGAGGATTACCTGGCCTACACGACAAAGGGGTGCCTTAGGTGTACACGAAGACGTAAACCTATTCCTATTTCCCATATGATAGCGTTTTAAGACCCATGAAACACCAATTAGCCCATAAAGAAACAGTGTAGGTGTTGCAGCCCAGGCAGCAAGAGCACTGAAAACCAACACAGAGACCAATATTCTTTTAATATCTTTATTAAAGCAAATAATAATTCCAAAATGAATTGGTGGAAAAGTTGAGCAATCAATAGTCCTTTAAGAAAAAGTATAAGATAGACCAGAAATGTCCAGGAATACGTCCAGTATTAGAGTCCAAAGTCCGGAAACCGAAACACACTCCAAAACTGATGATAGCCCTGGAGTGGGGAATTAAGTCAGCAAGCTAGGCAGATGAGCAAGGTCCAAATGTTCAAGAATAGTTCTTAGTAGCAAGGCAGGAACTTGATATCGTGGAAATAAATCTTGGTTCGCGAAAAAAACAGGAAAGTAGACCTAAATCCGGGTCTACTCATGAGTCACGGCAACTGCTAGCTGCTAGGGTGGAGGAGCAGGAAACTGGAGACGATGAACCTTCTTAGTAGTAAGCAACATTGACACCGCAAGGGAAACTACTGGGAGCAAAACTTTTATTGAAGTGCAGAGTCTCCCCCCAAAAGTGGGGGGGAGGGGGCCTTCCTCCCCAAAGTTCCCAAGGGAAAGGCTTCTAGAGAGAGTCTCCACGCTCAGCCAAGCGGGCACTTCTCCTCCGCGCTTGTTTCTCAGATCTCTGCTTGTTTAGATACTCTCTCCGGTTGAAGGACATAGACTCTGGCAAGCTAGAGACATCTGGCAAGGGAGTAGAGTTATCCACAACACTTTCCCTTTCAATTAGAGCTGGCTGTGTATTATCAACAAGTGGCAGCTGCAAATTCATTGGGTCTTGCTGACTCGGAGAAATATCAACATATTCTTCATCCTGGTCAAAGGTGAACCCAGGGTCAGGTACAGGGGCCAAAGGTAGCTGGGATATAACAGTAGGGTTTAGGAGACCCCCCCCCCCCAGAACATAGGGGGGATCCTACCCGGCCCCTGAGGCAACCCAATAAATACACTGTTAGTGGGTGGGAGAGTGGGTCAGCACTGGATCTCGAATAAGCTTCAGAGTGGGGCTACAGGCCTAAGATAGGCCCATTCCCGAAAAACAGCTCCAGCAGGGACTATTTTCCAAGTGATCTCTCTCGCTGGAGGTGAGTAAATCTCTGCCTGCCCCCCAACAAGCGGGGGTAAAAAGCTGATTACACTGTGGGCACCAACATAGCAGGTGTGACCCCAAAGGGAAGCAGGGTTTAAGAGGGCAAACATAAAGGCAGCAGAAGGGCGAGGAGAGAGTATGGCAAGAACTACTAACAAACATTTCAGGATGCCAGGGGACTATTTGTCAGGACTGACAGCTCAGTGTTTGAACTTGCTTTCTAGTAGTGCAATTTTTTGCCCCATTTCTTTGTCCCAGATTATGAGGCTGTCTGGAAGGGCCCTCAGTGAATGCTACAGATAACTCCCTTTGGCAGTGAAAACAGCTTTTCTCCATGGTTCATCATGTCTTGCAAACAGCTGCTACTCTGTTATATTTCTCTTACCCCAAAAACCAGAAACCGAGAAGCCAGATCATTCTAAGTTTGCTTGTGGATTTTGTATCTGGTTTGGTGAGAGAGAAACAAATCACAGTGGCAGCTGTGTCTGAATACAGACAACATGATAAACAAACCATGGAGCAAAGTTTTGTGGTTTGTTTAGCTGTGCTTGGAGAAAATGGGATGAAGCAGGCAGCATATACTAGCTCACTGTTCATAGCTGATACATTAGGGTTCCTACAGTTTTGTAGTTTATAGTGAGATTAGTTCAATGAATGTGTTTGCTGAATTTTGTGCATGATGTTTGCGGGATGTGTGAACAAACATTTCATTGTTGTGAAACCACTGTAGTAAATCTTCTAGAACTGATGGAGAAAATTGATGTGATGGCATGGCATGGAGTATTCACACATATTCCAGCTGCTCAGGACAAGATAATCAAAATACTTGCTGTTAATAAAAAAACAGAATTGTGATTTGTTTGGTTTAAAATCTTATATAAGTACTTGGGCAAGAGTACAGGCAAGCCAAGGGAGTCTAGGAACACCGGATAGTTGAATAATATATCAATTCCCAATCATAGATAGTAAATGCCTAGTAAGTATAGTATTGTTCCTTGATTTTATGTCCCAGTTATTCTTTCTTCGGCTATATATCTATACCTTCATTCTAGGTTTTCGTCCTGTTTATAGCTCATCAACCCCTTATCTGTTTCCACTGAGTGGAAAAAATGTTCCATCCATACTTTGAATGCACCAACCTTTTGAATATGCCCTCTGTGAATATAATGAGGCTGCCAATTTAATGGCAATACAGTTCACTTAACCATAACAAGAATGGGGAACATTTGGCCCTTGGGATGGTATTGGATTGCAGTTCTCATCTGTTATCCATGTTGTCTGTTTAGAGCTTTTCCTGTCCGTGGTTTAATTGCTCTAGTAGTTACAAACACTATTGCTTATAAATTGTTTACATGCAGTTGTGCTGCAGATACATAGGCCTCAATCTTATCAATAGAATAAACCCATTTAATCAATGTTTGAATATTGTGCCAACACATAAAGCCATTTGCTCCAATAGGTTAAATCTTGTAGGAACAATCAATTGAATGGATGTCATAGCTTCTGGGGGAACAGAGACTGGACCACATTAATAGGCATGTAATGCCTCTCTATGGATTTCATCACATTGATGAGGTCCCCTGTGGTGATTTGCCAGCCTCCATGGTGAATCAGCAGGGCCTGCAACAATGCTTCCCCTTCACATGTGTTGGCTGTGAGCGGGTAGACTAAAAGTGAATCCCGCAAAAACTGAAATACTCTGGCTTGGCCAGCCACCACAGTTAATCCAGTCACTGCCTGATTTTGATGGTGAAGTTCTGGTTCCGTCTTCTACTGTTAAAAGCCTTGGGGTTGTGTTGGACTCATCGCTGACAATGGAGGCCCAGATCACTGCCATAAGTAAACAGGCCTTTTTTCATCTTCACCAGGCAAGGAAATTGGCATCCTACCTTTCGACAGAAGCATCGGCAACTGTAATCCATGCAACAGTCACCACTAGGTTGGATTATTGTAACGCCTTATATGCCGGCCTTCCAAAGACAAAAACCCAGAAGATCCGAGTGGTCCAAAATGCGGCTCCTAGCAGGATCATCTATAAGATCCCATATTACACCGATTCTGAAACAACTGCATTGGCTACCAATAGAACATCGGATCTCTTACAAGATACTGATCCTGACATTTAAAGATCGAAATGGCCAAGGACCATTATATCTTAGGGACCGCCTCATTCCTTTTTTCCATCAGTGGTCACCTCGATCCTCCCAGGAAAATCTCCTATACATACTGGGCCCTAGGGAGGTACACCTGGAAGCTACAAGGCATACAGCCTTTTCAACCTATGCTCCAATTCTGTGGAACTCATTGCCTCCATATGCTAGAGCAATGTCGGAGTTGCGACCTTTTGTAAAAGCGCTCAAGACTTGGCTGTTTGGTTGTGCATTTAAGTAAATCAGATCTAATTTGCCAAATAGTCACTGTTGAATGTTTTTATGCTGAATGTTTTTATATTGTGGAATGATATTTTAAATTGTAAGTCGCTCGGAGCACTCTGGTGGAGAGCAACTAATTAAGAAATAAAGTGAAGTGAAGTGAACATGTGAGGAAACATCGCCACGTGGCTCCCCCCCCCCCCCACCCTAGCCCCGTGTTCCTGGCCTAGCCAGCACAGCCTCCCATGTTCCCAGCACAGCATTGTAGGATGCTTGTGCCCCAGTTGAGCCACTGAGCCCTGCTGTAAGTGAGCCTGTGTCATCTGATGGGCGACATGGGGCTCTGTGGCTCAACTAGGGTGAAAGCATCCTACGACATGGAAAATGACTTGTCTGATGAGGTCATACATTTTTTTTTCTTGAGGGAAGCAAAAATAAGTTTCAGCAATGTTCTTTCTGCTACAAGAAAGTCTTCAAAAGCCACGTTGTTTTTGAAGAACATTCACAAAGCAAACTTGGCCTATGTTTATATGAATCGGGTCTGAGCGTCATGTAGCCACCATAGAGCTAATTCACCAATCCTGCAAGATAAAATGTCTGTGTAGATGTGCCCAGGGTACCTCAACACTCAAAAACATGTTTTCATCCGTTATTTGAATATTGTTTGAATGTTCTTTCCATTCCTGCATGTTCATCCCATCATTAAGGAAACCGACGCTCATGATAGGAGAAGACAGGAGGAGGCCCCTCACTCACTATTTCAGAGAGGAATAACTCTATCTGCAGCTCTGTCTATAAGTCGCTGCTGCTAAAGAGGCTAGTGAATAAGCAAAGCCTATCTTGACCTTGCGGAGGGAAGATTCACCATGAGTGGGGTAGAGTATTCCCTGTAGAGCCTACAGAAATTTGCTTGGGGGCAAGATTGTATTTAAATTCTGATAGAGAGTTATCAAACCTAGAAGTCTCTTTTTATCAGAAATTTTCTTTACCCCACCCCCATTCTGAACAAAATCTGCCTCCCACTGCTTTCCTTAATTGAATCAAACACAGCAGATAACAACAGTGATTCCGAGGTTAATACATATTCCAAGCCGAAATGTCAATCTTTTATCTAGCAACATGAAATACTATTAATTTGCAAGAGAATACATGAGTCACCTTCCTGCTTTACTGTAGTCCCTAAAGTGAAGCATAATCATGACAGCTAATAGAGAAGTGATAGACTACAGCACTAGGGTTCTCGAATGCCTGAGTTGCTCTACTTTACAAGTTGCCAAATGTAGCTCCTGTCTTGCATATAGTTGGATATATTATAAGTCTGTTCTGCTGTCACATTTTCTTCCAGAACTGGGACTTTTCTGCCTTGGAGATTTTACAAATGTGTAGTCTAAGCAAGTATGGTAATTCCAGTTGGGAAAATATTATCCCAAATTCAGATTTAAATATATGCACTTTAAAAAGCAATTAGTAACAAGACTGAAATGTGATTAGTTACCATTATTACATTTTTAAATAATTACGCTCTCATTTTCAAAATAACAGATTACTTTTATGAAATAAAATACATTCTTAAATTACAATCCTAATATCATTTGACTATACTTCTATTACGGGGTCAAGAAGCTGATTAAAAGTAACTTAATTAGTTGTAACTAATTACCTTCAAGTACCGCTAAGACTTAAAATTGCCCTGTGTATACTTTTGTTTCGAAACTTTAACATATTATCTGCAGGACTTTAAAATGTGATAAATGGTTTGCAAATTAAATAGCAACATAAGAGGCTTGTGGCTGAGGTGGACAGTTTAGTGAGACCAGCAATGTGTTCAGAGCCAGCCCTAGGTAATTTTGGGGGGGTAGGTGAACCAAATATTTGCGCGCGCCCCCGAATTTGGCACGCCCCCCACACAAACCAATACTTGAGAGCTGGGGCGGTGGGGACCATTGCTCACCAAATGGCCGAACAAGGAAGGCCAGGCTCCAGGAAGGCCTAGCTCTTCTAGGGAGACCTCGCGAGGTCTTGCGAAGTCTCCCGAGGTCTCCCGAGAAGAGCCTGGCCTTCCTGGAGCCTGGCCTTCCTTGTTCGACCATTTGGCGAGCAATGGTCCCCGCCACCGCCGCCGCCACCGTCACCACCGGGGACCATCGCTCACCAAATGGCTGAACAAGAAAGGCCAGGCTCCAGGAAGGCCTAGCTCTTCTAAGGAGACCTCGTGAGGTCTTGCGAAGTCTCCTGAGGTCTTGCGAAGTCTCCCGAGGTCTCCCGAGAAGAGCCTGGCCTTCCTAGAGCCTGGCCTTCCTCGTTCGACCGTTTGGCGAGCAGTGGTCCCTGCTGCCGCCGCCACCACCACCACCGGGGACCATCGCTCACCAAATGGCCGAACAAGGAAGGCCAGGCTCCAGGAAGGCCTAGCTCTTCTAGGGAGACCTCGTGAGGTCTCGCGAAGTCTCCTGAGGTCTTGCGAAGTCTCCTGAGGTCTCCCGAGAAGAGCCTGGCCTTCCTGGAGCCTGGCCTTCCTCATTCTGCCATTTGGCGAGTGATGGTCCCCAGCAGTGGCAGCAGCACCTGGACAAACACTGGTGCTAAATTTACACGGGGGCACTGTCGAGGCCTCGACAGCGCCCCCCTTGACATGCGCCCAACGCGGTGGCTTAATCCTCTTCCACATTGGACTGGCCCTGAATGTGTTGATTCACCAAGTGCATCCTCCAACATTTCATAGATGAAAATGGAGACATATGTGGCCATACATCAGAGTGTGGTCAAGATGGCGGAATTATTAATGAAGAAGAAAACATGAATCATTAGAGTTTGCTTTTGTCTGAGCCAACAAAGAAGGGCAAGATTTTACCCTTACTCTCCTCTACCATTTGCTGAGTTGAATGCAAACTCCTTTTACACTTTGAACTTGGTTTGGAGCAATAGAAGTAAAGGGTGGAAATGAAAAGTGAGTGAATAAAAGTCTTTTAAAATAACTTGAAAAGTGAAACTATCTCTACCAAATTGGGTCAGTTGAAGAGTATGTATCTCTGATACCGTTTTCCAGCACTTACCTTTGAAACCTGCATTACACCTAATCTTAGAGGTGTCATACAGCCATTATGCCAATTTTTTTGTGTCAGAAGTGACTTGAGAAACTGCAAGTCACTTCTGGTGTGAGAGAATTGGCCGTCTGCAAGGACATTGCCCAGGGGATGCCTGAATGTTTTTGATGTTTTTACCATCCTTGTGGGAGGCTTCTCTCATGTCCCCCGCATGTCCCTGTGTTCTCCCCAGGTTGGATTTGAACCTGGCAGCCTTCAGGTCAGCAATCCAACCTTCAAGTCACAAGGCTTTAACCCACTATGCCACCAGGGGCTTAGTTATGACAGATAACTTAGCTATACTTAATTTTGTCTTCTTTTAATATGTACTATTTATTCATCTTAATCTTCTTTCAAAGCTGTATGAATTGGAAGCCATCACTACTGGTTTCATCAGACCGGAGGAGGGGAGCGGATTTAGCATCCTAGGACGCTTTTATCCCGGCTTCTACGTTGTGTGACTTCTGGTGGCAGCCTTGCCCCCAACCGGGATGAAAGTGTCACCAGAGGCTTCCCCCACAACACAGGAAGCTTCCCATGCCATGCTGGTTCCAATGGAGCCAGCATAGGTCCTCTCTGGGAAGGTGACACTTACCTCATGGGATTAAACCTGTTGGCCCTCTTCTTTTTGCCGCAATGCTAAGCAAAGCAGGATACTTTGCCTGGCCTTTGTGATGAGGCCCTACATCTTGAGGAAATGATTTCCACAGTTTAACTATGTGCTAGGCCTACAAGTGCTTCCTTTGCATAATCTTTTTACTTAAATGATTTGATCTGTTACTAAGCTTCCTTGAGTGGGTTTATCTCTTTTAATACTTGCATTTTGTATGATGGTTATTTTTTAATGTGTAGCAGGGCTCCTTTTGAAGAGTGTTCAGAAATTTCAACAGGAACAAAGAGCTGCAGCCAATTTGTTAACTGGGGCAGGTTACAAAGAGCATACAACTCCCTTGCTATAAAAGCTCCACTGGTCTGTTTCCAGGTGCAATTCAAAGTGCTTATTATGACCTGTAAAACCTATACATCTTAGGTCCAAGCTGCCTGACAGATTGTAGCTCTCTATATGAAAGCAGTGAGATTTTCAGAAGAAGCCGGTATTTCAGTCTCAGCATCTTCACATGCACAATTAATTGAGATGGGCTGTGTGTGTGTGTGTGCATGTGTGCACTTTTTCTCTCAAACATTTATCAGTCATCCCATCACATTCATGGGAGTTTTCACAAGGGTGCAGCTCTCCTGTGAAAGTGGAAAAACCATGAATATTTCCAGTGGAGTGGGATGGGGAAATGGGCACCATAGCTGTCATCACCAGAGAAAGAATGGGCTCAACGGCAGACATTGCATACAAATATACCAAAACACAAGTTCAAAATCTATGAAAGTGAAGGGTTCACTACACACACACACACACACACACACACACACACACATACATACACATACATACAATAGAGTCTCACTTATCCAACATTTGCAATAATTCGAGATTATCCAACGCATTTTTGTAGTCAATGTTTTCAATACATCATGATATTTTGGTGCTAATACAGTAATTACTGCATAGCATTACTGTGGACTGAACTACTTTTTATGTCAAATTTGTTGTATAACATGATGTTTTGTGCTTCATTTGTAAAATCATAACCTAATTTGATGTTTAATAGGCTTTTCCTTAATCCCTCCTTATTATCCAACATATTCACTTGTCCAACATTCTGCCGGCCCGTTTATGTTAGTTAAGTGAGACTCTACTCTGTGTGTGTGTGTGTGTGTGTGTGTGTGTATCTCACACACTTGAATTAGTTAGAATGGTGTTGCTGTGGATTCTCTTTTGGTGCAATAGAGAGCAAACTGACATTTTTATCTGTTTGTCAAAATTTAAACAACTCTGTGAAGGGTTCATTGTAATGACCATCATGCTACTGTGTAGAACAATCTTAGAATGTTAGTTTGTTCCGTACAATCCTAGACTGCTAGGACCAAGAGATATAGCAAGTGGTGAGAAAATATCAATCTGGCCCATAGAGATTATCAGTCTCAGAAACACTAATCTTTTTATATACCAACATTTTCTGTTTAATCCTCTCTGTGGTATGGACAAGCAGCGGAGATTTTTGCTGGACATATCCTTCGGGTACTTTTGCTACTCTCACACCTCTGTACAACAAAATAATGATAAACATGAGCAAATATCTCAGGAAATTCAGAGGAAAAAGCAATACACTTAGAGCCTCTGTGGTGAATCTAAGATTCATTTGAGCTGTCACGTCAGTCAGTGGATAGAGCCAAAATTTGGCCTTTGTTCAGTTTTAGATACATCCCCTGCTAATGGGAGGCTGTTCATTTCACATCTAGTTGCCTCTTTTGTTTTGAAATACTGCTAAGCTTATTTTACACAACCTACTTCAATTGAGAAGTACATCAAGAGAAAGTTAATTCGATCACTCGATACACGGCTGGCCCTAATATAAAATGCTAGTTTTGCAAATTATGAAAGGACAGTTCAATTTTATGCCATTTCGCTGTGTTACTTTTCATTTTTACTGTGAAGGATCAGGAGAGAAGTGTTTGTGGAATGTTGTGCCTCCTGTGTCAAAATCTTGCTTGGTTGGGGAAGTGGGGTACACACTATGATTTTTTAGGGTGGTAAGCAGGCATTACATATTGTAAAATATTTCTATCCTGTCCTGACTTACGTTTGAGAAGGAATATAGTTCTGTTTGTGGCAGCCAACCCATGAAAACCATTTTGTTTTTATTTGTATTTTTTTAATGTTATAAACTGTCTTGAGTCCCACTTCTGTGGAATAAGGTAGGCTATTAATCAAAACGATTCTAAATAAGATTCTTCAGATAGGGTTTAAGCACTCAATATTGAAAAATAAACAATATAAAATGGTAAAGGAGAGATCTGAAATTTCTAGAAAAACATGCTCTCCCCCCTTGAAATGTCAATCAAAAATGTTCCATTCCTTAGTACAAAATAAACCAGTATGTGGCACCTAAAGAATTTTCTCTTCATTTGATACCAGCAGGATGGCTCTGAGTCAGCCTGCTGGCAAAATTGATCAGGAGGGCTTTAAATTGAATTGTGAGCAGGAGGAAGACAATATTCTTGAGGGCAGGGTTGCATCAAGTGCATCAAGTTAATAGTCTTATAGAAAGAACTGGATGGATAGTACAAGAACCTAACAGTGGGAGGGGGAAAAACCTTAAATAACCAGCTAAGAAAAATGACCTATGGTTTTACATATCTTTACACTGAGGCACAGGACATGGGGAAAAAAACAAGATGAACTTGAACTCTTGACACAGCAAGAAGGAGGAAGTGGACAGGAGATCAAGGATGAGATCCTTGACTTAAATCCTTGCAAACCGACTGAAACAATCTGAGTAAAAAAAGTGAGAAAGAATCAGCAGTGATGTGATTATGAGAGTTTACTACAGTCACTGCCCAAGCCAGAGGGAAGACTTGAATGACACTTTCTTAGGAACCAATGAGAGATTTAGTAGTAATGGGAAATTCCATCTATCTTTATATTTATTGGAAGTTCCTCTGCCAAGAATGTTAAATCCAACCAATTCTTCATTTCCCTTGCAGACAATTTCATTGTTCAGAGGAAACAAGGAAATAAACTATTTCACATCTTATCCTAGCCAGTTAATGTGGCAAATGTGGAGAGACACTGAGATGGGAATGATCGTGTTCTACTGAAAAATCAAAACCAAACATAATTAAACATACTTTCCTAGATTTTCAGTAAACTTAGGGAAATGCTGGGATGCCCTCTTTCGCTCTCCTTTCCTCCCTCCACCACTCCTTTTTTTTTTTTTTTTGCAGGGCATTGTTCAACATTTGAGCTTCTACATTGAATTTGTGTCATTGAGTCTGATAAATGGGCAAATAGAGCAGTGGTGATAAACTGTTCCTCTCCATTGACTCTATTGGCTAGGGCTGCTAGAAGTTTCAGGCCACCCAAAGGGTTCCACAATTCCCAGGTGTAATATGTTGCATAAGTTTAATTACAGGAATAGGGGAAAAAATAGGCAACTTACATGAAATCAATCCTATGCCAGAAAGCAGCTGCCGTTTAAAGTAAAGGGGAAGGAGGAGTTAAGAGAAGGAATTGCAATTGCCAAGAGTAATATGCGGATAGCTGCATATTAGCTCCAACCTTTTCTTAAAGATTTTCTCATTACACTTTAATGTGGTTTGGTGGGGGAAACAAAAAATCAATCCTATAAATTAAAAGTTTTAAAAGCTAGCTTAAGGGAGGAAAAGGGAGGTGATGCATTCCATTACAAATTATTTATTCATTTTGGTAAAATGAGGGTGAGCACTTTCTCTTGCTCTTTTGTTGACCTTGGAAAGGGAACTAGAAAATATAACACAATTAATTTAAAGTGCAGTAATTTATCATTCTAAGGAAAAAATATGAACAATGTTAAATGAAGGCTGACGCAACTAAGGTAATTTTTTTAAAAGGTCTGGTTATTTCGTCTGTTTCAGTATGTTTAAAAGGACTGGCTATTCTGTCTATTTCAGTATATTTAAACCTCATCATTACCTTTAGAGTTCTAAATTGCTCTAACGATTATACAAATTTCATAACAAGCCTCCACTCTCAACATACAGAGTTCACATTCTTGATGGCCTTTCCCCCGAAAAGATTTACTGTATATACTCAAGTATAAGCCTAGTTTTTCCGCCCTTTTTTAGGACTGAAAAAAACCTCCTCGGCTTATACTCGGGTGAGGGTCCTGGTGGGCTTATATTCAGGTCGACTTATACTCAAGTATATATGATATATTTATTATTTTTCTCTATTATTATTGGTATTGTTACATTTATTATTTTACTCTATTAATTATTATTACTGTTATATTTATTATTTTACTCTATTATTGTTGTTACTTTTACATTTATTTTATTCTATTTTTATTATTATTAATACATTTATTATTTTACTCTATTATTACATTTATTATTATTATTATTATTATTATTATTAGATTTATTATTTCACTCTTATTATTAAAAGGATATATAAGTACATTTACATTGAAGAAGATGAAAATAATGATTTAATCAAACTTGAACAGACATATCTTAAATTACACTTTGATGTAAAGATTCAAAAACATTTAAACTACTGATGCCTCAATTAATGTAATTTTATTGGTATCTTGGCTTATACTGGAGTCAATGTTTTCTGAGTATTTTTGTGGTAAAATTAGGTGCCTCGGCTTATATTTGGGTCAGCTTATACTCGAGTATATACGGTAATTTATTGAAGCCATTTATATCCTGCTTTTCATTCCTTTAAAGTGTCTTTAGGGTGTTTATAACATTAAGAATATAGTTAAAACCAGAGAGCACTAAAACATATCAATAAAAAAAATCAAATTGCATTTGGTGCTGCGATCAACAAGGCCCTCCCATTTATCCTAGCCAACTATATATTTCATACTGGTTGAATACAACCAGCAGGAGGAGATGATATTGTGGCACTTTGTATCTAATAAATAGAACCTAAAATAACTAAATGCGTATTCTGCCCTATGCTCCTTGGGGCCATGACAACAGTTATATTGTTGTAAGGTATGTTATACATATTTGAATCCAGAAATAGGTGATGATGACGATTATATGTTATTATGAAATTATGATACCGGTGTGTCCCATGCTTTGGTATGTGTCCCAAAGCAAGGCCCATGCCTGATATAGACTCTCCTTACTATGAATCTAGATCACAGGGTATATTAGCCAAAGTCAGCCAAGATATTTTGGAATATGAATCATCTCATGGGGGGGGGGGGACAAAACAGAGTAAGTTTACCCTGAAGAAGAGAATGTTAAGCCATGTTTAATATTTGAAAAGATGTTCTATTAAAGATGGAGCATACTAGTGTTCTGCTGCTCCAGAAACTAGCACACCATTGTAAGCTGCCTTGAATCCCATTCTGGGAGAAAGGTAGGATCTAAATCCATCAAATAAATACATAAATGATAAGACATAGAGCAATGCAATTCAAGTACAGAAAAAGAATTCCACCTAAACATGAATTAGAGCTTCTCGGTGGTGTAAGAGTTGTTTGACAGTCTCAGCATGTGATGGAGTTTTAATCTCTGGAGCCTTTTAAACAGTCTGGAGTGTTGGAAAAAATGGCAAGGTAAATTTCCAATAAATAAATTAGAAATACTCTCAATAGGGTTTGTAGACGATAAAAAGGAACAAATATTCAGCAAAACGAACAAACTTAAAACAAAATAGAATGAAACTGATTTGAAACCTCCTAAACACAGATGGGACAATCAAAGATTGAGAGAAAATTAAGGATGCCAGAGCCTGATCCCAGAAGGGCAGTTGGTTCTCGCAGAAGCAGAGGAAGCAGGAGGACATTTTTGCTCCCTGGCTTCAGGTAGGATTTGGCTAAGATTTGGCTAAGATTTTAAACTGAGTTTGGGCTTGGCTCCTGTGGTCAAAGTCTAACTGTTGTGTGACTGTTGTGTTGAAAGAGAGCCAGGTACTTAAGTTGATTGACAGCAGGCATTGTCCCCTGTTAATTGAGTTTCTGGGAAAGCTTTATTTGCCAGTGAAAAGGCACCTTTACTAACTATCCTTTGCAGTACATACAGGAAACAAAGCAACATAAACAAATACACAAAGACGTGGTTTGTTGCAGTCTGCACATAAAGTGCGTGCATATTACTTAACTGTACAAAGATCCCACTTGGCCACCACGCTCACCAAGAGATGCAACAAAAGCAAAACATTCCCATCACATGCACCAGCTGTGGCATGTTCCGCTTTTTCACACAAAAACTAGACAACTACATCTGCTCCAAATGCAAACAGATGACTCTGATGGAGCAGAGGATCCAACAGCTCGAGCACCGTATTAAGACCCTTAAGGACATTCAGGCACTCGAGCTCTTCTTGGACACTGCACAACACGCTGCTGTAGATCAGCAGCCTGCATCACACCAACACCACCAAGACCATGATCAGGAACCTTATGGGGAGATCAACTCAAAGGTAGACAACCCTCAGGCTTGGAAGGAGGTCACCCATAGAAGGAGACGCAGGACCAGGCAGCCTCCGCAGAACTCCTCTGCTCAGCTGCATTTACACAACAGATTTGAAATTCTTACATCATTAACATACAATCAGGAAACACATCTTGTGGAGGACCACAGTTTCTTAGATACCACTCAGTGGACCATCCTGGATCAATGCGCAGGGGATAGCCCTGACAGGGACAGTGCATCACCACAGTCACACTTATGTAATCATGCAAATGCTCCATCCCCAATCATAGACCAGGAGCAACAGGAACATCCTTGGGAGAGTAATGGGCTCTCGGATGTATCTCAATGGATTGTCATTGATGAATGCACTGGGGATGTTGAGGAGGAGGACAACACTTTACACCTACATGATTCACTTCAACAGGAACACTCTTCAGGGGACATACACACTGTCTTGCACAAAAGGGACCCTGTCAATCCTCAAAGGAAACAGGTCTTGGTAGTAGGTGACTCCCTCCTTAGAGGAACGGAAGCCATCATTTCCAGACCGGATGGGATGGCTCGAGAAACATGCTGCCTCCCGGGGGCAAAAATACACCATATCACTCAGAGGCTCAGCAGGCTCCTAAAGCCCCATCACCCTCCCCACCTTATGTTGATTCATGTAGGTACCAATGACACCGCTAGGCATACTTTTCAAAAGATCACAAATGATTTTCGAGCTCTGGGAACAAAGCTAAAACTGTATAATGTACATGTGATCTTTTCATCCCTCCTCCCCGTTGTAGGACATGGCTCTACAAGGGCCGGAAAAATAGTACAGGTCAATAACTGGCTCAGAAAATGGTGTCAAGAGGAGCATTTTGGCTTCCTTGACCATGGTCTACTCTTCCAAGAGAATGGACTACTGGCAAGCGATGGGGTGCATCTCACACAAGTAGGAAAACATCTTTTTGCACACAGACTCACAAACCTCATCAGGCGCACTTTAAACTAAATCCACTGGGGGAGGGGAACAACAGCCTGGCGAACACTATATTACCCACGACCACAGGGAACCGCCGTAAGGCTAAACGGAGGGCTGCACAAACACAGCAAGGACCAAGTACAGAGAGCACAATAATCCCAAATAAACAGTTCGAGGGGAGGTCACAGGGGCTTACATGTCTTTACACTAATGCTCAGAGCATGGGAAATAAGCAAGACGAACTCCAACTCCTAGCACAGCACCACACATACGATGTCATAGGCATCACTGAAACCTGGTGGGATGACTCCCATCACTGGAATTTAACCATTGAGGGCTATAACCTCTTTCACATAAATAGAACAAAGGGGAGAGGAGGGGGAGTAGCTTTATATGTCAAAAACAGTTACGTTGCAGAAGAAATGCAAGACTGTAATCCGGGAAACCAGCTTGAAAGCATCTGGATAAGAATCAAGGGAACCGGGACTCAAAAAGATCTTGTTGTGGGTGTCTACTACAGACCTCCGAGTCAGGATGAAGGACTTGATGAAGCCTTCTGTCAACAGCTGACCAAACAGGCACAAAGAAGAGATATAGTAGTCATGGGCGATTTCAATTATCCTGATATCTGCTGGAAAACAAACTCAGCCAAGAGTACAAAGTCCAACAAATTCCTCACTTGCCTTGCAGATAATTTTATGGTCCAGAAGGTAGAAGAGGCAACAAGGGGATCAGCAACTCTTGATCTAATCTTAACAAATGTGGAAGACCTGATCAATACAGTTGAAGTGGTTGGATCCTTAGGGGCAAGTGACCATGTGCTCCTGCAGTTTGCAATACAAAGGAATGCTGAAACTAAGACAAGTCAAACACGCATTCTGGACTTTAAGAGAGCTGACTTCCAAAAAATGAAGGAATTACTGAGCGGCATTCCATGGACGCCGATATTAAAAAACAAGGGAGTTAAGGATGGATGGGAGTTTTTCAAAAGTGAAATACTCAAGGCGCAAATGCAAACAGTGCCAACAAAGAAGAAAAATAAGACAAGTGCAAAGAAGCCAGAATGGATGTCCAAAGAACTTCTAACTGAGCTAAAGCTCAAAAGTGACATGCACAAGAAGTGGAAAAGGGGAGAAATCACCAAAGAAGAATTCAAACGTATAGCCAACTCCTGTAGGGAAAAGGTTCGCAAGGCTAAAGCGCAAAATGAGCTCAGGCTTGCCAGGGACATAAAAAACAACAAAAAAGGTTTTTTTGCTTATGTTGGTAGAAAAAGGAAGAAAAAGGAGGCGATAGGGCCACTGCAAGGAGTAGATGGGGTGATGGTGACAGGGGATAGGGAAAAGGCAGAACTGCTTAATGCCTTCTTTGCCTCGGTCTTCTCACAAAAAGAAAGCCATCTTCAACCTCAGCAACATGGAATGGACGAAGGATTGGGGGAAATCCAACCCCAAATAGGGAAACAAATTGTCCAGGAACACCTGGCCACTCTAAACGAATTCAAGTCCCCAGGGCCAGATCAGCTACACCCAAGAGTATTGAAGGAACTAGCGGAAGTTATTTCAGAACCACTGGCAATCATCTTCGAGAGTTCTTGGAGAACAGGAGAAGTCCCAGCAGATTGGAGGAGGGCGAATGTGGTCCCTATCTTCAAGAAGGGAAAAAAGAACGACCCAAACAATTACCGTCCGGTCAGCCTCACATCAATACCAGGCAAGATTCTGGAAAAGATCATTAAGGAAGTGGTCTGCAAACACTTAGAAACAAATGCGGTCATTGCTAATAGTCAACACGGATTTACCAAAAACAAGTCATGCCAGACTAATCTGATCTCTTTTTTCGATAGAGTTACGAGTTGGGTCGATACAGGGAATGCCGTGGATGTAGCATATCTAGATTTCAGTAAGGCCTTCGACAAAGTCCCCCACGACCTTCTGGCAAACAAACTAGTAAAATGTGGGCTAGACAAAACTACGGTTAGGTGGATCTGTAATTGGCTAAGCGAACGAACCCAAAGGGTGCTCACCAATGCGTCGTCTTCATCATGGAAAGAAGTGACAAGTGGAGTGCCGCAGGGCTCCGTCCTGGGCCCGGTTCTGTTCAACATCTTTATTAACGACTTAGACGAAGGGTTAGAAGGCACGATCATCAAGTTTGCAGATGACACCAAACTCGGAGGGATAGCTAACACTCCAGAAGACAGGAGCAGAATTCAAAACGATCTTGACAGACTAGAGAGATGGGCCGAAACTAACAAAATGAAGTTCAACAGGGACAAATGCAAGATACTTCACTTCGGCAGAAAAAATGGAAATCAAAGATACAGAATGGGGGACGCCTGGCTTGACAGCAGTGTGTGCGAAAAAGATCTTGGAGTCCTCGTGGACAACAAGTTAAACATGAGCCTACAATGTGATGCGGCAGCTAAAAAAGCCAATGGGATTTTGGCCTGCATCAATAGGGGAATAGCGTCTAGATCCAGGGAAGTCATGCTCCCCCTCTATTCTGCCTTGGTCAGACCACACCTGGAATACTGTGTCCAGTTTTGGGCACCGCAGATGAAGGGAGATGCTGACAAGCTGGAAAGCGTCCAGAGGAGGGCAACTAAAATGATTAAGGGTCTGGAGAACAAGCCCTATGAGGAGAGGCTTAAAGAGCTGGGCATGTTTAGCCTGCAGAAGAGAAGGCTGAGAGGAGACATGATAGCCATGTACAAATATGTGAGGGGAAGTCATAGGGAGGAGGGAGCAAGCTTATTTTCTGCTGCCCTGCAGACTAGGACACGGAACAATGGCTTCAAACTACAGGAAAGGAGATTCCACCTGAACATCAGGAAGAACTTCCTCACTGTGAGGGCTGTTCGGCAGTGGAACTCTCTCCCCCGGGCCGTGGTGGAGGCTCCTTCTTTGGAGGCTTTTAAGCAGAGGCTGGATGGCCATCTGTCGGGGGTGCTTTGAATGCGATTTCCTGCTTCTTAGCGGGGGGTTGGACTAGATGGCCCTTGAGGTCTCTTCCAACTCTACTATTCTATGATTCTATGATTCTAAGGTAACTGGCTTTTATGGAATGGGTTGAAACAAAGGATTATTGACTGGAAGAAAAATAAAAGTCCAAAAACAGACTTTGATCAAATTTTAAAGTGGAAATTAGAAAAGGAGACAGGCCTGATGGGTTTCATATAAAAGAAATCAGCTGGAAAACAATATAAATTGGAACAAACATTGGCTGAGATATGGAAAGAGGACCTGAATGGTAATGAGTCAGACACTGAACACTGGATCAACTCTATTTTAAAAAATTAAGCACATAAGGACTAGAGAAACACAAAGCAAAATACTGACCACATGATACAGAACCCCAATTAAATTAGTTCACATAACTAAATCAACCACAAAATTATGTTTGCACAGATATGGAGAAATTGGCTCCTACATGCAGATGTGGTGGGAATGCGATAAAGTACAAACATTCTATCACAAAGTAAAGAAGGAAATGGAAGTATTTATAGGGCATAAACTGGAGTTGAATAAAAAAAATTCTTCACTCAAAAGGTAGATAGGAATGAAAACATTAAAGATTGGGTGGAAATTATAAAATATATGACAGTTGCCACCCAAGCAACAATAGCCTTGGGCTGGAAAGAACATAGAAAGTGGGAAATCAAAAAAATGGTTCAGATATTTAGTGGATTTCATGCTTGAAAGGAGAACCAAATACACATCAGGCTAAAGCAAGAAAAACTGGGATCTGAAATGAGGAAGACTCATATATAAAGGAAAAGGATAATACAAAGAACTGAACCATACTCTTGCCTCGACTGATCAATTAAAATAAATATCTGAATGAAGGAAAGTACTGTTCCCTGAGGGTGGGGGAAGGGGGAGGAGGGAGGGGAGAAATATCAATAGACACAGGTTGGAGATAATATGGAATCGGCAATGTTAAGACAATTAAGAGTAATAGCATTCTGGGTTGCTGTGAGTCTGGGTTGTTGTGTGTTTTCCGGGCTGTATAGCCATGTTCCAGAAGCTTTCTCTTCTGACGTTTCACCCACATCTGTGGCAGCCATCCTCAGAGGTTGTGAGGATGCTCACCACGCCTCACAAACTCTGAGGATTCCTGCCACAGATGTGGATGAAACATTGGGAGAGAACGCTTCTGGAACATTGCCATACAGCCCGGAAGACTCACAGCAAATCCAGTGATTCCAGCCATGAAAGCCTTCGATATTAGCATTGATTGTATTATGAAATGGTAACTGAATCTGATATTATTCTACCCGTGTTTACAATAAAAAAGGAAAATACATACATAAATAGTCTGGATAGCCATCTATTGGGAATGCTTTGATTATGTATCCCTACATGGCAGGGGGTTGGAAGGAATCTTTTCCAACTCTATGATTCTGTGAAATAATAGAATATAATTAAATGACTGCTAGTGTGCTGCCATTTCATGACACCCAAAAGCTGCTGCCTTTTATGAGTGAATCACCCTTTTCAATGATAGAAAGCAGGGTCATGCTCTGTGCATGGTAACGGCACAATAACTCTGTTCAGCCATCTTTCTGTCCCTGGCTTCAGGTAATAAGAGGCACACGGTTTCTAAACACAGAGGTTTTATTTTGCTGTTATGGCTTACAGCCATGAAGAGGCCAAGTCTTAATTAATTTGATCCTTCAAGAAAACCCACACAGTTGAGCTAGCGGCCAGCAGTAGTATTAAACAATAGCTGTGCTTAGGTCATATGTGAGGAAAGTACGTTCTTTCATCTACTGCCAATTAATTTAATTATTATAGCTTCAAGATCTAGGGTAGTGTTGTAACTAGAAAATATTTTTCTTACCAGTCACTTTCTTTGGTCTTTATAACTATGTTAGGCATTTGCTTTATCATGAAGAACAATACATGCCTTTATTTATTTATTTCGGAGATTTCTGTGCCGTCTTTCTCCGAAGCAGACTCAAATTGGCTCACAACATATTAAAAATATACATACAAAGATTAAAACCATTAATTAAAATCCATGTGTAATCTGCAGTGATGCTTAAAACTGTCCATGGTTTAAACATTAAAGATAAAACAGTCTAAAATTCCCATATTTCAATGTCCATAAGGTGTCTGGCTTAAGTTAAAAGCTGCTCCCTTGTAAAGAAAGTATCCCAGTTACAACAAAATCCTGTACTGTCTTTAAGGAAGGAAAGTACTTTAAGGAAGGAAAGTACTGTGTCAAGATCTACCTTCCCTGGGAAAGAGTATAGGTGTGTACTAAACAAATCCAGGCAAAAGTGGGGTGGTTGTGTGTTTTCCAGGCTGTATGGCCATGTTCCAGAAGCATTCTCTCCTGACGTTTTGCCCACATATATGACAGGCATCTTCAGAGGACGACCCCTCAACCTCTGAGGGTGCCTGCCATAGATGTGGGTGAAATGTCAGGAGAGAATGCTTCTGGAACATGGCCATATAGCCCAGCAAACTCACAACAATCCAGTGATTCCAGCCATTAAAGCCCAAAGCTCCAGATAGCCTCCTCCAACAGCTTCATGTAGATGAGTGGTTCTCAACCTTCCTTAATACGGTTCCTCATGTTGTGGTGACCCCCAACCATTTTTCCTTGCTACTTCATAACTGTCATTTTGCTACTGTTAAGAATCATAATGTAAATATCTGATATGCAGGATGTATTTTCATTCACTGGACCAAATTTGGCACAAATAACCGATACACCCAAATTGTAATACTGGTGGAGTTGGGGGGAGGATTGATTTTGTCATTTGAGAGTTGTAGTTGCTGGGATTTATTGTTCACCTACAATCAAAGAGCATTCTGAACTCCACCAAAGAGGGAATAGAACCAAACTTGGTACACAGAATTTCCATGACCAACAGGAAATACCGAAAGGATTTGGTGGGCGTTGACCTTGAGTTTTGGAGCTGTAGTTCACCTACATCCAGAGAGCACTGTGGACTCAAAAAATGATGGATGTGGCCCAAACTTGGTACAAATACTTAATATATCCAAATTTGAACACTGATGAAGTTTAGGGAAAATAGACCTTGACATCTGGGAGTTGTCATTGCTGGGATTTATAGTTTACCTACAATCAAAGAGCCACTTGAACCCCACCAATGATAGAATTGGGCCAAACTTCTCATACAGAACCCCCATGATCAACAGAAAATACTGGTCTATGGCGACTCCTCTGAACCCCAGGTTGAGAAACACTGATGTAGATATGAAAGGACAAGGGACAGTATTGAGTCTTGTGGGATACCAAAGGTTAATGGTGACAGAACTAAACAACAATCTCCCAACAATCCGGTCAGCAACCCAACCTTCAAGTCACGAGGCTTTAATCCCCTAGGCCATTGGAGGCTCCAATAGAGATGCACTCACTTGAGTTACCAAAGCTGTTTCTCACAACTAGACCTGAACCCAGAATGGAATGGATCTTCATTAAGAAAGCCTGGACCTGTGCTGCCACCTTTCATTCTGAGAGCTTGGTATAACAAAGGGTTATAATTACCTAGATTGATAGCATCCAGTAAATAATGGTCTTAGAACTGTTTCTTTTAGAGGTGTTGGAATGCAACTTTCTTTCTGAGAAGTTCATTTCATGGACTGGCTTCTTCTGGCATCTCCAATCAGCTAGGGTGAACATGAGTCAAACAAACAAATGATTGGCCTCCCAGAAACATGCCCATATCACCATGTTGAATGAATTTGAAATTCACCCATCATAAGTGGAATAAGTGTGCATCTCCCTTACCTACACTGTACAATCTGAGTCAGAATTAATTTCAGTGATATTCTCTTCTTTTCCTCGGTGCTCAAATTTCATAACTCACTGGATTTTCAAATTCTCTTGTTCATCTCTCGAACCACTACAACACTGAAAAGGTTCATGTACCCACTGACACACAGGATCATGATCATCATCATCATCATCATCATCATCATCATCATCATCATCATCTAATTACTTATTAATCGCCCTCCATCCAAGATGCTCTAGGCGATTTACAAAATAAAATTGTAAAGGATAAAAACATACATACAAATATTGATAAAATTAACATAGATCAAAAGCTCTAGTAAAGAGCCAGGTCTTGAGTGCTAGGGTAAAAGGCCCTAACTCATGCATGACTCTCATATAGGGTGGCAAGGCATTCCATAAGGCAGGGGCAGAAATAGAAAAAGCTCTGCGTCTGGTCCTTTCCAAGTGCACTTCTCTCGGACCTGGTATATAAAGTAAGTCACGTTGGGATGGTCGTTGCGACCTCCGATGATGGGAGAAGGAGAGACGGTCCCTAAGGTACGATGGGCCCTGGCCGTAAATAATTTTAAAGGTCAGAATTAGCATCTTATATAGACCACGGTAATCAGTTGGAAGCCAATGCAAATGCTGCAGGACTGGTGTTATGTGGCATTTCATGGGTGTTCTTGTGAGTAGCCTGGCTGCCGCATTCTGAACAATATGGAGCTTTCAGGTCGTAGATATCGGAAGGTCAACATACAGGGCATTGCAATAGTCCAGCCTAGACGTGACCGTGGCATGGATGACTGTTGCCAGAGCCTCATCAGATAGATAGGGTGCCAATTGCCTCACGTGTCGTAGATGGAAAAAGGCCTGTTTGCTGGCAGCAGCAACCTGAGCTTCCATTGTCAGCTGCGAATCCAAGACCACACCCAAGCTCTTAACGGTAGGTGAAGGAGATAGGGCAGCACCATCGAAGGTGGGTAGCAAATGGGTCAAACCAATCGACCAATGATGTTCTTGTTCTGCTTCAGCAAAAGTCAAGACATGTGGGAATGCATACGTGAGCATATCACTCTCCCTTCCAAGAATTCTGGGAATAGGACAACTTGCACACTTTCCACAGTACTACCACTGAAATCTTTCCAGATCAACCTAGATAGACATACAAAACTTAATTTTTAATTATTCTGTTTAACAAAAGACACATTCTTCTCAAATGCCAGCTGACATTTTTAGAAAAAGAATTTCCAGCAATAGTACTGTCGAAAAAGATTTATTAAAAGGCTGATGAAATCTGGAACAATAAATAGGTTGACAACTTATCTTTCAGCCCTTTTCTGTCCCCATCTCCCATACATCCCACTACTACAGAGGGAGGAGAATGCATGTGTCAATTATCTGTCTCATTTCCATCCCACTCACCAAACAAAACTAATAGGATTTTCCTAGTAAATTATACACTGGGTGCAATTGCAAATCTCTCCACATTTGATAATAACATATCTGCATTTAAGCGGATCAAAAGTTCTTAAAGTTGATGATGGCCTCAACCTCTCAAGCGTATTTTAGCCCCTGCATTACTGCTGAGTTCCCCTCCACTTAACCAATATAGTAATTCCTAAAATCCCTACAATTGTATTTTACCAAACCCCAGCATTAACTAAACTATAACATTTCTCTGACTGAACTGGCTTACCTTAGAAGAGGGTACTAAAAAAATAAGAAGGAAAAAAGCCATGAGTTTCAAAGTTGCAAGAAAGCAAGCAAGCAGTGCTTAAATATTAACATTAGAGGTACTTAAACTATGGAATGTTTTCATTAGAACATAATAAAATTGCTAGATTTGAACATAGCAGATGGAGAATTTGAAAAGTTATTTTTTGGACATCAGATCACAAAATCCCAAGCCAGCATGGCCAGCTGATTTTAGAAGATGTAGTGCAAAAAATGTAACTTTCCTAATCTACGACAACATGTGATTGTGAATATACTTTGGCCTGCAAGTTCTTGTTAACAACAAAACAGAGTCAGCCCCAATGTTTTTGCTGATTAAAGCAAAGAATATGATGTACCTCCGTTCCATTATATAGAAGCCTGCCCAATAGGCAGCATAATCTTAACTTCAGCACTAGAATCTGGACAGCGTCCTGCAGTTAACCTGAGAGCTGCATGCAAAAGATGGAAATAATATTTATACAGTAGAGTCTCGCTTATCCAAGCTAAACGGGCCGGCAGAATCTTGGATAAGTGAATATCTTGGATAATAAGGAGGGATTAAGAAAAAGCCTATTAAACATCAAATTAGGTTATGATTTTACAAATTAAGCACCAAAACATCATGTTATACAACAAATTTGACAGAAAAAGTAGTTCAATATGCAGTAATGTTGTGTTGTGATTACTGTATTTATGAATTTAGCACCAAAATATCATGATATATTGAAAACATTGACTACAAAAATGGCTTGGATTATCCAGAGGCTTGTATAAGCGAGGCTTGGATAAGTGAGACTCTACTGTATATACAGTATTTGAAAACTGCTGAAATGTGGGTTTTTGAAATGTCAGGAAACTCTAATGAGGAAAGCCCTAGCTAGTTGACGACATTCATTGTTTAGAATTTATTCTATGTGAAAAAACACATGTGGAAACACAACTATTTTTGAAGATAACAAAACTTTTTGCAGAGAAAAGCAGAAAATGTTTTTTTCTGTAACAACAACAACAACAACAACAACAACTTTATTTGTATACCCTGCCTCCATCTCCCCCCAAGGACTCGGGACGGCTAACATGGGGCCAAGCCCAGATAATCAAAATAAAACAGAATAAAATACATACATACAAATCATCAACAAAAAATTAGGCAGAATAAAACACCATTATAAACAATAACATAGTGATTAAATGAAACCACCATATAAAAGCAAAACAGAGATTAAAATAAAAGAGAACGGGTCAAAAGTGCATGGAGTATGTAATTATAAACTTTATGAGGTAGATAGTAAAGTACGGCCATATTTAATGGGAGATTAAATACTGTGCTAAAAAGGTCATGTGCGGGTTTTTTCCCCCCCAGAGAATAAACCCTAAACAGAAAATATTGAAAACTGTCCCCAGTACTTGTTGGTAGTGTCGAGAAATTTGACAATAGAATTTACAAAGATTTACTTTACTACTGAATGCTAGTTTTGGGTTGAACCCATAAGACACAACTCTGAACTCAACCTTCTGCTTCCTAAAAGAGCCACCTTGGCTTGGGCTTTTTCATTAAAAAGAAAAAGAAAGACACTAAAATGGAACTGTTTTGACTATGTTTGAAGATTTTTATGTCTGTGCCGAGATAGTTTTTAAACTTTGCATCTCTGAACAACCAAGTCTTTCGGTAGTATCTTAAAGGCAAGTTTAAGATCCTCATGGGATCTCATAAACTGAGAACTGAGTCCTGAATACTTAGTACCAGTAGTCCTGCTCTTTGAATTTGACTTTCTTTTTTCCCCATAAGAACAAAACAAAATAAAACAAAAGCTGTCATGGCTATAGAAAGGTATTTAAAATGTAGGGTTTTTTTTCAAGTTTAAAGTTGGTTAAGGATTCACAGGGCTAAGTTAATTCAGTATTAATATTATAGCTGAGAGACAATATAACTAAGCATAGACACCATACCAAATGCAAAAGGAAACCAGAATGAACTGTTCAGCTTCTCGTTACACTTTCTTCAATTCATTGTGATTTACAAACAGGAATAATATACAGCTGCAGAATATGGATTCACAGTATTTTCCCCATTATTGCTTTCTACAGCTACCAGTTTACAGCCTCATTGGTTGCTGTTGTTGCTTTTAACTGACTGTAAGCTTGGTTTAAAACAGTCATTACCTGCACAGCAGGTTGAAGCAAAGCTTCTAAAGTGGAATTTCGTGGTTGTTAACTGTGCAATGTGAGTTCTGACAGAAGGGGTGATTTAAAAGCATATAGCTCATGAGAGTTGCACTGTGCTACTTGCAAAGTATTTCACTTAAGTGGCATCTTTATGAGTCTTCTCGAAAGGTTTTGAGTTTTCCCAAGGTCCTTCCAAATTAAACAATCAAGCTCTAGAGAACAAATATTGCAAAAATAATACTCAGTGTCCTTCCATTTACAAGTTTCATCATCTTGTCTGTGTGCTTTGGAGACATGTAGAATCAAACAGATCTCCACATATTACAAATAGTAAATTACATTTCTCTATTCATTGATTTAGACCCAGTGTGGTATAGTGTTTGAAATCTTAAACTATGAATCTGGTGATCAGGGTTTGAATCAGCACTAGTACAATAAATGCTGCTCAGTCGTTTAGTCATCTTCGACTCTTTGTGACCTCATGGACCAGTCCACGCCAGAGCTCCCTGTCGGCCATCACCGCCCCCAGTTCCTTCAAGGTCAAGCCAGTCACTTCAAGGATACCGTCCATCCATCTTGCCCTTGGTCAGCCTCTCTTCCTTTTTCCTTCCATTTTCCCCAGCATCGTGATCTTTTCCAAGCTTTCCTGTCTCCTCATGATGTGGCCAAAATACTTCAGCTTTGCCTCTAATATCCTTCCCTCCAGTGAGCAGCCGGGCATTATTTCCTGGAGGATGGACTGGTCGGATCTTCTTGTGGTCCAAGGCACTCTCAGGATTTTCCTCCAGCACCAGAGTTCAAAAGCGTCTATCTTCCTTTGCTCAGCCTTCCTTATGGTCCAGCTCTCACATCCATAGGTTACTATGGGGAATACCACTGCTTTGACTATGCAGACCTTCGTTGCCAGTGTAATGTCTCTGCTCTTCACTATTTTGTCAAGGTTGGCCATTGCTCTCCTCCCAAGAAATAAACGTTTTCTGATTTCCTGGCTGCAGTCTGCCCGGGTCCAGGCTATGGCGCAGGCGAGAGAGCAAGCCAGCTGCAATTAACTGCAATGAATCACTCTGAATCATGAATCATGAGTTCGAGGCCCGCTCAGAGCCTATGTTTGGTTGTCTTTGTTCTATGTTAAAAGGCATTGAATGTTTGCCTATATGTGTGATGTGATCCGCCCTGAGTCCCCTTCGGGGTGAGAAGGGCAGAATATAAATGCTGTAAATAAATAAATAAATACAATAAATAGTACAATAACTTCCATGGATACCCACTATATTACCTTGAGCAAGTCCCACTCACTCAGCCTTAGAAAAAGGCAAATGCAACCCCCTTCTCAACAAATCTTGACAAGAAAACCCCATGATGGGTTAACTTGAGGGCCAGCAAAAGTAAAAAAAAAAATGACTTGAAGGCACACATCAACAATTTACTGATTTAACCACTGCCCAAAGTTTTCAGTCTTCTGAAGTACTACCGTGTTTCCCCGAAAATAAGACAGTGTCTTATATTAATTTTTGCTCCCAAAGATGCACTAAGTCTTATTTTCAGGGGATGTCTTATTTTTCCATGAAGAAAAATTCACATTTATTATTGAACAAAAAATGAACATTTATTATACTGTGCAGTAGTTGTCATCACAAACCAGCATAACCAGACAAACTGTGAATCCTATCAAGAATTTATTGTTATTACCATTATTTCCATGTACAATACTCTATGGTACGTACATTTACCGATCCTACATGCTCTGGTGTTCTGTTTGACAGATATGCTTCCAAAGAAAAACTTTGCTAGGTTTTACTTTTGGGGGAGGCCTTATATTTAGCAATTCAGCAAAACCTCTACTAGGTCTTATTTTCTGGGGATGTCTTATTTTAGGGGAAACAGAGTATGTTATAACCATATTCAGGCAAATGTGACTCAGTGGTTAAAAGGTAAGTGTGGATGAATGGAAAAATCCAGTTTCTAGTCCCCGTTGACCTTGGCCAAGTCACCCTCTTATTCTCACTTCCATGGCAGGATTGCTGTGAAAATTCAGTGTGGAGAAGGGGAGATATATGTACACCATTTGAACTCATTGGAATTAAATTGAAACATGAAAAGTTACTAGGATTCTTATTCCTCTTCTGACCTTCTTAATCAGTATAGGCAGATTGGGTTGAAAGGGATAGAGCCAACTCCATCTTGCCCTACAGCAGTGATTCTCAACCTGTGGGACCCCAGATGTTTTGGCCTTCAACTCCCAGAAATCCTAACAGCTGGTAAACTAGCTGGGATTTCTGGGAGTTGTAGGCCAAAACACCTGGGGACCCACAGGTTGAGAACCACTGCCCTGCAGAAAAAAAGGGTTTGATGGTGCCTGAAAAGTAGTTAGCTATCAATCTAAAGTGTTGAATAAATAGCTGTGATGACCAAATTGATTAAAGTACATATATTGAATCCTGAGTTCCTTAGATGAGGCCAGGATAAAAACATGATAACTTAAGTGAAAGTGGTTGTTGTATGTTTTCTGGGCTGTATGGCCATGTTCCAGAAGTATTCTCTCCTGACGTTTCGCCTACATCTATGGCAGGCATCCTCAGAGGTTGTGAGGTTACCTCACAACTTCTGAGGATGCCTGCCATAGATGTGGGCGAAACGTCAGGAGAGAATACTTCTGGAACTTGGCCATACAGCCCGGAAAACACAAAACAACCCTGTTGTTGAAGGCTTTCATGGCCGGAATCATTGGGTTCTGTGATCCTGGTCATGAAAGCCTTCGACAACACATTAAGTGAAAGTGTAAAACATCTCTTCATTAAGGAAATGGAGTATTTATTCATCCTTTCACATGCTCGTAAAATAATATATATTTAGCATGTACCTGATCCTGTACTCCTGATGTAACACATCTGTGGTTGAATACATAGAGAGCAGAAAGGATGTCTTTAAATAAAATATATCTATTCATTTTATTTCCACAAAATAGAGGAAATGTTGGCTGGCGATTTGGAGAAATGTCCATAAAGTAAAGTTCTAAATCCAATTGCTCATAAACAATTGAATCAGTGAGAATTTAATAAGGTACGTTCTATTGATTCAAGAGAGCTACTCTAGTTGGTATTAACTGTTGGATTAAGGCGTAGCTTCTTCAAATTCTGCTGCTACTACTACTACAGACTGACAATGATTTAATCTTCATAAATTCCACATAAAGTGCATTAAGCTTCCTTTATACTGTGAAGTCATTGAGTAAATACTGATTAATTCATCCCAAGGCCTCTCCAATGTAAATAAAGGATTGATAAGAGAATTAGAGATTTTTATTTTTATAAGCAGAATAAAGAAGACAAAGATGACTCTAGTGGAAAAACATGTCAAATTAGTTATCTTGATTGAAGGTTGACTCCCTTTATATATTTTCCTTTCCCCGACTCCTATGAGAATTCCACTGCGTGAGTGGGGAGAGGTCAGCAATGTCACAAGTATAAGAAACTGACTTAAAGAAAACTTGCTAACAAGCTCATACTTTGAATTGCCCATCATTTCTCTTCAGATATGATTTAATAATGAGCTGAGTCCTTCTGACTTGTCTCTATTTGCTGATATAGTTTTGCATGATAATAAGTTTAAAATAAATACAGGTTAAAATGTTTCATTTTTCTCCAAGTCGGGAATGTAAATAGCATGAAAAAATAATATATTAAATAATGATTTCTATATATAGTAGAGTCTCACTTATCCTACATAAATGGGCTGGCAGAACGTTGGATAAGTGAACATGTTGGATAATAATGAGGTATTAAGGAAAAGCCTATTAAATGTCAAATTACATTATGATTTTACAAATTAAGCACAGAATTATTATGCTTTACAACAAATTGACAGAAAAAGCAGTACAATACATGGTAACATTATGTAGTACTAACTGTATTTACAAGGTAAAAGTAAAGGTTTCCGCTGACATTAAGTCCAGTCATGTCTGACTCCGGGGGTTGATGCTAATCTCCATTTCTAAGCCGAAGAGCTGGCTTTGTCCGTAGACATCTCCAAGGTCATGTGGCCGGCATGACCGCATGGAGCGCCGTTACCTTCCTGCCGGAGCAGTACCTATTGATCTACTCACATTTGCATGTTTTCGAACTGCTAGGTTGGCAGAATCTGTAGCTAACAGAGGGTGCTCACTCCGCTCCCGGGATTTGAACCCCCCGGGGACCTTTCGGTCTGCAAGTTCAGCAGCTCAGTGCTTTAACACACTTCGCCACCTGGGCTCCTGTATTTACAAATTTAGCTCCAAAACATCACAATGTATTGAAAACATTAACTACAAAAACACTGACTACTAAAAGGCAGACTGCATTGGATAATACAGAATGTTGGATAAGTGTAGGTTGGATAAGTGAGACTCTACTGTACTTTAAAAGGGTGGAACAAGCACTAATTACCAACTAACTGCCCTTCTAAGGCAGACAGGTGAGCATCTAATAGGCTTGGGCCTGAATCAGTTCGAACAAAAATGATTTGTAGTTTTTGGTGGGCTGTTTTATATAATATCCAAAAACAGAATGGGGAGGAGGGAGCCTAAAAGCCTGGCAAAATGGATTAAGAGAGTAATATTTTATTGGTTACCAGAGAGGATAGAGTTTAATCTGCAATATACCTGAGGCAGTGATCTGCCAGTCTTACTTTTCTCCCTCCCCTCCCGGGTGGCAGCAGCAGCATCCATTTCTTTATGGAGTTTCCTAGGCTCCTCTTCCGGAACTCACTTTCCCAGTAGAACTTTCATGGGGCAGGCATGAAATAATCTCCTCGGAGCATGATGGGAAATGAAGTTTTTTCTCTGTTTCTCAGCCAATAAAAAGCCTGGTGGTGTCCATGCTCTGATTGACTCAGAATGGACACAACCAGTGACTCCAATTCCCAGAACCCTCTCTTGCAGTTTGTCTTATTTGAAAAAAAGTTATGGTTAAAACTTAAAACAATTCTTTAAAAAATAATAGATTGATGAATTGTTTTGAAACTTGGCATGCCTGCAGTTGTAAATGGGATCTAAAACTGAAGTAGGTTTCATGCAGATAGGCCTTGAAACGGCTGAGGATTGAATCTTTAAAGTTTCCCATTGTAGCCAATGAGATGCATCTTTGACTAATGAAAATGGCACATTTCCTCCCCATTAGAGTAACTTCACAATAAACAGTAATTTTGGCCAAATTGCACACCTCTAATATCTAAATGATTAAAACGGTAATATCAGTATAAAACTAAAAGTAGATATGCATCTGAAATACATCTGAAAACTGTCAGCTAATGAATTTATCTGGAAACACACACATGCCAACTAATTGAGAAAATGTAAAAATTGATCTATTCTACCCCTCCCCCCAATAATGAAGAATTAAATGTCACACATCCAGTGACAATATCAGGTGTGGGGAGGTATCTGGAGGGAGCCGAACTGCTTTAGACTATAGATCAGACTGGAGTGGCGATATCAGGTTATCTAATTGTTCTTTTGATCTTGTTTAATGTAGTGTATATTTTCTTTTATTGTTGTTGTTTTATTGTTGTTTAATGTGCTATGATTTGTTGTTCTATTATATTTTGTTATATTGTATTGTTCTGGACATGGCCCCAAGTAAGCCGCCCCGAGTCCCTGTTGGGGAGATGGTGGCGGGGTATAAATAAAGTTTATTATTATTATTATTATTATTATTATTATTATTATTATTATCTAAGAGCCATGAATCATAGAATCATAGAATAGTAGAGTTGGAAGAGACCTCATGGGCCATCCAGTCCAACCCCCTGCCAAGTAGCAGGAAATCGCGTTCAAAGAATCCCCAACAGATGGCCATCCAGCCTCTGCTTAAAAGTCTCCAAAGAAGGAGCCTCCACCATAGTCCTGGGCAGAGAGTTCCACTGCCGAACAGTCCTCACAGTGAGGAAGTTCTTCCTGATGTTCAGGTGGAATCTCCTTTCCTGTAGTTTGAAGCCGTTGTTCCGCGTCCTAGTCTGATCTGGAAACAAGGCTGAAGAAACCTAGATGGCTCCAGATTGGTGAACAGAATCAACAGATGTAGGGACAGCTTTGAGGGCTTCATGTGATTCTAGATGCAAGACATTATGACAAGTATGAAGAAAGTCTTGCAGGTAAATAGCAGTGACTTTGCCTTGTATTTACCCCACTCCTCTCCCAAAAACAAGGTCTCCCACTGCATTTGAGACCACTTTTGAGAAGACTTCAAATTTCCATTGTTGTTTCTCCATCAATGAATTAAGGGGATGTGTTGGAGAGATGTCTTGCAAAGAAGCAGAGAAAGTGATCATTATAGAACATTTGGGCTGGGAAAAAATATGCATGAAGCAGAATGCCTAGCAGAAATTTCTTTAAAATGATGAATGCACAGCTTTCCTGAGCAGCGTTTTGTATTGCAGTGGTTCGATGACGAGATGACCATGGTGAAGCATTATTTTATTTTCAAACCTGTTTTTATTTTGCCTCAGTTGCTTGACCTTATTGAGTGAAGAAGGATTTCTGAAAGAAATTTAAAAAAACACAACTCTTTGAATGTAGTTACACACCATTTTGATAATTTACCTGCCCTTTTTTCAAACATATCACTCTCCTTCCTGGGCAATTTCACTTTCACAAGATCTAATCAGGTCAAACTGGATCAGAGAGATGTTTATAATGAAGTTATTTTTCCAGTCCTAACACTGAAAATGATTGGACATCAAATTGCCCATCCTACCTAGGTTTAGTTACGTACTATCTTCTTTATTCTTTAGAAAGACATGGAGGAGAAGTAGTAGTGGTTTATAATTTAATTTACAATCCAGAAAATGGAGCAAGGCTTTCAGAGTAACTCTTTGAAAGAGACATACTTTGAAAAGTCATCTCAAAGCTGCTCCTTTGCATTTTTAAACTGAGTTCATTATGGATCACACCACAATGTTATATATCATCACCAACTAGAACATAAAAACTATCTCCAAAACAAGAAAACAGAATTCAGAAACTTCAAATGTATTCAGGAGCTACCTTTCACCCTAATAATCTCCTTCTGTTTTAACTATATTAGCTACAGTAGAGTCTCACTTATCCAACACTCGCTTATCCAATGTTCTGGATTATCCAACGCATTTTTGTAGTCAAAGTTTTCAATACATTGTGATATTTTGGTGCTAAATTCGTAAATACAGTAATTACAACATAGCATTACTGGGCAGTGAACTACTTTTTCTGTCAAATTTGTTGTATAGCATGATGTTTTGGTGCTTAATTTGTAAAATCATAATGTAATTTGATGTTTAATAGGCTTTTCCTTAATCTCTCCTTATTATCCAACATATTCGCTTATCCAATATTCTGCCAGCCCATTTATGTTGGATAAGTGAGACTGTACTGTACTTGCAGAAAATTCAAACAACTCATCAGGAGCTAGTATTGGCAAGTTCCTCACTCTGTATGTACAAGGGTTGAATGAAATGTAATGCCTCCACCTTCACTACTTGGGTTTGGATGGGAATATTTTAATAAATCAAACGCAGAAATAATCCTTAGAATGTGCTCTTTAACTACCATTATTCACTTTTCCACATGATCATCAGACAACTGGATACATTTCTGAAAACAATGAACAAGTTTTTTGAAGCCATCACGGAAGAAGTTGACACTCTTTTTTCCGAACCAGCATCTCACAGTAGCCATTGTGCACAGATCGTCCGATAGCCAAGCAAATGAATAATGTGACCCACACGTTCTTGTGAAATGTCGATTATGCTTGAAATTTCTCTCTCAGTGATACAACGATTATCCTGAATCAATCTGTCAACCTTTTACTTGTGAAACTCAGTGGTTGCTGTCACAGGACATCCAACTCTTTGTCATGCAAGTCAGATATTCCCACCTCAACATCTTTAAAGTTACTCACCCAATGATGCACAGTACTCACATCAACACAATCACCATAAACAGCTTGCATTTTCTGATGAATCTTCTTTGGGGTGACACCTTCTGCTGTCAATAATTCAATGATTGCACGTTGCTTAAGTCGCATTGACCGATCACCAGTGGAGGGTTCCATACTTCACACTTTAACAACACAACCATTCAATGCTAAGGCTTCCTGCCAAATGAAACTGTAGAGGAGAGTCTACTGAACAAGCCAGTACATGCCACATACCAGTACTGCAATCTGTTGAGGAGTTACAAAGGTGGAGGCATTATTTTTCATTCAAACCTCGTATTTTCAGTGTTTGTAGGCTGAGCCAAAGCTGACTCTGCTGTTAGGCAAAGTGAAGGAACTGACTCAGGTGGTAGTTTTTGGGGAGCAAGGCGAGCAAGAGAGAGCAGTGATAGGTTAGAGACAGAACTGTTGCTGCTGGGTAGGTCAGTTTTTCAGAACTTCATGGTAGATTTAGTTAAAATACCATTGTTAAATAAGTGGTGATCACTAGAGTTTGGGAAATATGAAAAAATGAAATGTGTCGACATATGCCTTAAAACTATTTATTATCACGACCCTATTTTACACTCTTTTAAATAGCGGATACAGGTTTCAAAGGCAAGTATCTCCCTTCAAAAATGTTGGGAGTCATGAAGTTCATCTTGGATCAGCTGCACTCCCTTCATTTAGCCCATCTTATTTGTTTTATAAACAATGATTTCTCTCATGGTCCTATGGAGTGCTGCCCTGCTCCTCTAAAAAATCAGAATCCTCCTGATTCCAAGCAGCAAATGTCAAAAACAAATTTCCCTCAAGTGTATTTAAAAGGTAGTTTAAGGCTCTAGTTTGTCAAAGAAATTTCCCAGTAGTTGTTTGAAAGCGCTTACGTTCTTGTCATTTTTGGGGGAAGTGCTTCTTGTGTTGGAATTTTTGGCAGATATTTCTCTCTGTATGTAGCTTCACAAACCCTTCTCAAAAACTAGTTCAAAAATTATTACATTCCCATTACACACTGCTAGTTTGACCATTGGCAGGGATTATGGGAATTTTAGTGGAAAACTTCTGAATGCCATCAAACTGGGGAAAGCTGATTTTCAATGAGAAACATTTTCCTCATGCCTATCACAAGACAAGGTTGTCAATTTCCTTAATTATGCTATGTTTCTGATCTATTAAAGCTGAAAGGCTTTTCTGGGGAAAAACATATGTCTTAAGAGTCTGTAGAATTAAAACAAGAGTTTTGCACATCACAGCACATTTCAAGGACAAACTAGTCAGGAAACTGGGCACAAACGTCTTTATTTAAAAACTAGTATATTTGGAATTTATCATTATATTTTTTTTTACATATTTTCCATTGGCAATGTGACATCTTGACTCACTGGGATGTTCAGATTGCAGGTCAGAGAGCAGAGCTATGTGGCTAGCCAGACTGCTGGGCTCCGTGTTTTGGCCAGATCAAAATTGTCCTGTGGTGACTGGCTTTTATAAGAATAATTGTAACAAACATAAAATATTTAACAGTACAGTAGAGTCTCACTTAGCCAAACTAAACGGGCCGGCAGAACCTTGGATAAGCGGATATCTTGGATAATAAGGAGGGATTAAGGAAAAGCCTATTAAACATCAAATTAGGTTATGATTTTACAAATTAAGCACCAAAACATCATGTTATACAACAAATTTGACAGAAAAAGTAGTTCAATACGCAGTAATGTTATGTTGTAATTACTGTATTTATGAATTTAGCACCAAAATATCACAATATATTGAAAACATTGACTACAAAAATGCATTGGATAATCCAGAACCTTGGATAAGTGAGACTCTACTGTATATGCATAAAATGAGTATGAAACAGATCTATAGCACTGATGATAAAATGTATGTCATGATCATTCTTGAACCAAAAACAAAACAAGGAAAAACTCTGCCCTCACTTAGCTACAGTGAAGTCCACTGTCATCTAGTGAAAAAACTATAAAATCCATGCCTATAGAACTGTGTTTTCCTGACATGTGCATTTAGAGAGAAAGAAATGAACCTATGAGAATTTTACAAAAATCATGAATATGAAGGTGCACTGTCCACTTTTCCCTCATCTCTTTAATATTCCAAATATGTAAGGGTTTTTGCAGGAGCCCCCGGTGGCGCAGCGGATTAAACTGCTGAATTGCTGAACTTGCTGACTGAAAGGTTGGTGGTTCGAATCCAAGGAGCGGAGTGAGCTCCTGTTATTAGCCCCAGCTTCTGCCAGCCTAGCAGTTAAAAACATGCGAAACAAATGTGAGTAGATCAATAGGTACCGCTTCTGCGGGAAGGTAACAGCGCTCCATGCAGTCATGCCGGCCACATGACCTAGGAAGTTCTGGGGACAACGCCGGCTCTTCGGCTTAGAAATGGAGATGAGCACCAAGCCCCAGAGTTGGACACGACTACACTTAATGTCAGGGGAAAACCTTTACCCTTTACCTAAGGGATTTTGCACCCTTTTTATGAGTTGCCTGACAGTGCTTCATTTTCACGTAATGGAGAACTCGTAAAATATCACACCTCTTGCTGAGCTTTATTTTACCTTCCAGAAATAATGAAATATCTTTTGATGACATTGATCTAAGGGAGATTAAATGAAATGGTACCCTGATTTTACACATGGAAAGCCTGATTCATATCAGTGCATCAATGTGCCAAGCTCCTGAGATGGAATTACCTCCAAGAAAGCAAGCAAGGGAGCCTCCTCCCAGATTAAATCCCCAGCTGTAGTCATCTGTAGCATATCACACTTGAGCAAGACATTAAGAAGCTGTGCTTAACAGCTGTGATACCATCCCCCCAAGCTATTTTTCAGCTAGAAAATCTGTCCTGTGACACCAAAGCTGTGAAAAATAACAAATTGGAAGTGGAGAAAAGTCCCCCCCTGAAGAAGCAATGGCACTCTGAGAGTGGTTTCTTTAAATGTCCAGTCTACCCATCTTACCCCTCGGCATGGCTGAAGGAATCTAGAATCTAATGCAAGAATAATGGTTTGCCACAGGTTGCAGTCACAAAGGTGTGTGGGAAGAAAATAAATGATGTTGCCTGGGCCAGAATAGTTTCCAGTAACAGTCTCTCCACTCCATGCCCCAGTGATACAACCAGCTTGAACTAATGATAGAATAATACTTTAGCGCACATGTGTGTTCTGCTCTATTCTCAGAATCCTTTCCTCTTTAATACAAAGGAACTAGACGCATGGAGCAAAAACAAGCCCATCATCAGTCACTTTCCATTGGCAGCCGGAGCGAATGTAATGACAAGTGGACTGTTTGCTGGCAACCAGCCAGGTTTCGCCAACGATCCACGGCACTAATTAACTCACCTGTGGAATTCATGCTCTGCAGACACGCTATTTATGTAGTCTTGAAGCGTGTTGCCGAATTTATTTATTTATTTTGAAAAAGAAAGGCGAATGGCTTACTAGTGAAAAAGGAATGCTTCAGGTTTTACGATGCTCACTGTTCTGCTTTATATAACAGCTCCATGGTAGACAGGTTTAAATGGAATGTATCAAAAACCATATCATGGGAGGGCGGAGGTGACAAGTGAATGACCCCAAAACACGTTGGCCATATATTCTGTTATCGAAGCTGCCTGCCCCTTGTACCCTTTTCATTCCACTCCGTTCCTTTCAGATTTCCCAATGTTATAGTACACTGCTCATTTTCACAGTTTATGTGCCCACTGGGGGTCAGTTGGATACATAATGCTAGGGTCATTACCCTGCTGCACCTGTTTGACTGACAAACAGCCACTTTTCTGGTGTATAGTGCGGTTTCCCAAACACTGACAAATTAAGGAGCTTATTTGTAAGACGCACTAGGGAAAAAAATCCTATGTACTGATTTCTTGACTTTAAATTTCAACCTGTGCGTTTTCCTTTGACAAAAGAGTTTTATTCATCCATTGTTTCAGAAGAAAACTGCAAAGAAAATGCACATAATAGTGAAACAAATTTGCTGTTCATATTAAGTGAGTCAATATTACAGCATAGTGAATGCTTTTAGCCTCACATTATGCTTTGGTTTGTTTCTGCTCCACTAACAATAGAAAGATAGCATGTTACAAGGAAAATGTCCACAGCATAGATTTTGTCATCCTATGGATCTATAAAATGTGAATTTGTTGTCATCTTCATTATCTGCCAATCTTTCTGCAACCATACATCAAGATTTGGAAGTTAATTGTTTCTCTGATAGAGAAATACTTTTATGACTGGTTCTCATCCATCATCTATATCCTTAATTTTCCTAACAATATTTTAAGTGCATTAAGTACAGTGGCATACGCAATAATGTCTAGAAATATTATTTAAAAGTTTAGTAGTGTGAAACATGTCAATTCTCTGCAGTTGGAATAGTAGTGTGGAAGCGGCCTGAGTCTGCAATATGCAGAAATTTGGGGATTGAAGGAAAATTTCACTGGGGACAGAATTTTTATTTGGAAGAGCAATGTGTTCAGTCTGTCCCTCCTTGCTACACTTCTGAAAATATGCACATTTGTCTTATGCCCATGTGGGTGGTGGAGAGAACATTACAGAGTCTTTGCCCTTGGCCAGCATTATTTAGTAACCACCATTTGTCTGCACATTAAGTGTTCTTGCTCCAAAAGATTACATGAGATCATAGGAAATTTATGGATTAATTTTATCCTCAAACAGACTGCATAGTGTTCCCCACCCCACTCCAATTTTTTACATAGCAGTCTTACATTTTTTATAATGAAAAACTCATTAGTGTGAAAAGACTATAATTTATTCTGCATGCTTCAAAACAAAAGCATAAATATTCTGTATGCACACATTTATTCAGCATGTTTCTGGATGAGGGATAACCTCTGCATGTTGAGATCAAAGGGTATCATTTGCAGAAATATAAAGAATATTGACAAAAGTTTTGCATTTTCAGCAAGAGAGACTGTATCAATATGCTTTCTGAGAATTCATCCATTTCAAGAGAGCTTTCACCCCTAGTATGAGAAGAAGTAAAGAGATACTTCCCACCCCCTAAGATTTACATACAGTAGAGTCTCACTTATCCAACATAAACCGGCCGGCAGAACATTGGATAAGCGAATATGTTGGATAACAAGGAGAGATTAAGGAGAAGCCTATTAAACATCAAATTAGGTTATGATTTTACAAATTAAGCACCAAAACATCATGTTATACAACAAATTTGGCAGAAAAAGTAGTTCAATATGCAGTAATGCTACGTAGTAATTACTGTATTTACGAATTTAGCACCAAAATATCACAATGTATTGACAACATTGACTACAAAAACACGTTGGATAATCCAGAACATTGGATAAGCGAATGTTGGATAAGTGAGACTCTACTGTAGTTTGTGCAAAAACTTCTATAATGTCTTTTTACTTTGTGAAGCAAAGCATGCACACAGGAAGAGTAGAAGGGACATGTGAATTGCCAAAAAGAGTCAAACAACCAGTTCCATGATCCAGTTTCCCCTTTAATTACAGTACTTTTAACTACTTCAACAGATTTTAATCATGGATTCTTTGGACCACTGCCCAGCCTTATATTTTAACTTGTATTGTTCTTATTTGGCAGTTTTATTTACTATTGTATTGTTGTTAAAATGTTACTTTAATATGTGTAATGTTAAATGTTGACGATGTCTGTTTTTTATTGTGAATGTACTTTTACTTTGTTCATTGTGGAATTTGAGCTTGGCCCTATGTTAGCCGCCCCGAGTCCCTACGAGGAGATGGAGGCAGGGTATAAAAATAAAGTTATTATTATTATTATTATTATTATTATTATTATTATTATTATTATTATTATTATTTTATGACACAGCAAACAAGATAGATATGCTGGATTTCGTATCACAAAATCACAAGTCGAACACTTCCCAAGCGTTTAGGACTGTGTGATGTATTTTCGGATGATGCGCACAGATCCCAGTAGGGTGGCCTTTTGCAGTTGACAGATCGTAATTTTGTCAATGTCTATTGTTTCAAAATGCCGGCTGAGATCTTTTGGCGCGGTACCCAGTGTGCCCATCACCACTGGGACCACCTGCACTGGTTTCTGCCAGAGTCTTTGAAATTCAATCTTGAGGTCCTGATAGTGGCTGAGTTTTTCCTGTTGTTTTTCGTCAATACGACTGTCACCTGGGATGGCAACATGAATGATCCAAACCTTTTTCTTTTCCACAACTGTGATTTCTGGTGTGTTGTGTTCCAGAACTTTGTCAGTCTGGATTCGGAAGTCCCACAGTATCTTTGCGTGTTCATTTTCTAATACTCTTGCAGGTTTGTGATCCCACCAGTTCTTTACTGCTGGGAGGTAGTACTAGAGGCATAAGTTCCAATGAATCATTTGGGCCACATAGTTGTGCCTCTGTTTGTAGTCTGTCTGTGCGATTTTCTTACAGCAGCTGAGGATATGATCAATGGTTTCGTCGGTTTCCTTGCACAGTCTGCCTTATTATTATTATTATTATTATTATTATTATTATTATTATTATTATTATTATTTGCTCCCCATGTTCATAGAAGGCAGAAGCACATAATTTAATCATACCAATTGCACAGTTTGTGAATTTTTTATAATTGGCACAAAACATACTTCTTGCCAATGTGAAATTTTTCCTGAGGCCAACAGAATATATTTTGCCAGTCTTGTAGCAAGGAGAAGAAGAAGTGTGGTTTCTCACGGGTGTGTAAAAGAAGTGAGAATTTACATTCCTAATCCTTGTCATCTATTCCTGTTAAACATAAATGCCTCACAACTGCGATAAAAAGAAAATTGTGTTTTTATTGTCTCATTAAGAAGCAAGACTACAAGGATAGTAAACCATGCTAACCATTGCAATTGAGAAAGCACTTGTAGCTTTTGGCATAAGCTGTGAGAAACATTTGGGGGCTCCTCAGAGACGAAAACAATCCTGGGTCTTATTTCAGTAACAATGTATTTTTCTTTGTGCTCAGAAGGTGCAGAAAGCCGCTGGTGGCTTGAAGTCCTCAGTGTCACAGCGGGTTAAACTGCTGAGCTGCTGAACTTGTTGACCAAAAGGTTGGCAGTTCGAATTCAGGAAGCAGAGTGAGCTCCCGCTGCTAGCCCCAGTTTCTGCCAACCTAGCAATTCAAAATCATGCAAATGTGAGTAGATCAATAGGAAACGCTCCTGCTGGAAGGTAACAGCACTCCATGCAGTCATGCCAGCCACATGACCTTGGAGGTGTCTACAGACAACACTGGCTCTTCAGCTTAGAAATGGAGATGAGCACTAAGATGAGCACTGTTTACTTTTTAGTTTGATTCCCGTTCAGATTTATCTTCCCTACCTCTTGTATCTATTTGATGTATGTCGTATTTGTAATAGACACTCCCTAAATCAGTTTTTATTATCACCCAGATGTTATCTTATATTGGATCTCTAATGCCTGGATGATTGCTTAACATTCTAACTATGCCGTTTTTAACTATGACCTGTTTAAATTGTTTTTAAATTGTGTTGTCTGATGTCTAAATTGTTATTTTATGATTCTATGTGATTATATTGGACTTGTTCCCCGTGTGAGCCGCCCCGAGTCCCCTACCGGGGAGATGGAGGTGGCATACGAAAATAAATTTATTATTACTATGACACAGCAAACAAGATAGATATGCTGGATTTCATATCACAAAATCACAAGTCGAACACTTCCCAAGTGTCTAGGACTGTGTGATGTATTTTCGGATGATGCGCGCAGATATTATTATTATTATTATTATTATTATTATTATTATTATTATTATTATTATTATTAGAGTTGGACATGACTAGACATAATGTCAGGGGAAAACCTTAACCTTTACCTCAGGACGTGCTTTGAATTCCAGGGTGTTGTGATAAATAGTTGAAGTCTATTGTTATTTTTTATATGCAAAAGTTATTGCTTTCTATTTTGACATTCTACGGGCATTGGAAGCACTCCCAGATAAAGAAGGAATATATGCCCCATGTATTGCATGGCCAAATGAGTTCCAGGATGAGGCTTAACAGATAGTCAAGTAGGACAAGGTACTGTAAAGCTCTTTTAAGAGAAATGAAACCTCTTTTCTTCCTCACCTTCCAAATTGCCTCATTCCTCTTGATAGAACTTTATGATATCTCTTCCTACTTTACCTATAAAGTTAACCATATCTCTGTTCCAAATCCAGTCTGGCAACCCTGCCCTAACAAGATCTAAAAAGGCCACATTGTCCTCTATCTTTCCACAATAAAAAGGCAGTGGGGCCACATTAATCAGGTTAGCAGAAGTTACTGTATATACAGTAGAGTCTCACTTATCCAACACTCACTTATCCAACGTTCTGGATTATCCAACGCATTTTTGTAGTCAATGTTTTCAATATATCGTGATATTTTGGTGCTAAATTCGTAAATACAGTAATTACTACATGGCATTAATGTGTAATGAACTACTTTTTCTGACAAATTTGTTGTATAACATGATGTTTTGGTGCTTAATTTGTAAAATTATAACCTACTAGCTGTGCCCGGCCACGCGTTGCTGTTGTGAAGTATGGTGGTATGGGAAATAAAGTATTGAGGAATTGGTGGTAGTTAAGGTAAAGGGTAAAGGTGTGGAGTCCAGGTAATCCAGTTAAAGCAGATAATATAAGATTATATGGGTTATATAGCTGTGTGGAAGGGCCTTGAGTCTACACTGCCATCTAATCCAGTTAAAATCTGACAATCTGTATTTCATAGGCAGTGTGGAAGAGGCCTAAGTGAGGCCTAACTCTGCCTGTCCCCTGGGTGAGTGGGTTGCTAGGAGACCAAGTGGGCGGAGCTTAGCCTTCTAACTGGCAGCAATTGGATAAAAACAATTATTCCTCTCCCTCTAATTAGGACTTTATTTTTCTTTTCTTTTTGTTGTATCAACTTAGAGGCATGGATGATGGGTTGTGTTGTCAAATTTCGAGGTTGGGGGGCCTGTAGTTTTGTTGTTTTGTCCGCTGCCCTGATGCCATCACTCTTTTATATATATAGATATGCTTTATATGGTGTAACCCAATGAGCCTTCAGATCAGTGATCTAAACACAAAGTTTCTTTGCTGTGCTGTTTGGGAATCAAGGATATGTGTCAGCGCTTGTTAAATTTTGTGCAGAGAGGTTTGCCAAGACAAGGCAAAATTGAAACTCCCCAGGTACATCTTAAGGAAAACAAAAATGGTTCAGTCATGTCCCATTACTTGGATGATAAGTCTTTAAAAGGAGCAAAGCCAAATGAATGTTTCACTATAAAGACTTCAAGGATAGGAGGGCAACATCTGCAAAAGGAACAGCCCAGGAGTTCCTAGAATTTCCCCAGAGCTAATATTCAGTATAAATGGCTTGGGGTCAGTTTGACCAAAAATAATGTGTAATATTTGGTGGTCCGTTTCAAAGAGGGCCCTGCTGGGAACTCACTTTCCCAGCAGCACTTGCATGGGACGAGCATTGAAAAGTCTCTGAGTTTCTCTCAGAGCATGATGGGAGTTGATGTTTTTCTCTCCAGTTTCTCAGCCAATAAAATACCTGGTTGTGTCCATGCTCTGACTGGCTGAGAATGGGCAGAACTGACAACTACAATTCCCAGAACCCTCTCTTGCTGTTTGTCTTATTTTTAAATATGTTATGGTAAGAACTTCAAATAATTCTTTAAAAATCAGTAGATTGACGAATTGTTCTGAAACTTGGTAGGCCTGCAGTTGTAAATATGGTGTAAAACTGAGGTAGGTTTCATGCAGATAGGACTTAAATGACTCAGTACTGAGCCTTTAAAGTTTCCCATTGTAGTCAATGGACCAAATCTTTGCTGAATGAAAATGGCAACACTCCTCCCAATTCGAGTAACTTCCCGGTAAACAGAATGAGAGGTTAGCTGAAAATGGACCCTAAAATGGAATGCCTTCTGGCCAAATTTATTTATTTATTTATTTACAGTATTTATATTCCGCCCTTCTCACCCCGAAGGGGACTCAGGGTGGATCACATTACACATATAAGGCAAACATTCAATGCCTTAACATAGAACAAAGACAAACACGGGTTCCGAGCTGGCCTCGAACTCATGACTTCTTGGTCAGAGTGATTTGTTGCAGCTGGCTGCAGCTGGTTGCTCACCAGCCTGCGCCACAGCCCGGGCCCATTGCAAAAGTTGCAAAAGTTTAGTACATAGAGCTTCCTGTGTTATCCTGATTAGCACACCAACACATATACCAACTAAGCTAGTAGGTCTTTCCACTTTTATTTAGGTTAGAAGTTCAGGACTGCCTGTAAAAGTCAGAAAAAACACAATTTTAAAAAGCTTTTTTTAACGCTTCTCTAGGAATCTCTAGGTCCCCCAGGGTGACTTTATGGTAAATTTTCACTGGACGTTGACCATAATTAAAGATGTTTCCACTCCAGGTGTCTCTAAGTCCTTCAGCATGATTCTATGATAAACTTTTGTCAAAACTTGACCATAGAATTGCACTGTAGTATATAGAAATTCTTTGAGAAAGCATATTAATCAAATCTGCGAATAATACAATTCATAAAAGTGAAACTCATAAGTGTAGATGGAAGACTTTATATATCTAGGATTGCTTGCACATTATTGGGAAGTTATTTATGTCATATGGTTCCTAGCTGAAAATGCCTTGATAGAAAACAACTATTTTTTTCTTGATCTTATAAATGAACAAAGTCAAAGGAACAATCAAATTTCTCAAACTAGCATTTTTCAAGTAAGTGGAATAAAGAGCAAAATAAATAGTGCTATTATTCCTCCTACTCAACAAAGATACTCTGTTCTCCATATGTAGAGGGCCACTTGCAGCATTTAAGAACTGAGAGCCTTAATAGGATTCTTTTTTGCAGCAATTACAGCTACCTTTTTGTCATATTTCCCATTACCTGTGGAATGCTAAGTAGCCCTATAAATGCTTGATAAATTGTTGTTTCTTTTTTTTCTTTTTCATTTCAGAGATCCATAGAGACCAGAGAAAAGATTTTTGAAGAATGAAGGACGAATGAAGCTACCTTCACTGCTGAAAACTAATTTGCTTTAAGGTGTGGAAAGAAATCGCCATTTTAGGCTTTTTGTTGTACCGTCACAATGAGAACTTATCACTTTTTCTGGATCCTCTTCTGGGTCAGTCACCCCTACCAAAGTTCTTCCACACCGTTATCCAAAAGAACTAGTGGATTTCCAGAAAACCCAAAGGTTTTGGATTTATCTAGAAATAACATAAATGTGCTCAATCGTGCCAAAAGAAGCTGGATGTGGAATCAGTTCTTTCTTCTAGAGGAGTACACCGGCTCAGACTACCAATACGTTGGCAAGGTAGGACATTTTTCAGCACCTCCTATTCTAAAGTTTTGAAATTTATCTCCACCTAATAGACAAGTTAAAATAGCATGCAATTCTATCATGTTGAAAATCTTGCTTCTTAAAAAAATCTGATAAATAATTGCAGTGTGGATGAACAAACAATTCAGGGGGTGGAAGCAGGAAAAGGTGGTCTGATTTGCATGACAAAACCATCCATATTTAGGTTAAAAACCTGCACTTACAACTTATTTATTTATTTATTTATTTATTTACAGTATTTATATTCCGCCCTTCTCACCCTGAAGGGGACTCAGGGCGGATTACAATGAACACATATATGGCAAACATTCAATGCCAACAGACAAACAACATATATAGACAGATACAGAGGCATTTAACATTTTTTTCCAGCTTCACGATTCCGGCCACAGGGGGAGCTGTTGCTTTACTTTCCACTAGTGGCTGTACTTCCTCATTCCTTTCCTCGTGTTTTGCTGGCAGTTTTTATGATGTTGTAAATTAGTTAAATTAGCCTCCCACATAAAGCGTACCTAAATTTCCCTACTTGACAGCTGCAACTGGCTTTTGGGGCTGCATAGGTCAACAGCAAGCCGGGCTATTTAATGGTCAGGAGCTTAACCCGACCCGGGCTTCGAACTCATGACCTCTCGGTCAGTAGTGATTTATTGCAGCTGGTTACTAGCCAGCTGCGCCACAGCCCGGCCAACCTTCTTGTCTCCAACAAGTAAAAGCATTTAGCTGCATTGAAAATGTCTGTGCTGCTGAGCCTGCAGAATGAGAAAAGAACAGTCTTGATTTCAGCAGTTACATTTAGCTTACTCTATTTTAGAGAGGAGTTTTATCAGACTGTACTGTTGAGTGCTTTAGAGATTTATCACTGATGTTTCCATTCATTTGCACACCCCAAATGATCCAGTGTATGATTTTTATGTTTGTAAATATTAATAGTGATATTAGAGGCATTAAATTAGAACCAGAAAATGCTGCTGTATGCTTAAACTAGATCAACATGTGCCTACATATTCTCAGTTAAGCTGTTTCATAACTGCCCTGATGCAGCTCAAAGTGGACCTGGACCATTATTTATATTCAGGTGACCAACTGGGCCAATGGCACATGTGGGCTGCCAAAGCAATGTCACAAACCACAAGTAACTCTATTGCAGAGGCTTGCTGCCATTTCATGATCGCATGGCGGGATGCCCTGGTGTGACCTAGCCACAAGCAGGTTGCTTACAATGCATGTGGTAGTTGACACAGGCGTGGGTCTATTGGAACTGTAGAGAACCTGATCCAGCTCACGACAACTCCAAAACACCAGAAAATCCCACTTTATCTTACTCCAGATTAATGGCTCTATGCAACACTTTTGGTGTGAATCCTGACTTACATCATGTGGACTCCCCACAGCAGTTGAGAAGCAAGTCCACATTACTTGTCCTGTGGAGATGCGGTCTCAGTACTAAAACAATGTAGGTTAAAGGATGATTGTGTATTTTATGTTCTTTGGAGATACTAAAGCTCTTAAGAAGTTCTCCTTGGACTCCTCTGGTTGCATGTTAAGAGAAGCTGTTCTTACCCTCAAATATTTCAGTGATGAAAACTTGTGATATGTGTCACCAAACAATTAGGGTTGTCCATATGTTCGTAAAAATTCTCCTACCGTAATTATTTCATATTGTTCCCGTTTTTTGACACGATTATTGAAACGTTTTCCCTGGGCGCAACTGGCAATGTAATACAATCCATCGTTGGCCCATTCTGTAATTGTGTCTTAAAATTTTCGTTAATTTTTTTCCTCCAAAAAAATTTTTAAAGTATTTTTTAAATATTATTATTTATTTTTTTGTTGTTTCTGCAACCTAACATGAACGGGAGCCTAGCGCAGCCTAACATGGCTCCCGCTCCCTGCCAATCAGAGTCTTCCACGATGGCTAAAAAAGGTGGGGGCTAGCGTCCTCCGCGTCCACGTGTAGAATCGCTATAAAAATCGCCTCCGCACGGAGCCAAGCCATTCTGGGTTGGGATACCGAGGAGAGAGGATGGTTCGCGCGCGCCGTGAAGCTGAGAGGGCAAAGTGACTGGGGGTAGAGGGTTGTTACTGCTTAGATATTGTGTTGGGGGGAAATTGGCTTGGGGCAGAGTCCTTGCTGTGGATGTTGGGATTTTTTTTTCCAAAGGAGTCTGCGTCCCTCCCTGCTAGTGCTGAGCTTTGGATTGGTTCCTTCTCCTGAGGTAGACCTTTTGCCTTTCTATTTTTCCTTTTTTGGAATAAAGCAATCACGCCATAAGCCTTTCTTTCCAAGCCTTAAAAGGAGGGAGCTTGAAAATTATAGTTTTCTAAGCAGCACGTCTGCTTCCCTGTAAGCGCTGAGCTCCTGACGGAGAACTTTAGCCTTTCCTTTTTTACTTTTTCTGGAATAAAGCAATCACCCCATAAGCCTTTCTTTCCAAGCCTTAAAAGGAGGGAGCTTGAAAATTATAGTTTTCTAAGCACATCCTGTAAGCGCTGAATTTCCCTCACGCTTCGTTTATAATCCCAAGCCCCCGGGCTGAGTGTTATTGCATCAATTACAAAGACACACATTGTTTTCAAACCTAAAGGGTACATTGGAAGAAATAGTTTCCAAAGGACGTGGGGCACCCGCCAAGGCATTGCTTCCCTCACGCTCCATTTCTATTCCTAAGCCTTGGGCTGAGTTTTATTTCTGCAATCACAAAGTCAGACATTGATTTGATTCAATAGAGGGTCCACAGCAATTTATAGTTTCCAAAGGACGTTGCCAATCCTGTTAAGGCATTGCTTGGCGTGTGCTGCATTTCTAATCCAAAGTCTACACAAGTAGAAGAGGGACTTTTACAGTGATAAGAACCCAATTGAACAGGAAATAAGACTTTCAGACCAGGAACAGGTTTCTTCAAATATTGAAAAATAGTGTATTATAAAAAGTTATGAAAATTTGCCAAAAATCATAGGAGACAGGAAACATTCTGCAATTTGTTGAGCAAAGAGTGTGGAATGTGTTCTTCCACTGTACCAAATTTGATGAGAATAGCTCAAGAAATGAGGGCGGGAGACCCCCAGAAATGTCCCCCCCCCCGGTTTCCTGTTTTTTGGCGATTGCGCATGCACATCCGCCATTTTAGAAACATTTTAGAAACATTACAAATTTTCGGAAATATCCAAAAATTTTGTGTGAAACATTTAGAAATAATTTCTACATCGAAGAGCCGGCACCCCCTACTTTAGAAACGAGAATTGAAACATTTTTTCCATCGATCGGACAAGCCTACAAAAAATATCAGAGCTGTGGCGCAGGCTGTTGAGCAGCTGCAATAAATCACTCTCACCATGAGGTCATGAGTTCGAGGCCAGCCTGTGGCAGGGTGAGCACCCGTCAATTAAAAATAAAAAATAGCCCCTGCTCGTTGCTGACCTAGCAACCCGAAAGATAGTTGCATCTATCAAGTAGGAAATAAGGTACCACTTATAAAAGTGGGGAGGCAAATTTAACTAATTTACAACTTGGAATGAGGAAGTGCCATCAGAGTGGATGATGAAGCAGCTGCTCCCCCTGTGGCCAGAATCGAACATCCCTCAGGAGAAGGTTAAATTGCCTCTGCGTCTGTCTGTATCGGTCTCTGTTTGATGTGTTTATGGGCATTGAATGTTTGCCCTATGTGTGTATAACGTGATCTGCCCTGAGTCCCCTTCGGGGTGAAAAGGGCGGAATATAAATACTGTAAACAAATAAATAAAATAAATTAGTAAAGAGGAACAGACAAGATTGGAGATGCTACAGCAGTTTGATTTTTCCTGAGCCTACTGTGAACGACAATATTCTACCTCCCCTCACTCATGAGTTAATTCAGTACAAACAGAGGGATAACAAAGGTTTATTTGGGGTTGTTCTGTCAAATTAGGACAGTTGGGGAGTATGACTATATTATTGTTTAGAAGACTTGTCATTTTACCATAGCACTGTACTGTTGATATTATGTATGGTTTTAAAAAACCTTTTGTTAGAGGAATTCCCTCATCTAAAAATGTAAGAGTCTGAAAAGAACAGTGAAACGGGTATCTCTGTAGTTGCCTCCGCATGTACTGCACTCACGTTAAGAGACCACAAATCACTTGCAGGAAACCATATAGACAGTCTTTAGAAAAATTAGTTCCTTTTTCATGTATAGCGTGAATGATTAAAATGAGCTTTGCTGTTCAATTATTGCTGTGATTTAATTGGTTTTACAATGATTACTTTTGGAGAGCCTCAGTAAAATACTTCTCCGAAAAGGTAGGATAAAAGTATTTTAAAGAAACATTCACCTTTCGGGGTAACGCTGTTTATAATATGTATGTAATTATGTATGTACTTGAGGAATTCATACCCTGCTTTTCAAGGCAAAAATCCTTTACAAAGCAAGTTACAAAAAGTGGAATGTAGAGGACTCCACAAACACTCGCTTCAGTCTTACTCTCCCAATCTCTTAATCTCTCAATGTTTGCTTCTCCTTCTCATTCTTTCTCTCCATGTCTGTCTGTCTGTCTACCTGTCTCTTTCTCTCTTGTTCTGTCTTTGCTCTAAGGATAGTTGACTGCTATTGTCATTGTTGGTTTATAATTACTCTATATTTTATGTTCAAGATCATTTGACACGATTATGTTATCACATCTACCGAAGGTACCGAAGGTACTTATCGTGAATACATATGAAGGAGCTTTTTGCTGAAATCAGTGGGAGTTGGTGACATGTAAAATGTGGAATTTGAAACCACATGTGTCCATTTTCTCTTGGGAAGAAGGAATTCCCCTACCAGGCATATGGGTCACAGAAAACCATTTTTTTCAGTCTTGAGATACGTCCTATATTTTTAATTGCTTGAAAAGGAGGAGTAGCAATTCTAAAGCAAGATCAGTGGTGAGAAAGGCACTTCCAGTTGTGAAAAATAAAACATCTCTTTTTTTAGTGAGAGTGTAACATTCAGGAATACCAATACAAGAGGCAACATTGCCTCCACCTTCGATATAACGTGTGGCAATCTTCTAAGACTCCATTGATACTAGAGATGTAAAATTTCCAGAAATTTTGAAAATTTGAGGAAAATTTGCCTTCTTGTTCAGTGTTTGTTATGTTGTACCGTTATAGTATTAGAACTTTTTACATAATGAAAATCTTCTTTACTTGCTTTAGGGAAATAGTCTCTATAGTTTTGATTGCCATAAAATGGTTATGATTGAACTTGTCTTACTTGGACAACGTTACAAATTGACATTCTGTTTATTCATTAATGTTTTATTATGCTACAAATAGAACTACAAAGATCTCAACTATGAAGAACCTCTTTGGTTTAGCTAATTTATTAAGAGCAGAGGAAAATATATATAAATAGAAGACTTTCTCAACATGAGTAATTATTTTGTCTTCTCCAGAAATTATTTTGTCTACTATGGTACTCTATCATGTCAAAGAGATATAAAACATTCATTTTCTTGAAAAGAACTGAGAAAAATAACCTAGACCAAGATTTTTAATGATCTTATATTTTACATTGTCTTATTTAACAGTTTCCCTATTATATAGATTTTAGAAATAATTTTGAGAAATAATGTATATGGACAGGTTGTCTTAATTTTTTATTCATTGTTCTAAAAATAAATCTTCAATAATTACTTTGGAGGTTTTTTTTTTCCCTTTCTTTCTTTTTTGGAAGAGTGGAAAGAGTTTAAGGGTTTCTTTTGTCTAAATTCTTTCCATGTTTTCCCCTGAGGATAAAAAATGGTAGAAAGAATATTTGCATGAAACTAAAATGGTGAGCTTTTCCTGCGGTAGGATGATGTGAACTGCAGTAGATCAATGAGCTTTGACTCTTTGGATTAAGTTGACATAAACCCTTAATTTCACCTAAGTGTCTTCATTCAGTGATTAGTCATGGGTGACAGGAGCAGAGCTGAAAATGTCACTCTGTTCCCTCTATTGAAATGAATGACAAGAATTCAGGAAAGAGCCGAGCATGAACCCTGAAGTCATCTGGTGATTTTGATTGTGGTGACCATGTTTAGCCTGAGAATACAATAAGAATCCCTTGGCAAATAGGTTCTTGTATCTAAAGCTTGATGAATCATAGCTTTAATGTAAATGTATTTGAAAGGGCAGAAACAAACTCATGAAAAGACAAGGCCATCTGTGGCTTCTAGACATATTGGCTATATGTTAGTGTTATTTATTTATTTCCAAAACTGTCCTTGAGCATTAAATACATTGTGCAAGTGTAATTACAACAACCCTAATCCAGATATGAAAACTCTAAAATATATTATCATGGAAAAGATAAGAAAATGAAATAGAGGCTGCTTCTCCACATACATAAATTGGGTCAGGACATGGTTCCCTGTGGAGTCCTACATAGGCAACCCAGGAATTGGCTGGAAGCTAAGATAGTGGCCACAAAGATCCCCTGATTGCAAATCAATCCAATCAAATGATTTTTTTTCCTACCTATCCAGCAAGATGCACCAATAAGAAACAGCATGTGAATGTGAATCAGTGCAGGGCAAAGTCAGGGCAGAGGGAGAAAGGAAAAGTAACTGTTCCCATGTGAACACTGTTGTTTCCTCTTTAGAAAAAGGTGTTTATCTTTAGACCAAATCTAGTGTTGTCCCCATCCCTTCACCCCCTACCCTTTGAATATTTCGATGCTAGCCCTATTCTCATAAGTGCTCTGCATTTTAGTCTCAGTTTCCTGGCTACAGTGGGTTTCTGGCTTGAATAAGAATTTCTTGTGGTTTTTTTTAACTCGCTCTTTTTGGCTGGATGTTCATTACAGCATGCATTGGGAGTCGCATTTTGTGGATACCCTGACCTTGAGCTGGTTTCAAACTGGATGCTAGTGCCTGTGTAGAAGGGGCCAGTCATGGTAAAATCAATACAATTATACAATTAATTTTCTTGGCAAATTTTGAGCTGATGCCAAAACATTTGCTATCTTATCTCCAAATACACCTGTATGGGGGTTATGTTCTGTAGGTGGGGTCAACAATGATATACTTTGATGTTAGAGTCAAAATACCTCTGAATACCATTCATCTGGGAAAAGAAGAGGGTGGGTTTAATTGCACTCATGCCTTGCTCATAGGCAGCCAGTGGCATCTGACTGGTAATATCGAAAACAGAATATTGGGCTACATTTTGATCTGTCCTGATGTGGCTCTTCCTGTATTTTTTTTGTTCATAAAATAACTGTGTACAAAAAATTGTAGTGTTCATCCTGGAACTGTACCAATCAGAGATGAGAAAGACTGTGATGTCCTATTGGGGTTGACATGATTCATAGAATCATAGAATCATAGAATAGTAGAGTTGGAAGAGACCTCATGGGCCATCCAGTCCAACCCCCTGCCAAGAAGCAGGAAATCACATTCAAAGCACCCCCGACAAATGGCCATCCAGCCTCTGCTTAAAAGCCTCCAAAGAAGGAGCCTCCAGCACAGTCCGGGGAAGACAGTTCCACTGCTGAACAGCCCTCACTGTGAGGAAGTTCTTCCTGATGTTCAGGTGGAATCTCCTTTCCTGTAATTTGAAGCCATTGTTCCGTGTCCGAGTCTGCAGGGCAGCAGAAAACAAGCTTGTCCCCTCCTCCCTATGACTTCCCCTCACATATTTGTACATGGCTATAATGTCTCCTCTTAGCCTTCTCTTCTGCAGGCTAAACATGCCCAGTTCTTTAAGCCTCTGCTCATAGGGATTGTTCTCCAGACCTTTGATCATTTTAGTTGCCCTCTTCTGGACACATTCCAGCTTGTCAACATCTCCCTTCAACTGCGGTGCCCAGAATTGGACACAGTATTCCAGGTGTGGTCTGACCAAGGCAGAATAGAGGAGTAGCATGACTTCCCTGGATCTAGACGCTATTCCCCTATTGATGCAGGCCAAAATCCCATTGGCTTTCTTAGCAGCCGCATCACATTGCTGGCTCATGTTTAATTTGTTGTCCACAAGGACTCCAAGATCTTTTTCACATGTACTGCTATCTAGCCAGGTGTCCCCCATTCTGTATCTTTGCATTCCATTTTTTCTGCTGAAGTGAAGTATCTTGCATTTATCCCTGTTGAACTTCATTTTGTTAGTTTTGGCCCATCTCTCTAGTCTGTCAAGATCATTTTGAATTCTGCTCCTGTCTTCTGGAGTGTTGGCTATCCCTCCCAGTTTGGTGTGATCTGCAAACTTGATGATCGTGCCTTCTAACCCTTCGTCTAAGTCGTTAATAAAGATGTTAAACATTTATATATTAGAAGCTCTTGGTAAAGCTTGATCTCCTGGACCTTGCAAATATACATATTCAGCCTCAGAACTGTCTTCTTGACTTGTAAAGCTTTGATCATTTCCATCAGAGTAGATGGTACTTCCATGCTTGCCAATAAGTTGCTCAACCATGGGTAGATTTGACATGCAGATGAATAGCTGAGAAAACAAGAGTACTGTTAAACTACTGCATTCTGAAATTGTGTTCTATCCCAGAATATTGGCAAAATGTGAGACTCCATTGGAATGGTAGAGTGAAGAGAAGAGCATGTGAACCACCCAATTCTTAAATGCTATAAAATTAGAAGTTGGAATTTGCATATCATAGCATTGAGTTTGGTCTGCATGGGAGTGATCATTCTGAATATGTTAACACTGAGCTGAAACATCAACCCCACCAGTTTTGTTTTGTAGGCTTTGAAGAAAAAACACATTTTTATTCATTCTTGAAGGATGTGGGCATCACAGCCACTCCGAGGACAGCAAAGCATGAACTAGTTCTGAAGCTGTACTACTTCTTCCCTAAAGTCTTTTAGTTTTGCTTCTTTGGTAACAGGCAAGAAGTTGAGGCTAAAAATCTCATAAGCCGCCCAGCTGGTCATGCTAATACAAGCCTTTCATATTTCTCTTTGTGTTTCCCATTTTCTTTGTTTCCTCTTGAAAATTATACTTTGTCTCCAGAAAAGTGAGTGTATGACTGGTTCCCTTCCTTGTAATTTTAGACCTGAATCCTCATTCCATTCCCATTTGCTCAAGAATATACAGTAGAGTCTCATTTATCCAAGCTAAACAGGCCGGCAGAACCTTGGATAAGCAAATATCTTGGGTAATAAGGAGGGATTAGGGAAAAGCCTATTAAACATCAAATTACGTTATGATTTTACAAATTAAACACCAAAACATCATGTTATACAACAAATTTGACAGAAAAAGTAGTTCAATACGCAGTAAATGTTATGTTGTAATTACTGTATTTACGAATTTAGCACCAAAATATCATGATATATTGAAAACATTGACTACAAAAATGCTTTGGATAATCCAGAACCTTGTATAAGTGAGTCTTGGATAAGTGAGACTCTACTGTACTCTAAAATTCCATACATATTTCTGATGGACAGCTTAAGCTGTGACCAGGTTCCACTGATTACCAGTCCAATAGAGTAACGCGGTTGATATAAAAGTTCAGTCTAAGTTATATGATGTCTGATGACTGATTTTCAGCCACACTTTGGCTTAGTAGTCATCATGATAGATGTACATTTACAATTTTGCCCTTGGGTCCTAACGCTTCCTTGGTTTCTCCTATAGAGATGGGAAATGTAAAGACAAGCATCAATTCTCCAGCATACCAGTGTTTTTTCTCCATTTGTCCCCTGGAAGATGGCCTGCTTTCTAGAATCATAGAATCATAGAATAGTAGAGTTGGAAGAGACCTCATGGGCCATCTCAGGTGTTTTTTGATGTTTCACATACCATTGCAATTCATACCATCATCATCCTTCATCACATGTTTTAATTCCATAAACAGTCAGACCCATAACTTACTTATGGATGATCCGATTCAAGATTGAACTGATAGGGCACAGCAAGAAAATGTGAGAGGCTCTGAAGTTGTTTTTTAAAATTTATTTATCTAAGTGCGAATGGTGCTTTGCTGTGTGAAGCGGACACTTGATAAAAAAATGCCATCATTTCTATGGCCATGAGCGCTTTGCAACAAGCGCTCCGTTGACTCCTAGGTGTCAGAGCAGCTTATGTCCTTGTAATTGAACAATTAGCCATAAGGCATGAAAGGCAAATATATGTGTTATTGGAAGAGGCTGAAGTGTTAAGAAGGGAGTTCAGTATGCAAATGTCTCATTGATTAGAGCAGAGTCTAGACAAAACAGTGTTTTAATGAATAACTAAATGGTGGGAGCCAGAAATTGCAATGAACTTTTATAGATTATGATTATGATAGACAGTACGCTGACAACAAATTTTCAACATACATCATTATTTCCGCAGAGCTTGGAAAATATACACTTTAAAAAGTACAGCTCCCAGATTCTCTCCAACCAACATGCTCATTGACAATGCAAGCTGGGAGATCTGTGGTGTTGTACAGTAGAGTCTCACTTATCCAACACTCACTTATCCAATGTTCTGGATTATCCAAAGCATTTTTGTAGTCAATGTTTTCAAAACATCATGATATTTTGGCGCTAAATTCGTAAATTCAGTAATTACGACATAGCATTATTGCGTATTGAACTACTTTTTCTGTCAAATTTGTTGTATAACATGATGTTTTGGTGCTTAATTTGTAAAATCATAACCTAATTTGATGTTTAATAGGCTTTTCCTTAATCCCTCCTTATTATCCAACATATTTGCTTATCCAACGTTCTGCCGGCTTATGTTAGATAAGTGAGACTCTACTGTATTTCAAAAACAAATGAACTGCCAACTTCAAAAATAAAATCCTGAATATAACCTAAGATCTTGAAACATTGCATATATTTTAATGCTGGTTTGATTGACCCTGTTTTTATACATCTTGCCCTTGGCAAAGAGTTCCACAGTCTGGGTCCTGCTACAGAGAAAGTATCATATGTGTACAACAACTCACCCTCACAATGTGTTGGGATGCACAACAGAGCTTTCACTAGAGATTTCAAATTCCACTCAAGCTTAAATGAGAGAAAGCTGACTTTCAGAACTCTAAGCCAAAAGCCAGATAGGGCTTTGTAGGTTAAAACCATACCTTGAATTGAATTCAGAAGCACGCTGGAAACCAATGCAGGTCTTGTATCTAAACTATAGTGCTGACATCAACTGGCTGCTGTATTTTGCATTAGCTTTCAAACATTTTCCTCTGGAAAGCCCCAGATATAGCACATTACACTACTCTGTTCAGGACTTTACTAAACTACTGTGGCCAGATCTATTCTTTTTGTCAAACCTAGGCAAAAGCATCCTGACCATCACAGCCACATGGCCTTCCAGGAGCAGCCCTGCATCCAAGAATGCCACCAAGCTATGGAGCTAGTAATTCAGATATAGTGCATGTCCGTTCAGAACAAGCTATAATCTCAAATGAATTAGCTTCCCTACTGGCTAACAGCACTTCTGCTTTTTCTGGATTGAGTCTCAATTTATTCATCCACTTCCACTCATTCACTGCATTCAAACAATGATTCTAGATTCCAGGCCAACAGCCTCCTGGTATCAAGTGCAAAAAAGACATGGAGCTGGGTGTCATTGGCATACTGATCAATGATCACACCTACCATCAGAACATCAGATGATTTTCCACAGTACATAGGTATTAGAAAGCCTTGTAGAACTACACAGGCTTTTTTCGTGTCAGGAGCGACGTGAGAAACTACAAGGCTTCTGGTGTGAGAGAATTGGCCATCTGCAAGGACGTTGCCCAGGGGATGCCCAGATGTTTTGATGTTTTTACCATCCTTGTGCGAGGCTTCTCTCATGTCCCCACAAGGAGCTGGAGCTGATAGGGGGAGCTCATCCGCACTCTCCTTCAGTTGGATTCGAACCTGGCAGCCTTCAGGTCAGCAACCCAACCTTCAAGTCACAAGGCTTTAACCCACTACACCGCCGGGGGCTCCTACACAGGCTAATGGGAACATTCAGCCAAAAAGTATGGTAACTAGTACTGCAGATCAATATCTCCAAGTTCCATATCAGTCAAATGACCCAGGAGGATACTGTGATCAATGGTACTAAATGCCCCTGAGAAATCCATCAGAATTACTACAGACACACTCATTGTTCCAATATATTGTTCCAATATAGAGTTGAATGTATATGCAGTAAATAGATAACAAACTTTATAAAAAGTCTATGATAAGATGAACTAAGGTTTACCACAAGGAAATCTATACTAACTTTGTTCACCATGTAACCCAGAGCCTGAAACGATTAATTCCACAGAATTATGTCAGAAAGCAAATACCTATTTTATTGTTCACCCATTCCCAGTGCAATTCTGCATATTTCTACATTAAATAAATCTTTCTTATGTGATCCAATCAACATTAGATCTTATTAGAGGTCACATTAGATTACATTCACCATGTTGCATCTCCTTTTGATCTTATAAAATTGGTTTTAAAAACTGACTGATGGTTACCGTTCTAAGGTCAACAAATAAGCATTAGTTATACCACAATTACAATTTGAAAGTAACCATTCAGCTTGGTGGTTACATTTCCCACTGTTTTGTTGGTGAAGTTTTATTTAAATGTAATACCGCTCCGTTTTAGCCTCATGTCTCTAGATAATTATTGACCAATGTCAAATATCCTTTTCTTAAGTAAGGTCTTAGATGAAGTATTGGCAACACAATTTCAGGTTTTCTTGGATCAAATTGATTACATGGATCTATTTCTCATCTGAATTCAAACCTGATTATGGGACAGAAGCATCTTTGGCATTGAATGTAAACTAGGAATAGAACAGGATGAGTCAATAAGGCAGTCTACTATTTTGGAAATGTCCAAATAGCACTTCAGTGATTTCCATTACTACTCAAGGCTTTTGAAGTGTGGCATCCCAACCATGAGCATGGAATTTTCTGTAGCAGCGATTGATTGATTGATTGATTGATTGATTGATTGATTGGCTGACTTGTGTGGTTGCCTTTATTCAAAGTTCCCATATTTAAGTCTTTGATGATATTGAATTTTACTTGGCTTCTAACTATACAAGAGCTGATTTATGTAGTATTTTTAATGTTGCATTGTTTGGCATTTTATCATTTTTAGATGGGTTTATATATGTGTGTGTTTGTTCTATATGCAAAAGACCCATGGTGTCTAAAATAAAAGTGTTTAAAATAAGGGGGATAAAAATATCAGTGTCATTGTACACCATAAATTATGTGCATAAGCATATTTACGGAAGGGTTAGAAACATTGGAAAGGAAGGAGGGTTCATATAATGACATGGAAATGTATCTGATCAGGAATTAGAAATAAAAACTCTCACTTGATAGAAACAAAAATCATATAAGCAGTAAAATGGAAATTAACTCTTCTCTTATTCTCACTGAGAGAGAGGTTAAATTAAAGTAGAAATAGCACAAAGATATTTTGAGAGACGTGTTCATAACCTAACTCCTAAGCAATTTGTTCAGCTTTATTGTTTTTATTAAATAAATGCCTATTCCAGCTTTTAAGGTATTAACCTTCCAAAGGCACATTGTAAACCAACTGATAAAAGAATGAAATTATATTAAAATTACAAGCTACTCAAACAATAAAAAGAGCTACAACCAGTATCTTGTAAAATGTAGCAACAGTTATAACCATTGTTAAAATCTAGTACTATAATCTCGTTCCATAGCTGGCTGGAACTTCAAATAAAGATATTCTGGTTTTCTTTTAAAAAAAACCAATAAAGAAGAAACAGTGCAAAGGCAGGTAGCTATGAAAACAAAGGGACAGCATATTTCTCTTCAGTTCTAATCTGAACGGTAAAATATTAATCTAAGATGTTGAATTTATTCAAAAGATTGGCTTTAACACCTTTAATACTCCTCTAAAGTTTGGATTAATTGACTTGTATATGACACCAGAGATACTAAGTTCCATTGGACCATGCGTATCCCACTAGATAGAATATGAGGAGCAACAAAGAAAGTGATTTTTTTTTTCAGCACTGGGGTAGGCATGAACAATTTCAAAATAGGGTCTTCACAAGCACTGTCAAGAGTATTATTTATCGATAATAGAAAATACAGTAATTTGGGAAAGCAGAAGAAATAATAATTTTTGAAAATCTCCAATAACAACACAGACAGAGAGATACACACAGAAATGAGAAGACTGGGACTTTGGAAAATCAGAACTAATATTGTTGGTCAGACATAGAAAACCACTTGGTGACCTTAAACAAGTCACAATATCTTGGTTTAAGGAGAGGGCAGTGGCAAACCTCCTCTGAATAATCTTACAGAATCATAGAATCATAGAGTTGGAAGAGACCTCATGGGCCATCCAGTTCCAACCCCCTGCCATGAAGCAGGAAAGTCACATTCAAAGCATCCCCGACAGATGGCCATCCAGCCTCTGCTTAAAAGCCTCCAACGAAGGACCCTCTACCACGCTCTGGGGCAGAGAGTTCCACTGCTGAACAGCTCTCACAGTGAGGAAGTTCTTCCTAATGTTCAGGCAGAATCTCCTTTCCTGTAGTTTGAAGCCATTGTTCCGCGTCCTAGTCTCCAGGGCAACAAAAAAACAATCTTGCTCCTCCTCCCTATGACTTCCTCTCTCACACACATATATATACATGGCTATCATGTTTCCTCTCAGCCTTCTCTTCTGCAGGCTAAACATGCCCAGCTCTTTAAGCCGCTCCTCATAGGGCTTGTTCTCCAGACCCTTAATCATTTTAGTCACCCTCCTCTGGACACATTCCAGCTTGTCAACATCTCCCTTCAATTGTGGTGCCCAGAATTGGAAACAGTATTCCAGGTGTGGTCTGACCAAGGCAGAATAGAGGGGTAGAATGACTTCCCTGGATCTAGACACTATACTATTTATGCAGGCCAAAATCCCATTGGCTTTTTTAGCCGCTGTATCACGTTGGCTCATGTTTAACTTGTTGTCCACAAGGACTCCAAGAACTTTTTCACACGTACTGCTGTCGAGCCAGGCGTTCCCCATTCTGTATCTTTGCATTTAATTTTTTTCTGCCTAAGTGGAGTATCTTGCATTTGTTCCTGTTGAAGTTCATTTTGTTAGTTTCGGCCCTGTTAAGATCGTTTTCAATTCTGCTCCTGTCTTCTGGAGTATCTTGCCAAGAAAAGCCAATGGTAGAACCATTATAAGTCAGAATTGACTTGAAGGCACACAAAATAAACATAGTCAGTCTACTGTTATTCACATATGTAATACATAATTGTTCTAGCGTCGTCATCAAGAACTTGATGTTCTGGCTAGTGCCTGGAATACCCAAGGGAGATTTTAATTCGATATTGTGAGATACTTTCACATCCTATATGCACATTAGGTGTATTAACTCCGAATAAATTCCATGCAGGCAGTTTGAATTCTATGGCATAGAGGGTGGGTGGGATTTTCTGTCAAGGTTATGGAGAGGATGCTCATAACCAGCTAGCCACTTTTGTTTCCACTTCTATGTCTTTAAACAGTCTTTTATGCTTTTACTGTATTATTTATCCTAGAGAGTGGTTTCCCCTCCCACTCAGTCCATGAACTGCTAGTGTTATTTATGGGTCCTGCCCCATAAAATAAAAACACAGTTAAGATTTCATGATCCACACTGCAGGTTAATTATCTACATGACGCTTATAATTAAGATGCAAACTTGCATAATGACCTAGAAGAAATCGATAATATGTGTGCATGATTCATAAATGTCATAGGTCTATCCATGTGACTTGTTGTTTTCTTTGCTTGCTTTCCTGATGTTTTTTTCAGAGGGGAGAAAAGAGGATAGAATTGAGGTATTGAACTCTATTTTTGTCAGCTTGGGCTGATGTATGCTAAAAGGCAACAAGTAAAGTCTAACAGGTAGATGAAGAACTAAATTGTATGCATCTATGTTATAGAATTAATGCAGTTTGACACCCCTTTAGCTGTCATGCTTCAATGCTACAGAATTCATTAATTTACGATATTTCTATCCCACCTTTCTCCACTCAAGGGGACTCAAGGCAGCTTTACATATCGCTGTTCACTTTTTGCAGATTTGCTGTTTTGCGGTTTTTCAATAAACTCTAAAAGAATATTATAAATCATAAAAAATTACAATTTACAGCCTAAGGAAGGGAGGAAGGAGAAGCCAAAGGGAGAGAAAAGGAGCCCAAGGAGCAACAGGAGGAGAAGGAGGTGATTTATCAACACACATTGGTTGATAAAGACTTAAAATAATGTATAACTACCGTGTTTCCCCAAAAATAAGACAGTGTCTTATATTAATTTGTGCTCCCAAAGATGCTCTAGGTCTTATTTTCAGGGGATGTCTTATTTTTCCATGAAGAAGAATTCACATTTATTGTTGAACAAAAAAATAAAAATTTATTATATACTGTATTGTAGTTGTCATCACAAACCAGCATAACCAGACAATCTGTGAATCTTATCAATAATTTCTTGTTACTACCATTATTTCCATGTACAACACTCTATGGTACATACATTTACCGATCCTGCATGCTCTGGTGTTCTGTTCGGCGGGCATGCTTCCAAACAAAAACTTTGCTAGGTCTTACTTTCGGGGGAGGCCTTATATTTAGCAATTCAGCAAAACTTCTAATAGGTCTTATTTTCTGGGGATGTCTTATTTTAGGGGAAACAGGGTACTAAAATAATGTATAAATATTAAAATAAATATAGTGTCCCTACTTCGCGGATTTTCACTTATTATGGGTGGTCCTGGAACCTAACCCCTGCGATAAGAGAGGGAACACTGTTGGCAGCTATTCAATGCCTAAAACAATACAAATTAAAAATAAACAATTATTTTTGTTAAAACAATAAGAGACATCCACAACCATAATCTGTGCCTTTCCTGTAAATACACGTCAATCCATATCTATTTATTGCACAGATTGACCAAAGGCTTGGTCACAGAGCCATGTTTTTACTCTTTTGTGGAAACTCAAGGACGAGGGGGCCGATCTAATGTCTCTGGGGAAGGAGTTCCATAGCTGAGTGGCCACCACTGAGAAGGCCCTGTCTCTCGTCCCCACCAAATGCACCTGCAAAGGTGGTGGGACTGAGAACAGGGCCTCCTTGGATGATCTTAAACTTTGTGATGGTTCGTAGAGGGAACCATCATGGAAGGTATAGTTTTATAAGGTCTTTAGCAGCCTCTGTCAGAGTGCTGGTGCCTCAACAAACTACAATACCATTATTCAAAAGCATTGAGCCAAAATAGATAAAGAGGTGTTGAACTGCATTATTCTACAGTGTAGATGCCCTCTTTGTGTCTGATAACACCTTTAGCTGTGTTCAGATGTTTAAATTAAGGTATGGAGAGGAGTTTAAATCACAAATACACATCTTGATAGAGGTGTAGGAGTCACTTGTGGGGAAACACAGGATCATCATAATTAGCGTTGTGTTCCTTCAAGCCATTTTTAACTTATGGTGATCCTAAGGCAAACCTACCATGTGGTTTTTGTGACAGGATTTGTTCAGAGCTGGGTTTAACTTTACTGTCTTCTGAGGCTGAGTATATGTGGTACCCCAAGGTCACCCAATGGTGTTTCCAGGGCCAAGAAGGAATTCAGGTCTTGGTCTCCAGAGTTATAGTCCAACACTCAACTCACTAAGCCGCATTGACTCATAACATCATAAATCTCTTCTTAAGTTATATGCCATTTAATAACATTATAGCAATAACATTTGTGAATTCAAAGAAGCAACTAATGTATGCAACAGCAGGAGAGCTATGTAGATATTTCAGAGACAATTCCCACCATAACTGAAAGCAGACCTGAAATTGCACAATATTTTACTGATTGGCAAAATAAAGAGTTCTTTGCCTGGTCCTGAAAAGTATGCAAGAAAGATGCTCAGTGAACTTCTCTAGGGCTGACATTTTACACTGGGATGCTACATCTGAGAAGGCCTCTCCTTTGTAACCTGTTGTATTTTACTTTATTGGGAAACTGTAGGATGAGTTAGAAAGGTACATCTGGGTTTTGCTTTTGCTCTTGCTTTAACACTAAAACTCAGAACCATGACAAATCATCATAGTTCTGAGTCTTGCAATTTCAGGAGGTTGCCGTTATAATAGCTTCAAGCCACAAATAGTTTTCACAGGCTTTAGAGTTACCTTCAAGTATCCCATATTAGTTAAGACAATTACAGTTCACTTCTGACAATTCCAGAATAAATCATGTCATATGAATTCTCAGTTGTTATTATTTTTGCCTTCTTGTTAACTCATGTTCAGATATAGTGCTACCATCAAGCCTCCTGTCTGGTCTTCTGGAGCTTCCCAGTCATTCCCTTCTACTGAAAAACATGATTTTTCCATTTCCTAAACTGATTTGACCCTCACATGTGGTAGAGCTCTCTAGTGCATTACCAGCAATTCAACATTTAAGTACCCATTTGGATGGATTCTGTATGTGGAATTAGTAAAGAGCATTGTCTTGTCTTTTGTCCCTTGCAGCATCTGAGTGAAAGAGAAATAGGAAATGGCTCCTTGTCCAAAATCAACCCCCAGATTTTGCATTAGATCTCAGGAAAGGATATGTACAGCAGAGTTTGAGTATATATCATTATTACATAATTATAACACTTGGCTACCAATTCAGTTATCATGGCTCCACTCAAAGAAATCCTAATTATTATTTCTTTAAATAATAATAATAATAATAATAATAATAATAATAATAATAATAATACTTCATTGGAACTTATGCCTCAAGTACCACCTGCCAGCAGTAAAGAACTGGTGGGATCACAAATCTGCAAAGCTCATGGAAAATGAACACACAAAGATACTGTGGGACTTTCGAATCCAGACTGACAAAGTTTTGGAACACAACACACCAGACATCACAGTTGTGGAAAAGAAAAAGGTTTGGATTATTGATGTCGCCATACCAGGTGACAGTCAAATTGATGAAAAACAACAGGAAAAACTCAGCCGCTATCAGGACCTCAAGATTGAACTTCAAGGACTCTGGCAGAAACCAGTACAGATGGTCCTGGTGGTGATCGGCACACTGGGTGCCGTGCCAAAAGATCTCAGCCGGCATTTGGAAACAATAAACATTGACAAAATCACGATCTGTCAACTGCAAAAGGCCACCTTACTGGGATCTGCGTGCATCATCCGAAAATACATCACACAGTCCTAAACACTTGGGAAATGTTCAACTTGTGATTTTGTGATACGAAATCCAGTATGTCTATCTTGTTTGCTGTGTCATACTGTGTCGTTGTGTCAGTAATAATAATACTTTATTCCTGATATAGGCTGCCTTGTATCCTGATTTTCTCCCTCAGGGGACCTAAAGTGGCTATTTGTATTTGTGTTTTGGTATCGATATTGGGGTTTGTACATTGGTGAAGTACTTAGAATTCTCTGCCAGTCCAGTGATTCCAAAGCTTTGATCCTCCAGATGTTCTTCACTTCAGTTCCCAGAAGCTCCAACCACATGTCCAGTGATCAAAAGCCCTAAGATTTGATATTCTATACATTTTGAATATCAAAGGTTGAACACTACTGCTGTATTCCCCTCCCCTAAACAACATCTAAATTGATTTGTCGGCGAGTCGGTGACCATTCAAATCTTATCAAATGCTATCACTGTGTAGTATAGAAAGACTCTTAGGATTAGCTACTTGTTCCTCACTCCTTGATTGGCCCATTCAAACACTCAAATGCCTCTTTTCTGATTTCCAGGCTGTATTCTTATGCTGTAGTTTTTAGCTGTCATTCTAGGTGGGAATGGGCAAAAACATGGATCCCCATTTCTTTTATTTCTATCATTTATATTCTTTACTTCTTATTAGATGTCATGATCTGCCTTTGTCTTCACTTTCTGTACATAGACATTCACTCAGTGGTCTGCATCCTTTGCCTTATCCTCAGATCACTGGCATTGATGGATGTTCACTGCTCTGCCGACACATCATAACAACATGGAGGTAACTTTTTGAAATGACAGATAGCCAAAATGTTAGCTTTTACAGAGATGGCAGGAGGAAGAAACTCTAAAAACAATCTGAACATTTCTGTCCCAGTTGAACTGTCAAATCAAATATGGAACCTCTAAACAAGACAAGGGATATAGAACCAGTAGTTGCAAAATGCATCAGACTAGTTTCTTCCAATTACCACCTTATCACATTGAGAAATTTCCCAGAGGACACTTGAGCCTCTTTTCAAGCATGGAGAGGCACGGCAGAAATGTCCTGAAAGAAGGGAACTCTCAACACAGGCCAGCAATCATGTTCAGAGCTTTTCATGTTCAGAGTAGACTCAAGGCCCTTCCACACAGCTATATAACCCATTTGTAATCTTATATTATATGCTTTGAACTGGATTATCTTGACTCCACACTGCCATATGATCCACTTCAGTGTGCAGTCGGACACAACTGGACTTAATGTCAGGGGAAAACCTTTACCTTAACTACCACCAATTCCTCAATACTTTATTTCCCATACCACCATACTTTGCCACAGCAACGCATGGCCGGGCACAGCTAGTCCCCTATAAAAGCATTCCTTTTTTCTCCCAGCTGGCCCGGCCCTCTTAACTTCTGCAATGGCAGAAAGAGGGCCAGGGGAGCTGCCAGCCAAATGGGAAAAATGCTCCACACAAATACCACACACACAGCCCGGTGCCTAGCCCCAAGATTTCACTTCTTAATAAAAAATATTACAACATCCAGCAACTTCTTCAAAAGATTTTTCTGCAGCAGCAGCAACCAGCAGCAAACATTAGCAATAGCAGTGTTGTCCCCTCCAGCAAATCAAGGAAGCAGCAAGGCTGAAGGCAAAACTCAAGGCAAGGCAACAGGCACCAAGGCAAGCCAAGAGAGAGAGCAGCCATCTCACCCGCAGCAGCAAATGATGTGACTGCAATTGCCACTTTATGGGCAGTCCGCCCCTTAAATAGCCTCCCTGTCAGCCCACATCACTGGTTCCTTGGCCTCCGATTGGCCAAGGATCACCTCCTCTAACGCATGCAGAAGAAGTCTCCTGGAGTGGATGCCATGTGGCTCGGAAACAAAAGCAAAAGCACGGTGATCATGCAGCTTTCTCTTTCATGTTGCCTTCTGTTTCATCCGAAAGTGGCATCCTTCATACCATGCAATCTGAATGGGCGTTACGAAACGAAAGATGAATGAAACAGATGAAACAAATACTGTGCACTTCTCTAGTTCCTATCTTATGTGATAGCTCTCTTCTGCTTCTTTTTTGGCCTGCTAGTTTGCTGGAAGTGCCGTGGCATCAGAGATAGGACTCTCTCCCACTTTCCCCTATTCCCTTACTATTCCAGAGTGTCCATATTGTGCTCATTTACCATATTGTTATATTTTACTCTTTTGGGTTTTTTTGTTATACATTGGTGGAATTCAGAAAATGTATTTTTTAAAAATAAAAATACCAAGCAGTGAAGTGCAGCAAGTTGAGGTTATGAAGGTGTAAAGAAGTAAAATCACAAGACCACAGACTGGTGAACTGGTGGGATTGCAGCTTTGTGCAATAAAATCCATAATAAGAATAGCAAAATTTGGTTGAAGTCCCTAACATACAGACTTATCATTTGTCTTCTACTAGCCAGAGAGCCTTCTCGATTGTAGCCCCTCATTTATGGAATGCCTTGCCAGTTGAAACTCGAACTATCTGAGACCTACTTGCCTTTCGGAAAGCCTGCAAAACCTTTCTCTTCCGACAAGCTTTCGATGGGTGAAAACTATGTCTATGGCTATGTCTGTTTTTAAATGTTGTTTTTATTGTTGTTTTTATTGTTTTATTGTTATTTTAAAGCTAGGTGTATTGTTTTAATTATTTCTGTAAACCACTCCGAGCCAAACTGGGAGTAGCGGTATGCAAGTCTAATAAATAAATAAATAAATAAATACATAAATAAAATAAGAATAGGTAAAAAGCCAAGTTTAAAATTTAAAGTAAAACCAAAGCAAAAACCCAATCTAAAAGTCTTTATCAGGAAATCCCAAATTTGGCAGATGCAGTAATATGTGAAAGATATGACACAGGGAATTTCTATAAATCATCAGAAACAGTAAGCTAGAAAACCGTATTAATCAGAAAATGCACACTATTTTGCATTTATTGACATTTTCCTATACATCATGCATTACTCATGTCTGAAGTATTTCATAGTTCTTATATATAGTTAAAGAAAATATTTAAGTGAGGGAACATTTAGTATTGATCTACAAAGTGTTATAGTAACCAGAAGCAAGCCAATGCAAGGAAAGAGGAGATCCTCCCTCAGGAACCAGCTAAATAAAATATCTGCTAAAAATTCAGCAATTGGATCTAGTTGAAAGTGACTACATCTATGCAATCACTGGAGCCCAGGATGAAAAATCTTGGATTACAACTTGCAATTTTTTCCAATAGCAGTCTCCAAAATAACGGGCAGTACACACCTCCAACATTTTCAGATATTGAAATGAACTCATTCTCACATGTTTATAATTGTCCTCTTCTGATTCCACTTTTGGAGCTACGTCATCCCACACATATTGCAGAAATTACTTCTTTGCTCACCACCTGCAGTGTTCATTTCCTAGGTCCTTCAGTGGCTTCTGCAAGCAAAGCTTTACAGTTCATTAAGAAAGAAGAGGAAAGAGAAGAGGGAGATTTAATTTAAAGATGAACAGAGTGCAAGTCCTATTGCTCTTAAAACCATAGCTGATGAGGAGGAATATTGGAAATCGTAGGGCCAAACTTTACCTACCAATAACTTAACAGAATGTTTGCTCTCTCAAGGGAGTGGAGTGTGTATCTTTGAAAAAGTAAGATTCAAATCACTTTCATCTGCACATACTGTTTGAATGAGTGGCTAATGCAGAAAGGGTAGAGGAATGTTGCCACTTATAGTACAGTGGAACCCCAACTTAAGAGTGTCCCAAATTAAGAGCATTTTGAGTTAAGAGCTGTTGCTCGGCCCAGGCTTCACTTTGACATACAAGCAGTGTTTTGAGTTAAGAGCTAGTGCCAGAGGGGGAACTAGCGGCAGAAGGAATGCTAGTGTCAGAGTACAGAGCTTTAGGGCTTCAAGGAAGTAGCCTCAGTGCCTCCATGCCTCGTACTCTTGTTAGCTTTGAGAGATTGCTGGGTTTTTGTTTTGTTTGTTTTTTTGCTCTTCTTCACTTTGAGGAACTCTGGGTTAGTTGCTTTTGAGTGGTTTTATTCCTAGTATGTTTGGCTTCATGAAGAGAGAGAGTGAGAGTGCAAGGGAAGGAGGGAGGTTGGAATGAGTGCAGTATGAAGAAAATGATTCTTTTGATTCTTCACTTTGTGTTTTTTGCTTCTTTGCCACAATTTGGGCTTCTACCATTTTAAAGTTGATCTTTCTTTTTTTTCCATGTGAATGTGCATTTATACATTATTTGTTATTTAGAAAGTACATTTTGGAGGTGTCTTTGGACAATACTGGCTCTTTGGCTTAGAAATGGAGATGAGCACCAACCCCCAGAGTCGGACACAACTAGACTTAATGTCAGGGAAAACCTTTACCTTTACTATTAGGAGCCCTGGGTGGTGAAGTGGTTAAAGTACTGAGCTGCTGAACTTGCAGACCAAAAGGTCCCAGGTTCAAACCCCAGGAGTGGCGTGAGCGGCCGCTGCTAGCTCCAGCTTCTGCCAACCTAGCAGTTCGAAAATATGCCAATGTGAGTAGATGAATAGGTACTGCTCTGGCGGGAAGGTAACGGCACTCCATGCAGTCATGCCGGCCACATGACCTAGGAGGTGTCTAAGGACAACGCCGGCTTTTCGGCTTAGAAATGGAGATGAGCACCAACCCCCAGAGTCGGACACAACTACTTAATGTCAGGGGAAACCTTTACCTTTACTATCCTCAGCAACCCTTTTTTTTTCAATGTTCAGTTTGGTGTAACTTTAATACTTAGAAAAAGCAATAAAACAGAATAGATCCTGAAAGACTGCAGTCTGCTTACTGATCCATTCCGGGCCTTGCCATACTACATAAGACCTCATCAGATGCAGAGAGATGACTTTTATGATCATTGTAATGTATTGTTTTATAGTGTCGATTTTATTGTGGTTTTATTTATTGTAATGTGTTTTTACTGTTGTATTTGTTTTGTTAGCTGCCCCGAGTCCCTGTCGGGAGATGGTGGCGGGGTAGAAGAATAAAGTTACTTACATACTTACTTACTAGAGAGAGGAGTATCTTCAACCCGCTTCTCTCCACTGAGGCAGCTATATGACACTGGGCAACTTCCAGTGGGATTCTGTGGAGCACCAGTCCAGTAGCAAAGAGAAATGGAGTCCAGAGTGGCCCTGGAAGAGTCGGGTGTTTGCCCGACTACTCACTGAAGAAAGAGAGGAGATAGCGGGAAAAGACAGATCTGAAGGGGGAAATGATGTGGGAAGATAGAGGATGGACCCGGTGGGAGAGACTAGAGCCTGACAGTTCCCTCTGCTGTCCCATGCTTTCCCCACTGTCCCCTACTGTCCCCTATTTTATCCCTGCCTGTCTGATAAGGTGATAGACATACACAGAGGGAGATTTAACTTTTACAGACCTGATACGAAGTGCTAATGAACATATATGTTAAAGAAATGTTTTCACAAACCAAAACAAGAACAGTAGTTATTCAGGGAAGGGATCTGAAAATAGAAACTATCACAGGGGTGGAGGAGGGTTGAATGTATTCAACCATTGGGTCTAAGTAGATATGCACAGTCCCACAAATGCTTTGAAAACTTAAACAAAGACTTAAATTCAATGCAACTTAAATGAGCATTGTGAGTCAAGGCTGTATCTGTGGATGCTTTGGACTTGTGCATTCTCCAAAGATATTAATTATATATACCTGAGTCATCTTATGTTCCCAAAACAGGGGGAGATATACTGCTATGAGAAAACCCCAGGGTTTCTAGAAGTACAAAAATATTTGGAGGAGAAATAAAAATTGGGAATGAGGAAGTAGCAGTCAGAGTTCATTAACTGGCATGTTTGTGTTTATGTGAATATACCATGTGTAAGAAAGCTAGGATGAGGGGAATGGAATATGTCAAAAGCGGGCATGGCTGTGCCCATGCCTGTGCTTTCATGAAACAAGAGCATATTGGAGATATCCCTTTTATATTTCTGTGGACTTACATAACTTCAGCATACCTCTAATTTCAGTTGTTATACTCCTCTGCATGAAATCAAGCATTTGAAAACCTTCAAAGTTCTTCTCTGAGGCTTGTCTTCACAAAATTCTTGGCTTGTATACTTTATAATGGGGTTCCATATACATTTTTCTTTGAGCAGTAGTTTCTTGTGGCTTACACAACTTTTTAAAGGAGCTATAAATGGTGCTGAAGCTAATTGAAAGGGTGAGATCCAGAGTGTTGGGCAGCTTCTTTGAAAATCATTCAGATGAAAACACAGGGCAAGGTAAAGTTGGGTGCATCCAACTACCATTGTCTATTAGTCTTGCATACTTCAAGACTAATAGACTAATTGATTGGAAATTTCAATCAATGTGGTTATTGGAATCATTTGAAAAACAAATGTTGTTGAAAAAGGCCTCTCCTTGGCCTTCCTATTACTATGATCACCCCATTGTGTCCATCGTACTGACCTCATCAGATGGGAAAAAATGCCCATCCTATGACACTTCCACTTCACTTGAGGCATGGAGTCCACTGGCTTCCATCACACAACATCGATCGACTTCTGGCGGGGCTCCATGCCTCATGTGAAATTGAAGTGTTGCAGGAGGCGATGGTGGCAACATGGTAGGCTTCCCGTGCTGCATAGGAAACAATGGGGAGAAGCTGCATGACAATGCTTCCCCCCATGTGATGAAGTGAGGGGGAAGGTGGGCAACGTGGGGTGTATGGGGTGACAGGTTCCTCACGTTTCCCTTCGCCAGGTCCCACCGGATTCATCACAACGTGTGGCAAATCCTAGCCTTAATGTGATGAAGTCCTTAATCAGAAGGAATGGCATAGTTAGGATCCTAATAGTTTAGGTTTGATCTTAAAGCCTAGTGCCTCTAATCACAAAGTGATTAAGGCCTAAACTAGACAATTTGTTGAGAAGATATTTAGAAGATATGTTTCCCAAATCATGAAAGAAGTCTGCTTGTCTTAGCACATTACTGTCTGTGTCCATATATTTTTCATGTGCAGTATATTGTGGCTGGACACTGGGAGGCCAATACAGGCTTTGTTTGCAAATCTGATGATAAGTTGTGTGTTTTTGAAGAAAAAAATCAAGGACTATTGCATGGGTTATGTATTTCCTTTAGATGCTCAGGATCCTTTCTAAAACTGTAATCTTGGATTTAGAGTTTTTGCAAATGAAGTTGTTAGTATAAATGTCTAGACACAACTTGTCTTAAAACTCAATACAGGACACATGGTTGGTGGTAATACTCTGGTGCTGTTTTTTCACTGGAACCTGAGATGGATGAAAAAGGCATAGATGGTGAGCAAAGATTTCTCATCTTTCTGCTAGACTAGAAATGAGAGTGTTAGAGGCGAGTAGGAGTCTGTTTTTAAATCTGATGAAGAACAGGTATCTGCCATTGTGTTAATGCTATTCAGGTCTCATTTTATGCCCAGTCTCTACATATGTGTAAATTGACCCTATATTACAGAAATACCACAGATTTCCAGGAAACTGAAAGCTGGGTTAGCACTGGAGCTTCTAAGTAATTAGAAGTGGGACATACACGTATCATAACACTGCAGTTGCCCCTGACTGCCCTTCCCCAGAGTGTAGCTAAGCAAGCTGCTTGGTTACTAGGGAGTGTGTTAAAGCGCTGAGCTGCTGAACTTGCGGACCAAAAGGTCCCAGGTTCAAATCCTGGGAGTGGAACTGTTAGCCCCAGCTCCTGCCAACCTAGCAGTTCGAAAACATGCCAATGTGAGTAGATCAATAGGTACCACTCCGGTGGGAAGGTAATGGCGCTCCGTGCAGTCATGCCGGCCACATGACCTTGGAGGTGTCTATGGACAATGCCGGCTCTTCGGCTTAGAAATGGAGATGAGCACCAACCTCCAGAGTTGGTCAGGACTGGACTTAACATCAGGGGAAACCTTTACCTTACCTTAGGCAGCTAGAACCCTTTGGAAAGCCTACTCTGGTGATGATAGCAGCAAAGAAATCTTATTTCTCTGCCACTATTTTCTCTGCATAGAGTCAACCAACATAGCTATCTGGAGTAGTTATCAGCTCTACACTCTTCCTAGAAAAAAAAAACAAAACAGACCACTCAGCATCCCACTGTGGGGAATTTGCAATATACTTTACAGATAAAAGCACTCAGATCTGCTCTGATTTGGAAGCTACAATTGGTATAGCCCCTATGATAGAATCTTGATGTCTGGTTGTCCTGTATTATTTGATATCTTTCTATTTGTGCAGCCAGAAGATGTGGTTATGGGCTCTACACTGTTTCCAGGAAACAAAATTCAGACCATTCAGCAGCTCACTTGGAGGGATTTGCAATTTACTTTGCAGATAAAAGTACTCAGATATGCTCTGACTTGGAAGGTGCAGTTGATATAGCCCTGTGGATGTAATGTTGGTACCTGGTTTTCTGATATTTTTCCATTTGTACAGCCTAAGAGGTAAGAACCACATGTATATATTGGATCCGTGCCCTTCTTGGCTCTGTCAAGCAGCCACAGGAGACTGCTTAAATGGCTGTGGGGAGTGGCAAATGTGTTTTTAAAAGAGCATGTAGTGAGATCATTACTAAGGCAAGCTGTCCCTTAACCTCATTGACAAGACAATTACTGACCAATCTCTAGCATTTCATTTATTGGCAAAGTCTTGGAGTGTGAAGAAGTCTCTGAGCTTCAGGAGTTCCTAGATGAAACAGATTCTCTAGATTCATTTCAATTTGTTTTCAGGCCCACTTCTGAGAAAGATTTTGGTCACCTTGATGGGTGATCTATACCTGGAACTGGACAGAGTGTCTGTATCCCTGTTGATTCTGCTGGACATTTCAGTGGCTTTCAGTACCATCAATCATTATATCCTTCTGGGTCACCACTCCATGATGGGAATTGGATGCACTGTTTAATGGTGATTTCAGAACATCTTAGAGGGGTACATTCATAAGATAGTACTGAAAGACCCCTGTTTGACAAACTATCAATTGCTCTATCGTGTCCTTCAGGTTCAGTTATGTCCCTCAGGTTTGGTTCTATACTTCTAACATGTGATTACTTGTGATTTGGTGTTCAATGTCACTGATAATGCCAAGTCTTCTCTACTTTCCATCTAACTCTAAGGATGCTGTTTCAGTTTTGTACAGGTATCAGTAATGGACTGGGTGAGGATAAACAAACTGAAGCTTAATCCAGACAAGTTAGAGGTGTTCTTGGTCTAACAGAAGATAAATAGAAAATGAACTATGCTAGATGAGGTTACACTATTTATTTATTACAATATTTATATCCCGCCCTTCTCACCCAATAGAGGACTCAGGGTGGCTTACAATAAAATGCATATATAAAATTGTACAATACATTGTGAATCAATTAAAAAGTTATTAAATTACATCAGACAATCACAAAAACACTTATAAAATTCAGATGGGCATGTTTGAGTCTAAAAGACTGGGTCTGTCAATTGAGTTCCAGCATACATAATAATAATTAGTGCTGCTAATTGTTATTCGAAAGCCTGGCCCCACAACCAAGTTTTAACCTTCCTATGGAAAGATAGGAGGGAGGGAGCCTACCTGACTTCACTGGGGAGGAGTTCCATAGGCGGGGAGCCACTACTGAAAAGGCCCTGTCTCTCGTTCCCGCCAGCCGCACCTGTGAGGCTGGCGGGACTGCGAGCAGGGCCTCACCTGACAATCTTAAGCTTCAAGGTGGGTCGTAGCAGGGGACACGGTCAGACAGATAAGCTGGGTCGGAACCATTTAGAGCTTTATAGGCTAAAACCAGCACCTTGAATTGTGCTCGGTAGCTAACTGGCAGCCAGTGGAGCTGGTGTAACAGAGGAATGGTATGCTCCCTGTACGCTGTTCCAGTTATTAACCTGGCAGCCTCCCGTTGGACTAATTGAAGCTTCTGAACAGTCTTCAAAGGCAGCCCCACGTAGAGTGCGTTACAGTAGTCTTAACGGGATGTAACAAGAGCGTGGACCACCATGGCCAAGTCCGGCTTCCCAAGGTAGGGTCGCAGCTGGCGCACAATTTTTAACTGTGCGAAGGCTCCCCTAGCCACCGCTGAGACCTGGGGCTCCAGGCTCAACGATGAGTCTAGGATCACCCCCAGACTGCGAACCTGCACCTTCAGGGGGAGTGTGACTCCATCCAGCACAGGCTGTAACCCTATACCCTGTTCGGCCTTCCGACTGACCAGGAGGACCTCTGTCTTGTCTGGATTCAATTTCAATTTGTTGGCCCTCATCCAGTCCGACACAGCGGCCAAGCACCGGTTCAGGACCTGGACAGCCTCCTTAGTGACAGGTGGGAAGGAGTGACAGAGCTGGACGTCATCTGCATAGAGATGACACTGCACCCCGAAACTCCTGATGATCTCTCCCAGTGGCTTCATGTAAATATTAAACAACATGGGGGACAGTACAGAACGGTTGTGGGGCCGAGCAGGCGTCCTCCAATGATACCATCTGGGAACGACCCTCCAGGAATGAGTGGAACCACTGCAGAACAGTACCTCCAAGCCCCATCCCCACAAGGCGTCCCAGAAGGATACTGTGATCGATGGTATCGAAGGCCACTACCCATGAAACCTTACTTTAGTACTCTTGAATTCAATCCTGAGTATGGAAATCTGCGTTTCCACAGTGACCAGCAGTGTTTTCATACAATTAGAATTAATGTATCAAATGCACCAATTCCTTGAGATGTCATATCTTCCCGCAAGAACACATCCTTGATTTCATCCTGTTTGGATTCCTGTGACATACTCTACCCTTGGAAACTCTTTGGAAACTTCAACAGGTCCACATTCCTTCAGCTAGATTTGACCAGGCTGGTTGTGGGGAGCATATAACGCAGTTGCTGAAATAGATTCAACCATACTGGTTCATTTCTAGGCAGAATTCCAAGTGCTTCTTATGCCCTATGCAACCAGATATGCCTTGGGTCCAGGCTTTCTGAAAAACATTGTTTACTTACCTGAGTTTTAATATCTTCATGGGAATACTTTTGGTCCCATTACCATAAAAAGGCATTTGATGAAGACCAGAGGAAGATATTTCTCGGTGACTGTTCCCAAGCTATGGAATTCTCTGCCATGGGAAGCTCAGTAGGCCTGCTCTATTTTCACTGGCAAAGACCTTCTTATTTAAACAACCTTTCAGCTTTTAATGGGTGATGGTAGTACAAAAGACATGCTAGCTCTTAATGCATAGAGGTTGAAATGTGTTATAACTGATTCAAATTAATGTTTATATGCACATTTGTTTAATTCCTTTTAAATTTTGAGATCTCAAAGTGTTTTGCCTAAGTTTATTAAAGCAGTGTTAAGCTGCTTTGAGTTCTATGCGGCAGAAAAGTGGGACATCAAGTAAGTAAATAAATAAATAGTTGGAGCCATTTCAAATGCACTCCATGTTCAATCTCAAATGCTCCAGCCTATAATTCTGTCACCTCACCCTGCAAAACATTCATACTATCTCACCCATAACAGACTTTTTCGATAGACTAAAGCTGCCTATTTTACAAAGCATGTGTAATAATAAAATGCCAGGTTTAGTGATAAAATGTGAAGTGTGTATTTGTGCTCATGCAATGGAAACAGCAGGCAATGCACCCTCTCTTTGCATGAACATGTGTTGCCACATTCTGACATAATTCTGAATAACTTTGGCTTTGAGAGGTAATGTTTATGAGCTCTGCCCTCTCTTTTCTTCCCTATCCTTCTCCTCCTCCATTACAAGAGTAGCCTATATGTCTATATGATTGTCAGCATCAAGTATGTTCAACTTTTCACTGGATCACCTTTTATTTCTTGATAAGAAAAAGGTGAGCGCTTGCTTCTGAGTGCATTCATCAGGGAGTAGTAAGAACCTGTTGTCTGCTGAAAGAAGAGGATGTTTTATTCAACTAGTGAAAACATTTGTGGATTTTTAGGCCAGAGGTTACTTTTTTATTTATAGTGGATCTTTTTGTAGCGCTACAAATGGAAAGTAGTTCACTGTAGTATAGAGTGTGAGCATTGTCATATGTATATAGGCTAAAAAGAAAATGGATTCCCTAAATCACAAAGAAACAAATCCACCACAAGCAGTAGTAAAACAATCACAGAAGTAACTATTTTTGGCAACTTATATTCAACAACAAATGAACATGTATACAAAGTACATAAGATTGTTATACACACAGTGATTGATTATAGCCAAGAGAGTTCTACCAAAGAATTTTATAGCAATAATTTTCTTCTGGAGAGCTGTGTAAAGATCTTCAAAGGATGTCAAGAGTTTATAACATGCTGTATTGAATGTTCTTTCTTTCTTGGGATGAAGGCACTTTGGAGCAGACTGCTCCGTAACGGCAGTAGTTATTTAGCTCTGAAAGTTTGTAACATTCACTGTGCCGGATTTTGTTGACTTAAATCATAATGCGGAATCACTTCGGGTTTTAATTTTAGAGGTGGTCACACACCCCTAAAACTTGGATTTATGTACCAAACGTTTGCAATGTGAATCCTTTGGGATTTTTACTCTTCAAACTGTATATCCGAAGGGTCTAAATGATACCAATTCATACCAATGTTTTCTGTAAGCCCTGATGCATAGCACTTTAAATACTTCAGACATTTTAATTACCTGCTACACCTATTTCAGGCAGCTTTTGTAAAGCAACATTAACATTATCATCGGGCCCCTTTAAATGTTCTACTATATATAATTGCTTCTATCTCCTGCCCATATTCTTGCCATTGAATCAAACGAATGCAGAGCATCATTTAGGAGAACTTGATGTGAGTATCTATGTTCTTTTATATTTTATGCTTTATATGTTTGCAATACATGGACATATTTTTTTTTTGAACGTTTTCTAGCCACCTGTATGTATTTCCTTTAGGTCCAACTTATCATTGTAATCTCATATTCTTCCACCGGAGGAAGGCTTAATATTTTGGAGAACTTGATGTCCACATCATTTTGCAATTATTTTTTCCACCTGAGGAAGACTTAATATAGTCGAAACCAGTCTGGAAATCCTCTACGTGGAAATCCTCCACAAGGAAGCGGAAGCTCCACCCAATAGTATTATTACAGGATTTTCCTTTCATAGACATTTGGGTTTATAAACTTCTACTTACAAGAGAGTAAGGAATCTAATGCTCTTAAGGAGAAGTCTGCTTTAAAGCATTCACACTTGGTAACTCTACCTTACAAGAAAAGATATCCGGCACATTGAACATTACAAACTTTCAGAGCTAAATAACTACCGCCGTTATGGAGAAGTCTGCTCCAATGTTTTTGTGCTTGATGCCTTCATCCCAAGTAAGAAAGAACATTCAATACAGCATGTTATAAACTCTTGACATCCTTTGAAGAGCTTTACACAGCTATCCAGAAGAAAATTATTGCTATAAGATTATTTGGTAGAACTCTTGGCTATAATCAATCACTATGTATATAACAGTCTTATGTTGTTTGTATACATGCTCATTTGTTGTTGTATATAAGTTGCAAAAAAATACTTCTGTGATTGTTTTACTACTGCTTGTAATGAATTTGTGTCTTTGTGATATGTATATAGGCACCTTCTCTGTAACCACTTTATCACATGGAGAAATTTCCCAGTCGTAGGACACTTCAGCCTCTTTTCAAGCATGGAGAGGCATGGATCTCTTCACATGTTCCAGGGTTGAAAAGAGGCAGTAATTTCCTGAAAAGAGAAAACTCTGAACACAGTCCATCAATTGTGTTCAGAGCGCCTACCTCTTATCACACTTTAGAGTGGGCAAAGTGTCCCTTTTGTGATCCCCCCCCCCAAAAAAAATCTATTTCACTCCAAACCTAAGATTTCCACCTAGATTTATTAGGGGGGCAGGGGAGGTTATGGATTTGTGTGTGTGTGTGTGTGTGTGTATTGAGTTGGATACAAAGGAGAGGGGAGGGTCCTGCAAAGTCTACTCGGCAAGCAATGCTGTCCTTTAGTTTTCCACAGTTGCCCATCCCTATTCTAACCCTATCTCCACAAACAAACCATTACCAACCCACCACAAGTTGACAAGAAGCCTTTTCTTATTACATTATTATTTTATGCATTTATTTTATGCATTTATTTTTTATTTACAGCATTTATATTCCGCCCTTCTCACTCCGAAGGGGACTCAGGGCGGATCACATTACACATATAGGCAAACATTCAATGCCTTTTAACATAGAACAAAGACAAGACAAACACAGGCTCCGAGCGGGCCTTGAACTCATGACCTCCTGGTCAGAGTGATTCATTGCAGCTGGTTGCAGCTGGCTTGCTCTCCAGCCTGCGCCACAGCCCGGGCCTCTATTTAAACCACAATTTCCATCCATGAGCCCAACCCATCCAGTTGTGCTCTGATTTTGGCTATAAACTGGGCAAGAGCGAATGTATTTTGAAGGAATCGATGTTTGAGGTGCTGCAGTGTTTACACATGTTTTTGCATATTTGGAAGGAGGCTTTCCATTATTATTTTTCATAGTTCAGGTGAAAATTTCCTGAAAAAATGGGGGCTTCAGACTCTGTGAAAAGTGGGATTTCAGGACTCTGTGTCACTCTGAATTTTAAACACGTCTCATTGTGTCAAAATCCATGTGCTTTATATGTTTCCCCAGTTAACCTAGTATGCAGAACATTTTTTCAAACATTCTATTGGTTTGTTGTATGTCTTTCGGGCTGTGTGGCCATGTTCCAGAAGTATTCTCTCCTGATGTTTCACCCACATCTATGGCAGGCATCCTCAGAGGTTGTGAGGCATTCTATTGGTTTGTTTATTACTACTGCATTTACAAATCATTATGTACGAAGACACTCATTGAAAGCACATTCTGCAAAGGTATCCTCAGAACTCAAGGTGGAAACTCAAGGTTCTCATCCAATTATTGGGAATTATGCAAGCATACATGCGATGATCCTAGTGTATGCCTTCACAAGCTTGTCATGTTCCAAAGGTTTTTTAAACCATCTTTTTCTGGCCCAAGATGACATCAGTTGAACAGAATAACAATAGGATACTATTGAATGAACCAGAGTGTCTTTATTCCACTTCAGTTACATTCTCATCCACCTTCCAAAAGCGCAGTGCTTGTCTAATTGGAGTTAGAATTATAGGATTCTTTGGTTTCTCTTGCACTGTCCTATTGCCTTCCAAGATATGCTTTGCTAAAAGCCATTTATGAAATGGGAGAAATTTCTAGTGAAGCAAAAGTGAGATAGATCTGATATATTAATTAATATGTTAATCAGTATATTGCAATCTGTCTATGCATCTATACTTACTAGCCTATGATAGAAATATGCCAGTCATATAGAACGAAGCTGATATATGTGAAGACACAGATGCCTTTCCTTTCCACATCCTTAACTTCTGAATATGAATTATTTGATTTTAGTAAAATATTATATAGACATCAATTTATAACTGCTAGATAAGGAAAGGCCAAAAGCAGTATAAGAGAACAATAGTTGCCTTCCACCATTGCTCCTCAGTCATTCGCGTTTTGGATATCACAAACTTACATATTTACCATGTGTTTCCTTAAGTGAGAAAAGATGTCTGTTTAGCATAGTACTTGATATTTCTCACCTATCCATATTGTATTTGGTATGCTTTGTTTTGTGAATGGGCATTGGAAGCTAAATGCACACTTGTCTTATATACTCAAGTATTAGCCAACCCGAATATAAGTCGTGGCACCTAATTTTACCACAAAAAACTGGGTAAACTTATTGACTCGAGTATAAGCAAATGTGGGAAATGAATCAGCTACTGGTAAATTTCAAAATAAAAATAGATACCAATAACATTACACTAATGAAGGCATCAGTAGGTTAAATGTTTCTGAATATTTACTGTATTTCAAGGAAAAACAGAAAACTAGTTCTGTAAGCGGAAATGTAGGGTCAACAAAAGCAATATGGTTTCAACAACAACAACAATAATAATAATAATAATAATAATAATAAAAACTTCATTTGCATCCTGCCCTATCTCCCCATGGGGACTCAGGCTGGCTTTCAACATAGTAATAGGATAATATTCAATGCCTATATAAACAACATAGAGCTAGATTTAGACCTAAAATTATATATATTAATTTCATATATGCATTTTGCCCAGAAACATTTGCAAATCTATATATATAAATGAGTGATGGCATCACGGCGACCCACAAAACAAAACTACAGGCCCCCCAACCTCGAAATTTGACAACACAACCCATCATCCACGCCTCTGGGTTGATACAACAAAAAGAAAAGAAAAATAAAGTCCTAATTAGAGGGAGAGCAATAATTGTTTTTATCCAATTGCTGCCAGTTTAGAGGGCTAATCTCTGCCCACTTGCTCTCCTAGCAACCAACTCAGCCAAGGGACATCCAGGGTTCAGTTAGGGGACAGGCAGATTTAGGCCTCACTTAGGCTTCTTCCACACATTATCTAATTTGCACTGGATTATATGGCAGTGTAGACTCAAGGCCCTTTCACACAGCTATATAACCCATTTAGAATCTTATATTATCTGCTTTTATTACCACCATACTTCGCCACAGCAACGCGTGGCCGGGCACAGCTAGTCCTCTATATATGTGCATTTTGCTCCTGCAATATTTGCAAGCCCTATATATATATCTATATCCATATATATATATCTAGACATCTCTCTCTCTATATATATATATATAGATAATTATATCTATATAGGAGTTGCAGAGACTTACAAACATGTGAGGGGAAAATTCATATATAAAAATAATGTATACATATAGATACAGATATACAGGTACATGGAAATCTCTAGATATTTATATGTATATAGGATTTGCAAAGACCTGCAAACATACGAGGAAAATATTCATCATGTTTTACAACAAATCGACAGAAAAAGCAGTTCAACGTTATGTAGTAATTACTATATTTACAAATTTAGTACCAAAACATTGCACTGTATTGAAAACATTGAATACAAAAACATTGACTACTAAAAAATCGACTACAAATAAAGATAGAATTGCATAAAATGAACTTACAGTTACAACGCTGTCGGAAGTTAAATCCGTAAAAAGTTCAGTCCTTGCTGCCTAGAGAAAGAGCTGTGGAAGGCAGACTGCATTGGATAATCCAGAATGTTGGATAAGCGAAAGTTGGATACGCGAAACTCTACTGTAGTTAAATTGATACAGATATATAGGTACATAGAGATTGCAGAGGCTTGCAGGGGAAAATGCCTATATGTCTGTAGGAGAGATTAACAAATATTTCAGGGAAACATGTTTTTATAAGATTAATGGAGATATTTTTTTTTTCTTCCTGACTTATAAGGGCTTCTCTCTCCCTCCTTTCCCTTTTCAAAACATAACCTTGGTCAAGAGCAAGGGAGGCTTTAGAAAAGAGAACACACTGGTAAGGGAGGAGAGAGAAATATATCATATATTGCAAGCAATGGCCTCCAGGCTCCGCTACCCGGCCGTGAAAATGCTGAAAAATTCAGCATATCTTCAAGTGTATATGGTAATTTGAAAGTATTATTATTGTGGCATATTTGGGCAAAGAAATCCTATTGTGAGGATGTAAAGAGGTTACTTACAGCACATACATATCTCCATTCACATCTAGTCTGATCCTCTGGTAGAGATTGTATCAGATCCTGCAAGCAGAATACCGTATATACTCGAGTATAAGCCGACCCGAATATAAGCCGAGGCACCTAATTTTACAACAAAAAAACTGGGAAAACATTGACTCCAGTATAAGCCGAGGGTGGAAAATTTCAGAAATAAAAATAGATACCAATAAAATGACATTAATTGAAGCATCAATGGGTTAAATGTTTTTGAATATTTACATAAAGCTCAAATTTAAAATAAGACTGTCCAACTCTGATCAAATCATTATTCTCATCTTCTTCAATGTAAATGTGCTTATGTATCCTTTTAATAATAATATAGTAAAATAATGCATGTAATAATAAATAGAGTAAAATAATAAATGCATTAATAATAATAATAAGATCAGAGTGAAATAATAAATGTATTATTAATAATAATAAAAATAGAGTAAAATAAATGTAATAGTAGCAACAATAATAGAGAAAAATAATAAATGTAATAATACCAATAATAATAGAGAAAAATAATAGAGAAAAAAATAAATGTACCATATATTCTCGAGTATAAGCTGACCCAAATATAAGCCAGCCAGGATCCTCACCCGAGTATAAGCTGAGGGGGGCTTTTTCAGTCTTAAAAAAGGGCTGAAAAACTAGGCTTATACTCGAGTATATACAGTATATTGACTTTGACTAGTAACCACTGATTGCCCTGATAAATTTATCTACTCGCTTTCTAAATATGTCCAAGAAATACATTAGGCTCTCCACATTCACTTGGTTTAGCAGTGCAAGAGTCCTGTGAAAGTGGAAAAATGAAAAAGTTTTCTCCCTGAGAGAGACGTTTTCCACAGAGTCTCACTACAGGGCTTAGAGTTTGCTAGTGATCACATACTAATCAAATCTGTAAATACACAAATAGAGGAATAATTTAATCTACTCCAATATATGGAGGGAAGGCTATATATACTTTTGTCCATTGTGAATTTTTTTAATATGGACTTCATTGGATAGCCCAAGGTTTGGAATTACAGCAAAATTAGAGAGAGAAAGACTGTCTGCTTTGCCCTATACTATGCCTAATTTTATAAATTTCTGTTAAATCTCCCCATGAAGAGTAGTCCACGAAGACTGTTGGTCTTGAATCTTCTGTGCACACACCCTTTAACACTATTTAATAGTGATGCTAATTTGCTTTTTTCAATGATGAGAACATGTTTTTCAGCTTTCTTAAAATTACTTTTGTGCAGTTTATAGCATTTAAGTGTGTAGAGGACTGGATTTTCATTTCTGATCACTGAAGTGTGTACACATGGTAATAAAATAATTTTTGGAATTCTTTTCTTTCCCTCCCCTTTCCATTGTCTCGGATAAATGTAGAATATAGGGCCATCATAATGGAATGGGCTCTTTTGTTGTTTTTACTGATTTCTCAGATTCTATCAGGACAAGAAAGTGCTGCCTTGAAAATTGGCGAGGGGAATTCAAATGGCAAGGATCCATATTATTTCTGTGGGAGTCTGCTGGGTGCATAAAGAGAATTTGTGGTTATCAGTCTTGTAAATTCCTATGTAGCAAATCAATACAAAACCCTTGAAGTTGTTAGGCTGACAGATGGAATTTACTTTCTTAAGCTAATGTCATTCAAATAATTTCTATCAGGTTGCCATCTTTCCCCAGAAATGTAATTACTTAACTTACACTCATTTTCTGACAGATGCTGCTGGAAAGCATAACTGTTTTTAGCAGCTCTGAGCCTTTTTCATATGACATTATGTATGTATTTTATTAAAGGATGAGGAGGTAAGATACTCAGCAATGATTTAAAGAGAGGCAGACAACTATCCAAAGCCTGAGGGATACACTTGTTCTTCACTAGACCTTGGTGGGCTTCCACTGCCCAGTATATACTCATACAGCGTTTTTTAAACACAGAGAATCATCTGTGCCATTCAGGGGACCTGAGGAACAATTACACCATATTTATGTCCCAGCAGGCTATTATAGGATGAAAAATATGATTTCCTCCAAGCATGAAATGGCTGGAAATCCCATCCACTTTTGGAAGAAAGCAAAAAAGCCTTTGTGGGAAGAACTATGGACAAATAGTCCTTTGCTACCCCAAGATGGTGGAGAGCATTTTGAAGAAGGAGAAGGAGAAGGAGAAGGAGAAGAAGAAGAAGAGGCAGTGGCGGCGGCTGAAGAAGTCATCAAAACTCGGAATGGAAGACCCTTGAAAAACTACAAAAATGGTTACCCGGTGGCGAAGTGTGCTAAAGCACTGAGCTGCTGAACTTGCAGACCGAAAGGTCCCAGATTCAAATCCTGGGAGCGGCGTGAGCGCCCACTGTTAGCTCCAGCTTCTGCCAACCTAGCAGTTCGAAAACATGCCAGTGTGAGTAGATCAATAGGTACCGCTCCAGCAGGAAGGTAACGGCACTCCATGCAGGCATACCAGTCACATGACCTTGGAGGTGTCTACGGACAACTCCGGCTCTTTGGCTTAGAAATGGAGATGAGCACCAACCCCCAGAGTCAGACATGACTGGACTTAACGTCAGGGGAAAACCTTTACCTTTACCTTTTATGATATGTGTACTGTATTTTCTTCATCCATCTATAAAATATTAGTTGGTGTTCTGCATTGCGGTTATGGATTCATAATCTCCAGTTACAGTTCCATCACTGATCTGTATTCTGGAAGATTACATAATCATACGGTTAACTGTCATTCAGTAACTGAATGTTAAATCATATATTAATGCTCAATAAGGATCACCTTGGCTTGCTGGGGAGGGGAATGGGGGGTCCCTCTCCTCCTTTAAAAATTAAATTGTTTCTGTATCACAAGATCTTTATGAATCTGATCTAAATTTAACATCTAAATGGCAGGATTTGAATTTAACATTTTTATAAGAAAGACACAACTGGTTCTTTACTATGCTAAGAAGAGCTGCACCTGTTGATTTTGGCCAATGCAGATGGAGAACAATTTGGTTTCATTTCGTTTCACAATCTTTATGATGAAAAAGGTAACGGCGCTCCATGCAGTCATGCCAGCCACATGACCTTGGAGGTGTCTACGGACAACGCCGGCTCTTCGGCTTAGAAATGGAGATGAGCACCAACCCCCAGAGTCGGTCACGACTGGACTTAACAGCAGGGGAAAACCTTTACCTTTTACCCATGATGAAAAAAAAACATTTTAATCACATATTGGAAAAGATGGCAATGACATTCCCATCACTGTTCTATAGTTGCTATTTTAAAAACTCTCAATACACAAATTCTCAATAAATAGCATAATACACTGTGCTTCAATTATACGTCCCATACTCTTATTTATCTGGCTGACTATCATAATGGTGTCTGGCTTCCTACTTGCAAAAGTGTATAACCTGATGACTATCTTCTCTTTTGCTTATCAACCATCCAGTGAATTAGGAAGAGGGATGTGGCAGGAATCCAATATTATTCTGAGATTTGAAGGGCTTGTCTCAGTAGGCATATTCCAGACTGTCTGCAAGGTGGATGTAGTATGCTCCCTCGAATCCTCATATTGATGGACAGTTATTGGATGCATCAGTGGAGGGAGAATGTGTATATCTAAAAAACTTCACCTTGAAAATGTTCCCATTTTTGAGCACACTGGATAAGGGAAATGTTTTAAACATGCACAGAAATCTATGAACATATAAAGGGGGGATGCATATTGTCCAACTAAAAACTTGAAAGAAATTGACAAAGACTAGTCATGGAAGTAACAAGGTGAGGACATCTGCATGCCTTAGGATTTCTGTTTATTAAACTGTTGTAGGCAGTCTGCCCGTTGCTTCTTTTTCATATACTTTTACTTTGGAAAGCACCCTTATCTAGAGAACCTCTTCAAAACAGCTTAAGGTGTTCAATCTTGCTCCCTTTATCCTGATTCATAAATTAATGGGAAAGGATTGATTTTAAGGCTAGGATGTGAGAGGAAGGTTTTGCTGACAGCTTCATAGTCCTGTGAGAAAACTTTTTTTTAAGAAAAAGTGATATACCAGTATAAAAGAAAAAGTAGATATAGGCTTCAAGTGGAATTTCATCTCCTTGTTGGATGCTTAAGATTTTATGCATCTTGTTGTGTTGTGCTGAACACGCTATACCTGGGTGAATTGCTTCTTATCTAGGCAACAGACAGCTTGCTACTCTATAAATCTCAGATTCAAAATGAGCTTATTACCTGGAAAAGTAACAGTGCAAATGATGCCACAATCTGCCATGTGTAAACCGGTATTTTAACCTGACAGCCAGTCACCTGCCTTCTATTTCGTATTCCAAGCTGTTTGCCTTATGTTCCATATCTTGTTAGTGGTGAATCACAAATCTGATCACTGTGGAAACAAGAAAACAGCTGCATCACATCCTTATTGCAAATATGCTATAAAACATGACATATGCCACCCAGATTCATTGCAGTTCTAAAATAGTTGGCTGATATGTACACTCCTGAACTGCCTACTTACATTTTTCTTGAACATGGCCTCCTGTGGACTACTGTATAACACTGGATAAGATTGTTACATTCGTATTGTGTTTTTCGGTATTCCATCTAGTTGGGAAAAGTGAGAACAGATTGCTCAATTGCGTGTACCGTAATATGATCCTGTCAGGTGCCTACATTCTTACACATGACTTCTCTGGAAGAGACTGCTTGGAAAATGCAGTGAGCCTACTTTATCTGTAGGACCATGATTTTTTTTAAAAGAATTTTATTAAATTTTTTATACTACATCGAAAGAGTGAGAACAACCAAGGTATAGAAAAGTAGCGAAAAGAGAGAAAGATAAAAGTCTACAATCTACAAAAATATACCCACACACAAAAAAAACAAAAAGCAAAAAAAAATGACTTCCATTCCATCTTCTTGGATAATGTTTTCTTATTATTCAATAATATTTTTTCTTGCTAAGGAGAAAAAAAAATAGCAAAATTGTCTCTCGTAATCTTCATTTTCTCAAATTATCCAGATAGTCCTGAAGATTGTCCCAATTTGTTCTTTTCATTATCTTGCCTGTATTTTTCTTCAACAAAAAAGTCAATTCGTCCATATCCTTTATTTCTCTTATCTTCTCCACCCACTCCTCAATTGGTGGGACTGATTCCTGTTTCCATTCTCTAGCGAAAACAATTCTAGCGGAAGTTGTAATATAGGTAAAAAGTTTATCTTCTTGTTCTGTCAATTGTAAGTCTAAGTCTGTAAAACCTAATAGATAATACTCTGGTTTTCTTATAAATGTTCTTTTTAAAATCTTTTGTGATTCTTCATGAATCTTCATCCAAAACGTTGTTGCTTCTTTACAAGTCCACCACATGTGATAGAAGGAGCCAACTTGTTCTTTACATTTCCAGCACTTACCAGAAACTGTTTTATACATTTTGACTAATTGTTTTGGTGTAGTATACCATCTGTGGAACATTTTTATCCAATTCTCTTTCAAATCTGTTGCATATGTATATTTTAATTTTTTGTTCCACATGACCATGTAGGACCATGATTAATAGATTCAATCCATTGTGTATTTAAATGTAAACAATTTAAGAACTTTTATTGTGGGTGTGGCTCTTTGTGTTCCCTCACTACTTCGCGGCTCACTTTTCGCGGATTCGCTGTTTTTCAATAAACGCTAAAATAATATTATAAATCATAAAAATTACAATTTACAGCCTAAGGAAGGAGAAAGGAGATGCCAAAGGGAGAGAGAAGGAGCCCAAATGGCAACAGGAGGAGAAGGAGGTAAATTATCAAAACACAATTGGTTGATAAAGACCTAAAATAGTGTATAACTACTAAAATAATGTATAAATATAGTGTCCCTACTTCGTGGATTTTCACTTATTGCGGGTGGTGCTGGAACCTAACCCCAGTGATAAGTGAGGGAACACTGTACATTAGAATCCATGGTGGAGATGATGCCAGCTTCCTACTTCAGGATACTGTGGTTCCTTGACAATTGGTTTGCAAGGTTTGCCTCTGCCTCCACTGCTGCCATGCACCATTTTTAATAGGGGCTTATAAGCCTTTATTCATATTTACAATATCTTTGCAAACCTAATAGTTTTTAGTATCCATGGGGGATTGTGGTATCAATCCTCCACAGATATCAAAGGCTCACTGTATTTTATTTGTTTTAAACTCTTTTTTTGTTTATCTCCTTGTTCCGTGACTGTCATGTTACCATTCTAGACAATGCTCCACTTTCCCTTTATCTTTGATTTGCTAACATTTGCTGCTCCCCTTTGTGAAGCATGTTTCTTAGAACATAGAGCTAGTCAAACGGTCACCATAAGGAATTAGTTCAGTCTGAGTTAAGTTTTGTCTCCAGCAATCATCAGCAGCTTGTGTTTAGGGAGGGAGCTCTGCTTACAACTCCATTCCTGCCACAAACAGGCCGATATGGGACCTCATTGCATGAGGTACTTTTTCAGCACTGGTTTGCTTATGCCTTTATGATGGAGCCCGCTGGCTCCCATCCCACCATGTAGAGCAACTTCTGGTGGATCTCAGTTGCAAAAGTATAGGCAAGCCAGCACATATCCCTGCCACAGCAACATAGGAGGCTTCTTGTGTTGCATAGAAGTCAGTGGAGTGGGGAGGAGAAAATAGGTGACCAATGCTTCCCCGCCCATGGGGAGTATGGGGCAACAGGTTCCACACATCTCCCAATGGGTGCCACCAGATTTGCCATGATGCGTGGCAATTCTGATGGCCTAGCTCGCCTTAGTCGATGATCTACGCCACGAGCTGGACAGGGGGAGTGTGTCCCTGCTGGTTCTGCTGGACCTCTCAGCAGCCTTAGATACCATTGATCACAGTATCCTTCTGGGGCGCCTTGCCGGGATGGGGCTCGGAGATACTGTTCTGCAGTGGCTCCGGTCCTTCCTGGAGGGTCGATCCCAGATGGTGTCATTGGGAGACACCTGCTCGGTCCCACAACCATTGACTTGTGGGGTCCTGCAGGGTTCAATACTGTCCCCCATGTTGTTCAACATATACATGAAGCCGCTGGAAGAGATCATCCAGAGTTTCAGGGTGCGGTGTCATCTGTACACAGATGATGTCCAGCTCTGTCACTCCTTCCCACCTGTCACTAAGGAGGCTGTTCAGGTCCTGAACCGGTGTCTGGCCACTGTGTCGGACTGGATGAGGGCTAACAAATTGAAATTGAATCCAGACAAGACAGAGGTCCTCCTGGTCAGTCGCAAGGCTGAAAAGGGTATAGGGTTACAGCTTGTGTTGGACGGGGTCGCACTCCCTCTGAAGACACAGGTTCGCAGTCTGGGGGTTCTCCTGGACTCATCGCTGAGCCTGGAACCCCAGGTCTCAGCGGTGGCCAGGGGAGCATTTGCACAACTAAGACTTGTGCGCCAGCTGCGCCCGTACCTTGGGAAGCCTGACTTGGCCACGGTGGTCCACACTCTGGTCACATCCCGGTTGGATTACTGCAACGCTGTCTACGTGGGGCTGCCTTTGAAGATGGCCCGGAAGCTCCAATTAGTACAATGGGCGGCAGCCAGATTGTTAACTGGGGTGGCATACCGGGAGCGTACTACTCCCTTGTTAAGCCAGCTCCACTGGTTGTTGATATGCTACCGAGCCCAATTCAAAGTGCTGGTCTTGGCCTACAAAGCCCTAAATGGTTCTGGTCCAATTTACCTGTCCGAACGTATCTTCCCCTATGAGCCCACGAGAACCTTAAGATCATCTGGAGAGGCCCTGCTCTCGGTCCCACCTGCCTCACAGGTACAGCTGGTGGGGACGAGAGACAGGGCCTTCTCAGTGGTGGCTCCCCGGCTGTGGAACTCCCTCCCCAGTGACATTCGGCAGGCTCCATCCCTTCTGGGGTTCAGAAAAAAACTGAAGATCTGGCTATGTACACAGGCATTTGAAGAATAAGCATGTGTTGGCTTCGACGCGGTCTGAATTACGGCTCTTGCATAAGGTCTGGTGGATGAATGGCATAAGTACTTTGCATTGTTTTAAACTTTGTATATGGTATTTTATGACTGTTTTAACTGTTTTAATGTTTTAGTTCATTGTATAACAGTGTGACAGCATCAATTGCCACTTGTAAGCTGCCTTGAGTCCCCTCAGGTGAGAAGGACGGGGTATAAATAATTGAAATAAATAAATAAATAAATAAATAAATAGCTGATAATATCACAGGAATCATATGTCTGTGAGGTGGATATATCTCCTTAGGTATGTTACTACATTGTTGATGCCAAAATATAATCTTGGAAGGAGTGTGACCTCCCAAAACTTAGCAGTTTTCATGTTGTCAGATAATGTAAGTATGAGCTGGGATGTGTCCAGGTGTTTTTCTGTGATTGTATGCAATGCAACGGATGTATGCCAAGACCTCTGGGAGTCTGCTTATATTTCTTGCAGTTTGCCCAATTAACAGAAAAAGGCAGGAACACATCCACACTCATTCCACTGTCATTTTTCTCCAGCAACATGGAAATGGCCATGTGTTGGCAAGGGCACTGCATACAAGATAAGTTTTGGAAGGGATTTTCATTGTTGTATGTTTGGAACAGAATTGCTGGAGGATGCTTTTGTATCACTAATACCATGCAGATGTCCCAATATTAGGAACAAATTTACGTAAATTAATTTACCGTAGAAGAGATGACAAAGAGGGGAAAAGATACATTTGGCATATATAGTTTTAAACAATAATATAAAAAGTGTAGGTTGGGGTTAAATTTAAATTCTGCATATTTTCACTATGCTTAAATCACACTGAAACCAGTTAAATCCCATGTGCAGGTTTGTAATTGGCCATTTCAGCTAAGTGCTGGAAATAGCTGAGTGGTTACGGGTTAGATGTGGTATATTGCATTAAATTTGTATTATAAATCTTTGATTTTTGTAGAAACATACGTACTTTTCAACTGTGGTCCTGTGGCTTGGACTTCATCCAAGTAAATGTCTTTTTGGACATCTGGCCAGCATATATTAATAGTATAAGCTTAACCTTCTTTCACATTCTATGGATCATTTTCTCTCTCTTCCCACTTATTTATATTTTAATAATGCAATAAAAACATAACCAAAAATGTTAGCGCTGATGTATGGCAGGTGAATAAAACATGATCCTTTCTATCGCTGCACCCAGTGTCTTTATGTGGGAGAATTTCATTCCTGTTCATTTTTGAAGAATTTGTCAGTCCTTACAACGGATGGAAAGAACTTGAAGTTTCTTTTTAAAAATCCAAACACAAGAGGAATCAGAACTGACAGGTTCCTCATCCTTTCTCCATATCTGAGGAAAGGGCTGTGATGCGGCTCTGTTGGGTGCTAATAAACCTCGCCTCCCTTCCACCCTGCTGTTTGGTCATTGCTATTCTCTATACATATTACTTCACAGCTGGAGAACTCCTCCACTGTCTCCAAGTGAAACATGCCATGACTGGTACCTTCCCAGGACCACAATTCGCAGGCAAGGTTTGGCAGGAGACGGACTAAGACTGCATGGAGGGAGCTCGAGTTGGAATTAATTACAGATTGAGCAAACCAGATTGAATGACAGACTTTCTTAGAGAAACTGGCTTGGGCAGAGGCCAATGTTGTGGGCACCTGTCACAAACTATGGATGTACTCAACAGTTCAAATAAATACAGTATGGCACCCATCTCCACTGGAGATACATTCCATTATTCCCCATGGATATCTGAAACTAGATGATAATGAACCCTGGGCTAAAAACATATCATAGAATAGCACAGGGATGAATCTAGGGATGGATTTCTGGGAGGCAATATATTTTGTAGCATGGGTAAGTGAAATTATGGATTTCAAGTTTGTGGGTAACTGAGGCATACTGTATAAGGAACTACAATGTCCCCTCACTACTTCGCGGGTCACTTTTTGCGGATTCGCTGTTTTGTGGTTTTTCAATAAACTCTAAAAGACTATTATAAATCATAAAAAATTACAATTTACAGCCTAAGGAAAGGAGGGAGGCGAAGCCAAAGGGAGAGAAAAGGAGCCCAAGTGGCAACAGGAGGAAAAGGAGACGATTTATCAACACACAATTGGTTGATAAAGACTTAAAATAGTGTATAACTACTAAAATAATGTATAAATATTAGAGTGAATATAGTGTCCCTACTTTGTGGATTTTCACTTATTGTGGGTGGTCCTGGAACGTAACCCCCGCAATAAGTGAGGGAACACTGTATATCTTCTGGAAACTTTCTGGAGCATTCTCAGACATGTTTTACTGCGTAATTTTGAAAGTGATGTTTTCCAGAAATGGAAGGCACTATTGAAGGTACCTCTTCCATGAGGTACTGCTTGGTCTTAAGTGTGAAACTTAAGACTTCCTCCTTAAGAATAGGATACCATACGTCTTTAGAAGACACACCTCTTTTTTAAAAATTGCCTTATCTGAAGCATTGCCTTTTTTTCGTGTCAGGAGCAACCAGAGTTGCTTCTGGAGTGAAAGAATTGGCCATCTGCAAGGATGTTGCCCAGGGGACGCCCGGATGTTTTGATGTTTTACCATCCTTGTGGGAGGCTTCTCTCATGTCCCCGCATGGAGCTGGAGCTGATAGAGGGAGCTCATCCGCACTTTCCCCGGGTGGGATTCGAACCTGGCAGCCTTCAGGTAAGCAACCCAACCTTCATGTCACAAGGCTTTTATCCCCTAGGCCACTGGAGGCTAATCTAAGGGTGTATCTAGACTGTAGAGTTAATGTAGATTAACGTCATTTTAACTGTTGTGGCTCAGTGTAATGGAATCAAGGGAGTTGTAGTTTTATACACCGTCTTTAGCCTTCTGTGCCAAAGAGTGCTCGTGCTTTACCAAACCACAATTCTCAGAATTCCATAGCACTGGATCATGGAAATCAAAGGATGGGTCATTTCAATCCATTTCATTCATTTACATAGTTCTTTTAAAACATTGCTTCTTGCCTAGTAGTAAATTATCATCCTAAAATCCAACAATTTCTCCTTCCATAGTTTTTGTTCCAAAATAATGCTAAAAATAAGAAGTCTCTCAACAGTTTTTTTGTCATTGGGTCACTTCTTCACATAATTAGGATAAAAATGCTCCATGCTTTTGCAAAGGAGACAAAACCCAGTGTGGAGTAGCTGAAGTTCCCAAATGTATTGGAAGATATTTTTTTTTCTACAGAAGAAACAGGAAATGTGTCTCCAGACACATCTTTAAACATGGTTCTGTTATTAAAAGAAAAGCCTGATGCATTTTAGCCTGTGTGTACTCTTAAGATCTTCTGGGGGCTATTTAGAAGCAAACCTCAGAAATATTGGGAACTAGGTCATCCAAACCAACAGAGTCCTATCATTGCTGCCTGTTGAACATGCCCCACTAGAGAGCTGAGAACATGTGTTCAATCATCTTCCTGCTCTCCAGTGCCTTGGAAATTTGTATGTTGCGGGAGCTACATGACTCATGCTACACTTTGAAACATTGATATCCCAATTTAAATCCTCTGCCTGCATCATGTAGAATTCTAGGGTTTGTAGTTTAGTGAGGCGCAGAACTTCTATGGTTGAGAATTTTAAAGGCCCATCCCTAAATGTTGAGTCTCCTTGTGGAGAGAAAACGTGGGGTATAAAAAATAATATATAATAAATATATAAATAATAAATAATAAATGCAAAAAATACACACCAGGGGTCCCCAAACTTTTTAAAGAGAGGGCCAGTTCACGGTCCCTCAGGTCGTTGGAGGGCCGGACTATAGTTGAGAAAAAAAAACTGTAAACAAATTCCTATGCATACTGCACATCTCTTATTTTGAAGTAAAAAAAACAAACAAACGGGAACAAATACAGCCTCAATGTTAATAACAATCATAATCATAATAAAAATAATAAAGAAGGCTGGAAGAGAGACCCCTTGGGCCATTTAGTCCAACCCCCTTCTACCTTTGTGCACTAAAAGCACAAGTAAAGCACCCCTGACAGATGGCCACCCGGCCTCAATGTTGTTGTTGTTATTATTATTATTATTATTATTATTATTATTATTATTATTATTAATAATAATAATAATAATAATACATCACACAGCCCTAAACCCATGGGAAATTATGATTTTATGATACGAAATCCAGCATATCTATCTCGTTTGCTGTGCTATACTGTGTCTTTGTGTCAATAATAATAATAATAATAATAATAATAATAATAATAATAATAATAATAAAGAGGATTGGAAGAGACCCCTTACGCCATATAGTCCAGTCCCCTTCTGCCTTTTTGCACCAAAAGCACTAGCAAAGCACCCCCTTGATAATTAATTATTAATTAAATGCTAATTCAAATACTGTTATAAACAAGAAAAACTCTGGAAGGCATGCACCGGGCGAGAGAGAGCCAGATAAATGGCTTCAATGGGCCGCATGTGGCCCCCGGGCCTTAGTTTGGGGACCCCTGATACACACAAAGGGTCAGAAAATTCTCAAAAGCAAGCTCAATGAAGGCAACACCATCAAGGCTATAAACACCTGGGCCATACCTGTCATAAGATATACTGCTGGTGTCATAAACTGGACACAGGTGGAACTGGACAATTTGGACAGAAAAACAAGAAAACTCATGACCATTCATCATTCACTGCACCCCCGCAGTGATGTTGACGGGCTATATCTGCCTAGAAGATCAGGGGGCAGAGGACTCTTACAAGTAAAACAAGCAGTCAAAGAAGAAGAACATGCCCTGGCAGATTATGTAAAGCAAAGTGAAGAACCTGCTTTGATTGAAGTCAAAAATCAGAAGCTCCCCAAAGCACAGCAGACAAAAAACCAGTACAAGAAAACCACACTACAAACTAGAGCTGACAGCTGGCACAACAAAACATTGCATGGAAAGTTCCTTGACAAAATTGAAGGAAAAGCTGATAAGGAGAAGACCTGGCTATGGCTCACGAATGGAACACTGAAGAAGGAGACAGAAGGCCAGATCCTTGCAGCCCAGGAGCAAGCCATCAGAACAAATGCAATTAAGGCCAAGATCGAAAAATCAGCTGATGACTCAAAATGCAGACTGTGCAAGGAAGCTGACGAAACCATTGATTCTCAGCTGCTGTAAGAAAATCGCACAGACTGACTACAAACAGAGGCACAACTATGTGGCCCAAATGATCAATTGGAACTTATGCCTCAAGTACCACCTCCCTGCAGTAAAGAACTGGTGGGATCACAAACATTCAAAGGTAATGGAAAATGAACACACAAATGAACACAAATGAACACTGTGGGAATCCAGACTGACAAAGTTCTGGAACACAACACATCAGACATCACAGTTGTGGAAAAGAAAAAGGTTTGGATCATTGATGTTGCCATCCCAGGTGACAGTCGCATTGATGAAAAACAACAGGAAAAACTCCGCTGCTATCAGGACCTCAAGATTGAACTTCAAAGACTCTGGCAGAAACCAATACAGGTGGTCCCGGTGGTGATGGGCACACTGGGTGCCATGCCAAAAGATCTCAGCCGGCATTTGGAAACAATAGACATTGACAAAATTACGATCTGCCAACTGCAAAAGGCCACCCTACTGGGATCTGCGTGCATCATCCGAAAATACATCACACAGTCCTAAACGCTTGGGAAGTGTTCGACTTGTGATTTTTTAAATACTAAATCCTGCATATCTATCTTGTTTGCTGTGTCATACAATGTCTTTGTGTCAATAATACTACTACTAATAATAATAATAATAATAATAACTGCAAATCCCAGAATTCTACAGGAGGCAGACGTAAGATTTGATAGCAACTCTTTAACAGTATAATGTGATAATCTGCTAAAATGATAGCTTGGAGAGGCACTTTCTGTTTTTGCAGTGGTGTAATGACCACAAAACATGAATTAGTGTACAGTTATCCCTCCATGGATTCTGTGTCCATACATCCAACCACCTTTGGCTTAAAAATAGATATATAAAAATACAAAAATCAAACCTTAATCTTGCCATTTCACAATACCATTGTATACAATGGAACTTGAGCATCCACAGCAGGTCCTGGAATCAGACCCCAGCAAATGACAAGGGGGGGGGGGGGCTCACTGTAATGATGCCATACATCAGCCTTAAATATCATAATTACTGACTAACCTATATTGTTTATATGATTCATGGTTTATAACTTCCAGATTAGTTACCAAAAGATAGAATTATAGCCATCAAATAGAATGTCTTTAGGAGGAAATTAGACAAATTCACAGAAGTTAAGGTTCGTCACAGCTATACAGTAGCTCAGAATGAGTATGCCTCCAAATACAGTAGAGTCTCACTTATCCAAGCTAAATGGGCCGGCAGCAGCTTGGATAAGCGAATATCTTTGATAATAAGGAGGGATTAAGGAAAAGCCTATTAAACATCAAATTAGGTTATGATTTTACAAATTAAGCACCAAAACATCATGTTTTACAACAAATTTGACAGAAAAAGCAGTTCAATATGCAGTAATGTTATGTTGTAATTTCTGTATTTACGAATTTAGCACCAAAATATCACGATATATTGAAAACGTTGACTACAAAAATGGCTTGGATAATCAAGAAACTTGGATAAGCGAGGCTTGGATAAGTGAGACTCTACTGTACTGAAATTGTTAAGAAAATTAGTCAAATGGTGCTGGTGTAGTGTCCTGTCTGTGGGATTTCCCAGTGACATCTGCTTGGCTGCTGTGCAAACAAAACTTTATTGAATAGTACCTTGGTGTGACCCAGCATGGCTTTCCACATGTTCCTGTTTAGAAATCCACTCTTAGGTGCTGTTGCTTTAGATGTTCAGAAAGTAAACCAGAAGTAAAATGTCTGGGTGGTTTTTTTAATTTGGAAAATCATTAATAGCAAGTCAGATGGTTAAACTTAACAATGATATAAAAGTAAAATTAATAAAACTGTACTTACTGCAGCATAAAACCTTTTATTTGCAGTTCATCATCTTTCTGCCATCCCTATTCAGTGAATTACTTCTCAAAGGAACCTCCATTAAACCCAGGGAATTAAGCAAATTAATTCACTGTAAAGAATATGATACAATATGCAATTATGTTCTCTTGTATTAATTTTTTTTAAAAAAAATAGTTGCAATTCAGTTAATATGTGGAGTTGGGGATCTTAATTTAAAGAAAAGTAAAGTAGCAATCCAGTTTATACGTAGAGTTGGGGATTTGGAGCAATAATTCATAGTTTAAAGAGATTTTCTCTATAGAACCATCCTGTATGTGTGAAAGACAACTTCCAGTCAAGGCCAATGCAAGATATTTTACTGCTTTAGAAAAAAAGACAAGATGCTTCTATATCATTTAAAGAAGCAAATAGAACTAGGAACTGAATCTTACATCAAAATTGTGGAATAGTATACTTCATAATCTCATATGAAATGCCAGGGAAATACTGGGAGTTCAGAATAGATCATGTGTCGCACATAGTGTTTGTAGGGTTATCTAAGCAATCATGCATTTATTTTCAATGTGGGATGGTTTATGTAGTTAGTTTTGTTCGTTGCTTAGTAACCTGAGCCAAGCTGCATTCCAAAGTTGATTTTAAGGGTTGCGCATGTGAACGAAAAAAGGGGAGTATCCTTTTTGGGGACACACAGGAAGTGATATACATATGCCTCTTCCTACTCTTGGTCTCTTTTGCCTCTCTCTGCTCTTCCTGTTTTCTTGATCCAGCCATGCCATGCTGATGTTACTTCTTTGTTAAAAGATATGTAGTATCCTGAACTGTATTCTTTTGGAACTAAGATGTTTTTACCTGTATGACCATCATCATACAAGATTGTGAGTAAACATATTTTTGCTATTTTACTTTTGATGTCTCTGATGCTTATTTTATGCACATGACCCTTTAAAGAGAAAGGGAGGCTGGCTATTTTGCTTTTTCTCACCTCTGCTCACATAAACTTCACTTCACTTCTCTTCACTTTATTTCTTAATAAGTCGCTCTCCACCAGAGTGCTCCGAGCGACTTACAATTTAAAATATCATTCCACAATATAAAAACATTCAACATAAAAACATTCAACATAAAACATTCAACATAAAAACATTCAATAGTGACTATTTGGCAAATTAGATCTGATTTACTTAAATGCACAACCAAACAGCCAAGTCTTGAGTGCTTTTACAAAAGGTCGCAACTCCGACATTGCTCTAACACAGTGATGGCCAACCTATGACACGCGTGTCAGCACTGACACGCCTAGCCATTTTTGCTGACACGCTGCTGCATGCAGATTGATTGGATGACTAATATCTTTTGTGGCCAAATTTGGTGTGATTTGGTCCTTGAGGTTTTGTTGTTTACTTCATGGGAATTATGCACATTAAATTATATATATATATATATATATATATATATATATATATATATAATTCTATTATTATTGTAGTATATTATATTATTATTCTTATTATATTCATTATTCATGACTACAGTGATACAATAGAGAGAAATCAGTGTGGAAACTGCAAGAGGTACCATAGATTGTTGTACATGGAAATAATGGTAGTAAATGGTTTTTGATTTATTAAATACAGTTATATATTACAATTATATATTTTTGTTATTTAAACTATATATATTGCGAAATTATGTTTTTTTCTCTCGAAGTGACACACCACCCAAGTCATGCTAGATTTTTTGGTGAATTTTGACACACCAAGCTTAAAAGGTTGCTCATCATTGCTCTAACATATGGAGGCAATGAGTTCCACAGAATTGGAGCATAGGTCGAAAAAGCTCTACGCCTTGTAGCTTCCAGGTGTACCTCCCTAGGGCCCAGTACGTATAGGAGATTTTCCTGGGAGGATCGAAGTAACCACTGATGGAAAAAAGGAATGAGGCAGTCCCTAAGATATAATGGTCCTTAGCCATTTCGAGCTCTAAATGTCAGGATCAGTATCTTGTAAGAGATCCGATGTTCTATTGGTAGAAGAACCCTAGTCTTCTGTGTTTTTGCTACTCTGCACCAATATCTAACCATATTGGTATCATAATTCTAACAGGTTATGAATATATTCCTAATAGTGTTGTCTTCCAAAAGGAATGGCCCAACTTGTTAAGTGACTCTTGCTTCAGCCCATGTTTTCTACTTAAGATAGTTCTATCTCCTTAATCTTGTATACAAACTCACCCATCTCCCCTTGTGAATGCCCTGATCGGCTCATTCTCTATTTGTATGTCAAATAAGTAGAGGAGGGAAGATTATGTTTTGCTACCACCACCACTACCCTGTAGTCGTTGTGACACCTGCTTCTTCCCAAAAGTTAACATTCTTACACCACTGGAGAAGGAGTATAGTGTGCTCACAGTTGTACAGCTCATTCTTGTTGCATACCTTTTTGTGGTCCACCCTTCTCCCTATGTATGGAGAGACAATTAAGCAGTGTATTAATGGGAAATATAAATAACCATAGGTCAAACAACTTCTTCACATGGGGCTAAATTTGGTGGCATGCACCAATTTAGCCCTGGTCACCCACTGTGCTGGCCGGCTCCCATCAAATAATAATAATAATAATAATAATAATAATAATAATAATAATAATAATTTTTTTAAAAAATTGGTTTATAACCTGCCCACTCTTCCTGAATGTGCGACTCCATAAGTGAAGGAGGGTGGAGCCAGTGTATGCTGCTGCAAGGGCAACTCCCATGTTGCATGGGGGGAAGCCACACACACCACGTGCACTCACACTTCCCTCATCTGATCACCCTCCACTGAAGCTGGGTGATGCAGGGCATGGGGTGCCAGGTTTCCCATGCACCTCTTTGAAGCATAGCACTGCTGGCAGATGTGTGACAAGTCTTCCTGTAATGAAAATAAGGCAACAACTCAGACCACTCTTACAGTTCTGTACCCAATGCATAATGACACTGGTATTGCTTTGCTGCTGCTCTGGCTTCCATTGTTAAAACTAATCAGCTTTTCTATGGGACAAGTGGGTTATGCTTGTTTCAGTTTTTTTATCCTGTACTACTTCTACATAATCCCAGGCAATGTGCACTGTCTTCCCACCACCACACATTTGATACTTTCAAGAAACCTGTATAGCAGATTAGGCTATAAGAGTGGAATTGGCTAAAACCATTTAGTAGGTCTCTCTGTTCCTAGTCCAGCCTTTTAAACACTACACCATCTTTGCCCAGTGTGTTATCCCCCCCCCCAATTTATTTTGGAATATAACACTTGTGCTGGTACGGCTGTACCAGAAGCTCCGACTTTATTTTCTTGCTGCTAATGTTTGCAATCATAGGACAGGCTGCCTGTCAATCATCAAGTTTGGTTCCGCCCCTTGTTCAGGGCTCTGGGAGGGAAGGAGCCATTTTTAAGTCAGTCTCACTTAAGGAAGCTAAGCTATAGGATGTAGACCAGCTCGTCCCGTAGAAAAGCTTTGTATCTCAATAACATCCGGGGATATAGAACATCTGAGAAAACAGAAACGGAAATTCCAGGGGAAAATGTCCCAAAGGCTCTGGCTGAGAGCTTACAGCCTCTCAGCCTCACAGCTCCTGAGGGAATCAGCCCTAAAGTTTCCAAAGAAACCTCGGAGAGAGAACAGCCCCACAGATCCACGGAACCCCAGCTGAAACATCTACAAGCCTTGGTTGGTAGGTCCACTCGATACCCAAACACATTTGGAATCGGTAGTGGGTCCCACATCAGCTAGGCCCATATAATAGACAGCCTGGGAGAGGTTATAAGAGGGTTTTCACAGTTATCCAAAGCCAATTGCCTGTCCCCTGGGGACATGACTGAAAGGGCCAACAGTTTGTTAAGGAAACCTTGGTTATTTGACTCCTTGAAGATTTATTATTTGTTCAACAATAAAGACTTTGTTATCTCATTAAAGACTTAAAAGACTATCCTTTTCAGGAAAATCCTCAAGAACCTCTCTTTGAGGCATCCTGGCTTCCCGCTGGGCATAAAGTATACGTCCTATACAAAGACAATAGTTACAGGCCCAGCGCGTGACAGAACAACACTCATTTCACCTAATCATTGACAATACTAGACCTCCTCTGGAAGCATAACTTGAGGGGTAAGTGTGTGGGAATAGACAAAACAGACATCTAAATATTAAGAGATATTGTAGGAATAAAGCAAAGTGTGTGACAGCACTGAGGACTTTATGACCTTTGAATTTTTAAACACCTCTGTTCATTATAGTGAAAACTGAATGTTGCAGAAAGAAGTCTATTCACCCCACTTATAACCCTTTACATAAGGAGGACTGAACAAAGGTAGACTGAATATAATTTCATTATTTCATCTTTTGTTTTGGAAATTCCTTTGTGTTATTATACTACTGCATCATGGAAGTCAGGGTGCATCCCACATTGTCATTGTGAAAAGAGTCAAATATAGACTTTCTCAGAGCAGCAGTTAAAACAGATCAAGCACAGGGAAAGAGAGAGGATGTTAAATTGCCACATACAGTTGCCACACAGAGAAATTTGCTCACATGCTTGCACATATTTTTGTTTCCCTGTGAGATTTTATGCTAAATATAACAGAAACAAGAGGATAATCCCCTTGATAGTACCCATCACATGTAATTTCATCTAATGTATTGGCGTTATAGTTTGGAGGCTATAGTCTGCCAATCGTCCAATCTGCTCCTGCTAAATCCTGGGAAATATAGTTTAAGGAAGCCAAGGGCCTCTCTAGCTGAGAATTCCAAAGGCTCTTTCCTTAACTACATTTCTCAGAATTCTACAGAAGTTAATCAGACCATTGGCAGACAATAGTCTCTGTTCTATAATACTGGTGGGAAAACATCCATAGATAACTTACATGCAGATGGAATAAGTGGGACTTTCATGTCCCAACTGCATGCGTATTTACAGGGTTAGTATCTCTTATCCAAATGCGAGGAATCAGAAGTGTTTTGGGCTTCTGATTTTTATTTATTTATTTTGAAATATCTGTATTTGTATGTGCATGACCATAATGAGATTATCTTAAAAATGAGACATCCATCTAAACACAAAATTAATTTATGTTTCATATACGTATACTTCATACAGGCAGTCCGCAAGTTACAAACATCTGTATTACAAGCAATTTATAGTTACAAACAAGGGTTAGACAACAGGAAGTGAAAGGAACCTATCCCAGGAAAAGAAATTAACTCCTGAAAGGGTTGTCATGAGGAAAAGGTATACTATCTACTGAATTGTATCACCAATCCTTGTTTCCACAACAAGCTACATTTTTGAAAAATTCCGTTATCGCAGGGACAGAAAGTGAGGTGAAATCTTCTGAACGGGGGCACAGACAACAAAACAAATACTACAGGGTGTACCTTCCCTGTGCTATCCAAAGCTAAATATATAAATATATTTCACTGGAATTACACTTAAAATGCAACTTTTCCAACTTATATACAAATTCAATTTAAGAACAAACCTAGAGAACCTACCTCGTTCATAACTTGGGGATTGCCTATACATATATAAAACAGTATTAATTCTTTTGGTCATACAACCAAGTTTTTGTATGCTGAACTATAAGAAAGCAAATGTGTCACTATCTCAGCCACCCATATGGATATTTTTGGATTTTGAAGTATTTCACATTTTGGATGTACTGGTATTTGCCTTCCCAAATGTGTCAAACTACACATATCACCCCATTATTCCTATACAACAAAGCCTTTGTTGACAGGATTGGTAGAGTTTGTATGCAGACCATCTGGTGTTGTGTGGGTGTTATGGGCCTTTATGGCATTTACCACATAGATTCATCACATTTCTTTCCAACAATTCTTCTATAGAACCTGAGACAGTACAGATTGTGTGCATATACATTTTGTTGTAGAGAGCACAAGATGTTATTCTGTAATTCTTTACAGAAAAATTGTTTGTTTCATTATTTATTTAGAATATTTATCCCCCACTCTTCAGCCACAACTAAAATGATCAAGGGTCTGGAGAACAAGCCCTATGAAGAGCGGCTTAAAGAACTGGGCATGTTTAGCCTGCAGAAGAGAAGGCTGAGACGAGACATGATAGCCATGTACAAATATGTGAGGGGAAGTCATAGGGAGGAGGGAGCAAGCTTGTTTTCTGCTGCCCTGGAGACTAGGACGCAGAACATTGGCTTCAAACTACAGGAAAGGAGATTTCACCTGAACATCAGGAAGAACTTCCTGACTGTGAGGGCCGTTCGGCAGTGGAACTCTCTGCCCCGGACTGTGGTGGAGGCTCCTTCTTTGGAGGCTTTTGAGCAGAGGCTGGATGGCCATCTGTCGGGGGTTCTTTGAATGCAATTTCCTGCTTCTTGGCAGGGGGTTGGACTGGATGGCCCTTGAAGTCTCTTCCAACTCTACTATTCTATGATTCTATGATTCTATACAAGAAAAAATACAGTTTTTATCCCTACACCACCTGCATTAAGGAGGCTTCAATCCCCTATTTCCACCTCAAAAATAAGAGGGAAAGCCAACAAAAAGGTGGCTGGAAGGAATGTTATATCACATATGGCAAGGGAAATATGCCAGTGCTATTTGTTGAGCCACAGCAGGCAATCACGCCTATGATGGTGGCGAGACCGAGAGCAGGGCCTCCCTAGAAGATCTTAATCTCTACAGCTTCCAACTGATACAGTGGAGAATCCATATGGGAATTTTCTGTGAAACGGTATTAAAATGAGGAACTTCTGAAAAAAGTTACCATAGAGCACCCTGGAGAATATAGAAAATTCCACTCTCTAAGGACCTCATCACATTTAAACATTAAAATACTTATGCATCCCATATTTTTTTACAGCAGGACGCAGACAGAATCCTGACAGGATGCATATATCCCCCATCATATGAATTTCCTACTGTTTAAAGTAATCCGGTTTGACTAATCACATCATGAAAACTTTGCTCCTCCTAATTCATTGTATACTCTGTGTACATCACATATCATATAGATCTTGCATCTGTGAAGTAGAGAACTGCTATTATTGTCATTTGGCACAAACCGGCAAATAGCCCCCGGTGGTGCAGCAGGTTAAACCGCTGAGATGTTGAATTTGCTGACCGAAAGGTCGGCGGTTCGAATCCGGAGAGTGGACTGAGCTCCCGCTATTAGCCCCGGCTTCTGTCAACCTAGCAGTTCAAAAGCATACAAATATGAGTAGATCAATAGGTACTGGTTTTGCGGGAAGGTAACGGCACTTCATGCAGTCACTCCAGCCACTTTGGAGGTGTCTATGGACAACGCCGGCTTTTCAGTTTAGAAATGGAGATGAGCACCAACCCCCAGAGTCGGACCCGACTATACTTAATGTCAGGGGAAATCTTTACCTTTTTCATGCTGTATAAAAATATTCTTAGGTATTTTCCATTCAAATTATTATGAAAACACATTTTTAAAAGGACTGAGGACTTCAAAGTAGCCTCTATAGAAGTCTTCTCTTGTCATGTCATTAGACACAAATGGTGATGATATGACAAATCCTGAGGTCTGCAGGAACCACCCACAGACATATTCCCAAAGGAGACATTACAGCACAGGGGACAGAATGCTTACTGTTTTGCCGATTACACATAAAGCAGCGCATTTCATGCAATTTTTATTTTAAAAACACAATATGAATCCTGTGTCCAAATGCTCCATTTCTGCCACCTTTTGCACACAGTTTCCAGCAGGTTAACAACACCATTTGATAGGACTCATTAAGATTCATATGCTGACGAGCTCAGAAACAGACTATAGCTTAATGTGATCAGGTCCTAGGATTTTACCGAGTCTTCGGGGTCAATTCCATAGTAATTTCTGGTAGAAGCACAGCATAGAACCATCCTGAGGACCTGGTAAATTCTGATAGAGGGTGTGTGTGTGTGTGTGTGTGTGTGTGTGCGCGTGGATATGATTAGGTGAAATTATGTATTACTGGTCAAAATTCTATTAGAGAATCTACACACCTATGTTTCCCTTACATGTGCAGTTTGTGCACTATGGTGGTTGATATTCCCTTCCCCTCTTCACAGTGCCCATAACCTCGTCCTCTGCAACTTCTTGAAAAACCCCATAAGTTGCCCCACATGTTCCCAAAATGATGACACTGCTAAGATAGTGCTAGATTGTTTCATATCTGGTCATGTTGACATATGTGAATGCTACTCTGAGCCTGCATACTCACTATGAAGCACAGAATGGCCATGTAAGATGGCTTCAATAAGTTTATGGAAGACATATGGCTTAATGTAGCCTGGGTCTGCATGCAGATATTCATGCTATATTGAGCATTGAGGTCAGTGACTGACCTAGTTTTTGAGAAAAGCCACTTTCTGCCTTATATATTTCAGTCACAAATATGTGATTTTGGGATTCTCAAAATGAGCTAGAATTCTGTATCATAATTAGGATAAAGAAAGCTGCCATATTGGCCATCTTCTACTCAATGTACTTTTTATTTATCACTTGTTACATTAAGAAGGCTTCAATCACTGCAAGACACTTTAAACTGGAGTCAAATGATCCACAAAGCAGAAGTAGTAAGTACTGTTCAACATGGTCTGCAAACAGATAAGAGAGAAGGAAATGGTTGAATGTACAGTAGAGTCTCACTTATCCAACATAAACGGGCCAGCAGAATGTTGGATAAGTGAATATGTTGGATAATAAGGAGGCATTAAGGAAAAGCCTATTAAACATCAAATTAGGTTATGATTTTACAAATTAAGCCCCAAAACATCATGTTATACAACAAATTTGACAGAAAATGTAGTTCAATATGCAGTAATGCTATGTAGGAATTACTATATTTATGAATTTAGCAACAAAATATTATGATGTATTGAAAACATTGACTACAAAAATGACTTGGATTATCCAGAACATTGGATAAGCGAGTGTTGGATAAGTGAGACTCTACTGTACTTTCAACTTGAAGAAAATGTTTCTGTACATCAGATTTGTAAAGATGGTTTACACGCCTGTGGTATGCTATTATCTTCTGACAGTACAGTGATATTAAGAAAATTCCCTATGCCCCTTTCCTGTAAGACAAGAAAATACAATTTTCTGTCTACATCCAGTGCTTTGTGGTGTTGCTCTGACCCCAAGCACCTTATGGATATGCCTTTTTCATTTTCTAGTTCCAGTACAGGTAGCAATGACCCTGAAAGTGTAGAAATAAAAACATCAATTTTTCACTAGTGTTGGGGGATGAGATGAAACACCAAGTATTCCTCACAGCTGAGTAATATCTGTAAGGTGTAGAGATGAAAAGATATTATGTGGAGATAAAAATATGAAAAACGGATACCAAAGTTTTATCAGTTTGTTCAAGCACTGTTGTAGTACACTTGCGCCTTAATTATTGACAGAGGGTTAAATCAATTTGCCAGCTCAGATATTACAGTAAAATGTGGCTTAACAAATTGTACATCCGCACTGTAAAATTAATGCTATTTGTCACTACTAATGAAAGTTGCAGTTTTACTAGGTTTTTATTCTTTTCTGTCAAAGAGTGCTGGTGCTTCATCAAACTACAAATCCCACAATGCCATATCATTGAGCCATGGGAGTTAAAGTGATGTTAAACTGTATTAATTCTATAGTGTAGATGTATTTTATGAAACTCAACCCACAATGGAGATAGCACTCTGACTACCTTATCAGACGGGCCAATTTGCCCATCGTATGCTACTTCACTTCCCTTTTCAGCATGAAGCTCTTCAAATGATGTAAAGGATCTTCTGGCTGGGCTCCATGCTAAAAAGGGAGGTAAATCAACACCCGCCATCACCATGATGAAAGCCTTCCTGTGTTGCCTTTCCTTCAATGGGTGGAAACCAGGCAGTGATGCTTTCCCGCATAGGATGAGGAGGAAAGTAAAGTGGGCAATGCAGGGTGTGGAGAGGCAGCTTCTCCACGTCCCCACAAGAATCCATGGTCCCTTCTAATAAGGTCCATAGCCATCACTCATGCCTAATATTTGAAAGAATGTCTTTTTAGATTGTTTAAACAAACCAGTTGTCTGTCAGGAATGATCTGGTATAGAACAAGACCCAAGAAGCCTACTAGTAGAATTTAAGTCTCTCTCATTGTACTTATACTAGTTCTCCAGCGAGGTTGAGAATGTTTGTTGTTTTCCATGGCTTCCCTTTGAGTAGCTTCATGCCATGATCCAGTGCTTGGCTCTTGGATTTGTAGCCTTGTGCACCCATGATAGAAGGATAATTTCGGCATTCACTGTAAATGTGTTTTTCTTCTCAAATTCAACATTTCAAGCTGGAACAATCCTTGCTCACGCCCACAATCACTTAGTGCCAGAGGGCTATAACTATACCCCAGTGTCTCCCAGTTACTCTTGTGCACTCAGGATATGGCTCATTGTATAAGGGGCCCCTGGTGGCACAGTGTGTTAAAATGCTGAGCTGCTGAACTTGTCCCAGGTTCAAATCCCGGGAGTGGAGTGAGCACCCGCTGTTAGCTCCAGCTTCTGCCAACCTAGCAGTTTGAAAACATGCAAATGTGAGTAGATCAATAGGTACCACTCTGGCGGGAAGGTAACGGCGCTCCATGCAGTCATGTCAGCCACATGACCGTGGAGGTGTCTATGGACAACACCAGCTCTTCGACTTAGAAATGGAGATGAGCACCAACCCCCAGAGTCAGTCATGACTGGACTTAACGTCAGGGGAAACCTTTACCTTTTTTCATAAGGAGGCAATGAATACCTCCTTCCACAAAACTCTCATGAGAACCTACTCTGGCATCATTAACAAAAGTGGAGCCTCCGGTGGCCTAGGGGATAAAAGCCTTGTGACTTGAAGATTGGGTTGCTGACCTGAAAGCTGCCTGGTTCGAATCCCACCTGGGGAGAGCATGGATGAGCTCCCTCTATCAGCTCTATCAGCTCCAGCTCCATGTGGGGACATGAGAGAAGCCTCCCACAAGGATGGAAAAACATCCGGGCGTCCCCTGGGCAATGTCCTTGCAGACAGCCAATTATTTCACTCCAGAAGCAACTCCGGTTGCTCCTGACACGAAAAAAAAATTAAGAAACGTGGGATGTCATTGACAAGATTCTAGCCAATATTTTTATTAGAGCGGGTCATTTCTCCAGAAGTTATTTAGCAATCACCAATCAAGCAGGGACATCTCATGTAACATACATTTGTGGAGCAGCCCACTCTATGAGAAGCTGTCTTACCCATGAAGAGGATGAAATCATAAGGAATTGGGAAACTGACATTTAAAGGAAGTATTGTGTGAGAGAGAAAGATTGTGCAGAAGTTCTTTCTTTGGAAACTGTCACTTTCCTTAAAATGTGATGGAAAAATTAAACCTTGATAGGTGCTTGATCTTGTCAACACATCTTTGCAATAATAACAAAGACAATCTACAGCTTTTACTTTGAAATATATTAAAATAACTATTTATTTCCACCAGCAGTGAATGTGTAGTCTTAAATTGGATGTGAAGATGGAGGGGATTTTTTTTGTTCTCATTTTTAAAACGCCTAGGAAATTACACTGACATGCTACATACTGATATTCTTCAAACTGGCACCTTTCAGGTATGCTGTCATCTATGCCAGTTGGAGATGGTTGGAGTTGCAGTCTCATACATCCATAGAATCCCATGTCTGCTGTGTACATTTTCTCCCAGCTGGTCAATGTGATGCATGTTTTCTTGCAGTTAACATTTTTGTTTTGTTTTTTTGAAAACCTTTCATTTTCTAGAGTGCCATGTGTGGAGAAATCACGGACTTTGCTTAACCTCTTAACCTTGCATCTGCAGATGTTTCTCTTTCAAAGAATTACAAAAACAAAATAATTCAATTGTGTAAAACAGGTTTTGCAATAATTTCTTTCTTGTTCTCCCTTTGGGCATTTAAAATGCCTCTGTCTGACCTAGGCTTATTTGTTTGCTTGCTTGCTTGCCTTTTTTTTAAAAGTTTTTATCTAGAAAATGAGATCTCTTTTTGCCAACTGCATTTAAGAGAAAGGAGACAATCTCAGCAAGTGCCAAAGATTCAAACACAGATGCAGATTGCTTCAGCTGATAAAAGCCAAGTAACAAAGTCAAGACCCTTGCGATTCAAACAAAAAAATAAAACAGCATAGTTTTTATTCTGTTGTGACAAACACAGTAGCTTTAATCAATGGTTGTGTGATGAATCAACACATGGGTTAGTTCAAATAATTTGATAGCTCTCCTTTAATTGAGACTGACTATAGCATTTAGGCTTGATCTCATTTTGGACAAGCAGGATGAATAAGTGAATATACTCCTAAATTCCTAAGAGTTCGTGTCCAAAGCTGGATTAAAGAGGAAATCAGATTGTTAATACAATGGGCATGTAAGCAAAATAAATGGAAACAAGAAATTATAGCACAGCAAAAAAAGTTCCCAGATAATTTCACAGGAAAATCTTAGAATTGGGTAGAAGGGAATTAGGATATTGCCAGTCTCTATTTTCTGAAGACAAGAATTGGGGCTTCTGTGTAACTACTCGGGAACAGTAACACTGGAGGTAAGACTTCCATTTCCTTGTCTAAATGTAGGTTGATTCAAACTAAATGGACAAAGGACAGAGATAATTTTAACCTACATCTCAGATGTTCCCCTTTTAGTGAAATACTTCTTTTGATGAGAGTTGCAGATTTCCTGTCAACACAAATACTAGTTCTGAGGGTGGATTTTCATTGGGACCATAACAAGGTAGAAAAAGGTGAAATTCCTTCTCCATGCTTGCTTTGGTCCCAGTAATGGACACACAAAAACACTCACACACTTCACTGGTGCTGTCCTCACTTTTAAAAACTAGCACATGGGATGCAAACCCACCTTTAATTGAACATCTAGTTTGATCTTAAGACAAACTGAGCTTTCTGGCTTCTAATTTGACCTTTCAAATTGGAAACCAATACAATCTAACTGGCCAGACAGCAATATAGTATGTATTCACATCAATAGAGTGCATGTTCCTTACAACATATGAAGCCCTCGCTGCCATTAAAAATAATGTGTTCCCTCCAGAGAGATTAGCGAAGATGTACAATTGCACCGATAAATGCTGGAAATGTGGGAAAGAAAAAGGCACATTTTACCACCTGTGGTGGTCATGCAACAAAGTAAACAGCTATTGGAAACAGATTCATGTACATCTAGAAAAGATATTAAATACAAATTTTAAAATGACACCACAAATGTACCTTTTGAACATGCCCAAAGAAGAATTGGAAAGGAAATATGGAAGAATTTTGTTTTACGTGACAGTGGCAGCTCGGGTAGTATACACTAGATATTGGAAAACCTCAGAGGTACCTCCCTTAGCAGAACTGGAACAATATATTATAGAGATGATGATGATGGACAAAATAACGATACACTTAAGAGGAGAACCTTTAGAGAACTTTGTTAATGAATGGCAACCAATGATCCAATATTTCAATGTAAAATTAATCTAAAAATGTACATAGAGGAAGCTAATAGACTGAAGGCAAGGAGGAAACAGATATAAATTTGGAACGTATAATATTTTAATATGTACTATACAAATAGAAGCCTGTGACCCCTTGTTGAAAATATATTGTCTGAGAAATGATTATGAAAGACTAATAGATGAAAGTATGGCACTGTATGCAACAAACACCTGCAATATATATATATTTGAATGAATGAAAATAAATAAACATTATATATATATAAATAATGTGTTCCTTACCTTAATAAGCTTTGGCCCATTGGATATAGCTGTGGATGGGTTTAGGGTCTAGAGAGAATTAAGAAGTGTAATACAATAAATAAACTTAGGAATGTTCTAGATCAGGACTTCTTAAACTTTTCCTACTCACAACCCCTTTCCATCTCAGAAATTATTATGTAACCTCAGGTATATAGGCATATAAAATAGGTGTAAAATATTTACTGATAATTTGTCAGCATTTGCAAGGCTCGCAAAACAGGCAGATTTCCCTTTTTTTGGAGTACAGCTGAAGCATCTTCTGCAGAGTGCACTGTAAATACTGCATGTTGTTGCTAACAGATTTTATTAAATGAGTAGCGTTGAGAAACCTTTTACAATACTACATGTTGTTGCTAACAGATTTGATTAAATGAGTAGCATTGAGAAACCTTTTACTATTGCCAACATTTGTGATTCCAACATTGAGCTAAGGGGAACCCATTTGGGGATGGGACTCAAAGCTTAAGGAGCAGTGGTCTAGATTATGAATGATCTTTATAATAATAATAATAATAATAATAATAATAATAATAATAATAATAATAATAATTAAAAAAAAAACTTTATTTATACCCCGCTACCATCTCCCCAACGGGGACTCGGGGCAGCTTACATGGGGCCATGCCCAGAACAATACAATATAGCAAAATATAAAAACAACGTATCATAATACAATTACAACAATACAAAAATAATCATGTACAGTACAACACAAAATCAAAAAAGCAATATAACAGGGCGGGCCGCATGAACACTCAGTTAAAACTTGGGGTGAGAAAAAGATAAGAATAAAACCACGGGGAGCAGAGACATAAGATAGCAAACAGTCTGGAGGATAGATGATGGGGGGAGTAACAAAAAAGTGTGTAACAGTTACTCTCCGAAAGCACACCGGAAGAGCCATGTTTTTAAATCTTTCCTAAAGGCTAAAAGAGTGGGGGCTTGCCTGATTTCAATGGGCAGTGAGTTCCACAAACGGGGGGCCACAGCAGAAAAGGCCCTCTCCCTTGTTCCCACAAGGGGGGTCTGGGATACAGGCAGTGGCGACAGGAGGGCCTCCCCTGATGATTGAAGAGATCGGGCAGGTTTATGGTAGGAGATACGGTCACGAAGGTAGGTGGGTCCCAAACTGTTTAGGGCTTTATATATGATGGTCTGCACCTTGAATTGGGATCGGAAAATGAACGGTAGCCAGTGGAGCTCCTTAAACAGGGGAGTAGATCTCTCCTGTTGGTGGTGATACAGCCTCAGAAATCATTTATCCCTTTGTTTGAAAATCTTATTTTTTTTCTTACAGCTTCACTCTGACCAGGACAAAGGAGATGGTTCACTTAAATACATCCTTTCTGGAGATGGAGCAGGAGATCTTTTCATTATCAATGAAAACACTGGGGATATACAGGCTACAAGGAGACTAGACAGGGAAGAAAAGCCGGTTTATATTCTTCGAGCTCAGGCTATCAATAAAAGGACCGGAAGACCAGTAGAACCAGAATCAGAGTTCGTCATTAAGATCCATGACATCAATGACAATGAGCCACTGTTTACAAAGGACATTTACAATGCTAGTGTCCCAGAAATGTCTGATGTAGGTAAGTATCAGATCAGTCAACAATGCAGAGACTGGTTTTGTATTAGACGGTGTACAGGCAATTCTGAATGTGATAGGTTTCATCAAATAATTATACATAGATCTATCAAACTATACAATTGACATGTCATGTGAAATCTGACTTGATAGTTAGACTAAAATGAGGCTATTGAGAGATGACAGGAAGTGCGTCTGCACTAGCCACAAATGGTGATACTGATCTAGAGAGGGGTACTCCATATCACCATCACCAGAGTCTGCGTGGCAACCTGCCAATCCAGCCTAGTGGATAGATGGCAATCATATGGCTTAGAAGCATTGGAACCAATTTGGGCCACTGAACCACCACCCTTACTGGTGCCCACAATAACCAGAGAGATGAAGCAACATGAGAGAGGAATGGGTGGAAGGGAGGAATCTCTCCCTTCTTTCATTCGTCTCATCTCGTATTGTTTCATCACTCTGGCTGTGCAAAACCTACCTAGATTGGCAGCTACACATTCAATTATTTCATTTTCACAAGTGAGAATGAATAATTTCCAGTTTTCTCCCATCTATGGAGAATTTTTAAAAGTATTTCTTCAAACATCCCATTTTTTTCAAGACATTCTGCACTAAAAAGATGTGAGGGGTTTTTTTTTGGTTTTTTTTTTGCATGAGAATTGTGGAAGGTTGCAGAAAAAAATGCTATTTTCTGGTAGAAAAAACAAATTTTGCACTATGGCAATATGTATCTTTTTTCAATATGTATGATTTTTGCACAAGAGTTTTTGTCATGTGTTGCTAAAGATTTTTGTTTGTGTAAAAAACCAGTAATCTTGGACAAAAACAAATGTGTCTAAAATTACTTTTTGTTTGATTCAAGAAGAAAATAAGTGAAGAATTACATCCCTTCAATGCACATATTTTATGTTTAAAAAGAAAATTGTAGGTAGAGCATCAATAAAGTAATAGGAGAAAATATAAAATTATTTTAAAATGCATTATTATTGCTTTTGACTTTGGTGTTACAGTAGAGTCTCACTTATCCAACACTCGCTTATCCAACGTTCTGGATTATCCAATGCATTTTTGTAGTCAATGTTTTCAATATATCGTAATATTTTGGTGCTAAATTCGTAAATACAGTAATTACTACATAGCATTACTGTGTATTGAACTACTTTTTCTGTCAAATTTGTTGTATAACATGATGTTTTGGTGCTTAATTTGTAAAATCATAACCTAATTTGATGTTTAATAGGCTTTTCCTTAATCTCTCCTTATTATCCAACATATTCGTTTATCCAACGTTCTGCCAGCCCGTTTACGTTGGATAAGCGAGACTCTACTGTATATTTATTTATAACCCTTTCACCCAAAAATTGGGCTCATGATTTAAAAGAACAAAACAATTAAAGACATGTCAAAAGATAAACATTAAAAGAGAATGAAACTATTGTTTTCTACATCTTCTCTCTTTTCCATTTCCACAGAAACTAATTTTATTGGTTTTAAGAAATAATTGGAAACTAGAGACCAAATCAGAAATGGCTTTGCCATATCATTTGCTTTGGAGTAGGAGATATTTCTTATTGCCAATATTCGAAATATGGGGATATGTCAGGAGTACCCCACATACAAAGCCAGTTCCATAACCCAAGCTCTGCATTAACTATTTGTAAAAAAAAAAAAAAAGAGTAGATAATGCAGGGGCAAAAAAAAAACCAAAAACCACGAGAAACATCATGTCTACTTTGATCCCAGAATGACATTTAGGCAGAATAATTAAGTACAACGGAGCCTCCGGTGGCTCAGTGTGTTAAAGCGCTGAGCAGCTGAACTTGCAGACCAAAAGGTCCCAGGTACAAACCCGGGGAGCGGAGTGAGCGCCCACTGTTAGCTCCAGCTTCTGCCAACCTAGTAGTTCAAAAACATGCAAATGTGAGTAGATCAATAGGTACCGCTCCAGCGGGAAGGTAACGGCGTTCCATGCAGTCATGCAGGCCACATGAACTTGGAGGTGTCTATGGACAATGCCGGCTCTTCGGCTTAGAAATGGAGATGAGCACCAAACCCCCAGAGTCGGACACGACTGGACTTAACGTCAGGGGAAACCTTTACCTTAATTAAGTACAATTGTTGCCTCCATGTTTCAAGAAGACTATCATATGTTTTTATAAATTGTGCAAAGTACATAAGACAATACAAATATTCTCATGTGAATCAAATACATTGCTGTAAATCTTGATCTAATCCACAAATCTATTTCTAGCCTCTGTCCCACTCTAAAAAGAAACCCTTTTGAAGTTGTACCTATTTTAGAAACTCCAGATAATGAGTGCATGCATCTGGCTTGAAGGAAGAGTGGCAGTTTTATATGATTTCTCTAAATAGTATATCTCTCTCTGTATTTTATGACTGCAGGTACATTTGTCGTGCAAGTCACAGCAACCGATGCCGATGACCCTACATACGGGAACAGCGCAAGAGTGGTCTACAGCATTCTCCAGGGGCAGCCATATTTTTCTGTTGAGTCTGAATCAGGTCAGGGGACCTTATTCTGTCATTCTCTGACAAACTCCATAATTTAAAATGACATTCTAAGTCAAGCTAGGAAGTATTAGGCAAATTCCGCAAAACAAAATCCATCTGAGTTTGTGCAGAATGCCAAATAGAATGCTATATTGACAAACATAATCTATGGGATATTAATCGGAGGGAATTAAAACCTAGTCAGCCAGATCTTCAAGGCCCTGTTTTAAACTCATTTCAATAAACAAATGTTGGGCATATTTGAGATTCCTTCATCAAAAACAATATATTTAAAGGCTTTGGTGGAGTGAAAGAAAAGAAAGAAGGCAAGGCAGGTAGTGTCATAGCTCACATCCTGGTATGCAGATGGTCAAGCATCTCCAGCTCGATTTAGAGATGGACAAATTCTTCCAAATTCAAACTTTTAAATCCTCAAGTTCCTTTGTAAAAAAAAATCCCAATCGTGTGGAGTTTTTTTTCTCCAAAAGTGAACTTTAATGCAATTATCTCCCATTTGGATCGTCCAAATCCAATACCTAGAGCCATTCCCAGTGTGGAGAGGAGCATGTTCAACATATGTTCAAGCTAAGAGTTTTTTGGCTGATAGAAAGAGAAAGAGGAGGCAACATGAATTCAGCCCCAAAGACAACTAAATGCAATACAATTTTGTGGTCTTAAATGCTCTATGCTCAGTATTCCAGCCATTCTTATCCTCCTACTCCCTTTTCTGATGAACATCAAGTCAGCATTTGATGAGCACTACACGTGTTCAGTTCTAATTTAGTGATTTTGTAGTATCGCCTGCACAGTTAGAAGTTCCTTTTTTCAAATGATGTTTTGTACTCCTGCAATGTCTGGAATCCCCTTGAACTTGCTGATACATCCCCTTGCACAGAGGATTTGGTTTACCAAATTTAAGTTTATACTTTGAAGCTAGCACCCTTGAGTGGATGACAGAATGGATAATATTGGAAAACAGGCAGATGCTAACACTAGAGAGACACAATCTAAAAGCGGGGTGGCATATGTACATATGGTACGAGAGGAAAAAGAGAAAAAAATGGCAATCATTTTGTGCACTGCACCCTGTTAAAGGTATGGGAAAATTGCAAAAGAAGACTTCACTCAAAAACATTCTTATGGTTATCACAGTTAGAAGCCTGTATAAAAGGGAATTTGGTTGGAATATCTGGCCCATTTACAGATAAATCTTAAAGAGGGACAACAAAGAATTTAAGATAAAATCACGAGAAGAATTAAAAGTAGAATTTGACAATATATTGTGTTTTCAGATAAAAGACCATTTCACAAAGATAATAAATTGGTTTTTTTAAATAAAATGACGATTTGGGACAAAATAATTACAAATCGGGGAAAAGGAATCACCAAAATCTACGAATTATTACTAAATTGGAGTACAGAAGAGGAAGAGATTAAAGAGTGTATAGTCAAATGGGCAAGAAATATAGGCAGAACAATAAAACTAAAAGAATGGGATACAGTTTGAAATACAGTAGAGTCTCACTTATCCAAGCCTAGCTTATCCAAGCTTCTGGATTATCCAAGCCATTTTTGTAGTCAATGTTTTCAATATATCATATTTTGGTGCTAAATTTGTAAATACAGTAATTACAATATAACATTACTGCGTATTGAACTACTTTTTTCTGTCAAATTTCTTGTATAACATGATGTTTTGGTGCTTAATTTGTAAAATCATAACCTAATTTGATGTTTAATAGGCTTTTCCTAAATCTCTCCTTATTATCCAACATATTCGCTTATCCAAGCTTCTGCTGGCCCGTTTAGCTTGGATAAGTGAGACTCTACTGTAATAAAATTAAATTATACTTACTCTTATGATTTGAAAGAAAATTGGCTGAAAATGATGCATCAATGGTATTTAACCCCCCCAAAATTAGTTAAATTTGGAAAAGACATAAATTACAATTGCTGGAAATGTGGAAAAGGAGTAGGCACATTTCATCACATGTGGTGGACATGTGAAGTATCAAAATCCTTTTGGAAAGAAATTCAGGATGTATGTCAAACAATCATGAAACAAACAATTCCACTACAGCCAGAATTTTTTTCTTTTGGGGATGACAAATATTGAATGGGTCCTAAACAAGGATAAATTATTCACATACTTGACAGCAGCAGCGAGAGTGGTGTTCGCTAGAGTATGGACGACCCATAATAGACGACCCATAATACTACGAAAGAAGATCGATTAGAGAAAATAATAGATATTATGTGTATGAATAGATTAACTTTCCTGACTTCTAGATTATAAGGCAAATACATAAAGACAACAGACTGGATGTTACTAAAGGAATTGATAAAAGAAAATAACATCAAGATGCTAATTGAATAAGAAGAAAAGACACGAGTATAACATCACTGTATGACAAAGAGAGGAGGGAGTGTTTATAAAGACCATACAAAATCATTAACAAACTGAGACCACTATCATGAAAAATGGAAACAACCACCCCCTTCCCCCCATGACCTATCTACCTACCCCCTCCACCTTTTCATATCTGTGCCAAACCTTCAATAAAAATTATTATAAAAAAATAAAACCTGTATAAAATCTGGATGCGGGAAAAGACAGAGATACACAAATACAGGAGAAAGGAAGCAGCAAGGGGGTAGGATTTACGTTGCTTTCAAGAGCCCAAAAGATTTTAGCATCAGATTAATAGGCTGATAAAAAAAACACGAGGAAACATTAACACATGCAGACAGCTTGAACGTTTTTCTTCCTCTGTAGTGGCATTTGCTGATATGGTGCCAGTTGGCAGGCAATGGCACCAGAGATATTCAGGCAAGGCTGTAAATTAGTGCAGCAATTCGGCAAGAGTTAAATACTTACTGCAAGGTAACTGCAGTCATTGCTTAGTGACTGTAGTCAAGAGAATAAGATTGAGAGGTAAATTTATTCTGCAATGTTTCTAGGTTGCTTTTCTACTGAATAATAATAATAACAAATTGTCACAAAAAGTATAGAATACTGCCCAAACTTTTAATTATGGTGTGACCTCCTAGTCAGAAGTGCCCTTATTTATAACCATTTTTTAATTTGCTTAATGAAGTCTTCTAAACTTTACTATCTCTTTGATGTATTAGTTTGAGCTTTAAACAATTTTATATTATTTCACTTATTATTTAGGTAGTCCCATAGTTTACCACTTTTGTGAGTGGTAATTATGAAGTTTCATTTATTACTTTGGTCGTCTTATGGTTAACCATTTTTGTTAGTGGCATTATTATGAAGATTCACTATATTCTGTGTTTTTATTGTTTTGTCAGAATATACATGCAGATCCACAAAATATATAATGACCTGCCTGCCATTCTTGAGACCTCCTTGTGTTAAAAAGAGATATGGGGTCGATGTATATTTTAATTCCCATTCAAAGCTGCATAAAGGAAATATGCAATCTATATAAATAAAAGGGTAATGGAATCGCTCCACCGGACAAAACAACAAAACTAAAGCCCCCCCCCCCCAACCTCAAAATTTGACAACAGAACCCATCATCCACGTCTCTAGGTTCATACAACAAAACTAGACATCCCCAACCTCCATGGGGCCTAAAAAACCCCAAAAACTGGAACGCTCCATCTGCGCCTGTGCCAAAGGCCAGCATGAGCACAGAAAGCACAACCCCCACCCCTCCCTTCCACGGCTCAATCCATTTCCTGCCACAGACACTGCTGCCATCTTTCAAAAACTTCTGCTTCTGAGGAGGACCAAGGTGGGGAAAAGGGACTAAAATGGAAGGCCAGATCCCCTCACAAACTACCTATCGGTACCAAACTTTTCCACCCCCCTCCTCGCCAGCGGAGTCACCAGCACTCCCCTTACCTTCTCGCTTTTCAACTCCAAACCTCCCCCCCTCCCCGCAGGTGGAACCACCAGCACTCCCCACTCCTCTTTCCTTCACCGCTTTAGCCACCAAGACACACCCGCCAGCCAGCACCCAAAAAACTGCCGCTTCTCAGGAGGACCAAGCTGGGCTGGAAATAGCGGCCCACATTGCCCCATAAAACAGGCACACCACAGAGGTACAGGGGGAGGGGGATATGAGGGGGAGGGGGAGGGAGGAAGAATTCTCCCTCAATTACTTTCAGTTTCTCCTTCTCTTTCCCTCAATTTACCCCTCAATCATAATAAAAAATACTAACAACAATAACAATAAACAGCTTCACAGGCAAAAAGCAGCCAGGCAGTGAAGCTGCGAGGCCATTCAGTGCTAATCAAGCTCACCAATGCCAACATTGGCACTTGCCCTCCAAACAGACAATACAATACAGTGTCACTTATCCAAGCTTCACTTATCTAATATTTATAAATACATAACATTACTGTATCTCATATGTAATAATTAACTCTGGTCAAATAAGAAAACAATAGAACAATAGAATCTCTAAAATCAGGACACTAAATACAAAACAACACTCAGAAGACAGGGCAATTCCAGACAGGAAACAATCACACCCAGATAACACCTCCCAAAAAAGGATTCCCTCAACCAGGAAACAGCCAGGCCTTGAATCTGCAAGGCCATTCAATGCTAATCAAGGTAACTAATTGCAACATTCATACTTGCTACATACACTCAGACTATTCATTACTATTCAACCTCCCAACCAACAATTCCACAAGGTAGAAAGCGCCCAGGCTTCCAAGCAGCAAGACTACTCACTCCTCTTCAACCTTCCCAACCAAGATTTCCCCTACATCAAAAATCCTCACTTTTGGAAACCATCAGGGCACTCCGTCCCATTCAACCAGTCCAAGCAAGGAGGCTCCTATATAGAAAGCGCCCAGGCTTACAAGCAGCGAGGCTACTCACTGCAATTCCAATTGGCCACAGCAACACGTGACAGGGCACAGCTAGTGGACTCATAAAATAAGGAAACGTCAGAGCTGTAGCACCACAACGGATTACTAATGCTTCTGTTATGCTTGGACATTGGTTAGCATATCTAGCAGAGCTCTCAGAAAAATGCAATTGCATCTAAAGGACAGTGGGGGTCTTGAAACCATTAACCCCACAACATAAAATTGTGTAGCTACTTTACTAAAGAGAAAGTGAATAACTTAGCTTGCTTACAATATCTTGGCTTTTCCAAAAAGGGTATCTAGAAAAGCAACCTGCCCACTGATAACTAACTCCAAAAGGAAGGTAGGATCACAGTAAGGGGCTGGGCTGTGGCGCAGCTGGTTAGTAGCCATCTGCTATTAATCACTATGGTCATGAGTTCAAAGCCAGTCCATGTCGGAGTGAGCACCCGACCATTAAAAGAAATAGCCCTGCTCATTGTTGACCTAAACAACCCGAAAGATATTTGCATCTATCAAGTAGGAAAATTTAGGGAAGCTGATTTAACTAATTTAAGACACCATAAAAATCATCCAGCAGCATTTGGAGTGAGGAAGTATCCAAGGACTCGGTGTCACAGTAGATGATGAAACAGCTGCTCCCCCTGTGGCCGGAATCGAGCATTCCCTCAGGAAGCTGGAGAATGTTAAATTGCCTCTGAGTCTGTGTCTCTGTCTCTATGTTCATATGGCATTGAATGTTTGCCATGTATGTGCACATTGTGATCCGCCCTGAGTCCCCTTCAGGGTGAGAAGGGCGGAATAGAAATACTGTAAATAAATAAATAAATAAATAAGGCATTTTGCTGACTCAGAAGGATAGGCTGAAGCTGCCATCAATCTTCCCTAAAGCCAAAATACATGGTACCTGAAATCAGCTGTATGGTGGGTCTTTCACACTATACAATTATGGTGCCACAATTACATTTTAAGTGCCATGGTTGCATCCTGTGGGATCCTGGGGCTTGTAGTTTGGCGAGGCACTAGAGCTCTTTGACAATTCTATACTACCTAAACTGCAAATCTCAAGAAGTTGCCTTGGTAGCTAAATAATTTCACAGGAGTCAAGGTTTAGGAGGGGGAAAAACTCACAAGCTCCTCTCCCATCAGTGAGAGTAAAAAACAATAATATAACAACAACAATAATATAAGTAAATGTTTACATTTGCTCCTCTTAAAGGCATCTAGATCTAAAGCTGCAAGGAGGTTCTTAAGGCGAGAGATATGCCATTGACTCCCAAAAAAATTAATATTTTAAGTACTGTCCTTTTTCAATTCCAGGCATCATCAAAACAGCTTTGCTGAACATGGATAGAGAAAACAGGGAGCAATACCAAGTGGTCATCCAGGCCAAAGACATGGGCGGACAGATGGGCGGATTATCAGGAACCACTACAGTGAACATCACGCTGACTGATGTCAATGACAACCCACCTCGCTTCCCTCAAAGTAAGGAAGATATCATTATTCTGATTTCTTTAGTTAAAGCCACTTATCAGTATTTTAATTAGATGATGTGAACTGAGTGAATTAACTCAATGATGTGAACAGAGTGAATCAAAGTAATACTTAAGTCTAGTGGAGAAGGCGGTTATTAAGTAGAATTGCTGATTTTATTCTATTGGTAGGTGCTGCTATATTTCAAAGTGCAAACAACTTTCATGACAATCTCTATCGATATCTCCTTAGTAAATTCCAAAAACCCAGAAAGCTATGTTGATTAGAATAGCCATACCCACAGATAAAGGTACAGCTCTTTAGTCCTGCAAACTCTGATTCCACTACACTATGTTGGGAATGGCACAAAACCATGCAACTGTGTGGGGAAAAAATAATCAGTGTGATGACAGTACATATAAAACATAGCTTCTTGGAAATCACATCTTTTCATTAAACATAGAAAATACATTTCCAGTCCTTATGTTTGCAAACCAACACTTAAAACTGTAGGAGCAAAGTTGTATAAAATCTGATTAAGACCCCCTCTCGGCGGCATGATTTTTTCATGATCATAATATGCAGGAAATGACGGTATGATTTATGGAAAATAATGCAGATTTGTAATGTATCGTTCTAGGAAACATGTCTGTTCTTGGTTCAGAACTAGTTATTTTACTACAGAATTTCAATTTTCCTCTCCCTTCCCAGAGGAAACTGCAACCCTTCTATTTTTTTTCTTGTCATTAAAGATACTGATTAGTTCCAAAAAGCTTTCTGTTGATGACAATTGGCAATTACATCTAAGCTGGTTTCTCTTCACCTCTGTCTAGTGCCTTTGGTATTATAATGCATGATTTAAATGAGTCAAAGGAAACTGCACAGAGATCAATTGAGTTACAATGGGAAGAAAATTAGTCCAGTTGTAATTCTGCATGTATTATGGATATTTCTGTGTACTTTCTTTTCAGTGGCAATTGGTGCCTGCTGAGGGTGATGGGTCACAGGGCAAGGTCACTCTAGATGGAGCCATTGTTTGAATACACATTTTCTACCAAAGACAAAAGTGTGGTGCATGAACCTTAAGAGCATGAATGCCAAGCTGGCGGGAGCATTCTTACAAAAACACTACTTTGGACCTGTTTTTTCCCCATTTTAAGCAACAACTCCCATTACACAGAACAGCAAGTGACTTGCTTGTAGTGAATGCAATGCAACATAAGGAATCCACATAGCCACACAAATAATAACAGCAAGGGAAACAGTGGTGATAGCAACGACCCGAGCCTCCGGTGGCCTAGAGGATAAAAGCCTCGTAACTTGAAGTTTGGGTTGCTGACCTGAAAGCTGCCAGGTTTGAATCCCACCCGGGGAGAGTGCGGATGAGCTCCCTCTATCAGCTCCAGCTCCATGCGGGGACATGAGAGAAGCCTCCCACAAGGATGGTAAAAACATCAAAAACATCTGGGCGTCCCCTGGGCAACATCCTTACAGACGGCCAATTCTCTCACTCCAGAAACAACTCTGGTTGCTCCTGACACACACACACACACACAAAAAAAGCAATGACCCATTGCAATCCATTACAAAAATGAACAATAAGAACATGCCTCCAGAATTGAAGACCCTTCCAGACAGGCACAAAAATGCAAGCAATGCCTCAGGTAAAACAATGTCTCTGGTAAAAGCAAATTAATTCAAAACAAAGCAGGGGTTCCCTGCTTTGTTCTGAATTAGATAACCCAGATCTAATGGAGTACTGGGCCTGTGGAGACTCACCCTTGGTTAGTCTTGGGACTACCCGGGGGTGAGTCCCCATTGTCATCTTGCACCTTTTGGGCTCCTGGAGCCCAAAAATGCAAGGTGGCACCCCATGTCCATATAGGTAAAAGGTAAAGGTTTCCCCTGACGTTACGTCCTGTCATGTCTGACTCTGGGGGTTGGTGCTCATCTCTATTTCTAGGCTAAAGAGCCGGAGTTGTCCATAGACACCTCCAAGGTCATGTGGCCGGCATGACTGCATGAAGCGCCGTTATCTTCCCGCCGGAGCGGTACCTGTTAATCTACTCACATTGGCATGTTTTCAAACTGCTAGGTTGGCAGGAGCTAACAGCGGCCGCTCCCGCCGCTCCAGGGGTTTGAACCTGGGACCTTTCGGTCTCCAGCTCCATGCTTTAACGCACTTCGCCACCGGGGCTCCTCCACGTCCATAAAACTACCCTTAAATTTTTTAAAAATGTACCTGGCCACCATTATGGTGGTCATAGAGTCCTCCTGACATGTAGAAATGACATGCCAGGAGACGGGGAGGTAGGAAGCTATTTTCCTCCTCGCCTTCCCCACCCTGACATATCATTTCTACATGCCAGGACGACTCAAGGACCACCAGAATGGTGGCTAAGCATGTTTTTTTTTAATTTTAAGGGTATTTTGGGGTGGGGGTTTCATGGTAGCTAGGTGCCATCCTGATACTTACCGAGGTGGCATCTAGACACACACCCTGGGAAAGCCCAGGTTTTTTTGTGTGGGTGAATTTAAACCCATGCTGAAGTGAGTTTTTTAAATCCGCTTTGGAACTGGTTTAAGTTATGTCTAGAAGCATCCTGAGGCTACTAATCAGTCCACATAGTAAGGCAAGGCAATTGAATTTGCCTGGATTCTCCTAACTAGCAATGGAAGGGATGTGATAGCTGAGATAGATAGAAGCACACCCAGGGCATTGATGTTTTGGGCTAGCAATCCTAACTAAATCCAGTCAGCAATCCTAACTAAAACTGCATCAATTCCAAAATGGTTAACATTACTTTAGTGGGCCTCATTGGATCCATTTCTTTAGTAGATCTACTACAGTTGGTAGCCTAAATTTGTGATTTTGAAATACCGTATATACTCGAGTATAAGCCGACCCGAATATAAGCCGAGGCACCTAATTTTACCACAAAAAAACTGGGAAAACATTGACTCTTTTTGAATGTTTACATAAAGCTCAAATTTAATATAAGACTGTCCAACTCTGATCAAATCATTATTCTCATCTTCTTCAATATAAATGTGCTTATGTATCCTTTTAATAGTAATAGAGTAAAATAATACATGTAATAATAATAATAATAATAAATACAGGAAAATAATACATGTAATAATAAATAGAGTAAAATAATAAATGCAATAATAATAATAAGATCAGAGTGAAATAATAAATGTATTAATAATAATAAAAATAGAGTAAATGTAATAGTAGCAACAATAATAATAGAAAAATAATAAATGTACCATATATTCTCGAGTATAAGCTGACCCAAATATGAGCCAACCAGGACCCTCACCCGAGTATAAGCCGAGGGGTCTTTTTTAGTCCTAAAAAAAGGGCTGAAAAACTAGGCTCATACTCGCGTATATAGAGTAAGTACAGGGGAGCTCTTAACTGAAACAATAAGAGGTGAGGGAGGAGGTTACTACCACAATCAACCATACCAATTTCATGCTGTTTCTGTTGATACCACTGGTATGAAACTTGATAATATTCTGTTGTGTTTCTTAGCTTACCTCAGGAAGATTTTACTTTACTGCATTTTCCTTGAAACTATGGGCTACAAATTTACACAAAACCCTTGCCTGTGGAAACCTTGCACATTAATTAAAATGATCAGAACTTTATCCCTTATATATTGACTTTCCATAGGCAGAGAATTTGTGATGCATTTGTTAAGAACAAGGTGCTTTTGTCCTGAAGAAAATCTTGCAATTTTGGACCCAAAATAGGTCAAAATTCTATATGTGTTAAGATACAGTAAGGGTTTTGTTTGTTTAGCCACTTGAGGGATAGCTCATAATATAGGGCAAATATCAGCCTGTGGCTACTGAAAGTAAGAAATTCCTGCTGACATGGGTAGCCTTTGATGTGAGAAGCAGCTCTGTGGCCACAAGAAAACTACACATCTAGCTACAGGCTTCCCTCATACTCTGAGACAATGATGCAGAATTACAATGACCAAAAAGTCCCCCAGACAAACTCTTTGGGTCATTTGTAGTGCAGTATGTTAATAAAAAGGGTTTGGGCTATACTCAGCTTTGTGGCATTATGTCACATTAGGCAATGATTGTTGGTTGTGTTTGGTTCTCTTTCATTGAAAGCACGGATACTTTGAGTTTTCCATGTTCCTTTAGGGCAAAACAGCCCCCTAAATATGTTCAAGAAATAATTTACTAAATTCATTGCAAGGAGAAAAGAACAGAAATGTCTTGCAAGGATTTGCTGATCTAGAAAAAGCAGGGCCCTTCACATATTTTGCCTACTTACCTGCTTATTGGTCTCAAGCCACATGGATGGTGTGATAGGTAGGCCACCAGTCTGCATATGAGCAGTACATACAGTAGAGTCTCACTTATCCAACATAAACAGGCCGGCAGAACGTTGGATAAGTTAATATGTTGGATAATAAGGAGAGATTAAGAAAAAGCCTATTAAACATCAAAATAGGTTATGATTTTACAAATTAAGCACCAAAACATCATGTTATACAAGAAATTTGACAGAAAAAGTAGTTCATTACACAGTAATGCTATGTAGGAATTACTGTATTTACGAATTTAGCACCAAAATATCACAATGCATTGAAAACATTGACTACAAAAATGCGTTGGATAATCCAGAACGTTGGATAAGTGAGTGTTGGATAAGTGAGACTCTACTGTAGTTCCATTTAAGGTGCCAGGCTGGAATTAGTAATTGTGTTTGGCTCCTTACATCATTGGACTAGTATTGTGTTGATAGCTGCAATATCATCCTTTAACGCAGAGCTTTTTCATGATGTTGACACACTTTTTAGATATGCATCATTTTGTGACATAGTAATTCACCTCTACTAGCAAACCAGAGGTTAAACTAATTATAAGAAACTATAATTATTTCTTATATGAGATACTGGTACATACATAATGAAATGTATGGTAACATGACATATCGTATTTATGCAAATCTAATTCTCACATTTTTTGCTAAATTGCCTTGCCAAAGTTAGGGTGCTCATTAGATTTGCATAATACAGTATTTTGAGCCAAAGGTGAAGCTGCTTCAGGACCACTTGGAGCACATATTTGAGGGATGTTATCTCTAATTTTAATTGTCGCGGCTCAATACTATGCAATTTTGGAGTGTGTAGTTTGGCAAGGCATCAGCATTCTTTGGCAAAGAAGGCTCAAGACCGTGTAAAACTACAGTCCCCATGACTCCATAGCATTGAGCCAGTGCAGTTAAAGTGGATTCATTCTACAGCATAGATCAGGCATGAGCAAACTTTAGCCATCCAGATGTTTTGGACTTCAACTTCCTACCGGCTGTTAGGAACTGTGGAAGTTGAAATCCAAAACACCTGGAGGGCCGAAGTTTGCCCATGTTTGGCATAGATGCACTCCAAGGTTTTCTTTTCCGTTGCTGAAAGCTTTGGTGTTCTAACACTTTTGTTTTTAATTAAGGAATTCTAAGCAGGCAGCAACTGTAACGACCAAATTACAAAGAGTGCATATTATGCCACTGCACATTACATTCAGCAGCATTTTTTTTGGTTTCAGGGTTTTGAAAATTGAGGTGCGCATTAGATTTGATGGTGCATTAGGCTTGAGTAAATGCAGTGTTCCCTCACTACTTCGCAGTTCACTTTTTGTGGATTCACTGTTTCGCAGTTTTTCAGTAAACTCTAAAAGACTATTATAAATCATAAAAAATTACAATTTACAGCCTAAGGAAGGGAGAAAGGAGAAGCCAAAGGGAGAGAAAAGGAGCCCAAGCGGCAACAGGGGGAGAAGGACGCGATTTATCAACACACAATTGGTTGATAAAGACTTAAAATAGTGTATAACTACTAAAATAATGTACAAATATTAAAATACAGTAGAGTCTCACTAATCCAAGCCTCGCTTATCCAAGCCTCTGGATAATCCAAGCCATTTTTGTAGTCAATGTTTCCAATATATCGTGATATTTTGGTGCTAAATTCGTAAATACAGTAATTACAACATAACATTACTGCATATTGAACTACTTTTTCTGTCAAATTTGTTGTATAACATGAAGTTTTTGTGCTTAATTTGTAAAATCATAACATAATTTGATGTTTAATAGGCTTTTCCTTGATCAGTCCTTATAATGCAAGATATTCGCTTATCCAAGCTTCTGCCGGCCCGTTTAGCTTGGATTAGTGAGACTCTACTGTAAATATAATGTCTCTACTTCGCGGATTTTCACTTATTGCGGGTGGTCCTGGAACCTAACCCCAGCAATAAGTGAGGGAACACTGTACAGTATTTCATGAAAACCTTTCATTTATATTGTTTAAATATAATTTGTAAGATAATAATATGCACTTTCATGATATTGGGTATTTCCCATTACACCTGTGTGACACAACTACACATCTACAATGATGGCACTATATTTCAATCTTATTTATTTCACTTTGTTTCTCTCCCACCTTTCTCCCAAGATAGGGATTCAAGGGCACAAACATATAAAACATATTTTAAACTTCAAATTACAACAATCTAAATATATTAAAGTATAAATATAAATGCCATTTGTGTCATTAAAACAAGAAAACCCATTTGGGCATGCAAAGAATATGATCTCCCTTAATTTTTGGAATTTGCAACAAATTCCTGGACTCAGAATGCTTTAATTTTGCATGTGTGCATTTTGCAGCAGGATAAATTGGTGAATCTCAAGGTTCGTGTTCTTAAAAAATCACAAAACCATGTCTCCCAAGCTCTCCCCATTGACAGTAATGAACTGTATGAAAAACGGTGTGAGAATATAAGGCAATTTGATGTTATGATGTTCCAACTTTGTGCACACTGAGGCTGGATCTACATTGCCATATAATGCAGTTTGGATGGGTCTACATCCGTGGTTCCCAACCTGTGGGCCACGGCCCACTGGTGGGCCTCAAGACCTAAAATAAGGTCTGAAAGACATGTGGGAAAAATCAACTCTACATTATTAAATATGGTTCTCTGTGGGTGGGCAGATGGCGATTACTGGATGGCATACGTTCTGTATCAGAAACTAGAGCTAACATGGACTTTCCAATGGAATTTTCTGAATCAGTACCCCAAATAACCAAACCGAATCTAAATTTGACTAAAAACTGATTCATAACCCTTTTGGTACTAATGTTGGAGAGTGGTCCCTGGTCAAAGTGGTCCTTGGTCAAGTGGTCCCTGGTCAAAAAAAGGTTGGGAACCACTGGTCTACAGTGACCATACAATACCATGTAGATCCAGTGCCTGACATTTTTTAATTTGATTCCAGGCCACGGGGACCATAGAATGGGTAAGAACCCACCTTTATGGGCACTTGGATTTTCATTTAACCCAAACGAAGATAGAAATGCCTTTATAACACCATATAGTCTCAGAATGATGTTCTGCAAGTAGTTTGCATGAGCAGTACTCTAGTCATAATTTTAACAGTGTGGGAAACTGAAATAGTTAGAAAATCTACATGTGAATGGAGAGTTTTGAAAAATGTTGAAATTATTCTGAAGTTTCTCTCTCTTTCTCTTAAGGTGCCTACCAATTCAAAGTCCCAGAATCGGCACCACTGGATTCAGCAGTGGGCAGGATAAAGGCTAGCGATGCTGATGTTGGCCAAAATGCAGAGATGGAATATAGCATCATTGAAGGGGATAGCTTAGAAATGTTTGGTGTCATCACAGACAAGGAGACACAAGAAGGCATCGTCACTGTTAAAAAGGTGCACTTTTTTCTGAAGAAGCATTCTAGTCTTTCACATGTTTTGTAACATTAATTTTATTTCTCACACAGTGTATGTCCGAAAGCATTTAATAATTTGTTAATCAAATGTAATGTATGTTCTACAAGGAGTATGAAGCAATAAGAAACATTTTGCCCATTGTGAATGTCTTTTATGAACTGGATCCCATTCACATTATACAATTACGGTACTTTCCCCCCTTAAACTGCTATTGTTGCATTCTAGGGAAGTCTGTGGTTTGGAGAGAGGTATTTCTAATTCTCAACCAGAAAGTTGTAGATACTTGACTAAACTACACCAGACTACACACTCCAGTCAAGTGATGTTTTAATACTTTACTGTTTTTGGTTGCTTGATTGGCTTGTTGTATGATTATTTGGATTTTTAAATGTGTTTTCATTTGGTTGACTCTGTTTTATTGGGCTTCGCCTCACTTGTAAGCTGCCGTGAGTCCATTCAAAGAAATAGTGGTGGGATATAAAAATAAAATTATTTTATCAAGGTTTCATGCTATAACCAGTACAGAAACTTTGATAGATCCAGGGACAATATTACTCCCATCACATATTGCACCCTGACTTCCACCAGACCACTGAAATCCAATAGCAAGTTGTCCTACTAGATAAGGCAACAAATCATTGAAAAAGGCAATTCATTCTGCCAAATTATAGTTACAATTTAATGCCAAATTTTAGTTGCAAACTATAAACAAACCTAAAGGTCTGTGTTCAGAAACATGTTTATCAAATCATGTAATTTTGGGTTTTTTATTTATTATTTATTTATTTACAGTATTTATATTCCGCACTTCTCACCCCGAAGGGGACTCAGGGCGGATCACATTGTACACATATAAGGCAAACATTCAATGCCATACACAAAGAACAGGACAGAGACAGACGCAGAGGCAATTTAACCTTCTCCTGAGGGGATGTTCGATTCTGGCCACAGGGGGGAGCAGCTGCTTCATCATCCACTGTGATGGCACTTCCTCATTCCAACGTCGTAAATTAGTTAAATTTGCCTCCCCACTTTATAAGTGGTACCTTATTCCCTACTTGATAGATGCAACTATCTTTCGGGTTGCTAGGTCAGCAATGAGCAGAGGCTATTTTTTATTTTTTAATAAAATCGAACTCAAGACCTCATGGTCAGAATGATTTATTGCAGCAGGCTGCTCACCAGCCTGCGCCACAGCCCGGCATTTAAAAAATGCTGGTTTGAAAGTGACACTAAGCAAGTTGTTTAAGAAGGATCCTGAATTTTTCCTTAAAATTGTATTTCAGAAAATAAAATAGAATGTTATTCCTCACTCATTTTCTCCTTTAAAGAAGGATTGAGTAATTTTGGCAGTTTTCTTTCACTGCAATTTTTTTTAAACTGCACCAATTTCAAGGGCAGTTTTGCAATTTATTCTGTGCAAAATTCACAAAAGGCTGTTTTGTAAAAAAAAGTTCTTTCTGCACAGAAAAAAAGATTTTTCTTTAGATAAAATAGTTGTGCACAGAGAGGGCTGTTTTCCGTGCAATGCAACAGGTAAAATTTTTGTACAGAACAAGTTCAAAATGAGAATCTCATCAGTCCAGAATTCTTCTTGTCAGGTTTTCTTTACATTTGAGCAAAGTGTTTTTTACTTGTTTTATTTTTTGGATATTTTTGATAAATATTTCCATCTTTAGTGTAAACATAGCAATTCACCTAAAATTGTCTATGCAGTTTCATGTTCATGCTGTTTCATGTAACTTTACACTATAATTTAGAACTCTATATTAGACATATTAAGTTGCAGTTTTAAACCTCTTTTCTCACTTCTCTTTTTCCTTCATGTCGAGCAGGGGTGTGGGGAGTGTAGTCCTGAAACACTGACTGGGAAAGTATTCTAGCCCTTGCAAAATTTGCTTGCCTTTGTGCCCTTTTGCATAGTAGATATTAAAAATAAAACACTTATACATACTATTGATGACATTGAAAATACAACATGTTAAATCATATCAGAATCCTCTTTTCCCCATATAGTACAAATAATAGTTCTGCTCATGTTCGTTCTCTCTCTCTCTCTCTCTTTCTCTCTCTCTCTCCAATCTCTCACCCATTTTAAAGAGCAGTGCCTTATTGGATCATGGATGGAAGTCATCTAATTATATGACACCTTTGTTGTCAGAAAGAGTAACGCTAATTTCATTTACAAGCAACCTTTCTGGCAAGCTTGATAAGGTTAGAGATATCAGCCTGCATCAATCCAAGCTTCGCCAGCCCAAAAGAGACATTGCATAGATTTTCAGGGACACACTTTTTGCCTGTAGATATCACTATGATACCTGTCAGTACTTGTTCATACCAAAATGCCTCATAGGAGTCAATGGTGTTAATCAAGTCAGTTTTTTTGTTCATGTCTGTTTATGAAAAGAATGCTTTGGTCAGTTTTCATATGAGACAGGGAATACAAATGAAAGCAGGGTGGGCATAAGGGTTTGTGTCACTTCTTCTATACCCCCAGGTTTGTGGGATGTAGTCAAATCTAATTGCAAATACATTTGTGCCATTTCTACCGTGTCTTCATTCTAAGCTCAATCTAAGGTCTCTGACTTTGTGAAGAAATAGTATTAGAAACTCATGCCATTTTGTAGCCTCAATATGTTTACAAATATTAATGTTGATCATAGAGAACAGTAGGTAATCCCTTCAATGGAAAGGGCCAGTCTGTAAATTGTCATCAATTCACCAGTAAGCAAAAAGCACCCACTTGAAACCCTTTGCCTTTTCCTCCATCTATAAAACTCAGATCTCTCTCTCTCTGTGTTTCATTGTAACTGCATTGCAGCTACCAACTACTTCACCAGCCCTCAAACCAAGCCTGTAGGTTGTGTCAGAGCTCAGCAGAGGTTGTCAATGCTTATGAAGAAAAATCTGGTAAGACATCAAAACCCATTGAGGCAAACATCTTCAGCTACTTTGGAAAACATCAACTGACCGTTCTTGGTGCTCGTTAACAAGCAATCAAGTCAAACAAACAATAGTTATCCCTTCACTTGACACAACCCAATAGCGTTCCTGCTATACTGCTTTACTGAATATCACACGTGATTGCTTCTGACTCCACATAACATCCTCAATTGTATTTCCAATGGAAACAACCTCCTCTTTCCCTCTCTCTCTCTCTCTCTCTCTCTCTCTCTCTCTCTCTCTCTCTCATAAGAACGCGCGCACACATAGCTTCCATACAGGAAAAAATATGTGTCCCATTTCTCCCTGCTAGATGTTTTAGGTGAAATAAAAATACCGTATTTCTTAAATTTCAGTGCCTCAGTGCCACAACCAACAACAAAAATATATAAGGTAACACCTACAGTTCTAAGACACACCGCATTTTTAGAAACTAGCTGTGCCCGGCCACGCATTACTGTGGTGAAGTATGGTGGTATGGGAAATAAAGTATTGAGGAATTGGTGGTAGTTAAGGTCAAGGGTAAAGGTTTTCTCCTGACATTAAGTCCAGTTGTGTCCGACTGCACACTGAAGTGCATTATATGCAGTGTGGAGTCAAGATAATCCAGTTCAAAGCAGATAATATAAGATTATAAATGGGTTATATTATAATAATAATAATAATAATAATAATAATAATAATAATAATAATAAACTTTATTTATACCCCACCACCATCTCCCCAACGGGGACTTGTTGTGGAAGGGCCTTGAGTCTACACTGCCATATAATCCAGTTCAAATCTGATAATCTGTATTTTATAGGCAGTGTGGAAGAGGCCTAAGTGAGGCCTAACTCTGCCTGTCCCCTGGGCTGAGTGGGTTGCTAGGATACCAAGTAGGCAGAGCTTAGCCTTCTAACTGGCAGCAATTGGATAAAAACAATTATTCCTCTCCCTCTAATTAGGACTTTATTTTTCTTTTCTTTTTGTTGTATGAACGTAGAGGCATGGATGAGGGGTTGTGCTGCCAAGTTTAGTGTTTCTGGGATGTGTAGTTTTGTTGTTTTGTCCTAGGCCGAAACTTCATTACCCTTTTATATATATATATATATATATATATATATATATATATATATATATGTCCAGCAAAAAAAGTGTGTCTTAGAACTGAAGAACTACAATAATTCAAACTGAGATCATTTGAAAAGAAATATCTCATTAATGTTGAAACCCCATGAGAAAGACCTATCATCTCACAAACACATTTTTGGGGAGTGTTTATTTTAGAAAGGTGTGAGTGATATCATTCAACCTAATACAATTTAAAATGCAAATATCTGGATTTTACTCCTGACTGTGAAAGCTGAATCAATTAATTCTTTCTAAAAGGTGAAAGGCTCTACGCACCGTCGAGGATAAATCTGTTGTTCCACAATATGTCGTTATCTCAATGAAATTTTCACATCTCACTTTTGACAATGAAGATTTAAACAGCAGATGGCATTACAGCTGTCTTCATATGTGTTCACAACTAGTGTCTGCATGATAAGGATGGAGCAATTATTTTAAATCAGGTGGTTTAATGTATAGGTAACCCCAACTTGAGTTTGCCACAATCCCCCCGCTCCTTGAGCACTCCCATTCTCAATCTATATGTTGCTAGCCCTTCACCATTCCAAAACCATGAGAAGAAATGGGCCAGGCTTCTCCCCAAAACATTTACTAGCTGAGAATAAGTACCGGATGGCACCACTCCAATTCTACCCATGGAAATGAACTAGACTGGTAGTTGTTTTTTAGTTCAGCTTCATACTGGTGATAGGACAGCATATTCCTCTCCACATGAGGTAGGAGGTTCACTTAGGAGGTGCAAGTCAAGTTGTATAGCACACACAGTTCCACCACGCTTTTCCATTGGACATAGCTGCTTTCCTTACAATTTCCTTACAATTGGGTGGACCCTGGTCCACCTGTCCCAGGTCACATCTCTCACTGGCATCCAGGACCTCATAGAATCATAGAATCAAAAAATCAGAGAGTTGGAAGAGACCTCATGGGCCATCCAGTCCAACCCCCTGCCAAGAAGCAGGACCTCAGACAAAGCTTGTTCAATTTTATTTATTTATTTACAGTATTTATATTCCGCCCTTCTCACCCCGAAGGGGACTCAGGGCGGATCACATCACACATATAAGGCAAACATTCAATGCCTTAACATAGAACAAAGACAGAGACAAACGCAGCTCCGAGCTGGCCTCGAACTCATGACCTCTTGGTCAGAGTGATTTGTTGCAGCTGACTGCTTTATCAGCCTGCACCACAGCCCGGGCTATTTGAGTCATAATAACCGTGCTTCTTTTAAATAGAGGGGGCTAAGGATTGAACTTGTGCCCTTCATACACACGATGTAAGTATGCAATGTTCCCCAAGACAATATGTCAAATTACTGTTGGTTTACTGCTTGCTTACCAACATTTACAAAGACCTGTCCAAATGAGATAAAAGAATGCCATGGGAATAATGATATTTAAAGATATTGGTTGTGATGTCCTTGAAACTGTTATTTGAAAGACATCTGATACTTATCATTTGTTTGCTTCTTTATCCTTAGAAGGTAACATCCTTTACTTCTAGGGTTTGTTTTAGTACCAATCTTCAGCATGTACAGAGCCGGTCCAACAATGAGGCAAATTAAGCGGTCGCTTCGGGCGCAAAACATACGGGGGTGCAGTCGAGACTGCTTTTTCTGTCAAATTTGTTGTATAACATGATGTTTTGGTGTTTAATTTGCAAAATCTTAATGTAATTTGATGTTTAATAGGCTTTTCCTTAATCCCTTCTTATTATCCAACATTTTCACTTATCCAACGCTTTTATTTTTCAGTGATTGGTTTGGGGGGGGGGGGGGTGCCAAAATTCTGTTCGCCTACACTTGAAAAATACCTAGGGCCAGCTCTGAGCCTGTATAACATATAGGAACAATCTTTCCATGAGTCAGCTGTTGCATGCAATCCCCAAACATTTTTCTCTAGTACAGTGGTCATTCAATTTTCTTGAAAGGTAGAGCTGTGTGTCCCATGATTTAACCTGCACTCCTTAAATTAGCCTGTTGTCATTGGATGTGTCCTGATTTCTGTACATAATATAGAAGAGTGTATCATTTTGCTGCACATTACAAACGGTCTTTGGTCAGTCCTGGTAAGACTCAGATTCAACAGATTATGGGTCATGTATACAAATTTGGTAGGTCTTTTGTTAACAACTTTGTTTGCCATTTGTTAGGCCACAAACAGGTTTCTTTCACACTACACACATAGAATGATGATTCCCCTTTAAATACCCTAGCTCCATTCTATAGAATCCTGGGATTTGCAGTTTAGAAAGGGATATCTAGGATTCCCAACCAGGAAGCCTAGTACCGCACAAACCTACAGACATCAAGATTCTTTAGTATGTAGCCAATGACATGGTTTAATTGTGTATTGTAAAAGGGCCTAAGATCTATGTGTACATTTACTTCGGTGAGTCAACACTTAGAGACCTGTCTACTACACAGTTTACTGAGACAAAAGACAATGATAAAGAAGGTCTATGAAAGCTCTTGGGACAGTTGCAACAGGGGGGAGCATTGTCAGTGCAATCCTATGCAAGTTTACTCAGAATTAAGTTCCAGAGAACTTTACTCCATGGAAAATATATTACTTTTAAATCAAAATACTTGGTATCATACTGTAAATATCTTCTTCGAATAAAATAGGATAGACTATATGTATCTTAGAGCATCTCAGGTAAATGTCAAGTCTCCCTGGAAAATCTTTGTAAGATTTATGTTGAACATGTACATTTTCTCTTCCCAGGCATTGGATTTTGAGAAGAAGAGACAGTTTACTTTGAAAGTGGAGGCCAGCAATCCTCATGTGGACCCCAGATTCCTGTATCTGGGACCATTCAAAGACACAACTACTGTCAGAATTCAAGTGGAGGATGTAGATGAACCTCCTGTGTTCAGTAGGCCAGCCTATATACTCGAAGTAAAAGAAGATGTCCAGATCAATGCTGTCATAGGAACTGTAACCGCCAGGGACCCCGACAGTGCAAAGAATCCTATCAAGTAAGAACATAGACCACTCTGTCTTTTATTATTTACATGTGAACGTATCATGATTTTTTAAAATGTCACTCCGTTCCTGCTATTAAAAATGTCACAGACCTACCCTGTGAGACTAATTCGGATTCTGATATAGCACAGAGAACTTAGAGCTTTAGTTAGGTGCAAACATAGTGACAAGCATTTCCTGTATTTTTCTTTTGAAATGTAAATTTAGAAAGAAGCTTATTGGATTGTAAATCAAAGAACTATCCATGAGATATTATTTAAGGAGAGCAAAACCTGAATGCAGGAGGGAATTAAGAGACTGACTGACAGTGCTTATGCCTCACTGGAATCTATGAGGCAAGAGCAAAAGGTTCATTACTTGACTCTTGCTTTAGTACAGAAGTGAAGTAGACAGATATATTCAAAATGCAGATATTTTTACTGTTGCTTGACTCCCATTGCACTATCAGCTATGTCACATGGCCTGTACCTGCAATGTAAACAGGTAAGGAAAGGCTGGAGGGTTTGGGAATCTCAAACAATGGAAAATGTGTACCTCAAGTGTATCCTACTCCTACATTGCTACTTTCACAGCATGCTCTTTGGAGGCTGGGTCTGCCATTTGGCAGAGTGAATATCTGCCTTAAGAGGAAAATACTGAGAGGTCACAGGAAGGTGTTGAAAGCCAGAAAAATATGTTATGTAATCTCGCATGTACTTCAAAGACTAATTTACTGTCTTCAGATGGGAGATAATTTCCATTGTCAGATGATTTCATACCACTCTGTATGTGAAATGGAAGAAGTGCCTGATTGCCTCAGGACAAGCAAACTGTCTCAGGCCAGCTTTGACTCTATGGCAGATCCTACTGTATCTTTCTGCAGTCAGCAGTCTCCTCCTCCCTTCAATGGTTTTCGTTCTTCTTTTTCCTTGTAGTTTCTCTGTTTCTTTCCTAGCATTTGAGAGGAATGGTTCTTTATATGAAGAACATGTGCTTGGCTTGTGTTATTTGTACTTATGTGAAGAAAAACTTTCATAATATTAAAATTGAATGTCTAGATTTGAAGAACTGAAAGATGGCAAACCTAGTGGCTGAGATGTCTTTGAGGAGCCACCTAAAAGGGGTGGCTTAAGAGATAGCTTGTACCTTTTTGATAGTTTCTAAGACCCTTCCTCTTGTTATCCCTTGTAAGTTAAGATACTTCAGCAAGACACTATAGAACTAGGTGACTTCCAATAGAGTCAGCTTCTGTCACTTCTGGTGCACACCTCTTCCTTTGACTGCCACATGGAAGTCCAGCAGGTAGCTGGGGTCTCCTGCTACTATTTGATGTTGCCACCAGTCATCTACATCTGCAGGAATGTCTTGAATGTTTCCTTGCACAAGTACAAAACTATTAAACCAAGTGATTTAATATTATACAATCCTAGCCCAATTACCTAAACTAAAGTTCTATTGAATTTAGAGATACTTACTTCTAAGTAGGCATGTATAAAAGAATGGAGCGGAGAGCGGAGAGGAGAGGCTACTCCTTCAGGCAGGGGGGAATCTTTTTTAATCCCACCGCTGCCACCAATATAAAGAAGGCGCTGACACCAAATATATCAGACACCTCTCCACTCTATTTATTTTATTTATTTATTTATTTACATCATTTATATTTCGCCTTTCTCACCCTGAAGGGGACTCAGGGCGGATCACATTACACATATTAGGCAAACATTCAATGCCTTTTTAACACAGGACAAAGACAAACAAACATAGCTCCGAGCGGGCCTCGAACTTATGACCTCCTGGTCAGTGACTCATTGCTTTCCCGTCTGCGCCACAGCCCCAGGCTCTACACACGCTCATGCAAGCACACGTAATTGAGAGGCGAGGGTATACCGTTTGATTTTAGATTTTCTTTCAAAATGGTAGCTGCCACCAACCTAAAATGTCTTTAGGATTTTTGTTGTTAAATGTGTCTGAGGCAAGCTTCTCCCATTCTCTGCCCACACTGTTTCTACCCCTGGCTCCCAAACTGATGTTCACTATGAAGCTTTTCTGTGGTATTTTATTGTTCTATCACTGGAACTTTTATAAAGGCTTCTCGATGGAAATATACACTGTGGAGGCTCTTGAAAGTTGAAAATAGAATAAAAATTTATTTTCTTAAAAACAGGCAAATGATTACTTCAGAGAGGTTCATAAGCGTAATCGGTTACAGACGATTCTTCAGCTTAACTTAGTTGTATGTTTCAGATTACTTCACTTAGTTTCAAACAGTTCCAACCAACCTATCTATCTATTGGTCATAAAAACCCTCGCTCTGTGTGCTAAAAATAGTCACGAGTTCCCCTGGGCTGTTAATTAACTCTAACCTAGAGTCCTTCTATTAACCAGCCCAGTAGTGAGAGTCAATCTCTTGAGTTATCTTCCCCTCAAGAGATCCAAACTGCCTGACCTAGCCTGTCAGTTTTCACAGTTTTCAGTTCTCTCTCACACACACACACTACAAACTCCAAAACTGCACTGCTCTCTTCAAACCCCAAAACAGAACTACCTGGAGCTCTTTTTTTTTCCTCTGCACTCTAAGACTTGGCTCCTCCCATCTGCTCTGGTTGGCCAATCTTAGGAGTCTCTCTCTAAGCTCCTCCCCCTTTCTAACCACACTCAAGATGGCTGCCTGGCATTCCTCTACAAAATGGAGGCTTGCCTCACTCGCTGTTACCCAGGCTTCATTCCAGGCCTAATAGGTAAGGTTCACTACAGCATGCATCAGATTATGTGGCTAGACTTCACTTCTGTTGAAGGAGTGGTGACAAAATGATTTAGGGCCCATCCAACCTGTCACAGGTTTACCTGAAGCATTCAAATGTCACCTCAAATAAATCCTAGTTACACCAGAAATAAAACAACTGTCAACAGAAAGTTGTGAGAGGGGTGAGGCAATGGGGGACATTAAAAATACTGAGGCAAATATAGGAGGAGAGGTACAGCAACTGATGACATCAGTTATCTCTAGGTACATTCTCTGGAAATCAAGGAAGTGGGAAATGGTCAATGAAGGTAAAATAGGGTAGCAGAAAACAAGGTGGATGGTGGTATCATCCAGTCTGTGTGTGTGCCAGAAGGTGTACAACTCAGCAGCCTTTCTGATGCAGTCTCCCTGAGTTTTTCCCAAGAGTTGTAAGGACACATTAGGCCTGCATGTTCTTAACCACCATCCTTCCAACACACACTCATACACACACCATCAATAGTGTAAATAGTAACTCTAACTTTCCCTCTCTGCTCGAGGGAGGATGCAATTAGACTGGTATATGTACTACTTGTCAGTTACTTGTCAGTTTCCCCTGACAGTTAGAAATAAAACCTTCAGACACTTGATGTTATGTTGAAAACCCTCAATTTTTTCCACTTGACTGTAGCTTGAAAAAGCAAATGCAAAACCTAAGCATAGAGCACTGTCAGTTTGAAAGGCCTTTGATCCCCCATTAAAGAATCCTTCATAATGTCATTACAAAAATGCTTAATGGAGAAGGGGGAGAAAGAGAATTCACGCACACATCCCCTGGCAGCCCCCAACATCTTCTTGATTTGGCGTTTGTATTAGACGCAAGGACACTTTATTTAAGAAAGAAATTAAGAGAAGATCTCAAAGGAACGAGCCTTGTAAAATGAAATAAAAAATACGCCTTTGGCATGAACAGATTGAGTGACACATGCATTTGTCAATAGAGTATTGCCAGAGTTACTGATTCCCCTCGCCTGCCTGGCTGCTGAATGACAGTTCAGAGGAGTAAATGCATTCAGCTCGTACTGTGATGGGCACATATCACAACATTAGATCTGACAGTTTCCAGGCCTGGCTTCAGTGAGGCTTCCTTCCTATTAAGGCCCCATGGTGGAGAAGAACTCTTGGCCCCGAAGGCACTGCTGGGTACCCTTGTATGAAACAGCAACTGCTGGAGGCTTCCCAGCACCTCTGCTCCCACACTTGCTGTGCAGAACATGTACACAAAAAGAACAAAGTGATGCTACCTTCCTTCTCAATGAATTTGGATATATAAATCTTATACAATGTGTATGATTGGGTACACATGCACATCTTCTTGGACATATGTGAATATCCTGCCTATGCTCTGTGGGACAAAGGATGATTCCAAATGGATGTCTCCTTACATGACCAAACAAAAGGCATGGTGAAATCATTTCCCCCTATCCCTACAGCAGTGATATAATCCCAAGAGGAAAAATCCATTAGGAGTACTTCAGAAGGTAACAAATGGAAGTAGATGACAAGTGGACCTTTCCTAAAATTCTGTAAATAAGGCAATGTGATGGCACAATAAATGCCCAAAGGCCAATAGAATATGTTGTCGAAGGCTTTCATGGCCGGGATCACAGGGTTGTTGTATGTTTTCCGGGCTGTATGACCATGTTCTAAAGGTATTCTCTCCTGACATTTCGCCCACATCTATGGCAGGCATCCTCAGAGGTTGTGAGGTATGGAGAAACTAAGCAAGGAGGTTTATATATATCTGTGGGAAGTCCAGGGTGAGGGAATACCTCTAGAACATGGCCATACAGCCCGAAAAACATACAACAACCCTGCCAATAGAATAGATGCTCAGAAGATCACTCTGGTCAGGTTGTTCTCTACTTGCAGCAATATCACTGAGGAGGTCTAGACAAGCACTAGAGCTTTTTAGTAACTGGGTTCATCTCAAGTGATTGTGGGTTCTGACAAGAGCATTTCCACTGAATAACTTAATTTATGGATAGTTACATAGATGGAAACATGGTAGCTTCAACTTACCCTAATGCAAAGCCATAAAACCCTTAAAATTCAAAAACAGCCTCTAAGCAAAGCAATGGTATTCCCCATAATAACCTATGGTTGTGAGAGCTGGACCATAAGGAAGGCTGAGTAAAGGAAGATAGACGCTTTTGAACTTTGGTGCTGGAGGAAAATCCCGAGAGTGCCTTGGACCGCAAGAAGATCCAACCAGTCCATCCTCCAGGAAATAATGCCCGGCTGCTCACTGGAGGGTAGGATATTAGAGGCAAGTTGAAGTTTTGGCCACGTCATGAGAAGACAGGAAAGCTTGGAAAAGATCATGATGATGGGGAAAATGGAAGGAAAAAGGAAGAGAGGCCGACCAAGGGTGAGATGGATGGACGGTATCCTTGAAGTGACTGGCTAGTTGGCATAAATCATATGTAATATTATAGCCTAAGGCTAAACTCTGGGTAATCATCTAGCAAACACATTCTGTTGTAACCACAGTTCTGACACTCTTGAAAGGCTTACAGGTAGCCCACTACAGTAGTGAAGATGATCAGATCTTGGAAGACAAGCCCATCTCAGATTAGTTTGAGTTATACCTTACGAAGCAGAGTAAACTAGTAAAGGTACTCCACCACAAAACTATTTCCTTCTCTGAAGAAAAGATGGATCCAAAATCATCTCCAAGCAGTGAAATGGATACTTCTAAGGAACTGTAGTTCCACTGATGATGGGAGCTGGCCCTCTCCATGGATGACCAGGGCTAGATCGGCTTATGCTGCTAATTTTAGCCCTGTATGATGAGGTATCTGACTTATGCCAACTCTAAGAATGAGAGTTATGCCAACCCTATCCTCAACAGCCCTGCTCAGGCCTTGCAGACTCAGGGTCTTTGCTTCCCTAGTGGAGTCTATTCATCTAGAACGCTGCTGCCCCCTTTTCCTACTGTTAATTATTTTGTGGCAAACCTATAACTGTTGACTTCAGCAGAACACAAAAGCACAATATATATATTTTATGGTTAACTGCAATCATATTCTGGCTGATCTCCTCTGCTATTCTATTAATCACCTTGGCTACTGAAAAATAACTCAGTGAAAGGAGTGGGTGGAGAATACTACAAAGGACATTTAAAGATAGATGAATTTTTAACTAGTGAACTCTGTAGCATATACATCATGTTTGACATAGCCCCGGTGGCAAAGTATGTTAAAGCACTGAGCTGCTGAACTTGCAGACCGAAAGGTCCCAGGTTGAAATCCCGGGAGCGGCTTGAGCGCACACTGTTAGCTCCAGCTCCTGCCAACCTAGCAGTTCGAAAACATGCAAATGTGAATAGATCAATAGGTATCGCTTCGGCGGGAAGGTAACGACGCTCCATGTAGTCATGCTGGCCACATGACCTTGGAGGTGTCTACGGACAACGCCGGCTCTTCGGCTTAGAAATGGAGATGAGCACCAACCCCCAGAGTCAGACATGACTAGATTTAACGTCAGGGGAAACCTTTACCTTACCTTACTTACACTAGAGTAGGCAGCCTACTTACACTAGAGTTGGTTCCCAACACTTTATTACATAAGATGGAAAAGTAAATATCCAGAGCTGGAAAAGTTCTTAATGGATAGAAGGATTTGAGGCCTCACAATGTTCTCCCCCCTTCCTGACAATGAAAATCCAAAGATCTTGAGCCGAATAACCATTTTCTGCCTTTATATGACTAACCAAATCTGCCACCTGAGGCGGATAGAAATGATTCTTCTATAATACGTTTATACGTGGTGTCAATCTGGTCCCTGGACTATTTTAAAGGGTTTTAATAGACTATTAAAATTGTCATAGAAGTCTCACTGCCTTTGCACTGTAGACTCGTAGAGAGGCTTATTCAGAAAGCCTTTATTTAAAAACCAGCCACTTTACTCCACCACAAAAATCCAAAATGGTCCCCCCACATTATTACAATACTCTTTTCAGACCATAACAGAAGGTAAGGAAGGAGCAAGGACTATTTTTCTTTCTCCAAGTTAGGCAAGGGAAGGGTAATGTGGTAGTGCTTTTCACCTCTTCTCACTGCCTTTGCACTGGTACCTTTTCAACATTGACCCAAATATAAATTGACCCAAGTTTTGGGAGACATTTTTGTCAAAAAGTTATGGATCTATATATGAGTATATATGGTCTATTCCTTTACTACTTGGATCTTATGGACAAGATGCCAGTACAGCTTGGCTTTCTGATCTTGCCTGCCTGCTCTCAATATTTATGCATACAGTACCCTCTATGGCCTCTACATGTATTTATTAACCTTCCAGCTTGTCAGTTTCCCAGGATTTTGAAGGGAATAAAGTCCTGAAATCTGACATGCATGCACCAGTAATTTCATTAAAGAAATGTAAAGAATGAGTTTGATGTTGTCGACTTAATTCTTAATAGGCTATGATCCGTAAGTCAAAGTCACCACCAATTCAACATAATTAGCAGCCCTTGATCAAAAGAGACCCGGGATTATTTAAATGAAATGAAAGCAATGACAGGGTAGCCTATTCAAAAACATCATTCTAGGTCAGGGTTAATGATATAATTAGAATATATTGTTAGCTATTGTAACCTTGTCTTGCATTCTTTTTTCTTACTATATAAGAGAAAAATACGATGCATTTCCATTTGTCAAATCACCATGTTGTTGTTCTTACTGCAGTGCTATGTTAACTTTATGTTCCACAAGTGATCATTTCTGTCTAGTGAATACTCCAAAGGTGTGTTGTCCATAATTTTAATACTCAGGTGGAGATTCAAGGTGGGAACAGCATGGAAAGCAAGGATGGTCCTTTTGGTCCGCAAGTTCACTGCCACATTATCTGCTTTCTACTGGATTATATGAGTCTACAATGCCATATAATCCAATTCAAAGCAGATAATCTGGATTTTATATGGCAGTGTAAAACGGGCCTTAGTTACTCTTCTGTTTATGGTTGAGCAAGGTGAAAACACACTGTAGATTTGAAAGAAAAAGAGAGATGATGTGCAAGGAAGGAAAGTTGTGATTTAGTGGACAGACATTATTCTAAATTTAAACAGACACCAGGACAGACATTATTCTAAATTTAAACATGCACACACTTTCCAACTAAGGTTCTAATTAATATTTGAGGACTCAAGCGGGGGAAGCAGGCATTCTTAACAATTGGTTACTGCCACATGGTCAAAAGCTCTTGACTTTCCCAGCTTGGTCAATAGTGAGGTATGATGAGAGTAGTTTGCCTATTCCCACCATTGCCTGCATAGCATATGGAGGAAGTATCAATTGACTGGGATTGAATCTTACACAGGGAATCCTTTTATAGGTAGTGGGGAGAGAAAGTAGGAATATGGTGAACACCTATGGTGAATGACCAATTTGATGAAGAATACATTGCTGGAACTGCCCTACATGCCATGTGACAATAAGTGGTATAAAGGTGAATGTTCTTAGGACTGACCTGAAGAGCTTGTCCTCAACAGAATCAGGCAACTTGGTGATTGGATCCTCAGGTTGGCTTCCCAGTAGATAGTTGGCCTGCAAGAAACCCAGTTTCGGGTTTTCTTGGGTGAGAGGCTCAGGTATTTTGTCCAGGAGAAACTGGGAAGGAGGTCTGAGAGAAACCAATCCTACACTAGGTTGCTCCCCTCTGTTTGTTTATCTCAAGGAACAACCTAAATAGGCAAGAATTCAAATAAAGTAGACCATATTCCAATCCAATTTTAATCTCATTGTTTCATGGATTAATCAGCACTAATTCCTCAATATCTGGATGGGTAATGATCCCAATTCCTCCCACTCAGGTTTCCTACTCCTGCTAGATCAGTGTTTCTCAACCTGGGGTCCCCAGATGTTTTTGGCCTACAACTCCTCAGAAATCCCGCCCAGTTCCAGCTGTTAGGATTTCTGGGAGTTGAAGGCCAAAAACATCTGGGGATTCCAAGTTGAGAACCACTGTGCTACCCTGTTTCCCCTAAAATAAGACATCCCCAGAAAATAACACCTAGTAGAGGCTTTGCTGAATTGCTAAATATAAGGCCTCCCCCGAAAGTAAGACCTAGCAAAGTTTTTGTTTGGAAGCATGCCCGCCAAACAGAACACCAGAGCATGCAGGATCGGTAAATGTACGTACCATAAAGTGTTGTACATGGAAATAATGGTAGTAACAAGAAATTCTTGATAGAATTCAGTTTGTCCGGTTATGCTGGTTTATGATGACAACTACTGTACAGTATATAATAAATGTTCATTTTTTGTTCAACAATAAATGTGAATTCTTCTTCATGGAAAAATAAGACATCCCCTGAAAATAAGACCTAGAGCATCTTTGGGAGCAAAAATTAATATAAGACACTGTCTTATTTTCAGGGAAACATGGTAGATAGTGCTAGAGGCAGCACCATCACAGTAACATAAAATTCTTGTTTGATTAAGGATGAAATAGCTATTTGTTTCTAGGGATTAAATGGAAGACCTATGCTCTAGCTCGGCAATAATGAAGGAAGCTGACTGTAACTGAAAAGTTTCTGGTGAGGTCAGCATGGTACAAATTATGGCTCTATTATCCCTCTTTCATATAGAAGAAAAACAATGTGTAGCTCCACAACATGATGCCATTCCTCCAAGTTATTTATTTCCTGCCAGCAGATGACACTGAGTGAAATGCCTTACATGTTTACTTAAGTACTCTATACACTCATGGTCCAACAAAAACAAAAACAAAAACTCTTTGGGGTCACTGCAGCCAAAACAAATAGTTAGTAAAGTTAATCCTCCATATCCACACATCCTGAAGCCACAGATTCAAGCCAATCACTGCTCAAAATATTTTTTTAATCCAAAAATGAAAACTTTGAGTTGTTTGGCATTTTATATAAAGGACACTGTTTTACTACACCATTGAGATAAGGAAAATAAAGCATAAACAGATTTTGGTATCTACATGGGCCCTGAAACCAAGCCCTAGTGGACACCAAGGGCCCACTGTGTTGGACTGCAAATTCACAATCAAAAACATGTTCTCCTTTGCTCCTAAGAACTGTGTTGCTTACCTTGTGCTAAATCCATGGCATTAGGATTTCTGGATATTAGAGTGCTATTTGAAAATCTTACACTACTAATCCCCAGTTCACTGAACACATGAAATATGCTTGCTTAAATCCTGTTAAACAACTTGCCAAAATCCAGTTTATAGCACTGCTGCCAATTCTCAATATGTCTGAGATACTAATTGTTGGCCTTGCTTGAGGTCCCAGTTTTTGCAACTCACATGATTCCATGAGAATTTCCATTAGCATACAGCCTTTGAAGTCAACTGACATGAGTTCTTCAAGCTCAGCCTTTTATAAGATGACAGAGATATTCTCTTTCTTTTCATTAAAATATATAAAAATTTGCTGGATCATCAATTCACTTTTCATCGCATTATTAAAATGGCAAAATTTAGCTGCTGACAATTCAACAGAAGGTACTGAAAATGATATCTAATTCCAGGATTGTGAATGTTTTGGATTTATTGGATTTGGATCAGGTAATGAAACGGTGCTGGGTGATGCACAGCACCCCTTAATAATCCTTTCTTACAAATATCACAATGAAGCTAGCACATTTTAAATAGGTCCTTGTGAGTTGTGTCCTTGCCTATTCCACAACCTTTTGTTGAAGCAGATACCATCCAGCTTTGCATTCATTATGTACTTACAGGAGAGCATGTAAGGTGACTATAAACAATCAAAATGTAACCCAGATTGACCCATTAATTGAAGGCGATTCAGTGGGATTACATAGGGCTACCATCCAATCAAGTGTTCTTTCATTGTTTGACTAGTAATCAGAAATACTTAAGATTTATACCTATCCACTTGGTTGACCCTTTGCCAGAGGTCTCGACCAGAGCATAGAAATAGCTAGTTATATATAATGAACAACTTGTAATCTTCAGTGCCAGAAGTGAAACTATATAATTTAATTATTCGAACTTGATAAAAGAAAGCACCAGCTCTTTTGATCTGTAACTGTACATTTTTATTACGAGCATATGTCCACACCATAGAACCTACAGAACCCATGGAATCTAAATGGAGCAATATGACATGACATGGTGTGATATTAATATTACAATAAATGCTGAAAAAAATGAATAAATAACATCTGAGAATGTATCAAGAATGTTTACCGGAGTCCCTAGTGGCACAGTGGATTAAACCGCTGAGCTGCTGAACTTGCTAACTGAAAGTTCGAATCCGGAGAGGGGGGTGAGCTCCCGCTGTTAGCCCCAGCTTCTACCAACATAGCAGTTTGGAAACATGCAAATGTGAGTAGATCAATACATACTGCTCCAGCAGGAAGGTAACGGCACTCCATGCAGTCATGCTGGCTACATAACCTTGGAGGTTTCTACGGACAATGCCGGCTCTTTGGCTTAGAAATGGAGATGAGCACCAACCCCCAGAGTCGGACATGACTGGACTTAATGTCATGGGAAAACCTTTACTTTTACCTGTCAAGAATGTTTATATTGTAGTATTGGCACCCAGTTCAATTTGTGCTTTGTATGCTTTTTCATATCTACCTACTCTTTCAAAAAGCAGTACAATTGTGAAATGGAAAAGAGTCTCATCTTTAAACTACAATTGTTTTCTTTCTAGGTATTCTGTAGATCGTCATACTGATATGGACAGAATATTCAACATTGATTCTGGAAATGGTTCAATATTTACTTCCAAGCTTCTTGACCGGGAAACATTATTGTGGCACAACATTACAGTAATTGCATCCGAGATCAGTAAGTTATGCAAAAACACCATTGTTGTAACAAATGTTGCCTCTTAAACAAAAGTGGCTGGAAAGCAGTCAATCCCCATGCTCTAGCTTGCTTACTGTTGTTCAAGAAAGAAAACTTGAAAAGGTTCTATATTTCCTCTCCACTCATTTAGGAACACAGATTTTGGGAAGAAGCCACTTTGAAAAAGGAAGACAGTTATGCTTAACTCATTTCAGATCAAATCTCTCTGGCTATTGGTGATTTGTTGATTTGTGAAAAGCTGCATAGTCAGTATTAAAATATAATATTGGGGAGTGATAATCTAGTAGTTTTTGAGTGAACCAAATTCAACCCTGTGCTAGTCGCAAAGATACTTAAAAGCCTGTTGTCTAAAGGCCATTTGCTTTGACATGCCCTACTAATTTAATTAGAAAATCTACAACCTAGCACTTCCCCCCTATGAAAGCTTTTATTGATATGACTGACTTCCAACTGGATATGCTTAAAGAGTGGTTCAAGGCATGCAGTTTATTGAAAATTATTACTATCAGCACACATTGGCCACTCTTGTCTATATCTTCCTTTGTGTACATGGAGAATTTCCTGGGTTGGAAAGAGAGAATAATCTAATTTACTCACAGTAATTTAGTTAATCTAGAATTTTTGCTGCAAGGGGTAAATTTAGGTCTGGGCAAATTAGTTGGTCTTTAAAAATACTCTTGCTCTATAAATCCCACCTTGAAACTCTTAAAAGCATGTTCTCCTAACCATGGGCTATTTATTTTTTCTACAGTCTTTTGCAGTTTCTTGGATTAAGTTCCACTGAACTCGATGGGATTTGCATCCAGAAATATGTATATGAGATTTTATTGCTAATGCTTGGGAAATCTGGGAAATGTAGGGCTGGGGAAAGTCAAGATCACTAAGGATCTCATCAGACAGATTTTTGGCTACATTTCCATGTGTTGCAGAAACAGATCGCCATGGAAGTCTGATGGAGGCCATCACATGATGTATCGGCACTACTGGTGAAAGTCCATGGGCTCCATTTCTGCAGCACATAGAAATGGAGCCCAAAGTACATTTTCAGGAATTGGGTGTTTCCAAACAACTTAAAATGGGGAAAGATGGGCAGAAGATGGGGAAAGGACATGGGATGGCTTGCCATGCCAGAAGATAGGGAAAGACTTTAGGAAACAAAGTAAGATGTTTCCTTCTGCCACACTTTCCTCCTGCTTGTAGAGGAAACTAAATTAAAATGACCAAAAATCTTTATCATTCCATTAGTATTGGTCTAGAATTGTCAAGCTTGTAAATTGAGTACAGTAGAGTCTCACTTATCCAACATAAACGGGCTGGACGAACGTTGGATAAGCGAATATGTTGGATAATAAGGAGAGATTAAGGAGAAGCCTATTAAACATCAAATTAGGTTATGATTTTACAAATTAAGCACCAAAGCATCATGTTATACAACAAATCTGGCAGAAAAAGTAGTTCAATACGCAGTAATGCTACGTAGCAATTACTGTATTTACGAATTTCGCACCAAAATATCATGATATATTGAAAACATTGACTATAAAAATGAGTTGGATAATCCAGAACATTGGATAAGCGAGTGTTGGATAAGTGAGACTCTACTGTACCTCCAAATGAAGAACTATTTACCAGTCAAAAGGTTTTATGGAATGAGCCCATATTCACTTCTTAACAGTTTTTCTCAGGTAGGAAAATGATGGAAAAAGTGATGGGAGCTTAGCATAATTAAAAACAAACCCCCTTAAAAATATATTCCACAAACAAAACAGAGGAAATACACAATGAAATTCTTGTGTGAAATCACAAGATATTTAAAACAGTGCCCTGAAATACCAACATGTAGAAAACTTAATATCTATATAAGTGATTTCGTCATTTTGAAAAGCACTGAATCTGGTTTTTTGCATTTCACTCTGAAGTACATCGGAATGAAATTACTTAATACCTTATTTAGCCAAAACATTTAGATAACTGGATTCTTCTGGAAAACACAAGGCTCTGCTTCAGTAAAAAAGAATTCAGCACCAGACCTCTGTGTCCTATCCTTGAAAGATTAAAAATAAAATTTCCACTCCTAGGCAATTTAGAAGATGTGCCATGAAGAGCTCCATCCTGCACCTTGAATTAAATTATTCAGTTTGAGCAAATTTGTATCAGTCTCTTATTTTGCATAATTTATTCCTCAATTTTTGCATAACATAGTTTAGTTTTTCTTGTCTTGGGAGCAGCAGAGGACCCTGAAGCGCTGTCTCCCAACTACTGAACATTTTACCTGGCCATTTCTCTGTTGTTTTTTTTCTCTTCAAGCAAGCAATGCCAACATGCTTTCAAGCCGATCTCTCTAATGTAGAAACATGCTTTCTTTGCAGGTGTGAGTTCTAGGAAGCCAGTTCCTTATGCTTTCTTTGCTTTTGTTCTGCTCTCTCAAAATTGCTGTACACATAAAGAAACCTGCTCTGCCTTTTCATTTTCTCATGCATTGTTTATGTGTAGCTATGAAATGGGTCACTAAACCCTCTCCAAAAGTTTGACTGAGCAGTCTGGAGAGCATTATGTTGGGCAAGTGTTGAGTCAGGAAGCCTTGGGGGAAACGATCTCTATTTTGCTGTTGTTATGTACTTTCGAATCAATTCTGACTCATGGTGCCCCATCTTAGGGTTTTCCTAGCAAGATTTATTGAGAAGGTTTTCTAATGCCTTTCTCTGAGGTAGAAAGAGTGTGACTTAGCCAGAATCAGTGAGCTGAGCAGAGATTGCAACCATACCTTCCTGGAGTCCAAATCCAACATTCAAATCACTACACCACACTGGCTTCTGATCTCTGGGTATTTTTCCAGAAAAGACTTTTGCCTCTTTTCTATCCCTTCCAAATCTTTGAACATATTCATTCAACATAAATAACATGTTGATAGGCAAAGGACTTTTCCTTCGTTTTTATTACATTTTTAGAAAATTATCTGTTCCAATCTGTGGATAATAATAATACAGTAGAGTCTCACTTATCCAAGCTAAACGGGCCGGCAGAAGCTTGGATAAGCAAATATCTTGGATAATAAGGAGGGATTAAGGAAAAGCCTATTAAACATCAAATTAGGTTATGATTTTACAAATTAAGCACCAAAACATCATGTTTTACAACAAATTTGACAGAAAAAGCAGTTCAATACACAGTAATGCTATGTAGTAATTACTGTATTTACGAATTTAGCACCAAAATATCACGATGTATTGAAAACATTGACTACAAAAATGCATTGGATAATCCAGAATGTTAGATAAGCGAGTGTTGGATAAGTGAGACTCTACTGTATTAATATTAAAGCATATTTCCACAAAATACACATTAAATACACAAATTAATAATAATAATAATAATAATAATAATAATAATAATAATAATAATAATAATATCCCAGGTGACATTGATGAAAAACAAGAAAAACTCAGCCGCTATCAGGACCTCAAGATTGAACTGCAAATACTCCAGAAGCAACTCAGGTTGCTCCTGACACACACACAAAAAAAATCATATAAATGGTGTAGTAATATGGTATGTCTTATATAAGATGGCAAAATAAAGGCTAGACTTTTAAAATATATTTTTCAGACTGTAGATTGTTGATCCAAGGATATGGAATTTGTGGATACAGAAAGTTGATTGTACTCATTTATGTCTATTTTTCTGCCATTTGCCCATCCTGACATATACTTTTGTCCTGGGCATAAGAAAACATTTCATCACTGGATTTCTGAGGCATTTAAGACACAAGTGCCAACTGTCATCATGTCTTCACATATGATAGAAGCTGGTGAATAAATATTTTCCTCTACTTCATCACTTTATAAATCATTGACAATCATATAAAAAGGCATCTGAAGACATTTAAAGCAAATAAGACATACTAGCCCAATAAAGATATCTGATTCCTACCCACTCAGAGCTTTGAAAGAATAGAAAGATATGGACAGGAAAGGGGATTTCTTTTCCCTGAAGTTCATAGTTGGATGGTGTGGAATATTGTTATTGGAATTATGGACAAGCCAGGAAGGTTTAATCTCTCCCCCTTGGCTGCATGCTGCATGGATTGTGTGCTTGTGGGTATTGGGGACACCTCCATCTTCTATTTCAGGATGAGTCCACCCACTTGTCTGTGGACCATTACTGAGTCTCAATAAAATTCAGACATATGCATTTCTGTGGCCATAGTAATGACATTGTAATCCATAACTAGCCAACAAAGCAATTACCATGTCTAGCTCTGCCTTTATGTTACTAAGCTGCATACTTTGATTTGACATGGTTGATCTCCCAAGTGCTAAGTGCTTGTATATAATACATAGGTTCAGAGGGAATCACTTACTAAAGGAAGACATTTTTCAAGGTTATCGTAATATGTCCTTTGAAAAACATTTTAATTGGTTTTTAAAATACAATCAAACAAATAAAATATAACATTAACATTATCCAAAGCTTTGATTTGAGATGGTTGATATCCAAGTACTAAGTGTGTCTATATTGTGTTAGGTTACGGGGGAATTACTTACAAAGGAAGGCATTTTTCAAGGTTGTCACAAAATGTCCTTTCAAAAACAGTTTCATTGTTTTTTTTAAAGGCAATAGAAAAAATAGTTTATAATGTGTACATTATCCAAACAGGATTGTGTATTCATGAAGTACAATATGTTAGAAATATTCGTGATTAACTTTTCTTCTTTGATTCAGTGTTTAAAATTACCTGTCTATAGTATCTTTTCATCAAGAGTTAGGGGTTTTGCATAGACACAAAGGTTAGGGGAGGGGTTATATGCTTTGTATAATTCATTGTTTCAAGCTTTGACTTGTTGAATTAATTTTGCCTTCTGATAATAACACACTTGGGGTTTGTCTACACAGGCCACAAATACCAAAGAGGCTCAAAAGTTACACATATGTCTACACAACATTCAGGAGTATGTAGTCGTTATCTGAGCTTGTCTGGGTTGAACCAGTTTAGCCCCATGCCAAGGGAAGTTGGGGATTGCTCCAGAGTTTATTTTGTCCATACGGGCTGCTATTGCCATTCTTTTCCCCATGCTTTTCAGCTTAGGGAAAAGGGGGTAGATTGGGCCTATGCCACTATTGTCATTGCTGAATGGCCACAGAGCTCTACGGAGCTCTTGGCCATAATGGGCACCCCATACTAACAGAAACATCTGCAGAACCAAGAAGGAGGAGAGCTCTGTGATGGTAAGGAGCTTTCTCAAAGCTCTGCATCCCATCTTCAGTAACAGTTACATGGAAGACGATTTGGTTTTGACCTGACTAAGCTATGTTGACTCTAGGGCTTTGTGATTGATAAAAAAAAGTTTCAAAAGTCATTAGAAAATTAGGGGGTGCCATTGTTTCATTGCTAACGTGCTTCTAAAGTTTATCATTAGTAAAAATTTGATACTATTTCGTTAAAATAATTGTGCACATGGGAGAGCTTCTGAGCTCCTTTCTCCCTCATTTTAGAGCTATTGGGGTGAAACTTGCTACAATGGTAGAACTTGTTTAACACTTTTACTCCCCCCCCCCCCAGTTTAAGAACATTTCACTCATCATTGATTTTTAATAATAATAATAATAATAATGATAATTTTATTTTTATACCCTGCCCCATCTCCCCGAGGGGACTCGGGGCGGCTTACATGGGGCCAAGCCCAGGCAATAGGCAATATAAAACTCAGCAATAAAAACAAACCATAAACAAATAAAATCATTTATACCAATAAACAATAAGCACACTTTGATAAAAACCTGGGTTGGCTCCTAAAAAGGGTAGTGGGCCAGAAAAGTGCAAATAGTTTTATACAGTACAGATTAGGAAAGAGGTAGGTACCAGGGACTTTTTTTGTGAAATTTCTTTGGTTTTTATCTTTACCAAAAAACTTTAAAAAAAACAAACAAACTACAAGAGCTATGTTCTGGAATGTCTTTACAATTTCACAACATAACCAGAGCATATTTTATCCCAAGTTTAAGAAATATTAGCACATCTCCTGATTTTGGGGAAAATAAAAAAATGTCATGAAAAAACCTTTTTTGGCTGCTATGGCTGGCTTGAGTGGAGTGTGGTGGTGTCCACACTTGGAGGACAAGACACATTTTCCACTGCAAGCAATGACAACAACAACAACAACAACAACAACCGTTTATTGATTAGCCAGTTGGCCTTATCAAGTACAGACAATACAAAAACAACATACAACATACAACATACATCTAGATCACTTAAAATAAAATATAGATATACAGGTGTCTGCCTGCTTGGTGCCAATGTAGTTTAGCTAAAGATCTATGCATCAACTATCCTCGTCTCCCATACACTGAACCCCAATCTGATCTATGTACTCTGATCTCCTTTGAGCAGTTTTAAACAAATACAGGGCCACTTTTGTTGTCAGAGTGGGGTTATAACTGGCCAACAAAAATGAAGTTTTGGCCTCAATAATAACAATAATTAACTTTATTTATATCCTGCTTCATCTCCCCAGAAGGACTTAGGGCTGCATACAGACAACAACAGTGAAAAACAAGCACACATAGAACATACAACAGAAATTTACCTAAATCAATAAAAATAAACACCAGGTGAAAAAAACCTGAACAACATATAGAGATTAACATAAAACACCTCAACTCAAAATAAAATTAGCAATAAAACACAAAAAATTATAATTAAAACCATAATATACAAACCAGATTAAACATCCCAGTCACAAATCAGATTAAAATATCAGTATCAGGGTAAAACTTCATTCTATTTAGGTCCTCCAATTTTAGATGTTACATTAACCCATTGTCAAAGGCCTGTTTGAAAAACCATGTCTTCAATTCCCTCCAAAAGGATTTAAATGTGTGGGCTTGCCTAATCATCCTGGGGAGGGCATTCCAGAGCCGGGGGGGGGGGGCACAGTCAAGAAGGCCCTCTCCTTTGTTCCCACCAACTTTGTTTGAGATGGAGGTGGGATTGAGAGGAGGGCCTCACCAGCAGAACTTAGAGCACATGTAAGCTCATAGGGGGAGATGCAGTCACATTGATAGGCAGGACCCGAACCGTATATGGCTTTGTAAGTGATAACAGGACGACCCTCAAACTGCGGACCTGTTACTTTACTTAGGAGATCCCTCGTAGTTCAAGGATGATGGTCCTCCATTTCTTGGAAGACGCCTGTGCGTGATTTTTGTGGAGGTCGGTGCACAGTTGGTCAACACACAGTCTTCACAGATTGAGGTCCCAGCAGTGGTGTGATTAACACAATGAGAGTGGCTTCTCAGTCTGTTGCAGCCTTCTTCCACCTCCACAGCCATTGTAACATGTACCATGTTATCCTCCACCTGCTCCGCCGTTGAGGTCTTTGGCTCTTCGGATTGTTCTTGGTCTGGATCCTCCCCTGTGGCCACTCCTGGGAGTGTGTGACTCTCATGGTTGTGCCCTCAGGTTCATTGGAACACACAAGCCCCCTCACCACGTCAAGGTGACAATCCATCGAGCGGGTGCAGACCTGTGTCCACAGGGGAAATGTAACCCCATCGAGCACAGGTTGCCACCCCCTACCCTGATTGGCCTCACGACTAACCAGGAGGACCTCTGTCTTGTTTAGATTTAGTTTCAGCTTGTTAGCCTTCATCCAGTCTATCACAGACACTGGTACAGGATCCAGAGTGCTTCCTTGGATTGGTGGAAAAGAGTAATAGAGCTGTGTGTAATCTGTGTACAGATGACACTAACTTCCAAAACTCCAGATGACCTCATACGGAGCAAGTCTATCAAGTGTCAGAATATTTGGGTCATTCACAGATTCTTAGTAAATTCTTAATGTTTCTAGAAATAAAATCACCTTTAAAAGAAGCCCAAAGGTATCCCCAAAGAACCCCTGTGAATGTGGGAAAATAAATTTTTGATCTAAGAACAACAAGTTATGCCAAAAAAGATTCCTAAAGAGGTGTTTCCTAGGAATCTCCAGGTCCATTAGTAGAACTATGGCCATTACTCTTTTTCTCCGCCTACAACTTGAGGCAGTACAATATAATGCAGCAAAAATATAAGTCACAAGGCAAAAGGCACCCACCCACCACAAAAAAGAATAAGCAAGCCCCTGCCTGCCAGTGCCTGTCTCCGTGTCTCTACAGTGTGCAAAGCTTCTCTCTCCTTCTCTTTCCCCAGGGCGAAAAATCAGCCTCAGCTACAGTAAGCTAATAGCTATAAGGCAGCTAAGCAGCAGCTAATGGAGTCTCCTTCTCTCTCTTCTCTGGTGCAACTGTAGGCTCTATGCCTACCTGCCTGAAAAGCTAAACCAACATGGAGCTCTTCTCTCTTTTCCTTCCCAAGCACGAGTGGCAAGGCCCTGGGGAAAAAGAGCAATGGCCACAGCTCTGCCTCTTCTCCCCGCTCCCCCAGTCCTGATTGGCAGAAAGACATGGCAACACTTTTGGCTTCGCCTCCCGGTTGTGCTTGATTCCTCTGTGAATAAAAACTGCATCACAGAGAGTTACAACATTTATGCAACTTAAGAAAAAAAATACTAGGCTAAAGTTACGATTCTTAATTTTTTGGCACAGACAACACCCACACATTGGATATCACATCATAACTACGAATCTAACGAATTTAATCTGACGTATGCCGAGTTATGAAAATTTTGCACAGCCCTAGTAGACCCCACCCCATCACTGCCATGGGTCACCCAAGGAGTGTGAAAGCACCTTTGAGGCCTACAGGGATAGTCCAAAGCATTTCTGCTCCAGATTTCCCCCCCCCCCCAAAAAAATAACTGTCCAATGTAGGTGATCCCTTGATTAAACCCATGGACAGTTTTCATCTGAGCCTCTGTGACCTGTTCATGAATTTATACAACCACATTTCAAGCTAGCTTGGGGATCTTTGGGAGGTGTAGTCCAGAAAAAAAATGAGTTTGCAATGTCTGGACAAAACTATCATTGAGAGAACCAGAAATGGAATTCTAGTTTTCTTGTTGCCTCCCAGACATGAGAGCTGAAGTTGTTTTGAATGATGAATTTTCAGTGCCTGAAAGCTATGAAAGGTGAAGCAGGAACTGCATTGCAGAAAGCACTTCAAAGCCAAGATCAAGAGAAATTTAGGATTTCAGTCCCTGGTTTGATAGATGCTCCATGAATAACTAAGAAAGGCATATTTACATTATGCATTGAGGGGAGGGAGCTGTCTGCTCCATATAGTAACAGAGCTTTAAATTTTATTTTATTTTTTCCAGAGGTACCAGTTGACAGTTGCATTATACTGAAAAGACCAAAGTTTAGCAATTTATTTATTGAAGAAAAAGGAATTGGAAGGGAGGGAAAGGGGTAGAGATAAAGACTGATGGAGCTTAAAGTTTGCATAAGCGGATGGGAAAGTGGTGTTTCTGAGAGCTATCACCTGATAACAGATTGTGTGAGGGAGAAAATATTGATTGTGCATTTCTAAGTGAGTGTCTATTATTGACACTGCATCCCGGTGTTGAAAAATATTTCCACTTCCAGATTCAGGGCTTGTCGATTGTATAAGGGAAAATCTGCACTTCACACATTTATGTTTGAATCTCAGATGATGCTTTCTGAGGATAAAGTCCCATTTAATGCAATGGGACTTGACCCCATGTAGGGAAAATCATAGGATAGTGCTATCAGAAAGCAAGAAGTAGCCAGAGGAAAGGGTATCCATTAATGATATGAAGGTACTCATAACAGCAATGTAACTGAGACAGAGAACATATGGTAAACATCCGTGGTTGAGAGGTGAAGGCTTGAATTTAATCAAGTTCAATGCTTCTAACAGAAAAAGATACTGGAGAATCAATGTGGTATAGCATTTAGGCCAGTAGACCAAAGAGAGCAAAGCTCAATTTAGCCAGGAAGCTCACTAAGTGATTGTTGTATGTCTTTCGGGCTGCCTGGCCATGTTCCAGAAGAATACTTCTGGAACATGGCCACACAGCCCAAAATACATACAACAACCCTGTGATCCCGGCCATGAAAGCCTTCGACAACACATCTCACTAAGTAACTTTGGGATCTCAACAAAGTCAACTGACAGGGTTGTTATGAAGATAAAAATGTGGAAGGGAATCATATGGGCTTCCTTGGAAGGAAACACACCATGCAAATCTAACTAGTACATATACTGTAGATGAATAGATTAAAATCCTGGGCTAAAGAGAAGCAATTGGCATCATAGGGAATCAATGGCTTGCTCCACAAATTTGACGTACTCAAAGAATCTCTCCTGTGTTATGGAAGTCATTTTCTATGAACAACTTTCCTGTGTATTAAGTCTGGTTTGAACTGAAGATGTAAAGAATGTATACAAAGGTTATATTCTCAGGGAGAAAGGTTTTCTTAACATATTCTGACATGTTCTGAGAGTCTTTGGTACTTCTTTTTATGACTATTCGTGTTTCAGAACATCCCTCCAATTATATTATTCCACATCAAAATTCTGCATTTGTTCAAATAAAAATTCACCCTCAAATTCCTGAAATGTGAGAAACCATTCCCCTAAACTGCACAGAATGGTCATAATTTCACTTCATGAGGAAACAACTCCTGATTATTATTTTTTATTCTCATCCGTGCACTCCTTGTCTAAAGATGCAACAGACTGAGGAGGGCATGAAGTGTGAGAATGGACTGGGTCATTTCATACTTACTGGGGAGGAATACTACTTTTTATGCTTCCATATAGCCCCTTCAAGTTGAATAATAACTCTTCTTCAAACACCCCTTCTACTAGCCCAGTGGTTCTCAACTTGGGGTCCCCAGATGTTTTGGCCTCCAACTCCCAGAAATCCTAACAGCTGGTAAACTGGCTGGGATTTATGGGAGTTATAGGCCAAAAATATCTGGAGACCCCAGGTTAAGAACCACTCCACTAGCCACACAATAGCCATATTGCAGGAAAAACATGGGTGGAGAACTGTAGCAAACTTCTGCCTGTGAAAATCTTACCTGCCCAGTGCAAGAACATAGCCACTTTCTCTGTGTGTTTGTGTGTATTAGTCAGTCACACCGATTTCACATTAGAATTTTAAAATCCACAAATAAGGTTTTATGACATTTAGGTGATAACAGGAAAAGTGCATGGGTGGCAAATCAAGATTTTAAATGTCAGGCTTCCAATGGAGTTGTGGTAGCCTGGTAGAACTGAACAGGAAGAAAAATGAAAGTCGCTGGATTGAAGTTGAACATTCTGATTGTCTAGAACAGAGGGTGAAAAAAGTTTGAGCTATAGGCCACATGTACTGCTCCCCTGCTGCTTTTGCTTCCCTCAGTCTGTCCAAATTCCTCAAATTGCCCTTTACCTGTTCAAAAGAAAAAGTTGAATAGCCTTTTCTTGAAGTCTCTAAGAGAAGAAGCAATTCACCCTTCAAATGGGTTGTGCACTCTTTAACGTAAAATAATGCACTCTTGAAAGCTAGAAGCAGACTTCCAACCGCTTGTAATCTGTTTTGTTTTCTGATATTTTCGGTAGTTCATTTGGCTCCCTCAGACTGTTCCTTTCCTCCACTGACCACAGTTGTCACCCAGTTGTAGAGAGACTATTTTTTCTGAGATCCTTATAATTTGTGTTTCTGATTGTTGCATAATAACACTTTCAACTTGCACAAATAAGTGAGCATGCCAATGATGTTACTTGGTATTTTGAATACAGTTCACTAGTAAAGAAGTCACTTTCTCTTTATGTTCTTCAGACAACCCTAAGGAAAGCAGCCGAGTCCCAGTGTTTATTAAAGTTCTGGATGTGAATGACAACGCCCCTGAATTTCCCATGTTTTATGAGACATATGTTTGTGAAAATGCAAGGGCCGAACAGGTAGGTGTGCACCATAATAATAATAATAATAATAATAATAATAATAATAATAATAATAATAATAACTTTATTTTTATACCCCTCCTCCATCTCCCCGAAGGGACTCGGGGTGGCTAACATGGGGCCAAGCCCAGATACTCACAATAAAACAAGATAAAATACACACATAACACAAAAAATAAAACCTATTTATACACAATGGCGTAGTAAAATAATAAAATAATAAAATGAAAGAGTAGAACATAGTTTAAAAACAGAACAAGGATTAATTGAGGGCAAACTGGGCCAAAGTGCAAGGGGATAAATTGTAAACACAATAGGTGAGATAGATGGGTAAAGTGCTGCGTGTAATAGGAGACTTGGGGTAGGATTTTCTTTCTCGTGTCAGGAGCGACTTGAGAAACTGCAAGTCGCTTCTGGTGTGAGAGAATTGGCTGTCTGCAAGGATGTTGCCCAGGGGACGCCCAGATGTTTTTATCATCCTTGTGGGAGGCTTCTCTCATGTCCCCGCATGGAGCTGGACCTGGAGCTGATAGAGGGAGCTCATCTGCGCTCTCCCCAGGTGGGATTCGAACCTGGCAGCTTTCAGATCAGCAACCCAACCTTCAAATCACAAGGCTTTAATCCACTACGCCACCAGGGACTCCTTGGGGTAGGATAAACAGTGCTTGAAGAGAGATATGTAAATGGTATATAAATCTGGTATGTATTAGGCATGAACTTTGTGTCTAAGACAGTGGTTCTGAACCTGTGGGTCCCCAGATATTTTGGCCTTCAACTCCCAGAAATCCTAACAGCTGGTAAACTGGCTGGGATTTCTGGGAGTTGTAGGCCAAAACCTGGGGACCCACAGGTTGAGAACCACTGGTCTAAGAACTGACACATTGCATTGCAAGAAGGTGTCACCAATGCTAAATAAAATGAAACCAAAACTGTTGCCCTCCCATCACAGCAGGCAGTCTCAAAGTGTGACACTGCAGCTTAACATAGTTCGATGTGGTTGCTTCTTGCACTTAAGTTTTCCATCTGCCTCTTCCCCACTTTTTCTTTCTCTTTCCCCTTCCGTTTTGTAAAGGGAAGTCTGAATTTGCACTGTATATTCCTGATGAGTTACTTGCAGGTCTGGATGTATGACCTATATTCTCTGCACTGCCAGATCATTTGTACAGTAGAGTCTCACTTATCCAACATAAACGGGCCGGCAGAACGTTGGATAAGCGAATATGGTGGATAATAAGGAGAGATTAAGGAGAAGCCTATTAAACATCAAATTAGGTTATGATTTTACAAATTAAGCACCAAAATATCATGTTAGACAACAAATTTGACAGAAAAAGTAATTCAATATGCAGTAATGCTACGTAGTAATTATTGTATTTATGAATTTAGCACCAAAATATCACGATGTATTGAAAACATTGACTACAAAAAAGTTGGATAAGCAAATGTTGGATAAGTGAGACTCTACTGTATCTACAAATCTGATCACTGAATGAATTAAACATCCTTTCAGAAAATATATTGTACAACACATTCACCCTATTTCTAATGAACCATTCCTGCCCTGGTTCCCTGTATCTTACAGTAGCAAGAAGAGAATTAGTAATCAAGGGTTAACATCCCTATATCACAATAATGATGCAAGAATGTCTCTGTCCATGTTTAGCTCATACAGACTCTAAGTGCAGTTGATAGAGATGATGCTTTTGGGGGACACAAATTCTCATTCTCTTTGGCGCCAGAAGTAGCCAGCGGCTCCAATTTCACGCTTCAGGACAACAGAGGTAAGCTGAACTTTTCAACTTCGTTCTCTTTCATTTCATGAGATTTTTAAAATAAGCACATGCCTAAAAACATTGATACATCTTTCTAGATAACACAGCTGGGATCTACACCAGGAGAACCAGATACAGCAGACATGAAATGAATATGTACCTCCTGCCCGTGGTCATCTCAGACAATGAGTACCCGATTCAGAGCAGCACAGAGACAGTGACAATTCGAGTATGTGCCTGTGACCAAAGAGGCAAGATGCTCTCCTGTAATGCTGAAGCACTGATCCACCCAACTGGCCTTAGCACAGGCGCTCTCATCGCAATCCTCCTCTGCATCATCATATTGCTAGGTAAAGGACTTGCATGGATTGGGGAAGGTTGACATGAAGTATGAGTGCATGTGTGTTATATACTAATGTCATAATAGAGAATGCATAATGGAGTTAACTATTCTCATAGGCAGCTGTATGCCGTTCAAGAGATCTGGTACTTCTATACTTTCTCCTATGTTCCTCCTACGTTTCCCTCAATAGTGCTATAACCAAGCAAAGAGTTAGGGACAAAACATTTCAGTTGCGAGCAGGGCCATAGCCAGAAAAAAAATTCAGGGGAGAGAGGTTGAAACTTTTTTTTTTTTTTAGCAAATCATGAAGAATAGTTCCATAATGCAAAATAATTTAGAAATCAAGATCCATTGATAAACTTCAGTGGACACTCAAGACAGATAAACTTCAGTGGACACTCATGGGGATTTGGTTTAACAGTTAAAATTCGTGAGTAAACCAGGTTTTTTTAAAACCTGATAATTTTCGGGCGGGAGGGGTTGAACCCATTGGCTACAGAGCTAGTTGCGAGGACAGTAATATCATGATCCACACAACAGGTCTCTTTCCTCCTTCTGAATTTAACTACAACCCACATGGTAGCTGCAAAGGAGGAGATTAATTTTCCCAGCGATATATCGCTGGGATTGTTTCACAGTACAGAATTATCATATAGTTTCCACTTAATCTGTCATGGTTCCATTTTACAGAATCCTAGGATTGACATTTCAGGGAGGATTATTTTGAATTCTCAGCCAGAGAGCTGTAATGCCTCTGCCAGATGTAATCCCCAGGATTCTATGAGATGCTGCTATAGCAATTAAACTGAAATCATAATGCTATAATATTTGAGTGTGATAGGCCCCTGTTGGCTATCTCTATTGTAATATGAAGTATTTTGTGGTGGTTTGGTCTTGAATGGACAATTCAGTCCCATTAGCTTTGCAAAAAAAAAAGTGTGTGTCAGTTTTAATCTACATAGCTGCCTGTGTATTATGGATATGTAGACTCTCAAGATGCACATTTGCCACCCTGCAAGCTGTTTAGCCCATTGTGCTGAAATATTAGTAACCACATAAAAACAATATCAACCTCAGATCTACCTGTAGTCATTGGACTCAGTCAGACATATGCTAGCCTGAATCAGAAATCAGTATGAGCAAACATCTTTCTTATACCTCCACACACAGCCAATTGTGACACAATTTATGACATGCAATAAAATCAGTTTTTCTACACATTTGAGAAACTGCAACCCACTGTGCCCTTTACACGGTGCATGCTTCAGCTGTGGGAGTGAGGTATTTTGCAGTGCTCCCGGCGGCACAGTGGATTAAACCGCTGAGTTGCTGAACTTGCTGACCGAAAGGTCGGTGGTTTGAATCTGTGGAGCGGGGTGAGATCTCTCTGTTAGCCCCACCTTCTACCAACCTAGCAGTTTAAAAACATGCAAATGTGAGTAGATCAATAGGTACTTCTCTGATGGGAAGGTAACAGTTCTCCATTAAGTCATGCCGGCCACATGACCTTGGAGGTGTCTACGGAGAATGCCGGCTCTTCAGCTTAGAAATGGAGATGAGCACCAAACCCCAGAGTCAGATACGACTAGGCTTAATGTCATGGGAAAACCTTTGATTTTTTCAATGATTCTTGAGTCAATTGGCAAGTGACTTATTTTTAAATTCCCTGCATAGAAATGAGCTCAATGGTCAATTTGCCAGTGTGGTGCCCTTTTATTGCCCTCTTGTAAATAAAATGATGACTGCTGTATGTGAGAGGAACCGAAATGCCCATTTAATAATAATAATAAGATCGCCAATGCAGAGGCTTGGGGGAAAGGGTTAATTTAAAACCACTTTCTACGATCGCCAGTGCAAATGAGGGTTAATTTAAAACCACTTCCTATGATCTGGGGTGATTTTTTTTTTTTTGGAACAAAAGATTAATAGTGAAAATCCTGGTGGGACAGTGGGAGGAAATCTCAGTGTAAATGACTGCAGGGAAACTGCCGCTTTAAGAAAGGTGGTAATGGGATCAAAAATGTGTTCATTGCTACTGTCTCCCTATTGCTACTGTCTCCCTATGATCCCCCCCCCCCCCCAAACACACACACAAACAAATTTCCACTGCAAAATTCCCAGACTTGCCCTGGATCTATCCAACTTAGATTTGGGGGCTAGAGGTATAAAGCAGTCATGGATTTGAACTCATAGTTCTTTGGTGTTCATACTGTGCTGCTCTCACAGACATTTATGGTCTCTACAACTGCATATGTGAGAGAGCCAGAGTGGTGCAGTGGTCTGGCTAGTTTTGAAAACCAGGATTTGAATCCCCAGTCAGCCATGGAAGTCCATTAAATGTCCTTGGGCAAGGAACATTCAGTCTCATCTTGTAAAGAAAATCCTAGCCGGGGGTAATTATAAGCAGGAGTAGACTTGAAGGCTTATAACAACAGCAGTATAAGATGTCATCCATCATGTAAACTAGTGGTTCTCAACCTGTGGGTATCCAGGTGTTTTGGCCTACAACTCCCAGAAATCCCAACCAGTTTACCAGCTGTTAGGATTTTTGGGAGTTGAAGGCCAAAACATCTGGGGAGCCCAGGTTGAGAACCACTGGTCTAAGAGGTTTGAAGGCAGGGCTGCCTTAAAGGATTCCTGTTTTAAAACGTGTGCTGGTATCTTTGAAGTGGGAGAAGTCATTTCCTGTCCATGTGATCTAAATTAAACGAATGGTTGAGTTAGAAACTGGAGAAGGTGAACTTAGTGCAGTGATTCTCAACCTGGTGTCCTAGATGTTTTTGGCCTACAACTCTCAGAAATCCCAGCCAGTTTACCAGCTGTTAGGATTTCTGGGAGTTGAAGGCCAAAAATATCTGGGGACCCCAGGTTGAGAACTACTGTTTGTGCTTCATCTTTCTTTAAAGACAGAACCCTATGAAACTCCACCTTTTTCCCCACTTTCCCTCATTTTCTCCAGCTCAAGGTGATGAAGTCCTTAGCCATAAGACCAGTGCCCAAAATACAAGGACAGGCATAAAGATACACTCAGTACAATTCATGCAAAATCACAACTACAAACAGTAGAGCAAGTCTAGATCAGGACCATGTAATCCAAAGTTTACTATTTGCTCAGCCTCAGCACCTATTTATTTATTTATTTCCAGAATTTATACCCCGCCCTTCTCACCCGGGGGGACTCAGGGCGGCTTACACAGTTGGCAACATTTAATGCCAAGAACATAATAATAAAACAAAAACAGTACATATAATCAATTAAAACTATAAAAATACATCATTAAAATACATTATAAAAATTAAAACATAAGTAAATTAGATCCATTTGTCTAAAAACCTCATGCTTCAGCCTTCAATCGGACCATGTCGATGTTATCATATTACTCGTTAAAAGCTTGTGCACACAGCCATGTTTTCACAGCCTTTCTGAAACCCAGAAGAGTTGGGGCTTGTCGGATATTTGTGGGGAGGGTGTTCCACAGCCGGGGAGCCACCACCGAGAAGGCCCTTTCCCTCGTTCCCACCAGCCGCGCCTGTGAGGCAGGTGGGACCGAGAGCAGGGCCTCTCCAGATGATCTTAGGGATCTAGCTGGCTCATATGAGGAGATACGTTCGGATAAGTAAATTGGGCCAGAACCATTTAGGGCTTTATAGGTCAAGACCAGCACTTTGAATTGGGCTCGGTAGCATATCGACAGCCAGTGGAGCTGGCTTAGCAGGGGGGTGGTACGCTCCCTGTATGCCGCCCCAGTTATTAATCTGGCTGCCGCCCGTTGTACTAGTTGGAGCTTCCGGGCCGTCTTCAAAGGCAACCCCACGTAGAGAGCGTTGCAGTAATCCAAACGAGCTGCAACCAGAGCGTGGACCACCGTGGCCAAGTCAGACCTCCCAAGGAACGGGCGCAGCTGGCGCACAAGTCTCAGTTGCGCGAATGCTCCCCTGGCCACCGCTGAGACCTGGGGCTCCAGGCTCAGTGATGAGTCCAGGATCACACCCAGACTGCGAACCTGCGTCTTCAGGGGGAGTGCGACCCCGTCCAACACAGGCTGTAACCCTATTCCCTGTTCAGCCTTACGACTGACCAGGAGGACCTCTGTCTTGTCTGGATTCAATTTCAGTTTGTTGGCCCTCATCCAGTCCGACACAGCGGCCAGACACCGGTTCAGGACCTGAACAGCCTCCTTAGTGACAGGTGGGAAGGAGTGACAGAGCTGGACATCATCTGCATACAGATGACACCGAACCCCGAAACTCCGGATGATCTCTCCCAGCGGCTTCATGTAGATGTTAAACAACATGGGGGACAGTACTGACCCCTGCGGGACCCCACAAGACAATGGTTGTGGGGTCGAGCAGGTGTCCCCCAATGACACCATCTGGGAACGACCCTCCAGGAAGGACCGGAGCCACTGCAAAACAGTACCTCCGAGACCCATCCCAGCAAGGCGCCCCAGAAGGATACCGTGATCGGCGGTATCAAAGGCCGCTGAGAGGTCCAGCAGAACCAGCAGGGACACACTCCCCCTGTCCAGTTCCCGGCGCAGATCATCGACTAAGCGACCAGAGCTGTCTCGGTACCATGCCCCGGCCTGAAACCAGACTGCGCCGGATCTAGAAAATCAGTGTCAACCAAGAATGCCTGGAGTTGTGCGGCCACCACACGTTCCAGGACCTTGCCCAAAAAGGGGAGATTGGAAATAGGCCAAAAGTTCTCCAATTGAGTGGGGTCCAGTGATGGCTTCTTCAACAGCGGTTTGATCACAGCCAGTTTGAGGCTCGCTGGAAAAATGCCTTCCCGAAGGGAGGCATTCACCACCACCTTCACCCACTCGGCCAATCCCCCTCTGGCTTCTCTCACAAGCCAGGATGGGCAGGGGTCTAAGATGCATGTGGTAGCCCTCACCTCTCCAAGCACCTTGTCCACATCCTTGAGCTCAACCAATTGAAAAGAATCCATCAAAATGGGACAAGCAGGTGCCCGTGTTACATCCTCGGAAACTGCCGTTAATATGGTGTCAAAGCCAGAACGGATCAAAGCGACTTTGTCCGCAAAGAACCGAGCAAATGCTTCACAGCGGGCTGCCGAGTTATCAGGGATCCTGTCTTGAGGGACGGGATATAACAAACCTCTGACAACTCAGAACAGCTCCGCCAGACTGTTCTTTGCAGACGCAATATTAGCTGCAAAGAAAACGTTCTTTGCAGCATCTATTGCCGCGCCGTATGCCCTAAGATAGGAACACAGCCGTGTTCGGTTTGGCCCGCTCGGCTCCGAACGCCACACGCGCTCTAGTTCCCTCTTCTTTCGCTTCATCGCTGCCAGCTCCTCAGTGAACCAAGGAGATGGTTTAGGTCGGGTACTCGAGAGGGGACGTTCCGGAGCAATCGTGTCTATTGCCCTAGTCACCTCCTTGTTCCAGAGAGTGACCAGAGCATCGACAGAATCACCAGCCAAGGTGGGGGGAAACTCCCCAAGAGCCGTCAGGAATCCGTCCGGATCCATAAGCCTCCTGGGGCGGACCATTTTGGGTCCTCCACCCCTGCGGAGGTTGGGGGGCGCAGTGATTCTAAACCTGATCAAGTAATGGTCGGTCCATGGCAAAGAAGCGATGGTGAGCTCCTCCACACCGCCACCTTCCTCCCCTCCCTGGCAGAAAACCAAGTCAAGTGTGTGCCCTGCTCTGTGGGTAGGGCCAGATACTAATTGGGACAGCCCCATGGTTGCCATGGCGGCCATGAAGTCCTGAGCTGCACCAGAAGGTGTGGTCTCGGCATGGACATTGAAGTCCCCCGGCACAATGAGCCGTTGAGACTCCAACGCCAGGCCAGAGACCATCCCTGCTAGCTCAGGCAGGGAGACTATAGTGCAGCGGGGTGGTCGGTACACTAACAGAATCCCTAAACTGTCCCGGCCCCCTACCCTCAGATGAGCACACTCAAACAAGGTAGACTGCGGGATGGGGCACCTGGTCAGGGGGATGGACTCCTTATAGACCACTGTAACCCCTCCTCCCCTGCCTCCAGATCTTGGTTGATGCTGCACGGCACAACCTGGTGGACAAAGCTGGGTGAGATTGACACCCCCAGCCTCATCCAACCAGGTCTCCGTTATGCACGCCAGGTCTGCCCGCTCATCCAGGATAAGATCCTGGATGATTGCAGCTTTACCATTGACAGACCTGGCGTTCAGCAGCACCACCTTCAGATCGGAGGACCCGCCACCTTGGGCACCCAAATTTACTGTGTCAGGAGGCCGTTTTAAATCTACAAGCACTCTGTTTCTCACCCTAGGCCGAATTAAGTTATGCCTCCCTTTCCTGTATCTCCCCCTTCCCTGAATTACTTCAATAGGGGCCCCCCAGCCGATACATGCCCCCCTCTCTCCACGGTCCATCACAGCGGTAATGCTAGTAGTTAAATATGAACAAGATCTTATCATACCACTAATGTGACACGTGCCAAATAAAGGGGATGATTCCACAGCCTTTAGTAAGGTACTCAAGTTAGTTCTAAGGCTAAAATGTACTTACGAGATAAGATCAGAAAGAACCCATTTTTTCCCACCCTCCTACCCACCTTCCCTGCCCCTTAAAATTAATGCCTTAATTAATAGCACAGTTGGAACTCATAACAGATGGTAGAGACAGCAGCACATATAAACTAAAGTGCTTCAGTGCTCGCATATAGTCTAATAGTTAGTTTACAGGGCAGTTTACAGGTCAGCAGGGGTTGAACGATGTATAAGATAAGGTGGTTCAACTCAGTTGTCTTATAGACTTCTAACACCTACCAGCAATGTCCTGTTTCTGGTCATGGCAGGACCCATGGTTGCCCAGCTAGATATAAGTAGGAATTTAGAGATGTTTGCAAAAGCCTCTTTAAAGCCAGCTGTGCCATTTAGTTAACCCCTTCCCACAAACAGCTGCTTCTTCTGATTTGGGGCTCTGTGTATTGGGTTGTGCAGGACGCTGCTGTCAGTAGTGCGGAATCCAAAATGATAATTGTTTAGCTCCGAGCACTTAAGCTGAATTGAAAAAAAAGTGCAGAATACAATGGTTTTCAATTAATGGCTGTTAGTAGCATCATTGTCTTTTTTGCAATCTACTTTCAGGCTTTGTACTGTGTATGCAAGCTCAACCCTGTATGAAACAAAGACATGGAAAGAATTGAAGTACCTTTTCATTTTTAGCTGTAACAAGAGCAGATTTTTTTTGGCGAGTTCTTTTGTCTGCTTGTTTGTTTTTGGTCATATGGTGTATTTCACTTGCAGAATGAAAAAGAAAACTGAAGCCTTGGGGGAAGGGAGAAGAGAACAAAATCCTAGATAATGCTATGAATTGCTGAGAGTAGGAAGGGAAAAAATGTTAGCTTTATGCTTATTTTAATGTTTCATCAAGCATTAAGAGGGCTTATTTTACAAGTTGCTGCTAGAAGAAGAAGAAAACAAGTATCAAGAACAGAAGTTATATTTAGAACTTGACTCAGTTGGTGATTTGCACAAATCCAATTTGAATATTCATTTCCGTCAGTGAAATTTCATTTGTAATGACATTAGAGAGGCTAGATTAAACAAAAACACTGTGAGATTTTGAGTAGTTGTGATCTGTGACACAGAATGTAAACATGTAGCAAAAAACAATATGGAGGGGTGACAAGGGGGAGCTTGCAATGAATGTTTCAGTCGTGGCTGGTGGCTCCCATGTCAGTGAGGGATATAATCTTCTCTGGGTTGTAATCCAGTCCAAAAAAAAAAGCTCTCTGCACTGCCAAGACCTATTCTTAGAGAAGTTTGGCACATTGGACAAGTCTTTTCAAGCCATTCCAGGCTTCCCTGTACCATTAACATGGTACCACTAGCCATCACAGGAATGCATGGTAAAAGAACACACTGTTTAGCACTTAATTTGTTGTTCAGTCTACAAAAGTCACAGAACTGAGGACCAGCTCCTGGGTGTGATAAAATCAGGCATTTGACATACCACAAAGACTGACTAGAGGTCCAAACAACTTCCCCATTCTCCCATGTTTCCAGGACATCCCAAAGCAAGATAAATTCATGGTTGAGCTGTACAACTAAAGGAAACACATGTTGTAATTTCTTCATATGTCCAAATGATTTACAGTGTGTTTAATGAAACAGAAATGTGTGGGGTGGGCTGGCAAAGACTTAGCTCAAGAACAAAGCTGAACAACAATTTACTTGACATGACTTTCATCATATAACTCTGAGACATGCAGAGTGGAGAGCAGTATTTGTTGATATTTCCTGCCCATTTTACAGAGGTCTTAAGGTGGAGAGATTAACAGTGGTGCAGAGGTTAGGGGAATTTCCATTTGGATCACAGCACTGCCAGAGACAGTAAATATAGTGCATGTAGTCCAAGAAGTAATTTTTTTCACGATATGTTATGACATATATGATGACATACTGCAAAACCTCTCTAACTTTTCCTCTTATACACCATGCTGTTTTATTTATGTCAATCTCCATAGCAAAGTGCTCACATAGGGACCTGTGAAAGTTCGGGATGCTTCTTCTGAAGCAATTCCTGGAGGTTTCTTTTGAGGCAACCTGTTGTTGTGTGTGGCTAAGGCTAGTACAGAATCTAGGGAACTCATCACACTAGAGCAGGGGTCCCCAAACTAAGGCCCGTGGGCCGGATGTGGCCCTCCAAGGTCATTTCCCTGGCCCCTGTCCTAAACTTTAGACTTAAGGTTGACCTAAGTCTGAAGAGACTTGAAGGAACACAACAACAACAATCCTAATTTTAGACTAGTTCATCATAGTCCAGCCCCCCAACAATCTGAGGAACTGTGAACCGGCCCTCCACTTAAAAAGTTTGAGGACCCCTGCACTATAGCATGAATCCACTTTAAATCCGGTTTCTGCCTCCTGCAGCATTCTGGGGTTTGTAGTTTGGTGAGGGCCAGGACCTGTCTGGCTTAGTGTTTAAAGCCCCCTCCCTAAAGTGGATTTAAAGTTCATCCAAGTGGACCCATTAGGGGTCCTTTGAAGCATTACTCATTTCATTTTTAAGGGCCAGTGGGTTTAGAAAAAGAGGTGAGAAGCAACAAGGAGGATATTAGAAAAACACAATGATAGATAAATAGTAGGGTTGTCCAAATATTCGTTATGTTTCTAGTTTCGTAATTATTTTAGATTGTTCTCGTTTTTTGAAACGAGTATTGAAACATTTTCCCTGGGCGCAACTGGCAATGTAATTCGAACCATCATTGGCCCTTTCTCTAATTGTTTCTTAAAATTTTCGTTAATTTTTTTCCTTCCAAAATTTTTTTTAAATATTTTTTTAAAAATATTATTTATTTATTTATTTGTTTCTGCAACCTAACATGAATGGGAGCCTAGCGCAGCCTAACATGGCTGCTCCCTGGCCAATCAGAGTCTTCCACGATGGCTGCCAAAGTTGGGGGCTAGCGTCCTCCGTGTCCACGTGGAGGATCTCTATGAAAATCCCCAACCGCAGCCGACCCAAGCCATTCTGGGTTGGGATACCGAGGAGAGAGGGTGTTTGGCACACGCTGGGAAGCTGCTGCTTGCTTGTTTGGGGGAGAGAGGGCTAACTGGGGGTAGAGTGTTTCTGTTGTTGCTGGTTCGATATTGTGTTTTTGGGGGGGGAAATTGGCTGGGGGCTTGGGGCAGAGTCCTTGCTGTGGCTGGCTTTAGGGAACTTTTTTTTTCCAAAGGACATCTGCGTCCCTGCTAGTGCTGAGCTTGGGGTGCTTTCCACCTACTCCTGTGGGAGACCTTTTGCCTTTCTGTTTTCTTTTTTGGAATTTAGCAATCACCGCATCAGCTCTTCTTTGCAATCCTGAAAGGGGGGGGGAACTTGAAAATAATAGTTTCCAAAGGACGTCTGCGTTCCTGCAAGTGCATTGCTTCCCTCCCGCTCCGTTTGTAATCCCAAGCCCCCGGGCTGAGTGTTATTGCAGCAATCACAAAGACACACATTGTTTTCAAACCGAAAGGGTACATTGGAAGAAATAGTTTCCAAAGGACGTGGGGCACCCGCCAAGGCATTGCTTCCCTCTCGCTCCATTTCTATTCCCAAGCCTTGGGCTGAGTTTTATTTCTGCAATCACAAAGTCAGACATTGATTTGATTCAATAGAGGGTCCACAGCAATTTATAGTTTCCAAAGGACGTTGCCAATCCTGTCAAGGCATTGCTTGGCGTGTGCTGCATTTCTAATCCAAAGTCCTCAGCCAGAGTTTCATTTTTGCAATCACAAGGTCAGCCAGTGGCACCATTGATCAAAAGGTTCAAAGGCAATTTATAGTTTCCAAAGGACGTTGCCAATCCTGTCAAGGCATTGCTTGGCGTGTGCTGCATTTCTAATCCAAAGTCTACACAAGTAGAAGAGGGACTTTTACAGTGATAAGAACCCAATTGAACAGGAAATAAGACTTTCAAACCAGGAACAGGTTTCTTCAAATATTGAAAAATAGTGTATTATAAAAAGTTATGAAAATTCGCCAAAAATCATAGGAGACAGGAAACATTCTGCAATTTGTTGAGCAAAGAGTGTGGAATGTGTTCTCCCACTGTACCAAATTTGAAGAGAATAGCTCAAGAAATGAGGGCGGGAGACCCCCAGAAAAGTCCCCCCCCCCAGTTTCCTGTTTTTTGGCGATTGCGCATGCGCATCCGCCACTTTAGAAACATTTTAGAAACATTACAAATTTTCGGAAATATCCGAAAATTTTGGGTGAAACATTAAGAAATAATTTCTATATCGAAGAGCCGGCACCCCCTACTTTAGAAACGAGAATTGAAACATTTTTTCCATCAATCGGACAAGCCTAATAAATAGATAGATAGAGGAGGGTGTGCATTAAATAAAGACATCAGCATATGTTCAAGGAAAGAAAAAACCTAATTACTCAGTTTTCCCCCTTTATTTAACACTGCTAACACAGCATCTCACCTTGAGAAGTGCTGTACGTTCTCTGCAGAGAACAAATTCCAAAGCATTTTGGGAGTTCAGCGTTTGTCATTCGATGAGACTGGCTTCTTTTCTTTTTCTTTTTGTCTGCCTTGAAACTACTACGTTTGTGATTTCAAAAGAATAGTTTCCCCACTGCACAAAGTTAAAAAAAGAAAAAGAAAAGACAGTTACTGCTGATAAAAAAAGAATAGCTGAGCTTCATCTTCTTTTATTTGGAAAATGCCTTTTCCTCCTAATATTTATCTTATTTTCAACTCCCACAGTGATCACAGCAAGACTGGTTGCAGTATAAAGTTTGGAGTATACAGTCTGGAAGGGCTTCTTATTTAAAAGAAAAGGCGAAGTTCAAGCAATACAGATTTCTTTCTTTTTTTCTTTTGTACTAATTGGGTGGAAAATTAACTCCCCTTTCCTCCCTTCCTCCGTCTTCCAGCTATGCTTTATTTCATTTTATTTTCCTTTACAGTGACAGTGGTGTTGTTTGCAGCCCTGAGACGGCAACGGAAAAAAGAGCCTTTGATCATTTCAAAAGAGGACATCCGAGACAACATTGTCAGCTACAACGACGAAGGTGGCGGAGAGGAAGACACCCAAGCATTTGATATTGGCACGCTGCGGAATCCTGAAGCCATAGAAGACAATAAATTACGCCGAGACATTGTGCCGGAAGCACTTTTTATGCCACGCCGGACACCGGTGGTTCGAGATAACACAGATGTTAGAGATTTCATTAGCCAAAGGTTAAAGGAGAACGACACGGATCCAACAGCACCTCCTTATGACTCATTGGCAACATACGCATATGAAGGCAATGGCTCTGTGGCAGAGTCTCTCAGTTCCTTGGAGTCGGTGACTACTGATGGGGACCAGGACTACGATTACCTCAGCGACTGGGGACCTCGCTTTAAAAAGTTGGCCGATATGTATGGTGGCACAGACAGCGATAAAGACTCCTAAAATGTTGCCTTTTTTAGCTCCCAGAAAACAGCATTGAAATGTGTGATGTTGCGATTTCTTTCTATTTATCCACAGTTCTTTGGAAGGGTTCTGTTTGACCAGATGAAATTGTTTCCGTGACTGCAGTCTTCGTGGATCTAATGTCATTTCCTCCCCAAATATAATTTGAGCTTCCAAGAGGCAAATAATGAGGAAAAACAAACTTTTTTTTGTATATCCTATTTGCCAAGCAGGCACGATGGGAAGCAAATTGAGGAACAAAGGAAATGGAATAATAGTTTTAACTTGTTCTGCTTATCTTGGAAATTGGATTATCTTCGTGCTATCATTCACCAAATAATCTTACTGTATTTTAATTATTCTGCTCAGACATGTCTTCTGCAGACTATGTATCAAACATCTAAATGTAGGGATCTATTGCTGCTCACTTTAACTATTACAGTAAAAAGGATAGCTCTTTTTGAAGCCACAACTAGCCAATAAGGAAATCAGATACTTAAAAGATTGAGAGCCCATTTAAACAGTAGTATTAATCCTGAATTAGTCATTTTCCTGGAAATATTCATCCATTCTAAGGGGTGGACAATTAAGAGTAGAGAGGAAGGAGAATTGTTTTGTGTTAGTAATGATGCAAAAAGAGTATCTCAAGTGTGTTTATGATATGACAGCAATCATTATTTTACGGAAAAACACTCCCCCATGTAACCAGTCTCTTCCAATCTGGTGTCCTCCAGATGTGTTAGATTAGTGATGTCAAGCTTATGACCCTCCAGGTATTTTGGACTTTGGCTCCCAAAATTCCTGGCCATTGGACAACTCTCAGAGCTTCTGAAAGTTGAAGGCTCAAACATCTGGCGGGCCACAGGTTTGACATTTCTGTGTTAGACCAGCGCCATCCCCAGTTGGTATAGCCATTGTATGGTCAAGGTGGGAGTTATGGACTAGCATGTCTGTTTATCACTAGGATGAGGAATGGTGGTAGAGATTACCTTCAGCAAACATTTGTCAAGGAATTGGCATGACATTGACAGATATATAACTAATGTAAGTCCTGCTGATATCAGTAGGCTCTTTGTGTACAGACTTTGAGCTCTATTTAATATTAATGCCAGTTTCTAGGACATCAGCAAACACAAAGCTGCCATGCAAGTCTTACCCTTCTCTGCTCACTTACCCTGCTGCAACCTTTACTTTGGCCTCAGAAACAAAATGGGTACCTGTGATATTTCTGACAGCAGGACACTTTGATACTAGCAAGAAATTGTAGAGCAGGAGGAGGAACCAAGTAAAACAAGAACAGTAGTAGAGTCACTTTTAGGTACAACCCCTACAATATTAATAAAAGCATCAGTCATAATCTAGAACAGTGGTTCTCAATCTGGGTTCCCACAAGTTGAAATCCACTGATCTTGAATCTAGGACAGTAGTTCTCAACCTGTGGGTCCCCAAATGTTTGGGCCTACAACTCCCAGATATCCCAGCCAGTTTATCAGCAGTTAGGATTTCTGGAATTTGAAGACCAAAACATCTGGTGACCCACAAATTTGGAACTACTGATCTAGGGGTAATCCTCAGTTGGATCCCACTTCTTCCACCAGAAACGCCTTTCTCTCCAATGGCCAAAAGCCAGCTCCAGAGTGCTGAAAAATCCTTCAGAGCAATCTTCTGGCATCATGGAGTGTTGAAGCAGAAAGGAGGTGGGAAGAGAATTCTGTTAATCCTGGTGCTGGTCAACAAAAGAAGCCATTTGATATTGGCCTTTGTATGCAGTCACTCCTCAGCCCGAAGCTGGGAATTCACATTGACTATGATGTGTGAGTGCACACACACACACACACACACACACACTTACTCCCAAAGTACCATTCAAGAAAACATCTGGAGTGAAAAGCAAAGCAGGAAAGCAGAACACAGTCTAGCTTCTATACCATTGGTTGAAACCCACTAAGTGGATTGGACTTGCTTTGAACAAAATGAAATATTTGAACAACCTCTGTAGAGCTCTGGTAAAATGACCTTTTTTAAAAAACAACAATTGTTCTTTGCTAAATGGCAGCATTTAAAATTATTTTAAAATGATATTTACTTCTCTTTATTGCATTATAGTAAATGAAGTCTTACAGTAAAGTAGCATCATGTGATTTTATGATTTAGGCTTTTTAGTTAGCTAGCTAGACGTTAGAGTACTTAGTGTACAAGAAGTCATCAGTTGATACATTGATTTGGAAGGCCACAAAACAGATTCTAAATTTATTGATCAAAGGGCCACACTAGTTGTTAATCTGCAATTATTGCAGCCCCAGAAAACCTAAAGTCTTGTAATCAAGGTGCATTGTTGGTGCAGTTCCATGTTGTAATTTGTTGGAAAGATCCAAAGAAAACAAATACTAGCTATCTGGGAGGGGATCAAGACATTTGCCCTCAAAAGGCTCAAAGCATTACAAAAACAAACCTGCCATATTAAAATGATAAATCATTCCCATAGAAAGTCAGTCTAACTTCGATCCTATGTATGTCTTCTAAGAAACAAGCCCCATTATGAAAGTTTTGTGATAACTAATGAAAGCCAGAAAAGACTGAATTATTATCTCCCTTGTTAGCATTTTTTTTAAAAAAAACCTATAAGTTATAACCAACTCTATCCATCAATAATGTTGAAACAATCCAATCAGCAAGAGTTGAATCAACGTTGGTTAGATGGTTGAGAAAAGCAGAATCACTACATTTAATACAAATACCTTTTGTGATCTAGAGACATTGTTTGGGGTGGTATGTGGCCTCTCAGCCACATTTTCCCCAACACTGTTTCAAAACGTGATTAGACAGATTCATAGCTATCAATGGCTAGTAATCAGGATAGCTATTAATTTCTTCCCATATCTGCAGTTTTGGTTGCTGAAGACCATATAGGTGAGAGGGCCATTGAACTTGTCCTGTAGACCAGCTTGCTATGGTCAGTAGATACTTTCACTATGGAAACAGATTGTTGGAAACAGACTGTTGGACTAGACCTTTGATCTGATCTAACATGGTTCTGGAACAGATCCAGGGCAAGACCCAATAATGAATCCTGACAGCGTTTGTAGTGAAAATATTAAAGGGAAGACTTTCTATGTGCATGCATGATTGCATGTTTTTTATCTTCCCAATGGAAAATGGCCCTGGAATTCATTTGGTCAGACTCAACTCAACAGTAAGTGCACGTACATAATTTCAAGTGTTTTATATAGGTCATCAAAAGGAGTGTGCTTTAAGCAGCACCATGCCAAATAGGCTACAGAAGCCTAAAACGCTGAGTGGATTCTGTGAACAAACATTGATTGTGCTTTTCTTCTGATATAGCAAATTCACTTTGATGGCTTAAGTTGATTTAGCTAGGATTATCTGTGGTAATTCCATGACACGTTGATGGCTTAAGTAGAGTGCTCTTCCACCACCACCCTGAATTAGTGACACTAAGTAGCAGGCGATTTGAGCGAGAATTTTGCATTTTATTGACAAAGTGTTTTTCCCTGTCAATAAAATGACAGTAAGCCACCCACTGCATGTGCATAAATATTATATAAACTATTTAACATACTGGCATCAAAATTAAGATGCCAAACTGAAAAAAGATGAAATATAATATTCTCTAGTAGCTGGCATTTATAAATTAATCACCTGAAGTTTTTTTGTTATCCCTGCAATTTATGTACATAGATTTCCCCCCCATACACACACACAAATAGAGCTCTGTTAGTATCAATTCATAGACATATGACTAAGGCCTTCAGATTTTCCCCAATGTGCAGTGTAAAATACAATTGAAAAGGAAATTTCTTTGTTCATACATTCCATGTTTGAGTGTCAAGGTGTAATGATCAAAAAGCAAGAGAAGAAAAGATTGGAAGCATTAATTGTACCGCATTTGATAGGTTAAGTATCCCTAATCAGAAATCCTTAGGACCATAATTATTTTGGATTTCTGATTTTTAGATGAGTATTTGCATATATGTACATAATTGCATATCTTTGAGAAGAACCCAATCCTAAACACTGAATTCATTTATGTTTCACCTAAATGTTACTTTTAGCCCAAACTTTGTGTTTGAAACAGAGTTTTTATACACTGGCCCATCAGAACACAAAAATATCACATATGGGGATATGGACAGTTTTGGATTTTGGAATATTTCAGATTTTGGAATTCCAGACAAGGAATACAACAATGTGGGGATAGAAAAGTCCAGTGTCAAACTGCATCCAATATCCTACATGGTAGACTATAAAGCAGACCTGCACAACCTGTGGCCCTCCAGGTTTTTTGGACACCCAGAATTCCTGATCATTTAATAAGCTGGCTAGGGCTTCTGAGAATTGGGGGTCCAAATACCCGGAGAACCACAAGTGATGCCTAGTGTAGAATATGAATATAGTACGTGGGCCTCTCTATCAACACCATCAGAATTTTCTGTGGCACTGTGATAGCCCCCCCCCCCCCCCACACACACACACACATAAACAGAGACATTTCACTACTGGCGGACAAGTAGAATACAGAATCAGAGAAGCATCTGGCTATGGTCCCATGTCCCACTAAGATCTGCTAGAATTCTCCAGACATGTCAGCAAATGATGTCATCAGCCTTCAATTGGTTATGGCAGCATAGTCAGATTCTTCTCTAATCTTCTTCCCTAACCACCAACAAAGAGATGACTATATGGGTGGGACTACACAGTCTAGTGGTGGTGGTAAGGTATTGGTGGTGGTGAGTCTCAGAAAAGACTACCAACCTCCAAAATGACCCAAAAAGTGGACATAAGGTGGAGTTGTACTTGGATATGTCACCAATAGAACTCCAGACTATATGTGTTTAGATCTCATGAGCAAGTCCCATTTAAATCAGTAGAACCAAGGTATGAGTTCCTATGACTGCACACAACTTCAAATATAAGTCAGTAGTGAGAAAATACAGATTTTTAGTAATATATAATTAGCATGTAGAATCAACATCTCAATGTATTTTAATGATCCTGGTTCATCTTAATCCACTGGCTTCAGAACAACCAGGTCTTGAGTTGAATCAACCCAAATCCTTTAATATGGCAAAGCATTTTGAATTAAGGTCTTGAGGTTCAGTGGAGCTTACCTCTAATTAAGAATTGGGGCATATGCTTTCTTTATCAGATTAGAAAAATCCTCCTGAATGAAGATGCTATTATATTTCATTATGTATATCAGAGTTAGAAAATATATGGCAGTGGCCAAAACATATACAATAGAGTCTCACTTATCCAACATTTGCTTATCCAACATTCTGGATTATCCAATGCATTTTTGTAGTCGATGTTTTCAATATATCATGATATTTTGGTGCGAAATTCGTAAATACAGTAATTACTATGTAGCATTACTGCATATTGAACTACTTTTTCTGCCAAATTTGTTGTATAACATGATGTTTTGGTGCTTAATTTGTAAAATCACAACCTAATTTGATGTTTAATAGGCTTCTTCTTAATCTCTCCTTATTATCCAACATATTCGCTTATCCAACGTTCTGCCAGCTCATTTATGTTGGATAAGTGAGACTCTACTGTAATTGCATTAGCTTAGAACCAATGGTTAGTTTCAACTAGAGTAGCCCCATTGAATCAATGGTGATTTATCATTTAGCAATTGATTCCATGGGGCTGCCTGTTCCTAGTAGCATTTAGAATTAGGAATTTCATGTTTTAATTTGAAAATGTAGGTCTTATTTTGAGGAACTTTCCAGTTATCCAGATCATCCCGGCCTCAGGCAGCATACTGATTTCTGAATCATAACAATACTTCAAGAGATCAGACAGACAGAAAGATAGAGATGAAAGAAAGAAAGACGTGCAAAGAATTTGTTTTTAATGTCATAGAAATGAGATTACTCATATTTCCAAACTGACTGCCCTAGATCAAAAGACACATCTGTAGGTTATGAGAGAGAAATGCCATATATTGGTTAAATAGCTCTGCTAATGAGAAGCAATATGGAAATTGCCAAGTTGCTGTTATGAAATTTGTAAATGAACAAGGGAAAGAAAGGGAGAAAGCAATGACTGAGACCATATTTGATGCCTTTAGCAGCTTGAAGGCTTCCTAAAGAGGGAAATTCAGTAGCTGGCGTAATTATTAGAAGTGAATGAAGGAAGTTGTTATTTTTGTGTCATTGGTTTCTAACATTCCCTGTACTAGCAGTTTAATTTAGGTACTGCTGAGACAATCTTCAACACACCAACGCTCTGCGATGCTACACGTCCTACGTCCGTCATATATCACAAATTCTCTTTAAAGAGCTGAACATCACAGATGTTCTTTTGTTATCCATGGACGTTTATCATAGACATGGGTGGAGGTAGAGAGACAGAAATAACGAAGGAAGAAACGTGGAATTGTACTGTTTAAAGCTGAAGACATAAATTGACTACGTACTGATATAGCAAGCAACACAGTTTGATTTGCAAACACAAGGAAGTGATAACATGTATAGCTCCATTAAGTCAAATATTTTGTCAATACTGTACAAATACCGGATCCTATGTGATCTTGGAAACTAAGCAAGGCTAGTACTTGGATGTGAGACTGCAAGTAAATATAAGGTGCAGTTGTCTACGTTTCAGAGGAAGAAGCTGGCCAAACCACCTCTGAGAATTTATCACCTAAGAAAACCCTATAAAATTCATGGGGTCATCATAACTGAACAGGTGACTTGTATACACATTTTCACAATCACAGAAATAAACCACAGCATTTTATTTTCCCCCTGCATTTCCCCCCTGGAGATTTGGCAACTTTAACATTAACAAGTAAAGCAGAAGTGTTACAGAGTTTGTGCTTCATACTAGATTGCGGGTGAGTGGGTGGAATTTTATATTTTGGACATTTTAGAAAGGTTGCAAAATGACATTATCTTTCTTCCCAGAGTTAGTGGCTTTGACAAGTGGAGCGAAGAATCCCCAGCATATATTGCAAGAACCCTTTCCTACAAGACTGCACTATTGATGTAAATACATCTGGATACACTTTCTATAAGCTTTTAGTTTTATAAGGTCTGTTAGTTTAGTGTTTATTAAAGCTGTATAGGATTATTAGACATTCAGGTAAAAACATTTAAAGACAAATTTTAAACAAAATCACAGTATACATGAAAGCTATTTTGATTCTGAGAAAACGTTTAAAAAGGAAACTTTAAAAACACTGTATGATTATATTCTGTGATCTTGATTATCCTAGAAGTTATATTCCCGCCCTGTCCCGTTCCTGCCTTGGTTTTTATGGCCTTATAAGAAATGCTTTGTGCATCTTAATCACATACGATGGGGGCAACATGGATTTGCAAATGTCAATTGTGATTTGCAGTTTGAAAACCCTTTAAAATAAATGCCTCTTTTCAAATATTGATTTCCTTGAATTAAAGAAAGCCAAGCATTAATTAAGCCAGGTGCCACCATCTGACAAGATGGAGTATCAGTTTCTTATATGTGGCTGTTTCCAGTTATATTTCTTGGCCTTTTTTTCCCAGAGAGGGGAAAGATTTTTTAAAGCAACAGAATTGAACATTAGTCATAGAGAACCATTTGTTTAAAAAATACCCTGTAGTTCAACCAGGACAAAATATGATTCCAGTGGTATGTGGAGAATATTGATGGAGACGAGATTTAGTTTGGTATCCGTTCACATTGCTGACTTTTTGGTTGAAAGAAGACCTCTACTAGGCATAAAACAGCTGGTTGAAAGAGTAGCAAAATTGTACCAAGATTGCCCTCCACTTCCTAGGATTATTTGGACATATTTTGATTTTAAAAGATTTTTAAATGGGGAGATAGCTTTGGTTTCTAAAAAAGTGTTTTGGGGGCACGTGGAAAAGGCTCAGGCTTGCAACAACAGACATAAGAACAAGATAAGAGGGCCCTGGATCAAGTAATCACTGCCATCATTGCTTTGTATTTAGGATGAAGAGTGTTGATCATTTCCCGACCAACCTGAGCCTTGAAAAGTCAACTGCATAAAGTTGTGTTTGCTTAATCTCATTTCTAGTACCACACAGTCATTCGGTTGCTAAAATTCAAATAGCTTCCTGGGAGCAGCAACAGAGTACTGCAGTGGTTTAAAAAAAGAAAAGAAAAGGAAGATAATACACTGTAGGAAGATGTACTGTATATCTACCAGATCATAAAGAATGCTATCTGAGCTCCATCCAACCTGGAACATTTTTATCATGGAGATAGAATGGCCTTTCTTGATGCATCCGTCAGTCACTTCAACTCAGTGAATTAATCCAGAAATATTTAGACAGTATGCCAGGATACCTTTAAACTGTGTGAAGTCTACAATGATACTTGCTTCAGATGCATAGAATTGTGGAGTAAAATTTCCATATGCTGGAATTGTTTCCTTCTTTTGCTATGGCTGAGGCTCTTTTCTGCCCTGGTGTGGCTCCGCTCCCCATACCTTTTTTGCCTGTTTTGTTTCTTGAACAATGTAATCTTCCCCCACTTCTTCATTTCTTTGAGCAGTGATTTCTCTCTCTCACTCACTCTCACACACGTATATATATATATATAAACACACACAAAGTGAATTTACCTTTTTTGAAAAATCAATTTTTGTAACAAGTTATTTATATGATACTACTAAATAAACTGTTTTTTTTCTAACCTGCTTTTAAAAAATTATTTGGACATTGGTTTGGATATGTGTCACTCATGTTAAAATATAAAATTGTACACCAAGGCTGGATCTACACTGCCCTATATGCCAGGATCTGATCCCTGACTATCTTCTTATCTCAGATGATCTGGCAGTGTAGACTCATATAATTAAGTTCAAATCAGACAATCCAGGATCAGATCCTGGGATATAGGGCAATATGGATCCATCCCAAGAGACCAACTGAAACCTTTCAGAGACTGAAATGTCACTATCTTTTACAACCTGTGGGTCCCCAGGTGTTTTGGCCATAACTTCCCAGAAACCCCAGACAGTTTACCAGCTGTTGGGATTTTTGGGAGTTGAAGGCCGAAACATCTGGGGACCCACAGTTTGAGAACCACATTTTTACAGCATTATTGGACAATGCGAATTTGCCTCTGAGGATAAAATTCAAGGCTTTGTTGCTTGCAAGTTTGACATAATCCCATTTATTCAACTTCGTTACATGACCTTTCACACTATACAGTAGGAGCCTCCGGTGGCCTAGGGGATAAAAGCCTTGTGACTTGAAGGTTGGGTTGCTGACCTGAAAGCTGCCAGGTTCGAATCCCACCCGGGAAGAGTGCGGATGAGCTCCCTCTATCCGCTCCAGCTCCATGCGGGGACATGAGAGAAGCCTCCCACAAGGATGGTAAAACATCAAAACATCTGGGCGTTCCCTGGGCAACGTCCTTGTAGATGGCCAATTCTCTCACTCCAGAAGCAACTCCGGTTGCTCCTGACCAAAAAAAAAACACACTATAAAGTTATACAAGTGATTTCCTAATACTGTGATTTCAATTTACCTGGCACTGCTGCATCCTAAGGAATTCTGGCACTGGAGCTCTTTGGAAGAGAATTCTCCCTAAACTGAAAATCCCAGGATTTCCATAGGATGCTGTCATAGCAGTTAGAGTAGAATCATTGTACGACAGTTGTATGGCATGAAAGGACCCAAATATGAAACCAATATAATCTTTCCTTTCTAAAGTTATCAGCAGCTACAAATAGGGTGGACTTTTGAGTGCTGTGAACCACTTAAAGAAGGATTGACAGCTTTTCAATCAACCTGTTCTGCTTTGTCATTCAAGCAACTCCAGCAATTTACAGGTGTTTCTATGCTATAAAATTATGGCGCTTGAGTACAACTTTAACTGCTACAGTTCCATCCTGTGGAAGGCTGGGAGTTGTAGTTTGTTGACGTATTTGGGTTTCTATGCCAGAGAACTCTAGTGCTGTTGTTTCAAAGAACTTTATATACTTCCCCAAAATGCAAGTGCCTGGATTCTTTTCTATGTAACTATACCAATTAAATTGGTATCATGCTGTTACTATTTTCCAGTTTAGATATACCACTGGGTAAAAGCTGCAGATCAAACTGCTGTTAAAGGCATGGCAGGAGGAACGTTGGCAACATTACAGGTCTAATTCAAGGTTTGGGAATGCTGTCACTGCAATTTGCTTTCCTACATAATGGCTATATCAGCAATTGCCCCTTTGTTTGATAGAAAGAGGGCATGTTATTCTACACCTGCATAAAGAGTGAATACTCTTTTCCTGGCCCAAGAGCTCTGTTATGCGAGGAAAAAACACAAAGGTCGGTTATCTACCTGTCACATTACTCAAGAAGGCATACTACTTTAGAAAGAATGAGATATCTCAATTCAAAACTCTGAATGGGTCTCCAGATATTATCAACACCATGGTAAAAAGATGTCTATTCCACTTTACCATTTACAGACAAATGTGCAAAACATGTATAAAGTCATGTTCTAGATATTTTCCTTGTGTAGCCAAAATAAGACTAAAGAGGGGTATCAGTAGTAATCTTTAGGGCAGGGGTCCCCAAACATTTTAAACAGGGGGGCAGTTTATGGTCCCTCAGACCATTGGAGGGCCGGGCTATAGTTTAATAAAAACTATGAATAAATTCCTATGCACACTGCACATATCTTATTTTGAAGTAAAAAAAAACAAACGGGAACAAATATAGCCTCGATGATGATGATGATGATGATGATGATGATGATGATGATGATGATGATAAAGAGGGTTGGAAGAGACCCCTTGGGCCATTTAGTCCAACCCTCTTCTGCCTTTGTGCACCAAAAGCACAAGCAAAGCATCCCTGACAGATGGCCACCCAGCCTTAATGTTAATAATAATAATAATTATTATTATTATTATTAACATTGCATGGAAAGTTTCTTGATAAAATTGAAGGAAAAGCTGATAAGGGGAAGACCTGTCTATGGCTCATGAATGGGACACTGAAGAAGGAGACAGAAGGCCTGATCCTTGCAGCCCAGGAGCAAGCCATCAGAACAAATGCAATTAAGGCCAAGGTCGAAAAATCAGCTGATGACCCAAAATGCAGACTGTGCAAGGAAGCTGACGAAACCATTGATCATATCCTCAGCTGCTGTAAGAAAATCGCACAGACAGACTACAAACAGAGGCACAACTATGTGGCCCAAATGATCCATTGGAACTTATGCCTCAAGTACCACCTCCCTGCAGTAAAGAACTGGTGGGATCACAAACCTGCAAAAGTATTGGAAAATGAGCACGCAAAGATACTGTAGGACTTCCAAATCCAGACTGACAAAGTTCTGGAACACAACACACCAGACATCACAGTTGTGGAAAAGAAAAAGGTTTGGATCATTGATGTTGCCATCCCAGGTGACAGTCACATTGACGAAAAACAACAGGAAAAACTCAGCCGCTATCAGGACCTCAAGATTGAACTTCAAAGACTCTGGCAGAAACCAGTGCAGGTGGTCCCGGTGGTGATGGGCACACTGGGTGCCGTGCCAAAAGATCTCAGCCGGCATTTGGAAACAATAGACATTGACAAAATCACGATCTGCCAACTGCAAAAGGCTACCCTACTGGGATCTGCACGCATCATCCGAAAATACATCACACAATCCTAGACACTTGGGAAGTGTTCGACTTGTGATTTTGTGATACGAAATCCAGCATATCTTCCTTGTTTGCTGTGTCATAATAAAATAATAAAGAGGGTTGGAAGAGACCCCTTGGGCCATTTAGTCCAACCCCCTTCAGCCTTTGTGCACCAAAAGCACTAGCAAAGCACCCCTTAATCATTAATTATTAATTAAATAATAATTAAAATACCATTATAAACAAGCAAAGCTTTGGAAGGCATGCACCAGGAGAGAGAGGAGGTAGGAAAGGCACACACCTTTCCCTCTCTTTCCCTCCTCCCTCACCCCATTCGCACCTTCCTCAGTGGCAGCGGGAAAGGTGCGTGCCTTTTCCTCCTCCTCACCATACGCGCCTTCCTCGGCAGAGGAGGAGGGAACCGCCGCTGCTAGGGCCTGATAAATGGCTTTGATGGGGCGCATGTGGCCCCTGGGCCATAGTTTGAGGACCACTGCTTTAGGGAATCCCAACAGTTGCAGGAGTAGAGAGAGGGCAGGCATGGGCAAACTAAGGCTCGGGGGGGGGGTGGATGTGGTCCCTGGAGCACTTACCTCAGGCCCTCCTCATTTACCCTTGTCTTTTGGCATAAGGACAATGTGGCCTGCAGCTGCTGAGAGCCCTCTGGAGCACTCTCAGCCACCGCGTCTCGCCCTCCTCCCGGCATAAGGACAGTGAGAGCGGATCCATCCTCATGCTGGGAGAACAGCTCAAAGAAGGCATGGGCAGCTAAGAACCCTCCAGAGCCACCTCCTGTCTCACCTTTTTTCAGGAATAATGTCAAGAAGACAACCCAAGGATCAGGGGAGGAGGATTGGGGCAGTCGCTGCACGTCCTGCCTTCCTCTCGGCATAAGGATGGGGCAAGCAGCACTGTCCTTAGAATAATAGAATAGTAGAGTTGGAAGAGACCTCATGGGCCATCCAGTCCAACCCCCTGCCAAGTAGCAGGAAATCGCATTCAAAGCACCCCTGACAGATGGCCATCCAGCCTCTGCTTAAAAGCCTCCAAAGAAGGAGCCTCCACCACACTCCGCGGCAGAGAGTTCCACTGCCGAACAGCTCTCACAGTGAGGAAGTTCTTCCTGATGTTCAGGTGGAATCTCCTTTCCTGTAGTTTGAAACCATTGTTCCACGTCCTAGTCTGCAGGGCAGCAGCAAACAAGCTTGCTCCCTCCTCCCTATGACTTCCCTTCACGTATTTGTACATGGTATCATGTCTCCACTCAGCCTTCTCTTCTGCAGGCTAAACATGCCCAGTTCTTTAAGCCGCTCCTCATAGGGCTTGTTCTCCAGACCTTTGATCATTTTAGTTGCCCTCCTCTGGATGCTTTCCAGCTTGTCAACATCTCCCTTTAATTGAGGTGGCCAGAATTGGACACAGTATTCCAGGTGTGGTCTGACCAAGGCAGAATAGAGGGGGAGCATGACTTCCCTGGATCTAGATGCTATACCCCTATTGATGCAGGCCAGAATCCCATTGGCTTTTTTAGCAGCCGCATCACATTGTAGGCTCATGTTTAACTTGTTGTCCACGAGGACTCCAAGGTCTTTTTCACGCGTAGTGCTGTTGAGCCAGGCGTCCCCTATTCTGTATCTTTGCATTCCAGTGCTTATGCTGTGAGGACAACCTGAGGATGATCCAGGCTCTGCCCCTTCCTGGCCCCATCCACTCCCAGGCCCTACCCGTTGCAGGCCCAACCCACCGAGCATGCAAACGGCCCTGCTCCCTCCCAGCCTGGCCCTCCACAATGAGGCTCCAAGGTAAAAAAGTTTGCTCGTGCCTGAGTGAGGGAGTAGTCCATCACCGACAGTTTAGTGCAAACTTCCTATAACCAATGAACATGAGATGTAATGGAATAGCCTTGAAAAACAAATGACTTGCCAGGCAAAAATATGCCTCAATGCCATCCTGCAAAATTGTATTGCAAGGCTCCCAAGTTCATTCATCACTTTGTTGTTGTTTTTCATTCTCTTTTGGTAACATTTAACAGGATGCTAACAACAAGCTAATGTCATGTACAACAGAAGTGGAAATTGTATATCCACCCAGATGTTAATTACAACTCCCAGCATTCCCCACATTGGTTATACTCACTAGATCGGATGGGAGATGCAGTGCAACAGTATGGAGAGCTGTATGATTCCCATCTTCAAAGGGCTACAACAAAACATATAATCTTTTTAGGAGAATGGTAACAATTTCCCCAATATCCATATTGTTAACAAAAATATTCCAAATGTTGCTAACTGTCAAATAGCAATTTTACAGGTGAATAAGGAGCCTCCGGTGGCCTAGGGGATAAAAGCCTTGTGACTTGAAGGTTGGGTTGCTGACCTGAAGGCTGCCAGGTTCGAATCCCACCCGGGGAGAGCGTGGATGAGCTCCCTCTATCAGCTCCGTCTCCATGCAGGGACATGAGAGAAGCCTCCCACAAGGATGGTAAAACATCAAAACATTCGGGCATCCCCTGGGCAACGTCCTTGCAGACGGCCAATTCTCTCACTCCAGAAGCAACTCAGGTTGCTCCTGAACTGAAAAAAAAAACCAGGTGAATAAAATGGGCATGATAAATGCAGGACTTTCTATTGTAATATGTTACAACATGGATGGAGAATCTTTTGCCATTCGGATATTTTGCATTACAACTTCCATCAGCTATGGCCAGCAAGGCCAGTAAAGAATGGTAGGAATTGTAGTCCGAAATAACAGGAGGGCCAAAGGCTTCTTATACCTGCACCATGAGAGTAGTAATGGAGTGTGTTTAGTTTCCCATGAGAATTGGCCCTGGCATTTAGCAACTTCATGGTATACAAAATTTAATAGTCAACCTATTCCCTGGCAGAGATGAAATGACCCATTACACACCTGTTAGATGAAAAAGTAAATTGGCAATTCCAACCAGAACTGCATGCATATATCTTGTCCTATTGGCATCCGGTTATCAACTCAAGGGTGTCACATCTTCCTTTTTTCTAGCATCATCCGGAACAGACTGTTTGCATTACTAGTGGCAGCTACATGATAAACAGAAGTCAGCATTTTCCAAATGTCAGATGGCTGAAGGACATCTTGTTCCTCGGAAAAGGGTTACCTTTTGATTAGACAAAGAGCAAATGTGATGTAATGGTTAGAACGTTGGGCTGAAACTCGGTAGATCCAAATTCAAGCCCACACTCAGACGTAAAACTCTTTGAGTGACCTTTAGCCTTTCTCAACCTGGCCTTGACTCTCACAGCATTATTGTAGGGACAAGATGGGGAGGAAGGCAGCTATTTATTTATTTATTTATTTATTTATTTATTTATTTATTTATTTATAGTATTTATATTCCGCCCTTCTCACCCCAAAGGGGACTCAGGGCGGATCACATTATATACCTATAGGGCAAACATTCAATGCCCATAGAACCGAGACAGACAGATGCAGAGGCAATTTAACCTTCTCCTGAGGGGATGTTCGATTCTGGCCACAGAGGGGAACAGCTGCTTCATCATCCACTCTGAGGGCACTTCCACACTTCCTCATTCCAATGTTGTAAATTAGTTAAATTTGCCTCCCCACTTTTATAAGTGGTACCTTATTTCCTACTTGATAGATGCAACTATCTTTCGGGTTGCTAGGTCAGCAACGAGCAGGGGCTATTTTTTATTTTTAATTGACGGGTGCTCACCCCGCCAAGGGGTGGCCTCGAATTCATGACCTCATGGTCGAATTCATGGTCAGAGTGATTTATTGCAGCAGGCTGCTCACCAGCCTGCGCCACAGCCCGGCCCCCTATGTTTGCCACCTTGAGCCCCATGGTAGAAATAAAGAATCTGCAGTGAGTCTGATGTATCCATGGCAGTTCGATAACAGGGCCTCCATGGATACAAAACAACTGCAATCATACCTTAAATTTTTAATGGTTGTGACATGACCATGAATACTTCAGCATGTCTGAGTTAGCACATGACCTCTTCACATGCCGTGCCATTTCCCGCATCATATGGTGGGGACAGAACAAGGAATGTTGGCACCCGGTCCATGGCAACACCCGTTTCCCAATTGCCATTTCCCCCTTCATATGGGGAAAAGAAGAGAAAAATGTGGCTAGCTCCAAAAAGCAGAGTAAGTTTCTTGCAATGCTTCTCCTCCACTTTGGGAAGAATCTGGCAGGGCCAAGCCAGTGTTGTTTGATGGCACTAGGCAGGCCCGTCCCAAAGAGGGAAAGGGGGCAAAAAAAAAAAAACCATGGGAAGAGGTAATGTGAAGAGGTCCTTTGTCACCATCTGGTAATATGGCTGCGATAATATGCGATTACCAGAAATCATGCATCCAGACCCCACAGATCCCAAGGACCCCTCTAAAGTGTTATAATCATCAACAACTATTAACTAACCAATCACTTCTTTAAGCATAGCCTGAATGGCCATCTGTCGGTGTGCTGGTACGGCTGTACCAGAAGCTCCAACTTTATTTTCTTGCTGCTAATGTTTGCAGTCATAGGACAGGCCGCCTGTCAATCATCATTAAGTTTGGTTCCGCCCCTTGTTCAGGGCTCTGGGAGGGAAGGAGCCATTTTTAAGTCAGTCTCACTTAAGGAAGCTAAGCTATAGGATGTAGACCAGCTCGTCCCGTAGAAAAGCTTCATATTTCAATAACATCCGGGGATATAGAACATCCGAGAAAACAGAAACAGAAATTCCAGGGGAAAAGGTCCCAAAAGTTCTGGCTGAGAGCTTACAGCCTCTCAGCCTCACAGCTTCTGGGGGAAACAGCCCTAGAGTTTCCAAAGAAACCTCGGAGAGAGAACAGCATCACAGATTCACAGAACCCCAGCTGAAACATCTGCAAGCCTTGGTTGGTAGGTCTACTCGATGCCCAGATGCATTTGGAATCGGTAGTAGGTCCCACATCAGCTAGGCCCATTTGATAGACAGCCTGGGAGAGGTTATAAGGGGATTTTCTTCTTACAGAGAAAGTACAGCTATCCAAAGCCAATTGCCAGTCCCCTGGGGACAAGATTGAAAAGCCAACAGTTTATTAAGGAAACCTTGAAGTGTTATTTGACTCCTTGAAGATTTATTATTTGTTCATCAATAAAGACTTTGTTATTTCATTAAAGACTCAAAAGGCCATCCTTTTCAGGGAAATCCTCAAGAACCTCTCTTGAGGTACCCTGGCTTCCCGCTGGGCATAAAGTATACATCCTATACAAAGACAATAGTTACAGGCCGAGCGCATGACAGAACAGTCGGGGGTGCTTTGAATGTGATTTTCCTGCTTCTTGGCAGGGGGTTGGACTGGATGGCCCATGAGGTCTCTTCCAACGCTATGATTCTATGATATTTCACACTTTTTTTTTCAAGAGTGGGACTCAAGGTAGCTTTAAAAAACCCATAATTATGAGATAATGTTATAAAAGTAAGACTACAATATACAAAAAGAATAAGAATAATGAGTTAAAGGTAAGAGAATGAAAACAAGGTAATTGTGTATTTCCAGTATGGATTCTGTCCTTGGAGAAAGGTGGGGTGCAAGAAATAAAGAAAAATAAAGGAAATATTTTCAGATATATGTTAAGGAAGGAAACGTGTGGTGTCCCACATAGCTGCAACTCCCATCAACACTAGCCAGCACAGCTAATAGTTAAGGATGATGGGTGACGGCAATCGGAAATGAGAGGTAAAAATGGAAATTGTATGAATCACTGTCGTGGGCAAGCCTAAAGGGAAAAAATCCTAGCAGTTCTCTTTCTCCCATGCTAAGCGTACATTTCACCAGCCGGGACAGTGCTGCTGATCTGGAGTGAGGTACTCTGACTCAACACATTCTATGCATTCTGACTCAAGAGATGGATGACAAATGCACTGAATGGCCCTGAACCAGCCCAGCAGCTGGGTGGCAGCTGCATAGTCAAGCAGCAACGGAACCCGTTCAGTGCCACTCAACCATGACCCTTTCCTTGTCCCTGTTGACCTGCTGTTTTCGGTGCCCACCAGGCACAAGAATGGCACTAGGAACTGCTTGGTGTCTGAAGTTACAATATCCAGAGGGATGAAATGACATGAGGGACACAGGAAAAGAGGAATTGTTCCCTTCTTCCACCTGTTTCTGGAGCCCCCCCCCCTATGGCTCTGCGGGTTAAACTTCTGAGCTGCTGAACTTGCTGACTGAAAAGTACGTGGTTCAAATCCGGGGAGTGGGGTGAGCTCCCACTGTTAGCCCCAGCTTCTGCCAACCTAGCAGATCGAAAACATGCAAATGTGATTAGATCAATAGGTACCACTTTGGCAGGAAGGTAACAGCACTCCATGCAGTCATGCTGGCCACATGACCTTGGAGGTGTCTATGGACAATGCCAGCTCTTCGGCTTGGAATTGGAGATGAGCACAACCCCCAGAGTCGGACACGTCTAGACTTAATGGCAGGGGAAAACCCTTCGCCTGTTTCATTCTCCGATCTCCTTGCCCCTTTGGATATTATCACTCTAGGTGTCGAGTGCTGCCCAGTATCTACTGGCACCACAAACAGCAGATCAATTGAGCAAGGTAGGTGCCATCCCCTGTGCCCAGGCTGTGTTAACTGCGTTATCAGAGTGGCAGTGTAAACAACTACAGCAACCTCTCAAATAGGATCCATCACAACTGCTCAAAGTCACAGTTTACTCCAGATGTAGAAGTTCCAGGACAGTAAATAAAAGACAACATTCAGAAAACAGGGGAATTCCAGACAAGAAACAATCAGGGCCAGCTTTCTCAACAAAGGATTTCCTCAGGTAGGAAGCAACCAGACTTTGAAGCTGCAAGGCCATTAAATGCTAATCAAGGTGGCCAATTGCAACATTCACATATGTGTCAAACAGACCAGAGTTCTTTCTCCCACCCTGGACATTATTCCACAGATATATAAACCCCACTTGCCTCGTTTCCAACAGACCTCACAACCTCTGATGATGCCTGCCATAGATGTGGGCGAAATGTCAGGAGAAAATGCTTCTAGGACATGGCCATACAGCCCAGAAAACTCACAGCAACCCAGTGATTTGGCCATGAAAGCTTTCAACAACACATTCCAGAGTATCCTTTGACAACTGTTATGTTGGGCCTCAATAACCTGCATCAGTCCAGGGGTCATGCAACTACAGTAGAACCCTGGTTATCCGATTTAAACGGGCGGACCGAAACTCGGATACCCGGTTTAATCGGATAACCCGATCTGTAGGCACAGATGGAGATAACCCGATCTGTAGACTTGATAGAGATATGACTGTGATCCAAGAAAGAGTTAAGAAGCTCCTCTCTCTGCTCTATTTTTGCTTTAATGTGCCTGATGCTGGTTTTGATTTTAAAACTAAAATAAGTGTAGGAAAAAGTGAAGTTTGAGCCTAAAAAGCATTTAAGGCTTTTCTCAAATACAAAACTTTTCCTTTGCTGACTGATCACAATACAATAAACACACTTTCCCCCCTTCAACTTGTCTGAAGCTAAAGAATGTCAAGAATATTTCTTATTCATACCTTTCAAGGAGCTTTTTTTTTTAAAAAAAAAAAATCCAAAACAAAAGATAGAAGCTCCTCTTTGTATTACAGGATAAATTTATACACAGAGCTCTGCTGGAAAAAAAGTTTAATCATAATAAACCCAGCAGAGGTGCGCGTGTGTTGTAATACTCTGAATGATAAAATATGCATACAATGCTTATAAGAGGAACATTGTAGTTCCTACATTAAGAAAAGAATTCCTCCTTACATCTTTTTCTTGAGAAGTGTGGGGGATTTTAAAGAATGGCCTTGTAGAGTAAGATCTTCAAAGATTTCTGATGAAATGTATGTGGTTGAAAGAGCTCTCAGAGGCCAATCAAACATAACTAAGTAAAGTGCTCTGTTACAATCATAGATGCTGATCAACAAATTTGGTGACATCTTACAGGGCTTTACCATGTGACCGGATTACCAAGGCTTTGAATATGACATTGGAAAAATTATACATACTACATAGCAACAAGCAAAGCAGCAATATGATATGTCTGGGTTCACACTGGAAAGGGGCTGCCTAACTGGAATGTAGAGATGTTCAGAATGGAGCTTGAGTCCAGTTCAGTTCCTCCACAGAGACCCAGTTGAGGTGACAGGAGCAGAGTGGGTTCTGCATATCTCTGAAAGATGTGGAGTCCTTGTTCAAAGGTGAAACAACAAGAGGGGGAGTCCACTGAAAACCCAACAGACGATCCAACACGTGAGCCAACGGTTCAGAGCTCAAGCCATCCAGTCCCCAGATTCTTCATCATCATTATGAATAAAGAGTAGAACATGATTTTGCTGGACAATGGTGTGATGAAATGCATTTTCTATGGCCTTATGTCTGTGTATGGAAAGAAGGTCCTTCTTGTACACCAAAGAGCTTACTGTGAAGGTGAGCATGTATTACATCCTTGGAGTATTTGATGTAAAGAGTTTATAATCATAGCACAAGGATGGGCAAATGTGCAGGAGGCAAGGTCCAATTTTCTTCAGGACTGCCTCCCCTTGCCCCCCAGGATTTATTTATTTATTGATTTATTTCCGATATTTCTACCCTGCCCTTCTCCCCAAGGGGACTCAGGGCAGCTTACACAACTGGCAGGATCACTACCAGTACATAATACAATAAAATAAGAATTAAAACAGTTAAAATAGTTAAATAACATAGCAATATAGAATATATAAAAGATTTAACACAGTGCAGCACAGAATATTTGTGCCAATCATCCATCAGACCTTGTGCAAGTCCATGTCGATGCTAAGTGAGTTCATTCATTACACGCTTGCGCGCATAGCCAGGTTTTCAGCTTCTTCCTGAACCCCAGAAGGGATGGAGCCTGCCGGATGTCATTGGGGAGGGAGTTCCACAGCCGAGGCGCCACCACCGAGAAGGCCCTGTCTCTCGTCCCCACCAGCCACGCTTGTGAGGCAGGTGGGATTGAGAGCAGGGCCTCCCCGGATGATCTTAAGGATCACAGAATCCAGTACACAAAAATACTGCCAGAGCACTGTGTCGTCTTAATGCATGTTGAACAGTTGCCTGGGGGCCTCATGATCATAAGGGCCCTATGATAATCTATACACAGACTATAATTTGTCACTAATTTGCCAGTGACCCTCAACCTTGAAATCTTCTACTAACTCAGTAGAAGGAGAAAAAAATACGACTTGTGGCAAAGTGTTGGCATGTCTGCATTAGCAAAAGAAATGTGACCACCTTTATTGTTTGCAATTTTACAGAACCAGAATGTTGTAATAGATTAGCGCAGGCATGGGCAAACTAAGGCCCGGGGGGCAGATGCTGTCCCTGGGTGCTTACCTCAGGCCCTCCTCCTTTTCCCTGTCCTCTTGGCATACGGATGTGGTGGCCCACCGCATCCTTATGCAGAAAGGACGAGGAAGGAAAGCACACAGCTGCTGAGAGTCCTCTGGTGTGCTCTCAGTCACCGCGTGTCTCGCCCTCCTTCTGGCATAAGGATGGTGCAATACTCCTGTCCTTATGCCAGGAGGATGGCTCGAGCAAGGTATGCAGCAGTTGAGAGCCCTTTGGAATGCTCTCAGACGTTGGCTATCTCACCCTCCTCCTGGCATAATGCTGAGAGGACAGTTCAAAAATCAAGGGAGGAGTATTGGCGTCAGTGCCGGTTCATCATTGAAGCCGTTGAAGCCACCGCTTGGAGCACTGCCCTTGGGGGCACTCTCTAGGCAGTGGCGGCAGAGACCATCAGTTCGCTCGCCATGGAAAAAGGAAGTCCTCGTTCTTCTCGCGAGATTTTATGAGATTTCCGTGAGAGCTCACGAAATATCACAAGATTTCTGCAAGATCTCGTGAGAAAGCGAGGCCTTCCTGGAGGCCTTCGTAGTTCCGTGGCTGGAGAGCGCGCCACCGCCATTGCCGCCGCCGGTAAGTTGGGGAGATGTAATTTTTGGGGGGGGGGGGGCGCGGCCCTAGGTTTGCTTACATAGTGAAAAAACCTAGGGCCGCTCCTGGTTGGCATGGAGGATCAAGGCAGTCACCGCATGTCTAATTTTCCTCCCGGCATAAGGATGGGGGTGAGCAGCCCTATCCTTATGCCAAGAAGACAATGTGAGAATGACCTCTCCCAGGCCCTCCCCTCCTGGGTCCATCCCACTCAGCATGTGCCCGGCCATTCGGCTCAACCCACCCAACCAGGCCCACAATGTGGCCCCAAGGCAAAAAGTTTGCCCATGCCTGGTTTAGTGGGACACAATTAACGTCTCGAGACAAAAATTCCATTCCAGGCCAGGCTGTGACGCAGGCTGGTTAGCAGCCAGCTGCAACAAAACACTCTGACCAAGAGATCATGAGTTCGAGGCCAGCCCGGTGCCTGCGTCTGTCTCTGTCTCTGTTCTAAGTTATGGCATTGAATGTTTGCCTTATATGTGTAATGTGATCTGCCCTGAGTCCCCTTCGGGGTGAGAAGGGGGAATATAAATACTGTAAATAAATAAATAAATAAATAAATACCATTATCAGAAGCAGAACATTCACTGTTCCAAGAATTCTATTTGTATGGTGAAGGTTAGAAGTACTGTAAGAAAGTGAAGAGAGGAAACGGAAGCTATAGACATATGTAGTAGCAATAAATATATGTTTATTTTATCTATTATTTAGATTTTTATTTCAGCGAGAGGTTTTGTTGGCAGGGCCCAATGTGCTCCTTTGCCCAGCAGTCTATAATGCTTTGAAGACAGCTGTGGCCTAGGGGATAAAAGCTTTGTGACTTGAAGGTTGGGTTGCTGACCTGAAGGTTGCCAGGTTCGAATCCCACCCGGGGAGAGTGCTGATGAGCTCCCTCTATCAGCTTCAGCTCCATGCGTGGACATGAGAGAAGCCTCCCACAAGGATGGTAAAACATCAAAACATCCGGGCGTCCCCTGGGCAACGTCCTTGCAGACGGCCAATTCTCTAACTCCAGAAGCAACTCCGGTTGCTCCTGACACGAAAGAAAAGCCCAGCCAGTGAGAGTAGGGTATTGATCCTATTCCCACCAGATTTCCTCTGCACATGACCCCCCCCCCCCCAAATGAGGGATGGAGGCAGGATTAGCAGGCACTGGGAAAAGAAAACATAGAATACAGGAGGATCAAAGCATCTTTCTGCTCAGTCCTGAAGCCTGAATCCAGCAAATGCTCTCCCTATCCTACTGAAGAACTTCATTTTAACTTCTATCTTTGACTTCTGAGAGGAAATGATCTTCAAAATTTCTGACCCAACAAACAATGGTGAATTTTATTTCATGAACAAGAACAACTATCGTATCCTCTGAATTGAGTTAACGATGCAGAACATGAGTATCACAATGGCCTTGTTAGAATCAATCTCTTGTTTAAGAAGAACTGTTCACTCAAAATTTCCCTGGCTGAAGGTAGTGGAGTATGGGTGGTATGAACCACATCTGGTGATACTATCAGAGAAGGTGATACTAAAACGAGTGTCTATGAAACTTTGGTACAAAATTGTAGCAGAAATTATTTCTATAAATGTATCCTTGTAGTTTGATATAATACTGTAAAAACATTTGTTGTAAGTCAAGATTACATAGACAGTTGGCCCTCCGTATACACAGATTCTGCATCCATGAATCCAACCATTCACAGCTCAAAGATATTCAAAATAATTCTTAATTGTTACAATTTTACATAAGGGAAATCATCTTACTATGCCAATGGGTCTTGAACATCCACACATTTTGTTATCCACAGGGGTAGGGTGGGGGTTGGTACTGAAACCAAATCCCAGTGGAAACCAAGGGCCCACTGCATTGTATCAATATAAGATGTGGCTAAAATTCTACACTAATTTACATTTTTTAAATTTCTCATGCACATTTGCTCTGTCCATTTATTACTCGATTTTAGTGGTGCTTCATATCACATGGTTTTGTCTATGTGTGCTACAACAATGTGCGGTTGTTTTCATTGCTGCTGGTGATATTTTTTGTAAATATTTAATGGTTTTGTCAAATGTTCTAGTATTTTAGCAGAAATATTTACAATATTTTGGCATGTTGTGCTATGGGCCATGAAAATGAATTTTTTTATCATTATGATCATCAACCTACAAACACTTGCTCTAGCTTTGTCTTATGAGTTCAGATTAGACTTTTTGGTGCTGAAATTTTCAGATTAAATTTTGGTTGTGTTCTTTATTTCTCCACCAATAAATAAGTATGGATGTTGCATGAAGAAGAAGAAAAAACAAGATTTTGTTTATTCTACAGGCAATATGAGAATGAAAAAGGGATGTGGTGCTTATACTAATGGGGTGAAATAAAAAGATGATATAATCTGGGGTATGAAAATATCTCCTAAACTACCTCCTACTCGTTTTAAGCGATTGTTATATTCAAAATCAGAATGGCAATTTGTTCTTCTTGCTGCTAGGTCTTTGAGAACAAAGAATCACAACAGGCTAAAGAGAATCAAAACACCGCTGTGAAGAGTACAGTGAGCTATTTGGCATTCTGGGCTGTGACTCAAGCAACTTCTTTCTGATTTCCCCAATGTGTGAAGCTCAGCATAAGCCAGAAAAATCAACCCAGCTTCTACTTTTAAAAAAGAATGGCTTTCCACAGCTCATCCTCAATTGCCTAATAAGCCCTTTTGTAGCAACAAATTCAAATGCTTGTCCAAAAAGACAGAAAACTTGGAAGTTCCAAAACAAAAATTGGGGGGAGGGGGTTGTATTTCAGTTCCTACAACCTGCACTCTTACTATATTAAAAATTCAGTAAATTAATATTTACTGAGACTTCGTTCCAAGGTCCCCTGGAGATATCAAAATTCATGGATGCCCAAGTCCTATTATGTAGAGGTGTAGTGGTGTAGTAAAATGGTGAATGGTGCCCCTTATATAAAATAGAAAAAGGTTTGTTTTGGGGAATTCCTTTTTAAATACTTTCAAAGTGTAGGTAGTTGAATCCATGGATACAGAATTTGTGAGTATGCTGAGCCAATTATATTCACTTTTATATGTTTTTCTGCCATTTACCCATTCTGGCATATACTTTTTTTTCCTGGTGTAATAAATACTACAAGGCATACTAATAATGATCATCTACAGGACCTTTCCATCTGCCGCCCCTAGATTGTGGAATGACCTGTCAGAAGAGGCTCAACAGATAAATGAGCTGTCAGAATTTAAAACAGAATTAAAGACCTACCCAGCCATTTTTAGAATATGCATTTTAAATTGGCATTTTATTAGTATGAACGGTTTTAATCTTATTCTTGTGTCTTTTAATATACACACAGTCTTGAGTTACAAACATCCGACTTACAAATGACTCATAGTTAAGAATGGCAATGGGATAACAGGGAGAGGAGTCTACTTCTAGGAAATTCACTACTGAAAGAGTTGTCATGTGGAAAAGGTGACTCCAATGGAGCTTTATCACCAATCTTTGATTCCATAACAAGTCATTTTTTTTTCAAAAATCCAATTCTCACAGGGACAGAAAGTGAGGTGAAATCTTCTGAACAGGGACACAAACAGCAAAACCACCACAGGGCTGTTAATCCTTCCCTATACTATCCAAAACTTTAAAAAGAAAGATATTTTTGACTGGAGTTACATTTAAAAATGTACCTGTTTCGACTTGCATACACATTCAACTTAAAACAAACCTACAGAACCTATCTTGTTCATAACTGGGAGACTACCTGTATATGTTTTAATGGTTTTCTGTGTCTGTCTGTGAATTTTAATTATGTGGAAGCTGCCTTGATCATAGAATCATAGAAGAGTTGGAATAGACCTCATGGACCATCCAGTCCAACGCCCTGCCAAGAAGCAGGAAAATCACATTCAAAGCATCCCCGACAGATTACCATACAGCCTCTGCTTAAAAACCTCCAAAGAAGGAGTCCCCACCACACTCCGGGACAGAGAGTTCCACTGCCGAACCACTCTCACAGTTAGAAAGTTCTTTCTAATGTTCAGGTAGAATCTCCTTTCCTGTAGTTTGAAGCTATTGTTCCACATCTTAGTTTCCAAACTTGCTCCCTCCTCCCTATGACTTCCCCTCACATATTTATACATGGCCCTCATTGTGTCTCCTCCTCTGCCGGCTAAACATGCCCAGTTCTTTAAACCGCTCCCCTAAGGGCTTGTTCTCCAGACTCTTGATCATTTTAGTCACCCTTCTCTGGACACATTCCAGCTTGTCAACGTCTCTCTTCAATTGCGGTGCCCAGAATTGGACACAGTATTCCAGGTATGGTCTGACCAAGGCGGTATAGAGAGGGAGCATGATTTCCCTGGATCTTGATTCTTATTTATGCAGGCCAAAATCCCATTGGCTTTTTTTGCCGCCACATCCCATTTTGGCTCATGTTTAACTTGTTGTCCATGAGGACTCCAAGATCCTTTTCACATGTACTGCTATCGAGCCAGGCATCCCCCATTCTGTATCTTTGCATTTCATTTTTTCGACCTAAGTGTAGTATCTTGCATTTGTTGCTGTTGGATTTCATTTGGTTAGGCTCATCTCTCTAATTTGTTAAAATCATTTTGAATTCTACTCCTGTCTTCTGGAGTATTGTTATCTGCAAACTTGGAGTTGGACTAGATGTCCAACTCCAAGGTCTCTTCCAACTCTACTATTCTATGATTCTATGAAACTTGATGATCATGCCTTCTAGCCCTTCAACTAAGTCATTAATAAAGATGTTGAACAGAACCAATAGGCAGGTAAGAATTATTACTATTACTACTACTATAGAACCAAAATAATTAGATTGATTTACAGGACTGCCTTAACATGAGATGAAGGAGCAATTGCCTATCCTCCTATCCACACTGCTGCCATAGCAATTAATGTAATATTAAACTGCTATAATTCTGCAGTATGAATTGCATTGGATCATCTTGTTTGTCGAAGTAAACAAACATTCCACTCTCAGCTACCTTCTTGGGCTTATAGACCTGTTATATTTATTTGAAGAAATAACTTAAAAGAGATTCCTCCTTGTGGCATAATAATACTTTTCATTCAAGCAACCATTCCTAGCCTCATGGAACTGGAGTGGAGATAGACCGGCTTGGTTAATTCACAGGTTGCTCTATTTCTGTGTAAATACCATCCACAAGTGATGCTGATGGTTGAAGAGGTTTTATGCAATTGTTGGTCCAGAGGAGAATTTATGGCTATTTCTGAAACCTTAAAAAAGCATTTTTAAAAACAGGGTACTGACAATTAATCCTGACTATAGATGGAAACCAGATCTTGATCTATTGTGTTTCACCAAATCTAAGGTGCCATTGAAAGTAAGGTGCACCCTATTTTTCAAGCCTCTAAAATGGGAAAAGATTCACGTTACAACTGGTGAAATATGATATAGTAGAGTTTTTAATAATTCTCCCTGAATTTCAAGTTTAAACAGGCAAGCCTGAACCAAAGCATATGGCTGTCTGAGGCAGAGTTCCTAACATCACCTCTCCCATAATGACACATTAGGCTTTGTTTGTTTCATAATATGCCATTGTATGTGAATGTGATGATTTATGGGACACAGAGAGCACCAATTAGCATAATAAAGGAGACAATGGTGTATTTACATTTTAGAAAGAAGATAAAGGTTTCTAAGTTTGTCAACATTTGGTAGGAAAGATCATTTGAAGCATGCTACCTGGGAATTTTTTAACAATGCTCTGAAGAAGGCAAGTAAAATATAAGTGGGATAATGAAACAGGGGAAAAAAATTCACCTCAAAGTGATTATTATCAAATAATAACTGAAATTTGGCCCCCGGTGGCACAGCGTGTTAAAGGTCTGAGTTGCTGAACTTACATACCAAAAGATTGCAGCTTCGAATCCAGGGAGCAGAATGAGCTCCCGCTGTTAGCCCCAGCTTTTGCCAACCTAGCAGTTCGAAAAAATGCAAATGTGAGTAGATCAATAAGTACTGCTCCGGTGGGAAGGTAATGGCGTTCCATGCAGTCATGCCGGCCACATGACCTTGGAGTTGCTTACGGACAATACTGGCTCTTTGGCTTAGAAATGGAGATGTGCACCAACCCCCAGAGTCAGACATGACTGGACTTAATGTCAGGGGAAACCTTTACCTTTACATTTACATATGTATTGTTAGTCCCTACTAGCTTGGATACCTGGTGATAGCTGGGTTATTGGAAAAGGGCCTTGTTTGTTTTTGGGTGTTAGGTAATAGCAGTTTGGTCATATGTTACACTATGGCTTAGAAGAAAAAAAAAAGTCTTTTGTTTTTTGTTTTTAATGAGTGCTCCCATTAGAAAATGCATAAGGATGTGGGTAAACTACAATTCCCAAAAACCTTGGGTCAATCCTCCCAAAACGCCCCCAGTATTCACAGTTGGCCATGTTGGGTCTGTGTGTCAGGTTTGGTCCAGATCTGATGTTGGCTGGGTTCAGTGTTTTCTGAATATGGGTGAACTGTAACTCCCAGATGCCAAACTCAGTCACCCCCAAACCTCACCAATATAAAAAGTTGGCCATGTTAGGTCTGTGTGCCAAATTTGGTCGAGATCTGTCATCTGCTGGGTTCAGGGTTCTCTGGATAAGGGTGAACTGCAACTCCCAGATTCCCAGAACAATCACCTCCAAATAATAATAATAATAATAATAATAATAATAATAATAATCCTCATATCCTCAGCTGCTGTAAGAAAATTGGACAGACAGACTACAAACAGAGGCACAACTATGTTGCCCAAATGATTCATTGGAACTTATGCCTCAAGTACCACCTCCCAGCAGCAAAGAACTGGTGGGATCACAAACCTGCAAAAGTATTGGAAAATGAGCACGCAAAGATACTGTGGGACTTCCGAATCCAGACTGACCAAGTTCTGGAACACAACACACCAGACATCACAGTTGTGGAAAAGAAAAAGGTTTGGATCATTGATGTCGCCATCCCAGGTGACAGTCGCATTGACGAAAAACAACAGGAAAAACTCAGCCGCTATCAGGACCTCAAGACTGAACTTCAAAGACTCTGGCAGAAACCAGTGCAGATGGTCCCGGTGGTGATGGGCACATTGGGTGCCGTGCCAAAAGATCTCAGCCGGCATTTGGAAACAATAGACATTGACAAAATTACGATCTGCCAGCTGCAAAAGGCCACCCTACTGGGATCTGCGCGCATCATCTGAAAATACATCACACAGTCCTAAAAACTTGGGAAGTGTTCGACTTGTGATTTTGTGATATGAAATCCAGCATATCTATCTTGTTTGCTGTGTCATAATAAAATAATAAAATAATAATAATAATAATAATAATAACAACTTTATTCTTATACCCCGCCCCATCTCCCCGAAGGGATTCGAGGCGGCTTACATGGGGCCATGCCCGGACACAACAGCACAAAATCAAAACAAAACCAATAAACAAATCAACCAACAATAAAACATCAACATGGATAAAAACAGTCGTAAAAGGTCAATATACAAAATAATGTTAAAATCATGAGTTGGATCAAAAGATCTGGGCCAAGGTATGCAAACTTGGGTCTGTGTGCCAAGTTTATTCCAGGTCCATCATTGGTGTGGTTCAGAGTGCTCTTAGATTGCAAATGAACTATACATCCCAGTCCCTATAACTCCTATAAATCATGGTGAATTCTCCCCAAACCTCTCCGGTATGTTTAGTTGCTGATCAATTCCTCTGTTTGCTGTGTGCAATAGGAAAGGGTAAGAAAGAGTTAAGGGAAAGGCTGTGGGCGTGGTCATGCAAATGGAGATAGAAAGGAACACTGGGATGTTCCTTGTTGGCTTCACAGCACTGGGAACTATAGTCCGTTTGTAGAGGCCGGAGGCTGACTGTGTGAGTGGGCACCTATGCCACGTACACGCATACAGATTTTCACTTTTATTATGTGTATAGATATCAGAAGAAATGCAGGGGGGAAAGGAAATAAACAAACATCCAGTTGAAGATCCCCTTAAGGGAATTTGGGGACAGTAAAACAGGGTCATGTTTAGCTCTAGAGCAAGATCATGCTTGACTCCACACTGTTGACATCTCTTAAGCAACTTCCTTAGCTGTCAGCATGTGATTGCCCTAGGCAGTTGGGCCTATATTTATTTATTTTGTGTCAAAAGCATTGCATAATAAATAACTTTAAAAGCAATAAAATAAAGGAATCACAAACAGCTAAATAGTTTTAGACCAAAAGTGGGCAACAGCAATAGCATTGTCCGTAGCTTTAAACAACTCCTCCCCCATGCATGAGGTAGGGCATTGTGGGCAAGCATACATATGCGGAGTTTGTTCTGCTCCACAGTCACACAAGGTGGAGGATTCCTCCAGGTAGTGCTATCTTGCCAGGTTGTCTTTTGATCTGCCCACTCTGCTTCTCAGTCTGTTTATGGACTTCCAAGTTGCCCATTCTTGGTTTGCCCCTGGAGGAAGACCCTCATGGGGGCCCATCCAGTTGGAATTGCCTGGTTTAGCTGCCCAGAGGGACACACTTGCTGTTGCTGGGGGAACATCAAGAGGAGTGGTGGTTCTTGTCAATGTGAGATTTGTGTAATGAGAGTGTTTAAATGTAATTTGTGCCATGCTTGTATTGCAGTCAGATTGCATCATCCAGAGTGTGTAATAGTGTGTAAAGAGTTAATCACTAATGAGCTATGATGACCTTGGTGTGTGGCTGGAACTAGGAAGGATCCAGACACAAGAGTATGTGCATATCTATTGCATCAGTTGTCTTGAGTTCGAGTCGAGTTTGAGATCTGTTGGAGAACAGATCAGTCCTGTGTTTGTTTGTCGTCTGCAAGAGTCTGTTTGTGCTGTTTACTGCTTCATTCAGTAAAGCTTTGTATATTGCTTTTACTGACTTCTCGAAGTGTCGCTTCACTCTGCGCTCCATTGCTTTTCATACTACTGCTGCTGCACTACAATACTCTGACAGTTCTCATGAAGCTCCTCCTTGACTTGAGTCTACTGGGAGGAGGCTGATAGTCATGCAGTGGGTGGCTTTCACAATGTTCGACCTTATTTCTCTCACCTTTAGCAGCAACTTCCCGTCGCACATCAGGAGGCACAATGCCAGCTAGCTTATAGAGTTTATCAACAGGTGTAGGTTTAAGGCATCCTGTGACTATTCTACATGTTTCGTTCCGTGCTATGTCCACCTGCTTTGCATGGACAAGACGGGCATATTCAGCAGTTGAGAAAGACAAGGCCAGGGCTGATGTTCTTATTAATTGTAGGTCTGCACCCCCATGCACTGCCAGTAAGTTTCCGCAGGATGTTATTGCGTGCAGCTACTTTGTGCTTCGTGTTCATGCAGTGTTTCCTATATATTAGTGTTCGATCTAAGGTGACACCAAGATATTTAAGATGGAAACAATGTTCAAGCTTTCAGTTTCCTGTTGGCTTCTCGGTTACGTAGGTGGAAAGTACACACTTGTGTCTTGGCAGGGTTAGGCTTCAGTAGCTGGAGAGTTCCTTCAAGGCATTAGTGAGTTGGCTTTCAACTGTTTCAAAATCTTTCGCTTGTGTTGTTAGGCCAAGGTCATCAGCATATATAAAACTCTTTGTGAGTGGTGGTAGTGGCTGATTGTTCGTGAAGATGTTAAACAAGGTCGATGCAAGAACACTGCCTTAGGGTAAACCATTCTTTTGCCTCCTCCATCTACTTTTCCTGCCCTGAAACTCCACATAGAAGCTGCGGTTTTTGTAAAGTCAAAGTCCCGGGTGATATGGTAGACTTTATGCAGCATTTTTCTATGTTGCACCGTGTCACAGGCTGCTGTAAGGTCCACAAAAACTGTTCCCGTGATGCAGCCTTTCTCATAGCCTTCCTCGATATGCTCAGTCAGATGAAGAATTTGACCTATAGAAAGGGCATATTGGATGGCACTTAGATTTGTGCTTCATGCCAAGTCAGCACCATACAGCTGTAACAATAAAATCATGTTTTTTTACCCCAGGCAAGCATAGTCACCATCACTGATCGCTGACATTAACATCTCATACTGTCACTCAAAGCAATGTTTTTCAAAAGTATAGGCTTGTGCTACATACTATCTTCCCAACCTCGATAAAATACTGAAAAGCAGAGACATCACACTGGCAACGAAGGTCCGCATAGTCAAAGCAATGGTATTCCCCATAGTAACCTATGGATGCGAGAGCTGGACCATAAGGAAGGCTGAGCAAAGGAAGATAGATGCTTTTGAACTCTGGTGCTGGAGGAAAATCCTGAGAGTGCCTTGGACCGCAAGAAGATCCAACCAGTCCATCCTCCAGGAAATAATGCCCGACTGCTCACTGGAGGGAAGGATATTAGAGGCAAAGTTGAAGTATTTTGGCCACATCATGAGAAGACGGGAAAGCTTGGAGAAGATCATGATGCTGGGGAAAAAGGAAGGAAAAAGGAAGAGAGGACGACCAAGGGCAAGATGGATGGACGGTATCCTTGAAGTGACTGGCTCGACCTTGAAGGAACTGGGGACGGTGACAGCCGACAGGGAGCTCTGGCGTGGACTGGTCCATGAGGTCACGAAGAGTCGAAAACGACTGAACGAGTGAGACGACGACGACATATTATCTTCAGTTACTTTTAGGGTTGCCAGATCTTAGGGTCTTCAGGGGTTTTTTTTAATAATCATTCCTAGGCAGGAGATAAAGATGCAAATCTTTCAGCTTTGGGGATCACAGCTCCAAGCAAGAAGAAAGAGCTGTGTGTGTATTTCCAAATCAGCTAGATCAGCAGTCAGCTATAACTTGTAAAGATGTGCATGTTTCCTCTCTCCTCCCAATAATTGAAGTGCCAGGATTTACCCTCCATTCTGCTCTGCTTCCAACTCTGGTTCAAAGTAAGTTAGCTATGTTAAATGTTCCTTCTCTCTCTAAGTAAATAGGAAGGAATAATACCCTCATTTCCTCTCAATCTATGAACAGCTCCTTGGTGAAGATTTCTGCGTTATTTTCCAAATAGGAAAATAGGTTGTCTCTCTATGTACAGTAGAGTCTCACTTATCCAACATGTTGGATAAGCAAATATGTTGGATAATAAGGAGGGATTAAGAAAAAACCTATTAAACATCAAATTAGGTTATGATTTTAAAAATTAAGCACCAAAACATCATGTTATACAACAAATTTGACAGAAAAAGTAGTTCAATACGCAGTAATGCTATGTAGTAATTACTGTATTTACGAAATTAAGACCAAAATATCACGATGTATTGAAAACATTGACTACAAAAATATGTTGTATAATCCAGAACATTGGATAAGCGAGTGTTGGATAAGTGAGACTCTACTGTATTTAAATGACAAGCTGTAACTGCGGTTGGTACTCTGTAACCCAAATAAATTTCCTGTTTAGACTTAAGTCCCATATCCAAGATATCCCATTAGGAGTGCATGTGCAAATATAAATATTCAAATATCTAAAAACCACCGAAAACCTCAAAAAACAAAAAAGCAATAACAAAAAACAAAATCCCAAACACTTCTTCTCCCAAGCATTTCAGATAAGAGATACTCAACTTATCATTAGAAACGAAACTCTTTGCACTCACAAATTAACCTCTTTCTCACTTTGTACATAGCTGTTGACATTTAGCTATTGAATACAGAGAAAAAATAATTTGTGATAAATAGCTATAATACATGTAACGCCTTACTTTGAACCACTCCTCAAATCTACAATTTATCCAATCCAAAGAATGGCTAAATGGAAGTTCTCCCTAGCCTTAGCTGAAGATAATAACATTCCACTGTATGCCGAAAGGAGTAGAAAATGAGGCAAGTCGGAGAAATACAACAATTGATTTGAAATAAGCTAAAATGTCAAAGCAATTGTAGAAAGCTGCCGTCTTAGTGCTAGGACACATGTTCATGTGAATATTATGCAGAGACAGAAACAAGGTATCACAGGAGAAAAAGTCCAAGAGCTAAAAAGTTTTGTAATATGAAAAAGGAAAGAGTCATGGGGGACATGATCAGAGCGTGGCAACATCTTCAAGGTAACATTCTAAAGGAAAGAAGAAGGGGAGATATTCAAAACCTCCGAGGAGGAAGAAACAAGGAGCAAAGGCTTTGAAGCTGGGGAAGAAAAAGGTTTCAACTAAATGGAGGCATGACGCTACAAATAATTAGAAAACTGGAACAGATTCTCAGGGAATAGAGGTGCAATTAAACCAAATATCAACAAATAGAGCCTTGTTAGCCCGAGTGCTAATGGGAATGATGGCATGAATAGTGCTATAAAATGTAGATGTTCTGGGAGTTCTCCTGACATACCCATCAATTTTTACTTCTTTTCCACCTTGAGACATTTCAATGAAAAAGCAGAGCTATTGTGATCCCAAAGAAGAATTGGAAAAGCATCAACTGGGTTTCTGAATTCTAAAATTTGATGCCCTCTCTGGTCTCCTCCAACCATCTCACAGCACACCAATACCCTATATGCTCATATATCAGTCTAGAAATTTTAGTTAAAACAACAACCCAAAAAATTCCTGAGTTGACTTATTTACAGGCCAATGTGAGTACATACCTCAATTCTTATTTTTTAAAAAAAGCAACCATTCTCTACCCTAAGGCCCTTTCTGCACTGCCATTTAAGATCCAGATTATCTGCTTTGACCTGGATTATCTGGCAGTGTAGACTCATATAATCCAATTCAAAGCAGATAATGCAGATTATCTGCTTAAATAGTCTGGATTATATGGCAGTGTAGAAGGGGCCTAAGCAGTGTGGTCCCCAAACTAAAGCCCGGGGGTATAACACAGTAAACGAGATCTATATGCTGGATTTCGTATCACAAAATCACAAGTTGAACACTTCCCAAGCATTTACGACTGTGGGATACATTATTATGATTATGATTATTAACAACATTGAGGCTGGGTGGCCATCTGTCAGGGGTGCTTTCCTTATGCTTTTGGTGAACAAAGGCAGGAGGGAGTTGGACTAAATGGCCCAAGGGGTCTCTTCCAACCCTCTTTATTATTTTTATTATGATTATTATTGATATTAAGACTGTATTTGTTCCCATTTTGTTTTTTTACTTCAAAATAAGATATGTGCAGTGTGCATGGGAACAGTAAAGGTTTTCACCTGACATCAATTCTAGTCGTGTCTGACTCTAGGGGAATTGTGCTCATCTCCATTTCTAAGCTGAAGAGCCGGCATTGACCGCAGACACCTCCAAGGCACTGTGACCTTCCCGCCGAAGTGGTACCTATTGATCTGCTCACATTTGCATGTTTTTGAACTGCTAGGTTGGGGCCCCTGGTGGCACAGTGTGTTAAAGTGCTGAGCTGCTGAATTTGCAGACCAAAAGGTCCCAGGTTCAAATCCCAGGAGCGGAATGAGCACCCGCTGTTAGCCCCAGCTCCTGCCAACCTAGCAGTTCGAAAACATGCAAATGTGAGTAGATCAATAGGTACCGCTCCGGCAGGAAGGTAATGGTGCTCCATGAAGTCATGCCGGCCACATGACCTGGTGATGTCTATGGACAACGCTGGCTCTTCGGCTTAGAAATGGATATGAGCACCAACCTCCAGAGACTATCACGACTGGACTTAACGTCAGGGGAAACCTTTACCTTGTAATAGTGGGAACTCACCCTGCTCCCTGGATTCGAATCGCTGACCTTTTGGTCAGCAAATTCAGCAGCTCAGTGGTTTAACCCAATGCGCCACTAGGGGCTCCATGACTTACAAATACATTGTTTCAAAAGCTATAATTTTGACACCAAAACCTACCCTTTATGTACACATGAAGTCAACTGATATATGACTTTATTCAGTATATTCATTCATCCATTCATATATCCATTCCCTGAGTTGGTCCCATACATCTGGAGAGGCATGTTTGAGAAGCACTGCTATAATGTAGTCTTCTGAAGATGTGCTAGTCTCCAAAGCAAAGTATAAAATCCAGGATTCCATAGGTCAGAGTAACCTGCAACTGTCTCCTTATCACAACCCCCCCTGGAAGTATATAGGTCTTTAAAAGGTTCTGTGGTCACCAATAGACATTTTTTTAAAAAATACATAATGTATGTGAATGGATGGAGGATGAAACCTTCCCTTGGTAGCTGTGACTACCCTCCAGTTGTTCCTTTTGAAAAGTCTGCATTGCACCTACTTGTCGTAAAGGAAGTACCATATATACTCAAGTATAAGCTGACCCGAATATAAGCCAAGGCACCTAATTTTACCACAAAAAACTGGGAAAACCTATTGACTCGAGTATAAGCCGAGGGTGGGAAATGCAGCAGCTACTGGTAAATTTCAAAAATAAAATTAAATACCAATAAAATTACATTAATTGAGGCATCAGTGGGTTAAATGTTTTGAATATTTACTGTATTTCAAAGAAAAACAGTAAACTAACTCTATAAGTGGAAAAGCAACAATAACTTTATAATAATCATCATCATCAACAACAACAGCTTCATTTGTACCCCCTGGGGAACTCAGGCCAGCTTCCAACATAGTAACAGGCAAACATATAATGCCTACATAAACAATGCAGAGCTAGATATAGATCTATCATTATATATACTAATTTCACATGTGTATTTCCCCCTGAAACCTTTGCAGATGCTCTCTGTGCATTTTCCTCCTGCAATATTTCCAAGCCCAATTTATCAATGTTTGTATCTCTGTGTGTGCGCGCACACGCATTTTCCGTCTGCACTTGCAAACATGTTAGGGTAAAATTCATATAAAATTCATATATAAAATTAATGTATACTTATAGCAACAGATATACAGGTACATGGAAATCTCTAGTTATCTATATTTACATAGGATTTGCAAAGACCTGTAAACATATGAGGGGAAAATTCGTCTATTAATGTATTTGTAGGGGGAACATCTATATAAAAAATTAGAAGCTTTGGGGCATGCATTTACCCAAGGAAGAAATGCAAGCAAAGCCCCCCTAAAAACAACTTTGTCCTCTTTTCTCCTGCCCTTTCCCATCTCTTTTCTTTCTCCCTTTTTCAAACTCCAAAAGTAGCCAGAAAAGGCTTTTTTAAACTGCTCTCCCCCTCCCAAAAAAAGCCCACCTCATTTTTGTTTCCTTAGGAATAAAAAGAAATACACACCTTCTGTTGCTCTCTTTTCCCTCCCTAGGGACTCAAATGTTCTTGCAATAGTAGTAGTAGTAGTAGTAGTAGTAATAGTAATAGCAATGAATCGTGCAAATTTGCAAGAATATCTTTTTTTCTTCCCCTTCTGCCCATGCAACCTGGCTTGCAAGCGTTTTTCTCACACTCTCCTTCTGCTTTTGAAAACATTTGCTTCTTCTCTGTCTCTCTCTCAAAAAATATAAAATAACCAGCTTGGGAGGAGAAGCAGAGGAGGGAGATTTTGGAAAAGAAAACATACTGTGGCCTCAGGGTCTGCTGCTGGCTTGACCTAGACCTGAATATAAGCCAGGGGAGGCTTTTTCAGCTCATAAATAAGGGCTGAAAAACTCAGCTTATCTTCAAGTATATACGGTAATTGGGAACAGGTAGAGCTTTCATGCTTTATGCAAAGAGTCTTCCATGTTTGTCTGCACTTCCATATATAATGCATCCCCACTCCAGTATCTGGGAGCCTGCAATGAAACACTCCATGTTTTGTTTTTATTTTTCATGGTTTTAAGATATTTTTAGATAATTTGATCAAAAGGAATTGTCTGCAAGCCAAATGGAAGGCCTTGTCAGCTATACTTGCCCTCCTCTTGTCTACGTAGAGCTGTGGTTAAGAATGGATACTCAGATTGATATTGTAGGCTAGGTGGGATTAAATTTAAATCAAAGGTAAAAGAGGTTCTTTTTTGAAGGTCTCCGAAGTTAGGAAACACAAGCTCATCTTCTGTGTGAGGAACCTCGCTTGGTTTCCATAAAATGTGTGTGCTTTAAAAATAATGTTTCCAGAGAATTATTTTTTCTATACCGATAAGCTGTTTGTTGTGTCTATTTTTAAGTTTACTACTTCAGACAGATTTTTTACTGACCCAATCAGAATTTAATCCTTCTAGAAAGCTGCCAGAATAAAAGCCAACCAAAGACTCCACTCCGTTTTCCTCATTAAATCTCTGTTTCAGATAAATTCCTGGAAAACTAAAAAGGGCTTTTTAAAGCAGAGAATATTGTTATCAGATATGCCTTTGTTATTCTTACCCAGTCTTGAAGAAGCATGTAGAGAAATGGGAACATCCTCAGAGGACCACAGTGAAAATGATGAAGAGTGTTCATGATAGGGAAGAGCTTTCAGGAAAGTATAACCTGGAGAAGACAAGGTTAGGGAGAGATGGAGATGGTTAACAATCTTCAAATCCTGGTTTGTTTTCAGCTTCCCCAAGATGTAAAACTAGATGTAAAGTTTCCAGTTACAGGAGTTGAAAACTATACCTTTAAAGATTGTCTAGCTGAGAGAATCTCAGCAGGTGCTGGTTGTTATACCATTACATGGTAAATAACACCGGATGAAATTTCCTCTTTTACAGAAATGTTGAAAACAAACCCTGTTTTAAGTCTTAGATATGTGTAGTCTGTCCCAAAAACAATGAGAATTACTTCCAAAAATTAGTAAACATATATGCCTACAGTTTATCCCCTTGAAAATAGACTTCTTGTGATCAAATATAGTGATTCCAGCATTGCTGCCATTCTTCATAGCAGTAGACAAAGTCTTCACTTGAGATGTTGTTTAAAGCCTGTTTGGATGTTTGCAACTGCCTCCAAATAATGACCTTTGAGGTAAGATTTGAGTTTGGGCAAAGACACTGCATAGATAAGTCAGGGCTGCCCAGAGCTCCGGAAAACATTCAGAACAGCCTTCAAATGAACACACACTTTGTTCTCATTTCTTGAAGTTGAAGGATGTTGCTCCAGACTCCTCTGCATTTTTGCTTTTAACAAGACAGATAAACTACTATGCACTTTGCTAAAATACCAACTACAGCTTTCCACATGACGTTGAACTACAACCCCACAATATTTGTTGCCATCAGCTAGTATTATGGAGGTCTCCACAATTCTCCCACCACTGCCTAAAGAAAATCCTTCAAGGTTTACAGTTTTGTGACAATCTGTCCTTCCTTCCTGGTATTGGGTGGGGTTTTTTTTTGTTTTGTTTTTTCTTCTTCAAGCTGACTTGCTGTCGGAAAAGAAAGGCACTCTGGAGATAAGCAAAATCATTTTGCCCTAGGCCATTTTAAATACAAACCAAACTAAAGAAGCAGCCCTGTTCTGCTCTGGGGAAACAACTCCTTGGTTCATGTTCCAAGAAAGGCCTTCCATATCCTGCTTCCATGTGATTTGCTGTTGTTATGTATGTTTTTTGGTTTGGGTTTTTTAAAGCTTATAGGAGACACACTTTTAGATCCCCTCAAAGGATTTTAAGTCCAAGAATCCTAAGTCTAAGATATAAGACTTTAAGAAAGTTTGTTATTTTCCAACCACGCCAGAATGATACAAAGCTTTAAGTTCTTGCCTATCTTGTCAATCAAATGATAAAGGGCACTTGGGTAAATGAAATAAAGGGCAGTTTGGCTAACAAAGGCCTATATCTACAGACCAGAATTAGTGGGGGAGAAATCTCAGTTTTCTAAGCAGCAAGTCCCAAAAGGCCAAAGAGCCTAGCCTTTACCACAAGCCAGCGTATTTTCTGCAAAGGTCAGTATCATTAAATAAAATACACAAGCCAATTACAAAAAGACAAGGTTGCCCAGGAGGTGTGGAATTCTTGTAAATGCCTGTTTAGATCTTTTCTCGCTCTCCTTTCTTTCTTGATATTCCAATGCCCCAAACGAAATTAACTGATAAAAATGTTACAGCCAGGGAACAGAACTATATATATACACTTCAAAAGAGAAAAGGAACTCAAATGAGAGTGTATTTTTCAGTTAACAGGCAGAGGAGGAGAAAAAGAAACCATACCCATTTAAAAAACTCAAAAATCAGGACAGTAGATAGGAAGCAACACTCTGAGGGCAGAGGAGCTCCAGGGACGGCTAATGACTCTGAACAAAGGATGCCCTCCAGGCAAGAGACAAACCTTTCCAATGCTAATTAAGGTGATTATGTCAAGAGTCAGACGGCAATTTGAGAGCAAAACAGAGTTTATTCAAGAAATAGCCCAAAAATAGACACAAACACAAAAGATGGCTTTAAACACTTAACTTTCAGTGTTTTAAAGCAGTCCAAACAAAAATATATCAAAAAGTATGCTTTAGCAAACAAACCGGATTATCCAAGCAAATAATCCAGATTAAACAAAAGTTGCTTCAATTCGCCATAGATGTGGGCGAAATGTCAGGAGAGAATACTAGAACATGGCCATACAGCCTGGAATACATATAACAACCCCATACCCATTTTCTTCATTAACACACACACACACATATACAGTGTTCCCTCACTTATTGTGGGAGTTACGTTCCAGAATTACCCACAATAATTGGAAATCCGCAAAGTATGGATGCTATATTTATTTTAATATTTATACTTTATTTTAGTCTTTATACACTATTTTAAGTCTTTATCAACCAATCATGTGTTGATAAATCTCCTCCTTCTCCTCCTGTTGCTACTTGGGCTCTTTTTCTCTCCCTTCAGCTTCTACTTCCTCCATTCCTTAGGCTGTAAATTGTAGTTTACAAACCTTTACCTACCTAGGCCTTTCCTTAATCCTTCCTTATTATCCAACATATTCGCTTATCCAACATTCTGCGTTTATGTTGGATAAGTGAGACTCTACTGTATATGTTGCAAGATGTGGCAGAATAAAATGGGAGCTCATTTACCTCCATCAAGGCACATTAAGCCTAAATCCAGTTCAATATCAACAGAGAGAAATAGTCCCAACAGTAAGCCAACTCTGAATGCATGCTAGTCACTCAGAGCGGTTTACAAATTAAATTTACATACAATATTATATTAGCATAGTACAATACTGGTAATAAATTACTATATTGTACTGTATCAATATATTGTAATATTATTAGTAATATTACATGTAAAATATAATATATAAAAATGTTATTATATTGTTTTATTAGTATTATATCATATTACAATATAATATTATGAATATTATATGTATATACAATATGTTATAATTATTATATATTATTGTAAATTATATTGTGTGTGTATATATATCTATATATATAAAAGAGTGATGGCATCACGGCAATTCACAAAACAACAAAAGTACAGGCCCCCCCAACCTCAAAATTTGACAACACAACCCATCATCCACGCCTCAAGGTTGATACAACAAAAAGAAAAGAAAAATAAAGTCCTAATTAGAGGGAGAGCAATAATTTTTTTTATCCAATTGCTGCCAGTTTAGAGGGCTAATCTCTGCCCACTTCCTTGCCCAGCAACCAAGGGACAGCCAGGTTTCAGTTAGGGGACAGGCAGATTTAGGCCTCACTTAGGCTTCTTCCACAGATTATCAGATTTGCACTGGATTATATGGCAGTGTAGACTCAAGGCCCTTCCACACAGCTATATAACCCATTTATAATCTTATATTATCTGCTTTGCACTGGATTATCTTGACTCCGCACTACCATATAATCCACTTCAGTGTGCATTTTATACAGCTGTGAAGAAGGGGCCTCATATAATCCAGTTCTGAGCAGATAATATAAGATTAGAAATATACAGTAGAGTCTCACTTATCCAATGTAAACAGGCTGGCAGGATAAGTGAATATGTTGGATAATAAGAAGGGATTCAGGAAAAGCCAATTAAACATCAAATTAGGTAATCGTTATACAAATTAAGCACCAAAACATCATTATACAAAAAATTTGACAGAAAAAGTAGTTCCATGCGCAGTAATGCTATGTAGTATTTACTGTACTGTATTTACAAATTTACCACTAAATGAGTTTAAAACACTGACTACAAAAACATTGATTATGAAAAGGCAGACTGCGTTGGATAATCCAGAACATTGTATAAGCAAATGTTGGATAAGTGAGATTCTACTTTAATATGAAATAATTATGGGATAGAATAATGCAGAACAATATAATCTCTAAAACCAGGACAGTAAATAAAAGGGAATTCCACACAGGAAACAATCAGGGCCAGCTAACACCTCCCAACAAAGTATTCCCATCATCAAAGACTGGCAAATCCTCTGTTTTCTCAGGGCCACAGACAGTAGAAGCACATAAAATATCGCAAACAACACCACTCTGAAAACAAGGGAATTCCAGACAGGAAACAATCAGGGCCAGCTAACACCTCCCAACAAAAAATTCACCCAGGGAGGAAACAGCCAGGCTTTAAAGCTGCAAGGCCATTACATCCTAATCATTTTTCCTAATTGCAGCATTCATACTTGCCTCCAACAAACAAAAAAAAAAACCCCATCAGAAATATTGTATATTCACAACCTTTAGGAAATAATATCCCCTGATGGCGCAGCGTGTTAAAGCGCTGAGCTGCTGAACTTCTGGACTGAAAGGCCACAGGTTTGAATTGGGGGAGCGGAAAGAGCCCCCACTGTTACCCCAGCTTCTGCCAACCCAGAAGTTCGAAAACATGCAAATGTGAGTGCATCAATAGGTACTGCTCCGGCGGGAAGGTAACGCCGCTCCATGTAGTCATCCCACATGACCTTGGAGGAGTCTACGGACAACGCCGGCTCTTCGGCTTAGAAATGGAGATGAGCACCAACCTCCAGAGTAAGACACGACTGGACTTAATGTCTGGGGAAAACCTTTACCCTTGACCTTAACTACCACCAATTCCTCAATACTTTATTTCCCAGACCACCAGACTTCGCCACAGCAACGCGTGGCCGGGCACAGCTAGTATATATATATGTATATAAACACACATATATGTGTGTGTGTATATATACATACATATATATACATATATATAAAACTAGCATAGCATGTTATTGCGGGGAGGGGCCTCAGCTGATGCAAAGAGACAAGATGGAACTCTCTTCATGTACATCCAGGACTTACCTTGTTCGGTTTCCTGTCCCGGCTTTCGGCAAGGCCCTGATCCATTTTCGTCTGACCTCCTGAAATTGGGACTCAGCCATTTGTTATGTTTTGTTTTTGTTTTGTTTTTTTGTTTTTCGGGGGGGAGGGGGAGGCGCCAGTCAAAGCCACAGCACCAGTCAGTGCCACTCAAATGCCGGGTAAGGAGGCAGGCAAAGAGAGGGGGAGGGTGCAGGATGACCCAGCTCCACCAGGCCTTGCGCATAGGCCCAAAGCCTGCCACCATAGGCCAGGGCACCCGGTTCTACAGGTGCAGGCTTTGGGCCTACACACCCTGCCAAGCCCGGGTGCAGGCCCCTCATATGAGCATGCAAACAGGCCCCACATATAAGTTTGGGAGAATAAATGGGGGCCTGGGGCCACCCTCCTGGGAAAGCCTGGGTTTTAGGGTGGGTGTAGGGCCTCGATTCCAGAAGGAACTGGGAGAAATTATCCTGAGATTGAGGCCTGTATAGAAGGGCCCTGAGTCATTCACTGATAACCTTGCATGAATCATGAACCATGAGCCCCATTCTCAAAACTCAAATGAAAGTGAGGTCGGGATTCAACTACCTGTGGAAGGAGCAGGCAGAGGTCTGATGCCTGGTGCATCCCACGACTTTAATTTATTTATTTATTTATTTACAACATTTATACCCCGCCCTTCTCACCTGAGGGGACTCAGGGTGGCTTACAAAAATTGGCAAAAATTAATGCCCAAAATGCAATCATAAAAACAAAACAATATAAACAGATCCATTAATAACATTGTTAAAACACATTATAAAAACCTTAAAAACGTATATATAATTAATTCCATTCATCCTAGATCCTCATGCTTCATCCTTAAATCAGGCCATGTCAACTTTGTCATTTACTCATCAAAAGCTTGGGCACATAACCATGTTTTCACGGCCCTTCTGAATCCCAGCTGGGTAGGAGCCTGTCGGATATCTCCAAGGAGGGCATTCCACAGCCAGGGAGCCACCACCGAGAAGGCCCTGTCCCTCGTTCCCACCAGCTGCGCCTGTGAGGCAGGTGGGACCAAGAGCAGGGCCTCTCCAGATGATCTTAGTGATCTTACTGGTTCGTAGGAGGAGATACGTTCGGACAAGTAGATTGGGCCAAAACCATTTAGGGCTTTATAGGTCAAAACCAGCACTTTGAATTGGGCTCGGTAGCATATTGGCAGCCAGTGGAGCTGGCTTAGCAGGGGGGGGGGTGTTCCCTATAAGCTGCCCCAGTTATTAATCTGGCTGCCGCCCGTGGTACTAATTGGAGCTTCCGGGCCGTCTTCAAAGGCAACCCCAAGTAGAGCGTGTTGCAGTAGTCCAAACGGGATGTAACCAGAGCGTGGACCACCATGGCCAAGTCAGACCTCCCAAGGAATGGGCGCAGCTGGCACACAAGTCTGAGTTGTGCGAATGCTCCCCTGGCCACCGCCGAGACCTGGGGCTCCAGGCTCAGTGATGAGACTGCGAACATGTGTCTTCAGGGGGAGTGCGACCCCGTCCAACACAGGCTGTAACCCTATTCCCTGTTCAGCCTACGACTGACCAGGAGGACCTCTGTCTTGTCTGGATTCAGTTTCAATTTGTTCGCCCTCATCCAGTCCGACACAGCGGCCAGACACCGGTTCAGGACCTGAACAGCCTCCTTAGTGACAGATGGGAAGGAGTGACAGAGCTGGACATCATCTCGTACAGAAGACACCTTACCCCGAAACTCCGGATGATCTCTCCCAGCGGATTAACACATGAACTGGGTTTGAAGGGAACCGATGTTTATTACTTTTACGCCTGAAAGGATGTCAGATACAGAGTCTGTGCTCAAAAAGATCGACATAAAGGAAACAGCAATGAAAAGTATACAGAGTTAATCTATGTGCTAGCAGTGACTTATCTCCGGACGTTGGAAAATTTTACATGATGGCAACAACTTCTCATGCTACCATTGTCTCCTCCTGATGGCCCCACTTCATTGTAGGTGAGGAGTTGGAAAGCTCCCTGGGGATATACATAGGCATATGTTTTCTGTTTTTCCAAGAAATAAATGTTGGAAATCCATTGAAATCCACAAGCATGTGGACAACTTCAACAGAAAGGAGGAAACCATGAAAATGAACAAAATCTGGCTACCAGTATTAAAAAACTCAAAAATCAGAACAGTAGATGGGAAGCAACACTCTGAGGACAGAGGAGCCCCAGAGACGGCTAATGACTCTGAACAAAGGATGCCCTCCAGGCAAGAGACAAACCTTTCCAATGCTAATTAGGGTGATTAACTGCAACATTAACACTGGCTTCCAACTGACAAAGGACTCTTGTCACACCTTGGACTCTCCACAGATATATATTTACCTTCCTTGCCTAGTTTCTCCATGCCTCACAACCTCTGAGGATGTCTGCCATAGATGTGGGCGAAACGTCAGGAGAGAATACTTCTGGAACATGGCCACACAGCCCGAAAGACATACAACAATCCTGTGATCCTGGCCATGAAAGCCTTCGACAAAACAAAATGTTGGTCTGTATGAGCGAAAATATGGTTATCCACCCCAACACATCTAGCTACTTTTATTATTAAACATGTAAGTGGGGATCACAAAGAGTTATGAAGTAGACCATGTGAGTTCTATAATTTCTAAAGAAGGAGAAATGTATAGTTCTGAGACAGTGAGTGAAACACTTTTTGTTGAAGGAATTACAGTTAGATTTTTAATCTCCCTGAGGGGATTTGCTTGTGAAAGGTGAGTTAATCCCTTTTTGGAATGTGCAAATTTCCAGTAGGATTACTGGAAATGCGGCCAGATGAGGGAAGTGAGAATATTACTCTTTCGAGATTGCAAAACCTTATAAAATGTAAAAATAAAATGAAATTCGTATTTCACTTCAGAATTTTTTTGTGTGTCAAGAGCAATTTGGGAATCTACAAGTCGCTTCTGGTGTGAGATAATTGGCTGTCTGTGAAAATGTTTTCCAGGGGATGCCTGTATGTTTTTGATGTTTGTACCATCATTCTGGGAGACTTCCATCTTTTGGGAAGGGAGTCAATTTTTTTGATTAAAAAATCCTTAGAAATTTTCTGTATTACATATTACAATTCAGAAAGATGTATTTTAATCATATTCAAAGCATACCTCCTGTTTGCCATTTGCACCATAATTAGGCCCGAATTCTAAGCTTGTATTTTAAAAAGTAATTCTCTAGGTCTTTGAGAAGCTAAATTATGGGGCAAGATGTGGAGACACTCTGAAGTTTGCACTTAAGTCTACATGGGATTTTTAGGGAACAGAGCAGGGTGAGTGAGTGAGCATTGTGAGCTGCTGCTGCCCAGTCGTTTAGTCATCTCCGACTCTTTGTGACATCATGGGACCAGTCCACGCCAGAGCTCCCTGTTGGCTGTCACCTCCCCCAGTTCCTTCAAGGTCAAGCCAGTCACTTCAAGGATACCGTCCGTCCATCTTGCCCTTGGTCGGCCTCTCTTCCTTTTTCCTTCCATTTTCCCCAGCATCGTGATCTTTTCCAAGCTTTCCTGTCTTCTCATGATGTGGCCAAAATACTTCAGCTTTGCCTCTAGTATCTTTCCCTCCAGTGAGCAGCCAGGCATTATTTCCTGGAGGATGGACTGGTTGGACCTTCTTGCGGTCCAAGGCACTCTCAGGATTTTCCTCCAGCACCAGAGTTCAAAAGCATCTATCTTCCTTAGCTCAGCCTTCCTTATGGTCCAGCTCCCGCATCCATAGGTGAATATCCGCATCCATGGGGAATACCATTGCTTTGACTATGCGGACCTTCGTTGCCAGTGTGATGTCTCTGCTCTTCACTATTTTGTCAAGGTTGGCCATTGCTCTCCTCCCAAGAAGTAAACATCTTCTGATTTCCTGGCTGCAGTCTGCATCTGCAGTGATCTTCGCGCCTAGAAATATAAAGTCTGTCACTGCCTCCACCTTTTCTCCTTCTATTTGCCAGTTATCAATAGGTGTAGTTGCCATGATCTTGGTTTTTTTTTTGACGATTAACTGCAACCCAGCATTTGCACTTTCTTCTTTCACCTTGGTGATAAGGCTCCTCAGCTCTTCCTCACTTTTGGCTATCAGAGTGGTATCATCTGCATACCTAAGGTTGTCAATGTTTCTTCCAGCAATTTTAACTCCGGCCTTGGATTCCTCAAGCCCCGCACGTCGCATGATGTGTTCTGCATACAAGTTGAATAGGGAGGGTGAAAGTATGCAGCCCTGCCACACTCCTTTCCCAATCTTGAACCAGTCTGTTGTTCCATGAGCTGTTCTTACTGTGAGCAGAAGGATGAAAACTTCAAAGGAGAGGATGTGAGATGAGACAAGGAAAGAGTGAGCAGTGCAGTGCAAGAAACAAGGTGAGAGAAGGGAATGAGAGATGCAGTATCAGCATGCAAAATAGAAGAAAGGAGCCATGCTAGAGGTATGAGGAAAGACTATAAGGAAAAGGGAAAATGGTGGCAAGATGGCAAGATTACTCATTTGTTGCCCTAATTGTGGATGTGTCCTTGCTTTCAGTCACTAGTTGTTCTATGGCAAACCTATTCATTTCACAGGGTTTCTTAGGCAAGGAATATTCAGAGATAAAGGGGTGTGTGTGTGTTTTTTTTGCCAGTTCCTTTCTCTGAAATATAGTCTTCATCATTTTTATTTGGTATTTGTAGGCAGTCTGCCATTCAAAGACTAACCAGGACCAACTCTTTTTAACTTCCAAGATCAGATGGGATCAGGAGCCTTTAGAATATTTAGTCCAAATCTCATTTTAAAATATGTTTAGAGCCTCCATATTTTATTCAGCCATTTTTCTGAATTGATATTAATAATATTGGTGTTTTCCCCAACAAACTTTTAAATCAGGCATATATCTTGAAAAACATGTCAAACTGTAATTAGTATAAATTTTGGATATGTGGCAGGTATTTTGTTTCTTTGTCTTTGGAAAATCCGAAACCAAGTTCTAAATAATTGAACTTTAGATGGCCACTAGCTTTATACATTTTCTCTCAATACAACGTTATATTTTATCATCTTTTAACTTATAATCAATGGGTACAAAAAGAGGAATTTTGTTAGCTCTTTGTTTAAAATTATGTTCCAGTTTTACCTAATATTCAATCCTATTGTTAAGTATTTTCAAATAAGCCATTATTAACTGAAGCAAATGGGTTATAATAACAGCCCTTATGGCAGACAAAAACATTTATTTTCATTTTATTGCTAATGGGAACATAGCTTTTGGGGATGGCACCTACATTTTACCCATCAATCAACATGTCTGGAAGCCCAACTAGACAAGAAGTCATTGATGCAATTAGTAATTGTAGATTAGTTTTTAAAAGTGAACAGCAGGTAAAGAAGCCCATATTACAGAATGGTGCTATATTCTAGATAGAGTGGGGTGATTTTTTCCAGATGGCCTCTGCCATAGTTTGGAGGTGATTTTAGGAATTTCAATTATGGTTTCTTGGAAGTGTCATCCACAAGATCAGTTTTCCAAGCTGTTACTCTGCTGTAGTTCTTCAGATCTGGATACTCTTCATGCTGTAAGCATTCCACTTCCCCAATGAAGAAAACCTTGGACTCGATCCGAATCAAGCACCATCTTTCCCTCTTTCTCCTTCACCTTCCTTGGCTCCTCCGCTGAAGAAAGGCGCTTGATTCTGATCGAGTTGCTTCCGGAGGAGGAGGAGAATCCGGATTGGGACTTGCGTTTTTTTGCAAAGCTTTCGAGAACTTTGTGCAAAAGAGGGAGAGAGAAAGAGAAGCCAAGGGAAACTTCTGTGGCTTCATTCATCTCCTTTTTCTCCTCCTCCTTCCTTCCTTCCTTCCTTGCCTTCTCAATGGTGGTGGGGCTGAGATCTTTGGAGGCAATGTGCTGCAAGATCTAGAGCCTTCAGGAGCAAGCCGATGCTGCTGAAGCCAGGGCAGAGAGGCTGCAAAGAGAGCTGGACAAGAAGAGGGCCCTCTGAGAGTAGGTAGTCGGCCCCGGGTTGGTTGGAGTAGCAGCAAGCAGGGCACCCTTTCCTCCCTCTTCTCCTTCCACCCATTCCTCACTCCACGTTGTGCACACAGGGAGGCACACTCTTGCAAAACGCGCCCCTTCTCTTCCTCCTCCCTTGTTGCAAGGCTTTCCCTGTTTCCTTTGCCCTTTTTGTGCCCCCAATTGGGGGCTTTGTAAAGGGAAAGGGAGAGGAATCAAGTTGCTCCCTCCTAGGTCTTATTTTCAGGGGATGTCCTATTTTCGGGAAAACACAGTAGAAACCAAGCCATGGAAACCCACTGGGTGATCTTGGGCAAGTCACACACTCTCAGTCCCAGAAAACCCAATGAAATAGGAAATAACACTTTCAAACCAGGAACAGATTTCCTTATTCAGAGGCGGATGGCCATCTGTCAGGAGTGATTTGATGGTGCGTTATGATTTCTGTTCCTGGTTGATACATGTCATTTCTTAATTGGATATGTCATAAAAACATGGCAAAACTTGATTACACTGCCAAAACTTTGTCTTTGCACAAGAGACATTGTCCTATAAAAAATAACACATTATGATTTTATTTATTTATTTACAGTATTTATATTCTGCCCTTCTCACCTCGAAGGGGACTCAGGGCAGATCACATTATACACACATAGGGCAAACATTCAATGCCCATAAACACATCAAACAGAGACAGAGACAGACAGACGCAGAGGCAATTTAACCTTCTCCTGAGGGGATGTTCAATTCTGGCCACAGGGGGGAGCAGCTGCTTCATCATCCACTCTGAAGGCACTTCCTCATTCCAGGTCGTAAATTAGTTAAATTTGCCTCCCCACTTTATAAGTGGTACCTTATTTCCTACGTGATAGATGCAACTATCTTTCAGGTGGCTAGGTCAGGAACGAGCAGGGGCTGTTTTTTTTTTAATTGACGGGTGCTCATCCCACCACGGGCTGGCCTCAAACTCATGACCTCATGGTCAGAGTGATTTATTGCAGCTGCTCAAAGCCTGCGCCACAGCCTGGCCACAAACATTATGGTTTGTTGAGTCTCTCTCCACCAATTTAACAAAGTTTCAGCCACAAAAACAAAGTTACTGAAGTAGAACAATGACTTCCAAAATAAAGGCAACCTAATGAAACAGGAAATAACACCTTCAAACCAGGAACAGATTGTTGTTATTATTAAAAAATGTTTTTTATAAAAACTTTCAAAATTCGTCAAAAATCTGAGGATAAGCCAAATGTTCTTAGATTTGGTGAGCTAACAGTGGTAAATGTGTTCTAAATTTCATTAGGATAGCTCAAAAAATGAGGGAGAGAGAAGCCCCTCAATTTTCCCCATTGACGATAATGTTTTCCTTCATGCGCATGCGCATCCGCCATTAACGAGGTACATACGAAGAATCGGAAGTTTTGGAAAGTTTTGAATTTTTTTGCTTCAAAATTCGGAAATGACGAAGCATCAGTGCCCCCTATTTTCAAAGCGAGTATTGAACCATTTTTTTCATGGATCGCATATGCCTACTGCTCACACCGTCCTTATGCCAGGAGGAAGGTGAGACATGTGGTGGCTGAGAGAGCTCCAGAGTGCTCTCAGCTGCTGCATGCCTTCGTCCCCTGTCCTTTCTGCATAAGGATGCTGCAGGCCACCGTGTCCTTATGCTGAGGACAGGGAAAATGAGGAGGACCTAAGGTAAGCACCCAGGGGGCCGCATCTGGCCCCTGGGCCTCAGTTTGCCCATGCTTGTTATAGTGTATATTTTTAACAGCTAGTTAAATGCCCACTATTATCATACATGGGGGGCAAAGGACTCCTTGGGAAGTGCATTGCATTACTGAAGTCTTTCCATCTTTTACTCTAGCCTAGAGTTGCACAACATGTGCAACATGAGTCGAATGCTACCCACAAAGGTCTTCCATGCGGGTGTTCTATCCCTAGAAAGAAGTGAGTAAAATGGGTGTTTTATCCTTGGAAAGAAGTGAGTTAAAATTGGTGCAGCTATAGACGAACTCAATGCATCATTATTCTTTCACCTGAACACCACCTTGAAAAGCCTTTCCTTCCAATTCAGCGGGATGAAGAGAAAGTGAATATTGAATAAAATAGGACATAGGAAGACTAAAAAATTCCAAAATTCCCATCCAACATGCTGACACAACAGCAGCTGAAGGAACCTGCAATGAATATGTCTTAGCTCCACTCAGAATAAAATAGAAGTCACTCTATCTTACACTAATAGGATCAAAATCATATTTCCTCTCATAATTATAACAAAGTCTTAAGGTTCAGGACAGCAATTGAAAATCTTTATCACCCTAAGAACAGATGGCTGATAAAGCAGTTTTGGCTGACCTGTCCAATGAAGTCACCAAGACATCTTATCTTCTAGAATTTTAATTGGCTTTCCCGGAACTTGTAAAACTGGTTATTGAATAACATTAGCATTTTTAATAACCATGAATTCAAAATGGCTTTTTTGCTGGGTTATATTCCTATACAAACTTTGTTATGACAAGCTGACTTATAGTTGAGGCTGACACAATCAATGGAAACTGCCTCGGACAATTTATTTTCTGGAGCCAAGGCCTCAGACGGGAAGTGAGAAGTTGCAATACTAATTGTAAAAGTTCCCCCACTCATTTTATTCTCTCTCTGTGTGCCGTAGATTTCAAAGTACAATTCTTAGGTGTCTTCATTCCAGCAAATAACAAGCCAACAATGGATGGCAATTTTGATGAGCAAATCAACAATCAAAAGGAGCTGACACCCTCCAAATATAGGAACCTATTTTACCATGCATATGAAAACCGTTAGATATCTGTGAGAGATGGTTTAATTAGCAGTTCAACTGAAGGATAAAGGATATTGGGATGAATCTGTGTCAAGATGAGAGAGATCTCATTCCCGGTGCCATCTACCATATTGTTATGGTAATCTCAGTCTTTTTAATGATGACAAAAGGCGCAGCCTTACCTTGCAGTTAACCACTGTGCACATCCTGTAAGAAAAGATCTTTCTGAGGAGGTGTGATGAATGATAAAAAGAAACAGTCTTTCAGATCGGGTCAACGCCTTCTCAAAGACGTTTCCAAAGAGAGAACACTGGGGCTCAAGAAAAAATGTAACCTAATTCCAAGGGGGTGAGAAATGGATCTGATTCCCTGAAGGCTATGGCTCTTTGAACTGCTGATGGTGAAAAGGCAGGGACTGAATGGCATTGCTAACAGGTATGATGGCAGTGGCATGACCTCAATCTTGTACACAAATTGGTACACAAATTAGCCCTACCTTCTTCTATCAGAAGAAGCCAACTCAGTTGTGTTCCAGTATCTTCAAAAGGCCTTGAAATAAATGTATTAGTAGATTTTGAACAAATTACAACAGTACAAAAACAGTAGCAAGTTATACTTCCAATTTGATCACAATTAGCATTGTTCCATGGAATCCTGGGGTTTGCAGCGTTTAAAACAATGATGGGCAACCTTTTGTGCTTGGTGTGTCAAAATTCACCAAAAAACCTTGCATGACTTGGGTGGTGTGTCACTTCAAGAAAAAAAAACATAATTTCCCAATATGTATAGTTTAAATAACGAAAATGTATAATAGTAATATATAACTATTTAATAAATCAAAAACTATTTCTTACCACTATTTCCATGTACAACAATCTATGCTACCTCTTGCAGTTTCCACGCTGATTTCTCTCTATTCTAATTTCAATGTAGTCATGAATAATGAATAATATAATAATAATATAATAGTAATAATATGATAATATACTACAATAATAGAATAATAATAGAATTATATATATATATAGTGCATAATTCCCATGGAGTAAACAACGAAACCACTGGACCAAATCACACCAAATTTGGCCACAAAAGACATAGTCATCCAATCAGTCTGCATGCGGCAGTGTGTCAGCAAAAATGGCTAGGTGTGTCAGTCATAGGTTGGCCATCACTGGTTTAAAATATGCAGGCAATAAAACTCTGCTGCAGGGGTGTCAAACTCATTTTCATCAAGTACCACATCAATCTTATTTTTGCCTTCAAAGGGCTGTTTTTAATTGCATTCTGGTTGGTGTGTCCCTATTAGATTCGGGCAGAAATGGCATTGTTAAGAGTATTTTTAAAAGGTGGGGTGGTACCATAATGACCTTACTGATTTTAAGATTCTTTGGCTTCAGGGGAGCCCCTGGTGGTGCAGTGGATTAAAACCTTGTGCCGACAGGACTGATGACGTGAAGGTTGGGTTGCTGACCTGCAGTTTGCCGGTTCGAATCCAACCTGGGTAGAGCACGGATATCTATCAGCTCCAGCTCCATGCGGGGACATGAAGGAAGCCTCCCACAAGGATGGTAAAAACATCAAAACATCTGGGTGTCCCCTGGGCAACATCCTTGCAGATGGCCTATTCTTTCACACCGGAAGCAACTTGCAGTTTCTCAAGTTACTCCTGATACAGAAAAAAAGAGGGGGGGGGAGCCATCACTATTGTTTGTCCACTTAGATAGGACAAGTTTGATGATGGGAATATCTGGTGGGTTTCTCTTCCTTCCCTTCTTTTCCCTCCTTCTCTCTTTGTAATCTCTTCTTTGCCAATCTTTTTTTTTAATCTTAACTGAAGTATGTTTAGGTTTGTTTGAACAGAGTCAGGAGGCGTTATTCCCTTTTTTCCAGCGTCTCCCGTCTCCGCCCGTCTCTCTCTTTTCCTTTTAGTCTTGGATTGGACTGTCTTCTTTGTCTTGTTCATTAACCTCTGCCTTGCTCTTTTTTTTGTCTCATTTGATTTGCTTATTTGCATGTCTCTGACTTCTTCCTTCCTCTCTGTCTCATTCTCTCTCCCCGCCAATACAAGGAAAGAGAAGAATAAAAGTGCATATACACAACAGGGGAAAGGCAGGAATGTTTCAATGACTTCTTTTCTCTTTCCTCCCCCATTTTCCTTTTTTCAAAGCCAGGAAAGAGTTGGAATAATGGATTCAGAGCCTTGAATGCACCAAGGGAGAAGTTTTTTTTTTTAGAGAGTCAAGTTGTTGGCCTGAGGGTGAGCTCGTACACACTTTTACTTGGAAGCTGGTTTCTCCGCAGATCAGGTTCAGTTCCAAGTGGGGAGATTAAGTGGAAGCTGGGGGATCAGGGGCTCTTTCTCTCTCCTGAGCAGATTGACCCTTGAGCAGTTTAATTCCTGGGTTTGGGAGATTCATTTGTTGGGGACGGGGTGGCGGTTTGTGTTACCTCAATGTGTGTGTATGAGATATACACAGAGTCTCTATGTGTGCATGCCTTGGCTAGGTGATACGGACTCACTTATGGATAAAGCATGAGGTTTTCGGATGAATGGATCTGAGCATACGTATTTTTAAAATTTATATACCGTAATTTTATATTGTATTTAATATTTTTTTACTGATTTTATGTATTGTTGATTGATTTTGTATAGGCACCTAATTGTGCCAGTGCTGTAAGCCGCCCTGAGTCCCTTTGGGTGAGAAGGGCAGGATATAAATATTGGAAATAAAATAAATAAGGTGCCAAGCTCCATTACGGCCCAGCTCATGTCTGTAAAGCAGTCGAGAACACAAATGTAGTCCAGGAGCAGTCTGAGGTCAACATGTTATCGAGCAATTTAAGGCAGTTCGCAGATAATGAGATCTGGAACGCGGAAACTGAGTCCGTGCCTAGCGAGACTTAAAGCTAAAACCCAAAGTTCCCAATCAAAGAAGTCTCACCAGTTGAAGCAGAAGCCAACTTTTTTTTTCCATGTCAGGAGCAACCGGAGTTGCTTCTGGAGAGAATTGGCCGTCTGCAAGGATGTTGCCCAGGGACACCCGGATGTTTTGGTGTTGCCCAGGGGACGCCTGGATGTTTTGATGTTTTTACCATCCTTGTGGGAGGCTTCTCTCATGTCCCCACATGGAGCTGGAGCTGATAGAGGGAGCTCATCCGCGCTCTCCCCGGGTGGGATTTGAACCTGGCAGCTTTCAGGTCAGTAACTCAACCTTCAAGTCACGAGGCTTTTATCCCCTAGGCCACCGAAGGCTCCTCTTAGAAGCCAACTGGTCTGGCTAGAAAGGATGACAACCAGAAGCTGCTCAAAGAAGCTGACATGTTTTGCAAGCAAAAAACATACATTTTTATATAGTAGTATTTTGTTTTTTGCACACAGGCTCAGCTTCGCACTGATTGGCAGAGCCAGCTTTGACCTCACATACGGCTGAGAGAATTCCCTCCACATAGAGAGGCAGTGGCTTCCGGCAGCCAATTAGAGAGCGTTCTCCACTTCCAATGCAGATTCCTGCTCTCCAATAGCTGACAGGGGGGCTGGATGACCAGTGAAACAAAAGGAGACATAGTTTTATGAATGGATTACCATGTCTCCACCTTGAGACAAAGAAAGAGGGGCCCTCGGGTCCCATGGGTTTTATTGTCTGTATAATGGTCGTGTGAGTCCTCACTGAGTCTATGCCCATGGTGCTAATGTCCACTGTGTTCCAGCTCATTATATTGTCCAGAGTGATGCGATTAGATGATCCATCCTTGGGCAAGGGGCATGTCAATCAGGAAGAATAGTAGCAGAGCTTCCCCAAATTCCAGGGAAGATGCCTGGGTGATTGTGAGCTCTTTATCCATGTGGCTGGCACAAAATAATATTGGCCCAATTCAGGGTCTGATAATCCCTTGTTCAGTCCAGGTTCTATTGATCCTGGAGATGCTGGTTGTTTGTTTCCGTTGTTGAAGTGATGGCCCAGAGGACACAAGAGGAAATCTGGGTCACAGTGTGTCGGTGAAAGGTTACCAAGGTGGCTTCATACTCCATATATACATATACAGTGTCCCCTCACTACTTGGTGGTTCACTTTTCGCGGATTCGCTGTTTTGTGGTTTTTCAATAAAATCTAAAAAATTATTATAAATCATGAAAAATTACAATTTACAGCCTAAGGAAGGGAGGAAGGAGAAACCTAAGGGAGAGAAAAGGAGCCCAAGCAGCAACAGGAGGAGAAGGAGGCGATTTATCAACACACGATTGGTTGATAAAGACTTAAAATAGTGGAGGAGGGTGGGAAAGCACCTGTCCATTCAACCTGGCTTTTTTCTCTTTCTTTGCCTCTACTTTGGCAAAACTATTGACTGAGGGGAGTGGGAAGCTCCAACCTAACAGGCCACATAAATTTACATCAGCCTATGAGTCATGTGTTTAACGCACATGCTTTAGTGCCTCACTAATGTACAAACCCAAGGATGCCATAGGAGATGTTCATGTCAGTTAATGTGGAATCATTATAATTGTATACAGGCATACTTCAGTTAACCAAGCCTTCGACAGAGAAGGTCCTTTTTATACCAGCTTTTTTCTTTCTTGTTCTCTGTTTTTCTGAATGTTGTTTTACTAACATCGGCATTGGGAAGATGGTGAGGTAAGAACTGGGCATGCACAAACGTTTGTTATTAAATTGCAGCATCTACAGTGCAATAAAAATTATTCTGGGAGAAGTGGAATTCTACTATAGCTGGTCCTACTGTAGTTATAACAGGCAAGTTACGCAGCAGCTGCATCCAGAACTCCTTATTGGACATGTGAGAACAACAGCGAAAGACAGATCACAACCAAAGCTGGCTGGAGGGGAATGGACACATCATCTTTCAATATCCCACTCATGAACATCATGGAACTCCATCTCTTGATATGGCTCCCCAGACTGTAAGGTGGGTTTGTTTTGGGGGGGGGGGGGGGATTGTAGTCATTATAATATTGCCATGATGATAAATGTGAATACTACACCATTACAAGATTACAATATTGTTAGCGTGTAAAGAAGTGGTTCTCAACCTGTGGGTCCCCAGATGTTTTGGCCTTCAGCTCCCAGAAATCCTAACAGCTGGTAAACTGGCTGGGATTGTAGGCCAAAACAATAAGGTTGAGAACCAGTGGTGTAAAGGGATTCAAGTGCATATCAAGTATACAAAATGTGTACAATGTATATGAAAACCTCTTGTTTCTCAGATTTTATTTCCATAACCTTAAGTTTGTTTCCCTTTTTTGTAGATTACCCTGCCTCTTTCTGGTTGCAGTATACCACAACCACAAAAGAAACTAGACAGAATGCAATTTATGTCTTCTTATTTCATATGATAAAACAAAATAGTTAAGACACTGCTTTCTTCTTTTTAAAATGTTACAATTTCTTAAATAGAACCCTTTATTCTTTAACAACCACATGTTAGAAAAAAACAAAAGCCATTAACTCCTTGCCAGGAATATTAAAAGAAATTATTTCTTTTCAAACACTATGAATAAAAATGCATAATTAAAATGAAACAAAATCCATTCTGTGGGGAAAAATGCCAATCAAAATGAAACATGATTCAATGATGACACTCCATTCATTCATGTACATGAAACTAGGTTAGGTCTCCATAGGCCACCACCGAAGTTATTAGGTAAGCAAATATGCTATTGCTTCCACTGCTTCCTTTCATTTCCGTATGTCTTCTGGCTCCTCCAGCTCCCTTTCCTGATGCTCTCTTTCCCACCTCATTTCTTTAAGCTCTTGTCTGTACTTCCGTTCAATGAACCGCTTCTGATGGGCCATCTGAGGAAAGTTATCTGAGACGAGGAGAAATGTTTTATATGTTAAATAAAGGCTAGCCAGTGATACGAAAAAAACATTTCAAGGGTTATTATTTTATTACAGAAGACAACACCCTGGGTCACATGCGACTGTAAGGCAAGGATCTATGGAAACCAAAGTTAGACTTAGATGAACTGATGCCTGGAGCAGCTACACGCATTACAGACCTGTACAGAGATCAGTAATATGGGAGTCCAGCAGAAAGCCAATACCTACCTAATTTCCCTTCTAAGGCAGAGAACTAACTTTAGAGAGCTGGTTCTCAACCTATGGGTCCCTAGATGTTTTGGCCGTCAACTCCCAGAAATCCTAACAGCTGGTAAACTGGCTGGGATTTCTGGGAGTTGTAGGTCAAAACACCTGGGGACCCACAGGTTGAGATCCACTGCTTTAGAGACTCTCAGTAGGTATACAGAGCATTTTAAAATTTGTTTATTATGGTGATGTTGTGGTGGCATTATACCAGCACTGCAGACGAATGTATTGGGCACAAATGTTTCAATTTGATTTTGTTGTGGTGTATCTTCAAGTTGTTTCAATTCATGGCGACCCTAAGGCAAACCTACTGTAGTGTTTTCTTGGCAAGATTTGTTCATCAAGGATTTCCCTTTACCCTCCTCCGAGTCTAAGAATATTACTTGCTCAAGGTCACCCAGTGGATTTCCATAGCTGAGTGGGGATTTGAACCCTTGTTTAGAAAATCATAGTGCAACACTCAAACCACCACACTTTGCTTGTTCTGAGGGTATCATGAAATGCTTATAATGTACATATGGCTATTCATGAACAACGAAAGGGCAAACCAGAGCATATGATTGGAAGGCAAAAAACAAAAGGAGTCCTGAGAGGTACAAGAACAAATTACTACTCAATAAACAGATCCAGTGCTGGGAGAATCCAACTTAGTTGTCATGAAGTATCATTGAAACCAATTCAGCTTAATCTAGTTGTACTTGTGTCTAAATTGTCCCAGTGATATCAACAGAATTTAACTCTGAATAAAGTTAGCTAGACTGGTGTCAGTGTCTCGTACATGTATTTTGTATCCTTCTCTGAAGGCATACTTCCATTGTTATGACTATGACACCCTTCGGAAAATGTGCATAATTTGCTCAGTATCCATTATGCAATCTATAAAGTGGATCAATAGCATTGTCTGTTCTATTTTATTTCAAATGGGACAAATCTGATTGTAGCAACAGATGTACTGGCATCTCTAGTACTTTAACTATTTTGAAGCATTGTTGGAAGATAAACTTAAATAAGAATGGGGAAATTGTACTTCTTAGTCTCATTAAACTACTTTCATAGCATGTTCAAGTTTTTACAGGGGTAAAAAGTGGCTTTGAAGTTGTATCAATAACTGGAGATTGGTCAAGCATCTCTTCATTTTCCTCTCACTCTGCCTTCAAACACTAAAATGAGGCACTGTTTTTTTCAAACCAAAGGAGCAAGTCCTATGAACCAAACAAGTGGCCCCTCAGTTACTAGCTGTCAGAAGTTACTGATTGATTGATACCTAGATGAAAGGATATTGATTAATACCTAGATGAAACTTTTTTTCTTATTGCAATAGAAATGCCCTCTCGGAGCAATGTCATATGTAGTAAGAGATAGGAAACAGACTGAGATTACTTGCATTTTGTTATCTTATGTAAGCTACTTTGGTAATTGTCTCTTCCCTAAGAGGCAATCTCAAGGAGAATAACACGGGAAACTAAAGGAGACCAACTAATGGGTCATAGCAAATTAGACAAGAACTCTCACTAAAAGCAGGATAACTAAACGGAGGCTGTTGTACTTTGGACATATCATGAGATGACTTGGAAAAGACAGAACTTGGTGAAGTGGCAGATAGTGGAAGGCTCCTTTATAGGTGAACTAGCTGTGCCCAGCCATGCGTTGCTGTGGCGTCGTATGGTGGTGTTGGTGAGAACTTGTTGAGGCTGGATGGCCATCTGTCAGGAGTGCTTGGAATGCGTCGTCCTGCATGGTAGAAGGAAGTTGATCTGGATGATCCTTAGGGGTCACTCCAAACCTTAGGATTGTATGATGTTGTTGTTGTTGTTATTATTATTAGTATTAGTATTGAGAGACTGGGTGGCCATCTGTTGGGAGTGCTTGGATTGTGTCCTGCATGGCAGAATTGGGTTGGACTGTATGGCCTTTAGGGGTGTCTCCTAACTGTCTGATGCTATGATTTGATGTGTATTATTATTGTGCAGATATTGAATGGGCATCTGTCAGGAGTCGTTGGATTGTGTCCTCCTGCATGGTAGAAGGAAGTTGAACTAGATGACCCTTAGGGGTATCTGCTAACCTTAAGATTGTATTATTATTATTATTATTATTATTATTATTATTATTATTATTATTATTATTATTATTGAGAGGCTGGGTGGGTTGAGTAGGTTGCTAGGAGACCAAGTGGGCAGAGCTTAGCCTTCTAACTGGCAGCAATTGGATAAAAACAATTATTCCTCTCCCTCTAATTAGGACTTTATTTTTCTTTTCTTTTTGTTGTATGAATGTAGAGGCATGGATGAGGGGTTGTGCTGCCAAGTTTAGTGTTTCTGGGATGTGTAGTTTTGTTGTTTTGTCCTAGGCCGAAATTTCATTACCCTTTTATATATATAGATAGATTCATCAAAAAAGTCACAGCATTGGGTCTGCAAGACCCGAGCATGACAGTAGATAATTGGGATTCTTTAAGGGGCCTTATCACATTGAGGTCCTGAAGCCCAGGAACAGTGGAGACATTCACTGGACATCTGAACAAATCTGATGGGCAGAGAAGGAACCCATTGTCCCACGTCCTGCATTGCCCACATTGCTCCTTTCCCATCCCTCTGAGCTTTCCCCATTCTACCTTGTGAGAACATGGAAAGCCTTCTGTGTTTTTAGGGTTCTGTCATAGGACGCTTTCAAAATTGAGCCAGGACGAAGTCCCACTGGAAGTAGCCTTACTTCATGTGATGGTCTTTGTCTAACTCCATGTTGAAAATGTCCTATGATGGAGCCCAGACCTTGCGTAATGAGGTTGAAGGTCTCTCATTTATAAAGTTGAGAGTGACTTGACAGCAAATTACAACAACCTGGTGGATTCTTCTGGTTTGAAAGGTGGGACAGAAAGTGTACTGATTAACATAGCAAAGACTGTCATTTCACTTCCAAAGCTATAGTAATTTGGGATCGGGCCATTTATGTCTCCATTCAAATATGCTATATGAAGTACTTGTTCAGCAATTTGCAACCCCCTACCATGAAACATTTCAGTGGGATGGAAATCTTTACTATGGAAAAATTCTAATGGTATCACATATCAGTGAGCTATGCCGGGAAGGTCTCCGTAGTTTGAGAAGCTATCATTTTTCATCAAGGACAAGAAGGGCTCCATCTGGAGCTAATCAAGATAATCTCCCCCATTACCACCATAATGGGCATCAGAGGGAGGGAGTGGGAGCGGGAAAGCTGCTAGGCTCTGAAAAAATTGACTTACACAATCTAGAAGCCAAAGACAATTAATATATGCTCAGCAAAAGCAGCGCAATAGAAGGTAGACAAACGCATCATCAACAGTGGTGATGCCAGGTGGAAGGTCACCGATGAAAAGCGTTGCCTGCATTGGATTTGGTGCCAGGAGACAAATTGCTATTTTTGATTGACTAGCTAGTGCTGACGCTGAAACAGCTGGTGTCCTTGGGAAAATGAGGCTTTGTGGTTACCGCACAGGAAACACAGCTGAAAAAAGAGGCAAAGGAGGAAGCTCAGCAGAAGGGCTCAGTTCCTTTTTAACTCAAGATGGCTTTAGGAAGCAACTAACCTTTCCAAACTGTCTGTGTAAAAGCATTAAGTTCATCTTATGATTAAGAAAGTTTATAGAAGTCCTATCCTTTGTCATTTTCCTGAGGATCACTTGCAAGTCCCTGGAGTGCATTGCCTAATACTATTCTGACACCAGTGTGGTGTAGTAGTTTGAATACAGGACTATGTCTCAGAAGACTAGGGTTTAAATCACTGCCTGGCCATGGAAACCCACTGGGTGACCTTAGGAAAGTTATACTCTCTCAGTCTCAGATGAAGAAGCAAATCCCCTTTGAACAAATTATTCTAAGGAAACCCTTTGAGTCAGAAACAACTTGAAGGCACATAAAAACAACATTTCTGTCATCTGCAACTAACTTAAGCATTAAGCTATTAAAATATCACAAAAATATGCTCCTTTGGCGGTTTTATTCGACGTTTCCATACATCTTGAAGAAATCAATGAAACATCTGAGACTTGGCTCTAAGAGTAGACAGAAGAAGAAAACTAATATATGGATAATAGTAGTGCAATTCAGTTCCAGGACTCCATTCCCTATATTTATGCTTCATCTTCATACAAGAAAGAAAACAACTTGGAAAAAAGTCTAAAAAGGAGCAACTCTTAAGTGCATGCACTTTACACATATATTAAAAAGGACCACACAAATGAGAGAAAACAAGGTCTGAAGATTACTGGCTATTTGGCTAAGTTAAGCAGATGAGCTCAGTTCTCATGCCAGAGATTTCAATGAGATGGAGAGTTATCTGGGGTTGTCACACCAACGATTTAAATCCCTGTTTTGACAGCAGCCTGTGGATTTTGCAGTCAATCTCGCAAGGTGAGCACTCTGGCCCCCATCGAGCAAAGAACTGACTTTACTTTAATCACCATGCCTAGATCATGAATGTCAGTGGAATGACTCGTGTGCCTGAATTTAAGCACAGGCTTAAGTGCTTTGCTGGACCAAGGCCAGAAAGCTCAGCACTTTGCTTGACCGACTCCCTGACAACTGGGCCTGATATACTGTGAATGTTTTCAAGGGATTACTCTTCTAAAGGGAGAATGCATGTCACAAAAGTAGCGAAGAATGAAAACTTGTCAAATTTTAGGTAACCTTTTAAGCTGAACGGCATATAATTTTTTCAACCTTGGCCTTATACAGATGTTCAAAGGATATATACAGAATGATGGGATCAAAGATGTGTTCATCGCTACTGTCTCCCTATGATCCCCCCCCCCCCAAAACAAACATCCACTGCAAAATTACTTGCCCTGGATCTATCCAACTTACATTTGGGGACTAGAGGTATAAAGCAGTAGTGGATTTTTACTCATAGTTCTTTGGTGTCCATACTCTGCTGCTCTGACCTACATTTATGGGCTCTACAATTGCAAATGTGAGAGAGCCAGTGTGGGGTAATAGTCTGAGTAGTTCTGGAAACTAGGATTTGAATCCCCACACAGTCATGGAAGACCACTAAATGTCCTTGGGCAAGTAATACTCGGTCTTAGAGAAGAGCAATGGCTCACTCCCTTGCCTCCAAACAACCTTGCAAAGAAAACCCTAGCTGAGGGTCATCATAAGCAGGAGTAGACTTGAAGGCACATAACAACAGCAGTATGAGATGGCATCCATCATGTAGACCAGTGGTTCTTAACCTGTGGGTCTCCAGGTGTTTTGGCCTACAACTCTTAGAAATCCTAGCCAGTTTACCAACTGTTAGGATTTCTAGGAGTTGAAAGCCAAAACATCTGGGGACCTACAGGTTGAGAACCACTGATGTAGACAGTGTGTGTGTGCGCGCGTGCGCGTGCGTGCACTCTAAAATGCTGTTCTTACTATTCAAACATCTAGATCAGGCATGGGCAAACTTTGGCCCTTCAGGTGTTTTGGACTTCAACTCCCACAATTCCTAACAACCAGTAGATTAAGTCCAAAACACCTGGAAGGCCGAAGTTTGCCCATGCCTGATCTACTAGATCTCTAGTATGGTTCAATTCCATCATTGATGGAGTTCAGAACACTCTTTCATTGTAAGTAAATTATAAATCCCAGCAACTACAACTCCCAAATGACAAAATCAACCCCCACAACCCCACCAGTATTCAAATGTGGGTGTATTGGGTATTTGTGCCTAATTTGGTCCAGTGAATGAAAATACATCCTGCATATCAGATATTTACATTACAATTAACAGTAGCAAAATTACAATTATGAAGTAGCAATGAAAATAATTTTATGGTTGGGGGTCACCACAACGTGAGGAACTGTACTAAGGGGTTGCAACATTAGGAAGGTTGAGAACCACTGCTCTACGCAATAAACAATTCAAAGGGAACAAAGGCCAGGCTACTTCTAAGCAGATGCCTTCACTATGTGTTGTCGAAGGCTTTCATGGCCGGAACCAATGGGTTGTTGTGAGTTTTCTGGGCTATATGCCCATGTTCCAGAAGCATTCTCTCCTGACATTTCTCGAACATTTATGGCAGGCATCTTCAGAGGTTTTGAGGTCTGTTGGAAACCCTACCTCTGAGGATGCCTGCCATAGATGTGGGTGAAACATCAGGAGATAATGCTTCTGGAACAGCAACCCAGCCCTCACCATAAACTATGTAATCTTCTTAGTTATTCACATGCTAATGGAGGAATCCACTCAAAATCAAGCTTGCTAATTGCACTCTCCACACTTGGTTAACAGTGTGTGTGTATGTGTGTGTATGTATGTATGTGTGTGTATACACACACACACATACTTGTGGAGTGTTCCACCTTGGTCACTCCACAAGTATATATATATACTTCACTTGCTTTACCACCATCAAATCCTCTGAAGATGCTAACCACGAATGCAGGCGAAACGTCAGGAGAAAATGCTGCTAGAACACGGCCATACATCCCGGAAACCATACAACACTCCAGTGATTCTGGCCATGAAAGCCTTCCAACGCCTTGTTCAGCATGATCCATACTCCCCTCTCTTCTCCTCTCCCTCCTTCGGCACACAAATGGCCAAAAAAAATAAATAAATCTGCAATAGTTTCCAAGAAATCCTCTTACATTTTTCCAGGGCATCCATTGCTGCACACATCTCTGCTTGCTGAATGCTGTAGAAAAAAAGGGGGAAAGAAATCATTTTATATGTATTAATGGCATAAGCTACAGTTTCCCAGAAGTAACCACTCTGTTCTGTAGAGACTAATCCTTCAAATAATCATTGGGCAGTCGTTCCCAGAAAAATCCCTCACTCACACAGCTGTCTTCTTTCTTCCACAGAGCTGTTTTAACCATTAGATCAATACTGCTAAGATATTTCCTTTTCAGTGAATTATTTTAATGAACAGATTTTTAAAATCAAGCAAAACCTATAGTACTAGGAATAGTAATATTATAAACTTGTCTTCCATAATTTTTTTATTAAGGATTTATTTCAAATCCTTTTTTTAAAAAAAAAAGTCAATAAGGGCAGTGAATAGAAGTGATCAATGATGGATGAGAAACTTTAAACATTATTTATTGGACACTTGACACTTTCAGTGTATAGACTTCCTCAGAATAAAAACCTTCCAAAGAAAGCATCTGCCAAAGAAAGGTAAAACAAATGATTCTCAGTCTTGAAGTGTCCTATATGTGTTGTTGTATCTGATTCCAGAATATAAGCTGGAAAATGTCTAGGGATTCATCCTGTATACATCACTGTGAACAGAAACCTTGGCAAATTTGACAAATCGTGAACAGATTTTAAGTTGGTAAGGTTCCCAGCTATTTTCACTGGAATAGCAATAAAAGGACAGAGATGATACCGTCATAGCACACTAAATGTAGAGACTGAGTACTATCCACAACTATGAAAACACAGTGCAAAGAAACAATGAAGAAATTACAGTATACTATCTTTAGGGAAAGTCCAGTGAAGCTATCTCAATTCCTACTAATCCCTTTTAAACTCATGAATTTCTGGGTTTAAAAGGCATTTTTTTCAATTAAAAAAGACTAAAGAGCAATGAAAATGTCTACAAAGTAGATTTCTTGCTGCTTTGGGGGAATTTTTTCCCAAACCAAGAACACCACCAAAAAGCAAGATTTCAAAAAGTGACACAAGAGTGACATGGCATCACTTTCAGTAATTCAGAATAGCAGCTGTAGGGTCAGATAGCTCTCTGCAAACCTCTCCAGGGATAAGATTCCGCAATTTCAGGGCTGCCACTGAAAAGGCGCATTTAATTGCAGTACCCAATTCTGGGCACCGCACTTTAAGGGAGATGTTGACAAGCTGGAATGTGTCCAGAGGAGGGCAACTAAAATGATCAAGGGTCTGGAAAACAAACCCTATGAGGAGTGGCTTAAAGAACTGGGCATGTTTAGCCTGCAGAAGGGAAGACTGACAGGAGACATGATATGAGGGGAAGTCATAGGGAGGAGGGAGCAAGCTTGTTTGCTGCTGCCCTGGAGACTAGGACATGGAACAGTGGCTTCAAACTACAGGAAAAGAGATTCCGCCTGAACATTAGGAAGAACTTCCTCACTGTGAGAGCTGTTCAGCAGTGGAACTCTCTGCCCTGGAGTGTGGTGGAGGCTCCATTTTTAGAGGCTGTTAAGCAGAGGCTAGGTGGCCATCTGTCGGGGGTGCTTTGAATGTGCTTTCCTGCTTCTTGGCAGGGGGTTGGACTGGATGGCCCATGCGGTCTCTTCCAACTCTTTGATTCTAAGAGCAGTCATCTTCTGAAATCTCTGTATGCAAGGCACATTAATTCCCCTGGTGACGTTTGTATGATACATGCATTGTTATGCTTGTGCATGATCATGCGTGTGTGTGTACCCTTCCCAGTTTCTCAAGGAAGAGGAGAATGAATAGTAGCATTGTTTACTTCCTTCAACAGTCCCATCTACAAATGCTGAAGTTCTTTAGTTTCTAAGCATATTGTCTGACTATCCTGGTTAATCAACAAATATATATGTAACTAGCTGTGCCCGGCCACGCGTTGCTGTGGCGAAGTACGGTGGTATGGGAAATAAAAGTATTGAGGAATTGGTGGTAGTTAAGGTAAAGGGTAAAGGTTTTACCTTACATTAAGTCCATTATAAATGGGCTATATAGCTGTGTGGAAGGGCCTTGAGTCTACACTGCCATATAATTCAGTTCAAATCAGATAATATGTATTTTTTAGGCAGTGTGGAAGAGGCCTAAGTGAGGCCTAACTCTGCCTGTCCCCTGGGCTGAGTGGGTTGCTAGGAGACCAAGGGGGAGCTTATTTATTTATTTATTTATTTTATTTATTTACAGTATTTATATTCCGCCCTTCTCACCCCGAAGGGGACTCAGGGCGGATCACATTATAACACACATAAGGCAAACATTCAATGCCCATAAACACATCAAACAGAGACAGAGAGAGACACGCAGAGGCAAGTTAACCTTCTTCTGAGGGGATGTTCGATTCTGGCCACAGGGGGGAGCAGCTGCTTCATCATCCACACTGACGGCACTTCCTCATTCCAGGTCGTAAATTAGTTAATCTTGCCTCCCCACTTTTTATAAGTGGTACCTTATCTCCTACTTGATAGATGCAACTATCTTTCGGGTTGCTAGGTCAGCAACGAGCAGGGGCTATTTTTTATTTTTAATTGACGGGTGCTCACCCCGCCACGGGCTGGCCTCGAACTCATGACCTCATGGTCAGAGTGATTTAAGGCAGCTGCACAACAGCTGCGCCACAGCCCGGCCCCCTTCTAACTGGCAGCTATTGGATAAAAACAATTCTTTCTCTCCCTCTAATTAGGACTTTATTTTTGTTTTCTTTTTGTTGTATGAACGTAGAGGCATGGATGACGAGTTGTGCTGCCAAGTTTAGTGTGGGATGTGTAGTTTTGTTGTTTTGTCCTAGGCCGAAATTTCATTACCCTTTTATATATATAGAAATGCAAGAGCCAGTGAGGAATACTGTTTGCCATCATGTATTATAACTCCAGGGAACCAGATGTCAAATCTTGGCTCAAACATGAAAACCCACCGGATGACCTTAGGCCAGTTATGCTCTCTCAGATTCAGAGGAAGGTAATGGCAAACTTCCTCTGTAGGATTGCCTATCGGTCACCATAAACTGGAAGTGAATTGAAGATATGCGCACGCGCGCGCGCACACACACACACACACACACAGAAAAAGACATGTAGACATAAAGCTACATCAACTAATGAAAATATGTCATAAATTTGCCATACCTTGGTCCTTTACCACATCCTATCCTTTCGCCCTTGAAATACACAGCAACAGTATATGTCCTGGCATGAGAAGGTCCCACTGTTTGCAAAGTCCTAAATCATGGGACAGAGAGTGAAATAATGAAATCATTGTTAAAGAACAAAACACTGCAGGACTTCTTAATAGAAACTCTACCATGTTTACAAAGAATATGGCAGGACTGTAGATGGATTGAGCTTTGTGGATTATTTTACAAGACACTTTTAACACATCACTGACTTAAAAGTGAAGTATTTATGTATACTGGGGACAGAATTATATGCACTTACACTTTTTGGCAAACGTGGGTCTTCCAATATAAGGTGCTATGAAAAAGGGCTGTCAATCTAAATGGCAAATGTTGCAAATTGCTCCATCAGTAACAAAAAGCTACACAAGATCTGTCAGTAACTAGGCAGTTTCTCCCTTTGACTGAGAGTTTGATATAAATTTGCAAGCATTTTGAGATGAGAGACAATTTCTTAGCACACAATAAATCTGCTTCCTTTTCTCGTCTATCCCACCAATCTGTCTCCACTGTCATACTGGGAATTAGTTCTGGTATTACTATCAGCAACAAAGTACTTTTCAGAAAATGCTTAATACCTATCGGTGAAAATCCTACACCGCTTAATCAAGGAGAAAGTTCCACGGAACTTTTGAGTAAACATGAAAAAGACTGCACTTCCAAAAATATAATGGAAGAGACGTTTATTTGGAAATTAAGCAATGAAGTACATGTGTATGTAGAAGGAAGTCCTCTTTCATTCAATGGATTTTACACTATGGGAAGTATGAACAGAAATCCAGCTCAAAATAACAAAGCATTTGATCATAAATAATACACATTTCTTCGGGTTTCTACTTTTTCCAACAAAATAAGTGCAAGGAGAAAATATTTGAACAAGAAATTTGCTAGCAATGACTCAATGATTTACAATAATTAATTTATCAACCCATGCAGTTCCCAATATATTTGTCATCAAGAAATAGAATTTAGGCCAAGGTGAAGAAGAAGTATTTCTCTTCAGATAGGAACAGATTGATTCTCAATAGTTAAGTCAACAGAGACATAGGATAAGTCAGCTCATTCCCCAATAACAAATGACAACCATCTTTCATCTTCCAGAAAACCAGCACTTCCACCACCAATGGTGAGTGGATCCTGTGGGAGTATGCATGGCAGGGACAGGCAGGAACAAATTGATGTACTTGAGCAATATACACTACATGCTGACATATGCAAGGGAAAAGGGTGAAAATATTTTGTTGGGGGCAAATAATATTTATCTCCAATAATCTATGCTTTGCTCTACTGAAACCAACGACACCCTAGGACAATGATGGGCAACCTTTTGCACTTGGTGTGTCAAAATTCACCAAAAAACCTAACATGACTTGGGTGGTGTGTCACTTCGAGGAAAAAAACCCCCATAATTTCACAATATATATAGTTTAAATAACAAAAATATATAATTGTAATATATAAATGTATTTAATAAATCAAAAACTATTTACTACCATTATTTCCGTGAACAACAATCTATGGTACCTCTTGCAGTTTCCACGCTGATTTCTCTCTATTGTAGTTTCAATGTAGTCATGAATAATGAATAATATAATAATAATATAATAGTAACTAGCTATGCCCGGCCACGTGTTGCTGTGGCATTGTCTGGTGGTGTTGGTGAGAACTTGTTGAGGTAGTGGTGGTATTGAATGTCTGTTGTATGGTTGTCTTTATGTTTAGTATGCATTTGGTTGTTTGTGTACTGTGAAAGTGGTGAGGGTAGAGGGGGTCTATGTCCCTGTGTAGTATTGTATAGTATTTATACGTTGTGCATGTGTTGTGAATGCTTGAATTGTGTCCTGCTGCATAGTAGAAAGGGTTGGGCTGGATGGCCCTTAGGGGTCTCTCCAAACTCTTGTGCCTGTCCCCTGGGCTGAGTAGGTTGCTAGGAGACCAAGTGGGTGGAACTTAGCCTTCTAACTGGCAGCAATTGGATAAAAACGATTATTCCTCTCCCTCCAATTAGGACTTTATTTTTCTTTTCTTTTGTTGTATCAACCTAGAGCCGTGGATGATAGATTGTGTTGTTAAATTTTGAGGTTGGGGGGCTTGTAGTTTTGTTGTTTTGTCCGCTGCCCTGATGCCATCACTCTTTTATATATATAATATAATAATATACTACAATAATAATAGAATAATAGAATGAATATACATATATATATATATTATGCATAATTCCCATGGAGTAAACAACAAAACCACTGGACCAAATCACACCAAATTTGGCCACAAAAGACATTACTCATCCGATCAATCTGCACGCGGCAGCGTGTCAGCAAAAATGGCTAGGCGTATCAGTGCTGACACGCGTGTCATAGGTGGGCCATCACTGCCCTAGGAACTGACTCCTCATGTTTGCTGGAGTTTAAACATAGCCTGGGTTCCCAAAGAGAAAGACAGCTGTTGGTTTTAAAAATGGAAATGGATTCCTTTATCAAGGAAAGGGCAAATAATGCTGGGTACAAGTTGTGTGGAAACGGGGACAAAAATAAATGCCACATGCGTAAAGTTGAAAGTGAGAGTCGGTTTGCAAAGTGATAATTAGCTTAGGCAAGGAAGACGAGACAAGCTCCTTACTTATAGAGCGGGATGTCTGGCTCCTTCCCTTCTGTGCGGAGAGTTAAGCAGCACTGCTGCAGCTGGGACTTTGGATCATTCCAGTCTTGGTTTAGAATGAACTCCTAGGGTGATGTGGAGGAAAATGGAGAAATAACAACGGGCTGCAATTAGGGAAGGAGAAATAGGTTGGAAACAGAGAACAGCTTTTAAGGTACAAATGGGAGCTTTGCGATTAGAAAGTGCACCTAAATAACAACAACAGATAAAAAGTAACCAAACGACAATTCTTCCAGATAAAACCTTGACATCTCCAGAGTCCGCATATTGATGTTTTTCTAGCGATAAAAGAGAGCGAACTGCTTCCCATAGAAGCCCAGATATAACAATTTATTTCTTGAATAGGTGATAAGGCATACTGTTCCACATTTTAGAAATAAAATAACTTGCATACATATTTTTGACACCCTACTGCTTTGACTGGGTGGGTTCTGGATTTATTTTTTTAGTAATCCGTGTGGCCTCTTGAGAGTTTTGGGACCTAAAAGCACCCCCTGGACCTAAGGAATCCCAGTTGCCCACTTTTCCCATAAAAATACATTAATGTTACCCTACAGGTACTCCTTATTGCAGGCATGGGCAAACTAAGGCTCGGGAGCCAGATGTGGCCCCCAGGGTGCTTATCTCAGGCCCTGCCCATTTACTCTGCCCCCTTGACATTAGGACACCACGGACTGCAACAGCTGAGAGCCATCTGGAGTGCTCTCAGCCACCGTATGTCTCGCCCTCCTCCAGGGATAAGGACGGTGCAAGGACAGGTGCCCGGAAGGACAGCTCAAGGAAGGCACGTGGTGGCTGAGAGCACTCTCAGCTGCCACTTGTCTCGGGGGAGGAGGATCTGGGAAGTCACCATGTGTCCCGCCTTCGTCCAAGCATAAAGATGGGGCAAGTAGCTCCATCCTTATACTGCGAGGACAATCTAAGGATGACCCAGACCCTGTCCTGTCCCCTCCTGGCCCCACCCTCTCTGGGCCTGCATTCACCCAGAGTGCAAATGGCCTCACTCCCTCCGGGCCCGGTCCTCCCGATCAGGCCCACAATGCGTCCCCAAGGCAAAAAAGTTTGCCCATGCCTGCCTTATTGGGTGTATACAGGGACACAGGTGCCATAAACAATGTTGAATCACATGCTTATTCTATAGTTCCAATGGCCAATGTTATAAATAACTAGCTGTGCCCGGCCACGTGTTGCTGTGACGAAGTATGGTGGTATATATTACAGTAGAATCTCAGTTATCCAACATTCGCTTATCCAATGTTCTGGATGATCCAACACAGTCTGCCTTTTAGTAGTAAATGTTTTGTAGTCAGTGTTTTAAATTCATTGTGATATTTTGGTGGTAAATTTGTAATACAGTAATTACTACATAGCATTACTGTGCATGGAATTACTTTTTCTGTCAAATTTGTTGTTTAACATGATGTTTTGGTGCTTAATTTGTATAATGATTACCTAATTTGATGTTTAATAGGCTTTTCCGGAATCCCTTCTTATTATCCAACATATTCACTTATCCAACATTCTACCGGCCTATTTATGTTGGATAAGTGAGGCTGTACTGTATATTTATAATCTTATATTATCTGCTTAGAACTGGATTATATGAGGCCCCTTGTACACAGCTGTATAAAATGCACACTGAAGTGGATTATATGGCAGTGTGGAGTCAAAATAATCCAGTTCAAAGCAGATAATATAGATTATAAATGGGTTATATAGCTGTGTGGAAGGGCCTTGAGTCTACACTGCTATATAATCCAGTTAATCCATAATAATATAATCCAGTGTGGAAGAGGCCTAAGGGAGGTCTAACTCTGCCTGTCCCCTGGGCTGAGTGGGTTGCTAGGAGACCAAGTGGGCGGAGCTTAGCCTTCTAACTGGCAGCAATTGGATAAAAACAATTATTCCTTCTCCCTCTAATTAGGACGTTATTTTTCTTTTCTTTTTGTTGTATGAACGTAGAGGCATGGATGAGGGGTTGTGCTGCCACGTTTAGTGTTTCTGGGATGTGTAGTTTTGTTGTTTTCTTCTAGGCCGAAATTTCATTACCCTTTTATATATATAGATGTACTTAATTTATATAGTCATTCAGTGATCCTCGGAAGAAAAAATAAACAACAATGTTTTAAAAGAGGCTGCTTTACTTGTGTCATCATGAGTCACACAAACCAGGAAGTTCTGGGTTTGCAGAGTGATGTAAACCACCAAATATCCAAGAATTTATATAGGTACAACTTGACAACTGGAAAGGAACCACTTGACTCTATGGGAAGACCGGTAAACTGGTTGATTATATTGATTGATGTATTTTATGATGTTTTTACTTTTCTGGTTTTAATTGTTTTAATTATATATTTTGGCTCAGATCCTTAGAATCCAATCCATGATTTTATCATTTTATTTTTGTATGGGGTTTTATGACTTGATTTTATTGGTTGATTGATCTGCGTTATTGTTTTGCTTTTATATTGTTGTGTCCGGGCCTGGCCCCATGTAAGCCGCCCCGAGTCCCTTCAGGGAGATGGGGCAGGGTATAAGAATAACATTATTATTATTATTATCAACACAACGACGTTGTATGGCACAGCAAACAAGATAGATATGCTGGATTTCGTTTCGCAAAACCACAAGTCGAACACTTCCCAAGTGTCTAGGACTGTGTGATGTATTATTATTATTATTATATTGTTTACTTGTTATATGCAACTTTGAATTCTTTGATTATGCTAGGCTTGGTCCCCATGTAAGCTGCCCCGACTCCCTTCAGGGAAATAAATAAGAATAAAGTTATTATTATTATATTATTACACATGAAGTTCAAACACATGTTTGCTCTGTGTAAATGCGTGAAATGGCTTGTGGTCTTACTTTTAGTCGTGGAAAGAAGCAGACGTTCATGAAGGTGTGGACATACTCCAGGTCCTTGTCTATGTACAGAGCAGCAATAAAGGCTGGGGTGGGAGGGAACAAGCATAAAAACAAGGATAGAATATTACTCTTATTTGTCAGGTTAAAAAAAGCAACAGTTAACACTTTTAGAGAATTGGCATACCAGAGAACTTTCAAGGTCTTTCATTACAAATGTCCCCTTTTTATATCCCCAAACCCCCAAGTCAAGAAAGCTGCCACAGTTCAAATTAAGGCAGAAAAAAGAAAGACAGATGGCTCGGCTAGTGGTGTTTCCGCCACCTTGGGAACAAGGAAAGACAAAATGAAGGAAAGAGATAGCATGGTTGCAAAAGCCCACAGCACACATAGAGGACACCTGAAAGACAGCGTTTCAAAAGAAAAAAGGATATTTAAAAACAGCGAGCTGGCCCACTTATCATTTATACTGTCAGGTACCACATGGAATGGAATTTGGTCTCTAGGATCACAGGTATTAGGAACCAAGAGTCAGATCCATCTGTCTGCTAAGGATGTAAAAGAATATTGGCCTATTTTCTCATCCTTGGAGAACAAGGGCTGTTTTAACCTCTGCCCCCCCCCCCCCCCCCCCCCGTACTGCTGGGAAAATTTGAAAGCAATAAAAGAAGTTTGGGAATTTTCCCGGCAAAATTCATCCATGCTTAGCAATGTGGGCTTAATTTGCAAATGACTCCACTTTTTGACAGTGAAATACCATAAAAAACATAATTTGATGCATAGTAAACATCAAATTATGGGTTCCCTGGTGGCGCAGCAGATTAAACCGCTGAGCTGCTGAACTTGAATTATTGAGTTTGAATCCAGGGAAATTGGTGAGCTCCCACTGTTAGTCCCAGCTTCTGCCAACCTAGCAGAAACATGTAAATGTGAGTAGATCAACAGGTACCGCTCCGGCAGGAAGGTAATGGTGCTCCATGCAGTCATGCTGGCCTTGGAGGTGTCTATGGACAACGCTGGCTCTTCGGCTTAGAAATGGAGATGAGTACCAACCCCCAGAGTCGGACACAACTAGACTTAATGGTAGGGAAACCTTTGCTATTACCCTTAAGCAGAAAATATTGCTCTTAGTGAAAAGAATTAAAAACATTCCCCCAAACTGACATGGGGGGGGGGGGAACCAGTCCAACCAAATTTTCCCTTGTATAGGAGAGCAACCTATACAGAATCAGCCTCACGACACTGCTGAAGGGAATGAATAAGCTCAATAAAATCACCAAAAACAGTATTATCAAGATGCTAACAAAAGTAATGGACAAAACCCATCACAAGAGACCCCCCTGAAAATAAAATAGTGGTCAAAAAGGTACACATGTCAAGAAGACAGGAAGTCACATAACTGGAAAACAGCAACAAATTAGAAAACAAGGTAGTACCAAGGGTATTGAGGTTTGGCTGGGACAAAGCATTTGTCAAAGAAGGGACACAGAGGAGGAGCAGTTTTGAGGATGGCTATATTGTTTTGATGCTTTTGTGGGCAAAAATGTGTATGATGACTGGGCAATAAAGTAGCCTCCGCTCAAAAAAAGCGTAGGGAGGCCATATGCAACTATCAGTAGGGTCACATGTAATCTAACCTACTATACATACTGTAACACATTGTATGTGGGGTTGCCTTTGAAGACTGCTCAGAAGTTTCAAGTAGTCCAATAGGCAGCAGCCAGGGTTCCTTATTGGAGTGGCATATAGGGAGCATACAAACCCCCTGTTGCATCAGCTTCACTGGCTGCCAGTCTGCTACCAAGAACAATTCAAAGTGTTGGCTTTGGCCTATAAAATCCTAAATGGTTCTTGCACAGTTTACCTGTCTGAACTTATCTCGCTTTATGAACCAGTTCAAGCGTTAAGATCATCCGGGGAGGTCCTGCTCTTGGTTCCGCTGCCTTCGCATATGCGATTCCAAGGGATGAGAGACAGGGCCTTTTCGATGGTGGCCCCTCAGCTGTGGAACTCCCTCCCCAGTGAAATTAGATCGGCCCCCTTCCTCCTAGTGCTCTGGAAGAAACCTAAAACCTGGCTGCGCAGGTAAGCATTTGGTGAATGAGCACAGTGTAATACCTATCACGATATAGACATAATGAAGCAGCTAAATGATGACTATGGGACTGGTGCAATGTTTAAGATATTTTATGTTATGATGTTTTTATATATAGTGTTTTAATGGATTAACTCATATTTATTTGTTGCTGATTTTAGTTAATGTAATGTATTGCTTGGAAGGAATATAATAATAATAATAATATAATAATTTTATTTTTGTACCCCGCCACCATCTCCCCAGAGGGACTCGGGGCGGCTTACAGATATAAAACCAGCATACAGTAATATCAAATACAAAAACACACAAATAAATTTAAAAGGCATTAAAAAATCACAATCATTATAAAACACATGAAAAACACAGCAATAAAATTGAAGGAAAAAGGAAGAGGGGCCGACCAAGGGCAAGATGGATGGATGGTATCCTTGAAGTGACTGGCTTGACCTTGAAGGAGCTGGGGGTGGTGATGGCCGACAGGGAGCTCTGGTGTGGGCTGGTCCATGAAGTCACAAATAAACAACAACAACAACGATGTATTGCTTTTGTATGTACTGTGGCATTGAATTTTGCCATGTTATACACCACTCTGAGCCCCCTCAAGGTGAGAGAGGGCAATATAAAAATGCAATAAAAATAAATAAATAGTATATCTATTCCCAACCTAACTACCACGAGCATCTTCTTTCCTTAGCCCAGTGTTTCTAATTTCTTTGACTGACAATTCCAAGCAATGTCACTCTCTTGGAGCTTCTATCCAAGTCCTATTGTAGGACAAGTGTTGACTGGAGCGAGGTAGAAGACCACCGAGAAACCTATCCTGGGCTGTAAGAGTTAACTTCTCTTTCTTGATAAGAATTGAGAAGGAAGTCACTGAAAATGTCAACATCTGCACAAATTAATGAAAGGAAACATTCTGAAGAGTTGGGGCAGTGCCAGCTGTTCAAATCCTGCGGTTTTGCCAGCAGACTATAACTTCTTAGAAATAAATCAAGGCAAAGTATACGCTCTCAATGCTTTGGTTATAAATCAGGATTGTTTGCGAAAAACTTCCATTTACTAAAAGGATTTGGCAAGAGAAACCGGGCCTGCTCAACTCACAAAATGTATTAAAATGCTCTGGATAGAGATTAACTTCCTCAGCCTGATATTTATTGCCACTTCACTTGCACTGGAAGAAGATCTTTTTTTAAAAAAAGAACCCTTAATATTAATGGAAAGGTGATTCATACTTCAGCATTTGGATAGTTCTGGAAACACTGTACCTTTGGAAGCAATGCCATTTATAAAATTGAAAACTGATTATATTTCAAATGAAATATTTTCCTTTGTCTCTTTAGTCACACAGGAATATCTAAGAGCAGGTAATATCTCTTATGATGTTTCCTTTCCTGCTACAGATATTACGGGTGACTACTAATATAATGCATCTTGTTTCTTAAGTAACAAACTCCTGGAGCATACAATACTCCCTTCCAAGTCCATCGCCTCTGGCGAAAACTCACACCTGCCCTTCATTTAACCTTTATCCGGGTTAAGGCTTCTATTTCCAGGAACATTAAAGCTAATCAGAGTTTTTATATTCAAAAGGACTTGAAACTAGATTGAAGGTGACTTGTAATTCCTGAATGGCTTTAAGTTGATGCAAACATAATGCTTAGCCATGGTTATGATCAGTTGAAGAATTATGGTTTGTTTTTCCATTAACAACAATGAATTGATTAAATGAAATATAGAGGCATACTGCAAAAAACACAACTAAAACATTTTTGTAAGAAATAAAAGAAGTACAGTAGAGTCTCACTTATCCAACGTTCTGGATTATCCAACGCATTTTTGTAGTCAATGTTTTCAATACATCGTGATATTTTGGTGCTAAATTCGTAAATACAGTAATTACTACATAGTATTACTGCGTATTGAACTATTTTTTCTGCCATTTTTTTGTTGTATAACATGATGTTTTGGTGCTTAATTTGTAAAATCATAACCTAATTTGATGTTTAATAGGCTTTTCCTTAATGTCTCCTTATTATCCAACATATTTGCTTATCCAACATTCTGCCCACCCGTTTATGTTGGATAAGTGAGACTCTACTGTATAATAAAACTTACAATTTAGCAAAAGGAAACCCAACAAAGAGGATGACATTTTGGGGATACTCTTTTTCATTTGCTAATACAAATGACCAGAACTGAAACAGTCTCAAAACAAGTAGGTTTATTAATCTACCTAGCTATTTTGAGTCAGTGAATAGAGGCAGATGTCCTGGAGAGAAATGAGTTCAAATCATAAAGAACACAAGAAGTGCCTTGCTGGAACAGGTCAAGGCCTGTTGAGATTAATGCACTGTTTCCCATGGCAGCCAACCCAATTTCCATGGAAAATCTGCAAGCATGAGAATGATGTAACAGCACTGTACAGTGATAAATATCTATATTCGCTTGTTCTATACCACATGCCTATAATAATAGTGATAAGTAACATATCTACAGTGTTCCCTCACTACTTTGCAGTTCACTTTTCGTGGATTCGCGACTATTATAAATCATAAAAAATTACAATTTACAGCCTAAGGAAGGGAGGAAGGAGAAGCCAGAGGGAGAGAAAAGGAGCCCAAGCGGCAACAAGAAGGAGGCGATTTATCAACATACGATTGTTTGATGAAGACTTAAAATAGTGTATAACTACTTTTAAAAATGTATAAATATTAAAATAAATATAGTGTCCCTACTTTGCGGATTTTCACTTATTGCGGGTGGTCCTGGAACCTAACCCCAGCGATAAGTGAGGGAACACTTTACATCCACTTGCGCTATACTACATATTAGTCTTGTGCTTTTGTATAGAATTGCTATCCGTTTCGGTTTGTTTCATTCGTATGCCCCATTTTCATTTTCGGGCGCTTCTTCCGAAAATGGGGCCTTTCTGAATAAGTTGTTTCATTCTTTTGTCCAAATGAATGAAAACTTTCGTCCCATTGGCCAACATGGGAGGGCTTCCCACACTCCCCTTCCCCTCAGTTTTAGGGCTAGAGGGTCTCACCATTTCACTGATCCTCACACTCTCTCCAGCATTCATTCGAGTTGTTAGGGTTGGTGGGATAAACCCAATCTGGATAGGCAAAATGCAGTCTGTGGCTCACTGATGCTGTTTTTGCAGCCCTTGGCTCTTCTTCAGGCTCCACTATCTTTTTAAATGGGTAGCAAGACCCCTGTACTTTTCAACACACTGTAACTTGGAAAGAGATTCTCTTTAAGAGAGTCTTAGTGGGCACTCAGCAGCAAGCCCTGACAGTCGTGGGCTCTTTAGGTGTGTGTGTGTGGCCTGCAGACTCAAAGGTCCCGTGACTGCCAGGACTTGCAGCCGAATGGAGTGCTAGGCGCTTGGCTGCAAGCCCTGGCAGTTGCGGGCTCTTTGAGCCTGCAGGCCACATACACATTCTCTTAAAGAGAGTCTCTTTCCAAGTTACTGTGTGTTGAAAAGTACAAGAGTCTCAGTGAAATGGTGAGACCCTCTAGCCCGAAAACTGAGGGGAAGGGGAGCATGGGAAGCCTATCCATTGCCGCCAACAGGACAAAAATCAGGTGACCAAACTGTTACCGTTCCCACTTTCCTTTCGTTTCACTACTTTTTCTGTTTCACAAGGAGTCTCCTGTATTGTGCCAAATGAATAAACGGCACAAAAAAAAAAACAACAAAAAAAAACAAAAAAAAAACACGGATGGAACAAATGAGACAAATTTCAGGCCCATACTACTGCATACCTGTAATAATAGTGCTAAGGTTCTCAGTCTGTCTGTGTCATGGTTCCAAGACAATACAGTTTATTTATTTATTTATTTATTTACAGTATTTATATTCTGCCCTTCTCACCCCGAAGGGGACTCAGGGCGGATCACATTACGTACATATAGGGCAAACATTCAATGCCCGCAAACACATCAAACCGAGACAGAGACAGACAGACAGACGCAGAGGCAATTTAACCTTCTCCTGAGGGTATGTTCGATTCTGGCCACAGGGGGGAGCAGCTGCTTCATCATCCACTCTGATGGCACTTCCTCACTTCCTCATTCCAACGTTGTAAATTAGTTAAACTTGCCTCCCCAATTTTATAAGTGGTGCCTTATTTCCTACTTGATAGATGCAACTATCTTTCGGGTTGCTAGGTCAGCAACGAGCAGGGGTTATTTTTATTTTTAATTGACGAGTGCTCACCCCACCACGGGCTGACCTCGAACTCATGACCTCATGGTCAGAGTGATTTATTGCAGCAGCTGTTTACCAGCCTGTGCACAGCCCGGCTATGCACACCTCTAACTAAGCATGCAAAGTAAGGGAGCCCTTGAGGTGCAAACATCAAGGTTGTTTGGATTTTAAAAGTACTACTTAATTTTAACTTAACTGTGTCTTTTAAGCTTGCAGTACTATTTTCATCCACTGTATAGCTGCCTTTCCAAATCAGAACACAAGTTTAAAGCAAATGCAACTGGAAGGCAATGACAGATAAGGTCCTCCTTTGGTTGCTGTGGAGCAGCCCCCTTCTCAAAGGTAGAGTGGCCAGACCCTTATCTCACAAGACATTGTGAAACAATTTAGGCACAAGATAGACAACACTGATAGCTATGTACCTTTGTAGGTTTTGGTGTACTAGTCTAAGAGCTATTCCAACCCAGATAATGCTTGATTCTTTTAGTAGTAAATTTATAACTCTTAATCCAGAAGCTCGGTGTATGACCTTGAATTTGTCATTCTCCTCCAGCCTAATCTACTCCACAGAAAAATGCTGTAATCCCCATTAATGCTACCCTCAAGTCCATAAAGGGTAAAGAACTATTTGACAGATAAATAAATAACTGCTGATCAAACCTTTTTGGACAAAGTAGACAAGTTGTCTCTTTTAAAATTTCACCTTGAACTTGTCATAAGTCTTCAGTGGTACTTTAGATGAGGTCCTATTATACAGGGATGACGAAGGGGGTTCAAGACAGCATGTTTAGTTTCTCAGGATACCCTTTTGCCTCTGCTACCTCTTTATGCATTCTTTAAAAGAATCCAATTGACTTTACATGGAAAATGATGTAATAGACTTTGCACTCACATTCCAAAAGATCTGCTAGTGTCTTTGTTCGCAAGGCCACAGGTCGCTTGGTTTTGTCATTAGTGATGGCGAATTCTTGCATGCCCAGTTCTTCTGCCACTTTGGCCTGTGTCCTGTTGTTGACCAGGGAGCTCCGCAGCAGCTATCAAGAGATCCCACTCAGTTAAATACCTTTTTAGTCAAGTGATACCATGTCTTCTTCCACAGATATACTTCACTATTTGATACAGTGGGCCCTCAGTATCCATAGGAGTTTGGATACAGAACCCCTTGTGTACACCAAAATCCATGGATGCTCAACTCCCACTTCATACAAAGGTGCAGTAAAATAGTTTTTCCTTATACAGTAGAGTCTCACTTATCCAAGCTAAACGGGCCGGCAGAAGCTTGGATAAGCGAATATCTTGGATAATAAGGAGGGATTAAGGAAAAGCCTATTAAACATCAAATTAGGTTATGATTTTATAAATTAAGCACCAAAACTTCATGTTATACAACAAATTTGATAGAAAAAGTAGTTCAATACGCAGTAATGTTATGTTGTAATTTCTGTATTTACGAATTTAGCACCAAAATATCACGATATATTGAAAACATTGACTACAAAAATGGCTTGGATTATCCAGAGGCTTGGATAAGCGAGGCTTGGATTAGTGAGACTCTACTGTATATAGAAAAAGACAACAACTCAAACAAGTGCTGGAGAGATCCCGAGGATCTGCAAAATGATGGGAAGCTACAGCAGCATATGCCTACCTACATATCAACATAGTGCTCTGCATGTGGCAAAATTGCAAATTGCTTATGAGATTTTTTAAAATATATATTTTTGATCCATGGCTGGATGAATCTGTGGGTGCAGAATCTATAGAAATGAGGGGCCAAATGTATGAGTTATGCTTCAGTATTATTTATTTCATTGCATTATTAGTTACTTTGAGTCCCAATTTTTGGGGAAAAGGTAAGGCATAAATCAAATCAATCAATGAAACAGACACGAAGTAATTTCTACTCAATGCTGGCTATTCCAAACTGATAATTATATTAACCATTTAATGATAATAATTTTTAAGCTTAGTTCCTGCCTTTTCTACACAGATTTCTCTCCAGTGTTTGCTACAGACCCCCTGCATATTTGATTCTTTGGCACCTGTCAGGGTCTGCATACAGGGTGCTGGACACTTAGGCCTATCCAGACAATATATCCTGGAATACATTCTTATCTTCTTCTATGGATATGTGTTGCAGGGTGAACTGCAAGGTGTCTTTCAGGAAGGTTAAAATGCTACAGCCCAATTTTCTCACTTAAGAATAACTGAGCACAACCTAACTTACATTTGGATAGAAGGTAAAAGAACAAGAGAAATTCTGATTTAGAAACCCGGGACATCACTGTCAGTATGAGTCTTCCTAATAGTCAAATCAAGGAGGGAGTTCTCTCCCTTTCTCTTTTTAAAAGTCTACTGTGAGTAGAAGGAGGCCATGTACCCTGATGAGCTGCTTTTTCGCACATCACTCGTGATGCATGATTATTATGTGCCATCACCAGCTACTGCTAGGTTTATCTAGTAATGATGACAGAGAGGCACATAATGCTGCTAATCCTCCTGGCAAAACTATTCAAAGTATGGTCCACAGGGAGACTCATTGCTTCAGAGTCTCTTTCTTATCCCTGAGTCATTTTTATTGAAAAAATATTGGGGTCCTGGAGGACTGAAGAGTCACATGGGATCTCTCTTAAGTACTGTGTGTCATCCACAGGGCTTCTTAACCCTTTTCCACCCGTGACCCCTTTTCACCTGAGAAATGTTTACATGATCCCAAGTATATAGGTATATAAAGTAAGTTTAAAAACCAAACATTTACTGATAATAAATCAGCATTTGCAATGCTTGCAAAACAGGCTGATTTTCCGTATTGTCGAAGGCTTTCATGGCCAGCATCACTGGGTTGCTGTGAGTCTTTTGGGCTGTATGGCTATGTTTCAGAAGTTTTCTCTCCTGACGTTTTGCCCACATCTATGGCAGGCATTCTCAGAGGTTGTGAACAGGAGCCTCCGGTGGCCTAGGGGATAAAAGCCTCGTGACTTGAAGGTTGGGTTGCTGACCTGAAAGCTGCCAGGTTCGAATCCCACCCGGGAAGAGCGTGGATGAGCTCCCTCTATCAGCTCCAGCTCCATGCAGGGACATGAGAGAAACCTCCCACAAGGATGGTAAAACATCAAAACATCCGGGCGTCCCCTGGGCAATGTCCTTGCAGATGGCCAATTCTCTCACTCCAGAAGCAACTCCGGTTGCTCCTGACACGAAAAAACAAAAAAACAAAACCTCACAACTGCTGAGGATGCCTGCCACAGATGTGGGCGAAACGTCAGGAGAGAAAATTTCTGGAACATGGCCATACAGCCCAAAAGACTTACAGCAAACCAGGCTGGTTTCCTTTTTGTGGAGTACAGCTGAAGCATTTTCTGCAGAGTCCACTGTAAACATTACACATAGTTGCTAACAGATTTGTGCAAATGGTGGCATTCAGAAAATTTTTACTGTTCCAAATTTTTCATGAGCCCAACACTGAACGACAGGGACTCCATTTGGGGTCAGGACCCACAGTTTAAGAAGCAGTGCTATAGAGTGTATTCTTCTTTAACTGTGTATAGAATTAATACCAACTGAAAATTAATATCCTGCTAAGTGCCTATGATACTCCTTACATATAATCCTTTCCAATTCTCAAAAGGATGTTGCATGGATCATGCTATTTGGCGATAGATTTATTACTCTCATTCTGGATCTGTGAATGCTATTATGGCTTCGGCCAATTTAATGCAAGACGGACTTGACAACATGTAATCCCCTCAGGCAGGGCAAAATAAGTTGGTACCAGAAATGTCCTTTGTAAGAGGAGAGCAGTGTTAATTTTTTAAAAATGCAGTCATCTGTAGCAATGGTGAGACCCAAGAACTGGTTGACAGGATGAGGGAACCAAGTGTTTTAATTAACAGCAGCAACTCTTCAAAAGACAAAGCTTGTAACTTATTGTTGGGACAACTTATACTATGAATCAGTGACTTGGAAAGCAGAAACTTAACTATATGTTGAAATTTGCATAGGATGCGAAGACTTGGGTGAATAGCCAAGGAGGAGAAATTTCTGAGAAAGATTGAAAGATATGGGCGGTGGTTGAGAGAAGACAATAATACTGTGAAATGGAAGGTAATGCGTGCATGAAACATAAAAGCATTTTTTTTAAAAAAAAGATTATTTCTGTTTGATTAGATGAAAGAAAACTCAGACAGGGGCAGGCCTGTTGATAAGAAATTTAACATATGATATTTTATTCAACAGCAAAAGGAATGGAAATATACTCAAATTATGTTTAATAGAAGGTCCTGGGCAAAAAGGAGCTCAAGGGCATCAAGGTAATAAAGTGGAAGGGGGAGAGGCCTTGACAGCTGGCAATATAGTTTTTGTTAAACATTAAAACACTCTGCCTCTTCAACTACAGGTTCAAAGAGCACACAGCTCTTTGAAACTAAGGCTGCTGGTATTCTTGGATTGAAATCTCAAAAGAGCAAAGGAAGATGATGGCAGAGGAGAGCAATCAATTTGCACAAGCCGGACCTCCTTCCTAGTACAGAACTCTTTAAAAAGATTGGCAGTCACATCTGATAAGAAAGTGACACCCTTCTAGGTCAAGCACAAGCCACAAGTAACTTTATGAGTCTAAATCAAGGGATGAAACCATGCAGCCTTCCAGTTGTAGAAATGCTGTCCCTAGCAGCCCTGGCCAGCATAACTAATGGTTAAGGAATGATGGGATTTGCAGGCCATCAACATATGGAGGACTTCATGATTACCACCTAATCTAGATCTATATTATGATTATGGCAACTAGACTGATTGATAACTGGCAAATATAGGGAGAAAATGTGTAGGCAGTAACAGACTTTGTATTTCTAGGCACGAAGATTACTGCAGCCAGGAAATCAGAAGATATTTACTTCTTGGGAGGAGAGCAATGACCAATCTCAATAAAATAAAGAGTAGACATCACACTGGCAATGAAGGTCTGCATAGTTAAAGTAATGGTATTCCCCCGTTGTAATCTATGGATGTGAGATCTGGACCATAAGAAGCTGAGCAAAGGAAAATAGACACTTTTGAACTGTGGTGTTGAAGGAAAATTCTGAGAGTGCCTTGGACCACAAGAAGATCCAACCAGTCCATACTCCAGGAAATAATGCCTGGCTGCTTACTGGAGGGAAGGATATTAAAGGCAAAGATGAAGAACTTTGGTTACATAATGAGAAGACAGGAAAGCTTAGAGAAATGAATGATGCTGGGGAAAATGGAAGGAAAAAGGAAAAGGGGTCGGCCAAGGGCAAGATGGATGGATGATATCCTTGAAGTGACTGGCTTGACCTTGAAGGAACTGGGGGTGGCCACAGCTGAAGGGGAGCTCTGGGTGGGCTGGTCCATGAGGTTACGAAGAGTTGGAAGTGACTGAATGAATAAACAACACTAACAAAAAAACTAGATCTATTCAAGTTCATTTCTTCAGTCCTATTGAACACTCAACCAGGAGAGCCAAAGATGGGTCATTTGAACAGCCTGCAGTCACTTGACACTTCTGTACTATAACTGAAGCCAGGCAGCTATAGACTCAACCAGTTCCACAAAAAGAGTGAGGACATTTATGATAAATAAACATCATTTTGGAAACAAGATAACCTAGACCAGTGGTTCTCAACCTGTGGGTCCCCAGGTGTTTTGGCCTACAACTCTCAGAAATTCCAGCCAGTTTACCAGTTGTTAGGATTTCTGGGAGTTGAAGGCCAAAACATCTGGGGACCCAAAGGTTGAGAATCACTGACGTAGACAAAACAGTTGCTTGGTCTATCTGTAAGCCCTGAACAACGACAATCAAACATTACTACACATGAATGGCATTTGTCTATTTCCAATTGCTTTCATTGAACAAGAACTGTCTTTAGTTCTAACAGGAGCAAATCAAGTTATGCCATTATGAAGCTATTGATCGGTTTTAAGAGGAGACGACATTGCACTCTGATTCTATAGATAAAATCTTTTCGAACGCAGCCAAATTCACATCTGCAAATTAACTGAAGCTTATTAAAATCTTGCAGTGGACTATTAAGTCAGTCTAGAATAATTCACTCTTAAAATGTTTCTGCAGTGTCTCTTCTCCACATCATTTCACAGTTCTGCTTCTTGGAAAACCAAAAGATGGTAGTCTTTAACTTTGAATTTGTTTTAATGGTTTTTAACTGGGAATTTTTAAAATCCTGTTTTAATGTTTGTGTACACGTATATTTTAAATGGTTATGCTGTTCAGTCTCCTTCAGAGGAGATAAAGAGGGGTGCAACAACAACAACAACAACAAAAATAATGCCCCAGTGGAGATCGGCACATTGGGTGCAATGCCTAAAGACCTCGGCCAGCACTTGAAAACAATCGGTGCTAACAAAATTACCATCTGTCAGCTGCAAAAGGCCACCCCACTTGGATGTGCACGCATTATTGCCGATTCGTCACATAGTCCTAGACACTTGGGAAGTGTCCAACGTGTGATCCAGTACAACAGCCAGCAGAGTGATCTTGTTTGCTGTGTACTAATCTTCTTGTATATCGAATAATAATAATAATAATAATAATAATAATAATAATAATAATAATAATAATAATTTCTTTGAATTGAAGGAAAAGCTGTTCCTTGACAAAATTGAAGGAAAAGCTGATAAGGGGAAGACCTGGCTATGGCTCACGAATGGGACCCTGAAGAAGGAGACAGAAGGCCTAATCCTTGCAGCCCAGGAGCAAGCCATCAGAACAAATGCAATTAAGGCCAAGATTGAAAAAACAGATAATGACCCAAAATGCAGACTGTGCAAGGAAGCTGACGAAACCATTGATCATATCCTCAGCTGCTGTAAGAAAATTGCACAGACAGACTACAAACAGAGGCACAACTATGTGGCCCACATGATTCACTGGAACTTATGCCTCAAGTACCACCTCCCAGCAGTAAAGGACTGGTGGGATCACAAACCTGCAAAGGTAATGGAAAATGAACACGCAAAGATACTGTGGGACTTCCGAATCCAGACTGACAAAGTTCTGGAACACAACACACCAGACATCACAGTTGTGGGAAAAAAAAGGTTTGGATCATTGATGTCGCCATCCCAGGTGACAGTCGAATTGAAGAAAAACAGCAGGAAAAACGCAGCCGCTATCAGGACCTCAAGATTGAACTTCAGAGACTCTGGCAGAAACCAGTACAGGTGGTCCCAGTGGTGATTGGCACACTGGGTGCCGTGCCAAAAGATCTCAGCCAGCATTTGGAAACAATAGACACTGACAAAATTATGATCTGCCAACTGCAAAAGGCCACCCTACTGGGACCTGCGTGCATCATCCGAAAATACATCACACAGTCCTAAAAACTTGGGAAGTGTTTGACTTGTGATTTTGTGATACGAAATCCAGCATATCTATCTTGTTTGCTGTGTCATAATAATAATAATAATAATAATAATAATAATAATAATAATAATAATAATAATAATAATAATAATAGTCTCACCGTCAGGTGGCCTTCATGATGATCTGGGAAATGTATGAATAAGTATTCGGTGGCCACTAACTGCATGATGGAATCACCCAGGAATTCCATCCTCTGATTGTGACCCCTGAAACACGAAACAAGAAGAGGAAAGCAATGTCAAAACTTGTCTGAATAAGTCTTGCCAAGAAAACCCTGTGATAAGATCGCCATAAGTGAGACTTGACATAAAGATATGCAACAATAACAAATATGTATTCAGCTCCTTTCAACTTGACATTTAAACACTTGATGTCTGGGGTTGACATGTATGAATTAACTTGAGTGAAAGCACAAGGCTGCATGAATAGTAGCACAAACTATTGCTGTGATGTCGTATCAGTAATGGTCCATTATCTCTGCAAATCTCCACGCAGCATCACACATCTCAGGTGACAATCATGTGTGAACCAAATCTTTATATTTACATAGCAGTTTCCCTAATTGTTGAAAGCCCTTCACACATCTTATCTTAGTAAAGTCTTGCAGCACTTTAAAGCGAAATAAGTTTTATTTCTCATACACTTTTGTGGACTGAAGCCCATGTAACAGATGCAGGGGCATTTGCACCTGATGAAATGGGCCGTTGTCCAAGAAAATGTGTAAGAAATAACATTTCTAAGCATTTCAAGTGTAACAAAAACTTCTTTTCTGCAACAATCCAACATGGCATTTCTCTGGATGTTACATCACTAATCCTCATAACAGATGTGTACAGGAGATCCATTTTATTATCCCCATATTGCAGATCTGAATGAAGCTGGGATAGTGAAACTGGATTTAATTTGGGCAAACTCAAAGTTTTAATTATTACCTCAGACTACATTAGGGTCTGGTTCAGATATGCTAGAACATTGATTTCATGTACATATATGACCCCACTACTACCACAGGTATAGCTAAGCAGAGATTAAAAACACACCCTTCAATTTTCAACTAACTCAAACACATCATATTGCCTGAATTTAGAACTATAATTAGTTTTATCAGAATAATCCAGGATGCGAAATGACCGTTTGATCTTGTCTCAGTTGAAAGTATGAACAAACTATGTTTTAGGTTAAACCCTCATGAAGGCAGAAAGCAGAGAATTGGTTTTTTTTAATAGATACATTTTTAACATTTATACTAATTTCATTTTATTAGTTTACTATTCCTAAAAAATGTTTGCAAAAAAAATTACAACAGGTTTCCATGTGCATTTTTCCTAATACAGGCAGTCCCAGAGTTACAAACATCTGACTTACAAATGACTCATAGTTAAGAGGAAATTCTAACCTAAAAGAGTTATCATGGGGAAATGGTATCTCCGCTGAAACTTTTTCACCAATCTTTGTTTCCACAACAAACCAAATTTTTCAAAATCCAATTATCACAGGGAAAGAAAGTGAGGTGAAATCTTCTGAGCAGAGGCACAGACAGCCCTTCCCTATGCTATCCAAAGTATGCATATATGTGTGTGAATATATATACACACACACACACACACACACACACACGAGGGCTATCCACAAAGTAGATTACGTTTTGGAATTAAAAATGAACAAAGTATAGGAGAAAACATTTACCATATGCAGTTGAAAGCCACACCCAAATATCACATCTCACGTAGTCGCCATTCAAATCTAGGCACTTACCATAGTGATGAATGAGCTTTGCAACTCCTTCCCAACTAAATTCTGCCACTTGCATCCTCAACCATCCTCCCCTTCCCGCAGCTGCACAGTGTTGCCAAAACGCTGTGTTGCCAGCCATGCCCCCATTGTTGGAAACAAGTGGTTATGTAACAAACAAGTGCATATGGTAAATGTTTTCTCTTATACTTTGTTCATTTTTAATTCCAAAATGTAATCTACTTTGTGGATAACCCTCGTATATATGGAGTTACACTAAAAAACGTACCTGTTCCAATTTACAAATTCAATTTAAGAACAAACCTACAGAACTCTATCTTGGGGACTACCTGTATATACATTTTTGTTCTTGGTTCTGTCCCATATAGGCATTTTTTTGGTAATTTCTCTATTATATTTTGTGTATGGTATTTTTCCCCAACGTATACTTTGTGAATGACCACTTCTCCGAAATACAGTGGTTCCCAACCAGTGGTCCATAAACCACAGGTGGTCTGCAAGAAACAGAAAAGTGGTCTGTGGGGTCTTTCACAGAAAACCTGGGCCTGCAAATGGGGCTCTGGCAGCAGCAGCTTTAAGCCCATGCAAGGAGGGAAGGATCCAACACTGCCATTATCACCCCCTCCCTTTGCTCGATGTTGGATACTTCTTTCCCTGAATGCCCAGGCGGCATGGGGCTGGGTTGCAAGGAGGAAACTGCAGATGGTGCGCTGGCAGCAGCAGCAGCCTCCTCAAGAGCAGGTAAGGAAGGAAGAGTCCAACACTGAGCAAATGGCGGGGGTGGGGGTGGGTATTGGATATTTCCTTGTTTGGGTTTGAGGAGGCCACTCTACCGAGGAACCAGTCACAGTCTCCTTCTTTCAACCTAGCCACCCCCTCCTGTTGCCTGGGATTGTAAATGGGGCTCTGGCGGCAGCAGCCATCTCAATCAGCCCCATTCGTAAACTGGATTGCAAGGAGGAGGCGGCAGCCAAAGCCAGCAGGCAAGTGAAGGTGGGGGACAAGAGGAGCTCCATCACTGGCTCCTTGTGAGGAGGGAAGGGATGGGAAGGGAAGGGAAGAAAGCACGTAGGTGCTCTTTCTCCTTTTGCTGGTCCAGGGAAGAGGACCTCTTGGAGCCTATTCTCTCAGATTGGCTCTTAAAACCTGAGCACTCAGGCTTCAAGAGCCAGTTTGGGAGTCTAGTACTATCAGTCTCCTATTACTCAATGACACGACATACACATGGCTTTGAACAATAGTATATATTCAAGGATTCCCCATCTAGTGAAAGAAATGAAAGCTCAAAAATCACACTATTTTTTCCATTAATTCTCATTGTATTATTTTATCTTTATATCACAAAACAAATATTACTATGATGACTAATAAATTCTAAATACTTTAAAACCAATTTTATTTCTTTGTGTTTGATTGATTTCAACGGTGCATGATGTATCCAAATTTTGCTTTAGGGCTTCGCGGTCTCTTAAAGGTTGAGGACTACTGTCTAATACATGCATTGATGGATTGGAAAACTGTGCAGCGTAATTTAGAAAGTTGCTGATTTTGATTTATATCTCCCTTTTATGCATTAGTTCAAGGTGTGTGAATGGAAAGAGTTTGCACTAAACTGTGACCTGTAGAAATTTCTCTCACAATCCTAATGTGAGTCCAAGGTCCATGGCTGATCTTATATGTACAGTAATAGTGAGGATCGTGCAGACCTTCAGATGCTGTGGGACTGCAAGACTGCAATGGCTAATATTAGGGAAGGCAAGGAACTGCAGTCCAACAATTTTTGAAGGTGCATATGATGGAAAGAAATAACCTCTCAGCCTGTGTGACAGGGAAAAAAAGGCATCAAATCCTTTCTAAATTACAATCTCACAGAGTCAGATGGTTAAATCCGACGGTTCTCAAAGTGAAAGCCCGGGCAAGAAGTCGAACGTGAGTAAAAGTGACTCCGATGGCATCCTCAAACATTGTCAATTTCTGGAGGACGGGAGAGGTCTCAATTAGCTGTCGGTCAGTATTGGATTCCTGAAGCTGTAAATAAATATCAACAGTGAGGAGAGCAAGTTACCATGAACATCAGAGGAAAGATTTAAGGCCCAATTTAGAAAGGCAATATTGGCACACTGCGATCCAAATTTTTGATGGCTTCAGTGGTGCCTCAATAAAGCACGAACAGAAACTCAATCTCTTTGGAAGGCCAAAGAGAGTGGTTAATTTTGAATAAATATCTCTATTCAACCTCCATTTATCTATATCTAGATTTATAGTCATAGTTATATATAGATATATAGATATAGAATCCACTAAGATTGACAGATTCCATATTACAGGCCACTTCCGCTTATAAATAAACATAAAGCAATGCAATTTCATTTAACACTACAGTTATTCCTTCACATTTGCTGGAGTTAGAGGTGCAGGATCCCCACAAAAGTAGAAAAAAACAAATAAAAATTGTTGCACAATTCTATAATCAAAAACAGCAGGATTCAATTATCAACTTCTAATGGAAGTTCCTTCTGGGAATCCCTAGGTCCCTCAGTACAAATCAATGGTGAAACTCAAGTGGAAGTTGGCCATAGAGTCATGTTGGAGGACCAAGGGGGTTGGATTGGGTGGCCCTTGTGGTCTCTTCCAACTCTATGGTTCTATGAGACAGAACATATTAATTAAATATGTGAGTAATTAAATCTGCAAAAGAGAAACCCATAAATATGGATTGATGACTCTACTTTCTTCAACTGATTGTTAAAAGTGACTAGATGCAGCACACACTTTATGCTGCATTAAAATTTTGGAATGGCAATATTGAGGGTAGGGAAACACCACATCCATGAACAACTATGAACTTCACAACAGTTTCAAGATTGTCTCACCTAAAAAGAAGGGAAGCACATCTTAGTTATGGTACCATGCCTTTGTAACAATCTCTTTGGATATCAATGAACTTGGAGCTTGTCAACATCCAGGTGAAGCCTGTTTCTCTCTCCCCCCCCCCCCCCCCAAACTATTGACAGTTTTAGTAATTTGTTTGGATCACTCATTCATTATATCTTTTGAAGTTTTAAGCAATGTCTACTGGTTTTCTGTATATTCATTTTTATGTTGCATTAGCTATCCTAAAAAAGGTAAAGGCTTCCTCTGACATTAAGTCCAGTCATGTCTGACTCTGGGGGTTGGTGCTCATCTCCATTTCTAAGCCAAAGAGCCGGAGTTATCCGTAGACACCTCCAAGGTCATATGGCCGGCAACAGCGGGCGCTCACTCCGCTCCCGGGATTTGAACTTGGGACCTTTCGGTCTGCAAGTTCAGCAGCTCAGTGCTTTAACACACTTTGCAACCGGGGCTCCTTAGCTATCCTAGGACTGCTTATATGTTGAAGATTTGAAAATTATAAAGAGACCACCTCTTGAAAAGTCTTACTTCAGGAGGTGTTACATTTTATTTTACTATCAATTATTTTGTCCACTTCCCTTAATTCAGTATGCTCGGATTTAATTACTATAGTTGGAAGCTTTTAGAATGCTTTCTCAAAAGAGGAAAATAGGATTTCCATGAGATTATGAATTAGCATGGTGTTGTGATTACAGTGCTGGACAGGGGGTACCTTTCACACTACACAATTATTATGCTGTCATTCCATTTTAATTGCCTCAGTCTGATGTACTTCACAGGATGGCTATGAAGTCTGGGGAATTGGGATATCCCAGGGTGTTAGCCCATTTTGGGAAAAGTATGAAAAATAAAACTGTTAGGAATTAGCCTCTCTTTAGCAAAGTAGCAGATTTCTCTACACTGCTTCCTGGAGTTCCCTGCTGACTCCAAATACAAACAGGGTAGGAGTTTCAGTAAACATTACTAACAGATTTGCATTTACATTGGATTAGGTAGCTATATCCTAACTATCCAAGCAGTGGTTCTCAACCTGGGGTCCCCAGATGTTTTCGGCCTTCAACTCCCAGAAATCCTAAAAACTGTGTTGTCGAAGGCTTTCATGGCCGGGATCACAGGGTTGTTGTATGTTTTTCAGGCTGTATGGCCATGTTCCAGAAGTATTCTCTCCTGACATTTCACCCACATCTATGCCAGGCATCCTCAGAGGTTGTGAGGTATGGAGAAAACTAAGCAAAGAGATAAATATATGTCTGTGGAAAGTCTAGCGTGAGAGATTTAGGTGATTAACTACAACATTCACACTGACCTCTCTCACCCTAGACTTTCCACAGATATATATTTATCTCTTTGCTTAGTTTTCTCCATACCTCAAACCTCTGAGGATGCCTGCCATAGATGTGGGCGAAACGTCAGGAGAGAATACTTCTGGAACATGGCCATACAGCCCGAAAAACATACAACAACCCTCCAATCCTAAAAACTGGTAAACCGCCTGGGATTTCTGGGAGTTGTAGGCCAAAAACATTTGGAGATCCCAGGTTGAGAACCACTGATCTAATGCAAAGATTAGACAAAGTCTTCATTATTAACTGATCACTTTTCATGGTTAAAATATGGCAGGAGATTAGGAGAAGATAAGAGAACGAGAAACCGGAAGACGAAAAGAGAGTGTATGGGTGCATCAACAATGTAGTTTGATCCCACTTTAACTGCCATGGCTCCTGGGCACTGTAGTTAGATGAGCCATCAGCACTCTCTGGCAGGGAAGCCTAAAGGCCTTGTATACAAATTCCATGATTCCACGGCATTGAACCATGTCAGTTAAAGTGGTGTCAAACTGCACCGATCTAGTGGAGATGCACCCTGAGAAGGGGGAGACTTTATATCACTAATGGCTGAAAGGGACTGTCCAGGGTCACATAGTCTACTTGTAAGGCATTTATTTCAAAGGATAGTAAGAGAAAATAGGAAGATATGGATGAGAGAAGTTAACAGAAGGATTTGACATGCAAGAAATCCAGGTCTATTTAAACCCCCCATTGCTCTGACAGCAAAGGGAAAAATGCCAGAATTCTCCAATATGAAAATGAACTGGAGAGGAGAGCTGCATATGCTTCCCTGCACTATTAAACATTTCCACTAGCCTGCCACTTCTCCACGAAGCTGTGAAGTGACTGACACTGGACTTTCATGTTACCGCTGGTCTACTGCCTATAGCTCTAACTCTACCCGTACTCTAAAGTTCTTGCCTATCCTAGAACCAAAGTGCTGAACACTTATTAGCTGGGGAAAATCACAAAGGCCATGTACCTGCTAAACGCTCAAGGATGTCAGCACAGCTGAATGCCAACAAAAGACATCCTGAGGAACCAATAATAATATAATAAAAATAAGGAGGCACTCTGAAATTTGTTACTGAAAAGGAAGACACTTACTTGGAGAGGGTGTAGTGGATAATTAAGCCATACTTCCCGCAGGTCCTGCAAACATTGAGAGACGCGTTTAAAGCTCAAGGGAGCCATTTAACAAATTCCACACGGCTAAATAAAATGTCATTCTGCGAAATACTGAAACGGTTTCAGATGCTGACTCTGCTTATTGCAAATTCAATAACGCCAGCAAACTATTTTTTTAAATGGGGGTATTCTCTGCTCAAAGTGCCTGTAGTGCTTCCATTTGGCTCATATCAATTAGGTGGAGAGGAAAAAACACACACCGCATAACAGGTTTCAGTTTTGTTACTTAAAGTTACTCTAACTACAAGACAAGAATTCCAAAGCAAGATACAAGATTCCAAAGCAGTGGTTCTCAATCTGTGGGTCCCCAGATGTTTTTGGCCTTCAACTCCTAGAAATCCGAACAGCTGGTAAACTGGCTGGGATTTCTGGGAGTTGTAGGCCAAAAACATCTGGGGACCCCCAGGTTGAGAACCACTGTTCTAAAGAGAGAGAGACGGGGAAGGAAAGCCCAACAGAAATCAGCAAAACAACACAACATAATACAATTATATCATACATGTACCAAATTTATGCATAAAGTGGAATGAAATAGAAAAATGCATGTGCTAGAACTTAAATTTTATATATATATATATATATATATATATATATATATATATATATATATATATATATATAAACTCCCAGAATGCCTCAACCAGAATTGCCAACTTTCCAAGCTCTGATCAGGTCAGGTTTGGATGGAGGGTATCTGGATCAGAAAGGTGAGAGTATTTTCAGGATTAGATATGTGAAAAGGGAAGCATATTGGAGGAGTAAATAGCAAGTGAGAAATTTAGATCATAAGCAAGTAGTTTCCTAGACAGATGTTTAGGAAGGCACTGAGGTCAGTCTACACATCTGGTAGAATTGGAGAACTCCAGCCAAAGCATGCTCACTACAAAATGTCTAGAATTCAAGTTGCTCAGAATAGGAACCAGTTGGTTTGGGTGAGCTTAACTTTTCATCCTGCCATGGTTGATGAAAGCTACTTTATTAAAGCTGCTTCCTCCCATTTCAACCACAATCACCACTTTCATCATATTTCCTTAGCTATTCTCCAAATTCCTGATCAGACCTTTCCTGGCAGGCAATCCAAAAAACCACCTCTCCATGTATTTTCTGGACATCTATTGAATGATTCAGTGGAAAATCTTTGAATGGAATGTCATGGATAGTTATACCATATCCTTTTTTATGGTGTCTGCAAGGTTGTCGAATATTGACAAGGCTTTCCATTTTGCTATAAAGCAACTCTTTCCTGGGCTGGGCTGTAGCACAGCTGGTAAATCACCAGCAGTAATAAGACCTACCAGTCGAAAGGTGGTCAAGTTCGAAGCCTGGTCGGGGTGAGCACCTGACCGTTAAGACCAGCTTACTGTTTACTTAAGAAGTCAGAAACAGCTTAGAGCTGTAAGTAGAGAAATTAGGTACCGCAAATTTCACGACACCATAAAGAACAAAACCAGAATGCAGTAACCAAAAGGAAGGTGGAAGGAGGAAGTCTTGATGGCTCTTCATCATAGAGAATGGCGCAACAGCACCCCCATGACTGAATCCAAGCTCAACCTCCAACCCCTCGATGGATTGTCACCTTGACGTGGTGAGGGGGATTACGTGTTCCAATGAACCTGAGGGCACAACCATGGGAGTCACACACTCCCAGGAGTGGCTACAGGGGAGGTTCAACAAGAACAATCCGAAGACCCAAAGACCTCAACGGCGGAGTAGGTGGAGGATAACATGGTACATGTTACCACGGCTGTGAAGGCGGAAGAAGGCTGCAACAGACTGAGAAGCCACTCTCGTTGTGTTAATCACACCACTGCTGGGACCTCAATCTGTGAAGACTGTGTGTTGACCGGCCGTGCACCGACCTCCACACATTAAAAAAAATCACGCACAGACGTCTTCCAAGAAATGGAGGACCATCATCCTCGAACTACGAGGGATCACCTAAGTAAGTAAGTCAACCTCCAAGGCACCAAAAACCTGGACTTCAAGACAACATACCTTCTTCTGTCTGTTTTGTTCTATTCTGCCCTGTCTATCTAAACTGCATTGAGTGTTTGCTGTGTATGTGTACTGTGATCCGCCCTGAGTTTCCTTGGGGAGATAGGGCAGAATATAAAAAAGTGTTGTTGTTGTTATTGTTATTCCTGACATGTTTTCATCTGGTTTAGCTTTCTGCTCTTTTAAACATCCTGTGAAGTGTTTCTTCTGTTTATTTCTTTTCTTATTGCAGTCATCTTTCCTTATTCAGGATTAGGTAGAGGCGAGGAACCCTAATGAATGTGGAAAAAACAGGAATATTTGGGGTCAGGAAAAGGCTTCCTTATATAGCTGGTGGTGGGGTTCTGTTGCTCTCTGGGGAGCAGAGTAGTGACAATTTCACTCGCCAACAACATCTCACTGGTGTCTATGAAACAGCATACTTCAGTGTGGGGAAGATGACAAAGTACCGCTACACTGTGGCTTTGGGGGAGGCACAGCATCCTCCCATCTCTTGCCATTCATCCCTCCTGAGGTCCGTTGGTTTCCCCCTCGATGGACTGTCACCTTGACGTGGTGAGGGGGCTTGCGTGTTTCAATGAACCTGTGGGCACAACCACTGGAGTCATGCACTCCCAGGAGTGGCCACGGGGGAGGATCCAGACCAAGAACAATCCGAAGACCCAAAGACCTCAACAGCAGAGCAGGCAGAGGATAACATGGTACATGTTACAACGGCTATGAAGGCGGAAGAAGGCTGCAACAGACTGAGAAGCCACTCTCGTTGTGTTAATCACACCACTGCTGGGACCTCACTCTGTGAAGACTGTGTGTTGACTGGCCGTGCACCGACCTCCACACATTAAAAAAAATCACGCACAGGCATGAGGACCATCATCCTTGAACTACGAGGGATCACCTAAGTAAGTAAATAAGGTCGGCTGGTTTGTAGAATTTGGTATGAGGTAGCTGAAATCATACAATCTAAGTCACCATCCACTCTCCACCAAAATCTATAAACCAGAAGACTTTGGTGAGGGGTGGACGGTGACTGAAATCACCACTATGCCATTCCCTGCAGCTTCAGGGGGCATAAAAGTGATTATTTAAGTTGTCATCTATCCCTCTCCCCCCCCCCCCCCCCCCACCGGCTCATAATCTTGAGCGGTTGGTAAGCCTTTTGCTGCTTCCTTTCTCTCCCCAGGTCAATACAGAAGAGAAAAGTAGCAAGAACTTTCTGACAACCCTATGAAACATTCACACTGGCAAGCTTTGGGAAAGCGGCAAACCCACAAGGAATCTGTGAATGCTCAACCTGAGAAAGGGGGGAGCTGACTGTAAACTGAATGTTAGCTTTATTGCTTGTGAGTTAACCTGTCAACCTTGTTATGGGGCAGCTTATAAATGTTGTAAACCAACAAATGAGTGCCCGTTGAGTCAAGCTGTGATACAAACAGTTGAAGTGGTCAAATATCTATTATGTCAAAAATAGTTGGTTGGAGCTGGGATTGTAAAAGGAAAGCAATGGGAAAAGAACAAGTAACTTTTCTTTAAAAAATCCAACATCCCACCCCCCCGCACACACTCATAAACCACAAACAGTGTTTTCCAGAAAAGAATGAGACATGAGTTACAATAAACATTTTTTCCCCTAGACAGAAGCAGTACAGTCTGAAAAGTAGGGAACACTTTCAATTTTCCTTTGAAATACTTGCATTAATGCACCACAGCGTAACACAAATCGATTGTCAAAGCAAAAGACATGCCATTAGGCAGAACCAGGCCATGGATAAAGTCATACCTTGCAGTTAAAGAGCAGCCGTCCAAATAGTTGCTTGGCTTCTTCAAGACTTCCCTCTAAGTAAACTGCCCCTGTGTGACAGAAATTGCCAAAGGAAAGAATCACATTAACAGTTGGGGAAAACAAACTGAAAGCCTTTTAGCTGAAAATAAGCCACTGTGCTACAGTCTCATAGATATGAACATTCAGGAAGACCTAGATATCAGAAAGCGATATTCAATACACAGAGATAACAATTCAGCTGGACTCGAGCTTACATGACACGCTCAAGGCATTAGGATTCTATGTATCAGCCATACTCATGTTAAGATTTAGATCTAGTCGTTTGGAAACTTCTTGGGAAAGTAGTCCCACAATACCCATGGATAGCTTGTTTTCCTGCTCAATACTTCCTTTTTGAACCATAATTTTTATTTAAAGTTACAAACACACTAAAAAAAGCTTGTTACAATATCTGTGTCAAGGTAGTACACCATAACAAAACGTTTGTCTTAATGTGTAAATAAGGTCAGCAAATACAATAATAAACTTTATTTATACCCCACCACCATCTCCCCTAAGGGACTCAGGGCAGCTCACAAAAGCATTCAATAGTGCAAACACACAAAATAAAACAAATGCATAACAATAACACAATAGCAATAACAGATAATATATACCTATATTTTTTAATCTTATTTAATTTAGTGATGGTTTTGTTTTAATGGATTGTTTTCTTTTATGTCTGTTGGATTTTCTGTCCCATATGTAAGCCGCCTCGAGTCCCTTTGGGGTGATGGTGGCGGGGTATAAAAATATTGTTGTTGTTGTTATTGACACAACGACATTGTATGACACAGCAAAAAAGATAGATATGCTGGATTTCGTATCAGAAAATCACAAGTCGAACACTTCCCAACTGTCTAGGACTGTGTGATGTATTTTCGGATGATGCGTGCACATCCCAGTAGGGTGGCCTTTTGCAGTTGGCAGATCGTAATTTTGTCAATGTCTATTGTTTCCAAATGCCGGCTAAGATCTTTTGGCACAGTACCCAATGTGCCGATCATCACCAGGACCACCTGTACTGGTTTCTGCCAGAGTCTTTGAAGTTCAATCTTGAGATCCTGATAGCGGCTGAGTTTTTCCTGTTGTTTTTCATCAATGTGACTGTCACCTGGTATGGCGACATCAATGAGCCAAACCTTTTTCTTTTCCACAACTGTTAGGTCTGGTGTGTTGTGTTTCAGAACTTTGTCAGTCTGGATCTGGAAGTCCCAAAGTATCTTTGTGTGATCATTTTCCATTACCTTTGCAGGTTTGTGATCCCACCAGTCCTTTACTGCTGGGAGGTGGTACTTGAGGCATACATTCCAATGAATCATTTGGGCCACATAGTTGTGCCTCTGTTTGTAGTCTGTCTGTGCAATTTTCTTACAGCAGCTGAGGCTATGATCAATGGTTTCGTCAGCTTCCTTGCACAGTCTGCATTTTGGGTCATCAGCTGATTTTTCGATCTTGGCCTTAATTGCATTTGTTCTGATGGCTTGCTCCTGGGCTGCAAGGATCAGGCCTTCTGTCTCCTTCTTCAGTGTCCCATTTGTGAGCCATAGCCAGGTCTCCTCCTTATCAGCTTTTCCTTCAATTTTGTCAAGGAACTTTCCATGCAATGTTTTGTTGTGCCAACTGTTAGCTCTAGTTTGTAGTGCGGTTTTCTTGTACTGATTCTTTGTCTGCTGTGCTTTGAGGAGTTTCTGATTTTTGACTTCAATCAAAGCAGGTTCTTCACTTAGTTTTACATATTCTGCCAGGGCATGTTCTTCTTCTTTGACTGCTTGTTTTACTTGTAAGAGTCCTCTGCCACCTGATCTTCTAGGCAGATATAGCCGGTCAACATCACTGCAAGAGTGCAGTGAATGATGAATGGTCATGAGTTTTCTTGTTTTTCTGTCCAAATTGTCCAGTTCCGCCTGTGTCCAATTTATAATGCCAGCAGTATATTATTATTATTATTATTATTATTATTATTATTATTATTATTATTATTATTATTTTCCAAGTCTTCTAATTACTTAAATATATTTACACCTCAGGAGCCATCCTCTGAGCTAGATAACTTCTAGTTGTGGGGTTTTTGAACAGATCTGCATGGCAACCCTATCCCCCAGATACATTCCTGAGTTTGTAATAATGCCCTATAGCTTTGATCCAGTGCTTGATCTACCCTTTCTCATGTATCACAGCATTTCCCAACAACCTGAAATCAAAGATGTATGATCTATTCAGTTTTTATGACTGCTTAATCCAATACAGTTTCGTTGATTTATCATTCAGTATAAATAAATACTCATAGCTTCAAAATTCCAAGATGGATACCTCTTCAACGTGCTGAAAGAACAGTTAAAATGTATGAGTAAAATTAGCAATCCCCAAACTCAAGTCCCTAAATGATGTGAGGTTCTAACTCCTATCATAATGTAATCATAATGCCTGGTTACTGGGGATATTGTGAAGTACCAGGGGTTTGGGGTGGGGTGGGGGGATGGATTTCACTAGAGGTCTGCACGTGGCCTCTGCTTTGCCCACTCCTGAGTTAAAATGATCTTGTATCAAGAAATTGAAAAGAACTCCACCTAAGATTTTGAAGAGTTCCTGCTTGAGAAGACAACCATAGCCTAGATGTAATAACATTCTGTGTAATACATGTTTCACTGCTCCTACCTTACTAGCTTTTATTATGCTACACTGTGAGCTACTTCTCTCTTAAACCAGTTAGGTCAAAGGCAAAAACTGTGGGGACCATTCACACCATGACAATGCGACCCACACATGGATCTCTAGATGTTGTTGCACTTCATGTCTCAAATGTCTGAAACAGCTACTCCTTCTGGGAAAGTTACAGTCCATCTATGTCTGGGGACCACATTGTGTAATCACTGCAGATGGCACTGAATTAGCATTGCAACAATATCTGGACCCGATATGTGACATTCGTGTTTAACAACTTGGTCACTACACCTCTAAGACAACCAAAGGCTGCTAAGCAGTTATGGAGGCCTCAATAAGGAGAAAACACAGCATCCTCCTCTTTATCATGTTGCTTTCCTTGTTTATCCTGTTCTATAATAGAAACAAAAGACACTGTTGAAATCACCTTGTTTCTTAGGTCAATAGCCTAGGCCAAATCTCAGCTAGGGGGAAAAAAACTTCTGATCAGTCCTGCCCTCGTTACCTCATCTGAAAAGCGGGAACATTTGAACTATACACAATACACACAAATATCTCTCATCTCTCCCCTCTTCTCCCCATTTCCCTTTTAACATTAAACATCAAAGCCGTTGAAAAAACGAAAAGCAGAGTTAAAAGGAAGGCTTTCCCTCCTTATCTTGATCTGATGAAACACAGTATAGCCCAAGGCAGAATCCATATAACTGCTACCTTGTAAAAAGCGTCCTCTCTCTCTCTCTCTCTCTCTCTCTCTCTCTCTCTCTCTCTCTCTCTCTCTCTATATATATATATATATATATATATATTCATATTCTAAGGCAAGACAAAATGCAGAAGAATAAAACTGAGGGCACCCTATCAAAAACTAACCTGATCTTGTATACTCTCTTTTGTTCCTTTGTCACTGTCCAGAATCAACCAACTTATATGGCATCACATTGAGAAGAGAGGCTAGACTACCACAACAGAACAGGAGTGGGCTGGAGCAAAGTTTGGGTAAAGTATTGGATTGGGGGGGGGGGGGGCGGGGGCTACAGAACCAATATTCTCCAAATAGTCCAAAAAAGTAATTTATCCAGTTTCTGGGTTCATCATAGATTTACAGCAGATTACCAACGGTTGATCCTACAGTATTCGTTTACTGAACAACAAAGATCTTCAGTGAAGTCCCCAAATTTCCTCACACCACTGCTGGAAATAAAAATCCTATGGCAATCCTACTCCCATAAGTCATTTGGGGGTGGGCATGATTCCATCATCTAATGCAAAGAGGCACAATAATTTTAAGCTTGGAAAAAAGAGATGGTTGCCACTCATAAGGATGCAGAGGAATGAAAAATGGGCTGGGTAGCCCCTGCATGTCCTACTGATGCCTACCCATGTCACAGAGATACTTGCCCAGTGCCACTCTGCCATTACAGTCACAATATTGTGTCCTTCAGGATGGGATTTAGCAGAATTCTGAATTGTCCTACCTACGGGTTACTAGCATAGCTGGCTAGTAACCAGCTGCAATAAATCACTACTGACCGAGAGGTCATGAGTTCAAAGCCTGGGTTGGGTTAAGCCCCCGACCATTAAATAGCCTGGCTTGCTGTTGATCTATGCAGCCCAAAAGACATTTGCATCTGTCAAGTAAGAAATTTAGGTACGCTTTATGCGGGAGGCTAATTTAACTAATTTACAACACCATAAAACTGCCAGCAACATGCCGGAAAAGAATGAGGAAGTACAGTCACTAGTAGACGGTGAAGCAACAGCTCCCCCTGTGGCCAGAATCGTGAGCTGGAAATGTTAAATGCTTCTGTGTGTGTGTGTATGTTTGTCTGATGGCATTGAATGTTTGCCATATATGTTCATTGTAATCCGCCCTGAGTCCCCTTCGGGGTGAGAAGGGTGGAATAATAATAATAATAATAACTTTATTTTTATACCCCGCCCCATCTCCCCGAAGGGACTCGGGGCGGCTTACATGGGGCCAGGCCCGATAAAACAAACAAAACAGTAACAAAGCAATAAAACAATTATCCCAGTAAAAAACATCAACATCAATAAAAACAATCATTAAAATCAACAAGCAGGATACAGTGTTAAAAACAGGAGACTAATTCGTAGATCCCAGGCAAGATGCAGAGTGATACGAAATGGGAAAAGGAAATTTCACAGTTGGACAATAAAGTGCGGTATAAAATGGCAAGACAACAACAATGGGACTATTATGGAATGGACAGATAGATCAATCCAGCAACAACTAAACATCGAAGGCCTTTTGAAACAGCCAATATAAATACCGTAAATAAATAAAATAAAAATAAAAACGATGACCCATGATTGATCAGGTAATCTTCACCATTTTTAATGTTCCTCTTTCCTCTTTTCCTTATCACCTCCTATTTGGGGAAGGGGGGATTGTATGTTCTCCTTTTATGGGGAAGTCATCCTTGTGCTTTCCCTCTTACTTGCTAGGGATTACCTTGAACCTTGACAATGCTGCCATGCTGATCCAGCTCCCATCTCTCCTGCTGCATCTTCATTTCTTGTGCTTTATTAAACTGTCGGTTGGCAGTTAATAAAGCTGTTGTACTTAATGATCTTGCTATCTCTTATCGTTTTTCTTGTTTTGTACTTATTGAAACATGGATTTTCTTATTAGAAGCTGTTACTACTGTTGCTCGTTCATCCAGAAAATTTCCTTTTCCCCTTTCCTTTTGGCCAATATGTACGAGGGTACATATCTCCCCTCCTCTATCTCTTTCTGTTTTAGTTGTGCAAGATAACATAAAATGAATCTCTTTTAATCTCTGCTTGTCTGCCATTTGTGGTCCCATAGGTCAGTTTCTTCTTTCTTTCTGTCTGTCTTCCCTTCCTCCCTTTCTTTCCCTTTTCAGTATGCTGTTGTTACAATGGAAACTTTTAGTATATACCTCAATTTCCATGCCTCATCTTATGTCCAAAGGTTCACTCATTCTTCTTTTTAGCAGTTTGTTTCTTCAAATTTCTTTTTTGATTTCTTCCACTTAGACAATTCTACTAGAATTGCTCTCTGCTTAATTTTGAATGCCATTTTATTGACCGCATAGTTGTATAATCACTATTTGTTCTTTTCTTTCGGGATTTTAGCCATCTTTTTCATATTTCCAACCATTCCAGTCTTCCATTTATTCATACCATACTTGGTTCTGTTCTTTTACTATTTGCTCTTTCTAAATATTCTATCTTTTGAATTAGAGATTCTATTACTATTTTCCTTCATCTGATACCAATCTACGTATTCACGTTTTCATTTTTTTTCTTTTTCCTGTGTTTTTCCCCAGCCACTGCCTCCCTTATCAATGCTTTAAACATTAACTATTGTATACCCATTAGTCTTGTGTTTCGGGGTAAACCTTGCCCTGTTTAGTGTCCCAGCGTTTCGTTACGGGTCTCGATCTGTTTTTCAAGAGGGTTTTTTTCAGATCGGGGACCCGAAATTCAGACCATTATGGGGAAGGGGAGTTTCCAAAACATTCCATTATGGGGAAGGGGAGTAGGCCAAAAACATCTGGGGACCCCAGGTTGAGAACCACTGCTCTAGGGAGAGGTTCTGTATCTATTATTTCATGACACATTTTTAATTTGGGAGTTATTGTTGACTCATCTTTCTTTTCTTTCTTTTCTTTTTGCTTCAACTAAAGCTATTTTTTTTAAAAAAATTTGTTTCCTCTTTTTGTGATGTTTCTCCTACCCATACCACCCAACAGTCAATCCTACATATGGAACTAATGTAAATTCAGATTACAGAAATGAAGATTCCATTTGAATATTAAGAAGAACTTCCTAACTTTAAAAGCTGTTCAACAGTGGAACTCTCTGCCTCCTAGTGTAGTGGAAGCTCCATCCTTGGAAGCTTTTAAACATAGGCTGGATGGCTATCAATCAGCTTTGATTGTGCTATTCCTGTATGGCGGGAGCTGGAATGGATGGCCCATGCAGTCTCAATTCTATCATTCTAGTATTATAAATATTTTCTGTTAGCTTATAGGTCTCCATGGTCACAATATTAACTCCTTGCTGGGGTTGGGAGACCCATAGTTCTTGTTATAAAAAGCATCAAAAATACAAGAATGGATAATAATGTAGTAAAACCAGAAAAGTTATGGAGAAAATATCTAAACTGTTTACAGATTCATTTGCATCTTAGAAAAAAAAGTCATATCTTGCCTCTCCAACTGTCCAAAAGTAGAGCAGAAATCTCTTCCTAATCTTTGGTTGTGTCTAAACGTGATGTTTTGCATGGATACACACTCATTTAATTACGCACCCAAAATTTTTCATTAGTAACAATGAGAAGAGTCTTGAAAAGTGATACCTCGCAACCTCGGAGGATGCCTGCCATAAATGTGGGCAAAACGTCAGGAGAGAATACTTCTGGAACATGGCCATACAGCCCGGAAAACATACAACAACCATGTGATCCCAGCCACGAAAGCCTTCGACAACACATTGTGATTACTTTTATCGGTAAAAACCAAGCTTTGATATTAGCAGTCAACATGAATCTGATCGAATGTCTGAATTGAAAATATCACAAGATATAGCCAGGTTCAGAATCCCCCAAGCTCTATTTCTAGTGATCTTACAAAGTTTTGATTTTTGAATAATTAATTCATTATTAATGAAGCCCACAATCCTTTTGTGTCAATAAAACAAACTTTTCAAGATAAAAGAAATTGTAAAGTTTGCAGCCAAACATGTAAAACCGATATATTTTCTGCTGCCATCTAACCTAATCACGAGATATTATGTTTGTCACATTTTTGATTGTTTATTTCAATCGGTTTAATTAATTGATATTCATTTTGAATCATGTGGATAATTGACAAGTAATCTGGATGCCCAAGTACCTTATCAATCTAGGCTTAATTATAATAGTAGTTTTCAGTTCACATATTCAAAAGACATATCCAGTACACATATTCTACTAGAGTAATTGACTTGCATTTATTTATGATTAATTCTTAAACTTTTTCAAAAGTGTGTAAAATGAACAAAGTTCAAGGAATTTCAAGAAAAGGTTTTGGAACCATAATGGCAACATCTTCTGCATGTAAGGTGAACAAAATTCTTTGCTATTGAAATGGATTGCTGTGAAATCCAGATGTTGCTGAGGTCCAACTACTCTAGGATCCAATTGTCATGGTCAAATGATGATCTGTGACATCTCAGCATGAGGGACAGATTCTGAATTCCTACTACACAATGTAATCTTACATGTCTTATCAGAAATAAGACCAACTACGTTCAAAGGGACGTTGTTGTTGTGTGTCTCCCAGTCCTTTCTGACCTATGATGTCCCTAAGGCCACTTCAGCATGCTGGCTCTCTCAATGGGACAAAAAGAACAAGAGGTATAAATTGCAACGCAATCATTCCTCTTTTAGCTGGTATGTCAATGGGATATACTCATAGCTAAAAGAGAATTGATTGCATTGCAATTTAGATCTCTTATTCTTTTTTATTCCCAGTGCAGTGATTCCCAAACTAGTTCTCCAGATGTTTTGGACATCTACTCCACAAAGCCTTAGCTGCTTTGACCAATGATCAGAGATTCTGGAAACTGAAGTCCCAAACACTTCGAAGATCAGAGTTTGGGAAATGCTGTCCTACAGGCACTTCATTCCTTGTCAAGCCCCCAAATCTTATCTTTTATTTCTTGTTCCTTTTTTGGTTACTCTTTAATTCATTCTGACATTTCTGTTGTAGTAGCAGTGGTAGTGAACCTTTCTTCCCTTCCTTGCTACCTGAGGTAGCCCAAATACAGAAAAGGAGAGCTTCTTCCTTCCATCGGATTCTGCTGTTTTGCTAACGGAAGTCCAGAGTTGGATTCTTACCAAAACCTTTGAAATGCCATGCCTCTTAACATTAGAACAACCTTTCATTTTTAAATGGATTTTGGACGATACATTCATTACTCTCTGGCCTTTACCCATTAGTTCACTCTCTTCCAATTCCCTTCCTTTTGTGTTCCTTCTCTTTCCCCATTTTTCTTTGGAGATGAGAATGTCAGTCTGCAGACATGGTCTATTTAATTTTGTGCAACACTTTGTTTTGAAAGCACTATAAAAACACCACTGTTATTACTCAGAATAAAGGACTGCAAGCAAAGTTCATGGCTAAATGCATAGGGCTGTATCCTAAAAATTCCTACCAGGGATTCTAATTTTTTTATAAGAATTCCAATAAATAGTTTTACCATTTACTGAGCATCATGGACAAGGATTACATAAAATATCAGAGCTGGAATCAATTACAGTTTAATAGCTGCTCAAATAGCAGAGGTCTAATACAGTTGAAGTACCAAAGGACTGCCTTGCTGGATCAGATCAACGGGTGATATAGTCAATATTCTCACTAGGTTCAGATTATCTTTCCAACAGACCTGAGTGCGCCTTCTCTATCTTCAGAATTGTATTCATGACTTTTCCCATTTATAGCTAAACAAATCAGAATTCAGAGAGAGACTCTGCATTTGACACTGCATTAAATGGTCAGTGTAGTGGTGGCAACAGAGATGTCATCCTCCCATCATGTTTAAGAGCCAGTCATAAACAAATAATATAGAAGGAGAGATCACTCTCAAGCAATTAGGATTATTCTAGAGTTTTGAAAAATTATGTTTTTGGAGTACAATCAGCATGGTCACTCGTCATGTCAGTTTGACATTGGAAGCTGTCTAAACATAACTTGGTGCGGGCTGATGAACTTACTAACAAAATGAGGTTGGCAACCTGTTTATGTTAGTCTGGAGGAAAGGCCAAGAAATAATGGACTCAAATACATTTGATGTTTGAAGATGTTTTTATGGTTAAATGTAAAATGAAACCACAATTTAATTTGCTGGGACTACTGAATGATCATTCAAAAAGAAAGAAAAACTTGGGAAAATGATACAATATATGATAACTGCTGCCAAAACAGTATATGCTCAAAAATAGAAGGAACCAATTATCCCAATGAAAGGAAAAGGTAGTGAAGATCTGTGGATTACCCAAGATGGATAAATATGCTGATTAAGGAGTAATCTTTAGTAAAGGTAAAGGTTTCCCCTGACGTTAAGTCCAGTCATGTCTGACTCTGGGGGTTGGTGCTCATCTCCATTTCTAAACAGAAGAGCCGGCGTTGTCCATAGACATCTCCAGGTCATGTGGCCGGCATGACTGCATGGAGTGCCGTTACCTTCCCGCCGGAGCGGTACCTATTGATCTACTCACATTGGTATGTTTTCGAACTGCTAGGTTGGCAGAAGCTGGAGCTAAATCTTTAAGTAACTCAAAGAAAGACTGGGATCTGTTCATCACCTTTTCTCAACAATGATGGGTCAATTAGCAACTGTAGGATTCATGAATCAGTAAAACTACCTGAAAAACCATATATTCAACATCATATTATCTTATGGAAGTGTATTCTAGGACCTTAAGTGCATATCTATAAAATGAATATGGATAAAATCCAATATTAATACAACAACAAGACAGCACAACTGTCTTACCTATCAGTGCTTCAAAGCAGTTGGCCATTGCATGACGAAGATCTGATTCCCGGCAAAGATCAGGCCCGTGAGCATAAAGCATAAACCGATCCAACTCCAGTTTCTATAAAACACCAAGACAGTTTTTGTAAAATGAAGGCTGCTTCACATAAAAGGCCCTCTACGCTATGGAAAAATACTAACTTTACTACTAAGAATCTTTACATGTTCGGGCAGCTATCAACCTTTTCCACACTGAAGGTCAAACTGGAAAAAGCTGAAGAGCAGCAGCCAATTGATCTATTTACTTGCACATAATTATTATAATTTGCATGACATTTTGATGAATGTAGTGGGCGCTAAAGTACAGTTGATATTAATCCCACAGTACTCAAATGCTGAAAATGTTATTCTCGAGGGGTCAGATTAAATGTCTTTAAAATATCTAAGACATGGGATACAAAAATCATCCGTTGAAATATAATCCATATCAAATGTATTTTAAACTTGCATCTTTCAACCTTGTAAAGATAATACTCTATATGTGTGGGAAATTAGGATTTCATTGGTCTCAAAGTTCAACCTGATTTCATACACTTTTACAACCCATGCTTTGAGTGCAACATGCAAAGAATCATTCCATTTATGCGTGTGTGTCTAAGACTTGTAGGTTCCATCCTTAAGACAGCTCAGAGATATTCCAATTTTGATAAGTAAAGACTGAGAAAACTGAACCTAGAGAAATATATTTGAATAACAACATGCCAATAAGAAGAAGGTAAAATGTGAGCTGAGGTGACCTTGGTTCGTCAACTAGTATTAGTCATGTATATTGGCAAAAAGTGTTAGAAAACTTTGTTGAACTCAATATTTTCTCTCATTTCTTAGAACAGAGGCAAAGCATCTATCCTCAGGGTTTTTTTGTGGTTTTTTGTTTTACTGTTTTGCTCCTATGGACCATTTGAACAGGCAAGTGTAATATTTGACTTGAAACTGGCTAAATGTCTGTCTACCGTAGATCAAGGCACACTTTTGGGATACACATACACACAGGTAAGGAGAGAGAGAAGACTGAGAGAGGACAGATAGAGAAGTAGAGAGAGAGAGAGAAGTTGCTTCCACAACTACATATTTTGGGCATAAAAAGCATGTGCATTCAACTGTTTTCAAGTTCAATCTGACATTTATTTTTAAGCAATTACATTTGCTGTTAAATTTCCATTTATAGAATAAATTACTACTGCAATTTAGACCAGAATCATAGAATAATAGAGACCACATGGGCCATCTAGTCCAACCCCCCCCCCCCCCCCCCGCCATACAGGAAAAACACAATCAAATCAGCTGAGAAAGATGGCCATCAAGCCTGTTTAAAAGCTTCCAAGGAACTTCAGGGCAGAGAATTCCACTGCTGAACAGATCTCATAGTCTTCCTAATGTTCAGGTGGAATCTCCTTTCCTTCAATTTGAACCCATTGCTTCGAGTCAGAGTCTTCAGGGCAGCAGAAAACAAGTTCACTCCCTCCTTTCTTATGACCTTTCACATATTTAAACATGGTGATCATGTCTTCTCTTCTGCAGGCTAAACATCCTCAGCTCTTTAAGCCACTCCTCATAGGACATGGTCGCCAGACGTTTGAACATTTTAGTTGTCTTCCAGCTTGTCAATCTCTCTTCAATTATGAGACCCAGAATTGGGCACAGCATTTCAGGTGATGTCTGGCCAAAGCAGAATAGAGAGGCACCATGACTTTCCTCGATCTAGACAATATAATCTTTTTGCTGCATCCCAAAATCCTATTAGATTTTTATGCTAATGGGTCACGCTGTTGGCTCATGTTCAACTTGTTGTCCACTAAGACTCTAAGATCTCTTTTATATGGACTGTTGTTGAGCTTTCCTGTATCTGTGCATTTCATTTTTTTCTGCCTAAGTGTAGTATCTTACATTTATCTCTGTTGAATTTTGTTTTGCTATTTTTGGCCCAGCTCTCTAATCTGTTGAGGTCACTTTGAATTCTGGTCTTGTCTTCTGGAATATTAACTATCCCTCCCAATTTGGTGTCATCTGCAAACTTGATAAGCAAGTCATTAATAAAGATGTTGAATATCACCAGGCCTAGAACCAAACCCTGCAGCACTCCATTAGTCACTTTCCAGGTTGAAGAGGTACCTTTGGTGAACACCCTTTAAGTTTGGTCACTTATCCAATTACAAATCCACCTAACAGTAGTATTTTTTAGTCCACATTTTACCGGTTTGTTTGAAAGATCATGGGGATCCTTGTCAAAGGCCTTACTGAAATCAAGGTATGCTACATTCACTGCATTCTCTGCATCTACCAAACTTATAAAACTATCAAAAAATAAAGTAGATTAGCCTGGCATGACTTGTTTTTGAGGAATCTATGATGACTTTTAGTAATTATAGCATTCCTTTCTAAGTGATTAAAGACTGCCTCCTTAAGGATCTGCTCAAGAATCTTTCCTAATATTGAAATCAGGCTGACTGGACGGTAATTGTTTCGCTCTTCTTTTTCTCTCTTCTAGGGACAACATCTGTTCTCTTCCAGTCTGCTGAGATTTCTCCTCTTCTCCAAGAATTCCCAAAGATTATTGCTAGAAATGTCTTCTGTTAGTTCCTTCAATGCTCTTCTATGCAGTTCACCTGGCCCTGGAGACCTGCATTCATTTAGAGTAGCCAGGTATTCCTGGACTAATTCTTTACCTATTTAGGGCTGCATTTCCCCTATTACCCCATCCGCTCCATCTTGCTCAGGTTGAACACCAATCTCCTTTTGGGAGAAGACTAAAACAAAGAAGGTGTCAAACAGATCTGCCTTTTTCCTATCCCGTTAGCATTTTACCACCCTCTCCACGCAGAGGTTTTATTGTTTCCTTGTTCTTCCTTTTTCTATTGACATAACCAAATAACCCCCTTTTACTGTTTTTCATATCTCTGGTAAGCTTGAGCTCATTTTGCGCTTTAGCTTTTCAGACCTTTTCCCTACATGTGTTGGTTATTTGTTTGAATTCCTCTTGGGTGATTTCCCCCTTTTCCATTTCTTGTATATGTTCCTTTTAAAGCTTAGCTCAGTTGAAAGTTCTTTGGGCATCCATTCTGGTTTCTTAGACCTCTCATATTTTTTCTCCTTTTTGACAGTGTTTGAATTTCTGCATTAAGTATCTTGCTTTTAAGAAATTCCCATCCATTTTTAACTCCCTTCTCTTTTAGTATTCTTATCCACGGAATCACACTCAATATTTCCCTAAATTTCCTGAAGTCAGGTCTACTAAGATCTAGAATACATGTCTGACTTCTCTTCATTCTCTCTGTATCACAAACTCTAGGACAGTGGTTCTCAACCTGTAGGTCCCCAGATGTTTTGGCCTTCAACTCCCAGAAATCCTAACAGATGGTAAACTGGCTGGGATTTCCGAGAGTTGTAGGTCAAAACACCTGTGGACCCACAGGTTGAGAACCACTGCTCTAAGAGCACGTGGTCACTCCCACCAAAGGATCCCACCATGTCCACTTAATTTACCAGGTCCTCAGTATTGGTTAGGATCAGATCCAGAATGGCTGATCACTTTGATCCCCCTTCAGTGAAAAGAAAAAGGAGGCTCATCTCTGAATAAAGTTTATAGAAAAAAAAAAGCATGCTACTAGACTAGCACAGACATCAAGTTAAATGTGTGCAAAACCAGTTTACCAGAAGGGAGAACAAGGTATGGCCTGAAGTTTACAAACTGTGTAGGCTTTTCTTGTTTGGATCCCTTAGAGTCCAACTCGGTTTACAAATTAGAAACTATTTGTTGCTCTAACATACCCTGTTGTTCCTAGAACTTATTATGGTTTGCTACTATCATCATACCACCATAGGTTCTATCAGTGATACTTTTGGAAGCATAGTGGATGTGAATCCTACTTTTAGAGCAACGAAGAAATCTGCTTTGTACTAATGAGCAACGAAGAAATCTGCTTTGTACTTTTCTCTGAAATAAAGCTATTTTAAAACCATGGACACTCTAGGAAAAGAGTAAAATGATTCATGAGAAAGAAAAGGACAGGATCTCACCAATTGCAGAACTTGAGGATACACACACATACGACATTCTGGGAGCTGCAGTGTAAAACAGTAACTCTTCTGGCTAACTCCTGATTTGCAAATACTTGTTCATAGTCAGGCACATATTTCTCAGTAGTAGGGAAAAGGGAGAAAACTGATACGTAGGGGAAAGCAGGGAGTAAATTTAGTTAAAGAATGTATATTTGTTTTGCCCAAGAATAAGAAGTAGAAGGAAACGGAAGGATAAGAAAAATGGGAAAATAAGCAAAATTTAAACACCAGCCTACTGCTTCCATAAATAGGTCCTAATGATTTTATTTTCCTCCACACAAACAACACACAGCAAATTCAAATGTATGCCTTGAAGTGCAGGAGAGGAAGACTGGTATAGATAACGCCACAGCTCCACCTAGCTTCTCCTTTGCTTCCAAAGGAAGGCATAGGCAATTCACATCAGATTGTTTGCTAATCGCCTTCAAGCTTCAAATCAGAGGCATTATGTAATGCATGTTAGTTCCGGTGTACATAATGCATTCCAAAGTTATTAAACTTCCCCCTTCCATAAATTCATTCTATTTCAGAAAGGCAATGAAGAGTTTTTGAAGTCAAGAAGGAAGGTAAATAAAGCAGACCTTTGCATTTTTTTTTTACAGTATGCATCTTACTGGAATGCACTTTGGGAAAGTTCACTCTGCATTGTTTGTGCAAATCTCATAGTGATTTCCTCTTTTATTCCCAAGGAATAATGAGCAAAAAAAGAGGACCAAGGCGTTCAGGAGAGTTATTTTCTTTAAAAACCATCAAACCCATTTCCATTAGAAAACCAACACTGATTAACTAATAGAATGTTTGTTTAATGCCTACACACAGCATAAGCAGAAAAACAATAACCACTTATTAAGTTCTACAGCCGCTGCATATGAAGCTACCTGAAAGAATATGCATCTGGCTGAATTCAAACTTCCCAAACATTAATTTTGGTGTGTTGTATTATCCTTCCTTTTAATTGGGGTTGGGGTTGGTTTATAGAGATTATAATTGACAGTGGGAATACTTACTAATTCGCATATCTTACTGATAAACATTTATGGTATCTAGTAAATATACACACGTATATACACATATTTGATTTTTTACACTCAGAAGTAAAATCTTAATTGTCTAATTGCTTGAAGGCACACAATAACAACCTCCAAACAAGAAAGGCAATGCCCTTCCCTCTCCCATTTAGCTATTCCCTTACAAATTATAAAAACAACAACAGGTATATAGACTCCTATACTTTCAACCCCCAAAAGGAAGAAGAGTCTTTCCCTTTCCCCAAAGACCAAAATAAGCATGCAAAGCTTCAAAGAGAGATCATCCAGCCTTTTCATCTTTTTGCCATGCCTCAATTTCCAGCTTCCCTGCTGCCACCACATGCAATCCTAGCCCTTCCTATCCTTTGGTTGTGGCCTCTAACTGTCTCCCCTGAGGAAAATCACCCCAAGAGTTCTTAGGAGAATATACAACATTCGTAGGAAAGGAAAACCGACTGGAGTCAAAGAAAGCTGAAGGTTGGACTGCATGTGGCATCAGTAGCAGATCTAAAACAAAGTGGTAGGAAAAGACTGCCAGAAGTATATCCAAGCTATAATCCTGTTTGTGCCTTCAGTAATTCTTTTTCATCTGAAGCTCAACATTCGTGGTTGGCAAAGTGTTGCCCTGTAGTCTTATGCAACCCCCAAGACTGATTTTATAGCCTTCCACACCGTGCAAGTTGCCCCCTTTCCCCCAGCAACATTAAGAGGCATGTACCTAAACAGGTGGAGGAATGTCATACAATATCATAACTTTCCACTGGAAATCAGTGCAACTACAAGAAGGACTGTTAAGACTGCAATGTCCATCATCCCACATCACTGCCTATATGTCTAGGGCTAATAGAACTCCTGCAACGTCTGGAGCACCACTGGATATCTCTCATCTGGTGAGGATGGCAAAGGAAGCTTTCTGGGTGGCTACTCCCAAGCTCTAAACATTAGACATGGGCCCAAAATTCGTCTCATCCATTTGATTCATGTTTCCGTTTCGTACCGTCCATTCAGATGGCACAGAACAGGAACGCCCTTACTGGAACAAAAATAAACTTGATATGAAAGGCAGGCAGGAGTGGTTACTGGCTCCAAACTTGCTTTTCGGATCGACATACGCCCAAAGTGCTGGGACATGGCAGGGCCTGCAGCTGAGCACCAAGTAAGGAGCGTTCCTTACTTGGTGCTCGGCTGCAGGCACCCTGGCGCTTTGGACCTATGGGTGTAGTCTTTGGGCCTATGTGCTCGGGCCTTACAGGGCCTTCAGCCAAGCACTAAGTAAGAAGAGCTCCTTACTCGATGCTCGGATACAGGCCCTGCCAGGCCCAGCTGTGTAGGCCCAAAGCCTGCACCCATAGGTCCAAAGTGCCAGAGTGCCTGCAGCCGAGCACCAAGTAAGGAGCACTCCTTACTTGGTGCTCAGCTGCAGGCACCCTGGTGCTTTGGCCCTATGGGTACAGTCTTTGGGCCTATGTGCTCAAGCCTTGTAGGGCCTGCAGCCGAGCACTGAGTAAGGAGCTCTCCTTACTCATTGCTTGGCTGCAGGCCCTACAAGGCCTGAGCACATAGGCCCAAAGACCTACACAACCGGGCCTGACAGGGCCTGCAGCCGAGCACTGAGTAAGGAGCTCTCCTTACTCATTGCTTGGCTGCAGGCCCTGTCAGGCCCGGTTGTGTAGGCCCAAAGCCTGCACCCATAGGCCCAGGTGCTTTGCCCCCCCCCCCCCCCAATAATGGGCTGAAAGAAAACAGATCTTTCAACACCAAAGACAGAGAACAAATATCTCCCCTCCCTATTTCAGAAGGCTTAGTCGGGGCCCCACTGAAAGTCGGGACACGAAACTGATCAAGATTTGCCCTGAATGCACATGACTACTAAACATTAATATCAAGTTAGGCTAAAATGTCCTACCCTGAAAGAGAAATGTTGTTTTTGTACAGGAAAGCCATTTTTTTATCCACTTCAGCCTATACTTGAATAGGACTGTTGTTTCTTTCTTTTCACTCTTTTTTCTTTGACATATTCACATTGTGTGCATGTTCTAATTGCCTTTGTGCTTATTCTATTTGAAAGTTAAGTGGTAGCTGCCTTTTTAATCAGAAAAGGAGCATACAGACAAAACAAACAAACAAAATATATAAGGGAAAGAGAGAAAGCCACTTCTCCCCACTTTTGGCACTTCTGATGGGATAAACTGAAGCGTCATTTCAATACTACCTTTGAGGTCTGTGAGTCATTTTCTATTACCATATCAAATAAAAAAACATGCTGGAGGCATGTGGTGACATGGTTACTTCCCACACCATCATTAACTGATGGTTTTGGCATGGAAATAACAAGGTTAATTATTATGCATATGCTACATAGTTCCCGTTTGTTCCCTTGCAGTTTCCTCCCACAGAATAAAGATAGGTAATGAATCTGGACAGAGAATGGAAATGTTACCTTTTTGGACCACAATTCCCCAAATTCTTCCAGCCCACATGGCCTATGATTATGAGAACGTATTGCGAGGGAGCTTGAAAAGATTGTTCCCCACATTCTTTTTTATACACTTAGAAAGAGAGCTCCTCTCCCCTGCCAGCAATGCAAAAGAGATGAGAATAACCCACAACTGCAAGCAACGCTGTAAGGGGTGCCAGCTTGGGCTATAAAAGTGAATCCTAAATTCTAGGGGAGTATGAAACACTACTGCCCTGAGAGCTTTCTGTAGTGAATCGGGGGTATAAATCTGAAGAAGAAGCAGAAAATACAGATGGCCAGGTGGCAAGAAAACACATGCTTGCTTTATATTAACTGCATGGAAAGCATCCAGAGAATGATGGCCCCGGCCTGAAAGTTTGCTCTGCTTCACTGGGAAGAAAAGCGACACACGGGCAGAAGGTGTAGCGCGATAATTAGAAGGGAGGGAGAGGGATTTTGAAGACCCAAGAAATACAGGGAGAAATCAATGAGCTATGCATCTTCGGGAGTGTAAATGGCACTGGTTAAAAGAAAGTAAATTGAAAGATCAATCGTAAGCCCTCTGGGCAGTAAGCAAGCCACTTCTGTGTTTTCAGCAGCATCTAGCACACCAGTAAATCTTTCGGTAGTTTAAATATGAGGCAGGCGCTGCTGTGTGGTTATGTTTGGAAGTAATGCTAGTGGGAGCAATTAGAAAACATGCAAAACTACAGGTTACAGGCAGAACGTCAGGATTCTAAGTGCTTCTGCTCTCAATTTTCTCAGATAGTAACTCTTTCTATTTCATTGAATACAATGATGGAAAGCCCCAACTTTTAGGACTAGCTTTCTAAGGGATCAAGGATATGTGTGGTAAAAACTGTGGTACTCATACTACTTTTCAGATCCTGGTTGGGCCTGCCACAAGTGTGTTTGCATGGATATGCATACCAGAGGTGGGAAGACAGTGGGATTTTGGATGACAGCAGGCATGTGCAAACTTTTTAACTTGGGGGGCCGTATGGCAGGCCAGAGCAGGGTGGGTGGGCTGGGAGGGAGGAGGTTCTCCCCAACTCCCCTCCCTGCCCTTTCCTCCCCTTCGTCTTCTCTTTCAGAGGAAGAAAGTGATGGAAAGATGAGAAACATTTGGATCCCAAAAGGATTAATCTGTCAGAGTATTTGCAGCGCAGCAGTAGTTGGATGGAATCAGTGGAACGCAGAACAAAGAGACATCAGAGACGTTGGTAAAACTATATACAAAGTTTTACTATAAGCAATAATAATCAAGACAAACAGACTTGAAGACAATAGATGAACATAGGACTTGACTCAACACCTAGGCAGACAGAACTCGACTCAGAACTGAACTGAACTGATGCAATCAGCAATGCACAAACACTTGTGTCTGGACACTCCCTGGTTCCAGCCACACATCAAGGACATCACAGCTTCTCAGTAATTAACTCTTGCCAGACTATGTTACACTCTGGATGATGCAATCAGTATGCAATACAGGAAAGACACAAATTTCATTTAAACACTACCAATACAAAATCCCACATTAACATAATCTTGGTCAGGATGAGACGGTGATTGGGAGAGAAAAAGTGTATCCATAAGACCCCGTATTACCTACTCCTGATATATAATCCTAGAGCTGGAAGAGACCCCTAAGGGTCATCCAGTCCAACCCCCTGCCATGCAAAAAGGCACAATCAAAGCACTCCCGACAGACAGCCTTTGCGGAATAGCCTCCAGAGAAGGAGACTCCCACCACACTTCCAGGCAGCCTATAACACTCTCCAACAGCTCTTACTCTCAGGAAGTTCTTCCTAATCTTTTCAGTCGAATCTCTTTCCCTGCCATTTGAAGCTATTGCTCCCTTGTGCCCTGGTCTCTAGAGCAGCAGAAAGTCAGTTTTCCCCCTCCTCCTCAAAGGGAAACCCTTTTAAATCTTGAAACATGGTCCTCAAGTTCCCACTCTACTTTTTCTTTTCCCAGCTAAGCATCTCTCAGGAGGAAAGGAGGAAGGAAAAAGAGAAGGAAGAGGATGGAAGGAAAGGGAGGGAGGGAGAAAAGAGAGAAGGAAGGAAAGACAAAAGTGAAGTGAGAGAGGGAGGGAGGAGAAAGAGAGAAGAAAGGAGGGAGGAAAGAGGGAAGGAAGGACGAAAGGGTAGAAGGGAAGAAGGGAAGGTGCGAGAAAGAGGGAAGTGAGGGAAGATGGAAGGAAAGAGAGGAGGAAGGAAGGATAGGATGGTGAGAGAGCGAGCTTGAGAAAAGAGCCCAAGGGGCCACATCCTGCCCCCAGGCTTGGGTTTGCCCATACCTGGACTACAGGGTTCTGGGAACTGTGGTTAAAAATGCTTATTTTTGGGAGGACAAAGTCTTACACAAACTGACACACACACACAAACACAGAGACACACACAGGCAATAGCATATTTACAGGAAGTCGCCTTTATGAATACATATAGGATTATATCTGCTGTGTGTAAGGATGTGTACCTTTACCTAATGGGACTTTCTTTATCTTTCCCCTTTGTACACCTCAACCTCTTTCTTCTGCCAACTCCCTATCTACTATACTGGGTCCCAAATTCATTGCGGAAGAGGTCACAACGGCTTGGAGGAAGTGTTTTTTTCCGGCACTGGGGGATTGTTCTTCTCTCAGATAGAGATTGCAAGACACGCTCCTGAGAATAACTTTGCCTGCAAGCTGATCAGCACAGATTTTATTTTGAAGACCTTTTCCTTACACAGAGGTGAAATGGTGAGAAACGCTTCATTTTCTAAATGTCGAGTAACTCAAGAGGGAGTGTAGAGAGACACAAAAATATTCATAAACTTTAAATCTACAGCTTGTGGATGGAAAATATTAGCTTCAGGATTAAACAGAATTTTCTCATTCTATGATATGCCTGCCCCCTCCCCAACTTGGAGTTATGTCATAATTACAAATGCTACTTTCTAGATTTAATAAGGCTTCCTTATTCTTGTCTTTGGTCCTGTAGAATTAACTGTTGTGATTAACAGAAGAAGTGTGCTGTGGATGAAATACTGAAGGAACCAATATGTTGGCAAACTGTCAATTCCCACCAGTTCTTGGCAGCATAGGCAACAAACTGGAAGATGACGAATTTCCCACAATCCCATTATGAATATTCCAACCTTCCCCATTTGATCTACTTACAATAAGTCCTCCCATCCAACTTTTCAATTTTAACAATAGTCTTTAACAATGTTATTCATTCTTAGACATCAGTGATAAAAGCAGGTTACAAGTAGTTTTCAGTGTTTCCACAGCAAGGGTTCTCCCATCTCGAACCAGTTTCAGTTTCTTATTAAGCACATTCATCTTTTTCTCAGTTTCTTTTCTACTCCTTTGCCTCACCTCTTAATTTTGGCTTACAAGTATCACTAAGCAAACAAACTGGCACAATTACTGGAGGGTAAAATGTTATGTGAGGCTGAAACAGAGATACAGATCCCAGTCTACAACATTAAGGCCACTTTAATAACAATTTTTTTCAGAATTCTCACAATATTCACCACAGTAATAGCAGGCAAGATGTTTTCCCAGTCCTGCATATCTAGCTATCACCTCCTATCTGTCTTTGCTACTGATAGCAAAACTCCTTCCATATTGATGATAATCAAATACTCCTTTAGTATTTAGGTATACATAATGTGAAATGTACACAAGAGATAATACTTCATGTGTGCTGTGAAGCATAAACTGTAGGAAGTACCTCTTAGTGAATCTCCCATAACTTTCTAATACTATAGCTCAAATTGAAAGCATATTGATCTCTATCTAGCCAGCCACTTCTGGTATTTGCAAGACCTTGGGGGCACAAAGCAGAATGTACACACACAGACACAGACTGAGGAATTATGCTGCTAAATCACACTGAGACCTAACCATTATCAGATTGTAAATACACAGATATGTACCTTAGCCAGCATGGCAAGATGTTGATTCTGAACGATGGCTGTGCGATATGTTGCCAGGCCTCCTTCCTCTAAGCTTGGAAACAGGTAGTACAAATGGACACTGAAAATGCAATAGTAACAGTCACATTAAAATCCAAAAGCTCTCAGGAAATGGATATATTTAAGAATTTCTTCCAAAATACTCTTTTTTCTCCCAAATTTGCTGACATGAAATACTGATTTTGACAGGTAAGATGGCACCCACTTCAGAACATCACTAGTCTTTAAACTATTTCATGTTACCGAGGCATCAGGGATCTCCCCTTGTCAGGGGCTTTCAAGAAAGATTTTGGAATCATAGCAGAAGCTCAATAACTGGATTGTGCTGAAATGAATACTGCTTCACTCTCCCCTACTCTTCTGGGATAAAAGTTTCATAGCAAGAAACATATTCTGGGCAAGAAACATATTTGTTTGTCCAAATTTGTTTTCTTCCCTTTTCCTGATGATCTCAACTGATTTTTCAACACTGGCAGTTAGGTTAAAGTAGTGAGTGACTTCTTAAAAGGATACAGCATTTAGAACAGTATAAAAAGAACTAAACATTGAGTTGCTGTGAGTCTTTCAGGCTGTGTGGCTATGTTCCAGAAGTTTTCTCTCCTGACATCTTCAGAGGCGTGAGGTATGTTGGAAACTAGGCAAAGTAGGTTTATATATCTGTGTAAAGTCCAGGGTGGGAGAAAGAACTCTTGTCTGTTGGAGGCAAGTGTGGATGTTGCAATTACTAAACTACTAAATTAAACATTGGTTCACCATGTCCATCATTTATCCTTTGCTATTATTATATGTCTTCCAGTGGTCTCTGACTTATGTCAACTCTATCACAGTGTTTTCCTTACAGGATCAATTCAAGAGAGGGTTTCCCATTGTCATCCTCTAAGGTTGCGAGTGTGTGACTTGCCTAAGATCAGCCATTAGTTTTCCATGGCTGAGTGGCAATTTGAACCCTAGTCTCTAGGAGGAGTAGTCCAGCATTCAAAACAAGACCCTAAGCTGTCTTTCTCACTTATCTTATCCACTTTTTTTGTATTTTTAAGCAGGGAGATTGTCACTGTGAAGGTTCTGTGCAATTTACACAGATTGCATCAGGAAAAGGTATACACTCATAGTACCAATTTTCAAGCTTCAAAAGACTGAGCGTAAAAATGTGCTATGAACGTTTACTGTAAATATAAATATGAAAAAAGCTTGTTTTTGAGCTGTCCTTCAGTACCTATTATTTTAGGGGATAAAAGCCCAGATACAGATTAATGTGAACAAAACAAAACAAAAACTGATCATCCAAAGTACCTGTTGGAAGGCAATGGGGCCATTTTTCTTTCCTTTATCTGTAACATCTTAACACTTTAAGAGCCTCTCTCTAAATAAACGGACTACTTTTCCCATTACAAGTGGACATACCTGAGATCTGGAAATGGGTTTCAAATCTGCCACTGCGGCTTTTCTTGATACTGCTTTCTGTCATAAATGACACTTATCAAGAAAATGATTTCACTAGGCTATAAAAAGTCAATTTTATGTTATTTTTAGCCATTTTTCAATACTTCCAAAATGCGGCTATGAAAGAAAAATTGGATCAATCTTCTATTAACAGGGAATATTTTAGTGATTTATTTTATGAAATTGCAACTATATGAATATGGCAGCATAGTGCCATAAGAAAGATGGGGTGCCAAGTGTACCTTTTTTGAAGTCAGGATTAATGAATGTATAGTAACACGGTGCTGTGAGAGGAGAATTTCCTTCCCATCCAAAGTTTACTTGTAAACACACATCTCACTTGAGATTACAACTTGAAAGATCAAGGAGTTTCATGACAAGAAGATGACACCTTCTAAAATGATGTATTTCTTTTATTTGCTGGTTGTAAACGTTGAAGCATTTGGCCTCAGACTAGCCGATCCTCAGTGCGGTTATGAGCAACTTTCAAATTACCTGTGATGGGGCTAAGCCATCAGCATTTCATCTCACAATAATATGGTTTAGGGCCCCAATATGGCATGAAACTTCAAAATGCCATGATGTGGATATGCAACTTTTCAAGCTCATTCTCCCCAAGGACATGGGCAGGAAACAACTTTTTCTTATAACTGCTCCATGACAATTTATACAATGGCCATGAATAGGAACAACTGATTAATCAGCTATTTAAGCAAAAAGAAAATGGCCACTTTGAACGAAGGGTGGCTATTATTGAAAGGAAAGTCCCATGCCTCCTTTTTCTCCCTTCTGAGAACCAATGGTGTGATGCCCCAATGAAAATCAACACCAACAATGGTGGATCTTGAACATGGGCTTCTGTGTTTCTTCCTCCCCTCTAGCATATGGCAGAGAATTGGAATGACAGTGTTTGCAATTTTAAACTAATCACATTGCTATGTTATATTATTATTATTATTATATTTATCCCCCACTTTATCTCTCCTGGAGGAGACTCAAAGCGGCTTGACATAAAAGCATTAGCATACAATGCTTTGTATGGGCCGGGCTGTGGCGCAGGTTGTTGAGCAGCCTGCTGCAATAAATCACTCTGACCATGAGGTCATGAGTTCGAGGCCAGCCCGTGGCGGGGTGAGCATCCGTCAATTAAAAAAAAAAATAGCCCCTGCTCGTTGCTGACCTAGCAACCTGAAAGATAGTTGCATCTATCAAGTAGGAAATAAGGTACCACTTATAAAAGTGTGGAGGCAAGTTTAACTAATTTATGAGGAAGTGCCGTCAGAGTGGATGATGAAGCAACTGCTCCCCCCTGTGGCCAGAATCGAACATCCCCTCAGGAGAAGGTTAAATTGCCTCTGCGTCTGTCTGTCTCTGTTTGATGTGTTTATGGGCATTGAATATTTGCCCTATGTGTGTATAATGTGATCCGACCTGAGTCCCCTTCGAGGTGAGAAGGGCGGAATATAAATACTGCAAATAAATAAATAAATAAATAAATAAATAAATATAGAAAATATAAATATACAAATATTAAAACAAAATTAAATATAAACAGTATTCAAAATTCACCATTAAAATCCATTAAAACATATTCAAAGTTAAAAACTAAAGCACCCCCTGACATGATCTCAAAAACCTTCTTCTTTAAAAGTCTGCCTGAATAAAAAAGTTTCAGCCTGCTGCCGTAAAGACAGCAGGGAAGGGGCCATTCTGGCTTCCCTGGGCAGGGAGTTCAAGTCGAGAGGCAGCCACCCAGAGAGGAGGCCTTCTCTTGTTCCCACCAACCAAGCTTGAGCTGGAGGTGAGACCGAGATAAAGGCTTCTTCAGATCTCAGGGCCTGGACAGGTTCATACAAAAGGATGCCGTCAGCCAAAAAGCCTGGACCAGAATCATCTAGGGCTTTAAAGGTCATAATCAGCATTTTGAATTGTGCCCAGAAACAGACTGGCAGTCAGTGGAGCTGCTGCAACCGGGGGGTTGTCTGCTCCCTATAGCCAACCCCCGTTAGCACTCTGGCTGCAGCTCTTTGGACCAGCTGAAATTTCCGAGCACTCTTCAGAGGCAGTCCCACATGGTTTGTTACAGTAATCCAGACCAGATGTAACTAAGGCATGTACTGTACCACCATGGCCAGATCTGGCTTCTCAAGGAATGTACGCAGTTGGTGCACAAGTTTTAATTGTGCAAAGGCCCTCCTGGTCACTGCTGACACTTGGGCCTCCAGGTTCAGTGCTGAGTCCAGGAGGACCCCCAAACTGCAGACGTGTCTTCAGGGGGAGTATGACCCCATCCAGCACTGGCTAAATCCCTGTTCCTTGAGCCTCCTTCTGACTGACCAGGAGCACCTCTGTCTTGTCTGGATTAAGTTTCAATTTGTTTAGCCTCATCCAGTCCATTATTGATGACAGGCACTGGTTTGGGCTCAGGACAGCCTTCTTGGGTTTAGGTGGAAAGGAGTAGTAGAGTTGGGTATAATTCATATATAGGTGGCACCATACTCCAAAACTCCGGATGACTTCTCCCAGCGGTAGTTTTATACTTGTAAAACTTTGAACAACTTCCACTGGAAGCTGACTCTAGTGTTGTGCTGGAGAACCTAAGGATTCCTATAGAGGTGTTCCTTTAGGTAAAAATATAGCAGATTTTAATTTCTGTTCTTTTCACTTTCACAGAAACCCTGAACCTCTAACCCCAGTAAATCTGGATGGCCAACTGCACTTATATAGGAATTTAACCCCTCAATACATTCTGTAGCAAATATCTGGGAGATGGAGTGATATATCTTTTGACTCCAGATATTATGACAATTATCAGGATCATCCCTGAGTCCGCCTGGGGAGATAGGGCAGGTTACAAACAAAGTATTATTATTATTATTATTATTATTATCCACACAAGATTCCACTATGAACTAGTATAGAATAGAATATTTAGAAATCAATCAAGACTGATACCCTAAACATGAGATCTAGATTTGAATGTGCATGTTGTTTTAGAACTACCAAATGTCTTTAAAAACAACAACAACACACTTTTGGGTTGCTTCTTTAAGACCACCACAAAATTTCTCAATCTGTTGTCAAAATGTCAGGATGATTTAGAAGCAAGCAGCTTTGCAAGTGCTTTCACTCCTCTAAGAGCAAAAAGAAGAGTCATCTAGTAAACACAAATTTGAAAAAGTCATGCGTGTCTATTATTTTTGGCACATTAAAAATGTTGCATAAATGTGTGTGTATATGCATTGTTAGAGGTCTCTCATATTCCTTTTCCAAACAACAATATAAAATTAGGTGGTATTATATGCTTTCAACGATTTGATATTTTGAAATATAATGAGTTCTTTTTAATGAGCTAGGCATGATTTATCACAGTACATATATTAGGCCTGAACTCGTTACATACCTCGTTAAAAATTCAACCACTGCGTCTCCCAAAAATTCCAAACGTTCATTATGGTTAATCCTGCAAACAGAGGCAAAGATTGTTACAAACGACCCTGACGTATATAAGTAACTAGCATAAGGGGGAGGGGGGAATCCAGCTGCTGGTTAATTCCTTGGGAAATAAACAGAAAGACCTAAGACTCCTGCTGTCTCCCTTCTTTAACACTGCCTCCTCAGCTGCATAGCTGTGTATATTTGTGTTTCTTCTGCATGGTACTAAAACCACAGGCAGCCTGAAAGGTAATAAGGCTGATCATCATTTGGTGTCAACTTATTAACAAAAAGGGGGAAAAATAACAATGTGCAATAGCATGCTGAGACCGGCTTTTCCACATGCTGCCATTATTGTTGATGATTTAAAAGAGATGCCTTCTCCGAAGCCATCTACAGGCTTTGGGCACCGTGTCTACAGGAAGAAAAGAAAGAATATTGTGCAGAGTTTATACCCCACATTTCATAAAATATTGTCACCCTCCCTGTCTTTTCTTACATGCTCAGTTTGCATGTGCACAACAGCAGAAAGTCACTGCTCGGTGCTTTTCATTGACAGGATCCCAGTTTCAGTCCCAGCATTTCCAAGTAGGACCAGGATAGCTGAGTGTAGCACTGACCTTGAAGAACCATTTACTTATTTAACATGTCAGAAGTGAACCGAGGGTAAAAGTAGTAATGTATTTGAAAACACAAACCAAGTTTTGTTTTGTTTTTTAAAACTTGGCATTATACTAAATGTCCTTTGACCAGTAGCTGGCTACTTGGAGTGCCTCTGATGTTGCTGTAAGAAGGTCCTCTATTGTGCATGTGGCAGGGCTCAGACTGCATTGTAGTAGGTGGTCTTTACTTTGAAGAACCATTGATCTGACTTATTCTAAGGCCGCCACCTAAGTTCTGATAGAGGTATGTGAATTTTTACTGGGAATGACTTGCTGAAATACAGAAAGGGTTGCTTGATGTAGAAGATGGAAGGAGACAGCTGAGCTGAAAACGTACAAGGTCAAAAGATTTCTAACTGTGGTTCAATAATACTATGTAACACGATTTTTTTCCTGGGCTAAAAATGCCATTTCCTATTTGGTTCTATCATAAAAACATGGAAAAGGTTTATTGAACTGCAAAAACTTTGCTTCGAAAGGTTAAAAACAGCATATATTCATTAAGGAAAATTACAAACTTTTCTGTTTCAGGTAATAGAAGGATAAAAAACAAAAAACTAAGTTTTTCGAGTATAACACTACTTTCAAAGGAAGTGCCACACAATTAAGCAGGAAATAACACTTTCAAACCAGGAACAGATTATTTTCTTCAAATTTTGTTACATAGTGTAAATAGCGGGGATGGAGATAATTGAGATCTAACGTTTATGCTGGTGTATACAAATGTACTCACGACCTGTGATCAGAAATATAACCATGGTGATCAGCATGTGATGCATGTTGTAAAAAGGTACTAAAGGACAACATGTGCTGAGATGCATCACAAGTATCATATGGTAGAGAATTTGAGGAGGATGGAACTCTCTCCCCCGGGGCTGTGGTGGAGGCTCCTTCTTTGGAGGCTTTTAAGCAGAGGCTGGATGGCCATCTGTTGGGGATGCTTTGAATGCGATTTCCTGCTACTTGGCAGGGGGTTGGACTGGATGGCCCATGAGGTCTCTTCCAACTCTACTATTCTATGATTCTATGAGGGGATGCTAAAAACCCATGCACAGACCAGCTTGCAGTTCATTCCTCTACATTTTATTTTGTATATTGATTTTTATGACTGTTTTATTGATGCTGATGTTTTATTGTTGGGATATTTGTTTTATTGTCTTGCTGTTGTTGTTATATTGTTGTGTTGGGCAAGGCCCCGTGTAAGCCGCCCCAAGTCCCTTTGGGGAGATGGGGCAGGGTGTAAGAATAAAGTTATTATTATTATTATATTACTATAAGATTCCCTGATTCAGTTGTGAAGGGAAAAAGACACTAAAATTGTGTGGTCTGACTTAAAAAAATGTGTTCATCTCTTTAAAATCTTGTGACTTCGTTTTAGGGATTTTTTCCCCAGAAATACAAGTTGATACAGCAAAGTTCTGGATGAACTGTAGCTAAAGGAGGGCCACTGAGAAGCAAGAAGAAGGTAAGGTATTATCAGGCTTAAGAAACTCCAGTGTTTACTGAATTTATGGTGGTACCATGGAAAGCAGAAAGGAAAAAAAAAATGAAGAGTGAGACACTAGAGTAGGACCCGGTATTTGTTTCATATGTGTTATTCGTGCTTTTGTACCATAACATTCATTCATATCGCAGACCCCTCCCCACGGGATGAAGCAGTGAAACAAAAGTAAAAGCAGCACAAAACCATTTGCTTTGCTGCTTCATTCCTCTGCCTTCTGTGCTTGTTGCCTCTTGCCTGCCTCAGTGCCTGCCTTGTAGCTTGCGTATTCTTTAACCTCAGGTCTCCTCTGCAGATCAAGAGGGAAACCTCTCAGAATCAGTGGTGACTTAAGCCCCTGCCTTTAAGCTCAGGTTTCCTCTGCAGATTGTGAGTAAAACGTCTCAGAATCATTGTTATCTTAAGCCCTTAGGTTAGAGGGCAGGAGCAGTGGGGAAAGAGGAAATGTTTTTAAAGAGATTTTATTTTAGAAAGAAAAAAAAAATCCTAAAATTCAGGGGATCATCCAAACCTTGTAAGAGTTGGAGGACTAAAAGTGGTAGACATGTCCTCAATATGTTGGGATTTTCACCTCTCTTGTCCCTAAAACTGAGTGTATGGGGAGCTTGGGCAGCCCGCCCATTGCTACCAATGGGACAAATGCATTTGTATATTCGGATGGTGAAACGAAAGAGCTCATTTGGATGGGTGTCAGTTTCGGAAGTGGCAGACAGACATGGAAATGAGGCCATATGAATGGAACAAACAGAAACTGGTAGTGATTTTATACAAATGCACAAGACTATGAGACACTCAGTTGTTACCATAATTCTACCTGATGTTGGAGATGGGGGGAAAGGAATAGAGTATCCCAGACGATGACATGTCTGGATGGCTAACAGGCTAAAAGGAGGCACCCTCCCCTCTGTAACACCTGCATATATATTTTTGCTGGTCCTACTTATATAAGTGCAAATCTCTTATTACATAAAGGCAGACATGGAATGGCAATTACAAATCTCAGAAGCACAGCTTTTCTAGTCAAATTAATTAAGAATGGGAAAAGGGAAGGGAAATGAATAATTGATCAGACTAGATTGCTCTTGCCCACTGGGAAGAGGGTGTAGTTCCTCCCTCCCATCACCCTAATCTTATGTAAAACAACAGCAACAACAAAACTTGTAATCTGTTTTACACTGCTGTAATTACACAATGTCTCAAGATAAATGCCAAGATTGATAGAGCACCAGTGAAGCTGGTGACTGATATGTGAAATGGCATGAGGGAAGCTGAAAGGAAAAGGCCTGCCCGTTCATCCCTATAGGTTCCTGACGGAGTTTCTTTACCTGGCCCTTTCTGAGTAGCGACGTTTTTCCCCCCAATATATCACCTGTCAAGATCAGAACTAAAGCTCGAAAAAGATACAACCACAAACCCGTAAAGCTGAAAAAGATTGTGAGGGTCATCTAGTTCAACCCTCTGCTATGCAGAAATACAAAACCAAAGCACTCTTGAATTACAGTAGAGTCTCACTTATCCAACATAAACGGGCCGGCAGAACGTTGGATAAGCGAATATGTTGGATAATAAGAGATTAAGAAAAAGCCTATTAAACATCAAAATGGGTTATGATTTTACAAATTAAGCACCAAAACATCATGTTATACAACAAATTTGACAGAAAAAGTAATTTATTACACATTAATGCTATGTAGTGATTACTGTATTTACAAATTTAGCACCAAAATATCACAATGCATTGAAAACATTGGACTACAAAAATGCGTTGGATAATCCAGAACGTTGGATAAGTGAGACTCTACTGTATATCCATCCAACCTCTGTTTAAAGAAGCTAAGTCTATCGAGCTTCACGCATTCTATTCCACTCAAAACAACAACAACAAAAAACAGTTCTTGCAGTCAAGAGATTCTTTTCAATGGCTATGCCACCTGGGGAACTTGGAAATGTTACTTGACTAGACCATAGTTCCCCAGGTGGCATAGCCATTGAAAAAAATCTCTTGACTGTGAGAGATGTATTGGATGGATGTCATTCAAGAGTGCTTTGGTTTTGTATTTCTGTAGGCATAGGTTAATGGATAAACACATCTTCTGAGACAGAAGTTGACGAGACCTTAGGCAAAAGTCAGCAGATACAACTCAGCGAGTTTTACTGAAGGGTGGATTAAGTATTTCTGTTTATAAATAGAAAAAAAATGGAAGAATGGAAGTCACTTTATCAATATATATTGGAGGGAAAGGGAAAGTGTTTATGTACAGTTCTGGAGATGAAAAATGGTGGGATATTCACTTGTAAATGTTAAAACAAACAAAAGTAAACAACTGGATGGATATAAAGTGGAAGAAAAAAAATTAAATTTATAGATAAACCAACAAAAGAGAAGCTGGAAATCCATTCTTAAAACTAATTCATGTGTATCTTGGTAGTTTTAGAGTAGTAAGTAAAGATGTAAGTTTGTTGGGCAGTTGATGTCCGTATTTATGTATTTATAGTATTATTGCTTTCCTTTTTGTGTTTTATTTCAATTAAAATTAATTATTTTAATTAAAATAAAATTTAATTTAAAATATTGGGAAAAATATGTTCATTTACAATTTGTAGTTGGTGCAAATTAGGATCCACAATCCCATTGGTTCAAAAGTACATTCATTTATAGTATGCGATTGGTGCATAGTGTGGAATAAACTGTCATTGGTTGTGGAAAAAAAAGGTTTATACATTTTTAAAAACTTCTCCCAAAAATAAATAACACTGGCCAACACACTTCAATGCCTCAAATGCTAGCTCTGTTTCTGGGCATACTGGCCCTGCTGATTACAAAAATGGCATCAGTTTTCCCTTATCAGCTCTAGTTTTTGAGATACAAAACATATGCCATGTACCAGTCGCCATCTGCTCACCCATAGAAAACCATGATAATCATATCTTAGAAACTAAAGTTGATGTGGTTTATCCAATGCAATTTTCTTGTAATATTCAATTGAGTTATTGGGAGGAGAGCAATGACCAATCTTGATAAAATAGTGAAGAGTAGAGACATCACATTGGCAATGAAGGTCTGCATAGTTAAAGCAATGGTATTCCCCAAAGTAACCCATGAGTGCAAGAGCTGGACCATGAAGAAGACTGAGCGAAGGAAGATGGATGCTTTTGAAATGTGGCGTTGGAGGAAAATTCTGAGAGAGCATTGGACTGCAAGAAGATCCAGCCAGTCCATACTCCAGGAAATAATGTCTGACTGCTCACTGGAGGGAAGGATATTAGAGGCAAAGATGAAGTACTTTGGCCACATAATGAGAAGACAGGAAAGCTTAGAGAAGAGAATGATCCTCGGGAAAATGGAAGGGAACAGGAAGAGGGGCCGACCAAGAGTAAGAGGCATGGATGGTATCCTTGAAGTGACTGGCTTGACCTTGAAGGAGCTGGGGGTGCTGACAGCTGATAAGAAGCACTGGTGTGGGCTGGTCCATGAGGTCACGAAGAGTCGGAAGCGACGGAACGAATAAATAACAGCAATTCAATTGAAACCTACTACCTTGTAACTGAAAACCGTTAGACTTGGCTCTACCCTCTAAAAAGGTCAGTATCCTCTCCTCTGAGTCTCTTTGTAACAACAACAACAACAACAACAACAACAGGTATTGAGCTACTGTATTTAATGATTGTGACCAGAATTCTCTTCACCAAGTTGAACATGCCCAGCTCCCTCAATCTCTTCTCATGTTTTATTCTCCATCCTTGTTACCATGCTCTGAACCTACATCCCAATACCTTGTTGCACTGCAACCTTAAGTGCTCTTTGGACCCAAGTATCCATGGAGCCATACTAAGATTTCAATGCCGCCATCAGCATTTACATTCAATCCTCCTCATATCACACACACACACACACACACACACACACACACACACACACACACAAAAATTAATGTATTTGTGTACCTTGAAGGGGCTGGATCATCTTGCCCAAGACGTGACATAATATTGATCAAGGTATTTATGCCTGTGAAATACAAACATTATATTAGAAATCAACAAAATGTGAACTAATCTATTGAAAAACACTTCCGTTCTGCAATGATGAGGTATAATGGACTTTTTTATTCTTTCAGAAGCTACTGCAGTATAATGCACTGTTATGGACAGTCCATTATATTCTTTCTGTTGTCCAACACACAGCTCCATCGAGTTTGTGAGCTAGCTTGATAACACTACTGTTAAACAGTGCTTCTGCTTTCAACCATGTCTGCATGGCTATGCATCAACTATCTGGTTACTATTTTTCCATCTCAGTCTTGCCATTACTCACTGTTTCTGGTTTTTTGTATCCTTCAAAGTATCTGTCCTGGTCCTGCTCAAAAGCACAAAATGCCCTATTTTAGAAACTCTGCCTTAACAAGCACATCCTGTCATCCTGATGTACTAGAGATAGTTTATCAAAAATGAATTCAGAAACCTTAGCTCACCTGCTCTGAAAAGCAGAACAGACCAAAAACTCTGCTTACTCACCGAACCATCACTTTGTCAAAGGGATTGAACATTCAGATCAAGAGAAAGCAGCATGTGAAACAGTTTCCAACTATTTTAAACAATGATGTTAGAAAGGAGAGCACAAGCACCTTTCTTCCTCATATGCATGTGATGGACTTTCCTATCTCCATATTTGGGTTGCCGGATCCCACAGTTGGATAAGGAATTTCTTGCATGGTCTGGATTCATCCCAAAGTTTAAGTGGTGACTTGGATGAGTCATGGCAAGCTAAAATACAGAATCCAAAAAGTAAAACAAACTCAGAACCATGTATTGCTCATTCAGACACTGAGATTTTAACCAAGAAATCTGTCATGAAATTGCACAAGCTGTTCAGTCAAGCAAATAACAGTAAATTATGATTTCAATATTCCTTTTTTAAATAACTGGTCCGAATTTTCACTTTTCATATAGCTTTTATTCATACAATATGCTTCCAAGGCTCTGTATGGTGACTGATATATTGTTTCAACCTCCACTAACTTTATTTAGGGAATTATCATTGGGGATTTTGAGTTATTCTCACTCTTGGTGTTACACTTTAGGGCCCTTTGTAATCCAGCTGTATTTTCTGCTATGATACACACCTCTGTTTACTGTAAATCCTATATAGGATATTATAGCTGCAATCAGTTCTCTTTTGACTCGTTATCCTCTGAAAGATTTAGGAAAAGTTATGTTTTTTGGACTAAATCAATCAAAATTCCTAAAACAGTCTGGCTATCCTAAATAGGGGTTTGTTTGGTTTTTTGGCAGTGACAGACAAAAATATAACTTTTCCAGAATCTGGCCACAACACACCAGTGTCATGTGTCACATCCAGCATTATATGTCTGGTTTCATTCCAGATTTCTCTTTTCTAATAGTTTTGTCCATCTACTCTTTTCTACATCTCACTTTTTTTCCAGCACCTCCTCTTCATCTCCCTGAATACCATATTTTAGCATAATTGATTTATACATCAATTCACAAACTCTTATTTATTTATTGGTGGATAGGAAAATGTGATTTTTACATTGTTTTTTTTAAAAAAAAACCTCAGTAATATTTTGAATATTAATTTGTTTGTATTTTTATACAGTAACCTTTTGTATATTTCACCTGTTTCTATCTCTATGTATTTTACCCATTATCTGCTTTAATTTCCTTGTAATCCAACTTGGGAGAAACATCATTCAAATCAAGAGAGAAATAAAACATTTCTGTATATACTCATATAAGTCCAGAAATTTTAGTCAAAAAGTGACCCCAAAAACATGAGTTTATATTGACTTGTCAATGTAAATACTGTACTTTACATTTACTCTCTGAGTTCTCATCTTTCACCAGAGTAACATGATGGAAAGTGAGAACTTAGTTCATCCTGGGAGAACCTAAAAGAAGCACTGACCACATTTATCATTTCAACATTGTTTCGGGCCTTTTTGAATGCCTAGGTAGGAAAATAGCGGCCCTCTCAACCTATCCCTGGGTCGTATCAAAAACCATAATTATGCCCCCCAAAACCTGCCCACGACTTATACACAAGGTCAACTGAAATTGATAATATATGGTATATTTATATCTCATTTTTCTCCGATAGTCTCAAAATGATACACATGGGCCTGTTTCTTCCTACTCTAATCTCACAACAACTTCAAAATAGAGGTCAGGTTGGGTGTCAAAACCATAAAAGTTTAATGGCTCAAGTTTGTTCTTGAATCTGGACCTGCTTAGTCCAATACTCTGGCATTTCTTCTCTTATGTTCAATTAGGCACGCTCCTAGTTCTGTGCCCACCAAGGGCCACTTCAAGATTTAAATTCCTGCTGTCACAGATGGCTTTCATGGCTCCCCAACTGGTTGCCTATATTAGTCTCCACTCCTAAATCAGGCATTCCAGGATCCCAGCTCCAGGCTATACAAATGTGGGAAAATATTAATCCCTTCCATTTACCCAAATTTGGATCTCTCAAGTATACAAACTGTATTATAAAATCTATGGAATTGAGCACTAGCTTACCTGCAATAAGCACCGGTCTTTAAATATATAGCCAATCAGTTTATCCAAATGCATGAGGCATTGATGGTAGCGGATGTGGTGAGTGAGGACTGGAAGCATCATTGCATGCTACAGACAGAGAGACCATTCATTGTTATTCTTATCTGCACATGGCTTCACATTTACCACATATATTTCAGGCATTCAAAGAGCTTCACATACACTGGGGTAGCCGGAATCTAAGAATTTCCAAATGTTTAAGACCTACATTTCTATACAATATATCAGTACACCTACTAGTGCAGTGGTTCCCACTGATGGACCCCAAGAACTAAAATATGGCCCACGGCCTCACTGTTACTACACTGTTGCAACGAGTTCAACTGGTCTCGTGAAACCTTCTTATAGTGCTGTGGCAACTGGGATGTTGGGAGGGGAGAAGCTGACTACCCATGAAAGGGATGACAACAAGCCTTCTGACTGCTGCTTCACCTCCTCTTCCCTTCCCCTGAGTGGAGCCATTCCATGTGGCGCCCAGAAGCAGAAGCACCTTGGTGTCTTCGTTTTTAGACCTATTCCTGGAGTGATTTGGAGTGCTGATTAAAAAAATTGCATTGGATAAATTACATCAGCTCTAGATTATTAAATATGGTTTTCTGTGGGCAACTACTGGATAGCATATATTCTGTATCAGAAATAGAGATGATGTGGTCTATCCATGCACTTTTCTGAATCAGCCCTTCAAATAACCAAACAGAATCTAAAGTTGGCCAAAAACTGATTCTTAACCTTTTTGGTACTAATGTTGGAAAGTGGTCTCTGGTCAAAGTGGGCCCTGGTCAAGTGGTCCCTGGCCAAAAAAGGTTGGGAACCACTGTACTAGTGAGACACTGGGGTGGGGGTGGGGTTCCAATGAAGTAGTCATTCTAGTCTCCATAAAAGCATAAAAAGGAGAAAAGGATAGGGAAAACAAGAAATGTCACAGCTCCTTTCAGAACAACTCGTTTTTATTTTAGCATGACTTTTTGCAAATATAAACCCACTTCTTCAGATAAAGTCCAGAGCAATATAATAGCCTCAGATATAAAGCACATTTATAAAATTCCCCCAACTGCATAAATATGCTTTATACCTGAGGCATTCCCCAGTCTTACTCTACAATATGAAAGAATGTCCAACCACAATCTAAAAACAGGGCGAAAACAAGCATTGCTCATGTGTCTGTTTAAATATTCTGGATAACAGGAATGGGAAACCTGTGCTGGGCTCTAGGACCTGTGAATCCGAGCCAGTATGGTCAGTGGTCATGGATGATGGAAAACTATGTTTGAAGGGTCACAGGATCTCCACCTCTGAGAGGTTATTTGTTTCAGCTCTTAGAGTTGAATAAAAGATCATGCATTTACGAATACTGGGTATGAACAAGTTTATGAACTGGTCGACTCTGGTATTCCAAACAGAGGTTTTTGTTTAGGTCATAACAATGGGGTTATCCACTTCATAGGGACAGTATATGTGAAGAAAGGACCAAGAAACTTACAAACACTGAGAAGGAGGCATGGGATGACATATTTATAAGTCAGGAAGGAGATCAAACTGGAGCTTGGAAAAGGTTTTGGGGAAGGGGTGAACTACATCACCCAGAATTTCCCAGCCCACATGTCTAAAGTCCATGTAGTCTGGGAAATCTGGAAGCTCTAGTTTAAAAAATGAACTTCCCCAAGCCTCATGGTTGAAAATAAGCCTTTGTGAATTTCCTCTGGAGATTTTCCATGCGTAGGGTCTGTCCCTGCTCCAGACACGGATCGTGTCCCACGAAGCTTGTTCACAATATATTGCCAGTGGTTGATTTAAAGTCATTAAACTGAAGCTATTATGATATTGAAGCAATCTGTTCAACCGGGAATGGAAGAAAAATAGCAAAGCAGTCATTTCAAACCACTCTGCATTAAACTTGCCCACAGCCTTGATAAAGACTCATTCAATTTTACCACTCTTTAACCTAGCGGAAAGCAAAACGGAAAAACACCAGTAGCAAGCTTTCATTAAAAAAAGAAAGAGAGTCCGAGAACACGAGAGAGACTCTTCCTTTTGACCTCTCCTTGGGGAAATATAGCTATATATCTCAAAGACAATTGATTCTGCAATATAGCATAGCCCTTGCTCTTTGGCGCCTTGCTGCCTTTCCACACAAAAAAGGAACGGAGAAAAAAACAAAAGCCCAACACCATCTAACTAGGCAAACCACAAAGGCATTTGAGGCTCTGCACAATTCAGTTTCCAAGAGTTAAAAGCCAGAAATATGCTATTTGACTTGGATTCTCCATTAGCACACTTATTCTAGAAACACAAAACTATGAAGGAAACATCTAGGGAGGAGGTTAGAAATGCATCTATATGAATTCCCACTTATTTGTCTCAGTCTCAAAACAACTAAAGAATCAAAAATTAACAAGGCGGAGAAAATGAGGTGCACTAATAATCCCTCTTGTTCCATTGTCCAACCAAGCTTTTTCCTCACTGTTGTCAACACATTGATCGCTCTATGAAAACAATATTCCTCAACCAATATGTAGCCCCCACCCCTTTTATATATGGGATAAATCTATGCCCTCTTTGATTTCTTTTGTTGCTTTTTAAACAAATGTATGCACGTATGTGCATGCTTTTCAAATTACATGCATTGCTTGAATGAACCCTCCCCAGTTCTAACTTAAATGTGTCTAATCAATGTTTGTGCACATTTACAAATGTGGACATCTTTTTCAGCATGCTTTTCAAATGGCCGCTCCCCCCCCCCCCATTGGTGGTTGATTGATTTACTGCTGTATTCACTCTTGTTTTATTGTCTTACTGTGTATTATTATTTTTATATATATTGTTCAATGTATTTATGCTGTTGTTTTTGTAAATTGTGCTAGTTGGGCCTTGCCCCATGTGAGCTGCCCCGAGTCTCCGTGGGGAGATGGTGGCGGGGTACAAATAAAGTTTTATTATTATTATTATTATTATTATTATTATTATTATTACAGTAGAGTCTCACTTATCCAACACTTGCTTATCCAACGTTCTGGATTATCCAACGCATTTTTGTAGTCAATGTTTTCAATATATCATAATATTTTGGTGCTAAATTCGTAAATACAGTAATTACTACATAGCATTACTGCGTATTGAACTACTTTTTCTGTCAAATTTGTTGTATAACATGATGTTTTGGTGCTTAATTTGTAAAATCATAACCTATTTTGATGTTTAATGGGTGTTTTCTTAATCTCTCCTTATTATCCAACATATTCGCTTATCCAACGTTCTGCCGGCCCGTTTAGGTTGGATAAGTGAGACTCTACTGTATTATTATTATTATTATCTGCTGCAATAGATCACTGTGTACCTTTCAGGACCTGCAAAGCCTAAAAAGTCAGTTAAAAAGAGAGATAAAATGAGATATCTGTCAGAGCAATTCCTTGCACATCCCCAATTATTCTCATTCAGTTCACTTACTTTCAAGTAGAATCCAAGGAAGGACTATTATCAGGGTCTCTTAACCTTTCTGAATCCCAAAATGTACACTAAAATTGAGAAGCTAGAGCACTGGTTCTCAACTTGTGGGTCCCCAGGTGTTTTGGCCTACAACTCGTAGATATCCCAGCCAGTTTACCAGCTGTTAGGATTTCTGGAAGTTGAAAGCCAAAACATCTGGGGAGCCACAGGTTGAGAACCACTGAGATAGAGGCTCTGCCCTAAAGCATTAGTGTCTCTGTGTGCATATGCCTTTATATTGCCTATTAAGGCATGGTGAACAGAGTTTCAGGTTCTAAACACATGGCCAAAATAGCTTTTCTCCACCAACTAGCCAAACAGAAAGAGATTCAACTCACCTGACAGACATCTGAGCGAATGCCAGTTTTCCAGAATCCTTGGCTGCTCAGCTCAACAGTCACTTCACGTCGCATGGTGTTTTTCTGCCTGATCTTCTGCAATGCTTCCTTTAAAGAGAGAAAAAAATGCCACTTTGCTGAGAAATGCAAATCTTCCCTCAAGAGTATAGAGGAAGGATGAGGAACAAGTAACCTTCCAGTTGTTGTTGCGGTTGTGTGCCTTCAAGTCATTTCAGACCGATGGTGACCTTAAGATGATGATAGCATAAAGTTTTCTTGGCTAAATTTATGCCAAAGAGGTTAGCCTTCCTCTATTAGATGAAAGAGTATAACCTGTCCAAAGTCACTCTGTGGGTTTCCACGCCTGCGTGGAGATTTGAAACCTAGTCCTGGTCCAATGATCAAACCACTACAGCATACTGGATTGCAAATCTTAACATCATACTATTTGATATAATAGGCAGAGCTTACTAGGGCCCCTTCAACACAGCTGAATAAAATCCCACATTTTTTGCTTTGAACTAGAATATATGGCAGTGTGAACTCAGATAACCTAGTTCAAAGCAGATATTGTGGGATTTCTTGCCTTGATATTCTGGGTTATATGGCTGTGTGGAAGGGCTCTAAGAGTCACTGTTCAACAGCAACTGAAGAGTCACACATTCCATACTCCTGATACAGAGAAAAGGTGTAAGAATAGACTTTCTAGATACCTTAATAACTTTCACCTGTCATTTGGAATTGTCTCTACATATAAAAGTCAAAGTATGTATGTATGTTGGTTTGTTGGTTGCTTTTTACCACAAAGGTTCCTACATGGTTTGATGGATCTGGATCCGACTTGGCCCATATAGCCTTCATTACCCAATTTTAAAAATGTGAGGGGTTTAAACTAAAAAACTAAACTATACTCTTTGTGCTCAAAGCGGAGGAAAAGAAAAGGAACAAAGCAGATTAGCTGTGACTACGTGAAAAATTGGCGGTTGCCAGGTGAAATGTCCCTCTTGTTATAGCTCAGCCAGGGGCTGATGGGCTCATTGGGGCTGATGGGCTCACTGATGAATCAGAAGGGATTGTAGGATTTCCTGGGGTTGAGAGTGATGAAGAATCAAGCCCGGTTCAAAATGTTGATGATTCAGGCCAGGGAAATGAAACTGACTCAGACAGAGCCACTCCATACCTGGCTAAATTTAAATGAAACGTGGGCATGGAAACCTACCTCTTTTTTACACTTCCACCATATATTAGAAAATTTTTTACCCAGGCTAGATTCGAGCAACTCGACATTAACTCTAAGCTAGGTAGACGTCAGAATATCCCCTATACGAAGAGAACCTGTGGGTGCCGTGAGGTAGATGCAGAAGTGGAGGACTCAGAACACTTTTTCTTAAAATGCCCCTATTACAACAGGATTCGATCTTTCTATTTAGAGCCTTTGCTAGAGAACCATACTCATTTAGAGAATAAGGAGAAATTGCACATCCTTCTACAGGGTTCAGATAAAAACTTTATTTTAAAACTGACCCTTTTTACGCAAAAAGCGCTGGCCATCTGCGAGAAGATGGAAGCGGAGAGCTGTAATATTAATGCCAATAACAAAATTCAAATTTAAAATTTACTATGGACAAGCCACTAGTTTTACTTACCCTTGCCCCCGCTTAAACCTTACCTTAAGGGAATAATTAATTTTTAATCTTTTTATTCTGTATTTGCACAACTACCTAGTAGTGGGTTGGTAGGCTAGTAGGCTGGGATGCTTTGTATCTATACATGGTTTTACATGTATGTACTGTATGTATGGGTAAGTGTGTACATTTTGTATATTTCACATGTTTTGATATGGTCAAAATTGACTAATCAATAAAGAGTTGTTGTTGTTGTTGACTCAGACAGTATAGATCTCCAAGAAACAACATCTATAGATAAGGGGTCAGATGATGAGCTAACTGAAATGGAAAGTTCTCAAGGAAATGCACCTGACATTATGGAGATTAGCAAAAGCCTTCGTTTACAGTTCAGAGTCGAGAAGAGGCTCCGTAGGTCTGAGAGAGACAAAATTTGCGGCAAGTGAAATGCGTTCATGAGTGCTTATTAAAATGCCTGTTGTTTACCCTAGAATCAGTTCAGGCAACATTGGCTTTTGAGGGAAAAGCTAGGCCTGATTCTGGGGTCCCTTCAAGTCTTGGCTTTGGATTTAGGTATCTTGGAAGGGCTATATTATTGTGCTATGATTCCTGCTCAAGATTTCTAAGAGTACCTTTAGTTTATGGATTTATGCTGTACTTGTGATTTTTGGCTATTCTTGAACTGTGTTACTTTTGGATTTTTATGAGACATTTAGATTCTGTCTGGATATCTTCTATTGCTAATCCTCTTTTGGATCATACCTCTTCTTTCTTTATTCTGGCTTTTTTCCTTATTTTTTTTGTATTTTTACACTAAACTGTTTGATTAGACTGTGGACTCTTGTTTGGTGCTGTGGTCATAAGTGGCTCCAGAAATGGGGTGCAGCAGCTCTGTGGTGTCACTAGGAAAGAATTGGGAACAAAGTGATCTAGCTGCTGCTAAGTGATGTGTATATGAAGGGAAGGGAGGGAGAACTAGAAGAAAGGAAGGGAAAAGGAAAGAAGGGAGAATGGGGAAGAAAGAACAAGGAAGGAAGAGAAAGGAAAGAAAGAAAGAACCACAAAGAGAGCCTGTTAAAAGAGAGAACATTTCAATCAAATCAGTGAGCAATCAAATCAGCAAAAATTAAAACCTCAAATGTGGAGGGACAACTGCATTTCCAGTATCCCTAAACACAGTGTTTCTCAGCCTGGGTCGGGACACCTGGGTGTGTTGTGAGGGGGTATCAGAGGGATTGCCAAAGACCAGTATTTTCTGTTTTGGTTTCATGGGGTTCTGTGTGGGAAGTTTGGCCCAATTCTATCGTTGGTGGGGTTCAAGGGGCTCTTTGATTGTAAGTGAATCCAGTGTTCTCTGGATATAGGTAAACTAAAATTCCAAAACTCAAGCTCAATGCCCACCAAACCCTTCCAGTATTTTCTGTTGGTCATGGGAGTTCTGTGTGCCAAGTTTGATTCAGTTCCATTGTTGGAGGAGTTCCTAATGTTCTTTGATTGTAGGTAAACTATAAATCCCAGCAACTACAACTCTCAAATGACAAAATCAATTCACCCCGCCCCAACCCTACCAGTATTCAAATTTGGCCTTATTGGATATTTGTTTCAAATTTGGTCCAAAGAATGAAAATACATACTACATATCAGATATATACACTACGATTCATAACAGTAGCAAAATTATAGTTATGAAGTAGCAACAAAAATAATTTTATGGTTGGGGGTCACCACACCATGAGGAACTCATATTAAGGGATCGCGGTATTAGGAAGGTTGAGAACCACTGCCTAAAGAAGACATGCTAAAATGCCCGGTTCCAACAGGGCTGCTAGAAGTCCTTGGGAACTGGGACCAGATTAATTCATCCAGAGGAAAAGAGTGTGTCATAAGAAAGGTTAAATATTATTACATTTTACATGGCATACGCTTTTTGCGGACTGCAGTCCACCTTCTAAGGTAACTCAGCATTATCGGCACATTGCAGATGAGGACCTGAGAAACTACTTCACACTAGAGCTGACATTTGAACCAGAGAAACATTCACGGGAAAAGCAATCAGCCCAAGAGATAAAATCTGGAAACAGAGATCTACTGTAGCAAGTGATAAATGTCAAAGCAGCTCTTTCTCCTTTTGCCACAAAATGTAATCACTCGTAAACCCTATCTGCTACAATTTCAACAATAACTAATTCATTATTCCTTGGAGATCTTTTTTTTTTTTTAATAAAAATGTTATCATCTTCATTTGTTCTCCAGTACAGCAATGTAAGACTTCACTAAAGTTAAAGATAGTCTGTTCCAACAGGGGGAAAAACACATCCTTCTTCAAAATGATAGGATGGGAGTTTTAGCACTGCGTTACAGAGGGAAAAGCCCAAACGATTTTTTCTTTGGATTTAGGGTGCAGACTTGACAAATTCTTACTAAAAATGTGTCTCATTTGCACTTCCAGATACTTAATTCTAAGCAAACATTCTCAGCTCACAATGTCAAAAATGCGAGAAATAAGAGCAGGAATCATCTTGCAATTTTATGCTAACCTAACTGGGAATTACACAAACACAGCAGCGGCTTTTCCTGGCATTGTATTAGGGGGCATTCGATACCAACTAATACCACACTTTTATCAAACTGTACAAGAAATTATTGTTAGCATCCAAGTGAAGCCCTACTTCTGAACCAAACTGTTGCATACTATATATAACAAACTAGACAAGCTGGTTGTAAAGAAACATAGAGCTCTTGAGCAGGATCACAATCCTTATCAGGTTGAAACACATTGAGTGGCTCCAGTTATCTTCTCCAACTGGCAGATTGGCTTCCAAAAATAGAAGGTTTTGTGTGTGTGTGTTTAAACAGAGAATGTGAGGAAAGAGAAAAATCCTATAATATGAATGGGAGGCGTCTATTCAAATAGCCCTGGTTTTCACCAAGGAAAGGAAATGCATTATTATTATTATTATTATTATTATTATTATTATTATTATTATTATTATTATTATTGAATCATAGAACCATAGAGTTGGAAGAGAAGGGGCCTCTACCACACGACGGGGCAGAGAGTTCCACTGATGAACAGCTCTTACAGTGAGAAGTTCTTCCTAATGTTCAGGTGGAATCTCCTTTCCTGTAGTTTGAAGCCATTGTTCTGCAGCCTAGTCTCCAAGGAAGCAGAAAACAAGCTTGCTCCTTCCTCCCTGTGACTTCCCCTCACATATTTATACATGGCTATCGTGTCTCCTCTCAGCCTTCTCTTCTGCAGGCTAAACATGCCTGGCTCTTTAAGCTGCTCCCCATAGGGATTGTTCCCTTGATCATTTTAGTCGCCTTCCTCTGGACACATTCCAGCTTCTCAACATCTCCCTTCAATTTCAGTGCCCAGAATTGGAAATAGTATTCCAGGTGTGGTCTGACCAAGGCAGAATAGAGGGGTAGCATGACTTCTCTGGATCTAGACACTATACTCCTATTTATGCAGGCTTTTGGCTTGGCTTTTTTGCCACTGCATCGCATTGCTGGCTCATGTTTAGCTTGTTGTCCACATGGACTCCAAGATCTTTTTCACATGTACTGTTGTCGAGCCAGACGTCCCACATTCTGTGTCTTTGCATTTCATTTTTTCTGCCTAAGTAGAGTATCTTGCATTTCTCCCTGTTGAACTAACTGTTGTTAGTTTCGGCCCATCACTCTAATTATTATTTTGTTTATATTTATGTTTCTTTATACTCCGCTTTTTATCTCCACAAGGAGACTCAAGGCATCAGGTTAGTCCAGCATTATTTTTAAGTATCCCAGAAACTAACAAATAATTGTGATGTCTTGTCAATGTAAGCTGTTTTATAATTTATTGAGTTTGCTTTTGATTTGCTCTTACATTACTGTTGGCATTGAATGTTTGCCACTGTGTATTTTGTTGTAAGCCACCCTGAGCCCCTTCGGGGAGACAGAGCGGGCTATAAATAAAGTTTCATTCATTCATTCATACTTAATAATCCACTGGAAATTGACCATTGGCCCATCAACTATTCATACTTTACCTTCCATACATCTTTTGCATCAAAGCTAGACCTGGGAAAAGTTATTGGCTGATGATAATGGGAGCTGTAGTCCAAAAATTAATTCCCCCCCCCCCACTCCTCAAATTCTGCTCAAAACATCCTGTTCTTAAAATGTAATAGGCAGATGGAACAAAGGTATTAAGATCCTCACAATCCTAGGTAATAAATAAAATATGTAAACAACATGTAATTTCCAAAGAACTAGGCCAATATGTTCTACTGCCTTCTTTTAAAGGTTCAACATTTAAATTTACTTTTAAACTAAGACAGCAACGTTTAAAAAAAGCGTTAGATTCAAAGACATGAATGAGCTTGGGCAAAATAACAACACACCTCTCTTTGCACCAGTTTCTGCTTATCAGCCTGCTTCACTTTGGGGCTGTTAGCCAGCAGGTGACGCAGCTTCACATAACTCTTCCAGAGTTTCTGGTACCTGACAAGGAGTGGAAAATGGGAGATGGTGAGAGGAGAAGAATTGATCCAAAAATGACATCACAATGCACAATCTGTTTCACTGAGAACATTAATTATGTAGCAATTCCATATAAAAGCTAGTCTTAAGACAGAGCAGAGCAATTTCATCCCAATGTCAGGTATATCTGGGGTGGGGAATCTGTGCCCATCTATCAATTATTGCATTCTATCTCCCATCAGTCCCAGCTAGCATGGCCCATAATCAAGAATGAAGGGAGCTAGAGTCCAACACCATCTGACGACCTGCAGATCCATCTCATAACTTGCAAAAAGAATCAGAACATATAGTTGCTTGGAGCTGGATCTACACTGCCCTATATCCCAGGATTTGATCCCAAATTACCTGATGATCCCATCTTATCTGGCAGTGTAAACAGTTCAAAGTAAATAATCTGAGATCAGATCTTGGTATATAGAACAGTGTAGATCCAGCCTGGGTCAAAGCCCAGAAATCTCCCAAAACCAGACTAACATTTGCATTTTTACATTAAAAGAGAAATTGTGTCTGAGGTAGAATATATTATGTTTGAATTCCACTACAGTAGTGCTGAACTATCACCTCAGCTTTCCAAACTGTGTGTCACAATAAATGGCTGCAGTATGTAGGTTATGTTGTGTGAATACAAAAGAGAAACCTCCAAGGCTCTTTCTACATTGCCATATAATTCAGATTATCAAAGCAGATGATCCACATTATATGCTTTGAACTGGACTATTTGAGTCTACACTGCCATATAATCCAGTTCAAAGCAGATAATCAAGATTTTATATGGCACTGTAGAAAGGGCCTGAGTCGATGTGAAATAAGCAATACCACTGCAACATGGAAGCTTAAAATGCTTGAGGACAAAATGCGAGTTTCTTAATCTAATAATCTAACATGAAATATTCAAAGGCTGTGTTCATCTCATCAACTTCATACATCTCATTAAAATGGAAAGTAGTTATTTTATTGGTGTTATACAATTTTTTAATTCTTGCATATATTTACATATTGTTACTCAGAAATGACAAAATCTTAGAAATGTATGCTTTTATATTATAAATCACACGCACACATACACACACACATATATAAATAAATAAAAAGATTGTCATGTTGTGTCCCCATACAATCCATTATTACTATCTATTGTAATATCTGTCTATTATAAGGAGTTGGTTTAACCTCCAAGTTGCCGGCAAATCTGAATTATGCTGTTGCATGAGGTGTGCCACCAACATAAAATGTTTGAAAAGATCTGATTCATACAGTAAGAGGATATACCCACAGTTCTTCATGTTGGAAATAACTGTACGTTGAATTTGGTGACTGCAAAAGGCATATAAATTTGGCGTTTTGGAAAAATTGATCATAAGGTAGGTATTTTTTCTTGTCTGGGGTGGAAAGACCTTGAAACTCCAATGTGAGAGAAAGCAAAACTAACACATTTCCCTTCCTAATCACAGGAGCAATTTTTGGACTACCTAGGAAGGTGATAAGTAAATGGAATTCCACTTTAATGCCTCCCACAGCAGCACGAGATATCACCACTGGGAAATAGTTTCTCATCTTTTGATAAATGTGACTTGTTTATTTTATTCCTTGGGTCTAAATGTTTTAGAAATGTGACTTCTGAAGTGGATCCTGGATGCTACTCATGTATTTTGTCTCAAGAAGAAAACAAACTACTTTCATGTAACTAACATTGAAGAGAACTGAACTAATACTGAAGAGAAACTGGTATGTTTGTGTGTCGGCATATGTTTAAGTACAGCAGTTTCAATATTGTATGTATTCTAGTCATAGTATTGAGAAATTAGAACAGACGCCCATGTTTTGAAATCTAAAAAAAGTGGGGGAGAGGAGCAAACACCTTCATTAAGACAAAAGAAGAAAAAGTATTGAAAACCTATTATTACTATGCAATATAGGGTGTTTGAAAAAGAACTCCCTAGTTTTAATGTGTTTTAACTTAAAACTAGGGAGTTCTTTTTCAAATACCCTGTATAAAACAACCACTGGCTGGAAAAAAAAATCACATGAATTGTGTAATTTGTCACTCAAATGTAAAAATCAGAACAAACCATACACTGCACTTTAGGCAAGTTGTACTATACATAAAATTGAGTTATTTTGCAATGTCTTCATTCGGTGATCCAGAGAATTAAAACAAAAGTGTGTGTTGTCGAAGGCTTTCACGGCCAGAATCATTGGGTTGCTGTGAGTTTCCCGGGCTGTATGGCCATGTTCCAGAAACATTCCCTCCTGATGTTTCGCCCACATCTATGGCAGCCATCCTTAGAGATTGTGAAGTCTGTTGGAAACTAGGCAAGTGGGGTTTATATATCTTACCATACATCAAGGGAACCACTGACTGCATAGGGAAGCTGATGAAGGAACACAACCTATAAATTATCTACAGACCCACTAAGAAAATCCAACAAATGCTACGTTCAGCAATAGACAAGAGGGATCCTCTCACCTCTGCAAGAGTCTACTGTATACCAAGAAGCTGTGTACAAGTCTACATAGGGGCCACCAAACGCAGCATTGCCCAAACACGAATCAAGGAACATAAAAGGCACTGCAGACTAACTCAACCAGAGAAGTCAGCCATAGCAGAGAACTTGATGAACCAACCTGGACACAGCATATCATTTGAGAACATAGAACTCCTGAACCACTCTAACAACTACCATGTCAGAAATGCCATTGAAATCCACAAGCATGTGAACAATTTCAACAGAAAGGAGGAAACCATGAAAATGAACAAAATCTGGATACCAGTATTAAACAACTCTAAAACCAAGACAGTAAATAAATAACATCACTCAGAAAACAGAGGAATTCCAAACATGAAACAATCAGGGCCAGCTAACACCTCCCAACAAAGGATTCCCCAGGCAGGAAGAAGCCAGGCTTTGAAGCTGCAAGGCCATTCAATGCTAATCAAGATGGCCAATTGCAAAATTCACACTGTCCTCCAATAGACAAGAGTTCTTTCTCCCACGCTGGACCTTCCACAGATATATAAGCTCCATTTGTCTAGTTTCCAACAGACCCCACAACCTCAGAGGATGCCTGCCATATATGTGGGTGAAACATCAGAGATAATGCTTCTGGAACCTGGCCATACAGCCCGAAAAACTCACAGCAAGACACAAAAGTGTGTGTTCATAATCATTTCAGCAGAGATAGGCATTTCTACAGCAGAGCATCAACAGAAAAGCTGGCTTAAGCTGAGGCTTTTAACCTCAGGCTTGACAATAATAGCTTACTGTGGGTCTCCAGCGTAACTGAGCTGTGCAGGTCTTATCCCGAAGTGGACAATAATGGGGAAAGTAATCACATCAGGGTTGAACTGCTCACGATCCAACTGATCAATACGAACCGAGCTGGGCTTCTAGAGACAGAGGAGGGAAAAGATCAAAGAGTTAAATTCAATTAAGAGCAACTCTGTTGTCAGTTATAGAGTTACAGGCATGGCCAACTTCCCGGAAAAAAAAAGTAGCATCTTCATGTGGGAACTGCTACTATGGAACAGAGGAGAGGAAAGTCTAAAATCAATCATGTTCCCTTCCTGTGGCAAATAAATCTGTTTTCATCTGTCTTGTTTTCCAAATATGCTGTGAGTCACTTTAAGACTCATTACTGAGAGAAAGGCTACAGAAGGCGGAGATGAAGTGGGAAATAGACCCTCTCAGAGACTATATAAAGTGGGCACGCTGTATTTGCAGGCTCCACACTCACAAATCCCACCACGGATAAAAGAATACACACACACACACACACATGTACATACATTCATATAACAGAAATTCTTCAAAACGCTAGCACAAATACTATTATGGGTGGCTCTTCACATGAGAGGGAAAAAGACAGAGTGACCAGCAGCCCCCGTAAATGCAGAAGACCCGATATCCACATAACCATCATTTAATAAAATAGGAATTGAACATCCTTTTTTTCATATATGCATCCTGGAATCAAACCTTACGGATACAGCGGACCCACTGTATCTCCAACCAATTTTATCTTTCATTTTGTGTCATGTCATTTTAAAACTATAAGTCTGTGGGGTTGAGAGAATCAGTTTGAGTTTAGACTAAAATTCTAGGAGACTAGGGGGGCATCTGGAGGGAAGGATATTAGAGGCAAAGATGAAGTACTTTGGCCACATAATGAGAAGACAGGAAAGCTTGGAGAAGACAATGAAGTTGGGGAAAATGGAAGGAAAAAGGAAGAAGGGCCAAACTAAGGGCAAGATGGATGGATGGTATCCTTGAAATGACTGGCTTGACTTTGAAGGAGCTGCGGGTAGCGACAGCTGACAGGGAGCTCTGGAGTGGGCTGGTCCATAAGGTCACAAAGAGTCGGAAGCAACTGAACAAATAAACAACAAGGGAGCATCTACAAAGTAAAGTTAATACAATTTGATATCACTTTAACTGCCAAGACTTAATGCTATGGAATCCTGGGATTTGTAGTTTGGTGAGTTACCAACATTCTTTGGCAGAAAAGGGTAAAGAGCTTGTAAAACTATAACTCGGTCTCAGCCAGGTCTCGGCGGTGGTTAGTGTCCATATCTTGGAAAGTCTGACTTGGCCACGGTGGTCCACGCTCGTGTTACATCCCAAATAGATTACTACAACATGCTCTTCGCGGGGTTGCCTTTGAAGACTGTTTGGAAGCTTCAATAAGTCCAACGGGCGGCAGCCAGGTTGGTCACCGGAGCGGCGTACAGGGAGCGTACCACCCCACTGTTACGTCAGCTCCACTGGATGCCCGTCTGCTACCAAGCACAATTCAAAGTGTTGACTTTAGCCTATATGCCCTAACAGTTCTGGCCCAGCTTACTTGTCCGAACATATCTCCCTCTATGATCCACCTCGGAGGTTAAGATCATCAGAGGAGGCCTTACTCTCGATTTCTCCACCCTTGCAAGGGTGATTGGTGGGGACGAGAGACAGGGCCTTCTCAGTGGTGGTCCCTCATCTGTGGAACTCCCTCCCTAATGAAATCAGGGCAGCCCGCTCCCTCCTGTCCTTTAGGAAAAAATGTAAAACATGGATGTGGGACCAAGCATTCAAGCAGCAGATGCAGCAATAGTAATGAGAATGATTTATGTGACTGACAATGGACAGACATGGATTAGGACTTGAATTTGTGTAATTTTAAAAGGATGCTTTCATAACTACCCTGTTTCCCTGAAAATAAGACATCCTCAAAAAATAAGACCTAGTAGAAGTTTTGCTGAATTGCTAAATATAAGGCCTCCCCCGAAAGTAAGACCTAGTAAAGTTTTTGTTTGGAAGCATGCAGGATCGGTAAATGTACATACCATAGATTGTTGTACGTGGAAATAAAGGTAGTAACAAGAAATAATAATATAATAACTTTACTCTTGTATCCCACCTCCATCTTCCAGAAGGGACTCAGGGCAGCTTACACAGGGACAAGCCCAACAACAACATAAATTTACATACAAACAGAAATTTAAAACAGTAATTTTAAAACAGTATAGCAATTAAATATAATATAGAAATTCTTGAAAGGATTCACAGTTTGGTTATGCTGGTCTGTGATGACAACTACTGTACAGTAGATAATACATTTTCATTTTTAAACAATTCAACCATAAATTTGAATTCTTTGTGGAAAAATAAGACATCACCTGAAAATAAGACCTAGTGCATCGTTGGGAGCAAAAATTAATATAAGACACTGTCTTATTTTCGGGGAAACACGGTAGTTAGACTATTTTTTTAACTATCTGTTTTAATTGTAACTGTTTTATATTTGTTGTGTTTGGCATCTAATGGTTTCTGGTTCTGAAGCTGCCCTGGGTCCCCCCCTTCCTGTGAGTGAGAAGGATGGGATATAAATGTATGACATAAATAAATAAATAATAACTCTGATGATGCCATAGCATTAAGTCATGGCTGTTGAAGTGGTGCCACACTACATTAATTCTACAGTGCAGATGCACCCTAGGACTCAGCCATGAAAACTTGCTGGGTGGTTTTGGGCACATCACACTCTCTCGGCTTCAAGGGAAGGCAAAGGCAAACCTGGTCTTAATATATCTTGTCAAGAAAACCTCATCATATCTTAAGCCAGAAGCACCTTGAAAGGAGCCTCTGATGGCCTAGGGGATAAAAGCCTTGTGACTTGAAGGTTGGGTTGCTGACCTGAAGGCTGCCAGGTTTGAATCCCACCCGGGGAGAGCGTAGATGAGCTCCCTCTATCAGCTCCAGCTCCATGCGGGGACATGAGAGAAGCCTCCCACAAGGATGGTAAAACATCAAAACATCCGGGCGTCCCCTGGGCAACGTCCTTGCAGACGGCCAGTTCTCTCACTCCAGAAGCAACTCCGGTTGCTCCTGACACACACACACACACACACACACACACACACACACACAAAAGCACCTTGAAGGCACACAATAACTCTGGCCAGGGACTGCCTATTTAATGATTATAAACCAACCCAGGAGCCCTTTGGGCTACTCAGAAAGATATTTGAAAAACATGAACACATTACTATTAAAGGAATATAAATTCCCGAGGCTGGCTCTTAATTTGCTATCTGTCATTAAAAAACATCTTCTATTCACTATGATGGATTGACAGGGAAGTAAGGGCAGAATAACCACACATGCCAGACTAAACCTTTTCCACTACGAATTTTTCTTCAGTTAAAAAGCAAGTTAACAAACGAGAGGAAATTATCGACCAGCATGTTTTCATGGCTGATTTTACGCACGTAAATGTTTAAAGCAGCTGAGCATTGTTAGCAGTTTAATATGGCTGGAAGGATACACATTAAATCGAAAAAATGAAAATCAATGCAGAATATCACACTCTGTTCCATTTTGCCATCTTTTTTTGTCACACAACACAGGGTCTGCCTCACCCCAAAGAGGCACGGACAGAGGAGTCTGTCAAGTGCAAAGAATAGCTACATGTTTGGTTTAAAGCTCATCTATTCTAATAAGACATTTTACAAGGTTAGGCACCGCAAGAAGCCCGTTTTCTTAAATGCAGCTTATTCAGCTTTGCGTGGACAAAGAAACAGAAATCTCATACAAATCTCTTCACGTCATTTTTCCCTGGTAGGAATAAATGCTACTGTTGTTGAAGAAATTCAATAAAGGAGGAAAAGAAAAGCACCTGTAGCTATCTTTCTCCTTCCTCCTTCACTTCTCACACAAAAAAACAAGCCATAATCTGAACTGCAAACATAACAATAAAGCAGTTCTTCGTAATCCTCTCTTGATCTTTAGCCATTATAAACAGTAAGTGGTTTATCACAGGGGTTCAACAAGCCCAAGGTGAAACTTTTTGTGCTGAAATCCATAGAAATTCTAAGAAAGAATGCCTTGATTATTCATTGTGTGAAGAACAAGCTCAGATAATAATAAATGAGATATTAAGAACAAGTTCAGATAATAAAACAAAGAGAATTGCTTGTATATTTTGCTGATATTTTGAAGGGACTTATAGGAGACAAAGCTAATGGAGGAGATGGTGGTGATTACTGATTTTCGGGGAGAAATAATGCAGGCAATTTTGCTATTGTGATTCATTAATGAAGCCAAAGACGTAGCAGCCAGGAAACAAATGGTATGTCATCGCAACCCAATTTGACCAACATAGTATTTATTTATTGGTCTTCAAAGCAAGTTCAGAAATGTGGCTGGGTACACCATGAACATCTTCCCCACTCAATCGCATTGCTCTTGAAGGAAGGACTAGATGACCCTGGGAGGAAGGGACGGTATGCCACAATACACCTGTGGCTCTGGTCCAGTTTGGTTCCTAACAATACAGTTGTCACTCTATATTTGCAGTTTGGACCTTTGCAGATATAATTATTTATGGGTTTGATTAAAAATGTTCTCTCTATGAATTTCTAGGGTCCTCCAGTGAGAATTAATGACCAGCTTCCACCGACCATGTTAGAAGACCCAAAGATTTCTAGAGAACACACTTTTCCAGGAATCTCTAGATCCACCATTGCAATTGTTTTAGCTTCCAATGGAAGCTTACCCATAGATCCATGCTGAAGGACCCAGAAATTCCTAGAGTTGTTCTCTCAAGTAAAATAATAATAATAATAATAATAATAATAATAATAATAATAATTTCTTTCATTTGATTTTAATGTTTTATACTAATTATATAGTCTTGGCGTCCTCATGGACAACAAATTAAACATGAGCCAACAATGTGATGCGGCAGCTAAAAAAGCCAATGGGATTTTGGCCTGCATCAATAGGAGTATAATGTCTAGATCCAGGGAAGTCATACTACCCCTCGGTCAGACCACACCTGGAATACTGTGTCCAATTCTGGGCACCACAATTGAAAGGAGATGTTGACAAGCTGGAAGGCATCCAAAGGACTAAAAATGATCAAGGGTCTGGAGAACAAGACCTATGAGGAGCGGCTGAAAGGGCTGGGCTTGTTTAGCCTGCAAAAGAGAAGGCTGAGAGGAGACATGATGGCCATGTATAAATATGTGAGGGGAAGTAATAGGGAGGAGGCTTCTTTTCAGCTTCCCTGGAGACTAGGAGGTAGAACAATGGCTTCAAACTACAGGAAAGGAGATTCCACCTGAACACCAGGAAGAACTTCCTCACTGTGAGAGCTGTTCGGCAGTGGAAATCTCTTCCCCGGACTGTGGTGGAGGCTCCTTCTTTGGAGGCTTTTAGGCAGAGGCTGGATGGCCATTTGAATATGATTTCCTGCTTCTTGGCAGGGAATTGGACTGGATGGCCCATGAGGTCTCTTCCAACTCTATGATTCTATGACTCTATACTAATTTAATGTTTTAAATTTTTGTCTTAAAGTTTAAATGTTTGTTTATGCCTCATGTTTTAATATAGTTAATGGTTTTAATTTATAGTTATATATTATTGTCTAGATATTATGTTTTGGTTTTTCATATGTATGTCGGCATTGAATTTTGCCATTGCTACGTTAGAAACCACTTTCAGTCCCTTCAGGGGTGAGAAAAGCAGTACATAAATTCAGTAAATAAATAATAAATAACAAAATATGTGGTTTTCATTTTAACAGGTGTCCTATGCCTCTAACCCCAAGAAATATAGAGGGCTGCCTTCACTGCATTCAGTCTAGAACTAATCTCATGCTTTGCTAATATAATAACTATCACACCTGTCTTTGCAACACTGCTTGTTGTTTGTTGCTATGTGTGTCAACTCTGACTTACTGCAAAAATATCACTGCTTTTTCTTGGAAGGATTTTGCTGTTGTCTTCCTCATAGGACAGTGTAGAAGAGGCTTCATGTCACCCACTGGGTTTGTACGTCTGAGGGCCCTTCCACACAGCCATATAACCCAAAATATCAAGGCAGATAATTCACAATATCTGCTTTGAACTGGGTTAACTTAATCCATACTGCCATATAATCCAGTTCAATGTGGATTTTATGCAGCTGTGTAGAAGGGGCCTGAATAAATATACAAACTCTGTTCCCCTAATCCTAATCCACCCTTAAACTGCTACACTATGCTGAAATTCATAACTGTTCTTGGGAGGCATTATTACAAAGCACATGAAAACCACTAATTTGTATTATAGAATTACAAAATTCAACACCATCATTTGCTTCAAGAGAACATTTGCAGTACCATTCCGGAGCTGGTCACGATCATCCCTTTGCATTCTTCTGCATATTTCTGCCACTCCAGCTCCTCCCATTGAAGCATATTGGCAATCTCTTCTTCTGGAACCAATGGCTTATTGCATCGTAGCAAATACAGAAGAATCTGATGCATAGACAACACTTCCTTCCCTCCATCTTAAAAATAAAAAGTAAACACAAAGCTCTTGTTTGTTATTTAGCATTTAAAAAAGAAATACATTGCCTAAAACAGAGGTTAGGAACTGTAAAATCTTTGGGTTTTAAGGGATTCCAATCTGGCTGCCCGGGATTTCCTAAATGCTTCCTCATGACACCATCATTTGGATGTTTTTGCCTCCGCACTTTTTAGTCATATATTTCTAAACGCTGAAACACCTTTCCTAAGTCTTTAACTATTGGCAGTAAAAGCTTTCCTTTAAAATATGCCAGTATTTTTTGGGCTTCTCTCCCCTTCTGCTTCCCTTCAGTTGCACTCACCGATGGATTACAATTCCTGAAAAAGGAATTTGGATCTTCAGCTCCTTACACTTACGTCAGAGCCTGGTGGGCAAGTAAAGCAAAAAATAATAAATGTGTGTAATAAAATAATAAAATACAATAAATTAGTGTTCCAAATTTACACCTCTCCAAATTTTGTGATTAGAGTTTGTGCCCCATAAATGCACTTATTATGGGAAGATGGATAAAATAAACTACTTGTTTTGTTTGTTTGTTTGTTTTTAATTTTTACACCCCTTACAACATGAGAAGATTCCAAGGTGACTTATTGTAGGGAGAATAAATCCTGGGATTTCATATTTAGGAATGGTTGTTGAGAACTCTCTTCTGAAACTCCTCTAACGACTCATCCAGTTCCGATCCCAGGATGGTCCCATGGCAGTTAAAGGAGAACCATAGCAGTATAAGCATTATTGTGGCAGCCAAACACTACCTAGAAGCCCTGTACAGGCTCCCAAAAGGGGAGGCTACCAACTGCTTGAATAATCATACATCATTGTAGGTTTGAAGGGTGTGTATTTACTTCACAAAGCACAGACGGAGATCAGCATCAACTCAGATCTGAGGAACACCCCAAAGCAATACCACTTTAAAACTTAACAGTTGCAGAGGGAAGAAAAATGAGCTGGCAGCGTTTTCATGCAAACATAAAATTCTGCCTCCAAGGCTGGTGGAATAATTTGTGATTCCCATTTCACCAAGCAAACTGCACTTGCTCTGTTTCTAGGCTCATGAGCCCAGGAGTTATCTGCTTTGCTGTTCAGACAGACAATTAATTAAAATAAAATCTGATCTGGTTTATATATTTATAACCCACCTTTCTGCCACACACCGCAGTGAAAAAAATAGAAGTATAGAGAAAAAAGGATAGGTATAGAGTTATAAGAAGATGAATAGGCACACGGAAAATCCCAGTGGTACATGAAAACATGGTTTGCAACTACTATTCTTAGGACCTCACAGCCAAAGTGGATTTTGAGAGTTGACGTTAAAAAAGGCTTTGCATAAAAATATAATTCCGGCAATGTGAGCTATACTTCCAGAGAGAAATAGCAATAAAAGCATCGTTTTTCAACAAATGAAATTTCAGACTATCCATGAACACACTCTTGACAGCAAAACTAAAAAATAGGGGGGAAATGGAAACGCAAGACAGCTCTAATTAATGTACATGCTCTTTGAAGGCACAAATTAAATGTGGGAACAGCTTGTACTGCTCAATCTCTTAATTGTGGAAAGATGGACTTTATATTTACATATCATTACTATCAACTGGAAAATCTAACTAGAATTTCAAAGTCCCCCAAAAGTGTATTTCAAAAGGATTTTAGTTTAAATTGATACCCATGGCTAAAAAAAAGTCAAAGTTTCCAACTCACTCTGTCTCTTCAGAAAGCTATGGCTTTCAGGCGTCTTTCTTTAAAGAAATGCAGAGTGTAGAAACAAGGGTCTAAATATTCACTTAGTGATTAACCTGAACGTGGGAAGCTCTAGGCTGAAAGTTAAAGTTTATATGACTGAATGCCCCTTTATACAAATAAAATAATGTCTTGCATTTAGCATATTAAGTAGAGATACTCTTGAACATCATTTTCAACTTTGAAATCTGGATGGGTAAAGTCGAATCACCATTTTTTAACCATTTTCATGAGTGCTAACCCACAAATCAGCCATCATACAGTACTGACTTACCTGGAAGAAATCTTACAAAGCGAGGCATGAAATGAAATCGGGGACATGAAGTTTCATTGTCTTCTAATGGAGGACCTTAAACAAGTTGTAAAAAAAGAGAAGGCTTTTTACAAGAGCATACATCTATGACATCCTAGCAAACCAAAAAGACCTATACAGAGTTGTGTGTAATCTTAATCTTAACTACTCTATAAAAAAGGAATTTGGAATCCAGAAAACACTTCCTAAAGCCTTATTCATGTGATATTCCAAATGCAAGGGAGGGTTAAAAACAGAGAAAAAAATGGGTCCTATATGTTGCCACTGCCCTCAATTACTCATGTGCCACCCCTTATTGCTCATACCTTCAAACCGCTTGAACATTGATAGTATTTGCTTGCTTAACACAATAAGGTAGGAAACCCAAAGAGGTGTGCACCAGCTTTATTTTAAGACCTCATGTACACAAGAGAAGACACAACGAGGTTTAAAAGCACAGATTTGATAGTATCATTCTCATTTTTGATAAAATAAGCTTCTAGCCCTGGTGGCAGGAACAGAAAACAAGTGCCCTCTAGCTGTTGGTAGAGTCTAGTTTTCACCCCTGCCTTAAGGTTATGCATGTCCCACCATACGGTTAAAGGCAGTCTTCAAAATATGTGGGCATAACACTGGAAATTCTCAAAATCTGACCTGTGACAGAGCAAGATTTTATGAAGGCGTGGTACTGGCTCCTTTCCATGGCCTCTGTGAGGTGTTGGGGGAGCAGAATGATCCTCAGAGAATAATTCATGTTGCCCTTCTAAAAATGATAGATTATAGAAACTACAAAGACCCATGTGCTTCCTTCCTAAACAGTTTTGGTACAATCCCATAATGAAAGCACACTGAGTGACTGGGAAGGTAGAGGACTGGGAAGAAGCCCTGATGCATTGGCATAATAATAATAATAATAATAATAATAATAATAATAATAATAATAATAATAATAACAACAACAACAACAACAACAACAGCAACAACAACAACAACAACAACAACTTTTTTATATCCCGCTCCCATCTCCCCAAGGGGACTTGGGGCGGCTCACATGAGGATGAGCCCAACATCAACATACATAAAAACACAACCTCTTTGGGTTTCCTACCTTATAAAAATATAAAAACAATATAAAATAATATGCAATCCCAGCATAACAATGAGGGAACATTCCAGATACCATATTGAAGCCATTCTTCCCAGATATGCTGATGGGATGGCTAAAATGGTGTCGATTCAGAACACAATCGGAATGTTGAAAAATATCTTTGGACTAGGTAAAAAAAGGTAAAGGTTTCCCCTGACGTTAAGTCCAGTCGTGACCGACTCTGGGGGTTGGTGCTCATCTCCATTTCTAAGCCGAAGAGCCGGCATTGTCCATAGACATCTCCAAGGTCATGTGGCCGGCATGACTGCATGGAGTGCCGTTACCTTCCCGCCGGAGCGGTACCTATTGATCTACTCACATTGGCATGTTTTCGAACTGCTAGGTTGGCAGGAGCTGGAGCTAACAGCGGCCACTCACGCCGCTCCCGGGGTTTGAACCTGGGACCTTTTGGTCTCCAGCTCAGTGCTTTAACGCACTTTGCCACCGGGGCTCCTCTTTGGACTAGGATTTCAATAATCAACTAGCAGGCTGGGTATTCTGGGATCTGGTTCAAGAAGACTTGCAGTGCCATTTTCAAGGACACTTCGAGGTTAAAAGACCTTATTAAACATAGGCCGTCCCCAAGTTACGAACAAGATAGGTTCTGTAGTTTCGTTCTTAAGTTGAATTTGTTTGTAAGTCGGAACAGGTACATTTTAAAAATAAAACTCAAGCCAATTGGCTGAGGAGGAAGGGTATCTACGGGTTGTTTGTAAGTTGGATGTTCGTAATTTGGGGACTGACTGTACTTCTATTGTTCTGTCTCTTGTGAGATCTCAAAGTTAAGACAACAATAAATTAAAATAAAAACAATATTTTTAGGTGGTAAAAGCATATTAAACAGACGAAGTTAAAATAATAGACTTTGGAGCTGAATTTATCATCTCCTCCCCTCTAGTTGATCTTGGCCCAATTGATCTTGCTCAACTGATTTCAGAAAATTGCTGAGGGTAAAGTTGGGAAGAAGAGAACCATATATGCCATTTTGAGCTACAGGAAAGACCAGATATCACCATAGCAGATAATGAAAATAAATAGAGAAATGTCTGCATGTGTCTTCAAGTCACTTGTTGACTTATGACCCCACAAATTTCAAATGATTTTTTAAAGCAAGGAATAAACAGCAGTGATTTTGCCAGTTCCTTCCTCTGACAAAAAGTTCCTTTCAAAATATGAATTGCCTTTCATGTTGTGTTAAGGAAGGTAACAAAATGAGAAGAGCCCAGCATCATGCAGTGTAACTTGAAATGAGGGAATATATATTTTCTAACAAAATGAACAGAAACAAACCAAATAGAATCATCACACTTTTCAGACTTTCCTCATTGCATTTGCTTAAAATAAAGCCTTCAGAGGCAAACGAGACTCCGCAAAAAGTCTAAACGTTATCACTCCACAGTCTCACACGTTTATTCTTATTGTTGAGTTTGAACAAAAGCCACATCTTACATATTTGACTGTGCTGCAATACAAGTAAAATTTCCAGCCCATATGACAGCTTGCCACCTGTGTCTGGTTACGTGACACTTGTACCGTTTATCACATTCTAGCGCCGCCACCACACGCCCTTTCAGTCTGTAAGATGCACAGTGCTAACATTTTCATCCTGCACTATGCTAATAACTCATTCTGCATGCCTTATGTGCTCCGTTGCCTTAAATTAATTAAAATCTCTGGGGGTTTTCAAACAAAAATTGTGAGGAAAAAGAGCTACTTGCAAAAAACATTCTGCAGTTCAGACGGCTCCTATTTAGTTAACTATGCAGCAAGTCATGACTTTTTTCAGATACTCCATTCCACCCTTATCACAGTGTTGAGTCTTCACAATCTACAGACACTGAGCATTTTCCTTGGACCTTTGCTTGGACTTTACCCTAAAGAGTTTGTTTTTCCTATACCTGTAAATGCTGGGTTTTCTCAAACAGGCTGAGAACACATTTTGGCCCCATAACTGACACAAGAACCACAGTCTGATAGAGGTATGACTAATATAAAGGGGAAATGGTGGATAGCATAATGATTCCTATTGATGATTGTATTGTATTGTTAGTGGCTTCCAGATCCACAAGATGATGAATCTCCTCTGTGTCTTACTCAGATCTTTAAAGATTCAACATGCTGGGAAGCTCTTTTAAACATGGGACTAAATCTGTGGTTCTGAACCTGGGATCCCAGATGTTTTTGGCCTACAACTCCCACAAATCACAGCCAGTTTACCAGCTGTTAGGATTTCTGGGAGTTGAAGGCCAAAAACATCTGGGGACTCCAGGTTGAAAACCACTGGACTAAAACCTGAGAGTGAAGTTACTATCCTAGAGAAATGGAAGTCACTGGCTAACATTAGAATTACTAACAACAACAATAACACCTGTTTCCAGAAGGAGGAAAACAAGATTGCCATAAGTGGTAGAAAATATGTATTAGTGTAAGGAAGAGGAACATTTTGATGGCCGAGATCAGAGGTGAAAAACTCATCGTCACCAAGGGCCACATCAGCCTTATGATTGCCTTCAAAGGGCCATATGTAATTGCAAGATTGTATAAAAATAAGTGTGTTGCACTGGCATTGAAAGCTTTGCAGGCCACAAAAAATTATATGACGGGCTGGATTTGGCGCACAGGCTTTTTGTATGACATTTGTATTCTAGGTATAATTTTTGGCTTCCATAGCCTTACAAAAGTTGCTCAGCCAAATGAACAAAACAGGAATAATATTAATAATAATTATAGTTATAAATTTATTGTCCGTCTCTCCCTGTGGCTCAAGGCGGGATACAACATCATTTAAAAAAAAGATAAAACATTATTAAAAGGCATACAACAAGATACACAGTTAAAATACAAGTTTAAATCCACTGATGAAATGCAGATCAAATTTCACAACTTAGAAGACCAGAAGTCCACCTTTCATTTTAAAAAACAAAGCATGACAAAGGTGCTTTACTTTGCTTCTAATGAGTATCTGTTAGTGGCAGCTTCAAGGAAAGGCAACTCTTTCTTTTTTCCAGCTTAAAAAATGGGATGGGATGATGGGAGGACAGGTGACAGTAGGACACAAGGGAAGCAAAAAATGACCTAGAGGTTTCTGCATATTTCTGTATAATATCCCAGAGTCAGAAAGTCACCGACTCCGCCTCTGCAAAGCAGGGAAAGGGGAAGAATGACCACAAGGTTAACATCTATATTCTCAAATGGTCAGTATGTACAAACTACAGTAAGTTATCAATTTCCTGAAAAGTTGGGTCTTTTACATGCATAACCAAGATTAACATTGAGCGCAACAGGCTGTTAATAAACTCTTTGAACTATCTACTGGACATTCCATTTATCACATTTAAAGAGATCACAAGTACTTTCAAGCAGGATAGTTACCAATCAGATTCCAGTCATAGAGTTCCAGAACATCTCTGAACAAGTAGGAAGAGAACAACTCCAGCCCTCTTACACAAAAATTCTGGAAAAGAAAAAGTACCCAGGGTCACATCACAAATCTTAATCAATAAATAAATCAGAGGTGAACAAGTGTGGGAGGCTAAGGGACTACAATCGCTTCCTAGAAAACCAAGAGGGTACACACACCCCATATAGGTAAAGGTAAAGGTTTTCCCTGACATTAAGTCTAGTCGTGTCCGACTCTGGGATTTGGTGCTCATCTCCATTTCTAAGCCAAAGGGCCAGCGTTGTCCGTAGACACTTCCAAGGTCATGTGGCCGGCATGACTGCATGGAGTGCCATTGCCTTCTCGATGAGTGGTATCTATTAATCTACTCACATTTGCATGATTTTAAACTGCAAGGTTGGCAGAAGCTGGGGGTAACAGCGGGAGCTCACCCCGCTCCCTGGATTTAAACCACCGATTTTTCGGTCAGCAAGTTCAGTACCTCAGCAGTTTAACCTGCTGTGCCCCCCCTATATACTACTACAAAAATTACAATGTCCTCTAAGGGCAATGGGGCATTTTGTCATGTTTTCAGTTCTCCCCCTGGCCATTTTAGGTTAAAGAGAAGCCTTTAAGTGGGCAGAGTGGAAAATGGCCCACAGTGCATGGAACAAATACCCTCCCATGCTCACTAGAGGGCATTTTGGATAGCAATGATTCTGGGGATTCCCAGAGGCCACAAAGAAATTGAAAGCCACATACACCCTGAATGCCCATCATATGACCACCTCGATGTAAACCATCATCTGAAGACCAAAATAATATGCAACATGTGGGCTTTATATGTGCTATAATACTACATAACCCAGGATTCTGCTCAGAATTCTGCATGATGAGAATAACCAGTGTCTGCTTTTGTTTTTGCAAAAGAGCACATTTCTAGTCCTTTATGCCTGCAGCAACAATACTGTCAAAATTTGAAAAGCTGGGGGTGAAGATTCCCATAAACAAAGGGACAATGGTACCCTACACAACCCTGTGCACTTTCCTGTGATAACCAGAAACAGAATAAAATATTCCAAACAAGCAACTTAGCTACGCTACAAAAGCAAACATATGGTGTCATTCCTTTGAGTGCTCAAGTGCTATATTGGTTTCATAAATAAGCAGATGGATCAGAAAAAGATGAGGACAATGAAATGAAGGAAGAGAACCTCCTTTTGTTCCCTGTGGCTGTGTTTACAATCAAGACCACAACCACATGACTGCTATTTGCATTGGGAAGGTACCCACTAGCTCCAATAAACAGCCCCTGACTAACCCAACTAATGAGAAGAATGTATTGCAATGAAACACATTCTCCTTTAAAAGTACTGTACAAACAAATAAGAGGTGAGGAGGAAATCAGTTTGAAGGAAACTATTCCAATTAAACTGGTGGTGGTGGGGTGGCATTTATTAAAAGCCCTAAACTAGACTAGATCCTAGAAATTATGAGCTCAGAACTAGGCCATAACTTATCGTGTGCCAAAGGTTTTTCCTTCAGTAAGCTAAAAAGAAGATATATGTAGGAAGAAGAGCCTCTCTCATAAATTCTCCTCGCCTAGTCTGTTGTAGCTAAAAGCTGATAAATTACCAATGGGGCTGTAACAAAGACACTTCCCCAGTCACAAATCAGTACATCACAAATTGAGGATTATGATCCTAACAAACAAGCCGGAGCGATGGAAATAGAAATGGCTTGGAAGGAGACCATTCCAATTAAACTGTTTGCTTTCCATCCATATGCAACAGGCTGACTCCCTTAAAATCATAAATATGAAGCAACGCGGCACTGGATGATTACAGCCTCACATGCCAAAAAGACATCCATCTGTTTGCTTTTATTACATCATTGTCACTGTTTGGGATTTTTAATCATCTTTTATTATTAAACTGCTGTTCATTTCCCTGAGTGCTAGGGACCAGAAGGGTGCAATATACAGTTTTTTATACATAAAATAAATATACTGAGATAAGACTGCAGACTTTTCTTTTCAGCTTATTTTATGATTGGTTTTGATGGCAGAGTGCTGTGCTGGCAGCACAAGTGCACGGTGTATATTTTTTATTTAAGTAAAATAAACAGGTAAATTTGCTGATGCACGGTGGAAACCAGATTGTGGAACTTATGGCTCTCCAGATGTCACCAGACTGCGAATTCCATCACATGTAAATAGCCAACAGGCAAGGAATGATGGAAATTTGAGATTTTGAGTTTCCCTTTCCTCGCTCCAGTGCAGATATTAATAGCAGCAATCCTGAATCTTGAATATATTAAACAGGACGAGGGAAAAGAGGCAGGTGGGGAAAACTGGGTCCAATGCAGGGTGCCACAATTCAAGAAGGAGATTGACAAGCTGGAAGGTGTCCAGAGGAAGGTGACCAAAATGGTCAAAGATCTGAAAACCATGCACTTCGAGGATCAGCTGGGAGCTAGCAGTGTTTAGTCTGGAGGAGAGAAGGTTAACAGGGGACATGATGACCATATTTAACAATGTAAATGATGTCATATTGAATATGTTTTGTGCTGCTCCAGAGACTAAGATTCAGACATTCAAACAGCAGAAAAAGAGATTCTACTTAAACATGTGGAAAAGCTCCTCCCCCCAAGGGAAACTGGATTAGCCCCCACCTTGACTACATTCCGGAAAGAGCTGAAAACCTGGTTATTTCGATGCGCGTTTGACTGATTTGGCACAAATTGACGGTGTCCTTTCACCTCCACCTATACCCAGCTATTTCACTTTATTCTGGCGCAGCTCAGAGGCTGCAAGATATTGCACATAAATAAATCTTACTGCCCTACCTCCAATCCTAATTATGCTCACTGCACCTAGAAGGCTATTGGTTATGGTGAATATATTTTTATTATATTTTATATGCCTTTGATTTTATATGTCTGTATGTTTTAAATGTACCTTGTTGTTGTATTTTGTGGTGTATTTTGGGCTTGGTCCGCATGTAAGCCGCCTCGAGTCTCTCCGGGGAGATGGGGCGGGATACAAGAATAAAGTAGTAGTAGTAGTTGTTGTTGTTGTTATTTTTATTGACACAAAGACATAGTATACACAGCAAATGCGATAGACATGCTGGATTTCGTATCACAAAGTCACAAGTCGAACTGTGAGATATTTTCGGATTATGCGTGCAGATCCCAGTAAGGTGGCCTTTTGCAGTTGTAATTTTGTCAATATTTATCATTTCCAAATTTGGCTGAGATCTTTTGGCACGGCACCCAGTGCGCCGATTACCACTGGGACCATGTGTACTGGTTTATGCCAGAGCTTTTGCAGTTCGATTTTGACGTCCTGATAACGGCTGAGTTTTTCCTGTTGATATTATTATTAATAATATCATAATAATACAATATAATACTAATAATACAATATAATCATATTAATTATATATTATAGATTACATGTAATATTACTAATAATATTACAATATATTGATATAGTAAAGGTAAAGGTTTCCCCTGACGTTAAGTCCAGTCGTGACCGACTCTGGGGGTTGGTGCTCATCTCCATTTTTAACCGAAGAGCCAGCATTGTCCATAGACATCTCCAAGGTAATGTGGCCGGCATAACTGCATGGAGCACCGTTGCCTTTCCGCCGGAGCGGTACCTATTGATCTACTCACATTGGCATGTTTTCGAACTGCTAGGTTGGCAGGAGCTGGAGCTAACAGCGGCCGCTTACGCCTCTCCCAGGGTTTGAACCTGGGACCTTTCGGTCTCCAGCTCAGTGCTTTAACGCACTTCGCCACCGGGGCTTACAATATAGTAATTTAATTCCAGTATTGTGCTATGCTAATAATATAATACTGTATGTAAATTTAATTTGTAAGCCGCTCTGTGTCGCCTTTGGGGTGAGAAGGGTGGGATATAAATGCAGTAAATAAATAAATAAATAAATAAATAAATAATTGACAAAATTACGATCTGCCAACTGCATAAGGCCACCCTGCTGGGATCTGCACGCATCATCCGAAAATACATCACACAGTTCTAGACACTTGGGAAGTGTTCGACTTGTGGTTTTGTGAAATGAAATCCAGCATATCTATTTTGTTTGCTGTGTCATACAACGTCGTTGTGTCAATAATAATAATAATAATCATAATCATAATAATTATTATTATTATTATTGGAGTGCGGTAGAGTCTCCCTCTCTTGGGGTATTTAAACAGAGGCTGGATGGCCATCTAGTTGGAAGGCTTTGTGTATTCCTGCACAGCAAGTTGTTGGACCTTGTAGCCTCTTCCAACTCTACGAGTTTATGACCAACACCCAAAAATAACTTGTCCATTTGCACAAAATGTGAATTTCATGAATCTCTCTCTCAAATCTTTGCTTTTGCTACTACTTCCAGATGGTACTTTCCATAACTTAGGTAAAGTTTACTCTTTTGATTTAAAATTCCCAGAAATTCTGGCCAGACTGGGAACTTTAGGCAAAAATGGAATGTTTCCAAATTTCTGGTGCTTCTGCACAAAACACTGTGCATCTGCTGGAGGCATTCATTTTCCTTCTGGGTGCCTAATCTGTATTTCTATGATTTTAAATCAAGATGCTAGAAATTTGGCATTGAAGGGAAATTTCATTTATGGAGTCAGAATTCTTATTAGGAGGAGGCAATGCCCCCATTTTGTCCCTTTTGCAACCATACCTCTGGTTCAATTGATAGAAAGGTAGGTAAAGGCAGGACTGTATTGTTTTGTGCTTTCATGTTATTTATGACATATCTTTTCTAAGGCAATCTTTTCATGGGGTTATCTTGACAAGACTTGTTCAGAGGGGGGCTTGCCAAGAAGCTCAGAGGAGGTGATTTGCCCAAGGCCATTGAGTTCCTAAAGGTCAAGTCCAACAACTCAAATCATTACACCATGCTAACAAAGAAAGAAATTCAGGAATAAAATCTCAAGCTTAACGTAAATATTTCATTATGTAGGTCTAAGGAAAGGCTATTCATGCTCCAGTGCAGGATTCACTTCACGGCTCATACACACAACTCTGGACATGGTATTGCCTTGGCTTATGCTTTCTTTTGTTATAGTTTTACATTTTATAAAATGTCTGAAAGCTCACGCTATAACAAATTGGTTTGCCACAGAACTCTTGATGCTTTGGCAACTACAAACTAGCATCACAACCCCTTCGTAAATTATGTTTTTATATTAATATTCCCTGGTTGTAGCCCTTTAATAAAAGTGCTCACCCACCCATAGGATATGTTTTTTCTCAGAATATGCATGAACTAAAATCTAAAAAAACCCCTCAGTGTCTCACAAAGCAAACAGATGTCTTGAATAATCACTGCGATAACTTACTTCGGGCATCATCTCTTCGATGAAATGAATTGTATAATCGATGTTAAATCTGATTACTTTACACAGAGGAATCTGCAGACAAGGGGGAAAACATTGAAGAGAGGGTTGGCTTTAAACAGCAATGCAATCAACACCCCAGGAATGTACTTTGTTTTTTTCTGACCCAAAAAAGGAAAAATAAAACAGGATGTAACAGCCAAACTGAAGAGACACTCACACAGATGTAAAAACCTCATGGTGCCCAGTTAGTAACTGCATTATGATAAGAAAGGTGGTAGAATATGATCACATGCTGCCATCTAATGGAGATTTCAGGCAAAACAGAAATTCTTCCAGTCACCTATTGATTTAGAGAAATATATCCCCTCCAGATTTCATAGGGTTTTCTTAAGCAAGGAATACTCAGAGGTGGATTGCCACTGCTCTTTTCAGGCATATATCCTATAGCATCTGCTATTCCTTGGCTATGAAGACTGTCACTGGTTCATTTCTCAGATCAAATGGGATCCGGCACTTCCATGTAGTTAAAAAAGCACAATGCTTCAGGCATGTTTAGGAAAAAAATGAGACAACTTTTGAAATGCTAAGTGCTGTGCAACTGTACAAGGGCAGCTACAGAATTGAATCTGCTAAACAATGGCAATTGCTGAACAGGATTCAGTTGCCATTTTCAACTTTTCTACCTGGAATATGCTTCCACCAGCAGAATTGAGGGAAGTGCCTTTCAACAGCCTTTAAAACTTACTCCAAAGGAGAAGGAAATGTTAATAACTAGGTTTGTTCTACCACAAAGGGCTAGGAGGGGAGAGTGAAAGAAGAGCCCCAGACATGCTAGAAGATGGATTAAAGCCAGTTATCATATCTACTTACGTGTATGTTCAAGTGCTCCCAAAAACATACTCTTATATTACCATAGGTAGGTAAAGGTAAAGGTTTTCCCCTGACATTAAGTCTAGTTGTGTCTGACTCTGAGGGTTGGTGCTCACCTCCATTTCTAAGCTGAAGAGTTAGCATTGTCCATAGACACCTCCAAGGTCATGTGGCCGGCAAGACTGCATGGAGCGCAGTTACTTTCCCGCTGGAGCGGTACCGATTGCTCTACTCAAATTTGCATGTTTTTGAACTGCTAGGTTAGCAGAAGCTGGGTCTAACAGCGGGAGCTCACCCTGCTCCCTGGATTCGAACCACCAACCTTTCGGTCAGCAAGTTCAGCAGTTCAATGGTTTAATCCGCTGCACCACCAGGGGCTCCATTTCCATAGGTATTCTATCATAATTCTCCATGATCACCCTGGAAGAACTTGGTTAAACTAAGCTTTCAACTGGGCAAGGGCAACTCAGAACTCAAACTCATCAAACAACACGTAAACGTAATTAGCTCTCATTCATTTATTTGCACAGTTGGCAGGACAGTGACCACTGCTGAAATCTAAAATGCAGCTTATAAAAGAAAGTTTGTGTTTGCTTCACATACTAAACTGGCAGTAAGCTCCATTACTTTCAATAGAACACATGCATTCCAAAACAGGGGTTCTCAATTTTTGTTCTTCTAGACATTCTAGATGTAAGCTACCAGGATTTCTGACTATTGGCTTGCCCTTCTAGAAGCTGAAGTCTGAAATGTCTCAAGGAAAAGATTTGCAAACCAATGTTTATCAAACATTCAAAGAATTGCAGTGCAAAAGATACAATGAGGGCCCTCAGTATTTGCTGGACTTTGGTTCCAGGACTGCCTTGGATATCAAAATCCGTGGATCCTGAAGTTCTGTTATGCACAGTGGCATAATAAGATATCCCTTATATAAAAGGGCGGAGCCTCCGATGGCCTAGGGGATAAAAGCCTTGTGACTTGAAGATTGGGTTGCTGACCTGAAGGCTGCCAGGTTCGAATCCCACCTGGGGAGAGTGCAGATGAGCTCCCTCTATCAGCTTCAGCTCCATGCGGGGACATGAGAGAAGCCTCCCACAAGGATGGTAAAACATCAAAACATCTGGGCGTCCCCTGGGCAACATCCTTGCAGACGGCCAATTCTCTCACTCCAGAAGCAACTCCGGTTGCTCCTGACACACAATATATATATATATATATATATATATATATATATATATATATATATATATGGGTAAAATCAAGGCTTGCTTTTGGGAATTCTTAAAAATATTTTTGAGATGTGATTGGTTGAATCCATGGATGTGAAATCCAAGGATATGGAGATCCAACTGTACTTTCACATGATCACATGATTACTGAAAGGGAAGCTTTCCTAATCCAAGTAATCCATGCTGGTGTGAGGATGCCTTGTGACCCTCACAGTAAGGCTGCCTATTTTGTCATCCTGGATTTTGTAGTGTGATGAGGTACTAGAGCTCTCTCATGAGAATTCTAAGTATCTCATGTTTTCATAGGATGCAGCCATGGCTGTTAAAGTGGAATTGTAATGGTATAACTACAGCGTGTGAAAGGCCCTTGGATCAAACAAAAAGCTTACTTACGTTGGTGAGCGGAGCATGTGCAAACATGGAAAACCCTTCAAAGATATATTCATGGTCATCATACTCTATTACAGTTGGTCTGTCAGTCTGGAGAAAAACAGTAAGAGAAACTGGAACATTGTACCACTGGGATTCAAAGTGCAACTGAACTAATATCTATTCTGTGGCCACTACTCCAAACTATACTTACTAAGAAGTTTGTAGGCGGTGACACTGTAATGCGATAGTGAAACAGCCTTCCAGCATTGTTGGTCATGGGCCGACAGGGCTTAATAGGCTTCAAGGAGAAAAAAAAAACAGAAACAGAATATTAGCCAGGACATAGAAAGATAAGTTGGACAAGTTTGCAGGCCAGCCTTCTGCCTTCGGGGCCCATTGCTAGTTGTACACTAAAATAATATTATAAATCATTAAAAATTACAGCCTAGAAAAGGGAGGAAGGAGAAGCTGAAGGGAGAGAAAAAGAGCCCAAGCGGCAATGGGAAGAGAAGGAGGCGATTTATCAACACACAATTGGTTGATAAAGACTTAAAATAGTGTATAACTACTAAAATAATGTATAAATATTAAAATAAATATAGCGTCCCTACTTCACGGATTTTCACTTATGTGGATGGTCATGGAGCATAACCCCTGCGATAAATGAGGGAACACTGTAATATTAACCCACTCAAAAGAACAATCTGGGAATTGGACAACTGAACAAGAAAAAAAATAAAAAGACTATATCTATATATATCTATACAATGAGTGAAGAGAAACAGGAGATTAGAAAACATTACTTGAAAAGGAGGATAGGCATACTACTTTTGAATGTTTCTCTATATTAAGAGGAAAAACCTTCATGGGACTCTCCCCATGGAATGACCCTCAGTTTATCTAAAGATTATCAAAATCCATAATTTTGCCTCAACTTGTACATGAGGTCAGCTTATACATGAGTAATCCTCTAGATGTGGTGGGCTGCCAATATCAACACCGTCATAATTTGCTACAAGTGGTATTAACTGCTGCCCAAGAACATCTGGAGAGCCATACATTTCTCACCCCATTATAGAATATTCCATATGGTTATAAGCCCAAGAATCTGCTTGGAAAGGAAAAGGTGTTATGAGGAAACTGAGTAGTCTAAAAGTCTTTGGAAGAAATAAGAAACCCCCAAAAAGTATTAGTTGCTGTCAATATAGAACCAGAGAGTTCAAGAGCTGGTCTAGTTATTTTAGTAATCCTGTGCTAATTAATCCAACTTCTTTTCCTGCAGGAGTTCCTATGCCTTATGGAGTTAACATTTCCCTATCTTAATCAAACAACATTTCCTTCATCTTGACACGTCAAAAACGTATCTCGCTCCCAGCGTCTTCGGCTCACTGCCTGGCATATGCTGAGGCAATTACCCAATCTGCTGTTATGGGGAGGGGGCAGTGAAATACTAATTTTATTCTCCTTTGCTTCACACAGCTCTTTGATTAAGAAAGGCCTAGCAGAATCCTAATGAACTTCCACTGATACCAGCTGCTTTAAAGAAAAAAGAGGAAAAACCCAGATGAGCAGGCCTGCAACTGCTTCTATTAAAGCAGCACAGATGAAAGATGCTCCAAATTTTAAAGGGCATCCTTTTTTACACTCTGGGAAAACATTTTGGTCCTCAATGATTTCAATGATACAAAGATTTTGACATTGTATGTACTTTTAGTGTATATCTCTAATATATGACAGGTCTTCTGAAGGTTAGGACTGCAACTCCCAACAGTCTCCACCATCATGGCCATTGGAAAGGAACTGTTGGCACTGTTGTCTAAAAGATCTGGAGGACTAAAGGTTCCCCTTCCCTACTCTAAGAAGTCATAGAAAACATTTTATTTGCCATTATTTCAAACCTACTTACCTCTTCCCCTGGATAGATCCCATGTCTTATTCCTGTCCGTCTAGCTTTGGCACTGCATTTGCATAGAGGCCCATCATTCATCTGTCAAAATGAAAAAATAAATCTTGAATTTCATTGCTTAAAAAAAGAGAAAGATATTCAAGTTTAGCAGTGAAAAATATAATCACTTTGAAAATACATATCCTAGAATTAATTCAAGTATATATTTACAGAACACCAGAGATTGGTCATTAAGCTCTTTTTTAACATTTCTTTAGAAAAATCAAATGGGTCCAAGATCAAACATTGTACTTCTACTGACATAATTACTTGTTAGCTTCTAGATCAGTGGTTCTCAACCTGTGGGTTCCCAGATGTTTTGGCCTTCAACTCCCAGAAATCCTAACAGCTAGTAAACTGACTAGGATTTCTGGGAGTTGTAGGCCAAAACACCTGGGGAACCACAGGTTGAGAACCACTGTTCTATATGATGGCTTATTAAAGATGGAAAAAACACTGGGGTGTAACACTAACTTTTCTATTTATGCTATGTTCCTGATTTTTTGGAGCCACTCCCACTTGTAAGAGGAGACACATGGTAGTGATCAAGCAGCATATACCACCTTGCTTGCTTACTATAGACAAGCTATGATTCTGGCTTGTGCAGAAGTAGCATGGAGTCTAGTCTTCACAGTATTTCTAATCTCACCAATGACTTATCCAGAATTTTGAATGATTTAATCTGAATGTTATGAATTAAAATTCCCAGTGACACCAACCCAGACTATTCACATCGCAAGACCTACTTTATTGTTGCTTCATGTTGACTCCAACTTATGGTGTTCCCTAAACCAGGCATGGGCAAACTTCGGCCCTCCAGGTGTTTTGGAGTTCAACTTCCACAATTCCTAACAGCCAGTAAGCTGGCTGGGATTTCTGGGAGTTGAAGTCCAAAACACCTGGAGGGCTGGAGTTTGTCCATGCCTAGTTTAGACCACCACCCCACCTGGCCATTGAAAAAGTGAAAAGATAATGATAATAATAATAACAACAACAACTTTATTCAACTATATCCCGTCCCATCTCCCCGAAGGGACTCAGGGTGTCTTACATGGGATCAAGCCCAGTGGGAAAAAAATTAAAATACAACATCATAAAATACATTTACATTACAAAGCATAACCACATAAAAGCGTTAAAAACATAACCTCAACAACAACTGATATTAGTAACCAAGCCCAGTAGATATGGTCAGAGTTAAAAGGCAGGCCGGGGCTTGTGCAATATACTCCAGGGAAGGGGCTGGTGATAAAGTGCAAAAGGCTAGATATTAAATAAGGCTTGCAAGGCCAAGTCAAGATGTTAAACCGATTAATGAAAGGCACATTGGAAGAACCAGGTTTTCAAATTGTTCCGGAAGGTGGCCAGGGTGGGCTCTTATCTTGTCTCTCTGGGGAGGGAGTTCCAGAGCCATGAGGCCACCACTGAGAAAGCCCTCCAAAGCAGATCTTAAAGCTCACGCAGGTTTATAGCGAAAAATAGCCCAACCATCCAACAGTGCCAAACTTGGTGGAGTGCGGCCAGACAGACTCCTGTTTTCCTTTGGTTAGCCCTGCTCCATCAGTATTTTGATGGGTCAACAACAACCCTAATGCAGTTGAATAAGAAGGCAATTAAAGACAAAATCTTTGAAATTGATGCATCTGACAACTTGCAGATTAATAAACAACAGGGTTTCACCACTTGGTATCCTCTACTACAGAGTGACCAATATTGACAACAATTTCTTCAAGACTTAACGTCTGTAGAAAAGCATTTACAGCCCTGGGCTTCCAAACAATGCCATCAAGCTGGCTAGAGGGAAGATACAGAGGGATCCCTCATGCCCAATGACTTTGTATTTATTGGTTGGGGAAAAGAGAGGATTTAATAAACTATCTGTTACATTGCCCTTTGTATAATGACCATAGAAACAATCTTCTGAGAGTCCTTTTGGAAGAAAGTACAGCATGGCAACAGCCAGCAGTGATCGGTGACTGGACTCCTGTTTTCCTTGTTGTAGTAGCCAGCAGGAGCAGCATGGGTCGTGGCAGTTGCTTGTCATGCAGAGTGATCTCAACCAAGGTGGCAGAACTACGAGGGAGAGAGAGAGAGGAGAAATTGCTCCCTCCTCCCCCTCCCTTTTCCAATTGCTTTGTCGTTCTGAATAGTGTCAATTCAATCCATGAGCAACTAACACGACCCACGAAGAGTCCACTGGCCATCACAACAAGAACAGGACGGGACAGTGAGCGCCAACCCATGTCTCTGGGCCGTCTAAGCCAAAAGAACACAGGATGGCCATGTAAACAGTTGTGGCCCAAAGTCACAGTCTGCACTGAATTCTGGGGGAGAATTCAAAGCAACCGGTGACCTTGGCTCACGCTGTTCAAGCGCGTGTTAAGCAGATTTGACCTGCATTAACCCAGGCCCCTTTCTACACTGCCATATAATCCAATTCAAAGCAGATAATCTGGAGTTTATATGACAGTGTAGAAAGGGCCCCAGATCAGCTCTGTGTATCATTTAACCACCACTGAGTTTATTCTCCCACCTTTGGCAGTAAGTGGACAGAGTACATGTGCCTGTAGTGCAATGTTCAAACCACTACATCGTGCTGGGTCTCATAAGAACTCTAGTATGAAAAGATAATTCCTAGCTACAAAAAGGGAAGACTGATTCACACCAAAACAAAAATTATAGCCACTGCTCTGCAGGGTGGGCAACCACTTGCTCATCGAGCATATTTTTATCTCCCTGCCTTAGATCTGAGGACAGGCAAAGGTGGAACAAAATATAGTATTTAAGATGAAACAGTGCTGTGTTGAAAACTGTCCATCAAGCCAAAATGATTGTAGAGGGACAATTTAGAATGTGCTTTCAGAGTTGAAAAAACAGGAACGTGTGGGTAAGTTTGTTGAAATTACTGCTTTTTCATCAGCCAGGCTATGATTTCTGCTTGATACAATTTCCTGACCGCCACAATACTGTAAACATATGATTTGGAAAGCTGAGTTTTAGTCACATGAGCACCATGCAAGCAATGTTCCAGAGCTCACTATATTAATCATTTTTTAAAAAATTAAATAAAAAGCATGCTTGAATATAGCAGGATGTCTTGATAATCTAAATCAATAACATGGAAAATAGCCAAAATTATTTTCTTTGTTGGATTTTAATTGCAAATTTTGTATTTAGAGAATTAGTATTGTATTGTTTTAGAAAATATGGTTTAGCCATCCAAAATTAGTAAAACAAAATTAGAAGAGGAAGAAAAGAACTCAAAGCGTGATTGTAAATGAATGGATCTTCCTGAGAAGAATCGATGCCGGTATTTAGCATTATGACAGGATATCATGTTATAGGATCCAGAAAGATGCAAATTGTGACCTTCACCCTAAATCTTCAAAAGGAAATATCATATATATTCGAAGATAAGCCGGGTTTTTCAGGCCTTTTTGATCTGAAAAAAAGCCTCCATCGGCTTATAATGGAGTCAAGGCTGGGCAGTAGAGCCTGGGAAGTGTTCACTGGCCTTTGCGAGTCCTATATATATATATGTGTGTGTGTGTGTGTGTGTTTCTATATATGCATGTTTCTCCTGAAGTCTTTGCAAACCATATATATCCATTAATCTTATAAAAGCATTTTCCCCTTAAATATTTGTTAATTTCTCCTACAGATATATAGGCATTTTCCCCTGCCAGCCTTTGCAATCCCTATGTATCTATGTATCTGTATCTATCTATATACATTATTTTATATATGAATTTTCCCCTCACATGTTTATAAGTCTCTGCAAATCTTACAGAAATATAGATATTGATATATAGGAGTACCTATATATCTGTATATCTCTGTGTGTGTGTTTATATGTGTGTGTGAGTGTGTGTGTATAGCTAGATAAATATGAATATAGGTATACAGGGCTTACAAATATCGCAGGAGGGAAATGTATACATATATAGAGAGAGGATTTGCAAGCTTTTCAGGGGAAATGCATATGTGAAATTAGTATATATAATTATAGATCTATATCTAGCTCTGCATTGCTTATATAGGCATCAACATGTTTGCCTGTTACCTGGGGTCCCCAGATGTTTTTGCCCTACAACTCCCAGAAATCCCAACCGGTTTACCAGCTGTTAGGATTTCTGGGTGTTGTAGGCCAAAAAACCCGAGAACCCCAGGTTGGGAACCACTGCCTTAGAAGCAAACTATGAAAGTAAAAGCAGTGTCAAACTGCATTCATTCTACAATCTGCATGCACCCTAAAAGAGCTCCTTTACAACAGTTCTGAAACCATAGTTAAAACTGCCAGAGCAAGTTTCATGAACCAAAGAACATTTCAAACAGCACAAACTTAGCAGTCTGTCAAAAACTCAAAAGGGATGGACCAAGCCTGACTTCCCTTCATTAATCACCTAGGCTTTCAAGATGGTGGGGCACACACTAGGCCTCTGCTGAAGATCTCTAAATTTGGGGCAGGTTCACACGGGAGAAGGCGGTCTTTCATCAAAACCAGAGCCACCTTGCTGTAGCAGTGATTCTGGTTTTGATGAAAGAATGCCTTCTGAACTTGAACCAGGGAAAACAGGGTTTAAATCCCTCCCCAACCCCCAGTTTGACCAGTCAAACCCACTGGAAGATACTCTTAGCCTTAAAGAAAGATAAAATGTAAGCTTCCTCTAAATAAATCAAGTCAAAACCAGAAGCATTAATTGAGCTTAGAAGGAAACTAGACACCAGTGCAGCTCTTTCAAGATGGTTGATATATGCATATAGTTAGCAACAGTCTGACTGCTGGATTGTGCACTTACTATAACTTCCAAACACTTTTCAAGAGTAAACCCACATAGAGTGCATCACAGGACTCTAATTGGGAGGCAATTATTGTCAAGGAGAGCTCTTTTGCAATCAAAGCATTGAGATAGTTGCCGCTAACTTCAGCACTGCTTCGGGCTAAGCAGATTACAAGATGCATTGGCCTAGTGCCAATTTTTTCTTGCATATTCTGTTCATACCTGTCCAGGATCGTTGTACCACAGCTCCTCATGGAGGCGGTCTGGGTGTGCCTTCTTGCGCTTAATTTCAGCAATGACATCAAAAACCTCTGAGTCCGAACTGCTAGAACAGCTGTCATCCTCTGAGTCGCATTCAGAGTCACTTGAGCTCCCTATTCCATCAAGATGACAACAAAACGACACATTGGGACAACTCACTCATTAAGAAACAAAACACTGGGGAACTGACAGTCCTTATGCTGCTTAGTCACTAAACCTGTGGCTTTTTCCTCTGTAGTGAGGAGTGTCAGGATGCCTTATCAGTGAACCCCAAACCTTCCTTCAAATTTAGTTTCTAGATACAGGGGTTCAATCACAGAATGACAAGGAGAAAGAAATACTAGATATTACTCTGTGTAGGGAATCCCAAACCACGTTGGCAGAGGACATGATTTCAAGGAGGCTCTATTCTGAAATAATAATATGAATACTACTGATAATTTTATTTCTTACCCGCCTCTCTCACGGTTCGAAGTAGGACACAACACACAGTAGTTAAAACGTCATATAAAATATGTATGAAATCCTTGCGATGCTATAGCTTCCTGCCCCACTGACAAAAGAAATTATATATTTCACCCTCTTGTTCATTTGGCAGGAGGAAATAAGTACATGGACATAACAGAAACTTTTGCTGTGCAGAGAAAGGCCTCCCTCTGGACTTAGAAAGAAAAATGATGTCAGGCTCAAGGGAGAGGAAACATCAGAAGAGGGTGTCAGGTAGAGCTGGGGAGAGGATCTTGTCATAGGTCAAACTCCGTCCATTAGTTACAGATTGCTTCCCCTGCTCTACTTATTTCTGGCAGTCTCCATACAATGTTTCAGGAATACACAGAATTACTCGTAGTGTCACTCATAGGAAGAACAGTTTGCACAAGTCAGTGCTTTCATGACAGACGTTGCTACAATTCTTTTCTGTGTTACCATATTGAACAATAAAAAAGCCAGAGGTAAAGAGAAAATAATTTTGTTCAACTCAGAGGAAGTATATTTCTATCCCTTCATCTGACCTGAGTGAGGCCAGGTGAAAAACAACCCCCATCTCCTGTAATTTTTCCTTGTCTGGCCGTTCCCAAAGTCTGCGAAAATGATGCTGGCCTGCCTCTGAGAAGGAGGCCCCTTCTGTGGGGATTTGTAAAAAGGCACCATGATGTAATGGGTTAACCGGAAAGACATGTTTCAGTAGCTGATTGGCTAAGCGTGCCAGGAGCCAACATTCTGATTGGCTACTGTCTCTGGCTTGCTTCTGAGAGAAACGGTTTGAGCTGGCATTTTCACCTCAGAGAGCGCTGACTGGAAACAGGCAGGGAATTAACGTATGCCGACTCTCTGAAGCCTGATCATTTTAAGGCAACGAGGCATATTTAACAACTGTTTTAAAAGGACTGTTTATTCCCTCTGTTCTCTGTAAGAAATCAGAGGCTACTGTATATATTGTTGCTCTGTTTGATCTATTGAAGTGAAGTAAAGTTACTGTTCCATGCCTCACAACCTCTGAGGATGCCTGCCATAGATGTGGGCGAAACGTCAGGAGAGAATACTTCTGGAACATGGCCACACAGCCCGAAAGACATACAACAACCCTGTGATCCCGGCCATGAAAGCCTTCGACAACACATTGTTCCTTATTTCATAAACCTGAGTGGCACGTTATTACACTGCAGGGTAAACTTTGGTTCAGAAGCCATGGTATAGCTTCTATTTATTTACATCTACAACCTCCAACACCTTCTACAATGCCATAAAATCCATATTATCAAAGCAGATAATCTAGATTATCTGCTTTGAACTGGATTATATGGGTCTACACTGCCATATAATCCCATTCAAAGCAAATAATCTGGATTTTATATGGCAGTATAGAAGAGAGACGGAGATTGTTGAACCAAGGAGCGAAAATGGTCTTGGGACAAATGGGCTACTAATAAATCAGAGCTCACATTTCATGCAAGTATAATTTAAAGTAAAATGTTTATGTGCATTGGGACCTGAGATTGGTTCACTCACATCTGCAGCAGTAATGTGAGTGTCAAGTAAAAGAGTGCATAATATGTAACCCTTGAATGATGGAGAAATTTGGGAGCTGATACAGAGAAGCAGGAGAGGAAGAGGGATGGCATGCCTTCTGCAGCAAAAACTCAATGTAAGATTCCCTCTTCTAGCACAGGAAAGCCTATATTGTTCCTTGTACAGGAGGAACTGGGGTTAAATAATCCATCAAGTTTGGCAGGAAAGTGTTGGATAATGGTGGAAGAGGGTGACATGAACACTTATTGATGAATCAGAAAGCCGTCAGGGAATAGATTTGGCCCCTAGTTGCCTATCCCAATTGTAAAGTGGTAAGTACTTGTTTCTGGGATGGTTTAGCCATTCTCAATGCCGCACTTACCCACATCTTCATCCAGTTTGGTTTTGGGTGGCTCCCATGGTGGCCTGGCAGCTTTGGCCTTAGCCTGACGCTTTCCTAACTCCTCTTCAAATTTTTCATATAAATCTCTGAGGCGGCTCGTTCCAACCACTGTGGAATCTCCCTTGTAATAACAAAGAAAAGACAACAGTTAAAATGTATTTTTGGAAAGTTTGAAAATGTCTACCTTCGGTAATTCTACCTCAGAAAGGCAACACACCCTATACAAACGTATTGTGAAAAATGAAAGCAAATACATTGCAATTATATCAGATATAGACAAGCAAGTGAGAATCTGTTATTTCTTACATTCAACCACAATAACAATGAAGCTGTACATTTCTTAATAACTAGCTTGGGGACCCAGCGATGCCCAGGTTATTTGAAAAGGGCATTGTTTGTTTTTGAACGTTAGGTATTCTCAGTTTGGTGTGAGTGAACTAAAATTCTCAGAATCGTGGGTCAATCCTCCCCGAACCGTGCCAGTATTCAAAGTTCACCATTTCGAGTCTGTGCACCAAGTGTGCCCCAGATCTGTCATTGGCTGGTCATTGTCTGACTGCAGTGTTCTCTGGATGGGGATGATTCCCAAGGCGTCTTCACAAAACATCTGTCAATATTCACAGTAGGCCATCTTGAGTTTGTGTGCTAAGTTTGGTCCAGATCTGTCATTGGCTGGGTTCAGTGCTCTTTGGATGCAAGTGAACTATAGCTCCCAACATCAAGGCCAATTCCCAGAAACACCTGCAATCCCTCAGTGGGAGTCACAGTGCTCTGACTTGATGCAGGGTGAACAACTTCCATCATGTGGAGTCAATCCCCCAAACTCCTCCAGTATGTTTAGTTGCTGCTTAGTTCTGCTCTGATTGTTATGCAGACAGAGTTGAAAAGAATAGGAAAGGGTTAAGGGAGAGGCAGCGGGTGGAGTCATGCAAATTCCACACCAATGGAGAGAGAAAGGAACACTGGGATGCCTGCCTGTGGTGGAGGAAAACGTAAAATCTAGGATGAAATTGTCCCCAAATGAAAGCATGCCTTGGTTGGTGGGCCATAGTGTTTGGAGAGGACATTGGCAGGGGTTGGGGCTACATGTTCATGGTGCTCACTATAACCTGCAATATCCTAGGTTGGAGTGACTTGGTGGCTCCTCAGCACTGAGAACTATAGCCTTTTTGAGGAGGTGGGAGGCTATCTGTGTAAGTAGACACCTCTGCCGCATACACACATACAGATTTTCACTTTTATTATGTGTATAGATGAGGGTAAAAGGATGTGGTAAAAATGGTGACCCACATGGGTGAATGCCACAGGTCACTAACAAATTGCATTTTTGTGTATCCAAGACAAGCAGTGCAAATGTAAATTTTCATTTATGTGATCATTACAAAAGCCCAATTGCAGAGAAACACCTGAAGGTCATCATATAACTCAATTATTAATATGCAAGGTTTCGGGTTGTTGGGCGTTTCCATGCGGGAGGCAGAAGAATGTAATGTGCCATAAAACATTAACTAACACTAGCGAGACCTCATCTGGCATGCAGAAGAAATCAATGAATGGGAAAATCCCTGGTACGGAAAACCAATCTTATGAGGAAACATTAAAGGAACTGGGAAACTTTAGCTTTAAGAAGCGACGGCTGATATGAAACATTAGAGCACTTTTCAAATCCCTGCAAAGTCTTCACACAGAAGTAGATAAAGACTTACACTTTGTTGCCTCAGAGGGCAGAGTTAGATCAAAAGGGCTTCAGTCCAATGAGGTAGGTAGGTTTTGTTTGAACTTTTCAAAGAACTGTCTTGATACTAAGAGAAGTTTGACAATGGGAACCAATTCCCCACAGGGATCATAGACTCGCACTCAACAGAGGTCTCCCAACAAAAATGAAGCAGCCATTTGTTGAAGATGCTCTGTCTCCGCGGGCAAAGATGATATCCAAGTCCTTTCCTGACCCTGTGATGCAGTTAAATTAGCCCCAACTAGAGAGAAATGAGATTTGCTGCCACTACACTTACAATCTTAATGCAAACAGAACGAGGGCTGGAATCCTTGTTAAGACCAAACCCACCAAGCACATATTACTTGGATTAAACTCATGCAAACAGCGTCAGGAAGATAGAGGATCTGACACAATACAGGGAAAGACTGTGTGGTGCAATTGTCTTCACAGGTATTTTGAGAGTAAGTGAACTCAATAGGACCTATTTTTGAGCAGACACGTCTAGAGTACAACTACTGAACACTGGAGGATTAATTAATGAAGTTTGGCACCACTATGATTACCACGGCTCAATGCTATGGAATCCTTAAACTTGTAGTTTTACAGGGTTTTTAGCCTCCCCTACCAAAAGGGTGCTGATGTCTCACCAAACTACACATCCCAAGATTCCATAGCATTGGGCCACAACAGTGGTGTCAAAGAGCATCAATACTACTGCGTAGATGTACCCTAGGAAGCGGCTGTAGCCACGGAGGCAAAATCTGGGGATTACACTACCAGGAATGAATTTTGACACCCAAATGGTATTTTTTGTTTACTCCCTAAATTTCTAGCACTGCATCAATTTCAGATGAGCATTTAGAAACACAGTTTAGGCATCCAGTGAAAAACAAACACAAGAAACTTAAGTGTAAACTATGTATTACACTATGTAACACGATTTTTGTTCCTGGGTTATAAATGTCATTTCCTAATTGAGTCTATCATAAAAACAGGGGAAAAGTTTATTAAACTGCAAAAACACTGTTTTTGCAGGACATCCTGTAGCACATGTTGCTATTGTTTTTCAATGAATATCCCATCAAGTCTCAACCAATTCAACATAGTTTGTGGCAGCCACAAAAACAAAGTTTCTGAAATATAACAACTACGTTCAAAGTACGTACTGCACAATTAAAGAGGAAATAACACTTTCGAACCAGGAACAGATTTTTTTTCAATTTTTTTGCATAGTGTTATCATTTCTCATTCTCTGCAATGTTGGAGAACTGAGGACTGAAGGAAAATGTCATTGGGAATCAGAATTCGTATTTATCCTCCATTTTGCTTCCCTCCCCTGCCAAAAATGCTTCTAGGATTATTATGTTTGGTGATCTTCTTTCTGATATGCATGGTTTTTAAACAGAAAAAATAATTCACTTTCAATTTTGGTACTGCGTTTAAAAAAACAAAACATTTCTTGAAAAATAACCAAGCTTGAAGAATATTGGGCAGCAGCACAGAGACTTTAAAGTAATATGTGCCTCAGAAGAACCACATCAATGGCATGCTATTAAACATCAAGAGAAAAATATGTGATTTCTGAGGTTCAACATTAAACGTATGACATGGTCACATATATTTATTATTGGATACATTTGTTAAATCTCAGTCTGCTAATATTTTAATATCACAACAAAGCACAGTTCTGCCTAACATTATTTATTTATTTATTTATTGCATTTTTATCCTATATTTCTCCCGATACAGAGATTCAGTATTGTTATAGTAATTCATATTCAAATTCTTTACGTGATTACTCAAAAATAAACCGTGTTGAAATCAATGAAGTTAATTTTTAGGTAAGTAAGTACAGTGTTCCCTCACTTATCATGGAGGTTATGTTCCAGGACCACTCACAATAAGTGAAAATCCGCGAAGTAGGGACGCTATATTTATTTTAATATTTATACATTATTTTAGTAGTTATACACTATTTTAAAGTCTTTATCAACCAATCGTGTGTTGATAAATCACCTCCTCCTCCTCCAGTTGCCGCTTGGGCTCCTTTTCTCTCCCTTTGGCTTCTCCTTCTTCCCTCTCTTAGGCTGTAAATTGTAATTTTTTTATGATTTATAATATGCTTTTAGAGTTTATTGAAAAACCGCGAAACAGCGAATCCACAAAAAGGGAATCACGAAGTAGTGAGGGAACACTGTATAGCATTGCAGATATACACACTGACCTAAAAATTTTATTGCAGCTTCTTTTAAACATCTCTAAAGTATGGGATGAATACTTCAGCCTTGCCTCGCATAATCAGAGTATATTTCTGAATAAACACATATAAAGTTATGCTAAGAGCGACTATGCTTACACAGACAGCTTTGCATATACAGAGAGCCAAACAAAAAATCTTAATTTCTCTCCTAAATTAAAATAAATTTTACAGTACTAAAGGCATGGAAACTACACAATGAGAATTTGGAATAATAATCCAAACAGCATAAAAATGTAAATTAATTGTGAATTGATAGTTCTATCTGTGTAACATCCAATTTGTAAATATGAGACTTACGTTAGAAATTGGATTTTAAAATCAGATATCTAAACTGGGTCAATTTTCTTACTGTTTTGATCATTTAAATATAAATTGTTTAAATGAACTCACCCTGACAACTCTGACACACTGTCCTCTAGCTGCAGTCTGAAGCTGTGCATTCTATAAAAGGTGGCATTTTGCCCCTTTGAAATAACCCTGAATGCACTCATAAAAGGAATCAACAGCAGATCGGTTTGGATACTAAGACAAGAATAACTCAAGAAGTTTATGAAAGGAAAGTTTCACATATTCCCTGGATAATGTGGAATGGACCAATGGGTTGGAGGAATCTGTCAAAATCAAGTAGGTTTCAATCTTACTCAGGGAAATTCTCTCTTCTTACATCAGGCTACATTGCTCATGAGAACCATACACCCACAGGAGAGGGTATATGGCATAACATTCATGGGAAGCATCGGCAGCCAGAGCCCACAGGAAACATCTATGTTGAACTTCTTAAGTTTGCCTCTGTTAAGAACCAAGGCACTGCTTGACAGAGTGACTACATACCACTTGATCCATGGGATCACTTGAAAAGTAGCTTTCTGAGTGGGTGCAACGAACCCACACTGGTTTCAGGAGGTCCTCGTCTTCCACCTCACTCTTCTCAACGGCAGCCTCATCTGGCTCCTTGTCCTTGATGGAAGTGTAATTCTTCTCCCTCGTGGCATTTTCTGACCACCGCTCCCTCTCCTCTTCCCAGCGAGGTCTCTTTCGGTCTTCACTGGGAGATCGACTGCATGGAAACAAAAGGGAACACAGCTCTGTTGTTTGCAGGATAGCCAGGCTCAATGAGCCCAGGGTCAGCTCTTACATTGATGCACAAAACTTACACATATGAGCTATTGGGAAGACATGGTTGAAGAACTGAATTTGCTAAAACTACAGCACCTGAAAAGAGACACACCTTCTAACGATAAAGCCTGAACAAAGCTGGCCCTCCTATTAGGCAGCATAGGAAAACAAGCAGCAGATGTTGAAGAATGAGCAGCTCCCCAGCTGTTTCTCTCTGTTGGAGGGTAGTCTGTGTAACATAGAGACTGATCTCTACCCTCCAGACCAGGGGTCCCCACACTTTTTAAACAGGGGGCCAGTTCACGATCCTTCGGACCGTTCGAGGGCCGAACTATAGTTGGCCACTGAGCAATAAATAATAATAATAATAATAATAATAATAATAATAATAATAATAATAATGATAACAATAATAAAATAGAGGGTTGGAAGAGACCCTTTGGGCCATTGAGTCAAATCCCCTTCTGCCTTTGTGCACCGAAAGCACAAGCAAAGCACCCCTGATGGATGACCACCCAACCTCAATGTTAATAGTAATAATAATAATAATAATAAAATAAGATTGAACTTCAAAGACTCTGGCAGAAACCAGTGCAGATGGTCCCGGTGGTGATGGGCACACTGGGTGCCATCCCAAAAGATCTCAGCCGGCATTTGGAAACAATAGACATTGACAAAATTACGATCTGCCAACTGCAAAAGGCCGCCCTACTGGGATCTGCACGCATCATCCGAAAATACATCACACAGTCCTAGACACTTGGGAAGTGTTCGACTTGTGATTTTGTGATATGAAATCCAGCATATCTATCTTGTTTGCTGTGTCATAATAAAATAATAATAAAGAGGGTTGGAAGAGACCCCTTGAGACATTTAGTCCAACCCCCATCTGCCTCTGTGCACCAAAAGCACAAGCAAAGTATCCCTGACATATGGCCATCCAGCCTCAAATTTAATAATAATAATAATAATACAGTAAGAATAATAATGGTTGTAAGAGAAGAAGTGACCCCTTGGGTCATTTAGCCCAACCCCCTTCTGCCCTTGTGCCGTGGGGGCCGGATAAATGGCTTCGATGGGCTGCATCCGGCCCCCGGGCCTTAGTTTGGGGACCCCTGCTCCAGACTAACCTGCTGCCCACTGGGGATTTGGAGGATTCTACAATACGTGGATGAATTTCAGATGCTGTAGGAGTCTTGTTCAACCTGCAGCCCAGGATGGCTATGAATGCGATCCAACACAAAATCATAAGGTTACTTAAAACATTATGATTTTATTTTTGGTAATGTGATTGCACAGTTCTTAAGGACAAACTTCGTAGATGACAATAAATCAGAATGGAATAATCAGTGTATGTGACATCAATAAATATTGGAGTATAATCCAGAATTCACATTATAATTGCACACAGTTCAGCCAGAAAAAAAAACAGAAAAACTGTTAAAATTAACTAATAAAATAAAGAATAAGAGGATTCTACTGCAATGTTATGCAAAATGAATTACGAAAAAAAATCAAGTGTGTATTTTGTACTAAGCATAATGCTGCTGCGTGCCATCAGTTCTTTTTCTTTGTAGTTGGATTGAGTTTTACAGCGGTGTGTGACTCAATTCTTCTTCTTTCAATACAGTCCAAGGGAGGCAAAAATTTGGACACGCCTGATATAGTATATCTCTCAGAGGTGTCAAAGCCATCTCTGAGTATTCGTTGCCTGAGAAAACTAGTAAGGATGTTACAAGTTGATGAACAGCATGAGGGCACACATTCATATTGTCCCCCATCATTGTAGTTCGAATGCAAAGTGGCACAATATCTTCCAGCTAAGGCATCATCATCGTCATTACTTATACTCCATCTTAAAAAAAATAGTAGTCAAGGTGGCATAGAATGCAAAATAACCAGATTACATCTTACAATGAAAAACAGACCCTTAAAAAGGATACAAAGTAATTAAAAGGTAGTTGTAGTTTTTCGCAGGAAACGAGAGGTGACACGAAAATGGAAGCCGCACAGACATCATGCTTGCTTTTGTTTTCCTTTCATTTCGGCCCCGTAACAATAAGCAGGTACTGACAGAGGGCTGCTTTCCCATTACAGCTAATGTGTACCAATGGGTGTTAATAATAATAATAATATAAATAGCCATAGTTACTCTGGTACCCTAAGCTGACTCTGAGAGAGGTCTGCTTCTCCATTACATCTGATGTATACCAATGGGTCTTAATAATAATAGTAATATTAAGAACAACAGTTATTCTGGGACCCTAAACTGGGTCTGGGAGAGGAGTGCCCCTCATGACAGCTGATGTTTGCCAATGGGTGATGATAACAACAACAACAACAACAACAACAACAACCGTACTCTGGGGAAGACCCAAACGTTTTAAAAGTTGGTGGGCTAAAAGGGGTCAAAATGCCCTCCGTGTGTGACCATTTTCACCCCTCAAGCCCAAAAACCAAGTGTGTGTGTGGGGGGGGGGGGGGGATGAACCTCAGAAGCCCTCCCATTGCAGTCAAAGGTCCAAATATTTTCATTTTTTGTTTTCATAAGTCAGATGAAAATTCTGTTTGTATAGGCGCCTCATTTTCATTAGCGGAAACAAATACAAAAATTATATGAAACAAATGAAACTATACAAAACAAACAGCAATTGTGTACAAAAGCACAACACTAATGTTTACACCGTTTTTGGGAACAAGGCAAATTCTCACATAACCTGATGCAAAGCTTGAGGAAGGGGTTCACAGAGTTCACAAAAGCCACCTTATGCAAGATGGTGAAAATTCCAGCTGCTTGAGCCAAACTGGCCAGCTACTCAAGTGTAAATCCCAAAAGGATTTGAGCCAATGTTTTTCTTTTGTGAAGCACCTGAAACAGTTTCAGTGAAAACCTGAAATGTAAATTATGAATAACAAACAGGTGCAATCTTGGGTTTACAGTAATCCATGTCATATTCATGCTTTCCATCAGGCAATAGATGGGAAAATGCTGTAACAGCTTTTATTTACACAAAAGGAAACAAAATAGTAAAGGAATGTGAAATTCAGTAATTATTGATACCATGTATAAAATGCTGTAACCCACTGCTTCTTAAACTGTGAGTCCTGAACCCAAATTGGGTTCTCTGAGCTCAATGATGGGGCCCTGAGCTTTTTTCCTGGATGTCACCTAGTGACTATTTTAGACATTTCCTTATGCAGGGTTTACAATGGGCTCTGCAGAAGATGCTTCAAAATCAGGCTGTTTAGCAAGTCTTGCAAATGCTAGTTTGTTAGCAGCAAATGTTTGATTTATATAACTGTTTTGTAAACCTATGTATACCTGGGGGGGTCACATCAAAAACATTTGATCAAAAAATCTTTGACTCAGATGAAAGTTTAAGAAGCCTTACTTTAGGCAATCATCTTCACAGGCCAAACAATTAAATTGCACTCTTAGCAATGAAAGAAAAGCTCAGTTCCATAATCTTGCAATAATATCTATGACCCATTACAAGTCAAAAGGCAATGTGGACTGCCAAATATTGTTGGACTGCAATGCTCATAATCCCTAACCACTTGTTGTGTCAGCTAGAGCTGCTAGGATGTGTAATCCAACAATTATTCCATATTTCCCATCTCTGGTCCAATGTGACAGATTCAGATAAAGAAAAAACAAAATAAAACCTACTCAATAGTTTACAAACAAGATTTTATCTTACCTTCCTGTCCTCTTGTGATCTTTTCTATAGGACCTTTCTGTAGATGGTGATTGTCGGCTGTCACGATGACGATGTCTTTCTCTTTGTCGGTCCCTTTAAGTGGGGAAGAGATAAAAGTTCTAAGTTACTTTTCTCAGTGTAGAAAAATCTGGGTCCTACAAAACACAGAAAGAAATAGAATTAAATAGACTGCCAGCAGCAGGAGAAAACTGAAAAAAAATCAAAATAGTATTTGCTTCAAATGCCTTTTAAGCAGACATGGGGACTTCCTCTGCCACTGGGGGTGGGCTATTTAAGCTCAAAGAGAAGTCTTTTTTAAAACAGGCAACAGGGTAAAAATCTGGCGTCAATGCTCCAATATAATGGACATTTCTGATCATTCCATAAAAATCTATTCTATTCATTTTGTCAAGATGGGGATACCCTAAATGCATAAAGGTACCTGTCTGATCTTTGAATCTAAGCAGAACCAGTCCTTTCTAGTACTTGAGGGAGACTACCAACCAGTCACTATAGGTTTTGCTTCCAATGAAAGAACAGGAAAACCCATCTCTGAGTAATGCTTGCCAAATAAAACACTGTCCACTCTTGAGTCAGAGTATCCACCTGAAAATAAGGATATTTGTTCCAAGGTAGGAAAAGGAGGGAAGATAACAAAAAGAACTCAGAATCAATAGTAGCTAAGTGGTGAAAACAGCTCATAGCGCTACGTTTTATTTCTTTATGCCTACATATAGCTCCTTCATCAGCGGCTGTCTCAGAGCTCCTCCTGGTCTGGTGGTAGCTCATGGGTCCCCAGATATATGTCTTCAAGTTCTGCCCTTTCTGTTCAAACACTGAAAGCCCAACACAGAGCCTTTTATGTATGTTTAACATTTTTTGTTAGCTCTTGGTGTTACTGAATAAAATATCAACTTCGTGGTGGATCCCAGGGCTGCACACATTTTCAAGACATGCTTCAAACAGTAAAACTGAGTTGAAACAAGGAGAGCTTGATTCTTGAGGATAAGTGTTGTTTGTTGTTGCAATGAAAGAGCAAGTGTGTGCAAGCCAAGCAGTCCGGGAATTTCAAAAGATTTACCTACAGAAAGACAGCTTTTCTATTTTGGTATTGTTCTGAATAATCATCATTTTTCTTATGCTATGAGACATCAGTCAGGTCGAGGTATGCCACATTAACTCAGAGCTAAGGGACTGCTAGTCTTTTCCTGAACCCAAGAAAGATATGGCCATACCATGCAATCTATAAGTCAAGTTACCAAACAAATTAAGGCTAAGTTAACTTTTCTAATACACTGCTTCTTAAACTTTGAGTCCTAACCACAAATGGGGTCCCCTTAGCTCAGTGTTGAGGTCACAAAAAAATTAGACAAGAGCAAAAGTTTTCTGAGCGCTGTCCATTTACACAAATCTGTTAGTAACAACGTACAGTGTTTTTACAATGGACTCTGCAGAAAATACTTCAGCTGTAAGGAGAAATCAGCCTGTTCAGCAAGCCTTGCAAATGCTGATTTTCATATCTATTTTTATATATATGTATATACAGTAAAGTCTCGCTTATCCAAGCTTCGCTTATCCAACATTCTGTATTATCCAACACAGTCTCCCTTTTAGTAGTTAATGGTTTTGTAGTCAATGTTTTCAATACATTGGGATGTTTTGGTGATAAATATGTAAATACAGCAATTACAACATAATATTACCATGTATTGAACTGCTTTTTCTGTCAATTTGGTGTAAAACATGATGTTTTAGTGCTTAATTTGTAAAATCATAACGTAATTTGATGTTTAACAGGCTCTTCCTTAATCCTTCTTTATTATACAACATTTTCGCTCATCCAACATTCTGTTGGCCTGTTTATGTTGGATAAGAGAGACTCTACTGTACCTGGGTTCATGAAAACATTTCTTGGATGAAAAGGGGTCACAAGTGGAAAAAGTTTAAGAACCCCTCTTCTAATCTAGGTTTTGGGTTTTGGGATAGGTTTTGGGATAATAATACAGTCTAATCCTGCCTCCTACAGTCATCTCTGCTCACTCTGCACAGATGCTCCAGGTGACTCTTCAGATATTGTTGCACTACAACTTCTAATATTTCTTGCCAATGCTGGCTGGCAGCTGCGAGTTGTATTTCAGCAACCTCTAGAGTTAACAGTGTTTTATTATTTGGCAAAACTTGTTATGGCAAAAAAGCAGGGTGTTGCAGCGATAGAATTAAACCAGCTTTACCTGTACAATTCATAACTCCTATGGCGGGGTGGGGTCCGTCCTCTCATGTAATCCGACCTGTGCCGACTGCTCTCTTGACGCCGTCTGTCTGGGCTTCTTCCTCGATCCCGCCGATCGCCATGACTAGCTGAGCGGTGTCTTTCTCCATGACTGTGGCTATAGTCCCGGTGGCGATGTTCATCATAGTGCTTAGTCCTCTCTGGAGACCTTCGTTCAGGCTGCGACTTTTCCACCGAATACTGACTTGGATGCCGGAAATTATTATTGCTGTTCCCAGGGTTGCTAGCATTCCCGCTATTGCTCTGGTAAGAGTTTGTGTTGTGTTGGAAACTACTGAAATTCGGAGGGGGAAAAGTCTGCTGGGAGTAAGCTGGAGAATAGACAGGCTGATAATTAACCGGTTGAGGCATTATTGGTGGCGGCACAGAATGCGGTAAGGAAGGAGGCGGCATCATATAAGGAAACGTGTTTTGCCCCGCCACATTTGCTACCCCAAGCGAGGGAGGGTTACCAGGATTTGGGACCGGGGGTGGAGCCGGGGGGAAGCAAGGTGGGAGAGGAAAAGTTTGCCTCACTTGGTGACCTCCAAAAGGTGGCCTCAGAGGACACTGGGCGACAGTATTCTGTGGTGACGGAGGCATGGGAGGTGGATATGGGACAAAATCCGTCCTAGGAGGTACATAGGTTGTAGATGGAGGATTCACGTAGGTAGATGGGGCCACATTTTGCTGGTCATACTGATACTGCACCGGTGACTGCTGAGGATGAAGCTGCCTCAAGTTTTGGGGGCGAAAGGTTTGGATTGACGCTCTCACTGCTGTTCCCCCTCGACCCCGAGGACACCCTCGCCCAGAATGGAAAGACATCATACATCTATATTAAGAAAAAAAGAAGGAAAAGTGTAATATTTACTTTCAAATTGTTTTTAATTTAATTATATTTTTAAAACAAAGGTTTTTACATTTTTACCCATGTTTGTTTTTCAAAAGATTATAGCTGCTTTAGGTCTCATTTAAGAGAGGAAAGTGGGATATAAATAAATATAATAGTACATAATAATAAGCCAGAGACAAGGAATATAAATCAAGTATATAGAGTCAGCCATCCACTTTGACGGAGTTGGGGTACATGACCCCTGTAAAAGTAGGAACAACAATGAACAAATCTCATACAGTCTACTGCAACGCGCTCTATGTGGGGTTGCCTTTTGTCGCACCTCAGAATAGTTCAGCTTGCTATTGACACTCAGTCAGACACAGAAGAAAGTCTTTTGAAGTTTTATTGAGCAAAAGCAAATATATATATATATCAAAGCAGGCAGTTGAAAGGTTTTTCAAAGTTGCAGTAAAAGAGTCAATAGAAATCCAATTAGTTCATAAGCCATAAAAATCCATTAGTTCATAAACCATAGCGCTCTATAATCCATAAGTCAAGGCAGTAGACAGTAGATCCCAAAAACAAGGGCCCAAAGATACAAAGATCCAGGAAAACTTCTCTTAAGCATGAAACAAGAACATCCACACAGATGAAGCGAGGATTTGCTTTGACAATGAGCTATCTGCAAACACACACTTTTAAAAGCACCCTAGAAAGGCATTTCTTTTCCCAGAAGAGGCCTCTTTCTTTCCCGCCAGCCTCTCACTCCTACAGACCTGAAATCCTCTCCATAACAAACGGTCAGCCCTAGATAATTCAAGGTCTTTGTTATCTTGCACCTGAACCGGGACTTGAGATCTCTCTTGCTCATTAATTCCCATGGGAATGTCATCGTGGGTGTTATCTATAGCTTCTGGGGTCAACAGTTCATTCTGCTCAAACTGCAATTCTCGAGTCCCTGAATCAGCCTGTATTCCCATGCCATCTTCCTGCAGCCCATCTTCTGGCTCAACTGGCTCTTGTATCTGAAACCCAGAATCCCCTTCTTCATCCTCACTCTGGCTATACTGTGGCTGAGTCACAACACCTTTGAACATCGTTTGGAAACTTCAGCTAGTCCAATGTGCGGCAGCGAAATTGCTAACGGAAGCGGCACACAGGGAACACATAACCCCACTGTTGTGCAAGCTCCACTGGCTGCCGATTTGCTACCGAGCACAATTCAAAGTACTGGCTTTAGCTTATTAAGCCCTGAACGGCCCCAGCCCAAATTACCTGTCGTAACGCATCTCCCTCAATGAACCATGGTGGAAGTCTTCTGGGGAGGCCCTGCTCCCGGTCTCACCACCTTCGCAGGTGCGACTGGTGAGGGCGAGAGACAGGGCCTTCTCAGTGGTGGTCCCTCATCTGTGGAACTCCCTCCCTAGTGGGATTAGATCGGCCCCTTCCGTCCTGTCATTTCTCAAACAAGTACAACCCTGGCTTGGAGAGCAAGCATTTCGCCCAGCATCATTACCTTTGTAATATAACTGGGCTTTGGATTGATGAATATGATAATATGGCTTTGGATCTATGCACAAAAGTTGTCTAATGTTTACATATGTTGTTTTAATGTTGTTTTAAACTGTTGCCTAATTGATTTTAATTGTTGTTGTTCGGGCATGAAATAATGCCACCCATGTAAACCGCCCTGAGTCCCCTTCGGGGTGAGAAGGACGGGATATAAATGTCGTAAATACATTTTTAAAAATCTGCTATTTTTGCACTGAGGGAAGCATTTCTTTAAGAATCCCTTGGTTTGTCAAAAGATGACCATAAAATCTGTAAAGAACATTGAGAAGTGTACCCTCTGGGAAACTCTAGGTCAGTGGTTCTCAGGTTTTCTAATACCACAACCCCTTAATGCAGTTCCTCATGTTGTGGTGACCCCAAGCATAAAATTATTTTCGTTGCGACTTCATAACTGTCATTTTGCTACTGTTATGAATCATAATGTAAATATCTGATATGCAGGATGTATTTTCATTCACTGGACTACATTTGGAACAAATTTGAATACTGGTGGAGATTGGGAAAAATAGACCTTGACATTTGGGAGTTGTAGTTGCTGGGATGTATAGTTCACCTACAATCAAAGAGCGTTCTGAATTCCACCAATGACGGAATTGAACCAAACTTGGCACACAGAACTCCCATGACCAATAGAAAATACTGTACGGGTTTGGTGGGTATTGAGTTTTGGAGTTGTAGTTCACCTACATCCAGAGAGCACTGTGGACTCAAACAATGTTGGATCTGGACCAAACTTGGCATGAATACTCAATATGCCCAAATGTGAACACTGGCGGAATTTGGGGAAAATAGACCTTGGCATTTGAGTTGTAGTTGCTGGGATTTATAGTCCACCTACAATCAAAGAGCCTCTTGAACTCCACCAATGATAGAATTGGGCCAAACTTCCCACACAGAACCCCCACAGCCAACAGAAAATACTGGAGGGATTTGGGTTCCTAAGACCATAAGAATATATGTTTTCTCAACCCTGTTCAGGTCCCGACCCCCAAATTTAGAAACACTGCTCTAGGTCCATGGACACATGCTGGAGGGCCTAGAGATTGAGAAAATGTATTATTCAAATTCACTAATAATGAAATCCACAAATCAAGACATATAACCAGAAATGCTCTGTGTATATATTCCCTTGTCACGTCCTGGTAAATGTTCGTATTTAGATAACAAGCACAGCTTTACTTTTTTAAGGAAAATACTTCTTAGGGGAGACACTTTATAGCTCCTTTGGCAATCGCCTTCCCGAATTTGAAAACTTGATTCAGGTATTTAGTTTCTAAGAACAAGAGTCAGAAAAATTCCACTTCAAATCAAATCACATGCACAGGGAAGTGATTAGAATAAAATAAATGGCATTTTTAAAAAGAGGTATGCCTTAAAGTGGTGCTGGAAAAAAGGCACTCAAAGAACATAAAAATGGCAAGCCTCAGAAATGAGTGTTGAAAAACTTTAATAAAATGCCCAATGTGATCGAACAAAGTCCTTCCACTATAATACAAGGATTATCTTACTAAGAGTATTCAACACTGTATATCTTTTTCTTTTCAACATTCATGAGCCTTATGGATTTTTTTTGCCCACTTTACAATCTCAGCGGAGCCACCTTAGATGGCCTTAGGGTAGCCATTCATTTCTCTTCAAAAAGATAGCTACGTTAATCTGCTTTAGGATTAAACGATACAAAAGAATCCAATAGCGCGTTTGAGACTAATGGAAAAGAGGACATTTCTAATACATCTTACTATGAGCACTGCCTACTTCATCAAATGTATCGGCCAAAAATGACTGTGCTCACAAAAGCTATACTAGAAATGCCTTCTTCCCAGTTAGTCTCAAATGTGCTTCTGGATTCCTTTGTGACTTTAATCCTTTTCTTGTGACAGTACTTCCATCTTGGAGATCATGACACTGACTGTGTCCAGCTAAAATAAGAACCCTTGCAATGTTTCTGATCCCAGTGAGAACCCCAGCACACTGTGTCATAGTTTGCAAAGATACTATATGTGTATTAACTGGAAAATTGAATGGATGAAGCCGACTGGCTGAGTTTGCAAGGACCTGGGAATTGGTTTTGCAACTGTTGCTGTCCTGCTGCTGGAGAACTGGTTTGAAGAGGTTTCTGTGTGTGTGTGTGTGTGTGTGTCTACTGAGTACTGGCTGGAAAGAAGATGGCTCTGTACTCAGAGAGGCCTGACTATTTCTGAGGCCTTGTTTGCTGCTGATCTTCACTGAAGCAGATTTATGGACTAAGAAAGGACTGCTCATAACTGTTGTTTTCTGTAAGCAATCAGAGGGATTATTGTAAATACCATTGTTCTGTTGATCTCTTGGACTTAGTAAAAGTGCCTGTGTTGTGTTGTCGAAGGCTTTCATGGCCGGGATCACAGGGTTGTATGTTTTCTGGCTGCATGGCCATGTTCTAGAAGTATTCTCTCTTGATGTTTCGCCCACATCTATGGCAGGCAACCTCTGAGGATGCCTGCCATAGATGTGGGCAAAACGTCTGGAGAGAATACTTCTAGAACATGGCCATACAGCCCGGAAAACATACAACAACCCAGTTCCTGTGTTATTGTTCTGCAAAGCTGAGTGGTGCATCATTCTGCAGGGTGACTCTAGGCTTATGGGCACACATAAGAGCTTCTATCTATCATCTGCAATCCCCAACACAATGCAATATATAAAAAATCTTCCAAGTTGAAAGGAAGGGTGGTTCGTGCAAGATTGAGTGTTTTTCTTGCAAATACATTCAAACAGGAAACGCAAGGATTACTCAAAGTAAAATAAATCTCAAAGAAAATAAAACACACAGTTCTTGTCTGGAAGGGTGGTCCTAACCCGTTTGAAGTTCAAATTCCCAAGAAAGAAAGGAACAAATTCTGAAAATGGGGTTAAAGCATATCATATCATTATTTTGATTTGTTTATATCTTTTAATCTGTTCATTTGGTAAGGAACCACAATAGCAAAAACATAAAAATAAAAATAAATTGATTGGTAATTGTTAATTGATAATAATTTGTTATCTGCCTCTCTTTAGTGTGTGTGTGGGCCTACTGACAACACCAGGAATTTTATGGAGTATACTCAGGCAATATTCACATGATAAATGTTTCTTTCTCTAAAATTTAGCCTACAGAACTTGGTATTCATTGGAAATCTCCCTTCAAAGTAGAATAATAGAATCCTAGAGTTGGAAGAGACCTCATGGGCTATCCAGTCCAACCCCCTGCCAAGGAGGAAAATCACATTCAAAGCACCCCTGACAGATGGCCATCCAGCCTCTGCTTAAAAGCCTCCAAAGAAGGAGCCTCCACCACACTCTGAGGCAGAGAGTTCCACTGCTGAACAGCTCTAACCAGGGCTGTTAAGTACTAATCAGGTCTGTTAAGCTTCCAAGATCAGACAGGATCTGGTGCCTTTACAATACTTGCCAACATTTTTATTTCATAGAGCAAATATGTCTGTGATGAAAGGCAGAAATATGTGGACTGGGGTTGTATCTACAGTGTACAACTTTGAGGCCGCATGAGCCGTGCCAGGCTCTATCCCTATGTAGTCTTGAAATTTGGATTTTTGTAAGGTACTTGGAATTCCCTATCAAACACTTTGAATGCAGTTTAGTGGAATGTGCTAGAGGACTGTGAATACCTTATCAAGCTACAAATCCCAGGACTCTATTGGCTGGAACCATACCCTTTAAAGTACCTTGTGATGCCATCATTGTGATATAAATGGCTCATGGGAACTGAAATGATATCGGTTCACATATTTATACACTAAGCATGCACCAAAATGTGCAGAAAAATAGCACATATACATTTAAAGACCCAGTCAATTCTACAGCAATATTTATAGGTAAGTACAGGTTGAGCATCTCTTATCCAAACTTCCGAAATCCAAAATACTCCAAAATCTGAAATCATCTACATGGGAGGCTGGAACAGTGACACTTCCACTTTCTGATGGTGTATATGAAACATAAATTATTTTCACTTAGACACAGGTTATCTTTCTAAGGTATCTCATTATGTAAAAGGTAAAGGTTTTCCCCTGACATTAAGTTTAGTCAAGTCCGTCTGGGAGGTAGTGCTCATCTCCATTTCTAAGCCGAAGAGCCAGCGTTGTCCGTAGACATCTCCAAGGTCCTGTGGCCGGCATGACTGAATGGAGTGCTGTTACCTTCCTGCTGGAGTGGTACCAATTGATCTACTCACATTTGCATGTTTTCAAACTGCTAGTTTGGCAGAAGCTGAGGATAACAGCGGGAGCTCACCCTGCTCCCTGGATTCAAACTGCCGACCTTTCAGTCAGCAAGTTCAGCAGCTCTATGGTTTAATCTGCTGTGCTCATCTCATTATGTTCATATATGCAAAAACTGGTATTCCAAAATCTATCTCCCTCTCTCTCTCTCTCTCTCTCTCTCTCTCTCTCTCTCTCTCTCTCTCTCTATATATATATATATATGTATCTGTTACCAAGGCATTTCAAGAAGAGATACTCAACTTGTACTTGTCCTGTTCATTTGTATCGCAATCAATGGTTTTTATATCATCAGCACCATTCTTATAAATCCTAATGGTGATGGGTCATTGCTCAGCTATAGAATATCACTAGAGGGCATGTTCTGTTTTGTTTTGACATGAAGACAAATTGGTGTTAAGACTGATGTGTTCCATTTCATTACAACTGGCAAAACCAGGCGGTGTTTATTTGGATGTGTCGGACCTAGCAATGAACATAAATGACATGATAGGACAAGAGAGATTTAGCAACTAAATCTTTCCCAAATGTTTATTTCAAATGAGCGAACTGGTCATGACCGTAATAAAGTGAACTGAACTATTTCAAATGAGAAGTACAATCTTTTGAATGCCTATATTTCTTTAATTGTAAGATGCCACTGATTGTAAGACGCATGCTAATTTCAGTACCACTATCACCAAAAATGCATAAGATACACCTGCATTTTTAGAGATGTTTATATAGGAAAAAAGTGCATTTTAGAACTGAAGAAATACAGATCTTCTTACCTGAATAAATAAATATAATAACAGACATTGGATTGCAACCCAGCTTTTATCTCCAAATATATCTTGACAGAACAACAACCTTCTAAAGATTATGGACAAGTTACTTGCACCTCAACTCACATGTTGTAGAACTGCAACTCTCATCATCCCTCAGTGCTCAGTGGCAGACTGGCAGCCAGTGGAGCTGGCGTAACAGAGGAGTTGTATGTCCCTGTGCACCGCTCCGGTGAAGAATTTGGCTGCCATCCTTTGGACCAGGGGTCCTCAAATTTTGTAAGCAGAGGGCAGGTCCACAATCCTTCAGACTGTTGAGGGACCAAATTATCATTTGAAAAAAAAAATCCCGAACAAATTCCTATGCACACTGCACATGTCTTATTTGTAGTGCAAAAAAACCAACAACAACGAAAGAACAATACAATATTTAAAAATAAAAACAATTTTAACCAACATAAACCTATCAGGATTTCAATGGGAAGTGTGGCCCTGCTTCTGGCCAATGAGATAGTCAAGTTAATCAGGATTGCTGTTGTTGTGCTTTCAAGTAATTTCAGACTTTGGGGAAGTCTATGTCTAAAACTGAGGGCAGGGGCCAGGTCAATGACCTTGGAGGGCCGCAGGGACCCCTGCACTGGACCATTTGAAGCTTCCAGTCTTCAAAGGCAACCCCACATAGTAATCTATTTGGGATGTAACCAGGGCATGGACCACCCTGCTTTAAACTGGATTATATGAATCCGCACTGTCAGATAATCTGGGATAAACAGAAAACCTGGGATCAGATCCTGGGATATATGGCCTACCTGAAAGGGCCCCCAAAATTTTAGGGTTTTCCCTGACATTAAGTGTAGTCGTGTCTGACTCTGGAGGTTGGTGATCATCTCCATTTCTAAGCCAAAGAGCCGGTGTTGTCCGTAGACACCTCCAAAGTCATGTGACCAGCATGACTGCATGGAGCGCCGTTACCTTCCCGCCAAAACGGTTCCTATTGATCTACTCACATTTGCATGTTTTCTAACTGCTAGGCTGGCAGAAGCTCAGACACACAGCGGGAGCCCACTCCGCTCCCTGGATTCAAACCGCCAACCTTTCGGACAGCAAGTTCAGCACCTCAGCAGTTCAACCCACTGTGCCAACCAGGGGCGTTTACCCCATCCCAAGTCTCCTACTAAATGCAGCACTTTATTCATCTACCTCATCCTCTGAGTTTACAATATACACTCCTTGCATTTTGGCCCAGTTTGTTTTGTTGATTCCTGTTCTGGTTTTAAAATTATGTCTAACTATGCTATTGCCGCTACTTTATTTTTACCATGTTATAGTGTATAACTGTGTTTTTATTTTGATGTAGTTTTATCTTCTGACGAAGTGTTTTAAATATGTATTTTATTTCGCTCTATTGTAATTACCTGGGCTTGGCCCATGCCAGCTGCCCTGAGTCCCTTCGGGAAGATGGAGGTGGGGTACAAAAAATACAATTATTATTATTAGGCAGAAAATCCCACAATATCTGCTTTGAAGTGGGTTATCAGGGGCCCCTTCAACACAGCTGAATACAATCTTTGAACTGGAATATGGTTGTGTGGAAGGGCCTGGGGAGGAAGGGATCCACAACAAAGGGGCTCCCTGTACAGTAGAGTCTCGCTTATCCAAGGTTCTGGATTATCTAATGTATTTTTGTAGTCAATGTTTTCAATATATCATGATATTTTGATGCTAAATTCGTAAATACAGTAATTACAACATAATATTACTGTGTATTGAACTACTTTTTCTGTCAAATTTGTTTTATAACATGATGTTTTGGGGCTTAATTTGTAAAGGTAAGGTAAAGGTTTTCCCCTGACGTTAAGTCCAGCCGTGGCCGACTCTGGGGGTTGGTGCTCATCTCCATTTCTAAGCCAAAGAGTCACCGTTGTCCGTAGACACCTCCAAGGTCATGTGGCCGGCATGACTGCATGGAGCGCCGTTACCTTCCTGGCGGAGCGGTACCTATTGATCTACTCACATTTGCATGTTTTCGAACTGCTAGGTTGGGAGGAGCTGGGGCTAACAGCGGGCGCTCATTCCGCTCCCGGGATGTTGTAAATAATTTGTAAAATCATAACCTAATTTGATGTTTAATAGGCTTTTCCTTAATCCCTCCTTATTATCCAAGATATTCACTTATCCAAGGTTCTGCTGGCCCGTTTAGCTTGGATAAGTGAGACTCTACTGTATTTGTAGAATGAATGCAGCTTGATCCCCCATAAGGTTCAATGTGATGGAATCATGCACGCAATGGAGTTTTGCAAGCCTTCTCTGCCCAAGTGTGTTGATGCCTCACCAAGGGCCCTTCCACACAGCTACTGTAGAGTCTCGCTTATCCAAGCCTCTGGATAATCCAAGTCATTTTTGTAGTCAATGTTTTCAATATATCATGATATTTTGGTGCTAAACTCATAAATACAGTAATTACAACATAACATTACTGTGTATTGAACTACTTTTTAGTTTTAGACTTAGGCTCGCCCAAAGTCTGAAATGACTTGAAGGCACAACAACAATCCTACTTGATTATCTCATTGGCCAGAAGCATGCCCACACTTCCCACTGAAATCTTGATAAGTTTACAGTATGTTGGTTAAAATTTTTATTTTTAAATATTGTATTGTTCTTTCATTTACTAATATTGTAAATGAATGACATGGTAATAATATAATATATTGTGTATACATATAATATTGATAATAATATTATAATGTAATACAATTAATATTTATTTATTTATAACAGTATTGTTATGGTTGAGCCTTATGGCTCTGATTCTGGGAGACGTGGTCGTAAGACTCCTCGGGAGTCAGACACTCTCGAGGAGCGAGAAAGGAAGCGGCTGCGGGACTTATTTGCAGAACCATCTGACGAGGACTCCTTTGAGGGTTTTACTGAGAGAATGGAGGAAGAGATGGTTGGCTCAGAGGAGGATGACATGGAATGGACTCGTGTGAGGGAGGATTTGGGTGCCACCGGCAATGATAGTATGGAAGGTGATTGGGGACCTTCAGGATTAGACCCGTGGACAAGCTGGAGGGATGGAACGGGATCCACAGCTGGGGATGCTGTGGGGCGTAGTCAGAGGTGTTTCAGCTCTGATGAGGAGGATGACGATGAGGCACCTGGAATTAGGGTAACAGCTGATAGCGATGAGGAGTTGTAAACTGGCATAAAATGGGGTTTAGAATCTAGGGCTAATTGCGTTGGGCAAGGTAATCTGGACGAACGCTTGGGCTCTTGCTGGGAATTTCCTGAAGACGGGTGTGTTTCGTTTGCTGAATACCTCGGACCTCCGTCGTCTTCTTGACGGACGCCAATTGTTTACTCTGGACTGACTGACTGACTGACTACGACCTCGGACTATCCTTCCTCTGGCTATCGTTTGAACTGGTGAACTACAAACATCTGTACCTGGCTGTCGACCCTCGGACCGGATTGGGACCTCGCTGACCGCTGCTGCCCCTGATTGATGCGTTTGAACTCGGAGATTGTTTGCTGCGTGGAGGAGTAACTTCTTAGTTACTCAATCACAGCTTTTGGTAGCAGAGAAGTATCTGCTGCCAGTTATTTGTGTTTCTTTGAACCTTTGTTCACCAGCTTTTGTTTATTTAAAGTCCCAGGCTGAAGTAAGCATTTTTGGTTTAACCCGGATTAAACTCCAGTTTAATCCGGTTTATCTTTTGAACGATTTTTAGTATCCTTTTCACTTCAAAGGCCAATGTTTGCCTAGCCCTTGTCTTTTACGGGCGTTTTTGGTTCTGTAACTCCAATAAACTTTGTTGAATCTTATCTGGTGGCGTTCTGTCCTTGACAAGTATTTCTACCCCGTCCTTCTCACCCAATAGGGGACTCAGGGTGGCTAACAATAATAATACAATATAATAATATTGTATAATATAATAATATTATTTATATATTATATATTAAATGTAATATTACTAATACTATTACGGTATAATGACATAGTACAATATAGTAATATATATAAATGAGTGATGGCATCACGGCGACCAACAAAACAACAAAACTACAGGCCCCCCAACCTCGAAATTTGACAACGCAACCCATCATCCACGCCTCTAGGTTGATACAACAAAAAGAAAAGAAAAATAAAGTCCTAATTAGAGGGAAAGGAATAATTGTTTTTATCCAATTGCTGCCAGTTAGAGGACTAATCTCTGCCCACTTGGTGTCCTAGCAACCAACTCGGCCCAGGGGACAGGCAGACTTAGGCCTCAGGCCTCTTCCACAGATTATCTGATTTGCACTGGATTGTGGCATTGTAGACTCCAGGCCCTTCCACACAGCTATATTACCCATTTATAATCTTATATTATCTGCTTTGAACTGCATTATCTTGACTCCACACTTCCATATAATCCACTTCAGCGTGCATTTTATACAGCTGTGTAGAAGGAGCCTCATATAATCCAGTTCTAAGCAGATAATACAAGATTATAAATATACAGTAGAGTCTCACTTATCCAACATAAACAGCCCGGCACCTTTACCCTTTACCTTAACTACCACCAATTCCTCAATACTTTATTTCCCATACCACCATACTTCGCCACAGCAATGCGTGGCTGGGCACAGCTAACCTGTTTCCCTGAAAATAAGACATCCCCAAAAAATAAGACCTAGTAGAAGTTTTGCTGAATTGCTAAATATAAGGCCTCCCCCGAAAATAAGACCTAGCAACGTTTTTGTTTGGAAGCATGCCCTGCGCCCACCAAACAAAACACCATAGCATGCAGGATTGGTAAATGTACATTATTATTATTATTATTATTATTATTATTATTTTATTTTTTATACCCCACTTCCATCTCCCCAGAGGGACTCGGGGCGGCTTACATACCAGTTGTATATGGAAATAATGGTAGTAACAAGAAATTCTTGACAGGAGTCACAGTTTGTCTGGTTTAGTTATGTTGGTTTGTGATGACAACTACTGTACAGTATAGAATTTTTTTTGTTCAACAATGAATATGAATTCTTCTTCATGGAAAAATAAGACATCCCCTGAAAGTAAGACCTAGCACATCTTTGGGAGTAAAAAATAATATAAGACACTTCTTATTTTCGAGGAAACACGGTAGTAGTAATATATAATGCTAAGATTGTGCTATGCTAATAATATAATATATTGTATGTACATACAACTTGTAAGCCGCTCTGAGTCCCCTTCGGAGTGAGAGATGGTGGGGTATAAATGTAGCAAATAAATACAGTAGAGTCTCACTTATCCAACATAAACAGGCCAGCAGAATGTTGGATAAGCGAATATGTTGGTTAAAAAGGAGGTATTAATGAAAAGCCTATTAAACATCAAATTAGGTTATGATTTTACAAATTAAGCACCAAAATATCATGTTATACAACAAATTTGACAGAAAAAGTAGTTCAATGTGCAGTAATGCTATGTAGTAATTATTGTATTTACGAATTTAGCATCAATATATCACAATGTTTTGAAAACATTGACTACAAAAATGTGTTGGATAATCCAGAACGTTGGATAAGTGAGTGTTGGATAAGTGAGACTCTACTGTAGATACAACTTGTAAGCCGCTCTGAGTCCCCTTTGGGGTGAGAGATGGTGGGGTATAAATGTAGCAAATAAATAAATAATTGTTGCTGGGTTTTTGGGGGGGTTTTTTGGCACTACAAATAAGACATGTGCAGTGAGCATAGGAATTTGATCGGTTTTTTTTCTTCCAAATGATAATTCGGCCCCTCAACAATCTGAGGGACCATGAATCGGCCCTCCACTTAAAAAGTTTGAGGACCCCTGCTCTACTGTATATACAGTAGAGTCTCACTTATCCAACATAAACGGGCCAGCAGAACGTTGGATAAGCGAATATGTTGGATAATAAGGAGAGATTAAGAAAAAGCCTATTAAACATCAAAATAGGTTATGATTTTACAAAATAAGCACCAAAACATCATGTTATACAACAAATTTGACAGAAAAAGTAGTTCAATATGCAGTAATGTTATGTTGTAATTACTGTATTTACAAAATTAGCACCAAAATATCATGTTATATTGAAAACATTGACTACAAAAATGCGTTGGATAATCCAGAACGTTGGATAAGCGAGTGTTGGATAAGTGAGACTCTACTGTAGATACAACTTGTAAGCCGCTCTGAGTCCCCTTTGGGGTGAGAGATGGTGGGGTATAAATGTAGCAAATAAATAAATAATTGTTGCTGGGTTTTTGGGGGGTTTTTTGGCACTACAAATAAGACATGTGCAGTGAGCATAGGAATTTGATCGGTTTTTTTTCCACATGATAATTCGGCCCCTCAACAATCTGAGGGACCATGAATCGGCCCTCCACTTAAAAAGTTTGAGGACCCCTGCTCTACTGTATATACAGTAGAGTCTCACTTATCCAACATAAACGGGCCAGCAGAACGTTGGATAAGCGAATATGTTGGATAATAAGGAGAGATTAAGAAAAAGCCTATTAAACATCAAAATAGGTTATGATTTTACAAAATAAGCACCAAAACATCATGTTATACAACAAATTTGACAGAAAAAGTAGTTCAATACGCAGTAATGTTATGTTGTAATTACTGTATTTACAAAATTAGCACCAAAATATCATGTTATATTGAAAACATTGACTACAAAAATGCGTTGGATAATCCAGAACGTTGGATAAGCGAGTGTTGGATAAGTGAGACTCTACTGTAGATACAACTTGTAAGCCGCTCTGAGTCCCCTTTGGGGTGAGAGATGGTGGGGTATAAATGTAGCAAATAAATAAATAATTGTTGCTGGGTTTTTGGGGGGTTTTTTGGCACTACAAATAAGACATGTGCAGTGAGCATAGGAATTTGATCGGTTTTTTTTCCACATGATAATTCGGCCCCTCAACAATCTGAGGGACCATGAATCGGCCCTCCACTTAAAAAGTTTGAGGACCCCTGCTCTACTGTATATACAGTAGAGTCTCACTTATCCAACATAAACGGGCCAGCAGAACGTTGGATAAGCGAATATGTTGGATAATAAGGAGAGATTAAGAAAAAGCCTATTAAACATCAAAATAGGTTATGATTTTACAAAATAAGCACCAAAACATCATGTTATACAACAAATTTGACAGAAAAAGTAGTTCAATACGCAGTAATGTTATGTTGTAATTACTGTATTTACAAAATTAGCACCAAAATATCATGTTATATTGAAAACATTGACTACAAAAATGCGTTGGATAATCCAGAACGTTGGATAAGCGAGTGTTGGATAAGTGAGACTCTACTGTAGATACAACTTGTAAGCCGCTCTGAGTCCCCTTTGGGGTGAGAGATGGTGGGGTATAAATGTAGCAAATAAATAAATAATTGTTGCTGGGTTTTTTTTGGGGGGGGGGGTTGGCACTACAAATAAGACATGTGCAGTGAGCATAGGAATTTGTTCGTTTTTTTTTTGTTTTTGTTTTTTTTCCAAATGATAATTCGGCCCCTCAACAATCTGAGGGACCATGAATCGGCCCTCCACTTAAAAAGTTTGAGGACCCCTGCTCTACTGTATATAACCCAGAATATCATGCAAGGAAATTCCACAATATTTGCTTTGAATTATCTGAGTCTACTCTGCCATATATTCCAGTTCAAAGCAGACAGTGTGTGACCTCCTGCCTTCCTATTCTGAGTTATATGGCTGTATGAAGGGCCCAAAAACAGACTCACACAGCCCTGAGCCTGTGCAGTTAAGCTGCATTCATTCCACAGCGGAGATGCATCCTTGGTCTTACTTACCTAGATCCCGAACTGGCGGAGGAAAAAGTGCGGCGGAGGCGCGCGGCCCCGGAAGAGGAAAGGGCCGGAGGAGGAGCGCCAAGCACATCAGAGAGGAAGCCTGGTGCTAAGCTTTTTGCAAAGGGGACACAATCGCGAAGGGAGGCATGCTTCGCCCTTTGTTGGCCTCCCTCCTCCCTCTCCAGTTAGGCGCCTGGCTCCGCCCCTTGCTCCTCCTCCGCCTCGCTTTCCCACCATGCCCGCCGCCTGTGTCACCTCCAGAGGCGTCCCCCGGAACGTTGCCGGCGCCCGGGCCTTGGAACGTTCGCGGCCGCAGCGTTCGGTTTTGGAATCTCGACCACGGCGACGTTCTGTTTTGGAACCTTCGGCGTTCAGAGGCGTTGCGCAATGAGCGAGGAGGAGGAAGAGGGCGGAGGGGGGAGTCCGAAGAGACTCTACCCAGCGCTGCCGGTTTGGGTGGTGGAGGACCATCACGACGTAAGCACCACGAGACTGTTGTGTAGACTGCAAGCGGAACGAGAGCCCTTTGACCCCACTTCTGACTCCAGCAGTGGCTCAGGCTGCATCTACACTGCGATACAGTTTGACACCGCTTGAACTGTCATGGGGATTGTCATTTTACAAGCTCTTTTCACATCTCTACCAAAAGAGTGCTGAAATGCCTCACTAATTCCCAGGATTTTATTACATTGAGCCGTGACAGTGGTGTCAAGATGTATGCATTACTGCATGCATATGTGGTGGGGTTGTAAACATGTAAAACGTTTTTGGGAATTGGTTATAAGGGAAATAGAAAACAATTATGAATATAAAAATTAGAAGGAATCCGGTGGAAATGTTACTTTTAATTAAAAAAGAAGATGAGAAAGATAAGAGGGGAAAAAATTAATAGACATGCTATTAACAGCAGCCAGATTACTAATTGCAGAATACAGTAGAGTCTCACTTATCCAACACTCACTTATCCAATGTTCTGGATTATCCAACACATTTTTGTAGTCAATGTTTTTATTTATTTATTTATTTATTTATTTATTAGACTTGTATACTCCCAGTTTGACTCCGAGTGGTTTACAGAAATAGATTAAAACAATACAGTTAGCTTTAAAATAACAATAAAAACAGACATAGCCCCGAGTTTTTCACCCATCGAAAGCTTGTCGGAAGAGAAAGGTTTCGCAATATATCGTGATATTTTGGTGCTAAATTCGTAAATACAGTAATTACTACATAGCATTACTGTGTATTGGACTACTTTTTCTGTCAAATTTGTTGTATAACATGATGTTTTGGTGCTTAATTTGTAAAATCATAACCTAATTTGATGTTTAATAGGCATTTCCTTAATCTCTCCTTATTATCCAACATATTTGTTTATCCAACGTTCTGCCGGCCCATTTACGTTGGATAAGCGAGATTCTACTGTATTGGAAAGGAGAAATGAAAATACAAATTAATGAATAATATAAAGAAGTTTGGAGAATGGCATTGAATGACAAGCTAACATCAAATTTAAAAGTAAAGAAGGGATTATGGACAAAAATGACTTTTTGTCCATAATCCCTTTCTAGAAAAATTATTTCTAGAAAAATTATTAGAAAAAGAAGACGGGAATTTACCTCCAAAGGAAAAATTGAACTTTTGGTGGGACTACAGAAAAAGAGATGGCTCTGCAGAAGGGGAGCACAGGGGTGAATGTAAATAAAAGAGGGGAAAATGTATAGAATATACTTATATAGCTGTAACTTTTTCTCAAAAATTAATAACAATAAAAATAAATTAAAAAGATGAATTAATTATACTATGTAACCAAATTTGGAAAAAAAAATCTGTTCCTGGATTGAAAGTGTCATTTCCTGTTTAATTGTCAGGTCCTTATTTTGAAATTACAGTAGAGTCTCACTTATCCAAGCTAAATGGGTCGGCAGAACCTTCGATAAGCGAATATCTTGGATAATAAGGAGGGATTAAGGAAAAGCCTATTAAACATCAAATTAGGTTATGATTTTACAAATTAAGCACCAAAACATCATGTTGTACAACACATTTGACAGAAAAAGTAGTTCAATACACAGTAATGCTATGTAGTAATTACTGTATTTACGAATTTAGCATCAAAATATCACGATATATTGAAAACATTGACTACAAAAATGCATTGGATAATCCAGAACCTTGGATAAGCAAGTCTTGGATAAGTGAGACTCTACTGTAGTTGTTATCCTCCAGAAACTTCCTTTTTGTGGTTGCCACTATAATCATCATCATCATCATTATTTATAACCCGCCATATCTTCCTGAAGGGACTCAAGGCGGTTTCCAAACAAAAAAGTGGCAAAGATTTAATGCCATAATGAAAATAAACAAACCAATAAATCAACAACATTAATATAAACTTATAATAACTGACTGATAAGTAAGTGAGTTATAAACAAAATAAAATATAGTAGAGTCTTACTTATCCAAACTAAACGGGCCGGCAGAACCTTGGATAAGCAGATGGCTACCCACCCAGCCTCTGTTTAAAAAATCCCAGAAGAGGAGACTCCACCACATTCTGAAGCAGTACATTCCACTAGCAGCTCTTCCTAATAATTAGGTGGAATCTCTTTTCTTTTCGTTTGAATCCATTGTTTCATGTCCTACTAGTCTCTGGGACATCTAAGTATCTGGCTCCAACTTTGATATGACACCATTTCAAATATTTAGATTTGGCTGTTATGTCATTCCTTAACCTTTCCTTCTCCGGGCTAAATATATCCAACTCTCTAAGTCACTCCAAGTGGTGCTGGGCTTCCAGACCTTTTGCTATTTTGATCACGCTTCTCTGGACACATTTCAGCTTGTCAATATCCTTTGTGAATTGTGATGCCCAAAACTAGACACAGTATTCCAGGTGAGGCATGATCAATGAAGAATAGGCACCATGACTTCCTCCAATCTCGACACTATACTCCTATTGATGCAGCCTAGAATTGCATTGGTTTTTTTAGTTGCTGCATTACACTGTTGGCTCATCTTCAACTCATGGTCTATGAAGACTCCGAGATCTTTTTTACATGTACTGTTGCAAAGCCATGTGTCACCCATCCTGTATCTGTACATTTCATTTTTTTCTGCCTAAGTGTAGTAATATACAGTTCTTCCTGTTTGAATGTTTAGTTGGTTTTGGCCCATCGCTCTATAATCTGTCCTTGCCCCAATTTAAATTCTTGTATATTCTTGTTATTTTAGGTTCTCCCTTTCATTTACCGAGGCATTGGTTCGAAGCACCTTCCAGCCTGCAACATCAGCTTTGTCCATTTGGATTCTCACCCAGATCTTCTCATCCCTGTGAATATGCCTGCAGACACAGTGTTTGACAAAGAAGCTCTGTTTAGGTAGGATCCTGTGATCCAGTTGTTCATATGCTAGATTTTTATGCATGCAGGAAGGCAAAGGGTGTTGTTTCCTTTGCTGTTGATATATTGCTTCATTTCTGGACCAACCCAACATCCCTGATTTATAATGTAATATTTGAAGTTTTACGCTTATGACACAAATACTTACTGGCAATTCTATAATTTTTTAAATTTTTATATTCATATGTATTTGTATTTGCCTTATTTTTAAATTCTATTGTACTGTATCTCAGTAAGGAGAATGGTAGGGGGGAGTTAATAATCATAATCATAATACAGCAACTAGATCTTGGAAAAGTTTTTTATTTGATTGGTGTTTGGGGATTGACAGTTCCAAAATAATAGCAACAACAGCAATAATAATTTTATTTATTACTCCCCTTATGGCTTGAGGCGGGTAATAATGTCCCAGTCAGCATGTCCACTTGCCGAGAGCTACTTTTCAAACCCTTCAGTAAGACAGAAAATCTGTCAGTGATCCTGGATCCATATTTTAACCTACCAGAAGTATTTAAACTGATGGAATATGTTTGACAATCCCCAGCCACCATCAGTTAAATTGTGTGTTAACAAAATGGCCGGAAGGGACCTAAAACTACCCAGATGTTCACTATGGGAAGGCTTTACCAGGACTTTTTTTTTTTGCAAGATCTTAACATCTCTATACCAAAGAGTGCTATTGCCTCACTGAACTACAGATCCCAGTACAGTGTTCCCTCACTTATCATGGGGGTTACGTTCCAAGACCACCCACGAAAAGTCAAAATCCGCAAAGTAGGAAAAATATTTGTGTTGTTTACAATCTCACTGGTAAATAGCGTCTCTGTCCTCTCCTTGACCTCAAGCACGCGCATGTGCACTCTCACCGCTGCCACTGCCTTATGAGACGAAAACAAAGCTGTTTCAGCCTCCTTTTCTCTCTCTTCGGCTGCTCCTTCCTTCCTTCCTTAGGCTTCTCCTTAGGAAGGAAGTAGAAAGAGGGATTTATAACATTATTTTATGATTTGTATTATTATTTTAGTGTTTATTAAAAGACTGCAAAACAGCGAGTCCGTGAAAAGCGAACCGCAAAGTAGTGAGGGAACACTGTATTCCACAGCATTGAGCCATGGCAGTTAAAGTAATGTCAAACTGCATTAATTCTACAGTGTAGATGCACCCTTAGATTGCTGGTCAGAAAAGTTTCATTTTTTTCCCTACTGTTTGCTCATGTACTTGTCCTACATTCATTTTATTTCAAACATCCTGGCCTTTGCTTTTTAGATGTGCAAATGTATTGTGACGATGAGATATACAGCCCATGTCCTCTGACAGCAGCATCCCTTTCAATGCATTCAGCCTTGTGTTTTTTTTTACAGTGAGCTAAGTATTGAAAACTGGATCATGCCTGCTGTTTATGCTGGCCATTTTTCACATGTGATATGGTTACATCCAGTGTGGGCTCAACAAATTGAAGAAGGGACCCATCATTTTTTAGTGGGTAAAGACACTTCCACCACGACAATCAGGTAAATATGTGTTTGCCTAGCAGAGTGCAAGAAGTTAGATTTGATGTCTATTTTGTGGTTCTTGTCTGCTTCCATTTTCTCATAAATGTTTTCTAACTAATTTTAGCAGAACTGCTAGCTTGTTTTCTCACTTCATGCCACAAATTACTGTATTTTACCCATCATCTCACTTGTACAGTTCTATGTGTACTTACTTAGAAATAAGTCGTCCTAAAAGAGTTTACTTCCAAGTAAGTGTTGTAGTCCTACTCCATGTTCCCTCCTTTGAGCAAATAAAGCAAGTGGGTTTTTAAAAAGATGCTTCTTCTGCCTTCTTTCATTATGATCCCAGGGTGAGTAATAACAAGTTAGCTATTTAAAACAAGTCAATCAAATAGCAATATATAATGAAATTATAATAAAACCTGATTGCGCCAAAGAGATATGGATTGGCAGCGAACAAGAAGCGATAGTCTGGAACAGGCAACGGAAGGAGTTAGGGGGAAGTTTTCACCCCCATGGCCGCACCAGCCCATCACCAACCAGATTTTGTTCATTTTCATGGTTCCTTCCTTTCTGTTGAAATTGTCGACATGCTTGTGGATTTCAGTGGCTTCTATGTGTAGTCTGACATGGTGGTTGCTGGAGTGGTCCAGGATTTCTGTGTTCTCAAATAATATGCTATGTCCAGGTTGTTTCATCAAGTGCTCTGCTATGGCTGATTTCTCTGGTTGAGTTAGTCTGCAGTACCTTTCATGTTCCTTGATTCGTGTTTGGGCAATGCTGCATTTGGTGGTCCCTATGTAGACTTGTCCACAGTTGCATGGTATACGGTAGACTCCTGCAGAGGTGATAGGATTCCTCTTGTCCTTTGCTGAATTAGCATTTGTTGGATTTTCTTAGTGGGTCTGTAAATACTTTGTAGGTTGTGTTTCTTCATCAGCTTCCCAATGCGGTCAGTGGTTCCCTTGATGTATGGAAAGAACACTTTTCCTCTGGGTGGATCTTTGTCTTTACTCTCATGACTTGTATTTGGCCTTGCAGCTCTTCTTATGTCTGTGGTGAAGTATTCATTGACCTGTAGAGCCCAGTTTAGGTGGTTGAAATCCACAAGCACATGGACAATTTCAACAGAAAGGAGGAAACCATGAAAATGAACAAAATCTGGCTACCAGTATTTAAAAAAACTCTAAAATCAGGACAGTAAATAAAGAACAACATTCAGAAAACAGGAATTCCAGATATGAAACAATCAGGGTCAACTAACACCTCCCAACAAAGGATTCCCTCAGGCAAGAAGCAGGCAGGCTTTGAATCTACAAGGACATTAAATGCTAATCAAGCTAGCCAATTACAACGTTCACACTTGCCTCCAAGAGGCAAGAGTTCTTTCTCCCAACCTGAAATTTCCAGATATATGAACTTCTCTTTCCCACTTTCCAACAGACCTCACAACCTCTGAGGATGTTTGCCATAGAGGTGGGCAAAACATCAGGAGAGAATGCTTCTGGAACATAGCCATACAGCCCGAAAACTCACAACAACCCAGTGATTCCGGCCATGAAAGCCTTCGATAACACATTAAGCAGTCATTGTGTTGCTGTAGTTGAATCACTGAGAGATATATAGCATTTGAGATCTAAGGGAAATCATCCACAGGTCTACTTTCTGATTTTATTCTATGGTCTCTGACCACTGAAAGCAGTTTTCCAAACTGTGTGTTATGACGTGTGTGTCAGCTTCAATGTATAGGCATGACACACAAATGTAAAAAGAAAGCTGTGAGTCTTGTGAAACAAACAGTAAATTATATATGTTTAAAAATATTGGAAGGCTTTCATGAAATATGTGTCTCCACATATACTCTCATTACAATTCCTGTATGTGTCTGTATCTCTTATAAGGGGTTAGTTTAACATCCAGTTTGCCCCTAAAACTGAATTATTGTATCACAAAATGATGAATGTCTAAAAAATGTGTCACCAACATGAAATGTTTGGAAAGGTCTGGCCTAAAAAATAATAACAATGGAAGAAAATAGTTAGTTTTAAAAATGCATCAAATGAAATTGTCTTCAAACGGGAGAATTCTGGAAGTTTTAGTCCAATGAAGCAATTTTTCTAAACCCTTCAGAGAGAAAATGAAACAAGATGGGCTATTCTAACAAGTCATATCTGGGGATATAGTTACTGAAAGGATAGCAAAATGTGGCCGTTGCCTCCCGAGGAAGAACTATACTACACTCATAGATCCCCAAATTTCTTTCATCGAAGTAACAGTTTGAATAAAGAAGAAACAGAGCCAAGTGATCAAGGGCATTCAGGCACAGCAAATTCAACCATTCTAGTTGTGAATGATTTTTAATGCCCCACTCTTTTCAATGCTAGAATAAGGGGAACGAAGGAACATCTCCATTTCCAAAGGGTCAGTGCTCTTATTTTGCTCTGATAGCAATACCAGGGCATTTTAATACATCTATTACATCTGTTCTTGAAATGTGCACCATACATGCTAAGATATATTTTTGTTCCAGGGTCACAAGCTCTGACAATTATTTCCTTTCTGACGGGCTCTATGTCCCTGCTGATCAGCTTGAAAATGAGAAGTCTTTGCATCTGAGTGTCCGCCTGGTGAATCCGTCCAGATCTTCTGACAGCCAGGAAGAAAATCATCCTCTGTCGTCGGCAAAGAAGCTCAAGTTGAGTGAACCCAGTGCAGCAAACGCCAACGTTGCCTCATCATCAAAGGAAGATGGGTTCCCCCTTGCCCCCAGCTGTCCAGATGTGGAGGCAGAAGGCTTGGAAAAAACAAGGCCTGGCCATGAGAAAACTGTGGATGTTCAGGATCCTTCTGCATCCTGTTCCTTTGGGAATCACACTTGCCAGACGACGGAGCTGGTCAAAGACATTCTCCAAGTGTTGCAAAAAGGCAGTGCTTTTGTTTTAGACATTGACTTGGATTTCTTTTCCGTGAAGAACCCTTTTAAAGAAATATACACTCAGGTAACTATCAAGCTGTGATAGTCAATCATGTAATAATTTGTCAGTGGGGATGGAGAAAGTCCAGTCCATAGGCCACATTTGGCTCTTATAGCCCAGTATTTCATATCTTAGGTAAAGGTCAAGGTTTTCCCCTGACATTAAGTCTAGTCGTGTCTGACTCTGGGAGTTGGTACTCATCTCCATTTCTAAACCAAAGAACCGGCGTTGTCCATAGACATCTCCAAGGTCATGTGGGTGGCATGACTGCATGGAATACTGTTACCTTCCCGTCGGTACCTATTGATCTACTCACATTTGCATGTTTTCAAACTGCTAGGTTTGCAGAAGCTGGGGCTAACAGTGGGAGCTCATCCTGCTCCCTCGATTTGAAGTTTCAGCCTTTCAGTCAGCAAGTTCCGCACCTCAGTGGCTTAATCCGCTGCACCACCAGGGGCTCCCAAAAGTTCATCTTTTAGAACTGTCTTAATGTGAGGAAGTTCCTTCAGTGTTTAATTGCAATCAATTTTCCAGTGCCTTAAATGGATAGGACCCAGTTCTCTCTTTTGAAGCAGTAGAAAACAAATTCTATACTTTTTCCAGTCAATGTCCCTGTTGTAAATTAACAGGAAATAGTTTATTTAAAAAAATCTTTCTACTGTTTCCCCCATCCTCCCACATACAGCAAGGACATTTAAACTATTTTCAGTGACTGTTAGATTTTATACGTCACCTTTCTCCTCAAGTAGGACCCAAGACACCACACAGATGAAATAACTTTAAACAATACAGTTTTAAAAACAATTAAAATAGTATAAAATTGTGAGAACCAAAATTTAAAAACAAATAATATGGCATGCACCTCAATTTCCTCCTGGACAAAAATTCCAAAGAAATGTCTTCGATTGTCAGCAAAAAGAAAGCAGAGTAGGTTCCAGCCTAGCCTCCTGCAGAGGCCCCACCTACAGTGCCATATAATGCAGTTTGAAGCTGCATTATATGGCAGTGTCGATGAAGCCTGAGAAACATTATTTCACCTCTGTCATAAGGTAGAATGCTTCTTTGTAAAAGGTTTTTGTGTGGCAGGATGTGTATCATTCATTTAAGCCATCTTTGTGCTCTTTCCTCAGAAATGCTTCTCTTAAAACAGATTGTGATGGTAATTAAAACACAGAAAAAGAGGGAAGAGAGAATATACAGAAACACCAGCTTCAAAAGAGCAGTTCAACATGTTCCTGCAAACCCATTTTCAGCCTATTGTAAATTGCAGTATTATATATACCAATGTATAGGGGCCGCAGTGGCTCCGCAGGTTTAACCGCTAAGCTGCAGAACTTGCCGATTGAAAGGTCAGCGGTTCGAATCCGCGGGGTGGGATGAGCTCTTGTTGTTAGCCCCAGCTTCTGCCAACCTAGCAGTTCGAAAACATGCAAATGTGAGTAGATCAATAGGTACCACTTTGGCGAGAATATAACAGAGGTCCATGCAGTCATGCTGGCCACATGATCTAGGAGGCATCTACAGACAACACCGGCTTTTCGGCTTAGAAATTGAGATGAGCATCATCCCCCAGAGTCAGACTCGAATAGACTTAATATCAAGGGGAAACCTGTACTTTTACCTTATCAATGTATAAATTGACCTCAGTCAAGGGCAGGTTTTGGAGCCTTTGTTATGGGTCCATGGATAAGCCGAAAGTTGTTTCACAGAGAGGGGAAGCACTACAGACACCTCAGGAAGCCAAACACCATGATGGAAAGATTAAAGGGGGTTGGTGCTTCTTTTAGGTACTCCTGGGACGGAGTAAGCTCTTGTCATCAGTCTACTGAGAGATAGTTCCTTTTGTATACAAAACAGTTAAGGTATAGTACTCAACCTCAGTATTTTGGGCAGATTTTTACATCTGAGCTTATACAAGAATATTTAGGGTACTTGAAAGCTCCTCTTAAAAGGGCATTCAGAAGTTACTTTTTTCCTCACCAACCTTCCTGCCTTTATATGGTGCCTATTTTAGTGGCGAAAGTTGTAGATATACAAATTTTGTGGATGCGGTAATTGCTTAGGCAGGCTTTTGATCATAATTCAATGATCTCTTGTGCTGGATTGCGGGGGGGGGGGGGTGTTCCACACATGGCCATGCCGGCTGGGGAATCCTTGGAGTTGTCATCCAAATGTCACTTTTTCCAAGCTCTGCTTTTATTGATCATTTAAAAACCCTTTTATCTCTGATTTCTCTTCTGGGCATGTTTAGATGCAGTTGCTGTTTGCCTTATTTCCTGCAGGTGGCCTTGGAGCTCATGGCTACAGAAGAATCAGATGTAGTAGAATTATTATGGTAGTTCCTGATTTCATTTACTCACTGCAGAGAAACCTTTACAAATCAACAGTGTAAACCTGTGTTTTTGCAATATGCCCCATTTAAGTCACATTAAAAAAAGTTTCATTGGATGATTCATTAACTGAGTTAGGTCTATACTAAACAAAGTATAGTGTTTAATTGTGATTTGAATTCCTGCTCAGCCTTAGAAACCCACTGGATGATGGTGGTGATCAAATCACACTTTCCCAGGCCTCTTGACTACACTGTCATATAAAATCCAGATTATCTGCTTTGAATTGGGTTATATGGCAGTGTAGACTCATATAATCCATTCAAAGCAGATTATGTGGATTATCTGCCTTGATAATCTAGAATATATGGCAGTGTAGAAGGGGCTTCAAAAGAAGGCAAAAGCAACCCCCTTTAAACAAATTTTGCTAAGGAAAATGTTTGATAGGTTTGCTTTTGAGTTGTCGGAAGCGATTTGACGGCACACAGCAATAATAACGGGGAAGGCAGTAAGAAGGAAAAATCCCTGATAGTTGAAGACATATATCTATTGTGTTCTAATCTAATGTCATCTCTTCTTTTGGTTAAAATAGGAAGAATACAAGATTTTGCAAGAATTGTATAGTTTTAAGAAGCCTAACAGCAATTCATCAGAGGTTGGTATTTCCTGGCATGCACCAACTAAGGAAGGAATGGAGTAATTGATTTTGTTTCTGGTAGGAAATCTATAAGATAATGTTTTGAGGAGCACAGGGATGTGAGGAGAAAAGGAGTGATTGATTTGCAGGCAAGCTCTCCTGATTGCACTGCAGCAGTGCATTGGAGATTATTGTATCAGAAATCACATTAATGAAATTTCTATGGAGTGTGAATTTGACCAAGTGAATTTGAGGCAAAACTGGGAAAAGGAGCTTTTGATTACTCTTCACATGTACCTTTTTTGTACTATTTTTTAAAATTCTGTGGCATTTTTTAATGAGACATGTCCGTATTATATTCTTCTGTTGTGAGTTAGCCACTGAAACCAAAGTATTTTGGATCTCATTCAAATAAACCAAGTTCTTTACCAAAGAGACATGTCATACCCCCTCCTCACATTTGCCATCCATGTGTAAGATGAAGATTTTATAGGTAGCATTGGACATGATCGCTAAATGAGACCGGTGAATGTGTGCCACAGGATTCTGATCCCAATGGCATTTCAAATCAATGGCATTTCAAGTTCAAATACAGACTTAACACCAATGGATTTCAATCATATTTTGGCCTCAGAGTTAGGCCTCAACATTCACTGAGGTTAGGGGCACAGGACTCCTGTGAAATTAAGAAAAAGGGAAGGATATTGATATTTTTCTTCCCTGAGAGAACACTTTCCTGGAATTTCTAGGTTTTCCAGCATGACTCTGTGGTTGACTTCTGCTGGAAATGGACCACAGAAAAACATTTAAGGATCTAGAGAGGTATTATCTCTAGAAATCTCTAGATCCTCCAGCATGAGTGGAGAAAGTTCATTGTACATTCAAACTGGAGGAGTTAGAGCAGTGGTTCCCAACCTTTTTTTGACCAGAGCCCACTTGACCAGGGCCCACTTTGACTAGGGACCACTCTGCAACATTAGTACTAAAAAGGTTATGAATCAGTTTTTGGTTAACTTTACATTTGGTTTGTTTATTTGGGGTGCTGATTCAGAAAATTGCATTGTATAGACCACATCAGCTCTAGTTTCTGATACAGAACATATTCCATCAAGTAGTCGCCATCTGCTCACCCACAGAAAACCATCTTTATCTATATATCCATAATAAAAGTGAAAACCCATATGTGTGTATGTGGAACGGGTGTCCACTCACACAGACAGCCTTCACAAACAGGCTACAGTTCCCAGTGCTGAGAAGCCAGCAAGTCACTCCCGTCCACTGGCATTGCTGTTTCAGCGAGCTCCATGAACATGTAGCCCAACCCCTGCCAATGTCCTCCCCAAACACTACGGTCCACCACCCAAGGAATGCTTTACTTTGGAGACCATTTCATCCTAGATTTTGCTTTTTCCACCACAGACAGGCATCCCAGGGTTCTCCATTGCTGGGGAATTTGCATGATCCCACCTACTGCCCTTCCGTTTAAAATCTGTCTGCATAACAAACATAGCAGAACAGAGCAACAACTAAACTTACTGGAGGAGTTTGGGGGATTGAAGTTGTAGTTTACCCTGCATCATGTCAGAGCGTTGTGACTCCTCCTGGGGAATTTATAGGAGTTGTAGTTCACCTACGCCCAGAACGCTATGAACCCAAACAATGATGGGTCTGGACCAAACTTGCCATGCATCCCCAATATGCCCAGATTTAAATACTGGTGGGTTTGGAGGGGAATTGGCCTGGACTTTTGGGAGTAATAGGTACTGGGATTTATAGTTCACCTGCAATCAAACCCCACTGATGATGGACCAGGATCAAACTTGGCACAAAGAGCCCCCATAACCAATGCAACATATTAGACAAGTTTGGGGAAAAGGGAGTTATAGTTCACCTGCATCCAGAGAAACACTGACCCCCACCGACAGTGGACCGGGACCAAAATTTGCACAGAGAAACCTCATCACCAACTGAACATACTGCAGGGATTTTTGGGAATGGGCCATGATTTTGGGAGTTGTAGTTCACCTGCATCCAAAGACCACTGAACCCAGCCAATGACGGATCTGGACCAAACTGGGCACACAGACTGAACATTGCCTGCTGTGGATACTGAAGATGTTTCGAGACAATTGCCCCGGGAATCTGGGAGTTATAGTAGTTCACCCCCATCCAGAGTGCACTGCAGCTAGGTGATGACCAGCCAACGACAGATCTGGGCCATGCTTGCTACACAGACTCAAAATGGCCAACTTTGAATACTGGCAGGGTTTGGGGAGGATTGAACCACGATTCTGGGAATTGTACTTCAGCCACTCTAAACTGAGAATACCTAACATTCAAATACAAATAATGCCTTTTTCAAATAACCCGGGCACTGCCGGGTCCCTATACTAGTATTTAATAATCTAGAGCTGATGTGGTCTATCCAATGCAATGGTCAGCTCTGCAGAAAGGAGAGGGAGTAAAGTGAAATAAATAAATAAATAAATAGGAAGGAGGTTCGCCGACTGGGTTTTCGTTCTCGCAACCCATTGCTGGTCTGCCACCCACAGGTTGAGAACCACTGAGTTAGAGAGAGAACATTTTAATCAAATGTGCAAAATTCAAAACTGCGAAAGCAGACTGTGTTTTCTGGTTAATAATTCCTAGAAAAAACTGCTACTGGAGTTAAATGCAGCTGTTGTTAACACCCAGCATCTTCAGACAGATTCCAAGGGTCTTGACATGATAGGGAAGCTGAAGTGTCCGTGGTCTCTTGGAATTATCTTTGTTAGGGCAGTGGCAAATCCACAGGTTTCAGCCCACAGTTCTCATTAGCCCTCACTAATATAGCCAATAGCAAGGGATTACGAGAGATCTAGTTTAAAAATATCAGAAGGGCTCTATTTCCTAATCATTATCTTAACCATATTGATACCGTACACCAGTGTTTCTCAACCTGTGGGTCCCCAGGTGTTTTGGCCTACAACTCCCAGAAATCCCAGCAAGTTTACCAGCTGTTAGGATTTCTGAGAATTGAAGGCCAAAACATCTGGGGACCCACAGGTTGAGAAACAATGTCGTACACCCTCATGTCTGCAAAGGATACATTTCTGAATTTGCTGTGATTAATACAAAATGCAGATACCTATATTTCTTCAATTGTAAGATGTCATCAATTGTAAGACACACTCTATTTTCAGTATGACCACTACCAAAAATACGTAAGATATACTGTGTGATTCTAAAAGGCATTTAGAAATAGAGATGTTTATATAGGAAAAAATGTATACCTTAGAATTGAAGAAATATAGTAATAGATGATCTTATTGAATTACTTTCAGCAGGAGGATATCATAAAATCATGCAGGATGACCTAGGAAATGCCTAGAGAGATCATAATTTGTTAGATGCAGGCAAATGAAGTTGTGGAGATATAGTGATGTATTGTTCTGATGATACGGAGGTTGTACTGTACATATCCCTTTTTCCTCCCGGCTCCCAATAGGTTCTAGTCATCATTTCGATTTTCTTTTCCCACTTCCCATCTCTTCCTCAAAAGTTATTCCAGAAAGCACCACAGTTCAGGAAAGTCAGCTTCCACCCCAAAAAACACGGCCCACCTAAGCAGAGCTCACAGATGGCTCACAAGATGACCCTTTTCTCAACCGTAGAACTAAACCTACAGTTAAAGAGCTTTGAGATTGCTAAAGATTCTTTCCACTTTTTTCTTTTAAAGGAAGACTTGCTTGACTGTGTTGAGAATCGCATCCGCCAGCTGGAGGATCTGGAGGCAGCTTTTGCAGATTTGTGTGACGACGACAGCGAAGAGAACTTGCAAAGATGGGCTGCACATCCTGGGTACAGTAACTGTGTGAGCCCCAACTTCTCAGCCATGTTATTACAAACAGATATTTTAGCATGTGATATTACATGATGAGGAAGTGATATGGAGAAGTATGCAGTAGAACACTTACCTAGAAAAGGTGCAGACAGATCTTGGAGAAACTCATTTTTGCATTTTAGCTCTCAGAATGTTAAGTGGTCATGGTTGTTGGAGAATTCTGGGAATTGTAGTCTAAAAAAGTAAGATTTCTAAGCTCTGAGCTTGGCAAGCTGATGAATCTCGGCAAGAATTCCATATGAATATGGTACATTACATGCACCATCATCACCTGCTTTATTTATTGATTTCATTTATATGCTGACTTTCTGCCAGAGTGGGACTCAAGGTGGCTTCCAAACAAAGTCAGTTAATAAAAACCTAACAATACAATTATAAAAAAAAAACAATTTAAAATCCCCACATTAAACAGTATAATATTTAAGACATTTGTTTTTTAAAAAATAGAATAAACCCATACCATATGAAAATTCCCTACTCACACATTAAGATAAAAAAAGTCTTGTCCGCTGGAAAATGAGAGCAAGGAGGGACTTTGCCTATCCTTCCAGGAAAGGAGACTACAGTAGAGTCTCACTTATCCAACATAAACGGGCCAGCGGAACATTGGATAAGTGAATATGTTGGATAATAAGGAGGGATTAAGGAAAAGCCTATTAAACATCAAATTAGGTTATGATTTTACAAGTTATGCACCAAATCATCATGTTATACAACAAATTTGACTGAAAATGTAGTTCAATACGCAGTAATGCTATGCAGTAATTACTGGATGTACGAATTTAGCACCAAAATATCACAGTGTATTGAAAACATTGACTACAAAAATATTGACTACTAAAAGGCAGACTGTGTTGGATAATCCAGAACATTGGATAAACGAATGTTGGATAAGTGAGACTCTACTTCTTGCGTCAAAGAGGCCATTGTTTTAATCAGGCATTTAAATGCCATAAACCCTAGGTGTAGAGAGAAATTTTGGAAGCCAGTTATTAAAATCATGGAAGTCCTGCACTTGACATCCGACAGAAAGCACACAAAGTTTTGGTGAAGGCGGGAAACCCACATAATGTTAATATTTGTGCTTGTTTGAAAGTATAGATGCTGGTCGGTCTTGTCTTACATAGAGTTTCTGGGATAATTCTGCAATACCTGTTTAAATTAGGGCAAGGGTGGAGAGGGAATATTTCCTAGCTTGCAAAATAGCATAAACCATGAAGCAAAACCCTGTTGTATGTCATTCTACTTGATATCATTCATAGTGTTTCCATGGATCGCTTTCAGATGAAATTAACTGCTGGATTTGGGGATGTATATATGTTTTCTCCACAGGATGAAAAATCTACTTCAGCTGGTGCATAGTTTGAAAAATCGAATGGGAACCCCTGACTATGAGATGGTAAATCTTATTTATTAGGCAGAATTTCTAGACTGTCTTGTTACTATGTAGCACTGACATCCTGGATATTAGCTATTTTTGGAAGTCACAACAAACTAGTGTTTGAGTGGTGAAATCTAAAGTTCTGGGAGATCAGAGTTCAAAATCCTGATTAGCCATGTAAACCCGCTGGGTGACCTTGAGCAAGTCACATTCTCTCAGCCTCAGAGGAAGGCATTGGTACTCAGATTTGTCCCTGAGAACAAATCTTGCCAAGAAATTTTTGTGATAGAGTGGGAAACAGAAGTATAATATATGAACAATGTGAACTTTGGATTTTAAATCCATTAATATTCTTATAGATGTTTTCTCTTGTATTTTATTTTGGCTTCTGTGCTGTTTTGGGATAATGTCATGATGAGTTCCTTTACACCAGTCTTTTTCCCCCCAGGTCCATCAAGCTGGACTTACATGTGACTATTCAGAGATTCCTCATCATGTTAGCACTGAAAAAGAGATAGATGGTCTTGTACAGTCTGTAAAGCATGTCTTGAGAAACCTGCCAAAACCAACACTTGTGACAATAGCCCGGTAAGCTTGTGTGGGGATGCTTGTAACAATTTTTTTTAAAAAATCTGTTCCTGGTTTGAAAGTGTTACTTCCTGTTTAATTGTGCGGTACTTACTTTGAAAGTCGTAGTTATACTCCAGAAACTTTGTTTTTGTAGCTGCCACAAACTGTGTTGAAGTGGTTGAGACTCTGTGAGATAGTCATTGAAAAGCTGCAGGATATTATGCAAAAACTAAGTTTTTGCAGTTTAATGCACTTTTTCCATGTTTTTATGATATTTTAACCCAGGTACAAAAATTGTGTTACATAATGAATGCATAGTCTAGAGATGTGATTATCTGTTGAGTATGCCAGTTTTTAACTGGAGGAAGATTGATAGCTCTGGATCTAAACAAACCTTCAATGATGCAAACACTAGGTCCGTTTTTGACATTTTCATCTTGTTCAGTTGGCAGTATTAACGTTCTTTCAATGTTCTAGTTCTTCCCTCCTGACAGAGTCAGAAATAGTAATACAGAGTTGCTGATAAAGTAAGATGCCTATTGCCTTTGACACCCAAAGCTTATTGAAAGGTTATAATGATTTTAATATTGCCCACTGAAGAAGATGATAAAGGCGAGTCAGAGTACAAGGTAGAATGCTAAACTCTACATAACTTAAAAGAAAATAACTCCCATTAGTGTTAAGTCTTATTGAACCTCATGGGATTTACATCTCTGCAGATATGCATTAGGTTGCACTGTTGTATATAGTCACACAACTAAGATGTCTAATTTTCCTTGCTGTGCTTCAAGGGTAAGCAAATACTCCTGTGAGATAAAATTCAGGTAAATTCCATTTATGATATTTAATATACCTGTATACCTTGAACGTTGATTGGAGGTATCAACTCCCAAAGCCTTCTGACTGTAAGATATTGTAGTTCAGTCCCCAGTAGTGCAACCTAATGCACCTCTATAGAGATGTAAGTTTCATGGGGTTCAATAAGACTTGCTTATTCAAATATGTGTTTTTAGGATTGTAGTCCAAGTGTCTCCTGAAGCAAGGGATGGCTGTGTGAGGCCTGACATTGTAAATGGATTTTCAATAAAAGAATTGCACCAAAGCTACATAACCAAAATAACCTTTATAAACATATAGTCATTTTCTTTGCAAGAGACTTTAATGGATTCACCATAATTTCTTCGCAGATCCAGCTTGGATGATTATTGTCCTGTAGAACAAGTTGACCTCATACAAGAAAAGGTTCTGGACGTGCTGCGCTTGACATATGGCACCCTGGATGTTCATTTAGAATACCTTGAGAATCCGTGTCCTTCTGGAACTGAATCTTCTTCCACAGCCTGATTGTTGTGCTGTAGTTGTGGAAGCAAAAACTCAATTTGACAAAAGTAGCTTTGTTCTTTACAGAAAGGTATCCTATAAATGCAAAGGTCCCATCTAAAGATTAGCTTTTCATGATATTTGCTGAATGAGGCGCATCATCCAGATTCCTTTTTTTAAAATCACCACTATTGTTACTTTGGTTTTTCTTTTGTAGGTTTGCTTATAGGAAGAAGTGAGGAAACCTGAGAAATAGATCTTCTTGTGTTCCTAGTTTCTTGCAACAAACTGAGCCGGGCAATCTTTGGAGGGAGTAGGAGATCTTATTTTACTCTGTGACCGTTGAATTGCTTTCTTCATTGTTTCTAGTTGGAAAGTATTGTTTAATTGCATTTTACTTTAAAACAGTGGCTAATTCTGGTTGGATCCCTTGTGCTTTTTTTTTTCAAATTAATTGGTGTGTTTCATTTACTATTTTTCTTACATTTCCTCCCACTCTTTTCTTAAAAAGGTCCAAGTGGCCTTCATTGGATTAATACATTCTCTGAAAACATCCTACAACATAAGGTAGATTTTAAAATAATGACTTATCTGAGATCTCTGCATTAAGTGAGAATTGATTCCCATTTTTCCTGTGCAAATGTAATATTCTGCCTGCTGTTTCACATTGGCTTCCGCTTTCAATATAGAGATTTTTTTAAAAGACAACACTTGGGAATATTAAAGAAAAGGAAGTGGGTTTCCTTAGAGCCAAGGCTTTCTTGCTGAGAAGTAATGCCAGGTGAATTTAGTGTGACATCCTTTGGCATTAATGTAGTTCAGGATTTAATTTTCGAGCAAAAACTACACAACCTCTGAGGATGCCTGCCATAGATGTGGGCGAAACTTCAGGAGCGAATACTTCTGGAACATGGCCATACGGCCCGGAAAACATACAACAACCTTGTGATCCCGGCCATGAAAGCCTTCGACAACACAAAAACCACACAACTGGTTTAATTTATAGCTTAGCAGGGGTTCTCAACTTGTGAGTCCCCATATGTTTTGGCCTTCAACTCCCAGAAATCTTAACAGCTGGTAAACTGGCTGGCATTTCTGAGAGTTGTAGGCCAAAACACCTGGGGACCCACAGGTTGAGAACCATGGCCTAGAGGTATGGACTTCCCAAAAACTGTAAAAAAAAACAATACCTGAGCAATTTTGAGGAGATAACAGTGAAACTTGCCTTAACGAAAACAGCAGGTAGTGGTTTTAGAAAAGTAGCACCATTCTATTAAATCATACCAGGAAATACTGTAGCTGATGGACACATCTTGAAGTAATGTATAATATATGATCATGTGTGAAAACATAATAACTCACTGTGATAACCTCAATAACAACCCCATTCACTAAATTCCACTTCAGAAATACAGCAGTATAATACAACAAATAATGGTCAACATTCACAGAAATACAGTGTTGAAAGGAATTCCATCTACTTCAATGGTAAATGTAAACATAAAAAGCAGTTCTGTTTACAGTGTTCCCTCACTACTTCGCGGTTCACTTTTCGCGGATTCGCTGTTCGCTAAAATACTATTATAAATCATAAAAAATTACAATTTACACCCTAAGGAAGGGAGGAAGGAGAAGTCAAAGAGAGAGAAAACGAGCCCTTGGCAACGGGAGGAGAAGAAGGCGATTCATCAACACACAATTGGTTGATAAAGACTTAAAATAGTGTATAACGACTAAAATAATGTATATTAAAATAAATATAGTGCCCCTACTTCACGGATTTCCACTTATTGCGGGTGGCCCTGGAACGTAACCCCAGCATAAGTGAGAGAACACTGTACTTATAATTTGGAGGTGCAGGTCATAAAACTGGAGTCATATGAATACAGTTTGTGATTCTAGGTGAAAAATTCCAAAGGATATTGAACGCTGGCCAAATTTCAAAAGATGTTTGACCACCACTCCCTGGAGTTTGTGAAATCATTTTGCTGGTCTTCTCCAGTGGAATAATTGTCCATAATCGATAATTATAAATTGCTACAAATATACAAAAAGCTGGTGATACAGAGCAGGCCTGCACAATACTATTAGTTTTTGCTTCAATTATGATCTGATTTGTATTTGTTTTTGTGCTTTGTATGAGTTATAGTATATATATTTTTCTGATTTTACCAATTTACGCCCCTGGTGGTGGCGCAGTGTGTTAAAGCTCTGAGCTGCTGAACTTGCAGACCGAAAGGGCCCAGGTTCAAATCCCGGGAGCGAAATGAGCGCCCGCTGTTAGCCCCAGCTCCTGCCAACCTAGCAGTTTCAAAACATGCCAATGTGAGTAGATCAATAGGTACCGCTCCAGCGGGAAGGTAACGGCGCTCCATGCAGTCATGCCGGCCACATGACCTTGGAGGTGTCTATGGACAACACTGGCTTTTCGGCTTAGAAATGGAGATGAGCACCAACCCCCAGAGTCGGTCACAACTGGACTTAACGGCAGGGGAGAACCTTTACCTTTACCGATATATTTTTTCTGATTTTACCAATTTCCATTTCTGAAACTTACAGTCACCATTAGAGATCTACAGAGGGGAGATTTCAGCCATTCTATTCAGTTGAAGCTGTCTTGCACCTCTGCTAGACAGATTCTTTTTTTCTTTTTCTTTTCAAATAATTTTGTTAAATATTTACTAGGAGAGTGATTGGGGGGGGGGGGGGGACAAAGGAAGGAAAAGGAAACATTTAGGGATAATAGATTAGTTATGGGTTAGTTGCCTTGGTCAGACCACACCTGGAATACTGCATCCAATTCTGGGCACCGCAGTTGAAGGGAGATGTTGACAAGCTGGAATGTGTCCAGAGGAGGGCAACTAAAATGATCAAACGTCTGGAGAACAAGCCCTATAAGGAGCGGCTTAAAGAACTGGGCATGTTTAGACTGAGAGGAGACATGATAGCCATTGTACAAATATGTGAGGGGAAGTCATAGGGAGGAGGGAGCAAGCTTGTTTTCTTCTGCCCTGAGGACTAGGACACGGAACAATGGCTTCAAACTACAGGAAAGGAGATTCCACCTGAACATTAGGAAGAACTTCCTCACTGTGAGAGCTGTTCAGCAGAGCAACTCTCTGCCCCAGAGTGGGGTGGAGGCTCCTCCTTTGGAAGTTTTTAAGCAGAGGCTGGATGGCCATCTGTCAGGGGTGCTTTGAATGTCATTTTCCTGCTTCTTGGCAGGGAGTTGGACTGGATGGCCCATGAGATCTCTTTCAACTCTATGATTCTATGAAATGTCTAATATGTTGCATGGAGAAAACAGGGCAAGTATTGTTGAGGTATGGGGAGTGCTTTTACAAAATTATCACTGTTACAACTAAGTCTTTGTCTCTATTTCTTTTACATTTATTTCATAAAGTATTGAGAATTCTAACAATTTTAATTTTAAGTCCATTGGTTGTATCTTATTATGTTTTCTCACATTGTCCTGGTCTTCATATATTCTTTTCCAGTTTTACTTCAATGAAAATTGATCTTAATTTTTCATAACAGATTATTTCACATTTTTTTCTTAAATTATTTATTATTAATATCTACAAAGAAATCTCTACAATTTTCATTTAGATGGTGATTAGGTTAGTATTTATATCATTTTATCATTATCATGCTGCCTCTCTTTCTGTATTACATCAAATATATTTTCTATCTACAATTCTTGGGTTCAAAAACTCTTCTGATTTAACCATAATATCCCAGTACGATCATTTTCTTATAGTCCATTTTTAAAAACTTTTCCTGGTAACTCCTGAAGGCCAGATCTCTCAAACGTCTCTTTCTGAAGGTTTTGTTCCCACTTCTGCTAGACAGCTTCAAATCATCTGGAGGATTCAAAGTAGTTTATTATGGAGCCCCCAGATGGCATAGTGGACTAAGTGAATTGAAGGTTGGGTTGCTGACCTGAAAGCTGCCAGGTTCGAATCCCACCTGGAGGGATGAGCTCCCTCTATCAGCTCCAGCTCCATGCGGTGAAATGAGAGAAGCCTCCCACAAGGATGGTAAAAAAAACATCAAAAACATCCGGGCGTTCCCTGGGCAACGTCCTTGCAGACGGCCAATTCTCTCACTCCAGAAGCGACTCAAGTTGTTCCTGACACAAAAAAAAAATTGCCGTGCTCATAGTTATGAGAGTAAGGGAGGTTTATGGACAGCACACAGGTCCAATATCATCCACAACATCCCTCAATCTTTTAGAGTGGGGAAAGGGGAAAGGTTAGTGAATCTGATCTGGCTATTTCTGTTCTCCTTTCATAGGGACATGGTTGGGTTTAGAGTCAGTTGAAAGTCCCACTAAATTGAAAAAGGGCTCTAAATTTATAAATTCTTTGTCAAATCCAATGTTGTTCACTAGGTGGGGTACTTTACCCAGTATTTTGTGGCTTGTCTCATATGATACGGTGAGATGCTTCGAGAAAAAAAAATTGTTATTGTTCTCTCCTGTTCTGATTTAACCTGAAGTGAGAAGTATACACGAAAAAAATCCATTCTTTCTGGGTTCAATGCTACAGAATAAGGAAAACTTACAGGGGAGACAGACATTAATGGTAAGACACATAGATAAAAAGTTTGCAGGAAGCATCATCTTGTTGTCTGGATAGATTATTCTCCAGAACAGAAGTGAAGATTTCATCAAAATCAGTGAAGAACACAATTTTTAAAGCAGTGCTACCCAATGTGATGGGCCATGATTACAATCATTTTCTGCCAGTTCCTAGTGCATAAGAGGAAATTATTGTAGCTAATGGGCTAAAATACGGTATCAGTTCTGTTACACTGGGGAAAAAAAAATAATAGCCAATTATCCCTCTTATAATAATTTAGAATGTTGCTGTGTGCCTTCAAGTCATATCTTGTGATGACCCTAAAGTTAACCTGCCACAGGGTTTTCTGAGGTTGTGGGACTTGCCCAGGGCCACCCAATGGGTTTTCATGCCAGAGCTGGGATTCAAAGTCTATTCTCTAACATTGCGTCTTGAAATAGCCAGAATTGTAGACTACTGTGTTAACCTCAATGTCACACCTTTTCAAAATTTTACAAGGTAGCAGTAAAGTTGCCCTGTGGTCAATTGGTAGCCTATTTGAAGGAGCATTCTTTACTAATGCCGGTGCAAAGTGGATTTTATAGTGACTGAACACAATAGATCATGCTATTTCTCTAGGGACCCAAATTTGGAAAGAGTATTAGATATGAAAAATGTTTAGTAGTTTTTCTGAATGTTCCATCTGGAAAGTGTCCTGGTTTGGATTTGATAAGCAGATTTTTAATGACTGCGTGAGTTATCATGGATGAAAATGGGAGGTTACTTCAGGCTCAGTTTTTGAGACTTGTTTGATGGATAATGGGATTCCTTGGAGGAGAGTTGTTAGTCCCACTCAGTTTAACATTGTGATTAATTACCTGCCCTCTATTATTCCCTGTGGGACTATTATTAATTTATACTGAATGACTATGTCTTATCAGACCATAGCAGCTATCTTCAGGTTTGGTGACACAGTTTAATATAGCTTTCTACAAATGGGGAAAATGGGTTGATTCTTATGGGTTTACTTTTTCTTTGACCAATACATTGGGCAAAGTGATGGTTGTTTTAAAAAGGTAATATCCCAGGAATATTCATCTAGTATATCAGGTTTGGAAGAATTATCAGGTTTGGAAGGGGACTCAAGGCGGATCACATTATATACATATAGGGCAAACATTCAATGCCCATATACACATAGAACTGAGACAAGAGACAGACGCAGAGGCAATTTAACCTTCTCGTGAGGGGATGTTCGATTCTGGCCACAGGGGGGAGCAGCTTCTTCATCATCCACTGTGACGGCACTTCCTCATTCCAACGTTGTAAATTAGTTAAATTTGCCTCCCCACTTTATAAGTGGTACCTTATTTCCTACTTGATAGATGCAACTATCTTTCAGGTTGCTAGGTCAGCAATGAGCAGGTGCTATTTTTTATTTTTTAATTGACGGGTGCTCACCCCGCCACGGGCTGGCCTTGAACTCATGACCTCATGGTCAGAGTGATTTATTGCAGCAGGCTGCTCACCAGCCTGCGCCACAGGCTGGTGAGCATAGGCAAATATCATATGGAATAGTACATGAGCGTTTGATGTTTTGTATACTTTTATTAGAAATTTGATAATGTTTGTCAGGTCTGTGCTTAGCACTCTCAAATCTGGTTGTATTGACTTGATTCTTCAGTCAAGGACTCTGGGGATCATTAACTGAATTCTGAGTGACTTATGATGTGATTGATGAAATCTAATATTTTGCGATATGCTGTGTGAATCACAACAAAACCCAGTGTGGAGCTTGGAAAATGAACACATTACTCAAATTTATCTTTTGAGAGACAAATATTAATTTTCTAATGGTATTCTAATGGGCTGGGCTGTAGCACAGCTGGTAAATCACCAGCAGTAATAAGATCTACCAACAGAAAGGTGGCCAGTTCAATGTCCAGTTAGGGTGAGCGCTCGACCACAAGCCCAGCTCACTGTTTACCTAAGCAGTTCGAAAAGAGCTTATAAGCTGTAAGTAGAAAATTAGGTACCGCAAATTGCGGGGGAGATATTTTATGACACCATAAATAACAAGACCAGAAATGCAGTGAACAAGAGGAAGGTGGAAGGAGGAAGTCCTGATGGCTCTTTGTCATAGAGAATGAAGCAACAGCACCCCCTGTGACTGAATCTGAGTGCAACCTCAACCTCCAACGCACCAACAAACTGGACTTCAAGACTACATACCTCTTTCTGTCTGTCTTATTCTGTCCTGTCCTGTCCTGTCCACAAACAGCATTGAATGTTTGCTGTGTGATCCACCCTGAGTCCCCTTGGAGAGATAGGGCAGAATATAAATAAAGTGTTTATTATTATTATTATTTTATTGTATGACACAGCAAACAAGATAGACATGCTGGATTTCATATCACAAAATCACAAGTCGAACACTTCCCAAGTGTCTAGGACTGTGTGATGTATTTTCGGATGATGCGTGCAGATCCCAGTAGGGTGGCCTTTTGCAGTTGGCAGATCATAATTTTGTCAATGTCTATTGTTTCCAAATGCCGGCTGAGATCTTTTGGCACGGCGCCCAGTGTGCCCATCACCACTGGGACCACCTGCACTGGTTTCTGCCAGAGTTTTGAAGTTCAATCTTGAGGTCCTGATAGCAGCTGAGTTTTTCCTGTTGTTTTTCATCAATGCGACTGTCACCTGGGATGGCAACATCAATGACCCAAACCTTTTTCTTTTCCACAACTGTGATGTCTGGTGTGCTGTGTTCCAGAACTTTGTCAGTCTGGATTCGGAAGTCCCACAGTATCTTTGGGTGTTCATTTTCCACAACCTTTGCAGGTTTGTGATTCCACCAGTTCTTTACTGCAGGGAGGTGGTACTTGAGGCATAAGTTCCAATGAATCATTTGGGCCACATAGTTGTGCCTCTATTTGTAGTCTGTCCATGCGATTTTCTTACAGCAGCTGAGGATATGATCAATGGTTTTGTCTGTTTCCTTGCAGAGTCTGCATTTTGGGTCATCAGCTGATTTTTCAATTTTGGCCTTAATTGCATTTGTTCTGATGGCTTGCTCCTGGGCTGCAAGGATCAGGCCTTCTGTCTCCTTCTTCAGGGTCCCATTCGTGAGCCATAGCCTTATCAGCTTATCTCCTTATCAGCTTTTCCTTCAATTTTGTCAAGGAACTTTCCATGCAATGTTTTGTTGTGCCAGCTGTCAGCTCTAGTTTGTATTATTATTATTATTATTATTATTATTATTATTATTATTATTATTATCATCATCATCATCATCATCATCATCATCCTGAGTAAAGTGGATTGTAAGCTTTGTAGCTGTTTATGGATCCTGCCCATTGGTATACATATTTGTTAAGGTAGAGTGTAGCAGATAGGCTCTCTAGATATGAAGGAAATGACTAGGTACTATATTTTTCCCCAGTGGAACCTCTCTTCAGTTCAAATTTTATGTTCAGATTCTAGGATTTGAAAAGATTAATGTTTGTTAAAGTGGATATCAATAATGATAATGGAACTGACAGTTCTGCCTTTCATATTAGAACAGGTTAAAGACTAAGGCCAGGTCCCCATTCACACTACACAGTTACGGCGCTATTCTTTCACTTCCATCCTATGGAATTCAGGGATTGGCAGCTCAACGAGGTGTATCTTGAATTCTCAGCTAGAAAGATATGTATCCTACCAAACTCCAAATACAAGGGCTCCATAGGGTAGAACCATGGCTGTGAAAGTGGGATAACAGTAGTTATGTAGTTTGAATTGATCCCTATAGTGTCATTTTTTAGGACACTCAGCTACACAGCAGTAAGCTACATATGTATTTCAGGTATTTGCCATTTACGGGCTCACCAACACTATTGGCAAATATGACCCATATGGGACAGTCTCCAACCATACTTTTGATTTTTGCCATACTTATTGTTCCAGCAAATGTTAGAATATAAAAATATCGGATGCTTCTGTTCCATCCAGAGAAGCTGAAGTGAAATGCTCTGATCGGCATGCATATTGGCCTGTCACTGAAGGAGGCATAGTTCTGTTAGAGGCAATTTGATAACTGTGACAGAAACAATGTTCCACAATAGAAATGTGTAGGGCTTTTAACCATTAAGATTTTTATGACAATAGTCTTAAGTACTAGAATTAAAAATATAAGGAGAGGGAAAAAAACAGGATGTGAAATTGAAGAAGAAGAATCGAGAAGTCTCACCCACAGAATTCTCATTTCACAGAACCACAAGCCTGAGGATTGCATAAAATATTCTCCTGGCCATTAAATGCCCCCTTTTTTTTCGTGTCAGGAGCAATCGGAGTTGCTTCTGGAGTGAGAGAATTGGCCGTCTGCAAGGACGTTGCCCAGGGGATGCCCGGATGTTTTGATGTTTTACCATCCTTGTGGGAGGCTTCTCTCATGTCCCCACATGGAGCTGGAGCTGAAAGAGGGAGCTCATCCGCGCTCTCCCCGGGTGGGATTCGAACCTGGCAGCTTTCAGGTCAGCAACCCAACCTTCAAGTCATGAAGCTTTTATCCCCTAGGCCACCGGAGGCTCCAATGGCCCTATCATTCTGTAGCATTTATGGTGCTCAATTGACTTCTCTGTGCCTGCAGAAAAATAAGTGAATTTGAAGGTCGGAAGTAATCCATCCTAATGTGTGAGCATAAATCTTCCTCAACAGGTTGCTTCGTGCTAGGGGATAATGCATTTACTTCATGCTCTTTCAGTCAGATTTAATGGGCTTCACATAATTGGGGCAAAACTGAAGTAGAGAAGAAAACTCAGCCCACTAATATATAGCTTATTTATTCACTTTATTTCCCACTTTTCCTCCACAGTCAATGTCAGGTTGTCCCCTCTATCTTATTTCATTATTTCAGTCATCTGATGGTGTAGGTTTGGTTGGGAAGAATAATGGTTGTTCCAAGGCGACTATATGGCTTCATGGCTGAGTGGGGATTCAAAATGCAACATTCCATTAATCCATGCAACAGTCACCACTAGGTTGGATTATTGTAACGCCTTATACGCCGGCCTTCCGAAGACAAAAACCCAGAAGATCCGAATGGTCCAAAATGCGGTGGCCAGGCTGCTAGCGGGATCATCTATAAGATCCCATATTACACCGATTCTGAAACAACTGCATTGGTTACCAATAGAACATCGGATCTCTTACAAGATACTGATCCTGACATTTAAAGCTTGAAATGGCCAAGGACCATTATATCTTAGGGACCGCCTCATTCCTTTTTTCCATCAGTGGTCGCTTCGATCCTCCTGGGAAAATCTCCTATACATACTGGGCCCTAGGGAGGTACACCTGGAAGCCACAAGGCCTTTTCGACCTATGCTCCAATTCTGTGGAACTCATTGCCTCCATATATTAGAGCAATGTCGAAGTTGCAATCTTTTGTCAAAGCACTTAAGACTTGACTGTTTGGTTGTGCATTTAAGTAATCAGATCTAATTTGCTGAATAGTCACTGTTGAATGTTTTTATGTTGAATGTTTTATATTGTAGAATGATATTTTAAATTGTAAGTCGCTCGGAGCACTCTGGTGGAGAGCGACTAATTAAGAAATAAAGTGAAGTGAAGTGAAAATGTAAGCCTTCCACTCCTATACAAACAATCTCACCATTAATCATGTTGGAAGCCCACAACCAAATGCTCTATGAAAGCCTTTAGAAAAGCAGTTCCCAAACTGGTTTATGAAACCCTTGGGTTCTGCAAAAGCATCATGGGAGTTTCGCAAATCAGGGATAGGTTCAGGGTTCCAGAGAAAATAAATGTCTTATGAAGAGTTTCACAACTGAAAAAGCTTGGTAACCACTGTGTTAGAGTGTGAAATCCAAAGATTGGAAACTGAGATGATCTCAAAGCGTAAACCAGTGGTTCTCAACCTGTGGGTGCCCAGATGTTTTGGCCTTTAACTCCCAGAAATCCTAACAGCTGGTAAACTGGCTGGGATTTCTGGGAGCTGTTGGCCAAAACCTGGGGACCCACAGGTTGAGAACCACCGGCGTAAACAGTCTGAGTGCTTGTTTACAATTACCATTGTCAGACAGTTGGTATGTGTGGATGTCTTGTCTCTTGCGCAAAGGAAGTCTTAATTTGATGGAACAGTCTCAGCCTGCAGGGCATAAAATGTGAAGTGTGTTCACTCAGAAGAACAAGAGTCTGCTTTTGTGGTGCAGACTCCCTTACACCAAAACATCTGTGTCAAATGTGATCATGTACTTGAGATGTCTCAAGCAGCGTCATGAACTTTCATATTGGTAGAGCTGAAATGAGAATGCACTCCAGCAGAAAGGAAATTGATCCTGAAGAAAGACACTCTGAGCAACCCAGGTTTTTTTTATGTTTAGCAACAAAATGCATGAGTAATAAAATGAACAGCTTAAAGTTAGGAACTTTCTCATGTCAAGCCACTATCTCACAGTGGTCACATGGTCACCGATAGCAGCAACTTACTAGAACGAGCACTCTCACACCTTTTGGCATTTGAGCAACTACATTGATTCACCAATCCATGGTCTTGCAAGCACAACTATGACTTCATCACATGGCAAAAATCTCTGTCCTAGGACAGTTTGACCTCACTTCAGGCATAGAGCCCGCAGGATCCCATCACATGATGTAGATCTTCCGGCTCCTTTCCTGAAGTGAGGTTGAACTGTCGTAAGAGGAAGCACCAACAACACAGGAGGCTTCCTATGTTGCATAGAGAAGAATGGAGAAGTCTGGTGGCATCACTTCCCCTATGAGATGAGGTAAGGGGCAGCATGGGGTGACGGGTCCACACCCCATGCTGGATTCACCATGATCCTTAGATTTCACCTTGTAACTCTGCCTTCCCACAGTTCTGCTGCTGATTATGTATTTTTAATGGATTTTTAAACAATTTTGCAACTACAGCAGAAGCTACTAAAAATAAAACATCAAAGGAAAAAATTATTACCTCTAGAATAGGGAGGGAGGCAAGAAGAATTTTGTTCCCTAATGCCACTGAAGTGCAGAATGGCCTCTTCACACTCGGTAACTGATAGGGCCATGATGTGATCTGTGCTTGGTGAGTTTTCCCATCAATTTATTGCCGGGAGGTAGAAGACTGACAACAGAATGTGCACAGGGTCGATGTTGATTTGCCACCTTTGTACAATCAATTCCTAGGATATAATGCTGTGAGAGAATGTGTAGCAAATTGTCAAAGCTGGGAAAACATAAATTTGAAACCCCCAACGCCAGATTCAAAGAGTTGTCTAGGTTAGCTGCAGGACTCAAGTAGTTGTAGTCTAAGATGTTTTCCAAGATGTAAGAGATTAATTTTGCAGTCTGACCCATACCTTGTCAGAAGTGAGCTCGACTGAAGAGTACGGCTTCTGATTCTTTCTCCTACCCAGTATTGCATTTGGGTTTTTTTTTAAGCCTCCATTATTAATAGAACCTTCTTTGGTGTCAACTGACTTCTGCAGGTGACAGAACAGATAGAATCTCCAGTCAATCATAGTTTAATGCTACTTTGGCAAGTCAAGCTAAACAGATCCAGATTATAAATACAGTAGAGTCTCACTTATCCAACATTCGCTTATCCAAGCTTCTGGATTATCCAATGCATTTTTGTAGTCAATGTTTTCAATGCATTGTGATATTTTGGTGCTAAATTCGTAAATACAGTTATTACTACATAGGATTAATGTGTAATGAACTACTTTTTCTGTCAAATTTGTTGTATAACATGATGTTTTGGTGCTTAATTTGTAAAATCATAACCTAATTTGATGTTTAATAGGCTTTTTCTTAATCTCTCCTTATTATCCAACATATTTGCTTATCCAACGTTCTGCAGGCCCGTTTATGTGGATAAGTGAGACTCTACTGTATTAGTTTTCGTAGGGAAGATGAGGTTATGATCCATCTCCTGATTTGATTCCCTTACCTCAAAGAAAACAGTAGCCGTTACCGATAACAGTGTTGTGTGTCTTCAAGTCTTTCTGGCTTATAGCAGTCTAAAAGATGAAACATATTAATATTTTAAAGTGGGTGCTCCCTCTTTCTTATCTTGCTGCTGTCTCCTGCAGAATTCTAGAAAATGTAGTTTAGGGAAGCTGAGGACTTCTCTAGCTGAGAATTCAAAAGACCTCACCCTAAACTACATATCCCAAAATTCTGCTGAAGACAGCCAATCAATAGGGAAGTGGAAACTCCTGCTTTAAAACACTAGTGTGATATTGTCCTCAGGACAATATCACAGATCCTATAATAAGGTTTTCTTGGCCAGATTTGTTCAAACGTATTAGTGGGCTGCAAAGATGTGTCAGGCACTACATCTCCCAAAATGTCCATGTGTAGCCAAGGAACATCAGGGCAAGAGTCTTTATCAACTTAACTTTCCCCTCTGAACTGTGAGGGCTAATGGAAAGAAGAGAGCCATGCATGCCAATGTTTGTTCATTGAAGAAAAGGATGTAACGACAATAGACATATACAGAAAAATACAAGACTTGAACACCTTCATGTCTTTTTTGCATTAGAAAAATGTTGAAGAGGCCATCTTGCAACACGCCTTGAGATTTTCTTGCATAAGTTCTTCTTTTTCTTTCTTTTTTTTTTTGTAGATTTAAAAAAACATCATCTTTGCAGACCTGTGTAAGAATGTTTAAGGTCCTTAGGAAGTGAACCAGCAAATGTTTAGATTATCTCGGGGACAATATGCTATGTGAGCAACCCTATCACCATTTAAGCTGTTGCATCTGCTGGGCATTTCCAATTAACGTCAGAGGGAAGAGCAGCTTCATGGGCGCAAATAAACAGGTGCTGCTATTCATAACTGGGAGATAGGGATTTTTTAATTCATGTATTTATTTAAAGAGATAATCCCCATGTCTGCACATGAGGTTGCTGCTGAGAGGATCACTGACAGTAGCTGACTAAAAATTCAACAGTCCAAACATAGAAAAGGGAAGGCAAAGAATAGTCGTGAAGTTTTTTGTCCTTGGTGAGAAATATTGCATTAAAACATGGTCCAGGATAGTTGAAAGATCATTTTCTTCCATTCTGCCCATCTTCTGAGATCCAGGGAAGCCAATTTCTCTATCCCAACACTTATAGGATGGATCTACACTGCCATGTAATGTAATTTCAGAATGCCGATTAACTTCATTGAACTGGATTTTATGAATCTGCACTGCCAGATAATCCAGTTGTCAGAGCAGAATGTATTTCATGCAAGATTCACAGGTTTCTGGGTCAGAATTACTGATTTTGTGGAAAACCCAAGATTTTATTTTGCATAAGCAAATTTTTCACAAAGAAGAATCACTATAAAATATGTAAAAATGAGTTCAATCTTGCCCAGCAGGAAGCAAACAACTCTTTGTTCTTAAATATATACACAAAATATGTAAGGATTTAAATTCCTAAGGAGCTGCTATATGGTATCCCACAAAATGCCATTCTATCCCCAATGCTCTTTCATATTTACATAAAGCTGCTGGAAGAGATCATCCATAGGCATAAAGCAAGGTATTATCAGTATGCTGATGACACTCAAATATATTTTTCCATGCCTTCAAAAACACCTTCAGCTAAGGATAATGTGTCTCCTCGAAATGAATGTCTGGAGGAGGTAATGGGCTGGATGAGGAAAAACAAACTGAAACTGAATCCAGACAAAACAGAGGTGCTTGCCATCAAGGGTCCTAATCTGGGGAAGGAGGTATGTAAACCAGTTCTGGATGGTGTTACCGTCCCCCTGAAAGCCTGTATTCACAGTTTCGGGGTGCTCCTGGATCCGTCCCTCCAAATGTCACCCCAGGTAGATGCCACTGTCAAGCTTTGGCTGATATGCCAGCTGTGCCCCTTCCTAGATTTGGAAGACCTAAAGATGTACTTTACATTGGGCTACCTCTGTACCAAGTTTGAAAACTTCAGTTTGTTCAAAATATGGCAGCCAGATTGGTTACAGGAACATCTCAGAGTGAGCACATTATGCCTATCCTAATGTCACTGGTTGTCAATTAGTTTCCAGGCAAAGTACAAGATATTGATTTTGATCTTTAAAGCCCTACATGGTTTGGGTCCAGGTTACCTTCAGGATTGCCTTCTCCTGTACAATCCGCTCCAAACCTGACTGGTGACCACCATCCAGAAGACCTTTTCATCAGCTGCCCCAAAACTGTGGAATGACCTGCCAGAAGAGCTCCAACAGCTAGATCAGCTGTCGCAATTTTAAAACCATCTCTTCCAACAGGCCTACCCAAACAGTTTTTAACTACCAGTCTGAATCTTAAACTCATGTCCTATGTTTGATATCTGTTTTGTGTACTTTAATATGTATTTTAATATGTTTTAATATGGATCTTTTGTAGAAATATGTATATCTGTTACATTTTTTTCAATGTTTGTGTTTTTTTGTTGTGCTGCAACCCGCCTTGAGCAGGAAAGAGATGTGGTAAGAAATAAAATAATAATGATAATCATCATCATCATCATCACTACTACTACTATTAGGTGCTGAAATACATCTGCATCAACTTCCCTTTTAATGAACAGAAAGTAGCCATCAAGTGAAACTGGGAGCAAACCATACATAAATAATAACAAGGAACATGGTATGCTTGATTCAGTCACAGAGGTCCTTATCTGCCCATTTCTGTTTGGGTTCCAATAATAAATGTTCCCTGGTTTTAATTAATTTGGAATTTTATGCTCTGTTGAACTTGAAACCTTGTATTAAAGATAAAACAGATTTCTCTATGCACTGGCAGATTTGGCAGGTTTTTGAAGCTCTAAAAAACACCTACTTTGCCAAAGAACAAACATCCAATTATTTTCTTCTTATGACAAACTGATCTGGCCATAGAGTGTATGGGGAGGTCTCCTGTTCCTAAAGTGCGCCTTCCAACATCCTAAAATATCCCCATACTATGAAACACACAGCTGTTATCTATGCATGTAAACTCCAAAGGATACAAATTAAAAATGTGGTTGATTTTCCTGAATAATGTTTCACTCTTGTCTAAAATGTCATTGATCTGAGACTGGAAAGAGAGGGAGTATGCATTTTGTAGACAGCTTAAGTGTCTGTTGTTATCACCCACAGATGTTTAGAAAGCAGTACCATCTGTCTCAACTTTTATCATTTTAGGAAAAGCTTAGAGGGTGACCAATCCTTAAATTGATTTGGTCCCTGCAGATTGGAAAACACGTCCCCATCATTTCTAGCATAAATATGCCACAGAAACCCTTCTGATCACTATAGATTATCAGCACTATACTATGGTGGTTTTTAAAAAATATGGAAGATTTTGCTGAGAAGCCCATTAATAAAGCATTCACACAAGAACAATAAAAGTATAACTACAAAGAATGCAATGCAAAATGTGTTGAAATACAGTATGTCACATGCATGCACATTCTCTCATGTTCATTGCATTACCCATTCCCATTGTGTTATCAAAACACCAGGATCCCAAAGAGGACCCCAAAGCCCACAGCCATTGAAAGGTCTCAATAGCCAAGTCCAAGACAACTTTTTACCCAGCAACCTAATGGAGGCTAACCACCATAAATGACTCTTAGCCTGGACATATAAGTTTCACAAGCACTCATACACTCACGAGGGGGGAAACATAGGAAAATACTATCATCCTTCAATATGCAAGCATAATCCTCTAACAATACCTCTGCCTTCCTAACAATGGAGCCAAGCCAAAGAAAGCAGAAGTTACCCAACACCCAGTCAGCCCTTTTCATGGGAACCCATTCATACCTTGCCAACGCCCTGTCACCCATTGTTAAGTTGGGCACAACCCATTGTCTTACTCAGGCCAAGCAGGAGTCATTAACATCCATAACCCCAAACACTACCCTCATGCCTTTCCTCCTTCACCCACCAAGGGCAGACGAAGTAAACAATCACAAGACTTCAAGCGGAGCAATGGCAATTTATTAAAGTTCCCGCCAGACCAAGAAATCAATCAGTATCAGTGACAGCCAGCATGTCTCAGCCAACCAACATGTGAATCCTGGCCAGCCAAAGATTGAGCCAATCAGCACTCAGAGCAGCAAAAGTCCTTTGTTTCAAAAAGCTGTCAAAGTTCTATAAATATTTCTGTATATCTGCATTTGGGTATGTTAATTTTTAGAGTGCAGACTCTGCTGCCATCCACTTTGGCCAAGGTGACTAATATCTCTGTTCCCTTGCCTTTAACCCATTCATGTGTCATTCAATCTTTGGAGCTTGACACGCCAGGTCACAAACCCATGGTTCTTGTGACAGCTGAAATCAGTCAATAATTATGTATGACTTTTTCAAACTTTATATCCTCCAAGTGTCCTGATCTGGTAGGAACAGTCCCAATTAATCTTTTCTTAACTTAATCCTACATTTTTAGTACCCTTAAAAACACCCCAGTTTCTCTCTCCTCTTCCTTTCCATTTGCCTGAATTACTGCAAAGTGAGTCCAGACTGCAAATATAGTATGCACTCAATTGCTCTCAAAGGTTGCAATTTTGCCTTTACCCGTGGACTCAGGCAAAAGCAAACTGCCACAACCTCTTTCTTATTAATAATTTGATTGTCACCTTTACGGGTGGGTTTTACAAAACAATAAACTTGTTTGATTAGAAGAAAAAAGGAAAATGTTAGAAAGATATATTGAAAAGTTTATAACCTTTTTGAAATGTCTCCAATGCTTTTTCTCTAATCAAAACCAGTAATTTGTCAGTTCCCGCTAAATTAGCCAGTTTTAACAACCATTCCTTCCTGGTGGGCTATTTTGATTTCTTCTATCTTTGTGCATACTTGCTATCATGGTTTAACAATTTGAATAATGGACTATGGATTTTTGAAAACGATTTAGACATAATATGACTTGGCATTTTATATGTTAAGACTCATTTCATAGTTTCCTAATCACCAAACACCTGCGTAAAAAGCCAGGTCTTAAGTTTATTTTCTAATTTTTGCAAAAAAAAAATCAAGGGATTTGAGGGGAAATAGACACAATCACAACCATCATATAAATAAATAAATCATATGCAGCCCAAGGGTCACATTCAACCCAACTTGTGGTTAACTAGAATGACATTCAGCAACCATACAGCCTCCAGGAAGATCCGGCCCATTGATGGCAATGTAGAATTTACAAGAGTCTCCTTTGCATCATTTTTTAGGGTGTCAGACTTAAGAAACCATCTGTCGCACTCCAGGACAGAAGCCCTTTGACTGTAAACAGCATACCAGGTTGGTAAAATCAGCAAGCAGTTTATTGTAGAATATAAAGGAAAAGCAATAAAAAGTAAAAGATGCAATCCAAAAATCCAACAGTATTCAAGAATATCTTTAGTGTTTCAGAATAGAATCCAATCCATAAAGCTGTAGTAATTTCATGGAGTAAGGCATAAGAAAACAGGAACAAAACAGTACAGTCCCATAGGCAAACTTAAACTAGGTAATCACTGGAAACATGCACTTGGAAACAAGACTGACATAGTTAAGCGAAGTTGGCTCAATTGGAAACTGAAAGCTACATGCATCACTATAAACCATTTCCAAAATCCAGGACTGTGAGAAACACATTATTTTTTCCTTTCCCACTAGATAATTGACTGTTACCTATCTTTTTTTTTTGTAAATGAGCAGAGCGCCTGACCTTCTGAGTGTCTTGCCTATATTTACTGAAAACTTGCTTTCTGTTCAAGGTTTCACTATAGCACTTATCTGGAAAACAACCTCAGAATCACTACCAGGTTGTTGCTCTGAAGAAAGCAGTGAAAGGTCTTCCCCAAGCATCTGACTCAAGCCTTTCATCTGAACCTAGCTCAGGCCTCTCATCTGAACTTAACTCCTCAGGCCCAAACCCATCAGCAAGAGCATCATGAACATCATGAACATCAGACACAGCCTGCACAGGGACATTAGAAACAATTACAGTTCGAACAGGTTGGCATACAACACCAGCCTTTCTAGGATCCCTTCTCCTTGGGTCTCTTTGAAGCTTGCTTCATGTGAAAGGCACCATTGGTGGTAGTTTCTTAACTGTGTAGAAAGTATAAACTGCTTATTGATTGCTAATTTGGTCAAAAAGTAAGCCAAGCCATGCAAAGCTGCGAGCGGCATTGAGAATTTATGCCTGCTCGCAACAGAAAAATTAAAGCCCAGCTTGGCTAAAAGACACAGCATGACTTTCTTTTGTTTTGATTGGCTCAACAGGCAGGGCTCATAGGGAAACTCCATGCAGGTGCATAGTTACCTCTCCACACTCCACGTGTAGTAGAAAGAAAGAGGAAGCAATAGCTTTCAGCAGCCACATGATCTGTTCTAACCAGAAAAAAATGGTGGTGGAGCCTTTGCCATTGTGACTGGCTGAAAGAGCCGAAACAGCTGGAGCCCATTTTGACAAACGGATCTGTGCACAACCCTACTAATCATTCCTTAGAGAACCAAAAACAATTGTACTAGAATTGAAAAAAATCTGTAAACAGTAGAATAGCACAAATTACTTGCATTCATCAAATCAATGGATGCTTTAAGGCTGATATATAAAAAAGAACAGAAAAAGAGAAGATTTTGCTTATGCTATACATGTACATTTAGGGAGAGAGACATCTTTTAAATAAGACTGTGCCTTCCAGTGTGCTTGTCGGTCTTTTCTCCATCTGATTACTCTTGGCAGCCAAATTCAAGGTCACCCTTATCCTCTCTTATTAATTCAGATTACTCCTGTCACTCTATATTCATGTATTCTCTCACATATGCTTGTATGAGTATATATCTTCATGTTATCTGTCAATTTATGGTGATCCCCTAAGTCTTCGTAAAACTATATGTGTCACAATATTAAACTCAATATACTACAATATAGAATACAAACCACATTTTGTAACATTGTATAAAACAGTATATTTGTCTGTTGTATTTCTAGTGTTCACCAAGTGTACGTTCGTCCTAAAATAGGGACAAGACTGAATCCAGCTTGGCAAACAGTTGTGTAGGTCAAAGGCAAACTCTTAAAAATTGATGTGCAAATGAAAGCAAAAGCTGCTCTGATCTCTGTTTTTGGTGACATTAAAGAGGATAGTTGAGTCTCTCCCAGCCTGTTTGTGGATGGTAGCTTCAATGCCAGCTGAGGCTGATAACTTCAATGGTAGTTCAATAAAGAATTCACTCTGAACTTTAATTGAATTTCATTGGTGTTATTCAAGATTCAAGATTTTGGATTAAAGCCTAAACCAAAGTCACCAGACTACTGACATCAGAGCCACAACATCCCACCTTTATACTTTCACAGATGAAAAACAGTGTATCTGTAACAACAGTGTATCTGTCAGAGTAACAATAGAGTGTGATCAAAGGGTATGATCATGCAGCTAGAAGGCAAAAGTTTTTAATTAGCTGGTTTTAATTAGCAACATCATACAGAGACGCACAAAAACCACCATCCTACTATCCTAGTCAGAGAAACCTTGATATTTAGAGACTATGTTTAGGAAAAGCCAAAAAAGGAGAGGGAACAAATATCAATAAATACAATGTTCTATTGGTGTACACATAGCATGACTATTAAATATATTATATATTATGTTATTGTGAAATCAAAATACCTTTGTCAGACCTGCTCAAAGTTATCCAAAATAACTTTCACTTAGATGAATTCCATGTTCCCATAAACTTCCTTGTTTAATGTAAATAATCTATCACAGGCACGGGCAAACCTTTTTGCCCTGCGGCCGCCATGTGAACCCAGCTGCAAGCGCTGAGGTTGGGAGAGAGTGGGGCCAAAAGGAGTTGGGTTGTGGGTCTGGGAGGGGCAGGGTGGGGCTGCAGAGACTGGGGCTGGGAGGGGGTGGGGTGGGAGGGGAAAAGGGCAGGTCATCACTTGGCTCGCTGTCCTCCCAGTAAAAGGCTGGAGCTACTCAGAGCCGTCCCGAGGTAATTTTCAGGAGTAGGCAACCAGAATGTTGCCCCCCCCCCAAAAAAATAGCTGGAAAATACCTGTGGTGGTGGCAGCGGCTGTGGCACCCTGGAGAGCAGGCACGCAGCCGCACGCGGGCACGGAAGGCCCAGCCACCCATCAGCGGGGGCGAGTGTTGTAAGCCCTGCACGTGCGCACAGGACCATTGGCCATTTTGGGTGATCAAAGCCCTACGTGTGCGCACAGGACCATCAGCCATTTTGGGCGATAGGCCTGTGCACACGCGCAAGGATTCCATTCGCCCGCACAGACACGAAAGGCACGCTCGCCAACCGGCCGCACCGGCAAGTAGAAGGAAGCCCTGCGAACGTGCACACAGGCCCATTGTCTGTTGGAAACCCTTTCGGCACTGTGCGCACACAGGGGCGCCTCGACTGTGCCCCCGCATGTTTTGCGCCACAGGTGACCACCTAATTCGCCTCATTGTTGGACCGCCTCTGGAGCTACTTGCCCCAAACTTATGCCAGCAGCCCCCTCCTTCTGCCAAGAGAAGGGTAAGGCAGGTAAACATCAACAGACCCATTTCAGTTGGAGGCTCCCTTCCTTGGGCTATTGCCAAGAGCTCTCTCTCAGCAACACCTGTCCTTTCCTCCTCTCTCCTTCCATCCTGGGGAAGCAGCAGCCCATCATGTTCCCATACTGAAAGGATCAGGAGAAACAGGCCATTGTCCGATATCCCTTCTGCAGCAATTCACCATCCCCGAGTCCAGAGGAGGGAGACAAACATGCCACTGTCAAGCGTGCTTGGCAGCAGCGTGTTAGTCTCCCCGAGTCTTATCTGAGCCCTGGGAAGGCAACGGTTTGCCTTCCCTGGGCCCAGAAGAGGGAGAAAAATATGCTTCTAACAAGCTTTCTCCAGACAG